>NC_138346.1:38092056-39331223 GCF_046562875.1 Panthera onca | reverse complement strand
CTATCCAAAGAAAACAAAAACACTAATTCAAAAAGATATACATATCCCCATGTTTACTGTTACCATTATTTACAGCTGCCAAATATGGAAACAATCTACATGTCCATTGATAGATGGATGGATGGGGAAGATGTAGTATATATACAAGGGAAACAATAAAAGAACAACAATTTATAAGTCAGAAGCATTGCATATTGAATCTGTTCTTACTTCTGGCTTCTCAACTCTACAAAGTCTTAGAAATGCTCAAAAAACACTTAATTGTAATCTACCTTAATTTTTATGAAGATCATACTCATATTCTCTCCCTTCCAAAATATCAATCTCTTCTCAGCTCTTGGCTCCCTCCCTAGTATTTATCCAATTATTAGTAATAAACATGCTATTATTTTCTTTCCATTATATCCCAACAGTGCTCTTAGCAGTAGGAGAAATGAAAAAGCTGATTGATACAGTTTATCATAAGTAAAAAAATAGTCATGCTAATGTTTTCCATCACTTGGTCTTTTGAAAGAAGGAGTGATCCCAAATATTTCATGACATCTGTATTAGTCACAAAATAAGTTAAAGAAGGTCTTTTTTTTTAAACTGCTATGATCAGAGACCTAAAATCATGAGGAGACAAAACAGGAATCTATGGTGCTTGGGCTAGAGTTCTGGAAACAGCTGGTCAGTTAGCAGATGTGGATAAATACAATATCCTCAACACTTTAGGTATAAAATATTAGCCAAAGGGTACTTTACATGTTAGGAGTGGTGGTATTTAGCTGTAGGAAATATATTAGGAGAGCCAGTGATATGGTGGGATGGCTTGTACCAGCTCATGAGAGCTGACTGTGAGATTTTAGGGGAATATGCTGGCAGCCTGAAATTGGTTATTTACCCCACAGAAAATGGCAAATTCTACACATCAGCCTTCCTCCGCAATTCCCCTGGAGAGCTGGGTTTTAAACATTTAGCAGCACATCACTATAGAAGACTGAGGATGGAATTGTCCAAATCAGCCCATTTTAGGTGGAGCAGAAAGTCACTGCCATAAAATTTTAAAAATAGCATATTGTATTTTATAAAAAATATCCAGTGCAAGTCATGAAGATAACTGTTTAAAAATAAAAGACAAAGGCCATCTCCATACTTGGATAATTCCTTCAAGACTCCATGAGTCTAGCATTTTACTCAGAAATACACTCATGAAACTAATTTCTGCTCTATTCTCTCATTCAAAACGGTACACTGTCCCAGAAATATTCTTTCCCATTACCTCCTATGTGTGTTTATGTGACTTATTATTATTTAATCTAACACCTTTTTACCCCCTTAAAAATCAGCAAGAGATCATTAAAAAACCACAATGCGATTTACAAATTTAGAATTTCATTCCATCTCCACCTGGATTGCTGTATAACTTCAGGTTATTAAACCAGGTAACCACCACAAAGAGGTATTACTTCAAAGCAATTAGAGATGTGCCACAAAAAGAAGAAATGTAGTCATCAAACTAACAAAAAGCATATTTCTCAAAGTGTAGAACTTATCCTGCTAAGGTATTTTAGGAATTCACTTGAGACTTCCAAATATTAAGTTGCATTTTACTCATTGAGATGAGCCTGACCCCATAAATTGTGGCTATCAGCTTCCTGCGGGATACAACCAAAACCTATGCCATCACGGGGGCAACTTCTGCAGCCACAGAGGCTATTATTCTCTGGTAAAATGAGAAGTAGGCTCAAACTGTGGTAACTTTCACTGTACAAATATTTGTTCTCTTCTAAAAACTATCCTCATAACCATAACTTCTACTTGCCATGGTCATCTAAGTTGGTTATTTGGACCATTCTGCTACTCAAACCCCCAATCTGACATCCAAAGTCACAAAGCTCTAGAGTTACCAAGCTTGGGTATAGAAATGGATGTCAAGTTTAGCTGGGAGATATAGCATATGATTTTTGTAGGAAAAAAAAAAAACACAAGAAAATATGGGAAAAGACATTTCACCTTAAATAAAAAGATGGTTAGCATTTTAGATTTTTATTTAAAAAATGAAGTTTATGATATGTTATTCTTAAAGTTTCAAGTTTCTTAGTATTTCAATTTAAGCCCATGTAGAATAATCTCGGTAAAACATTTTGTGTTATACTGTTTGCGAGTACAAAGCCAAAAGGGAGGGGGGAAAAAGTTATTCCATATTTAACATCTGGAAGGGGAATCAAAAAATAACTTTCTTTTCTAAAAATTGAACCAAATGATAATCCCATTGTGTGAACTTAAGAAATAATAAGCAGGATACCTGGGGTGGCTTAGTCAATTGAGCATTTGACTCTTGATTTCAGCTCAAGCCATGATCTCGAGGTTTGTGAGATTGAGCCCCCCATCAGAGTCTGTGCTAACAGTGCAGAACCTGCTTGGGATTCTCCACCACCCCCTTGTCCCTCCCCCACTCACATGTTCTCTTTCTCAAGATAAATAAACGAACATTAGAAAAAAGAAATAATAAGCTTTATGGTATTTTTCTAATTATCAATGCCATTTTGCCTTTTTCTCTTTGTTATCCTTAACCCTCTGCAATAGATATTCCACTGATAATACTCCCCTGACATGGGTCTGTGATGGTTCACTCTATATGTCAATTTTACTGGGCCACCAGTACCCAGACCTTTGGCCAAACACTTCAGGATGTGTCTGTGAGTGTGTTTCTTGATGAGATTAACATCTGAATCAGCTGACAGAGTTAAGCATATTGCCTTCCCTAATGTGGGCACACCTAATTCAATCAACTGAAGAACTCAAATAGGACAAAAGGCTGAGAAGAGGTAAATCCATCTGCCTAACTGAATTGGGATATTGGTGTTTTCTGGCTTTAAGACTCAGACTGAAACATAGGCTTTTTTTTGGGTCTCAAGCCTGTCAGGTTTTGGATTAGAACTTACACCATTAGCTCGTGTGTGTGTGTGTGTGTGTGTGTGTGTGTGTGTGTGTGTGAAAGAGAGAGACACAGAGAGAGACACAAAGAGACACAGAGAGAAATCAACCAGAATGACCACAATAGCCATGGTAGAGAAAGAGATGGTTCTGGGTTGTTTTAAGATAGGAGAAAACATCTGAAGACAGACTACCCTGGAGTGGTCATGAACAACAAGGACAACAAAAAACAATAGCAAAAGGAACCCTACTTTGAAAAAACCATTCTGTTGGACCATCATGGGTACAGAAAATCAGCAGTACATTAAGAGGAAGAATGGGACACTATACTAATCCTACATCATTTTCTTTATAAAACCATTGTATATTTCCTATTAGAAAAAGGATTTGGCCATTAATAACATATCTTTATCATTTTCATGAAATTCTAAACTGATGAAACTCTCATTTATTTCCAGTCCCAGGAGCTGGAAAGGATAGGTTACTAATCCTCACTTTAGAGAAAACTGAGGTTCACAGAGGTCAGATATTGATGGATCCAGAAATTCTGACCCCATTGCAGCACAATTTTCTCAAATCCATCAAATTAACAATGGGAAGAAAGAAAGAGAGAGAGAGAGAGAGAGAGAGAGAAGGAAAGAAAGAAAGAGAGTAAGTTAGTTAGTTCCTAGGTTAAATACATTTGGTTTTTCTTATTAAAGCGCATATTTGTCTTCCAAATATATTATCCCCATGAGCACATACTAATGATCAAACCCAGCCAAGAATCAGAAGCATTTTAAACAAGTCACATTTTAATACTATTGATGAATATTTCTTGCAAAAATATAAAACATTTATATTGATACTGTATCCAGATCCCAAATTACCCTTAGTTTTTACACTGAGAGTGTATAAAAATTTAAGAATTATTACAATAAAAAGCAAGCAGAATTTTTTTTATATATTGGCTTGCTTTCTTTGTTTATGTTTCATTTTAAAATGAGGCAAGTCAAAATGTGTTATATATGTTAGGTGAAAATCCTAGGCCTTAGATCCAACAAATAAACACAGATGTTGATCAGAGTTTCATAAGGATGATCTTGCATAAAACTTGGCTCAGTTCCAGTCCCACCATTACAGAATCAAAATAATTAGGAAAATCAAGTAATGGAAGAAAATACTGATTAAAACACAACACACAGTAGAATTTTGAACAAGAAACCTGGAATTAAAAGCAGAAACAAAAGCATTACATATTTCATGGCAAATCTAGTTTTTGAACCATATCATCTCAACTTCAAATCTAAAGAATCAAGGATTTATAGGTCCCACTGCACCTCCAACTGAAGGAAACCACCTATCCACTTTATAGTTCTATAGATTTGCTTATTCTGCTCATTTCATATAAATGGAATCATATAATATGTGATCTTTTGTGACAGTTTCTTTCACTTAGCAAACATTTTCAAAGCTTATCCATGTTGTATCAGTCATTCATTACTTTGTATTGTCAAATAATATTCCATTGTATGAATCTACCACATGTATTTACCCATTTATCAGTTGATGGGCATTTGGGTTGTTTCCACACTTTGGCTGTTACAAATAATGCTACTACGAAATATCTGTGTACAAGTTTTATAGAAGAAAGTGTATTTTCATTTTTCTTGGGTATATACATGGTTGTGGAATTTCTGGATCATCTGGCAACTCTTTGCACAACATTTTTTTAGTAACTGTCAAATTGTTTCCAAAATGGCTGTATTGTTGTACAGTCCCACCAGCAGCATATGAGTATCCAGATTCCACATTCTTGCCAACATTTATTATTTTTGAGATTTTTTTTTTGATGGCCTATCAAGTGGGTCTGTAGTGGTGTCTCACTATAGTTCTGTCACTTTCCTAATAACTAATGATATCAATGGGAAAGAATAGTCTTTTCAATAAATGATGCTAGGACCTAGATGTTCACAGGCAAAAAATTAAATTGAACCCTTGACCTCACACCATATAAAAAGTTAACTCAGAGTGGATCCTAGATCTAAATGTAAGAGCTAAAACTATAAAACTCTTAGAAAAAACACAGGAGTAAATTTTTATGATCTTGGGTTAGGTAATGTTTTCTTAGATACAACACCAAAAGCATGAGCAACAACAACAAAAAATACAAATAAACTGGACTACATCAAAATCTAAAATGTTGTGTTGTAAATAATACCATCAAGACAGTCAAAAGACAACTCAAAGAACAAAAGAAAGTATTTGCAAAGCATATATCTGATAAGGGACTAGTATTCAGAGTATACTGTTCAAAGAACTCTTACAATTCAATAATACAAAGATACATAATCCAATTACAAATGGGCAAAGAATTTGAACATAAATTTTTCCAAAGAAGATATACAAATGACCAATAAGCACATGAAAAATGTGTATGTAGAGATGAAGAAACTCAGATCCAGTTAATATAAATGACATACTTCAAGTAAGTCAGGTGGTTAGTGGCCAGTAAGGTCTAATCTTTTATAGAAAAACTGCTAACGGCCTTGAATACAGAACGACCTGGGTTTGTATCTAAGAGTTTACTTACACACCTAATCTCTTTGAGCCTTAGTTCCTTCATGTATAGCAAAACCTATTCCATAGGGTTATTGTGAAAGTTTAATGAGCTAATATAATATCCCTAACATAGAGCCTTGCATCTAATAAGCTATTATTATTATTATATTTCATTATCCTAAGTACCCCTAGCATAAGAAATCAATGGTATTTAAGTATGAAGCCACGTATATGTCTCTGGTGGTGTATCCTCTGCTAGAATACCTGTGATCTCATCAGGGCATCCATCTATGTCTCAGCCTTGAAGCGTACTGGCAACCCCAGCATTTGGCCTGGAACCCTCAATAAAGGATCTCTCATTTCCAAAGACAATCCGTTCCAGTAGAGAACAGTGGTTAAGTCACATTGCTAGTGTTTGACTCCTGGATTCCTCACTTGCTTGCTAAAATTATACACATTATTTACCATCCCTAAATTTCACACAATGTGGATAATAATAATAATAATCACAGCCACCTCATAAATTGCCATGAAGTGCAAATAAGATCATCCATAGGAGAGTACCTAGTACAGTGCCTGGCATGTGGCATGAGTTTAATAACTGCAGGTATCATTGTTATCATCAGTATCACTGTCATCATTATCACCATCATCATTATCTCACCTGGCAAGCCTGATTTTGTTCTTATTCTTTAATTAATAGTTAATTAAACAGTATTTTATTTCTATTCTTTTTTGTGAGTCAAGGACATGATTCATCCTTGAACTTCCAAAAAGAGGATACCAGATCAAGAATCCTGTGAAATTTCACCCAATTTAAATCCTTGGCTTCAAGTAATTAGAAAAAAGTCTCTCCCCAACTTGAAGACTGTTAACGTGCAGTACGAGCATAATCACCACCTTATTTAAACAATATTGTGAAAGATCCAAGGCAACATGGGCATTAAGAGAGGTCGAATGGAGCAAATCTAGGAGCTATTTCTGGTGAAAGCACAGAAAGAGGAGGAAGTGGGGAGGGAGTCTTCATCTGTCCAAAGCAGAAATTACTATAAACTGGGGAACTACAGGTGACAAGTTTCATACATCAAACTTGTTTGAGAACCTTCCATGTAAAAGGCACTGAGGTGGAAGAGAGGGTAATTAAAAAATAAATACAAGAACCCCCCAGAAAGGGATCATCTGCTTGGGGAGATAAAACATGTTAACGGCTATAGCATGAGACAGATGCAGATAGATGTCATGAAAACAATACAAGGGAAATTATGTGAGGATACAAGAAAGGACTGATCACTTACGCCCAGATTGCAAAGAGCAGCTCACACTATATGCTGTCCTTCAATGATGCATCTGAAAGTCCCCACCTCCTCGATGGTGGTAGGAAATCCTATGGTACCTTCTACTACCTTTATTATGATTGTGAGAATACATCCATTCTCCCTGCTCACTGGTGAAAGGCAGAATAAGAGCACAGACTCAGGAGCTGAACTGTCTGTGTTCAAATTGCATATTAATTGTGGGACCTTGGTCAGTTCACTTGACCATGCTCTGCCTTAGTTTCCACATTCTTTAAAATGTGGATAAAAACAGCAGCTATCTACAAGGCTGCTGTGAGCATGAAAGGAACTAATATAAGTGCTTACACCAGTGTGTAGCACACAGTCAAAGCTACGTACTGCCTAATGCTACACTGCTGGCTTTCATCACTGCCATCACAGGGGCATGCACATATGAGGCATTCAGAAGGATGTGAATATGTGCTGAATGACTATAAACGAAAACACAAAAAGAAAATGTGGCAACTGAGAAGAGAAGATGGAGCCAGGTTTTGTAAGTCTGAAGAGCTAACTTTGAAAACACTCTGCTTGAGAAGCATTTCCTTTCATGTAGAGGAGGACTTGGATATCCTGTTCCATGTCAATTCTAAAAACCAGTAGTCACTGTGGGAAAATAACTTTGTAGTATTTAATAGTGTTTTATATTAAGTGGGAAAAAGTTTACTCCCTTTAAATGTTCTGGGAGCAAAGCAATTCATTAAAAAGGGGGACTAGAGTGTATTATGCTAAGCAAAACACGTCAGTCAGAGAAAGAAAAATACCATATGATTTCACTCACACGTGGAATTTAAGAAACAGAACAAATGAACATAGGGGAAGGGAAGGAAAAATAAAACAAGATAAAAATAGAGAGGGAGGCAAACCATGAGAGACTCTTAATGATAGAGAATAAACTGAGGGCTGCTGGAGGGGAGGTAGGTAGGGGGATGGGCTAAATGGGTGGTGGACATTAAGGAGGGGGGCACTTGTAGGGATGAGCACTGGGTGTTATATGTAAGTGATGAATCACTAAATTCCATTCATGAAACCAATACTACACTATATGCAGTGTAGCATTTAATAAAATCTTGGGAGAAAAAAAAGGGGGGTGAGCTAAAATTTCAGGGCTAGAAAAAGTCCTATTAACTGCCTTGGAGGATAAGAGCTATGATATCTAAAATGCAGCCAAATGCAGTGCAGCCCTCTACAGACCTAGCACAAACATCTTCCAAATGTTCGTTCAAATTATTTCAGACAACTGGAAGCCAGTCATTTGTAAAGGAAGGTGGGAGGAATCACAGGGAGATATACCTGCTTCGGTTAAGGTGTCCAACTTAACTAAAAATTAAAGTCCTACTGCACAAAGCATAGATCAGGCTAATGTGATAAGCTTTCAGGCCTGTTTGATAATCCATTTTGTCCACAAGGCAATATAGAAGGGGTCTTTCTATATTTTTCATGCCAAGCAGCGTTCAAATGCAAAGCCACCAGTAGACTGCAAGATCAACTATCTACCAGCCCACACTCAAGGTTCTTTACAATTCCTACAACTTTAGGTTGAAATTCCCAAATAAGTCCAAAACCTTCAGGGAATAAAATACATAGTTGCATTACCCACATAGCTGAGATAATGTTTACCTGTGTTTAACTATGGAAACTTTTATAAAGACTATGAGACAGAACTTGTTCTTAAGAATACATTGTAACTCTTCTTAAATAGTGTCCTAAATGTAATTTAAAACTTTTCTCAAGGTCCAGGGATTATTAATAAGCAGCTGTCTCCTGAAGTGTGTCTGGCAAGTTATGACTGGCAGGAAAGGAGGGCCCCACTATGTATACAAAAGTTCCTGATCTCCTTTAGTGAAGGATACAAAAATGACTTAGTAAGTTAAGTCTCTAGACAGAGCAGAAATATATGGCAGCATTATCTCAACTTGGGCTTTCCCTGGACCCATGGCTCTCTAATGAGTGTAACTCCTCATGACACAGGGGACATCTTGTCTGAGCTGAGAACAGATCTGAATTCCTGATATGGTACTTCTCTTTTATACCCAGGTATAATACCATCAGTATTTTCCTAAGTCTTTACTTGGACAACCTATGCTCTTCCATTCAGTAGAATGTTTACCAACATTGGGCTCTCAGGCTGCTGAACCAAACTTAGCACCAGCAATGTGCCATCTTCTCTGGGAGGAGAGAGTACAGGAAATGCCAGGTGGCCCTGCTTCCAGCTTCCTAGTGTCCTGGAAAGGCTTCCCTGCCAGGGACATAATCACAAATCCATTCTCTTTCATCTATTCTAAATTTCATGCTTGAGACTTCTAATCTTCTCTTGGCTGGGAATGATAGGTTTATTTTTAAAATTTCTAGAAATCAAGTCAATAGTTTCAATGAGAGTCTGAGGGCTCCTCCCATGCATTAAAATACATGCCTTTTGTAACATCTATTTGGACTGGTTATAGGTTCTCAGATAAGCTAGCTGGAAGCTGAGTTCAAGTGAATAAGATGCTACTGTGTTATTATTGCTAGGGTACCTTGAGGGAGGATGGCATTTATTGAGTACCTTAAACATTTCATTTGCTTTGAATGCTCTTTTCCTTATATGGTTTACTCCTCGCTTCATTTGGATCTCTGTTCACATATAGCCTTACCTGTGAGGCATTCCCTAGCCACCCTGTATAAAATAATTCCCCACTCCTGTCTTTCTCTAGACTCCATCCCCCTGTTTTTTTTTTTTTTAATCACAGCATTAATCGATACTTGGCATGCTATTTGTTTATTTCTGTCTCTTTCCATGAGAATGGCAATCCTATGAAATAGCTGGCTTACCTGTTTTGCATTGGTGCTCTATAAACATTTGCTGAATGAATGAGAGAAGCATGGTTAAATACTTTAAATATCATGTCATTTTAATCCTCTCCATCCTTCAAGTCATGTATTTCAAGTCTTTTTACATACAGAGAAACTGAGGCTAGTTAATACATGGAGAGCATATGCGGTTAAGAGCACGAACCCTTGCACCAGACTGCCTGGGTTAGAGCACAGTTTGGTCACTTGCCCTCTCTGACATTGGGCAAGTCACCAAACCATTCTGGACCTGAGGCTTCTAATCTGTAAGTGGCAATAATAGTAACCATTGCCTTATGAAATTGTTGTGAGGAGCTTAAATATATCTTAAACAGCTCATGGCTCATAGCAGGTACTAAACCAGAGTTAAATAAATACAATCTTAGCTGAGAAACACCTTATAAAAATTACTAACGTTCTCATTCTGCTTCTTACTCATAACAACTTCCTGATCATAGCCCAGGTTTCTGGTTCATCTATCTATAAAGAGAGTGCAGATGTGGTTACTCTGGACTGTGTGGCACAATTATGCATTTCTCATCATAAATGAATTACTCCGTGAGTGCTGTTTCATATAACAAAATCAGGGTTCTGAACCAACATCACTGAGGTCACAAGACACACCTTGTATAGTTATTTACTGACCTCCTAGCCACCTTCCACAAACAACACCCCAACTTTTAAATAAACTATCCATCACACAAGCTGTACAACTGAGAAAGAAGTGTCACTGCCTGAGAAATCTTTTCTCTGATCAGCAGAAAATGGTGACTACAGGTAGAAGAATATCCAGGCAAAAGGGAGTATTTTGCCAAACAAATGTCCCCACACCTGTCTGCTCCACACACTGTTCCAGAACAGCATATCGCTGCTTGTAGTAACAACCTGTAGTCCAACCTGTAGTAACAACCTGGACGGGGAAGGTTTCACCTCTCAAAAGCTCTCAGCCCTCCCTCAATGGCAGAGCCACTGCCAAAGCCACAAGCAGCCCGCGGTCACTCGGCAGCTTCCACGCGGCAACTCCCCCATGTTACCTTGCCCTGATGATCGTGTTTCATTTCCCAGCCCCTTGGCAGCTCCAGCTGTTTGTTGGCGAACATATTGAGGAATCCCACAAGATCTCGGTTATGCTGGTAGCGTTCAAAGTGGTGGGTGTCCCGCCGGACTTTGGTGATCATGTGCTTCAAACACGTATTGTTTGTAAACATGCGGTAGGCACTCTGGAGGAAAGAATGGAGAGCCCACGTTAACCGGCCTGGGACCCGCAAAAGGAACACACATGGTCCTCGAGGGCACATTTAGTCTTCCAGTGGGCATATCAGCTTCAACGTAACTCTGGACCCACACATGGAAGCAGCAGGCTGAGAACAATATTTTGATGAAAATAAAATAGGAAGACTACAGAAAGTAAGGTATCTTCACTGATGAGGTCTCATTTCCTAAAGAACAAGAATGCTGTGGAGTCTCATTCTACAGGGGATGTTAGGTCCTAAAGTTGGTCTTAGAAAAAAAGCACACAAAGTCACATCATGTCAGACACAAATATACCACCTCACAGGGACCCCCAACATAGCCAGTTTTTTGCTCTAGCACTGGAAGAGATCACTGGTCTTTGGGTGAGCGCCAGATGAAGCAGTTGGCATGCACTTAGCAGCCAAGTTGTATGGAAAAATGCTTGGCCACATATTTGAATATTAGGAGTCCATGTAAAGGCCTGAGTTGAGTTGCAATCACTGAGACTCAAATCCAACTGAGACCAGAAAAGATCAAAGTTTTTCATCTTACACCTTCTTTGAGGCAAAATCTCAGAGAATAGAATGGCAGGCTGAACTGCCTGGGCTGTATACGTATTTTTTTTTCGTTCTCTATTTTTTCTGGGTGTGTGTGTGTGTGTGTGTGTGTGTACACATATATACATATATGGCTGAATTTATACAGTTGAAACGCATGTTTAATAAACTCCACCACACAAAAAAAGTGATTGTCTTGTGAAAAATGCTGTATTCTTCATCTCTATGATACTTAAACAAGATTCCAAAAATTGACCATAAACCATGGCTATCAACATATAAGTCGACAAAGATTCATCACATAATATCATGTGCCAAGAAGTAGAAAAGGAGTAACTGTATGGAGCTATTTCCTTGAATTATCAGACAGAAGATGATATTCATGAAATTACAAGGTGGTGAATGACCTACTCTGAAATTCTATTCTTCTCAGATAGATTCAAAGGATTCTTCTTACCTTCAGCTTCCCAGGCCACTAGATTGAGTCTGGAGGCCTTCAGGCTTTACTTCATAGGTTCTGTTATTTATTTCATACACTAAGGTAGATCAAAACAAACCCCAAAGAAACCAGAATCTCTGGAAATAATTTCATTTTAATAAACATTTACTACCTTTTCTATGCCCAGTACTGTGATAGTTATTGAAGATAAAAGATGAATGACAATGAGGTCAGTTAATATTGTTCTTGTCTGTCCAGGATCCCTCAAGATGTGTCATGTTCTGGTCAAAGCATTTTTGATGATGTGCATCCTTCTAGAGCTTTCTTATGTTTGGTACTTATCATAGAAGCTAGTGATGTTTGAAATGGAGGTTGCTCCCCAGCCCGGGCCCCTCAATCCCTGAATGACTACAGGGATCACAGAACCTTGATGACCCAATTGGGAATGACAAACAAACCTTTGTCCCCTTAAGCCACTGAGATTTGTTGGTTGCTATTATTGACATATAGCTTAAACTACATAAAATAACTTTTATATAGTTTTTCTGATTGACTCACCATCATGATATACTTTTTACTAAAATATTTTTTTTCCTATCAAAACAAATGGAAGAAAGGAAGGAAGAGAGGGAGGGAAGAGAGGGAGGGAAGGAAGGAGGGAGGGAGGGAGGGAGGAAGGGAGGGAGGGAGGGAGGAAGGGAGGGAGGGAGGAAGGAAGAAAGGGAAGAAGGAAAGAAGGAAGGAAGGAAAGAAGGGAGGAAAGAAGGAAAGATGGAAGGCAGCGACAGAGGGAGATGGACCACACTGAACCATCCTCAAATATTAGTGCACTAACTCCTTGGTACACCTGAGTATAAAATACTTTGAGGTTGTATTTCAACCTGATAATCTAAATGAGAGGAGGCTTTGATGGCTGTGA
Source organism: Panthera onca (assembly GCF_046562875.1). Taxonomy (NCBI): domain Eukaryota; kingdom Metazoa; phylum Chordata; class Mammalia; order Carnivora; family Felidae; genus Panthera; species Panthera onca. The sequence continues at coordinate 39,318,455 of NC_138346.1, read as the reverse complement.
GAAATTGTGAGGCTCAGAGCACAGAACACTGCCAACGCAGGCAAGTCTACACAGAGGCTATGGGCAATTAGAGAGCATGAGAGAATAAGAAAGTGATACCATGAAAGCGGAGAAGGAGACTAATAAAAGAAGTTGGAGGTTGTCAGAGACAAACATTAGCTAACTAATAGTTTAGCCCGTGGCTGACCCTGTCTCGGTGTTTTATGCACAATCAGCAAGGCATCTGTTTTCTGCATTTGGCTTCTTGCTGCAGATGTATTTTCACGGAAGCCACTGCAAGCTTAGAGGCCTGAGACCATACTAGCTTGAGTGGTGGTCGGCAATGAGCTTTCAAGTCATACATCCTAATCAGTCTCTTTGGGGACAAATTATCATGGGATAATTCTGCCAGATAAATCGTTACATTACCTGTTGTTCTAAATAGGTATATCTCTTGGTCCCCCTCATTTCTTCCTCCCCTCTCTAATGTAAGTAAATAGGCCATATCCCGACTCTATCTAGAGCACCAGACCTGCTCCTCATTCTGCTGAAGAAAAGGAGAACTTCATTAGGGCAAGAAGTAGCGATTAGGTGAAAGAACCTCCTTCCCAAGCTGGAAGTAATTCCAGGGGCCACACAGCTCTTTCAGTTCAGGAGTCTTATGGCTGATCGTATAATTAATTATGTGTTTTCATTTTCCTCCTCTCCTCTCAGTAAGACATACAATATAGGGCCAAGTTCAAGTGATCTGCTAAAAAAGCATCTATGAAAGTAAAATAAGTGCAAGAAAGATTTATTGGAAACTAGCAAACAATCTTTGGAACCATAGCTTTTTCAAGTCTGAATAACATGCGCAAGACTGTAAGTGTCTATATAAAACCCTTAAGGCAAATAGGAACATCCCTCCATACTGCTACATTTTTATAAAGAAACTATACACACACACACACACACACACACATATACATGTGTAAATTTATTTATATATGTATTTATGTATATATACATGTGACATATATTTATACACATGTTATGTGTGTTTATATGTTTATATACATGTTTATTATATTTTTAATACATATTTCATTTTTAACATATACACTATTTTTTAATATATAGTTATACATATATAAATAAATATATTTCAGAAAGAATAATTATACTCCATTTTATACAGAATTACACTGAAGATTCTAGCCACAGCCCTGTCACTCATGGACAGAGACAAAGAAAATCATTTAATCTCTGCCTCAGAGATTACATCTTTGCTCAACTGTAAAATGATTAATAATAACTACCTTGCTTTCTTCACAGGCATGTGAGGTTCAAATCCAATGAAACAAAGGATGTAAAACTGCTTTGAAGAGGTAAAAAATCACTATAAAAATACAGAGTAGAAGTAACTAAAGGAATATATAAGGGATTGTACCTATCATACGTATGTTATAACAGATGAATGATAGCAGTAAAATTGTTTTCTACTTTTGAGGTCTTTGAAGATCCTGGGCCAGCATCCCATTTTCTATTAACTAAAGAAGGTTTTCATAACCTTTCATTAATTATGTCATAAGCCCGGTGTTAAACCCCAAGGATACACACATGGGGATGAGCACAGCCCCATGATTCAAAAGGATGGTAAGGAACATTATAGGGAAAGGTGGGAGGAAGAGGTTCCCTTGAGGCAGAAAGGAGAGTTTGGAAATCGAAGGCCACAGTAGCAGTGAAAATACTGAAACACAGATAAAACTAGCAGAGCTAAGTATAAGAGGGGTCCCAAGACTTGAGAAACACTAAACAGGTGGGATTAGATTAAAAGAGTTTAGTCTTCCTGGAAATGGACAACAAGAAAGCTGTGGGTTAAGAGAAAAGAGGCATTTCATTCTCCCTCTGTGGTTCGGTGTTTCTGGCTGAGTGAGGATCTTTCCGGTGTTTGGGCTGTTGTTTTGTTTTGGTCTTATAGAAAAAGATGGTAATGTGTAGAATGCAAAGAACGATCTCGTCTGGGAAGCTGCTGCATGTGGAGTCACGAGTAGCAAGGCGAGTTGGCAACTGCTAATAGTAGATGAAGCCCCTTTACATGATCTCTAAAGGATGCACTGTTTTCTTTTCCTTTCATGTGATTTAAAAGGTCCTCTTCAGTTATTGCTTCTCTATTCCAAAATTCCTTTCTTAACCTTATTCTTGGTTGCTTCTTGTTTCCCATGCAAGAAATGAACATCCAATGGCTGCGTGAATGATGAACTGAACTTATTTAGTGGAATTTTGTTAAAATAACATTCCTCAGAGCTTAATGTGTTTTGTTTAGTTAAGTGTGTTAAGGTATTAGAAGTGAAAAATATTGAGAGGAGTTGAGGGGAATGTTATTGCCATTTGGTGACAGAATAAGAACATTATATATAAATATTCATTTCTTATCAACCAACCACAATGCAAATAATAGTCAAATTCTTTTTTTCTTTTTCTGGCAGGTTTCTTTCTTTCTTTAGTGTTATGGTGAACATATGTCTGGGATTACCTGGCCCAGTCTTGATTTCATCTAATTTGGTTCTTTTCAATAACACAGGCAAGTATATTAACTCTAAATAAAATCTATCTTTCCTATTTTGTAAATCCTTCATCAAGAATAGGTACTCTGAATCCACACTTGAAAAATATCATCACTGCATCTATAGCAAATGTCTCTCATATTCACAAGGGAACAGATGTGAGCATTCATATACCTTATTCACTAAACAAACTTTACTATGAATAAAATCAAGTAACATTGTTTCCATAAGATGTATGCTGGGATATGGAAATAGTTCTCATACATAGTCTGTCTCCACTTTAATCATAAGGGATCTTACATTGTTTTCATCTAGCTAAAGAGTAAAACGGAGGGAAAATTTAACTTATTTGGCAAAACTAACTGTAAACTATCAACTCATGTATTTTGCAATAGCAGGAATTCCTGACTTGTAAGAATATATTTATGTATTTTTGAATATTTTTTTTCTCCATTAACTACCAAGAAGTTTAATTTTTTTAATGTTTATTATTAATTCTTGAGAGAGTTAGAGAGACAGAGCATGAGTGGGGAGGGGCAGAGAGAAAGGGAGACACAGAATCTGAAGCAGGCTCCAGGCTCCGAGCTGTCAGTACAGAGCCCAATGTGAGGCTCAAACTCGTGAACAATGAGACATGACCTGAGCCGGAGTCGGATGCTCAACCGACTGAGTCACCCAGGCGCCCCTAACTACCAAGAAGTTTAAATGGTAGAGTTAATGTATTTCTACAGCTTACTAAAAGGAGAATAATAATTTTTGGCGTGTATGTTGGAAACATTATTCAGTTACATATAAGGAAACGTATTTACATCTGACATTAATTAGACAAACACAGGCATGCCAACTATAAAAGACATGACACTAATAACTAAATCTTGAGTTATCAGAGTTAGTTTATGAATACAATATTGGAAGAAATCTGATCATACCAGCAGAGGGCAGCAGTATATATCTTAAAGCAACCGCAATGCAAAATTTGAAAAAAAAAACAAAAAACAAAAAAACTTTGTTTCTCAAGTTTTCCTTTAGAGTTATGACAATCATATGTCTACTTAATTTCATTATTTTCAATAAAAATTAAGTAAGTTACTGCTACATGAAATCTATTTTCATGAGTATTTTTCAACATAAATTGATTATCTTCAAATCAAAAAGAATACTCCTTTTGTATGTTGAGCATTTTCAACAATATAAACAAGGAAGCTACTGAAACAGTTATAGATAATAAACAATTCAAGCAAAAAAACACTAGATAATAAATCTTAAAATGAGGAAACCAAATAAAAGTTTGCTTTTAATTTCATCAAGTAATGCCCTTTTACAAAAAAATTTGTGTGACTTATTCCCATAAATTCATATGTTGAGATCATTAGTGAGATAAATCCTCCAACTTTAATTCCTGCCATATAAAAGTCAGGCAAATAAGACTTCCTAAACCCAACAGAATTTAAATCTTACAGAAATGCATAGACGCACAGCACAGATCATCTTTGTAGCTAATAATGAAGACAGTTCAGGTTGGAGAAAAAGAAGTTTAAATGCTTTAGAGAGAGTACTTTAAAATCAAGACTGGCTTCCCAGTGTAAAAAGTTGAAACATGCCCAAGAAAGGGGAAAGACGATGAAAACATGAAGACAAAAGAAATTAAAAAAAACTTTTAAGCTGCTGAGTATCTTCATGTTGTTAAAATAGATGAGTTGTCAGAAGTCCAGATGCGTTACTGTTGTGACAAAAGCAGAGGGGTCATTTAACGCAGTATCTTTTTATTCTAGGAATTCCCAAATTATAGGTCATAGACCAATTGCATCAGAATCACTTAAGGAACCTAAAAAACAAACAAGCAAACAAACAAATGCCTAAGGTCCACTCCAGACCTAGTGAACCAGGATCTCCAAGGTTTGGGAACTAAGAATACACATTTATTTATAGAACTTGACCAACTTTAAAAGCTATAGCCTTTTATCACAACCCAATAACTGTGAATCCAGCCTTTACTTGAAACACAGAAGTGACGAGGAACTTGTACCCAAGAAGGCAGCCTATAAGTCAAGTTAGAACTTGGTGATTAGTGCGGTCATATTGGTAGCTTAAAATCAGCTACATTGGGAGTATTAATATTACAAAAATCAGTAAATGCAAACCAGGCCTTGATATTATTTTGAGGGCTGCCTAGCTAGGTGCAGGCAAACGATGGACCCATAGGCTGGCTGGCTGTGTCTGCAAGCAAATTTTTTTTGCAATGTAGCCACAGCCATTTGTTTACATATTGTCCTTGGCCCAAAAGCCTTTCAGCTTTCATTTGTTTTTGCTTTTGTTTTGTTTTTGTTAAAGTGTGTTGCTTTTTTCTAGATGTAAGGTCCAGACTTAAGAAACTGATGGAGAAAATAAAATGCTAATAATACAGATTAAACTTCACATTGTGCTGTTACACTGCAAGTAGCCCGCACACGTGCACACGCGTGTACACACACACACACACAAATGAAGAAATAGAAGTCCAGTATTCAAAAGCTATTATCTGGTTCAAAAAGAAGGTGCTACCGACCTCACTGACAAAGGAGTAGGAAGCTCTGCCTTGTGTCTCCCTTGCTTTACTGTTGTCCTAATGGTTAATGCAAATGAATATATTCATGTGGGAACTTGCCTGTGAACTACAATGGTAGGCTGGCTAGGGATACAAGACTTCAGCAAAAAGCAACAAAAGCATTTTGTGTATATTTTATCATTATTTTTAAATTGTGTGCTATACATCCTTCACTCAGTAAAATTTATAAGATACACACACACACACACACACACACACACTTTTTTCCTAGAGTCAGTTGTTGAACATTTACCAGCAAACCGCTGAACACTACCATCCAATCAATTGCTCTTTCTTGTAGGCTTTCCTTTTTCTTCTCCCCATAGTCTAATGTATTAGCAAGAATGTCTGCTCTCGTTCCAGAATATGTCCCATATTCATCCACTTGTCATCATATGTACTGCTACTGTACTAGTTCAAGCTCCTTCTATATGTCCCCATAGGGTCTTTTCACTTGTCTTTCTGATATCAGTCTTGCCCTCTAAAACCCATTCTTGGTAAAGCAGCTAGCAGGAACTTTCTTTCTTCTTTTCTTTTCTTTTTTTTTTTTTTTTACATTTATTCATTTTTGAGAGACAAAAACAAACAGAGCATGAGCTATGGAAGGGGCAGAGAGAGAGGGACACACAGAATCCGAAGCAGGCTGCAGACTCTGAGCTGTCAGCACAGAGCCCAATGCAGGGCTTGAACCCATAAACCGCGAGATCATGACCTGAGCTGCAGTCAGACACTTAACCGACTGAGCTACCTACACAACCCTAGAAGGAACTTTCAAACCCTGAAATTATTCCCTACAGGAAATCGCTTTAGAATAAAATCCATTTAGAACAAAGTCCAAACTCTGCCAGATCATACTGAAGCCCTGCCCACCTCTCTGACCTTATTATATACCACATATATACCACTTCAAATTCTTTCAAGTCTTAGAGCCTTTCCTTTTCCTTGGCAAGGAAGGTTCTGTTGCCAGACCTTTACCCTCCTGGTTTCTTGACATTTTACAATAGCTTCAATGTGGCTCCCTCAAAGAGGTCTTCCTCTCCACCCGATCTAAAGCATTGCCTCCAGAAGCTCATCCCCAAGTACACCCTAGCCCAGTGTACTGTACCTCATGCCACACTGCATAACTTGAATGGCCTTTTCTTGTTCACTAGTTTGTTATTTATAATCTACTCTGTCTTGGTTAGTAGTCTATTCCCAGTCCAGACTGTACCAGGCAAGTCACAGGCATTTAATACATACTGGTTGAGTGAATGCATAAAGGGCAAACAAATAAAGGAAAACTTGAGCTATCTGACTTCAAGTCTAAAGCTCTTCCCACCACAGCATGATATTGTCTTACAGTATCAATTCTAAATGTGAGCCCATTCTTCCTTGTGTAAAAGCCCCTACCATCTACTAAAATTGTCCCATACATGAGTTTAGGTTCATGTAACCTAGCTTCTGCCTCCCTTGCCAGGTTCAAACCTGACTTTCAGTAGTGTCCTATGCCCTTAACACACCAGCAATGCCAAACTGCTATACTTCTGTACTAGTTCTGGTACTTCCATAATGATTATCAACACTGCTCTACAACTCCAGGAACCTCTGCTTTGCAAATGCTGCTCCTTCTACCAAAAGTGCTCTGGCCCATCTCATTTCTAGGGTAAGTTCCTGTTCAGTTGTTAAAACATATCTCAAATGCAAACCCACTCATTACCCTTCCATGTGCCTTGCCCTGAGTGAATCACTCACTCTAGCAGGGAGACTTCTGCAGCCTTCCACTATGGCACTTGTAACTCTGCTCATTGCATGGGGATGTGTTTCCAAGTATGGGACTCCTGGGTCCACAGTTGCTGTCATCTTTGTATCTCTAGGACTTGGTATAGTGCCCAACACGTAACAGGGAATCAACAAACTACTGCTAAATTGAATGCACGGTAAATCTAATCCCTCTTGCATGAAACCTGAGAACAGCTGGCATGCTATGCATTGCTCACCCCTGTCCCAAGTCCTCTTTGCTCCAAGCTAAACCTGTAAACCAGGAGGTAATAATCAGTGAGCCAGACAGATGCTTATACTTGTAAAGCAAAGCTAATGAAATAAGACAGAAATACATTAACATCAGTATATATGAACACACTGATGACCTCACCCACCTCACCTCTGGACCATAGTCCTGGTGATCGAACTATGCTGACTTCTACCCAGCCCTGTAATCTCTGGTTTTCCTACGGTGTATAATCTGTTGTGTTAAATTCCATGTGTTCTTCTTCTTCCATTCCCTTAAATGAGCATCCATGCCTGCTTTCTTCTTATTGTTCACTAATTCTTTTCTATCTATTTTCCACCAAATCTTGCCTACTCTCTGCCTGTGGTTCCTCTCATGTCGGATGGTTCTTCTCTATTTCCTCACCTCCTAGTCCAGGCTCTTATCAACTCATGCCATGATGAAGGTATTACAGTTGACCCCTGAACAACTTGGGTCTGAACTATGTGAGTCCACTTAGATGTGGATTTTTTACAACACTCTTAAGATTTTTTAAATAGCATTTGCTGTTCTCTACCTTACTTTATTGGAAGAATACAGTAAATAATATACATTTGAAATGTGTTATTAATGGACTGGTTTATTTTATCAGTAAGGCTTCTGGTCAAAAATAGCTATTAGTAAAGTTTTTGGGGAGTCAAAACACAGATTTTCAACTGTGTGTGGGGTTGACAACTCTAACCCCTGTGTTGTTCAAGGGTCAACTGGATATCCAGCTGGACTTCTACGGCCCAGCTTCTACTGTTCCCCTCATTCTAAATCACTCCATGTGCAGCTAGGAAAACCTTCCTCTAATTACTATCTTCCCTCAGCCCTCTGAGATGTGTGACATAATGCCCCTTTTCCCACCATGTTACACCTAAACACCTGGCAGAGATAAAGAGCTACCTAGTCAAATTTAGAGCTATTTATTGCTACACTAGCACCATGATCCAAAATAATTAACAACTTGGCCAAACCAAAGCCTTAAAAGTATTTCTGGCTTCTTCCCTTTTCGCATCTCTGACAACCAATTCCTCACCACATCATAGTGATTCTACCTTCAGAATGTTTTTCAAATCCATGCACTTCTCTCCAGTTCCATGCCAAGCCCAAGGCTCCAGTCATCATTGTCTTTTCCCTGGACCAGGAAAGAGCCTTCATTCTCATCATCCTGCTTTCACTCTTGTCTTTCAGAGTTACAGTTTCCACATTGGGCGTGTCAGTTTAAGTGCATGATGGCTCCCCATGATCTCAGAATGATCCACGATCTGGATCTTGCTAACTTTCTGACTTAATATCACACTATTCCCCATTTCTATCATGACACAGCAGCCCTGTACAGTCTGCTCACTTTTCTGGTGTCCCTGCGCTCACTGCTTCAATTGCTTGAAATGAGCTTCCCCTGGCTTTTCCCATGACTGATGGTTTCTCATCTTTCAGCTCTTAACTCAAAACTAGTTCTTCTGAGAGGCATTTTGCAGCCATCTTCCTAAAGTTGCCCTTACTCTCTGTCCACCCTGGGGAAAGAACTTTACTTTATTCCCCAGCATCTGCAGCACCTGCCATAATTTCTAGCATAGATCATGTTTTCAGTAATATTTATGTATTTTATAATAAGTAAATTTTATAATAAATTATTTATTTATTTATTTATTTCAGTAATATTTATTACTGAAAGAATTCAGTATGCATATAAGACACATTTTTTACTTCCATCTTTGTTCATGCATATCTTCCACCTAGAAGGTCATTCTACACGATTTTTACCAACTAATATCCATTATTTATTCTGTGATACAAGATTCATATCACAAAGAAATCCTTTCTAACCAACCAATTTCTAACCAAAATGCTTTCCTATTCACATTCTAATTTTTATTCTACACACACACACACACACACACACACACACAGTTTTGGCTTAATTTATATAGTATTTTCAAACCCTTCTCTTTTTTCTAGAAGTGTTTTAGACAAATATCATGCTGCATGACCAAAAAATAAGTGTGCAACATTTTCACTGTCACCCTATATATTCTAGTTTCTTTAGGAGGTCAATGCTTTTTTTTTTAATTTTTTTAATGTTTAGTTATTTTTGAGAGAGAGAGAGAGAGCGCACGTGTGCAAAGGAGGGGCAGAGAGAGAGGGAAACACAGAATCCAGAGCATTCCAGGCTCTAAGCTGTCAGCACAGAGCCCAACGTGGGGCTCGAACCCACAAACTGTGAGATCATGACCTGAGCCGAAGTCGGACGCTTCACTGACTGAGCCACCCAGGCACCCCTAATGTTTTTTGAGCAAAATAAAAACTTTCTAATCCAGGTTTAACTCCAAAATAATTGTGGGCAGAATTAGAGAGACTGGTTGTCCTGAAAAATTAAACAAGGGGATGGTATGTACGTGAGGGGTTTCTTGGTTAAGGAATCAAGATCAGGAAAAGCAGTAATTTTGGTTAATACTCAGGGCTTGAGGAAATGAAAGCAAAGAAGCAAAGGAGGGAGTCATAGTGATTTCTCTCTATTTAGAACAATAACTAAAAGACTGAAGGACTAAAGTTTTTTTTTTTAATCTTCTGGTTAACAAAAGATTTATTCTTTTAGCTGATACTAACATTTTTAGGCCCATAGCAAAATCACAGAGGTGGGGTTTCTAAACAATAGACACATGAGTAAAAGGACAAAAATTTAAATCTACTTCATTCTAAACACATCACCATGCCTCCCCCTCTCAAAAATAAAACCCTGAACTTCCATGCAAACTTCTTATATCTTTAAAACATTCCTCTACGCATTGATTTATTTTTCAGATTACAGCAATGTATAAAGTTTATATTTTCTCTTTCAGAGAACATGTATCACAATCTCAAAGACTGACCTGACCACTGCCTGCTGTCAATACACAGATATTTAGTCACATTTTTGCAGGCAAAATAAGGTGGTCATCAAGAGCATAGACTCTAGAGTTAGTATCTCTGGCATTTTAACCCCAATGATACCACTTAGTAGGTGTATAACTTTAGGAATGTTTTTTTTTGTTTGGGTTTTTTTTTAAAGTATAGTTGACACACAATATTACATTAATTTCAGGTGTGCAACACAGTGATTTACCCACTCTCTATACTATGCTCACCATAAGTATAGCCATCATCTGTCACCATACAATGCTACTATAATACCATTGGCTGTATTTCCTATCTCTAGCTTTTATTCTCATGATTTATTCATCCCATAATGGAAGCCTGTGTCTCGGGAATGTTATTTAACCTCTCTGGGCCTCAGTTTCTTTATCTGGAAAAATGAGAGTTTTATCAAACTCATAGGTTTCTTTGGACCAAACGGGTTAAAACATAAATAGTGCTTAATACAGACCTTGGAACACACTTAGTGCTCAGCAAGCATTAGCTCTTGTCATTCTTACCATTATCACATATATGAGGATAATTTCCTTTGGCCAGTGACTTTTTCCATTACAAACTCTTAGGTTTGATACTCACAGGGTTAGAATGCAGCACGGTGAAGAACTCTGGGCTGATGAGGAACTTCACAGGGGGGGACTGTAACAGCAACGTGAGCCTGGATCTGGAGGTAGAGTGGGGCAGGACGTTCTCTCGTCGGAAATCTAGATGGGGCAGACCACAAAGGCTTTTAGGGAAACCTTTCCGTGTACTGGAAACATACTTATTCACTTCCGTCTATGTTTTAAGAGAACCAAAGGATGCCTATATCATTTGCTATTATTTTAATTCTCTGAATACTCTTTTCTTTGATGCAAATTCATAGATAAGACCTGACGAAAATAGAATTGAACATTTCTAGCCACTACTAACATTTTAATGCATCCTTAGATGTTCTAAGTGATCAGATTCAATCATTTTCCACTATCCCACAGATCCAGAGATTAAAGTCATTTATATTCTATTTGGTTTTGTGGTTCTTTTCTTAGCACTAACAAAAAGTCAAGGATTAGAAGAGGTCTCTGGTGAATTCTGCCATTTGCATTTGATTACCAGATCTTATTGAAGAACAAAAGTTCACTAAAAGGAAAATCTCGTTTCTTGGAAATCCTTATTATTTGTTTTCTACTTTTGTGAGATTACAAACCAAACCAACCTAGGGGCACCTGTGTGGCTCAGTCGGTTAACTCTTGATTTCGGCTCAATTTATGATCTCACGGATCATGGCATTGAACCCCAAGTAAGGCTCTGCACTGCCAGCATGGAGCCTGCTTGGGATTCTCTCCCTCTCTCTCTCTCTCTCTCTGCCCCTCCACTGCCCATGTTCTCTCTCTTTCAAAATAAATAAACAAACTTTAAAAACAAGCAAACAATTCTAAAGGCTTTTACCTGCACTGGCTGGGTGAAAGTCAGCTTCTTCTCCTGCCCCATCAATAGCATTGGTATTTTCCTCAGGCCTCTCGTTAGTCATGGTTCTGCGAATACTCTGGTATCTGAAATCATGAGCCTACCATCACATCACGGCAGCCTCTAAAAGAAGGCTCAACCATTCCCCCAGAGCCCAGAAGGCATCACTATCTTCTCAGCCTCAGGCCTACCTCCCCAAACCTCCATTCCCTGACCTTCTGGGCCATCTGTTGTTTAAAAGTAAATTACAATGCATTGAATTTCTTCTGTCTGTTGTTTGTGGAACATTTTCCTAACAAAATAATAAAACTTAAAAAAAAATTGTGGCCCTTAACCAAAGAAAACTAAATTCTTATATTGTTAAAGAAAAGAACTTTTTATACTTCATAGCAATTAGTTCTCAAAAAAAGAACATTTAAAAAGCTTAATAATAAAGAAGCATGATGAATGGAGATTCTAGATATTTAGAAAGATATTTGGCTTCAATTATATATGTATATGCTCTGTTTTGCTAAAAATTAATGCCTTGGGATGATTAAAAGCATCATCATTACTTTCTTTTCTACAAGAAAACAAGTGGTATATGCATATAGTTATTATTTTTTTAACCAAGATAAATTCAAGAAAGTCTCTAAATCAAAAGAGGTACCAGCTACGTCTTAATGACAGGGCACGCAAAGATGAAAGAGAGACAACCATGTTTTCTACTTGGGCCCACGTAAAAATAAGCCCAACCACCCACTAACAGTCATAGTGAAAACGTGCATCCTCACCGCCGGTTCAGCTGCTCCATTTGCTGTATGGAGTTTGATCTTTGCAGCACCTGAGGGGCGGGAGGAGCTGTTGGTCGCTGCCACGTGGTGGTTCTGTTTACGTGATCCACGTAGAAGATCCTGCCGTGGCTGTCAATGCGTGCTTCCCAATCTAAATAGCAGGAATGCACCAAGGCTGGTTAGAAGAGGACCTGAGGCCATTAACGTGGGTCATTAATTTCAGCATGTGTTTTCCCTGACATGCTATAAATTGGGGCTAATAACATATACCTCACTGTATAATCAGGCACTTCCCCCAGTCCACTTCATGATCTGTTGTGATCAGTTAGTAAACATACTGTTTGTGTGTGTGTGGGGGGGGGGGGGGTGTAATACCAACCCTTTAAAGAGTTTCTGAATGTAGAGAATCCTTCCAGATCTGCCCACAATGCTCATCTTCATGTATAACTGCCAGTATTTTAAAAATACAAGTAGGGGGCAGGCCCAGTTGGTTAAGCATCCAACTCTTGATTTTGGCTCAGGTCAGGATCTCCCAGTCATGAGATCGTAGTGCTCTGTGCTGACAACATGGAGCCTGCTTGGGATTCTCTCTCTCCCTTTCTCTATACCCCTTCCCTGCTAGCACATTTGTGCGCGCTCTCTCTCTCTCTCTCTCTCTCTCTCAAAAATAAATAAATAAACCTTTAAAAAATAAGTAAAAATAAAAATACAAGTAGTTGGTCTACTGCAAAGACTTCAGGTATTTGCATCGAAATTGGTATTGACGATCATTTTCACCAAAAATGGATTTCCTTTTTTTTTTCCAGCGTAGATGAAAGAATCATAGCTAGAACCTTCCAAGTGCATATTTACATAAAATTTTGGTACATGTAGTCTTCAAAAGAAAATAATGCTAGCCCAGGCATCAAATAGCATCATTACCTACAAGTTCCCATTTGCGTTTTCCCAAAGATGAATACATTTTCAGAGCAGGGTAATTACTTGCCTCCAACCTCAAATAAATACAATGTTTTAAAACATTATTTAATTTTCTGTTTAAGCAATCTCATTGATAGTGTTCATCTTTGTAAACAAATACCTAAGTGCATGTTACACAAAAACAGAGAAAGCAGAGCCAGACATACCTCCTCTGTGGCTCTCTAAAAGGCCATTCTATTAAAATACACAAAGCATGAGCTGATCTTTTCAAAAGGCACAAGTCTGAAATGGATTGTAGTTGGAAAGTGCGATTTTATATAGCAGTATGTGAAAACAGCAGAAATCTATTCTTTAACCAGCAAAGTTCTTTACACATTTCCATTTCTGCGTAAAATATTTTTTGAAATTAATATGCAACTTTTTCCTTAGCAGCTCAATTATTTCAAAACTCCCCATGTCATCACATAGCTTATCAACAGATACCATGGGTCTAATCCTGGAGACTAGTAGGAAGGCATGCCTGCTCCTGACCTCCTCTGGTATTTACTCTGGAGGTGAACAGAGTGAGGATTCCAACAAAGTTCTCAGGGTTGGAAAGACCTGAATGCCAGCACCAGACAATCACTGCGGGCTGCCTCAGTGGGAGGTGGAAAGATCTGTTCTTGTTGTTCCTAGCACGTGGTAATTTATAACAAATGGCAGGAGAAAGAAAAATTGCGCTGAGAAAAAGCACCAGAGAGACAAACAAATTCAGTGCCACTCATGCTCCAAGGTAACGCAGACTCACAACGAACCAGCCGGACAAATCTGAATTCTTTGGCCCCAGCTGCAATCCCATCAATAGGACATTTCAAAATGACCTCATGATCAGCCTGCCATAAGCTGACAAATGGTTACTACATTAGAGCCTTTTCAGGAATGATTCTCCAAAACCCTTTGATCTATTCCATTGTTTTGCTCTGCTCTTTGCATATTTCCCATCTCAAAGATCTTGAGAAGCAATTATGCCATCTCATTAGAGCCAGGGTAATTCAAGCACATATTCTACTCAAACCAAATGCACAAGAAAACAAATGGCCATTCCTTCTCCCAAAATTGTTTGCAGTTAGCTTCCAATTTTAAAAATGGAGAATCGGTCAACGAGGGATAAAAACAGAACAGAAACCAACTAAAGGAAGTAGAAAGAGAGGTGCTGCCAAACTCCCAAGATAAGCGTATAACTAAAATTTGGCTCTAAATTTTGGTTTTCTGGCAGTTCAGGCAGAAAAGAAAACATTGTTGCATACTTTCCATTTTCTGACAGAAGAAAGTAAAAAAAAAATTATCTTCAAACACAGAACTTTTTCCTTGAGCAAACTAGACAAGAATTTACCCCACTGAACGTGGTCTCTATGAGGTCACATGGGCAGCACAGTGGAGGTGGGGTGGGGAATCTCCAAATATATTTACCACCATACCTTGCACACAGCATGAAATGAATGGACGAGTAATTTAAAGAACATGAAACCATAACAAAGAATGGTTCTTGTGTTCGCTTTCCACAAAGTCCAGGAATAACCTCGATGTATTTCAACAAAGATATCTCTGTGTGCAATGAGAAGAATAAGAAAAAGAAGTCCAAACATGTGCTTTCTAAGAACACGGGATGTTGGATGTATATTAAGACTACCCCTACTGGGGTGCCTGAGTGGCTTAGTCAGTGAAGCATCCAACTCTTGATTTTGGCTCTTGATCTCATGGGTTCATGGGATCAAGCCCCGCATCAGTCTCCTCACACTGACAGTGCAGAGACTGCTTGGGATTCTCTCTCTCTTCCTCTCTCTTCACCCTTCCTGCTCATGTTCTCTCTCTCAAAATAAATAAGTAAACTTAAAACATAAAAAAAACCTAATTAATTAAAAAAGACAGACTATCCCTACCAAATGTCATGTCTTAAATGTCTATTTTATTTTGAGAGAGACAGAGAGAGAGAGAGAGCAGGGGAGGGGCAGAGAAAGAGGGGGATAGAGGATCCGAAGCAGGATCTATGCTGACAGCAGAGGGCCTGATACGGGGCTCGAACTCACAAACCACAAGACCATGACCTGAGTCGAAGTTGAACACTTAACCAACTGAGCCACCCAGGCACCCACAAATGTCATAGCTTTAAATTGACGTTGTTACTTAAGTTCCCATAAAGAGTAATGTTGTCTTCCTGATTTCAAATGGACACTTGGCATTGGATTGAGAAAGGATGTTAGGTCTTTGACCTGTTCAGGAAGTACAAAAATCCATTCTTACCCAAGTGGTCAATACCCTACCATTGAGAAAAAGACAGTAGAAGAGCCTCCATAAAGATGAGCTCTCTATCGTATCTATCAAAGGAGAGAGGTGGGTATGGTTATTTTACATCTTATAAATTTTTATATTGGACCTGGTTTGTTCTGGGTACAAGCAACCGTATTAAGAACTCATTGCCCAACATCAAAGTTTTTTTTTTCAGAGATCATGATAAAATCAGACAGGCAGGATTAGAAGACTGGGAACTTGGCATTTACTTCCTTGTCTTGCCACAATGTACAATGGGGTATATCATCAGTGCGCCATGAGCCTGAGAACAGTGTACCGAGATGTGTGTATATGTAGTGCACCAAATCGGGAAGAAGGCCTGGGGTTTCTGGCCATGGCTTTGTCACACTTTTGCTACGACACCTTCAACAACTCATTACACCTCTATGAACCACAGTTTCTTTACCTGAAAAATTAGAGGGCAGAATTATACATTGCTAAGGTCTCTTTCAGTTCTAAAATTATAAGAATCTTCAAAACGACACCCATTTTTCTACATTAGGTTCAGTAAGAACCTGTCAACATCTTATGTCTAGGCCAGAATTTGCAAACTAAACTCTAATTAATTTAGCCTTATAAAGCCAGGGGCTTTGGGATGCTGAGTGTTGGGGCTCCAGAACTATCTGCCAACACCATGTTAGCCATTGCAGCCCCCCCGTATTATCTGTTGTGCCTACTGGTCTTCCACGTAAGACTTCATTTTCATAAAGAGCTTCAGTGAAAGAGTTTGAAAACTGTTATCTACAGAAACGTTTCTCAAAGTTTGGGACTCTGACAGCACGTGTCAGAATCACTTTGAGGACCAATATAAATGCAGATTCCCAGGACAAACCTCAGGTCTGTAAAACCAGACTATCTGAAGCTAGGACTCACTTATCTACATTTTTGAGAACCTCCCCAAGTGACTTCTAGATGCACTAAAATTTGAGGAACACGGACATAAATTTCTAAGAATTTAAAGCAGCTAATTTACCAGGTAAACCCATGGAGCTCATGCTAAATTTCTAAGAGGTCATGAAGTGCAGGCTTACAAGAAACTAAACTTCAGCCTAAATATTCTGAACTGGAATCCAGGAGGAAGTGGACTCACAGATGCCCTGTGCCCCCTTTAAATAGGTGCACAATAAGGGGAAGTCAGAGTTAGAAAGTGTGTCAAAGTATATACCAAAGGCTACTGTCGCAGCATTAATCCCTCAGCAGGGCACCAGAGGGAGGTAGAACAAGGAAGGTCTTACACATTTTCAACTTTCATAATCAGCATATGTGGGAAGGAAGCAGGGGTCATCCCTTTGATCCCTCCTCATCTCAAAATGCTTCTTTCTCAGTCCCTTCACACTAGACCTTGGCCCCCAGTGGACTGTCTGTCCAGCTGGCAATGAGGTGAAGAAAGGAACACATCTCAGAGAGCACTGAGATCGGCAAGAAGATCAATGACTAGATAGAATGACATTTCAGGGGACTCGTGAACCACAAGAACCAAGGGGGTGAGAGAATCATGAGTAGGGCTGGAATTAGTTGTAACTGGGTTTAGAAAGATGAAGAACCTGAGGGGCTCAGTCAGTTAAGCATCCGACTCTTGATTTAGGCTCAGGTCATGATCTCACGGTTTGTGGGTTCGAACCCGGCATTGGGTTCTGCGCTGATAGCATGGAGCCTGCTTGGGAATCTCTCTCCCTCTCTCTGCCCCCTTCCCCACTCATGCTTGTGCTCTCTCTCAAAATAAATGAACATTAAAAACAAGAAAGAAAGATGAAGAACCTGAACATTGTGAAGTAAATGTATAAATCAACTATAAGAAATTATAACCACCATGGTATCTCCACCAAATGATGGGATAATGAGGTTATAACGAACTAAAGGTACTTCTGAGGAAAAAATTAAGCTTTGCGATAGACGTTGGACAACAACGTTTAAAAGATTAGTTTTTCCTTATTTTGACACTCAAGGAGGTAACCGTTTGTACCAAGTACAAAAGCAAGTTAACTTCTCTGTGACTTGAGGGCCAGCATGGAAGGTTCACTTCCCTTTCAGGAGTGGGGGTCAGTAATCGGAAGGGGGCACAAAGAGACTTCTGGGTGCCAGTGACATGGCATCCAGTGCACACATGCCCTCAGTTTGGGAGAATTCAGCAGGGAGAATGTGCTCTTTTCTGTGTGTACACTATGTTTGAACAAAAAGTTTTTATAAATCTCTCAAACAAATGCATATGGTGGGCCTTAATATGGTGGGTCAATTTTTAAAGAAAGTAGCTTTTAGATTAAAAGCATCAATTCTTGGGGTGCCTGGGTGGCTCAGTCAGTTAAGTGTCCAACTTCAGCTCAGGTCATGATCTCACAGTTCGTGAGTTCGAGCCCCATGTCGGGCCCTGTGCTGCCGGCTTAGAGCCTGCAGCCTGCTTCAGATTCTGTGTCTTCCTCTCTCTCTGCTTCTCCCCCACTCATGTTCTGTTTCTGTCTCCTTCCAAAATAAATAAAAACATCAAGAAAAAAAAATTTTTTTTAAATAAAAAAAAAAGCATCAATTCTCCTCTCATAAAACTAACTTTTAAGCTTTAGAAAATAAGAGCTCCTAGCCTTGAACATAGTAGAAAGTGAGATTAATTATACCTTTCAGAGTCACTGCTGTCTTTTTAAACCTTCATGTCAAAGGATGCTTTAATAATGAAAGTGCACAACCCCAAAGAATGATAAACATTCTCCTGCGTTCTTCCAGACCTGCCCATTGGAAGCCACCACCTAAATAATACACTAATCCTAACAACATGGCAATAATCCTGGGATCCTACAAGAGTCTGACTGTTCATCTGTTAATCCAGACTGTTCATCTTGTATCTAATCCTATTCCTACCCTTTTAGAGGGAAAACACTTACTCGATAGTTCTTTATTGTCCCCAGTGCAGCAAGGGATTAAGTGACAATTATATTGGACCCAGGAGGAAAAATAAAATCATTTTTCAGAAGGGGCTAAGTGGGCCATTCTTTTTTCTTTCCACTTATGTTAATGCTAAAATGACCAAGATTTGTCTTGCTGATGATGTTCTGGTGGGCTTCAGCCTGAACTGCCTCCAGCTGCCAGCACCATCAATCACCTCAGAAGAAGATAAGCACATTCTTAGTGCTCAGTGCATATTCAGATTTAAGCCAAAGGCTCTCCATACTGCCAAGCTGCCCTTAGGACGCTGTGGGGGCGGGAGGGGGTGGTTCTTAGGACGTTGTAGGGACCATTAGACCATCTGTCAGTCAGAGGTTAGAGTTACCCAGTCCACAAGGTCCTATCGCAGGATCCATGGCCTAAAGCAAGGGTAAGGCTGTGAAAACAACTGGTCGAACATCGTTACAGCTGTGCAGCCTTTGTCAGTCCAAGACAAAGATCGAGTTCCCCGATCCTGAGACAGGAGGAATAAGACTGGAAGAAGCAGCAGAAAAGCCAGGAGAACTGCCGTCCATAAGAAGAGCTCAAAGAGATGTTCAGAGACTAAGTTATAACACTGATGCATAGACCACCACGTGATCAGCTGTAACAGGGAAGCAGTACAGCAAGGGACACCACTGAATCCCCCTAGCTGAGTTTGTAAATCTTCAGAGAGAAGCACAAGTTTGCTGGGTGGTTTCCTCGCCATATGGTAATACATAAGTATTTTTAAGGTGAAAGTAAGCTCAAATAACAAAAACAATTAGGAAAATAAAAAATCAATAATGGGGGTGAGGGGGGTATCAAAGTCTAAGACACAATGTGTCAGTAGCCGGCCCTACCTGGCTGGGAGGAAGAAAAAGTGCTTCTGAGTCTGATACAGATGCTTAACAGAGCAAACCTGTCTGGGCTATGCTCGTATGGTCACTACAACTGCTTTTCTTACACTTCAGGGGCTCCTAGGTAAGAGTCCTGCTGAGTTCTCGCTCTCAAAATAAATCAGCTAGTCAGTTGATTAGCTGGGGCAAAAAGAGAGAAAATTGAGCACTTTTTGAGCCTTCCTAGGTCTGGCCTCAAAACACTACAATATAATAAAGATTCAGTGAAACCTCCAAAGCCTCTGATTTAAGATGTTGTTTGCACCTGATAGATAACATACCACAATATAAGCCACTACCTTTGCTGCTAAGTAAACTTTTAGAATTTATACTCATCAACCCACACAACAGTCTAATCTTAGATCAGAATATCTAATAGAGAAGGAAGGCTTAAGACTGCCCCAACTTTTACTAGTATGGGATCTTAAACAAGTTACTTAATTTATCTGGGCTTCAGTTTCTCCATCTATAAAATGAGCGAATCATTTTAGCCAATTTCTACCCATTGATCTACTTGACCTACCCCACAAAAATGTAACAAAGAATAAAAATTTAAAAACCATGTAAAAGTGCTCTGTAAACTGTAAAGCACCATGCAAGTTTGAAGTATTATAATTAATAGTGTTAAAAGTACAATTCTAAGGGGCACCTGGGTGGCTCAGTCAGTTAAGCATCTGACTCTTGATTTCAGCTCAGGTCATGATCTCACGGTTCGTGAGATTGAGCCCCGTTGGGCTCTGCACTGACATTGCAGAGCCTGCTTGGGATTCTCTCTCCCCTCTCTTTCTCTGACTCTCTCTCTCTCTCTCTCAAATAAATAAACTTTTTTTTTTTTTTAAATACAACTCTTAGCCTTAAAATAACTCAGCCAGGTCATTTAAGGGATGGACTCATCTGTACACTCCAAGCAGGTGCCCCTTAGCTGAGCCTCCTGGGAGATGCTGCATGAAGGCAGAATGCACATGACAGTGTGGAATATGGAATGCCATAGCTCAAAGTCAGAGGCTGTAGTAGAGTCGCCTGGTTAGGAAAGGAAGGCAGAGAACTGACTAGGTTGGGGATAGACAACTAGCAGGGCAGCCACGTGATTAAATAAACTATTGAAAAGAAGAGACAGACACAGGAGTAGGAGAGGGCAAAACAGTGTGGGGACAGTAATCAGGCATGCTCAGTGTGGGGACAGTAATCAGGCATGCTCTGACCGTAATCTGTAACCTCTCCTTGATAATATAAACCCCCGTATTTGCAAGTTGCATAAGAGGAATTAAAAAGTTTTCTCCTCTGGGGTGCCCGAGTGGCTCCATTGGTTAAACACCCAACTCTTGGTTTCAGCTCAAGTCATGGTCTCACGGGTTCGTTAGTTCGAGCCCAGCATCGGGCTCCTTGGGCTGACAGTGCAAAGCCTGCTTGGGATTCTCTCTCTCTCTCCCTCTCTCTCTGCCCCTCCTTGTACACTGTCTGTCTCAAAATAAATAAATAAACTTAAAAAAAAAAAGAATTTTTCTCCTCTTCATCAGTCATTCATTAAATTAGATATACTATTAAATTCCTTCTTTGCTGTGGGAGATAACAACCTATTAAAATAAACTGCCAGTTGTTTTTTATTAATCCTAAAATACGTTCTGTGTAATGCAAATATCAGTACTTAAATAAGTGCATTGAAATACCACAAACAGTGGTCATAATTTCAGCGGGAAAGTACCTGTCTTTATTAGTTATAATCTGAAAACCAAAATTATGGTTCAACAAAATTCAGAGCAATTAGATGTGGCCAGGAAGATGCCATTTATCTATACCCTGATGTGATGCAATGCCTCTAAAATTCGAATGACTTACTATCAATCCACATACACATATAAAGAAAGCTCTCCAGAATTCTCTCCTCATGTTCCCAATTCATTTTTTCCTATTATATCGAAGCATCTCCGAGGAATACTTTCCTTTTCTGCCTCTAATCTTTTCTCCAAGGGCAAGCAATAAGGATATTTTTGTTCTCCCATCTGCTTAAAATGATACAATGGTTAATTAATCCCTTGGTCTATTTTTAAAAGTTGCTTAAAATACATACTTCCTATAAGTAACCACCCTCAATTATTGAAATATATGAACAAGGGAAGGAACTGTACGTAACAGAATTTCCAAAGGATCAAGCCAATATTTTGGCCTATTATCATAGTACCATTCAGCTTTTTTGTTAACACTCCTCAAAACAAAGCACTCAGCATTTTAACTCTATAAATGCATACTCCTGCATCTCCACCTTTCTGCCCCACCACTTTTAAAATACTGAAAGCCAAGGGCATCAGCTTCTTGCTATGGTCACATATAAGATGGGAGAGTAGAGAGGGTGAATAAGAAGGAAAAGCAATAAGGCAGAAAGATATATACTCCAGTACGTTCCTACAAGCAGTATTTACTGAGCTTTGTTACTGTTCATCAAAATGCTTGCTCTTACAGAGCAATATCACTTTATAACAGAGTTTAAATTATGTCCAGATTATGACTGGCCATATCACTCTAACCTTTGGATACAGGTTGCATAACTATTTCCCAGAATCCCTCATTCTCAGCCATCCCTCCTTCAAAGTGAAAAATGAAAATGAAAGAAATAACATATATTTCAAATCCCCAGTAATTGTCACGTGCCAAATAAATGGTAGACCAATTTCTGAAATTATGAATAGTTCCCTGCATATCCCCAAGGAAAAAATCAGAGCCCTGTATTTAATGATTTAAAATGCTGTTAAGTAGAGAGAAGTATATTCCATAGAGTGAGGCTTTGCTAAGAGATTGTACCCATTTGTCTACTAACTGAAAATTCTTGCTGCCATTAGGCATAATTTTAAAAAGTTTCTATTATAAACCCAATTGTCCCAAATATCTGGATCTGTTTCCCCAATTACAATATTTACTCTGTGGGCATTACAGTATTTACTTTTCCCCCAGCTGCCCGCTCGTTCAGCAGAACAGTGCCAGAGAGGAGTCACCAGCTTAGCACTTTCCAGACTACATCTGCTATGTCAAGTGGCAGCCCCAAGGTCCCTTCCTCTCAGGGAGTGGGTTTCCATCTTTTAGGTTCTATGGAAAGGATCTGCCCGCCATCCTTGCACCCTCTGATCAAGGTGAACCCCTTAGTTCACAGGCGCTCACTTGGGGGAAGAGCCTCGTCCACCCTCTGGTATCGGCTAACATCCTGGCGTACTGAAGGCAGTGATCTCAATGGCTGGTGGCCATTGGCTTGAGAACCTAGGATTAAAGAGAAAAAGGCACTTGGGTATTGTTTTCCTCTTTAGTATCAAAACAGTCTTGTAAAAAAAAAAACAAAACCCAACCAAACAAACAAACAAAAACCACCTAACACAAATCTTGGAGCTAGTCTCTTTTCTTTCCTTAGGGTCTCTCATTTTCCATATGAGGACCCAGAAACAAAAGAAGAGAAGAGGAGATGAATGCTTGGGCAGAAGAGGGTCTTCTAGAGAAATGTCCCTCTGCACCTATCCCTTCCCTCCCCCACCTTTTTCCACCCTGGCTGGACCCGCTCATGCACTAATGCTTTAGGGTCACATAATGGCCACAAGATAATGAAGGAAACAAAAACACAAATAAAAGGAAAAGAGGAGGAGGAGAAGGGGATAATTTAGGTAGAAAAATAAATTACAGAATAAATAAATCATTCCTATTTCTGATTCTATGCTATTTAGGCATTTGAAATTATCCTCAGCCTTTCTGATACATCTATAATAGAACATTTCAAAGGAAACATTCTACCAAGCCACATTCATTGAGACATAATACAAATTTTATGTGTGAATTGGCATCCTGAGATACTAAAAATAGCCTTTTCTTCAAGTGTCCGAACACATCACCTAACTTAGTTCACTTTTTCCATACTGCAGAAGTCAAAAATATTACACTTGATGCAAAGTACATATGAAGTTCTGTTTTGAAGGTTTTATATAAAGAAGAGTGACTTACGATGTTTCTGCAAACTCCTGCAGATTACACTGATGTGAAAGCTACCTGCCTGTTTGGTTTTGTGTCTACAACCTCAGGTCCCACTGGAGATTCATGATTAAAATCTGAAGATTGCTATTTCACAAGCCTCTTAATTTAAAAAGAGAAGATCCATTAAAAAAAAAAAAAAAGCTAACTGTTGAACCCCAAGGTGAAGAACTCGGAGAACATGTGAGTATAATTTACATCGAGGGACAAAACTTCTCTTTAAGCAGTATGCTTGAGCCAAGAGCCGTACTGTCTTGTACATCCTACCTCCAGTGGCGCCCTCCTCCTGGGCAGTGGCCCCTTCACAAGCCCCGTGGGCATCCCCGGCATCCCCTTCTTCCTGGGGCTGGCTCTCAGCAGCAGCAGCTCCTTCCAAGCTCCCCCTCCGCTGCCAGACCTCCCCGACCTCCTCCTGGTTAGGTAAAGGGGCCGAGTCTGCCCCTGCTCCTTCCTCCTCTCCAGCGGGCACCTGCACCACAGGTAAAGAACTGGGAGTACGTATGGAATCCTGTGACCCTTCAGCGAGGCCACTGCTGCTGGGCTCTGCTGCACAGGCTCCATCTTCCTCCTCCTGAGAAGAAAAGGCTGGGGTTTCGGGAAACCGTGCGCTCTCAAGAGACGAGCACCGCGTGTCCACCGAGGACAGCTGCGTGGTAACGCTCTCATTGCAGGAGCTGTCGGCGCCCTCCAGGTCGCTCTCGCCTTCCGGCCTGGTGCTGGCCTCGCTCACGCTCTCTGTCCTGGCAGGGTCACTGGGCTCTGTTTCAGAGGACACCTGGGAAGGCTCAGACCCCTGATCCAGGGACTCGGTCTCACTGATGGCCCTGCGGCTGCCTCCCGACGTGTCGGAAGTCCCTGTGTCTGCCCCGCTCGTGGGCTGATCCACCTCTTGAGAGCCACACACTTCGGTGCTGCCCTGCTCAGCGCTTGGTTGAGACTCTGGGCCACCTTCACTTTCATCTGGGACTGGGCCCGAGGGTGAGGAGCCCTCTGCAAGCTCGGGAAGATGTTCTGGCTTATCCTCAAAGGAAGCAGCCTCATTTGTGGAGGCTTCCTCAATCTCCACTGGGTCGTCTTCTGGCTTGGTCTGCGATGTCAGGCTCACGTCATCAGCTCTTGACGCTCTGCTGAACATTATTAGCCCTCCTTCCTCCTCCAAGGAAGACGGATATCCCAGGTCTTGCTGGAACTCGTGGTCCTCTTCATCTGAGTCGATATGAAGCATTGCGTTGAGCCTCGTGTCGGTGGGAAAACTACTCCTTAGTTTTGGAGAGGCTCCCATGGACCTCTCCGAGCAGGTAGTCGTGCCTGGCCTGGAATGGCCATTGTGTTCAATAGCATCTAAGTAATCATTGAGCGAATCCTGACGTCCTCGGGGAGGTGAGGTCCTTGAAGAAGTAGAGGTTAATTCCTCTGAGTCTATTTCCAGAGTAGAGCTAGTCCTGAAAGAATGCTTGGGGGTCCCATCAGCAGCACTGTCCTCAGAAACTGGCCCATTAGAGCAAAGCGTGCTGTCATGATGGCCCCCCGGCACGTCCTCCTCGTCAGAAGGGCTTCCTAGGTCTCCATTCACAGTATTGACTCCAAGTATTGTGCCAACAGCTTCTGGAGAAGCATCTGAAGGGGAAAACAGCATTGATGAAAACAAAGTGGTAATAACAAACTTTTAACGTCCTATTCCTTTACCACCAATCAGTTCAACGAATTCAATCATCCCATTAAGGTCTCTTTATGGTATTACTGACTTGCTAAGATTAGCCACTCACGACTAAATGAGTTGGTCACTTTGACACAGGAATTCTATATGTTCACTATTACTAGAAATCCTATAGCCTGGTTTCCAAATGCAGGCATAAACCTAAGAGATATTTTTTGATAAACAAGCTTTCATATCTGCTTGGAAAACTTTGGCAGGAATCATTTAAAAGCTATCTTATTTTCAGAACAGGACACAAATTCAACTCTATTCACATGCAAACTGACAACTGAGTAAGACCGAACAGTTTTTGGTACAGCGATGTACTCATTCAGACATCTCACCTTCATGCACAGAAGATGTAACCTCCACTTTAAACTGGAGGTACCCACTCACGTGGTCAGCAGGAAGCCTTCGGCCAAGGTTGTAGCTGAGCATCTGATCCCTGTAAGAGGAGAAATACACTGGTGTCAGCCTTCACCTCCTTCAGCAGGCCACCCCTAAATCTTACACATTTCTCTTAAAACTTTCAGACTCAAAAGAAAATAAAAGGCTCAAAGGCACGGTATAGATAGTCCAATGTAATACGATTCATTGGCACAAGGGAATACTTATAAACTCCAGGATGAAAAGAACTCTGTAAGCAGAAAATGCAATACAGTATCACATCACTGCTAACAGTGACCAAGAAAAGCATATTTTGAAGGTCATCAAGGAGCTGTGAAAGGTCTACGGTTTTTGGTATTTTTTGACTCAGGTATAAAGGCACAGAGGGCCTGGTTCCTTAGCATTTAGCACAATTGGAAGAAACCGATCCTACAAGCACACAACAGGGAAGGACCATCACAGAGCGGCATGGAGGGCACCATGCTACTGTACTTGAAGTCAGGAGACAGCGGGGGGAGAAGCGGCTGCCTCTGACAGCTGCTCCAGCTATGGGAGGCAAGGGGGCCGCTGAACCTCCCTTCCTTACCTGTAGAGCAAGGGGGCTGGAGCGGCTGGCCCTCACACTGGGGGGGCCTGGCTATCAACTGATTCCCAGTGTGCGCTGTGAGTGATGCCAGTGGAGAAGCTTGATGGGCTGCTGTGGTGGCATCTTGCTGCCTCACTAAGAGGCGTACTCGAGGGAACCACACCCGGGCCCCATCTTGGCCCCCCCCCCACCGCCCCGCTCCAGCTACCAGCCTCCTTAAGGATGGAGGTGTCAAATCTTTTGTAATTCTGCATTTGTTTGATCAAAGTCAAATGCAATTACATCATTACCTTGTAGGAAGCAACTTTCATTCTGAATCTGATGTATTCTTAATTAAGGAAAATAATCAAAGGGATACCAAATCACGCCATCTCTGCTCTCACACTGCCCTCTACTGGCAACTTCAGAAGGAAAACAATGCCTCTACCTAATACCTGCACCACCGTACAGTTTAGAGCCTCTGGTCTGCCATTTGTTATGAATGTATGTAACTATTTTATTTGTTCGTCTCTACCTTCTTGGCACAATTCCAAATGGATGTCATCCATTTAAAAGAGCACAGGCTACTATAAAACCCCACTTCAGCTGTTAGTCTTTTGACTTCATGAGAATTTCTTAAAACTGTAAGATGATTTCCTTTTCTTCTTTCTTTTGCTTTTCTTCCCTACAAACATTGTCATATTTTCTTTCTCAACTGACACTTTGGTTTCCCACTTTGAGTGCATGATGTGTGCCAGGCACACTCAGCTAAGGGCTGTGCATATACCATCTCTCAGCAACCGCGTGAGGCAGGTGCTGGCTCTGTTTTCTAGAACAGGAAACCAAGGCGTGGGGAGGGTAAGTGACTTGTCCGAGGCCAGACTGGTAATGAACGACAGACCCAGGATGAGATCACAGATTCATCTGACACAGAAGCCCCTGCTCTGTAGTCATCATACTACCATCTCACTTCACATATTCCCAGTGGTTCTAGGCTGCTTTCAGGAGCATGCATTTTAATGACATAATTTACTCATGGTTCATCGAAACGTGCCTGCTTTTATAATGCTTTTCCTGCTTCAACTGGTATTTACAAAAAATTCTGCAAAGGGATACACAAGCATTTCTTACTACTAGACATGGTTACGTTACTTTTACATTAGAGTGTTCAAATAACGTTATATAATGATTGTAATCTGCATAATAGCAGGGGCATCTCTTTCTTTCTCTTACCACTGACTTCCCAGTATTTAGATAGCACCTAACACACAGAGGTTCTTGATCTTTGCCCACTGATGCATGAATCTAGCAGCACATTACACAGACCTGCCTTTAACACTGTGGTTCCTCGCCCATCTCTTTGGGCATTAAGTCCTGGCAAAAATAAAATCTTCATTTCTTTGTTAAAAATAAATTGACCCTCCTCTTCTCCTCCTCAGCCAGTAAAATTAAGGTATTGAGGTTGATGATGAAGATTTATAAAAGTGATGGATTTTAGCGAGGAAATAAGTGTTTAGTAGGAATTGTAAGAAAAGAACTGCATCCATCTGTTTTGCTCACTGACATATCCCCGATACCAAACACAGTGCTTAACATTTAGAAGACACTAAATATGCATACACACATATTTGTTGAATAAATTAATTAACAAATGAGACTCTTTACTTGGAAAGAAGGATTTTAACAAGCGTTAGTACTGTTTATTTACCAAACTGGCAAGATAACTCAATTCAACTATTCAACCTATAAATACAGGAAATCTTCCCTCCTGGGAGATTCCGAGTCAAGGGTTTCGTCCCTTGCTGAGTGCCTGTCGGAAGAGTCACCTGCCTTCTCGTTCTTACCCAGTCTTACCTGACTCATCCTGTCTCTTCCTGTGATATACTGTTGTGAGCAATATATTATATATCATTATGATACATAATTGCAAAGAATAAGTGCCAAAGTACTCTCACTACTTGAGACATTCTCTTTCTAATGTAATCAGAGGGGTTGACAAAGCATGGGAAAGTGATCTGCATTTTGGACAAACGCAGGCCACCCTGTAAAATGTTACATTCAAACAAATGCCTTCAAAATAGGCACTTAGTAAGGATTCTATCTCATTCTACAAACCACATTCTGTAAAACCTCAACTACCTCAGAGGATTGCAATCTACCAAACATATAAGTAATGAGAACCCAGCACTTTTCAAGATGAATTAATCACTTGATGGAAGGCAATCATCAGATCAGGAATACACATTTAGGTGTTAATAGCTGATATACTAGTATGTAGTGTCATTCTTATCTAATAAAGCAAATCCCCAAGTATCTGTATCAGGCAATGCTTTAAATATACTTATACAGAAACATTTCTTAATTCCAATATTTTACAAATTCATGCTGGACTTCCTTCCAGTGCACATAAATTCATGACTGGCAGTTCTCTAAGTGTCCAGTTGTTTAAAAGCTGAAATGAAAAGCCAACAAGTCAACAACAGTTTCATGTACTGAAAAGGTTTTATTTTGCCTTGATCATTCTTACTGGTGTACATAAATTCATACTTTTAGCAAGCGTGAGATATAAATTATAATTATATACATTAAATGACAGATATACTGTATTTACCCTAGTTAATTCTGACTGTCTAAAATCTTTCACTTTCTAGAAATCCTAAAAATAACTTTTAAAAAACTTCCTCAAGTATACTATCTCTACCAGAAGCAATAATTGTGATTTCCTAGCTTTTATCAGATAAATCAGGCTGCTAAGATTTCAGTGTAATATTTCTACTTCATGTGTCCTGGCTCAACCACACATTTCATGGTCTCTGACAGCCAGAGAATTACAATCCATTAGAATCTCTTAGTTTCAGATTTTGAAGGGGCCTTTGAGATCCACTGATCGCAACACTGTATTTTTCAGATGAGGAAACTAATGCCCAAGTAAATTATGACTTGCCGAAACAGAACAGTTCATTTGTTACAGAGTGAATGTGAATGACCAGCCTTCCTTAGTTAGCTGGAATAATATCACACTGCTGCCCGTCCTTAGGGCGCTGCCAGGATCTAGAGCAGACGGATCTGAACTCGCATCCCAGCTCTGCCTCTTGCTTGCTAGCCTCACATTCCTCATCTCTGAAATGGGTGTAATCACATTATTTACCTCCCAGAGCTGTTGAGAAGATTACGGGGACTGATGCGAGGAATGAGGAACGTCTTTAACCCCTGACACAGAATAAGCTCTCGGCATCTTCTTATGCTGTTTACTTCTATTTTTTACTTCTGCTGCTACTACTTATAGTCTGCTGCTGCTGCTACTGTTACTGCCACTACCATTTGTTCATGTTCTGACAGTGAAAAAGATACAAAACAAGATGCCCCATCACCACTACCACTGTTACTGTTGCGGTATGTTCACAATGTTGCCTACGATGAAAAAGATACAAGAAAAGTACCCTGAGTGCTACCTCGGAGCAGCAGTGTTATTGAGTTTGTTGGAAACTGCCAAGCAAAAATATACCTACCATTTATGATAAGCGATGTTATGATTTCTTAACTACTTTATTCACAGTTTACAAAAAGCTCATAGAAAGAAAACAGACATGAAATCACATTTTTAAATTCTCTCAGTGAGTAAACTTTAGTTGCCTGAGTGAATGTGCAGGTAGGAGCTCTACTATAATATCTCCTGTGAGTCAAGGTCTTGTTTTAAATGGCCCTGAAACAAGGTGGTTTTGTTTTTCAGGAATAACGAGTTGTCTGGATGGGATTAATTAGGATAAGGGAGCTGTCGACCTGACGCTGGAATCCGGCTCTGGGGAGAAACTTTTACTGCAAGATTTCAATATCCTCAAAAACAATTGAGTACTATGACATCTGACACTGACATGCTAATGGTAAGCACATCTTGGAAAAGACAGATACAATAAACAGAAACAAACAAACAAAAAGGTATATAATGAAAACAGAGCCTTTTGTCCCGCACAGTTTAATGAGTATACGAACACTTTAATTTTAAAGGAATTACCTTACCACTTCTTATCACTAAGATAAGTCCTAGGACTACAAAGTTTCATTTCAGTCGCCTCTATGCAAACTAATCTCAACAAGATCCCTCCAAGTGGGGGCTGATTACCCAATGGCTTGCCGCTCCAGCAACCTCTGGACTGGAATGGTTAGTTTCCCCAGAAAACGCTTGATGATTGGACGGCTCTTGGCAAATTTGTCTTTAATTTCAATTTCCAAGACATCAGTAAGAAGGGCAAAAAAGGAATATTTCTGAAAATAAAAACAGATAACGTGGTGATTCAAAAGGAAGACAAATACAAAATTATATCATTTTATTATTACTTAGAAAATGGGATCTCTCAAATCCTAATGACACCCAGAGTCCACATTGCTAGAAATATCTACAACCAGTGTCATTCTGAGTGAATGATCAGCATTCACAGTGATTACAAGGCCTCAGTTAAGGACCTGTCACAAAAGAAGCTTAGGATCCTGGTTCAACAGTTTTAGGAGACGTTAGCAAATATTAAACTGCACAATACAATTTTAGCACTTACTATATTTATTGTATCTCAATTCTTTGAAATTTAATATCCTGTTATTGGACAGTTTCACATTAACCACTGTAGTTGATTAACAGCAATTTTAATTCTTAATCCCATGGTATTTTGAAATTATACAGCATAGGTTAAAATATCTTTCACTTAGTGGCTAAAGTAGGAACATCTACAGAACACTGTGGTTTCTCTTGACAAATATGAAAATAAAACGATGCTTAAAGAGAAATTACTTAATTTAAAAGGCACACAGGGTCATTTCTTTTGAGACAGAAAAATAAAAATATGAAGCTAACATAAGTTTTGTTGTTTTGCTTAGCAATACCATTGGAGAAAATCAGACTGGTTATTAATAAGAATCTAAAATAAATATAAAGAGCTTTATTCACTTACAAAGACTTTCACATACATTACCTTCATGTTATCTTTAGAAAGATAACATTTTCTTTTTCTTAATGTTTGTTTGTTTGTTTGTTTGTTTGTTTGTTTGTTTTGGGAGAGAGAGAGAGAGAGAGAGAGAGAGCGAGCATGGCAAGAGGGAAGGGGCAGAGGGAGAGAGGGAGAGGGAGAATCCCAGGCAGGGATCTATGCAGGCCTCGATCTCACAAACTGTGAGATCATGACCTGACCTGAAATCAAGAGATGCTTAATCAACTGTGTCACCCAGGTGCCTCAGATAAATTTTTCTTCTTAAGGACGAGGATCTCCGGATAAGTGATGAAGCCGGGAATCTTACCAGAATCATTTCATCCCATTCCTGATATTATCCATTCAACCACAGTGATGTGAAAGGTTCCAGCCAGCTTTATACTTAGGCACTACTAAGTTTATCTAGTCATAACAATTGAAGTTCCCCAAAGGGCCATGTCATCTAGTAATTTGCTTCATGGAAAAAGCACTTGCTTAGAATAAGAGCAAAGTTTAAGCACTGCTTCTGCCTCTGAACAGCTAAGTTACATAAACACTTCAAGCTTCAGTTTCTTAACCATCAAAATGGATGGATGATGATCTCATCCCTTATGCGACCTTATTATGCACACAAAATTTAAGAATTTTGTAAATATAAAATGTTAGGAAAAGGAAGTTATTGCCAATATCATTACCAAATCCACTATGTGCCTTCTAAAGCTCATAGTGAGATACATGCTATGTCTTCTAGGCTTCTACATATGTTAAATTAAGTCATGTGCCTTTAAGAATTTTTTACTATGTGGAGATCATAAGCAGTTTTTTTAAACCAGGTGTAAGAACACGCAATATTTAATCCATTTAAGTAACTATAAGAACTTCTCAGGAGAAACATCTTGCTGTGCTGGCAAGTCTCAAAGAGCAGTACCTTTTTTCCAACTGGTTTTAGATCCCCGAATCATCTCCCTCCCCATGGAAATATTTCTACAAAGTTAGAACATATTGTCATTAAACACTAGGGAATGATCTGATTAACTATGCAACTCCTACGCCAATAAAGGTTTACCTAGAAACACTCTAACACCAGTATGTGAAACATGTCTTAGATCTCTGAGAAATGGTGGCAGAGTTCATGCTTTGCTCATTAGATGAGAAACAATATCTCTGTTCACTCCTTGATTTTCCCTAGTTCTAATGAGAAAACGCTTTGCTTGATTTCACTGATGTGGTGCGCTAAGATGACTGGTAGCATAATGTGGCTGGAAGGAACGTCAAAGTATCTATCACCAAAGTATAGATACCAAAGTATCTATCACCAACACACCAACGATCTGGCTTCCCTTGGGATGACAACTACCTTGAACGGCTTAATAAACCAAAATCTACAAATCCAAAAAACATTTGCCCAAGCCCATAGGGAGAGAAATTCCTCTAATCTGTACTGAATACATAACTAGAACAAAATATAGAAAACTTGGGGGGGGGTGCTTTACAAGTTTTTATTTTAATTCCAGTTAGTTAACATACAGTGTTACATTAGTTTTGGGTGTAAAAACATAAAAATTTTAAATAAAAACAGGATCAGTGTTACTGACTTTTCCTTCTGCTTCAGGCTCGAATATGGCTCTGCAAGTCAATGTTATTGAACCTGTCCTTACTTAAAATTTTAATATCTGTTCATCATGAATTTTTTGCACTGATTTTCATTTTTTAAAATATTTCACTACAATCTTAATTTTGATTATTGAGTCTTCTGGCTCCCTTCAGTCATGCACCCGAGATCAAGGACCTCACCTGCTTTGCCCTATTCCTGGCCCTGGCTACAAGGGACTGTCTCATTCTCCTCCTACACTCTTCCTAACAGAATCCCGAGATATCTTAGCCATCTTGCCCATGCTCATCATAAACAGCTCAACAGTACACATAAGAGAGATGAACTTGGCCAAATTCCTGTCAAGTAGAAGATCCCTGAGGATCATCTTACCTCTCGGTGCCAAATTGGATTAGTGGTGTTACTGATGATAGTAGACCTTCTCTCCTGCCCATGGTGGGCACAGGTGGGGAAACTGCTCTTCTTCCCTGGCTGAATGGACATCTTAAGATAAGGATCAGGATTGAAGAACATCCCTTTCTTTAGCCCAACTGCTCTAAGATCTTGAAAGAAAGAGAGGGGGAGGGAGGGAGAGAAAGGGAGAGGGGGGTAAACAACAGTAAAACAATAACAAAGTTATTCACACTATGATCGCTGAGATAAGTAAGGACAAGTGAGTTATGAATAATTCCAGCAGAGGGGGAGTCTCTTGACAGGCTGAATAAATGAAGCCAAACATTTACCATCACCTCATGTACCTAAACTGACTTCCTGGGAACCATTTTGATTCTAACGTGCGTCTTCACCACCATTTTGCTATGTGGTTTGGCAACCAGCATTTCACACAGTATCTTGAGAGAAATTCTTAGGAAACAGTTTATTTAAAAAAAAAAGAATGTTAATATGTTCTTTGATGAGAGAAAAATTAAATCTCTTCTACATACATATAATGAAATTACAGACCTATGTTTAATTGGGGGTGAAACTTCAGAGCACACATTCAGTTGTACCACATTTAAAATGTTATATATTCCACAAATGTAATGAATTTTAGGGGGAAAAGAAAACGAGAAATATTTCTAAAAGTTGAATGCTACCTGCTGTATTAAATAATCGTGAGTCTACTGGTTAGTAACTTAAATATTTGATGGCTGTCCCAGAACATCTTAGATTCACCAGCTGCTACTTCACAGTATGTGAGTTGCTAAAATTTCTGGCTAAAATCTGGTAAGTGGAGAGACTGACACTTTTCAAAGGAGTGAGGATAAGGGACACCAACATGTCAGGTAACAAACCCAGCTCTTCCGGGTCCTCAACACCTTTCTGAGAATATCAGTTTGAATAAGATTGGCCGAAGAGCTAAGGGATCTTGAAAGCTTCTGGAATAACGGACCATTTCTAAGCAACTTGCTACAATTATGATCAGTCTAGGGAGGTCCTGACCACTAGTCCAGAGAAAAATTCTGCAGATCCCTCTGAACCTCCAAAGACCTTTGGATTACCCAGATCAGCTGGGCAACAGACTCTGTATGGTGACTGTCAATGATGGCAGGTTCCCTGAGTCATCCTACTCAAGCCCATTCTTGAAACTCAAAGTCTTTCCTAGAGGGACAGAATTGGTGGGGTTGCCCATAGAACCACATTGTCTAGGGAGCCATTCCTGGAGGAGGCTCACCCATGGCCAACAAGAACTTGTGGCCCAGAGTGCTGTCTAATAACAACTAACTGACAGCTGAGTTTCATATGTCAGCAAAGACCGAAAAATTCAACCAGGAGGCCCTTATGCTAAGGACACTGCATGAAATACAGTAAGATCTTTGATCTGAAGAGAAAAGAGAAGGAGAAGAGAAAGATGAGTAAGGCACTTCAGAGAAGCCACTGTCGTCTCTCTAGCCTTACAGTCCCCACTCCTGGCACTTCATAAGCTACACAGTCATCTTAACACAGCATCTGCAACTCACTATCAGTTTAATGGTGCTACATGTTTTCGAGTGGCTTTATTTGGCATAAAATAGCTCCGAGAGGAAAACAATTTGCATATTTACTTTCTTACCTTTCTCGATTAGGCTCGCCTCAGACTCAAAGACAGAAGAATGATAGTCTTTAGATACTAAATCTACTTCTAAACAAGGGATTTCTTTGCAGTAAATGAGGAGTAACATGGACGGAAATGGCTGCCACAAAGCATGACAGAGCTAAATTATTCATGCAAAGCATTCCTTTGGACAAAAAGCATTCCATCAGAAGATTATGCCACTGTGATGAAAGACGCCACTATTAAATAACCCTCATATCAAATTTTTCCACAAGGAATGCTGCACAAATAAATCTTCATTAATAAATATAAGAATCTACCAACTATTTGTAGTCTGATTATTCTGTTCCTTTATCCGTCTCATTTCTGCTCTGGCTTCCCCATTTTGTCTTTTACATATTTTACTGCTCATAAATGTCTGCATCACCTAATAGACCAACTCAGACCTCAAAGTCACAAAAGTATGACATGCTAAATACCCTAGTTTAAAGTCTTATTTGGAGAAGAGGATTAAGATAGTAACCGAAACTCAGTTTTGGGGGCACTTGGGTGGCTCAGTTGGTTAAGCGTCCCACTTTGGCTCAGGTCATGATCTCATGGTTCATGAGTTCAAGCCCCGCCTTGGGCTCTGTGCTGACAGCTCAGAGCCTGGAGCCTGCTTCGGATTCTGTGTCTCCCTCTCTCTCTGCCCCTCCCCCGCTTGCACCTCTGTCTCTCTCTCCCAAAATTAAATAAACGTTAAAAAATTAAAAAAAACACACAAACAGCTTTTGTTTTAGCTGTAGAATTCACTAATTTGTGTCCCTACTTACCACAGAGAATCAAGAGTAGAACATTTGCAGGCAGACATTCTACAATGCATAAATGCTCTTCGCTAAACACTATTATCACTGTCAATATGCTATAACTGGATTAATTGTTCAGAATTACCATTATAGAACTGCTTTCATCTTATATAATTTTTAGCCACTTCTGTACATCATCTGCAAATAACTGACCATACATTAGGAAGTAAAACAGATATAAAGTAGCCAGCCACCCTGTGCACTGAGGTGGGATGTTGGAAGAAATTATATTTAAAGAAGAAGCATCTGGTGATGCCCCAAAGCTATTTCCTACTTTTTAGGAAAACATCCTCGGGTTTTCAAGTTCTAGATGGTCATTCTCCTGCAGTGAGTTAATTAACATCCCCACTAGAGTCAAAATCAGTATGTGTGTGTTGCATTCGGAATGATATTGATCACTTGGAAGCTTAAGGCAATGCGTCTAAACTAAGAAGACCATGGTATGATTAAAGTAAATTTTCTGAACCATGGAGGTGGGCTAACTGTTCCCTACCTATACACGAAGGATTTCTGTACCTGAAACCCCTCAGGACTGTGAAGGTCTAAAGCAGAGCCAAATAAATGCTTCCAGGAGACACACAGACAGGGTAAGTTCCACTGGCAGTGGAACTTCAAAGTGCGCTTCGAAAAACCTAGATATGTTTTAAAACCTGAGGGTTCCAACCAAAACATACTTCTTGGCCAAAATTGAACCATAAGCCACCAGTTTACAACTTCTGAGATCCACCAGAGAACCAAAGGCAAAAAAAGGCTTTCATAGTAAGTAAACTCATATAGGGGAGTAGGAACATGCTAGAACAGAAATGGATACTCTGGAAGGCCATGGGCCAGCGATGAACTAATGTGCACACTTTCATCGTATGTGGTAATTATACATCATGGAAATGTCTGTTCTCAAGATCAGTTTTCTCTCACTCTTGACAATGTCAATTTTCATCCACAATACTTTTTGCAGCCAAGAAAAGTGAATCTAATTTAAAATTTAGAAGCACTGCACCAATGGAAAAATGAAAACAAAACATCTTTTAGTGACAGACATCTGTTAGACTGCATTTTATATGTGTCATAGCACAGTTGTCTGTTTTAAAAGTTCATTTCAAAGACTGGTTTTCTTAGTGTCTTCCTGACTTTATGACTGCCAATTTTTTTTTTAAAATCAGTAGCTTTCAGATGTTTTTGACCGTGATCTACATATGAAATATATTTTATTCTGAAACCCAGTATACACATACATAGGTGTGGGTATATTTTGTGTGTAAAGTTTTCAGTCTGTATAAACTGATGTTCTATGAAAAAATATTTCCCTTTGGTGAAAAACTCTGATTTTTTCCCCCTATTCTTTTTTTAAACTGTTGGATTCAACTAAATTAAACTTACAAAACACAGATGAGTTCTAACTCACAATCTGAAAAGCAGCA
Source organism: Panthera onca (assembly GCF_046562875.1). Taxonomy (NCBI): domain Eukaryota; kingdom Metazoa; phylum Chordata; class Mammalia; order Carnivora; family Felidae; genus Panthera; species Panthera onca. The sequence continues at coordinate 39,281,675 of NC_138346.1, read as the reverse complement.
CATTTTCATAAACAAACAAGCAATTAGATTTCCCTAATCAGAAAATAAACAAAAAAGTTGCCTTATCAGCTTTCCAACTTTTATGTGAATTTCTCCACAGAAATAGGAGTAACCTTGGCTTATTTTTCCTAGTCTCCAATATTTTCCTTTCTTCAGATGAGCTAAGCACATACATGGTTTTCAAAACCAAAGTTCTCCAGTAGGGATAGCATATGTTACAGCGTTGTTTTTAAGTAACTGTACATAGTTACAGTCATTTTATCACTAGAAAACCTGGAAGAAATAATTTCTGAGTTTATATTAGTAGTCTAATTTTTTCATGGTAAGAATCATACTTGAATTTCCAGAACTTTTACCAAAAAAATAAATAGTTCACATATCATATGTAAGACTCTGTAAGGGTGCCTGGGTGGCTCAGTCGGTTGAGCATCCAACTTCAGCTCAGGTCATGATCTCACAGCTCATGAGTTCGAGCCCCATGTCAGGCTCTGTGCTGACAGCTCAGAGCCTGGAGCCTTCTTCAGATTCTGTGTCTCCCTCTCTCTCTCTGTCCCTCCCCTGCTCACTCTCTCTCTCTCAAAAATAAACATTAAAAAAAATTTTTTTAATAAAAAAAAAGAATCCATAGACAGAAGTGACTATTCATGCCTTTGAAATTATACACTTTCAAACTGGACATCACGTTTAAAGACACCTTTACCTGACAACGTGAAGCTGACGAGTTTCCGAGAATGCTGATTTCCGGAAGCACCTCCTTCCATGCCTTCTGCCCCCATCTGCAGAGGAAAAGCACATATTTGAAGTTTCACAGGAGTATGATGGTACCCAACGTGCTTAGGGAACCACATATATTTACAAATGTGATGATTTTTTGTATCAAACATGCATTGTAGTATATGCCCTTCATATACTATAAATCTTGGAATCCAGACACATAAAAATGCATATTTTCAGAGACAAGAGAAAGAGTCACACCTAAATTAAATCATTACCCCAAATGAAACCAATATGAACTTCTAAATTTCCTGGGACAGGAATCAACCTACTTTATGTCCTTTTACTTCTTTGATAAGAATATAGCTGATATGTAGTGAATGTACTTACATTACTATTACTATATTAAAATATTCCTTTCAGTTAAAAACCAAACACCAGATTCCTTTAGATTTACTAGGAAAACAGAATAAACTAAACAGGTGATTTTTCTCAAACTCGTCCACATATATGTAGAATTACCCTCCAATTACCTGCCAAATATTTCTGAGTCACCATGTGGATGCCCCACTGCCCTCGTAGACTCCTATTTTACTGTGCTGCAGGTACATGGCACAGCTATTATAATTAGCAGTTGTAAGAGTCTGCAGTGCTGTTGTACTGATTATTGTATTGTAAAAGTTTGTGTAAAGGCTATCTCACTTGAAACCTGTCATTTATGGACCACCGAGTATGGCAAATTTAGCCTTTCTCTCAATTAATGTACAAGTAAGTGCTCCATTTATGGTACACTAGGAAAAAAAAAAAAAAAAAGGTCTCCCAGTTCTCTAACAAAGAAGCCCACAATGCTATAAGAGACTGAACTGAGGGCAGAATATATTTTGAATAATTGGGAAACAGAGACCACATTTTAATTCTAAACTTTGGATTGAACCCTTCCATCTAAACTTTGCCACACTCCCTCACCTTTCAAAAAATCATCTACCACCACTGGGGCGCCTGGGTGGCTCAGTCGGTTGAGCATCTGACTTCGGCTCAGTTCACGATCTCACGGTTGCTGAGTTCAAGCCCCATGTCGGCTCTGTGCTGACAGCTCGGAGCCTGGAGCCTGATTTGGATTCTGTGTCTCCCTCCCCCTCTCTGTTCCTCCCCCTCTCACACTCTGTGTTTCTCTCTCTCAAAAATAAATAAAGATTAAGAAATTAAAAAAAAAATCATACACCACCAAATGCAAACTGATAGAGCCACTGTGGAAAACAGTATGTGAGTTCCTCAAAAAATTAAAAAGAGAATTACCAGATGATCCAGTAATTCCACTACTGGCCTTTTACCCAGGGAAAATGAAAACACTAATTCGAAAAGATATATGCACCCCTATGTTTACTGCAACACTATCTACAATAGCCAAGATATGGAAGCAACCCACGTGTCCACTGATAGATGAATGGATAAAGAAAGTGTGACATATATATATACATACATACAATGGAACATGGAACATGACTCAGTCATAAAAACAATAAAATCTTGCCATCTGCAACAACATGGATGGATCCAGAGACTATAATGCGGAATGAAATAAGTCAGTCAGAGAAAGACAAATACAGCGTGATTTCACTCACATGTGGAATTTAAGAAACAAAACAAATGAACAAACAACAACAAGAAAGACAAACAAAAAACGAGACTCTTAAATATAGAGAAGAAACTGATGGTTACCAGAGGGAAGTGGATGGGGAGATGGGTGAAATAAGTGATGGGGATTACAAAGTACACTTAATGTGATGAGCACTGAGTAACGTATAGAATTGTTGAATCACTAAACTAATGTAACACTGTATGTTAACTATCCTTCAATTTTTTAACCTCATATACTGCTAAGAAATAAAACTTTACTAATCCAAGCAAAGTTGAACAATTTAAAAATAAATTCCAGGGGCGCCTGGGTGGCTCAGTCGGTTGAGCATCTGACTTCAGCTCAGGTCATCTCTCGGTCCGTGAGTTCAAGCCCCGCGTCGGGCTCTGTGCTGATGGCTCAGAGCCTGGAGCCTGTTTCAGATTCTGTGTTTCCCTCTCTCTCTGACCCTCCCCTGTTCATGCTCTGTCTCTCTCTGTCTCAAAAATAAATAAACGTTAAAAAAAATTTTTTTAAATAAATTCTATTTAAATTTTGAAATATAAATTTCTACTTCCTTCTCCTTTTCTAAATGTTTATTTATTCTGAGGGAGAGAGTGTGCACACACAGGTTGGGGAGGGGCAGAGAGAGAGAGAGAGGGAGACAGAGAGAGTCCCAAGCAGGTCTTGCACTGTCAGCACAGAGCCCAATGTGGGGCTCAATCCCACGAACCCATAAGATCATGACCTGAGCTGAAATCAAGAGTCAGAAGCTTAACCGACTGAGCCGCCCAGGTGCCCCTCTACTTCCTGTACCTTAATCAAAACTATTTTGCATGGCACTTCACTGATTCCTGATGTTTTCAAACGTCATCTGCAGTATAATAAGGTATCATCCAGGTATCTTGAATTTATTTCATCCATAAAACCAACTTCGTGATAACTCTGGATTGACTCTCAACAAGTATGTAAAGTTTACCATATTGCGTTGTTTCTCTCTGACTCATCATCCCCAGTTTAATCGGAAAAGACACAGCAGCAAACTGGCCAGGTAACGGATGGCTGTCTCTGTCTCATCCTGCTTTCACCACACACATCCCTGGACCATAGAGTAGTGAACAGCGTGAGGTGGTACAGACTGCTGTGAGACAGACACTCAGCAACCTGCCCTCCAAGTCCTGAGTACAGCCTGATAAACCATAGCTTCCCACCAAATGGACCACACCGCCCAATAAGATGTGTTCCCTCCAAAAACATGAAGTCTCTTCCTGCTAAGCTACACTGATGCTAAGTGAGTTAAAGGAGATGAAAAAGATTCATGGTCAGTCTTCATTTAAACGTGTTGGAAATGTTATAAGATATTATAGAAACACAAGAAAATGCCTTCAAATTCTCATTTTAAAAATATAAACCACTGTCTGGCAAAAGCTAATGTGAAACAACTCTCACAGAATTCACAGATAGCATCCTGTACTACAACTGAGGCAAATGCTCTTCTGAAGTAGTACTCCATGAATTCAATTCCATCATTCATGACAAGAAAGCCAGGAAAGACCAAACATTATCACTAGATACAGGAACATCGGTGATAAGAAACACATCTGCACTCAATGTTTAAAGAGAGATTTTAAATAAACTCACGCCACAGATTCATTCCAGGAAAACCCAGAAGGAACACTGACAACCGAGTGTTGAAACAATACATGGTAGTGAGTGGTGCTAGCCTTTATCTGTCCCCGAAGCCAAAGGATTTCCTGTTCCAAGTGTCGGAGACACGTATCACTGAGTACTCTGATGAATGACAATGACGTCAAAGTACAAATGACAGAAAAGACGCAACTTTTTTAAATCCTGGATTCATTGCAAAAGGATATATGAGAAAGGAGGCCATAAGATGATGATGGCAGCTCATTTTCTTCCCTAGAGAGGTGCTCAGACACTTCCTCCAGGGCTATTCTTTGCATATGGTCATGGAATAATCAAACTAAAATATCAATGTTGTCAATCAGTCACAATAACTAGACACATGTCATATAACTAGGTGACCATCATGGAAGCACAGCACTTATCCCCATGAGGTGTCCCCCAGACTTCCAATTTTGGACATACACCCAAATTGTCTCAGCTGGGTCAGAAATCTATTGACCACCAATTCCATTATTGTCACCCTTTGAACAGAAATATTCTATTCTGACTGCCAGAGCTATATCTATGAAGCTTTGATGGTTCTCTAAAAGCTGTCTGAAGAAAATTAATTATCTACAAACTATCCACAGGCTTTGACAGAGTAATCTCAATGCAAAATCAATGGAATGAGACCAGTGTTCACTATGCTGTAAAACCCTGCTGCCTTCAGTGATATTTGATCACTTAAGTTGCTCACGTCTAAGAAAATCTGAATCTAGAAAATCTTGTTTGGAAGTTACTGTCTAATTGCACACACAGTTAATTTTTCAAAGGTTCTATTATTAAAGACCTCACTTTTCCAGTTTTGTAACTTTTCTTTTTAGAATATCAGTTGAAGCACGTTCCACTGCTTAGTATGTGGCATGGCAGATTTTGTAATCAATGACTGTTATTCTCCTGGTGACCTTCAAAGTCTTGTATAATAAATGTGGATTATTCTTTTAAATTCTAAATTGTGTATACTACATGGGAACTCAAATATAATTCAAATGCAAGTAGAATATTTGGATACTAAAGATTTTGCAAATACTATTCCCACTACCTGAAATGCTCTTCCACCCACCCCGCCCCCACCCCACCTCTTCACCTAAGTATCTCCTACTCATCCTTCAGATTGTCCTGCAAACAATCTTCCTTCTTCAAGGAAGCTTTCCAAGACCTACTTGATCAGGATAAATTCTACTAGTATGTGCCCTCATAGCCCCATTTTACTCCCCCTCACAGCAGTTATCACTCAAATAAACATAAATTAATTTAATGATGTCTCTTGTCCCCACCAGACCAGTGAAAGAAAGGACTGAGTTTTTGCTTGTCATGTCATCCCCAATGGTGGGTGCAACGGCTGGTACTTAGCAGGTACCCAATGAATATTTGTTTGAGTGAATAAATGAAAAGAAAAGACTTGATGATATACCGTTGTTGGTTCAAAATGCCACCTGCAGAGATTACTTTCTGAATTTCAGGGAGTCAACATGACTACTTGCCTATTTCCAAAAATGCTTGCATCTATAAATGCACACATACACAATACACATGTGCGTGCACACACACACACGCACACACACTGTGATAAAGGTTCTACATTGTGGGAGTCAATATTTTTCTTCTTTGCTTTCATGACCTGATTTTTATTAATGGCTTATTAAACCTCAAATGCTTTACATATCTTAGACTCTAAGAATCTCCCCAAACCACCTGAACCCAACCACCCATCTACAATGAGTACATACTACAAAGCTGTTAGATTCTAAATTTAGTCAATGGAGTGAAAAACCACAAAATTGTGAAAAATAAACCTTCAGAAAGTACCATGTTGAAAATGTATATATATACTTGCCTTCAAAAGTCTAACACAACCAGTTTCCTTCCAAACTAAATCAGGCATCTCTTTCTTCACTTGAGGGCCTGGTGAAGAGGGGGGCTTCCGTTGAGTGGCCATGTTATACTAAAAATGTGTGGTATATTTAGGCTCTAGCGCCCAACTCGGCATCTAAGAATCTGGTGCTCAGACCTCCTGAGGGAATAGCACATCCATGATCCCCATCTCACACTCTTTGGAGTGAAAGCTTGTAAAGATGACTGCGGGTAGAATCACACAGGATTTGAATTGCTATTTTCCCCTCTTACTCACTGAGCTCATGTAAATTAAACTCAGGTAAGATGCAATGCCACCATTTCCTCCCAACCAGTCACCCAGACTAAATTTAGACCAAGTTTAAGACTAAATTTGATGGCATACTCACTAATTTGCTTCATGAATGGGTTCTCCGAAGAGTTGACCATTTGCAGAATTGTTATAAATCAAATCATATTTTTCCACGATTCGTATTTTGGATCCAGGTAAGCCAACCTGTAAGTTATTTCCTCTCCTACAACAGTGCCCATGCTGTTACGTTTTTCCTTTTTCATCGTTCTTCATAACCCTGCCAGAGCTGCACTGGCAAAAATAGAAGCCGAGGGCCCGGGGGGACCTCATGAGGAAGCCGGCAATGAGGGGCACTCACCATCACAGCAGGATTCTTCACAGTGATGCAGGGGGTCGTGGCTCGCAGGGCTCCGCTAATGCCGTGGTAGTATTTAAAACAGATTTTTATCTCAGCTGCAAATTGATTGGAGAAAAACAGTAATTTCAACACTGAAACTAGTCATTTAGGAATCAGCTGAAGAAATCTGCCACACCCCCTGTCAGAAGATCCTACTCTAGACTCTTTGAATAATCAATCCCTTCTTTTCCAATCAAAGAAATAAATTACACCAATTCCTGTTTGATTTTACAGAATTCTCTGAAATTTTCTATGAATATCCCAAAGATATGAGAAAAATAATGCACAAAACAACATACCAAAATATGTATAGTGTAGGGATAGGAAGAAAACTAGTCACCATTTATTGAGGCGCTCCACAGCGCACCAGACACCATGGTTTGTCGCCGCTCATGTTGTTATTTGATACCCACTTCAACCTTGGGAGGCAGAAATTCCCATCCCCATATTACAGAAGAAGTGCCAGGGTTTGCAGAAGGTCAAATAAACAGGAAATGACAGAGTCAGAACTCAAACCCAGTCTGTGGGACTCCAAAGCATTCACTCCTAACCTCTACAAAATAGACGGCTACTGTTAGTGGAAATACAAAAAAGCAGTCTAACAGAGTAAAAAAGAATGCTGTATAGATTCTGCAGTGATAGGGAATCTGTATTTTAATTTTTCAGGTGGCTTCAATGTAGTCACTAGACAGGGATCAAATTTAGGAACCACTGGCATATAGATATATAAATATATAGATCTGGATAGATAAATAGATAGATGGATAAATAGATAGACAGATAGAGATATGTGGAGATATATATACCTCTCTCCCCACAGGTGCATGTGTACATACACACACACACACACACACACACACACACATAAAATCTGAGCTTGATGAAAAGCAATACAAATGCCAATTATTGATTTTGGAAAGTAATTACAATTTCAAAGACCGTGAAGGCAAAATGTGTCAAAGATAAAACCCACAGCCACTAGAATTTCTCTGTATACAGAGTATCTGAGTCACTGTAGTGTCCCTACAAGACGCATTTTCCCCAAGGTGTCATTTAAGGCAATGATGTCATAGGAAATGATGCTGACGGACAGGCACCAGGGAAGAGTCGCAGCCTAGAGAAGTGGGGCTCCTCTCTCAACTGAGTCACCTGGATTGTTAAAGTGGGGCCACTAGATGGATTCTCCCCAAGAAGTTATTCTTCTATCAACTCTCCTGACTGCACCAAGTGGTCTCCTGCAGTGTATTTGGTTTGCCGATTTTAAGAGAAAGATAGAATGCTTTAAAAAATCATTTTAGGAATTTATATAGGATTAGGAATACTACATACAGGAATACAAAACTATATTACATTTTTCTAACAATGACAAAATACTAAAGCTTAAAAAATTAGCTCTGTCATGAGGGAAAATATTGAGTGTTTCCATTATGCATGATGATCACAGTGCAGTGACTCACAATGTAGTTAGCATCATCAAGCAAAAGATTTTTACCATGTACCCATCACAACATATGCCTGACAGTGCAAGAGAATCAGAGAAAGGTTTCTGGTCTAGCAGGTATTCTTTGTGTAGCTGTTAGGATGACAATTTTACAGGAAGGGCTAAAAAGGAAGAGCGGCTGGGTAGCAGAGTGTGGAGACCCCGGAGAAGATGAGCGACGACACGGTGGAGTCAGAAAGTCCTCATGGAACAAATAGGTCTGGACTCACACTTCTAGATGAGAAAAATGGAGCAGAGATGATAACGGGTGAGGGGCGGTAAAAGCAAGGAAGCAGGAATAAGCATGCTGAGTTTGAGGAACAGCAAGATGACGCACACAGGAATTCTAGCCGCACTATGACTTCACTTGCCTGGGAACACCTCTGCAAAGGACTTTCCCGAACATTAACACAAGCTTTTGGTTATTACTGAAATAGTGACAGCTGTACAGGTCTGTGCAAACCCTCCTCTTCCACTTGCTTTCTTCCAAGACCAAGAGCATGTATTCTACGAGAACAAAGCTAAGCACCATGCACAAAGCCTGCCAAAGCAGAACAAGCCTGATGGTGTGCACAAGGACTGAATTCTGCAGGCATGAGCTCATTAGGATCACACTCAAAATGCTGGCAACCAGCGGTCTGGGAATCCGCCTGCAGCGGCACCTCATAGATCAGATCAGCGGTAAGGGAGTGAGCAGCTCATTTTTCCACAAAGAGAAGTGCATTTTTATAAGACATCTTCCCCTAGCTCCCTCTCAAGTCAGGATGCTATCTCCTCTTTTGTAAGGTTTTAAGAGTCAGCTAGGTAATAGATTATGAGACTGGGGGAAAAAAAAAAGGGACTGCTGATTTTTGTGTGTAGGATGTTGATAGCCAGGCCTGCTTTGGTAGTGAACCCATGTGGGGTGTTATTTATTCCTTGCTATAACAAAAGTTTCCAACCCCAGTGACAAATTAGGATCCTTGAAACTATAAGATAAACTCATTCTGAATTGCACAGGATAGATTTTGTGGACATGATCGCCAAAAACACGACAGAGCTAACAGCTTCATAGTGCTTCAAGGCTAGATGCAAAGCCAAGGGGATTTGCACAGATCACCCATTACAGAACCAAACACATAGGCTGGTCATCAGAGAGAATAACACAGTACTGGACAGAATTAGTCGTTTGCGCCTGGACTGAAACACGCCGGCTCCTTCAGCAGAACACCAGTGAAGACTTCTGTCCCCTAAAATACACCAACGTTCCACCCTGACAAGGTGAGAGCGTTCCTCTTCAAACATTAGTGTTTTATGAGGTCACTCAAGATTTTTTTAAATGGTGTTACTAAATGCAATCTCCTCTGAGTGAGAGAGAAAAGACAGCTGCATTCTGATTGATGTGCTTAAACATTTTAGCGGTGGAGAGAGGTAACCTAGAAGAAGACTCAAAAAGGGTGGAAAGGGGAGCTGGCATTCACGCTCCTACTTTAGCTACAGTCTGTAAGCACTAACTGCAAGAGGAAAACAAAAAGCTACTTCTGAGAAACAGATACATGGACAGATAACAGTAAACATATGAATGATGACTGAGCATCAGATACGGGAGGAGCCCGCTGCCTGCGGCACCAGCCAGCCCTGTGCACAGGCAGGGGAGACAGAGGCCTAAGGAGCGATGAATGATCCCATGTACCTGAAAATGGTTTCTCCATAGCCCGATGTGGGAGCCAACATCTCCTCCTAACGGTCTCAGATTACGGAAACATATATATTAAAATATGTGTGTATGTATATATAAAGTAAGAGTATTTTCTCCAAAAAAAAAAAAAATCCGCCTTTTATAAAAAGCACGTTGGCTCGCTTGCTAGGGTCTGGTTGGGCCAGTGATGGTGGTGGGGGGCCGAGGTCTTGGTGCTTGTGGTCCTGGGCCCAACGGGCAGCATGGAGGGGCCACCCCAGATCGGGACATCTCCCTGCACAACTTCAGCATAAGGCTGTGGGAGCAGCTCGTCCACTTCCACGTCATGTGGCTGACACACTGGCTCTTCCTGTGGGTGGGGGCCATGCCGCACCTGTGCAACCTCGCCGTGGCCCTGTGCAGCCACTATGATTCCATCCCCGTGTCTACCTCCCTCCTCAGAGACACTTGTGGCATGACCTCCACTGATCTTACCCGGCACTTAGCCAGGAAGACCAACAAACAGATGTTTGTCAGCTATAATCTTCGAAACACAGATAGTAACCTCACATTACTTGTAAAACACAGGATCCAGGAAGAAATGGAGGCTTATCCAGAAAAGTTCTAGCAGAGTGGCAGAAGTGAGAATTTGTAACTTACGTACAATATACATTTAAATAAATGGACTAAATTAAAAAAAAAAAAAAAAAGCATGTTGCCTCAGAGGGCAGCAAGACAGGAGAAGGGTGAGGAGGCCTCCTACATTAGCCTATAAGGACCTGCCATTGGGGGCACCTGGGTGGCTCAGTCGGTTAGGTGTCCAACTTCAGCTCAGGTCATTATCTCATGGTTCGTGGGTTCAAGCCCTGCATCGGGCTCTGTGCTGAGAGCTCAGAGCCTGCAGCTTGCTTCAGATTCTGTCTCCAGCTTGTGCTCTGCCCCTCCCCAGCTTGTGCTCTGTCTCTCTGTCTCTAAAATAAATAAACATTTAAAAAAATTAAAAAATAAAAAAGGACCTGCCATTGGCTGGGCCCGCTCTAGCCTAGGAAGGAAGGAAGGAAGAAAGCACCACCCAAATGGCATCTTCCTCTCTCAGAGGTCCTTTCTGAACGGCTAAAGCCAGTCATGAATTATGGAAATATATTTTGGTGCCTTTTAGTAATCTTCAGGATACTTTCAGTTAAAGGTTTACTACAATAAAGACTTGGCAGCCTCTATTTAAATGCTGACCAGACATAGAAGCCCGTTTATTTTTAGATTTTTAATTTACTAATTTTAATGAAGACATCTCCCAGAGCACTGGTGCTGTGGGGTGATGGGAGGGGGATTGTGGGGAGATAGTACCTTGGGTTTGTTTGGGGTGGGGGAGGGGAGGTCAGGGAGGTGGAAGGGAAGTTGAACAGGGTTTAGGAACTTAACCATGCTCCTAAGTAAAGAGGTTTCTATAACTGCATGATTCTGACATTGCATTTAAAAAAATTTTTTTAAGTATATTTATTTTTGAGAGAGAGGGAAAGAGAGAGAGAGCACAAGTGGGGGAGGGACAGAGAGAGAGAGAGAGACAGAGAGGGAGGCACAGAATCTGAAACAGCCTCCAGGCTTTGAGCTTTCAGTGCAGAGCCTGACACGGGGCTTGAACTCATAAACCGTGAGATCATGACCTGAGCCAAAGTTGCATATTTAACCAACTGAGTCACCCAGGTGCCCCTGACACTGCATTTTAATTTTTTTTTAATGTTTATTTTTGAGAGAGAGAGAGAGAGGGAGAGAGAGAGAGAGAGAGAGAGAGAGAGAGAGAGAGAGAATGAGCGGGGGAGGGGCAAAGAGTGAGTGGGGGAGGGGCAGAGAGAGGGAGACAGAATCCGAAGCAGGCTCTAGGCTCCAGGCTCTGAGCTGTCAGCACAGAGCCTGACATGGGGCTCAAACTCATAAGCTGTGAGATCAGGAGCCGAAGTCAGATGCTTAACCGACTGAGCCACCCAGGTGCCCCCTATGACACTGCATTTTTAAGGCAACCATTGTGTTTCTGGGTTTGTATATGAATAAACTATTTTCAGACAGATCAAATGAAACTGGTAAAAGTGCTTGCCTTCGGGGAGGAGAAACTGATGACTGGGGCATGAAGTTGAGGAGATACGTTTACCTTTGGATCTTTTCAACATTATATTCTTTCATACACTACTTATTCAAAAATTATTTTTTAAAAAGAATCTCAACTCAGCTACATTAACTCCAGGCATTAGTATAAAACTTCATTTCAAGCCCTCTCTGAAAAAAGATTCTACAGGCCACCCTGTGCAAGAAATGGTTTTATTTCAAAGGCTGGGATCTCATCCATCACTTTAAATAGCAACAAGATTCACTTAGGCAGTCACTAATAGCTTGCTCCTATTTAGAAAGTGTGCGTTTTCCCCAGGTTTCTAGAAGCTGAATATTTTGAACCATAAAGTAGATGAAATGGAGATGCTCTTCCTTCAAGCATTTTTATTTAAAAAGAATAATCTTTAAAAAATTCAACTTAATGATTTTATTAATTCTAAAACAATTAAAGCAATTAATTCTAAAACATGACTTTCACCATTGTCCTGTGTGCTTTTATTATATTCTTCGTACTATGACTCTTATTCACAGGCTCTTTTATTCAGAGGCCACAAATTGGAAAAAGTAAATACATTTTAATCTTCATGCTTTTGAGGAAGTCTGCCCACATTTCCAGTGACATGCTTTTTATTTATTTATTTATAATTTTTAAATGTTTATTTTTGAGAGGGAGAGAGAGACAGAGCATGAGCGGGAGAGGGGCAGAGAGAGAGGGAGACACAGAATCTGAAACAGGCTCCAGGCTCTGGGCTGTCAGCATGCAGCCCGACACAGAGCTCGAACTCATGAACCATGAGATCGTGACCGAGCTGAAGTCGGATGCTTAATCGACTGAGCCACCCAGGCGCCCCGCTAACCTATCATTCATATGTTACTACAAGTTATCTTCTCTTTACTAAGGGTCAATAGAGCCTAAAATGGCTCTGCTCCTCCTCCTCTGCTAAAGCTCAGCTAAACAATTATGAAAATCAAAGATAGATAATACCGGTGTGGAGGTAGTGGAAACCTAATAGGATTAGCAAATGAACAGGATCCAACACCTAATGTATGAGAGTGGAAATAAAAAGCACCAAATCCATCCAAGGGGCAAAAAAAGGCCTTCTGATGTTGGCAGGAAGGGGCTTGGGAATGGACATATTTAGGGCAAAGGCTCTGAACAGTACCAAGGCCACCTGCCTCCCTTACCTCCCCAAAAAGCCATTCATAAAGCAAAGGCCTTTTGTCAAGGCACCGTATGCTGGCAATCATACTTACTAACCTGAGTGCCAATCAGAGACACAAGCCACTTACACGTCTGATGCTCAGTTTCCTAACCCTGCCCACTTCCCAGGGCTGAGACAGGTAAGATGTGTGAAAGCACTATATCATTTATACAAATATCAATGTTCTGATATTATCCTCAATGATCACAAAGCAGTTTATCACACAGCAATGAAGTTCTAAGCTCATTCACTGATCCAGGATTTAGTGAGCTCCTGGAATAGTGTGTGGCACACAGCTGGCACTTAATAAATACTTCATGATGGCTGGGGAGAGAGAGATGGACAGATGAATAGAAGGAATGAAGGAATGACAAAAGCAGGTCTGAGTGAATGAATGAATGAACGAATGGCCAAAGTCTATGAAAGACTACAAAGAATAACAGAGACATCCTAGTATGACAAGACAACTTTGAAACCTCTTACATTTCAAAGCTCAAGATGCATCCTGCAAAGATGACCCATTCAGCTTCTGCAAGCATAAGCTCATCTGAGGACTATCTGACAGTTTGGTGACAAGTAGGTGCAGAGGAAGCTGATCCTCCTCTCCAGGGTCTAGGAAGGTCATGTGCCCAAAATTACACCTGTCTTTGTCCTTCAAATTCATTTAAGCAGGCCCTGTAATAATAGAAGTCTGGGCTGCCTGCCTCCTCTGGGTTTTTTTCCAGACAAACTAAAGCCATCTTTACATTCAGAAAGAGCTTAGAGGGGGCTCAGATCAAGGTTTGCCCATGCACTTAGGGCAATTTTCAGAGAATTTTAATTTTATTTTGCCTGAACTTCTGTTGAGCTAAAGATAAATTTTCTTTCTGAAGATGAAAGCAAAAGTTTTAAATGTCTCAAGTTTTCAAGATCAGAGGTTGAAAATATAGAAGCTGTCTAACCCCTCCCCACCCAATTTTTAGAAGTTCCACACCATCGGCTCCAGAGGTTCAAGCAAAACTTCACTGTGCCGGAAGTCCCCTTAGGTCTGCTGTAGGGGTTAAAAAAAAAAAATGATGTCTAAAAGACACGGACTACGCTACTAAGCACTTAGATAAATACCACCTTAGGTTTTTACACGTTGAAAGGATATGAATGTGTGCTGAAAGAGGCCTCATTCTGATTAATGAAGATAAATTTATTCTAAAACCAAACTTTCTGTAATTCTCATTCACCGTCTTGGATTTTAACATACACGACTTTTCCTAGTCCTTACAAAAATTCATTGCTGAATATTGCCAGTTTTATTTTCTCTAGTTTTGTGTGTGAAGAATTGAGATGGAATTTAGAGGAGAAAATAAAACAACAACAAAAACCTACTCTTCATTCCCAACTCCTAGTGTCAATGTCAAGCTTATTTCTATTAAACACTAGAGTGAAGCATAAAGAAAAACATTCAAGACAGAGATATTAGTATATCCTGATCGGCCAGGACGTTACGAATCTCTAACGCTTTGGGGAGGAGAAATAAAATCAATCATGGCAGGGGCACCTGGGTGGCTTAGTTAGTTAAGCGTCTGACTTCGGCCCAAGTCATGATCTCATGGTTCATGAGTTCGAGCCCTGCGTCAGGCTCTGTGCTGACAGCTCGGAGCCTGGAGCCTGCTTCGGATTCTGTGTCTCCCTCTCTCTCTCTGCCCCTCCCCAACTCTCTCTCTCATTCTGTCAAAAATAAATAAAAGCTTAAAAAAAATCAGTCATGGCAAATGAAATATCTGCAAGTGGGGCTTTTCACAAAAAAATGTTCCAAATTATAACAGTATGTGATACTAACGTCTTTCCCGGTATTCACCTGAACCCCATGGTATGAGGCTACACAGTCCATCCGGAGGCAATCATTCCTAGCAGGCTGGCATTTTGGAAGGAACAGGAAGGTTGTTTTACCTTTTCCCCTGGAATTCAGTTGGATTCTCTGCTACGTCAGCCTCTTAAACCCTGGCATCCTTTCAAAGGAGGAATCACACTGAATGAAAGTAAACCCATTCCATTTTCCCCACTTCTTTTTCTTATTAATAGATGGTACTGCCAGCTGGGCCAAATGTTGGAAAGTACAGTAGAAAATAAAGTAGAAATAATAAGTAGAAAAACAAATGTCCCATAATCTCACCTCCTCGCAAACAACCCATGTTCACATTTTGGCAAATCTCCTTCCAGACTTTTTCCTATATGTTATGGTATTAGTTAAATTATGTTGTGTGTATCTACCTGTTTTCCCCCTCACTTATTGATATATCATGAACATTTTCCCTTAAAAACTACATTCCCTTTAGGTTTTCAAGAGACCCTAGTCAAATATTGAACTATGAAAAACAGATAGTTCTTAGGAGAGAGAAACATGATTAGAGAAAGTTATGAAATGCTGACTTACCAGTAAGGATGTGGAAGAAATAATCTAATGTCTTTAATGGCAATTCAAAGTAACAGATGTCAATCTTTGAAAATAACTTTTTATATAATAAAAAGTTATATGCTTGAATAAAAGTAAGCTCATAGCATGTTCCCATTTAATCAAACCTTACTTTATATTTTAAGGTTTAATAAGTACAATCCTTCAGTACTAATATCCACACATACACACACTCTCTCTCTTATATTAAATCTCTTGAATATAGAAAAGTTAATTCTTACACAAACTAAACAACTCAGAAAATTTTTAAATAGCCCATTTTCTACATTAATGAAGCACTGTGTAAATGTAAAAGTTAACTTGAACCACTCAGTAAATCGTGTATTCATTCACGCTTCTATCTAGCCTACAAAAATGTACACACCATGTTCTCAATAACATTAGTGGCAAATATAAATACTCTCCTTCACCCTAAATAAAAAGAGATGAGCTACTTCTGTGAGCCATGTACTATATAGAAGCATTTGTATTTGCAAAGAAATACAACATCAGATCAATGGGGTAATGGCTGAGTTACCTGCAGCCAATTTCTTATTCTTAAAATTGACCTCTATGGCAGTTTGCCCAGACTCTCTCATCTAATTGTAAAGACGAGGACCCGAATGCAACAGTTATTCCACTGCTGGGAAAAATAATAGCAAAGTATTCTAAAGACAAATAAAATTCTTAAGTTAACTGAAATCTTGAATTATTCTTTCTGCTCCCGGAAGTTAATATAATAAATATGAATTACGAATGTAGATACAAGGGTATATAAAAATGTGTAAAGTATTAAAATAACCAAACATGACTTATATACTATGCATTCACAAGATATATGTAATGTGTATATGTATTATACACACACATATATATTTACATACACTTTATTCAAAATATGTGAACATTCTCTAACGAGCATTTTCTAAAACAATATATTTCCCAGTTTGAGGATACATGGCATAAATATGAAAATCAGAGCCAGAAACTTTTATAATAAATTCAGACAAGACTCCCTAGATTTCTGTATATTTATGGAATTTCAGTAACAAACTTCTACTTCTCGCTGAGTACTTACGTTCCATGAAATAGGGCCCAGGCTCAATTCTCCATACGATTTGCCCTTTTTGGGTTCCAGTCACACCCCTGTTTTTAGAATCCCAGAAGTTGGCTGGAGAATTCTCATCTGGAAAAACCAAACAAACACTTTTTCAGCTTAATCACAACCTATGTCTCCTCCCTTAGTTCAGACTAATACAAGTTAAAATAAAAGGAGAATAAAAAGGAAATAAAATAAAAGGAAAAAAGGAAATAAGAGGAAAAAAAGATAAAGGGGGAAATATTAATGAACACTATTATTACTGACCAGCTCCCAGCAGATTATTACCCTGCATTTCTGTCCTTGCACTGATACTGAGGAACTGGGGACAGGGTGGAAAGAAGTTGGCATTTGTGGGCTTGGCCCAGTTAATCAATGTTGCCAAAAGGCAAAACTGGGAAGAACACAGGCTACAACTATCTCAGCGTCAATGGTGAGCTGATATGTAAGGAAGGAGTTGGGTGTGCTCCCATCTATAAAATCCTATATAAAAAAGAAAGGAAGAGCATAATTGAGAGAATATAATAGAACTTAAAATGGCATTTAAAAAGGGGGGGGGGCATCAAGCTATGAAAATGAGTGAGGACACAGTATGGCTTTGCTACGAACAGTGTTTGGGAGATACCAACCAAGTCACCATGTCTGCTAGGATAATCTTTTACAAAAGGCCAGAGGCCGTAAACCTCAAACAACACAAGAAAAGGAGAGAAAGAATGTTTAGGCTTTTGTATGGATAGTAACCTGAAGAATCAGCCTGACAGCAGCATTTTCCAAGCTTTCTGACCTCCTGGCACACAGAAAAGGGTAATATTTGTAGGACACACTGGGATAAACGAAAGACATGCTTATAACTTAAAAGGGCAGGCAGGGAAACTCTGGCTGCACCCAGCTCTCCCCCATCACCTCAAAGGCTGAAAGGATTCATATTCTATAATTTGCCCTCATCACACTAGTTTGAAGTTCTGTCCTAGGGCCCAGAATAGAAAATAAAACTGAAAACATGAAAAGAAGACCATTCAGAGTTTTACAGGCACATGAAAATGTATACAGTGATACTGGCTCTTAAAGTCAGATATTTTCATTTGTTTCCCCAAACCCCTTTCCCAGGAGGAAAGATTAAAGATACATTTTAACTGAGAGCTGGGATAAATTAGACATGGTGAAGTAAGAGCTACACCAAAATAAAGTAAAGCTGGAGAAAAGGTCCCAAGCTCAAGGGAATAGGCCTGAGAAGAAACGTCCCCTGCAACAAAGGGGGCACCTGGGTGGCTCAGTCAGTTAAGCATCGGACACTTGATTTCATTGCAGGTCGCAAGGTCACTGTTTCAGGAGTTCCAGCCCCACGTCCCTCTTGAGATTGTCCCTCTCTCTCTGCTCCTCCCCTTCCATTCTCTGTCTCTCCGAAAATAAATAAATAAACTTAAAAAAAGAAAAAGAAAAACCTCCCTTTTTTTCACGCTTCTGAGCGTGAAAGAACTAGAAACATGGGCCATAGCGAGGAGTCAGATAATCCAGCTCTGGGAGACTTCTGTCTGTGTCTGTGGTTGCACTTGGAGCCTACTATTTTCATCATATTCATAAGTCAAAGAACTCTAGGAGGAAAGGTCCTCCCATGCCATCTGCATTAGGCACATTGCAAGCTAAAGAATCTTTCTGTGAAAAGCCAAGAAGGAGCCACTGTTCTTTATAAGAATGGAAAAGCATAAACACTCATGCCATCACCTGCTCTCCTAAACAAACAACACAAGGCACACCACTCCATTCCATCACAGAAATAGAACAACAATGCCAATATTTTTTTAATGTTTATTTATTTTTGAGAGAGAGAGAGAAAACGAACACAAGCAGGGGAGGAACAGAGAGAGAGGGAGACACAGAATGTGAAACGGGCTTCAGGCTCTGAGCTGTCAGCACAGAGCCCGACGCAGGGCTCGAACCCACGAGCTGTGAGATCATGACCTGAGTTGAAGTCAGACACTCAACTACCTGAGCCACCCAGGGGCCCCAACAATGTCAATATTTATTTTTTTATTATTTTTTTATTTTTTTTAATCTTTATTTATTTTTCAGAGAGAGAGATAGAGCGTGAGCAGGGGAGGAACAGAGAGAGAAGGAGACAGAATCTGAAGCAGGCTTCAGGCTCTGAGCTGTCAGCACAGAGTCCGACGTGGGGCTCGGACCCACGAACTGTGAGATCATGACCTGAGCCGAAGTTGGACACTTAACCGACTGAGCCACTCAGGCGCCCCAACAATGTCAATATTTAAAAGGCAGTCACCTAAACCTGGTTGTGAAAGATGTCATGTGGCTCCTCGGGGCAGATCTCAATCACTGCCTATCCACTGAGCTTCTTCCTTGCCAACTAAACCCCAATTTTATCCAAGGCAACAATGTTTCCAGTTAAAAATATTCATCTCTCCAGAATCTCTTGCAGCTAAAGGTAGCATGTGATCTAGTTATGGCCAGTAGGGTGTAAGTGGAAGTCTACTGGATGGGACTTCTGAGAAAGCTATCATTTTCCTGATTAAAAAGAGGACGGACTTGGGGCACCTGGGTGGCTCAATCGGGTAAGCATCCCACTCTTGATTTCTGCTCAGTTCATGATCCCATGGTTTGTGGGATCGAGCCCTGCACTGGGATCTGTGCTGACAGAGCAGAGCCTACTTAGGACTCTCTCTTTCTTTCTCTGCTCTTCCCAGCTCTACAGGACAGACCCAGCAATCCTATTTTGCTCTTCCCTCTCCCCTCTTCTTGGATGAGAACCATACACTAAGGATGGCAGAGCCAGAAGCTAGGAGTAACCATGATGAGTCCTTTAGTCCTGAACTACCTGCCTTCAGACTTCTTGCTACCTATGCAAAAATAAATTCCTATTTGGTTAAGCCCCTGTGGTTGGGTTTCTGTTACTTGCAGTTTAACACAATTCCTAACAGAAATACCTGTTAAAAATCAACCAGTGATTTAGACTCATCATGCCCGAATCCCTGTGACTGCATCACTGCTTCAGGCTAGACAACAAAGTACTTGCTACCCTTCTAAAAGATAGTTTAATGGGCAGAGGTGCTTAGGTGGAAGGAGTGATTCTCATGTTTCTGCAAATAAATGTACTATTTTTAAGCTATTGGTCACTTGGAAGGCACAGAAAGCCGGACCCTGGAAGGAACAGAATATATGCATCGGGAGTAGACAGTGCCCAGCTATGCAAAATACTTTTTTAGAAGCATGGCTATGCACATAACACATTTCTGAAAATCCTGTTGTGAGAGTTTCCTCTTGGGGCCTCAGGAAAGACGAAGTAGCATTGCATCTTCCTTTAGGGAGCAATCAGCAGGATCACAGCGATAAAAAGCAGTGGTAATAAAATTGTACTTGTTAATGCAACCTCACACTAAGGTTTGTACTTCTGCTGTTACCCACCTTTTCTCCCAAAACCATCAGGTAAGCCAAATGAAGTACAGATTCCTTTTCTTTTCTTTTTTTTTTTTTTTTGTTTTAAAGTTTATTTATTTTTGAGAGAGAGAGAGAGAGAGAGAGAGAGAGCAAGCAGGGGAGGGGAAGAGAGAGAAGGGGACAGAGGATTTGAAGTAGGCTCTGCACTGACAGCAAAGAACCTGATGCGGGGCTCAAACTCACAAACTGTGAGATCATGACCTGAGCCGACGTCTGACGCTTAACCAACTGAGCCACTCAGGTGCCCCAAAGTACGCATTTCTGACACAAACTTGGGAAAAAGGACCACTGAGGAGCAGAAATAGAATGGGAGATGGTAATGGGATGCAAACTATTGCAAGTGGTCTGAGTCCCGAACAGAAAGTGATGCCTGAGCTACACGTCACGTACACATTCCTAGAAAAAGAACTTTGACAGAGAACCACTATAGGCATCTCTTATTCCAAGAAGGGTCACTGATAACTCTTTGCCAGCCACATCCACTTCAAGGTAGAAATACTATACTATGTGAATAGGAAATAAGGGAGAACAGGAATGGGTGCTTGCTTCTAAGACCTTTAACCAAGAAATGTATCTAGAGCATAAATTAGAAAAAAAAAAAAAAAGCAAACAAACAAACAAACAAAAACAGGGGAGGAGGGGTGCCTGGGTGGTTCAGTCAGTTAAGTGTCTGACTCTGGATTTTGGCTCGGGTCATAACCTCACAGTTTGTGGGTTCAAGCCCCAAGTCAGGCTCAGCGCTCACAGCACATAGCCTACTTGGGATTCTCTTTCTTTCTGTCCTTTCTGCACGCACGCACGTAAGAAACAGATCTAGAGTCACGTGTTCAATTTACCCCTCAGCTCCTGTTAGGTTGGGATAAGCCATATATCTCTGACTTGAATTCCCCTCTTTGGTTCATAGGTGATGTGGACAACTCCATTTGGTTACGTTTGTATTTAAAGAAAAACAGACTATCCCCTTGAAGCAAAATGCTGAAAATGTACCAGGACTATTTAGGCTCATCTGGAACTCAAATGTGCCATATATGATGAGAAATGGGTCAGAATTAGGATAGGCAGGCCTAGAGCAGAAGTTTGATGGATCTGTTCTGATTTAAAATGCGACAGCAAGAGACCATCCTGTAAATCTCCATAGGGAAGATCTCATTCCCCACCAGGCATAGTGTTTGTCACATAGAAGATACTCAAGTTGATTAATACTGTTTATTCTGGATTGAAATTTTTCTCTGATGAGATTATGTTTCTGATAATTCATTATCCCTGACAGATACAAGCATTCCTGCCATCAAGTGGCAGTTACCCTTAATTGAAAATACCAAATCCATATAAATAAACTAGCTTAGGGGCAAACAGGACAAATTATTCTGATACGACTATCACAACCTCCATCACTACTACGGCTCCTACGGCTGCTAGCTGGCCCACCTCTGGCCAGCCTTGCTCACACCATATAAAGAACAGCTAAAATGACTCATTCCTTGTATTTCAAGAAGACCAATTTTAATTGGTCCCTCAGAGTAAAATTTCGTCTTTAAGTAGGTTAACACTTTGTTTAGGTTGAGGTCAATTCTAGTCTAGACCCAGAACACCTTATCCGTGACAGTATTTCTTTTTTTTTTTTTAATTTTTTTTACGTTTATTTATTTCTGAGACAGAGAGAGACAGAGCATGAGTGGGGAGGGGCAGAGAGAGGGGGAGACACAGAATCCGGACCAGGCTCCAGGCTCTGAGCTGTCAGCACAGAGCCCGATGCGGGGCTCCAACTCACAAACTGTGAGATCATGACCTGAGCCGAAGTCGGTCACTCAACCGACTGAGCCACCCAGGCACCCCTCTGTGACAGTATTTCTATGCTGAGATCTACTTTTCATGGATATCTGAGGACAGTTTATTTTTTCCCAGACTGTAGGAGTTATTTTTCTTTCTCCTCATCTAACATGCATATTAGGTGATTTGGTCTTTTTTAAATGTCCCTACTCCAAATAAGAAAAATAGTTGAGTATAAAATCGTATACCAAAGAAAGGGTTCTAAATCCCTTATGAGTAGAATGTAGACATAATTATAAATCTATTTTCCCCCCACTAAATAAAGGTTCTGATTGATCAAAGAAATGTTGGCCTTTAAAGCCAACTATCAATTGGTGCATTTATACTTAGTTACTTCCTTTCTCCATTTCTCTTAACAAATATTCAAATCTGTCCCACCGTCCTCACATCCCATAGCTAATTTCCAAGCTCCTACTTGGAGCAGGGTAGCATCCAAACCATGGAGAACATGAGGTCTCATTTCCCTAATGCCCTCTTTGCTGGGTCCATACCTACTCCTTGCCTTCTTTTACAGGGTTCTACCCTGTTATGGTGGAGCCTTTGACCCAATCCTCTCCATCAGTCACCTCTCACCTTGATTTTTACTTCTTCCTTTCAACCTAAAAACATGTCAGCTTCTGTGAGGCACACTCTCCTGGTTTTGCTTTTGCTCTTTGAATATTACCTTCCTTGTTCCCTTTCCCATTCTCCTTATTTCCCTTCCTTTTAGGATTCAAATGTCTGTTTTCCAACTGAAATAGTCTATTTTCTAGGAGTGCATATTTTAGAGACTTAGGTAACTTTCAGGCTGGAATATAATTACAAAAAAGTAACACTGAAGATGTTTAATTCATGTACCTAAATACCTTCTCTAAATCTAATCTTGTTTGTTAGAGTTTATATAAAGCTTGTCCACTCATGTCTCATATGTCTTCTTTGTTCTCTTACAAGTCTCGTTGGCGGTACATTTTCTCTAAATAGAAAAGCAAAGTACACACACAAAAAAAGCCTTAAAATCCTTTTAATATAATTTTATACCTGTTTATGAATATTATGGGAACACAATCAAGGAAACTTGTGAAAATCTCACTCTTGCCTATTTTAACAATCCATGATACTTTTGTGAAGTGATTTCATTTAGTGTTTTTTTTTAATTACTCTTTAGGACTATTTCAATTCATTCTGTTATTAATACTGGAATTAAACCTAGTAAGTCCGATTCTCCAAAGGAGAAACAAATTAAGTGTTTGGACCCAGAAAACAAAGGCATAGAGATAGAAGATTGCCACACACAACTCTCTTAACTATATTGTTTTGTGGTGGCTCAGAGAATTTTCTCAGGTCTAATTAATAAGGTTAAAAACAGGCCCCTTTTCCTACATTAAAACCATAGTATCTTTAGGAGGAACACATCAGGGCCTTAAACAAAATCTCTGTAAGCAGACTTAACATCTCCTGCACATTCACTAGGTCACAAATCATCCTTGGCTACTTCCCCTTTACCTAATTGATCCTCCATAGCAATGATTACCCAACTTCATTACTCACAGTGAATATCCTGCAGGCTTCATTTAAAATGCAGATTCCTGCCCTGCTCTTCCAGAGATTTTTGGTTCAGTAGGTTTGAGTCAGGATGCAGGAAACAGAATTCTAGCAAGTACCCTAGGGAGCTGATTCTGATACGGATACTACAAAGACCACACATGATAAAACTCTGTTCCATGGTTATTTCCAGGGATATTGAGCAATCACAGCGATGTTTTGGACACTGTACTTCTCTTTGACTACTGTGCCTCCAATTTGTCAGCTTGTGCATTCATTCGTTCACTCATTCATTCATGAAAAGCACTTACGGACTGCCCCCTATGGAATATAAGGAACACCCATTTCCTGCCATCAGGAGTCCCCAGTGTGGTGGGGGAAGACCGGCACATAAGGTACAATGCAATGTGAAGAATGCTATGACCAAGGTGTACATACTTTATAAAGTGTTAAAGAGGAACAGAGAAGGAATAATTATCAATCCCCATGACTGTGTGTAATTCATACGGCTCGGGATCTACCGAGTTTGATGTATATTTGGGAGGCACATATGGAGATATCCTTTGGAAGATCTACACATTTAAGCCAGTCATTAAGGTGTCTCATCCATTCCTTTGCTTCACTGCTCCATAGACATATTGCTTTACCTCCCAGGGTTCATTTTTTAGTTCTATGAGTGGTCATCAGAAGCAGCAAACAAGTGGCCATGTTTAGAGCTGAATTCAGTGGTAAAAGTTACTGTTGCTGCCTGGGTCCCAGGATGTTACCTTTTTCATCCTTAGAAAAGTAAGATTAATTATATTAATGTACAACATGATTGTAAAGAGTAATTTAAATAATGAATTCTCTTTTAAAATGACACTAAAAACTAAAATAATGTAAGCAGAAAGACTTGTAATTTTTTTTTTAAAACTCTTCCTTCCCCATAATATTTCATACACAGAGATCAGTGTGAAAAATTACCTTTAAAAGATTATTTTTTTCCTGATTCTGGATTCCAGAAAAAGGACTCTGAATAGGCTTTTAAGATAATATATAGGAGACATGACCAGACATCTCAAACATATCCAAACATAATTTGGATTTGGAAATGTTTCTATGACTGTTAATATTTCCAAAACCTGCATACAGTGCTGGAGATAAAATATGAACAAAACTGCTTATATTCAAAGCCCTCCTCTTCTATCAATCAACCCAGGAGAGTTAAGACACGGTGAAGAATTTTTTGAGAAAGACGCCATGTGACAGATTGTGCCAGAGAAATGAAAAATGATGCTTGCAACTTTTATTTTGCTTTCAAGTAATCCCTCCCCACATTTTCTCACAAATGGCATAAACACCTAAGTTGTTTTAAATTGTTTTTTAGATACAAATTGAAGTTATATTCAATGTTATATTCAATGTTACATATGTCTTATGATTGGATCACACAGGGGCCTGGTTTGTTCTGGCTATACTCAAAACTTAGATGCCCTGGGATTTGGGATTTGGAAAGTAATATTAAGCTCCAATTTGAATCAAAATGATCATTATAAATTTTTTTTAACGTTTATTTATTTTTGAGACAGAGAGAGACAGAGCATGAACAGGGGAGGGTCAGAGAGAGAGAGGGAGACACAGAATCCAAAACAGGCTCCAGGCTCCGAGCTGTCAGCACAGAGCCCGACGCGGGGCTTGAACTCACAAACCGCGAGATCATGACCTGAGCCAAAGTGGGATGCTTAACCGACTGAGCCACCCAGGCACCCCAAAATGATCATTATAGATCTGGGCAAAGACCACACCTTCACAGGGACTGTTTGACTGTTTTTAACAATTTTTGCAAAAATTTTTGCAAAATTTTTACCAGAATGTTCTAGGCAGGTTATGGAATCCTGCTGCTGCAATGTGACAGGAAAACTCTGACAATGACTTTGGGATCTGAACTACATCCCAAGGGAGGGGTGAGTCTTTACTACAGATTGCACTACACAAGAACACCAATCTTATGCAGCACTATGAGAATTCATCAACAAATTCCTCATGAATTTGCAACTGTGGCATTAGTTTTAACCCAGTCTCCCTAGATGCCCAATTCGTTACACTGAAGCTCTCTCTGGTTGAAAAAAGAGCAAGTGTCAGATCAATCCTGATACCACACTGCCAGCTGAGCATGTACCCACTAACGACTGTGGCCTGGTAGGTAGTCAACTGAGTAGCTATCTTCCTATAGATACCAGAAGGAGTGGCTGATTGCACTGTGCCAGAGATGGGAGAAGAAGGCACAGCACACCACAGGACAAAGAAGCAACAGAGGCTGAGAAGAGCTGATGACAAGTCTGTAAGGTCTGGCCTTGGGGATTCATGTGCTCTGAAAGGCACGTGTATCACTGCACTGGCCGGCAGGGTGGGCGCCTGTGTGTTGATTCAAGGCCACTCACCTGCAAGTATGAGAGAGATGTCTATGGATGTCTCCTCTAGGCAGGCCATCTAGCAGGGGTGGGGGAGCCCAACTCGGAGAATGTGAAATCTTTCACTAGATCCACACTGGGTGATACAGACAAGTCCTAAGCACCCCTGAGGAGGCCTCCTGAACATTCACACCTCCAGACATACTGAGCAGAGGCAAGATGCTCTGCTAAGCAACTTCCCATGTAAGATACCTGATCCCAAACTATTCGACCAAACACTCATTTTGACAGGGAGGGAACCACCAAGAGATCAGTGAGAAGCAACACTTGAACTCATTTTGCCAAATACCTTCTGAGAGTTTTCAGTCACGGCCCAGAACACCAGACAGTAAAGAGCAGTTCAGAGATGGCTTATATGTCAGGCACTGTCTTACCGCTTTGTCTTTACCAGTTCACGGACACCTCTAACAATCCTTTGAGGTTGGTACCGCTATCAGATTCTTAATGATGGGAACTAAAGCACAGAGACGTTAGAAAATCTGTCCATGATCCCAAAACTAGTATGTGCAGCATGTTCCTTGATACTATACCACACCTTCTATCTAGACCACTGTGAAGAATTTGGATTCCATGCTGATAGGAGGTCACTGGAAGACTTGAAGCAGGGGAGTAACATGATCCATGTTTTTTGTTTTTTTTAATCCTCCTGGCTGCTCTGTGCAGAGTGGGCTGTAGGAGGGCAAGAGAGGATGGCCCACCATGCTTTGCGCCCAGGCCCAGCACTGAGTGCTGGAACCATAACCTAAACGTGACCCTCCTCCGTCTCCATCTTTCCTGTGTAGACAGAGCTGCAGCAGCTATAAATAGCCTCCCTGAGTGCAAAAGGCTGGCAATCAATTCCAGACTCGTCAGTCCAATGACCCTGCGAGGTGACCCATCCGTCTCTAAGCTCTCTCCAAGTCCAACCACCATCCTGGATTTCACTCTCTAAGCCCACCATGCTCTTCCTCTCCCCTCTTTATCCAAACAACTCTCAAAAATCCAACTTTCCCACACTCAACCTTAATTTGTCAAGACAGAAAGCTCAGATTCTCCATCACTTAGTAACTCAATAAAGTTCCTAACGCAACATATTTAATTTATCACTGGCATTTAGTCCACATGGGCCTTCTATTCACCCACAGAAGTATGCTTTATGTTTTTAGGTACCTACCACTTATTTCAAGGGCCAAGAGAGTAATACACTGCCTGATAATGAAGCTGTCGGGCAGTGGCTCTTAGGTGATGGTTAAGATCCCAGAACTTTGAGAAACAGCAGACCTGAGGTTAAATTCCACCTCTCTCGTTTGCTGAAACCATAACCTTATGCAAGTCTTAAAACTGCACAGACTCCATTTCTTCAATCTATCAAATGATAACAGCACCAAGCTCAGAAAACTGTGAGGAGTACATGGGTACAGTATTTGAACCTGGCACATATTTAGGAGCTAAATGTGTGGGGTTTAAAAATCTCTTAATCCATTTCTTCCTTCTTTCTAAGAAGTTACGTTTTTCCTTTAATACTCAAAAGCACAGTTCCTCAATCTCATTTCCTTAGGTTTTACTTGTTAAATTTCTTTTAAATAAATTCATTTTATTTTAATTTCTCATAAATATATATAAAACAAAAGTATGCTTACTTATGTCTTGGGAGACTGTTTTCTTTTTTTTTTTAATTTTTTTTAATGTTTATTTTTGAGAGAGAAAGAGAGAGAGAGAGAGAGAGAGACAGAGAGAGAGACAGAGAGAGGCAGGGCACAAGCAGGGGAGGGGCTGAGGGAGAGGGAGACCAAATCCTAAGCAGGCTCCAGGCTCCAAGCTGTCAGCACAGAGCCCAATGCGGGGATCAAACCCATGAACCGTAAGATCATGACCTGAGCCCACATCGGACGCTTAACTGACTGAGCCACCCAGGCGCCCCTGGAGACTGTTTTCTTAATCTGGATGCCAAATGAGTGTGCAACAAAAGTGCAGTCCATACGTACACCAATAGCACATTATGCCATTACATGTGAATACAGTCTCTCACACAGAGTGTACCAGTCTGTGCAGTCCTTAGGTGGAAGGTCACTCAAAGCCTAAAATTCTGTCAGGCTTTAAGCTCAGCCTAATAAAGACAGGCAGAGATGCCCTCATCTTCCTATACAATGAAACATGGATTGGGTGGTACTATGTGTGTTCAAAAGTTGCCAGGAATGACAATGAGGTGTTAATTCTATATCCCTCTTTCTTTCTTCTAATTACTTATTTATTTTTATTTATTTATTTTAATTTTGAGAGAGAGGAAGACAAGCAAGGGAGGGCCAGAGAGAGAGGGGGACAGAGGATCTGAAGCAGGCTCTGTGCTGACAGCAGAGAGCCCGATGTGGGGCTTGAACTCACTAACTGTGAGATCATGACCTGAGCTGAAGTCAGATGCTTAACTGACTGAGCCACCCAGGGGCCCCTAATTATTATTTTTTTAAATGTCATATACACACTAATTTATCACTCAAAGATAAACCTTTTTAATACTAAATGAAGTTTAGAAGCAACCTCTAAGATGCTTCAGGATGTTACTTTTACATGAACCTAATAGCTACAGATTCTGAGAAATGTGCAACCATTATAAAATATAAAGTTCAATGCAAAAGCATCCTTTGGTTGGGGGTAAATTACACCTTTGATCTTAGTGAGCTCATACAACAAGGATCAGGAACTTTCATAGCTAACTTTATGTAAAGAAGGAGGTTACCCTTATTGAAGTGAACCAAATATTTATTGGAGCTGATTCAAACTCAGTATGAAAATATTAGTTGGAAGTATATGAGAGCAATCGTTCTGGAACATTCATTGCTACTAATCCTAAAGAATAATCTTGCAGATGTGGCTAGTCCCTGCAGGTGCCTCCCCAAAATGGCTTGACCAGAGGCTGAATGACCTTCCCAAAGGTTGGACCGCTCACCTGAATCCTTACTAAACCATCACCTTACTTTTCATTAAACTGAGCTTTTATGTATGTTTCTAAATGGGGCACTGCTAGTTCTGTCCAGTGCAGTGTAGGCATGATAGCATCCTTGGGTCTCCGGCACTGTGTGCCAGGTGCACACTATACGACAATAAAAAATAACATCCCTGCCGACCTTGAGAACAACTGAGTGGCATTTTAGGGCCAAAAAGTAAATTTTTTCATTGAAAACATTTAATTTATAAAGGATTAGGATAGAGCTGAACCTTATCCCTGTATTCATCCTGGCTCTTAAACAATCTAAGCAGATTCCAAAAGTCTATTGAAAGCTGGGTCAGTTTGCCACAAGGAAATCTTAACAAAAACGTGAATTTATTCTCCAAGTGTTTTTGTAAGATTGTTGTTTAATCAACAGTTTCTAAAATGTGAATGTCTATGAATCCTTGTCCATATGAACGTTACATTACAAATAAATCTGCTTTAACATCTCATTCATGAGAGAAGAGCTTTAAAAATCTGTCTAAAAACATTATTGGCCAGAAGCAGATAACCTGTCATGAAATCTAGACTCCATCGCATGACATTAAAAAAAAAACAAAAAAAAACAAACAAAAAAAAAAAAACACATTCTTGTAGGTAGAACCTGTACTTAACATCACAGTAAAGTAATTTATTTGAAACCAGTGGGGCTCTAGAACATCAGCAAAGGGACTGCATATTTATTTGTAAAAGTTTCACATGCTTTAATACCTGTACTGATGGCTGTTGAGTTGTCAAGTGATTAAATGTGATAAGCACACCACACGGTTTGTTAATAGCTATCCCTAATCGAGCTGGGAGGAGAGCACATTTAAGAACATTTCAAAGAGAAAGGCAAAGAGAACTGTAAATCTCAAAGAGTTGGACTCAGGGGGTGCCTGGGTGACTCAGTCAGTTAAGCATCTGATTTCAGCTCAGGTCACGACCCCAAAGTTTGTAAGTTCAAGCCCCGCATTGGGTTCTCAGCTGTTCAGCGCAGAGCCTGCTTCAGATCCTCCATCCCCTGTATTTCTACCCCTCCCTTGCTTGCTCACTCTCTTTCTCTCAAAAATAAATAAAAGTTTTTAAAAAAAAAATTTTTTTAAGGGTCAGACTCAGGAATTAGGTGACAGTAGAACTCATTTTACAGAACTTCCTATTACCTTACCTCACATAATCCCCAAAAGTTTCTCTCTGCCTTTTTCAGGGTTGAATCCATCATCATTTCAAATCTGGTTTGGAAGCAGCAAGAAGAAACATGTTTCATTCTCCTTAAAATCATGCACTGGCCTATCCACTTGGCAATTCCATTCATAGAAGCAGCCAGAACTGAAGTCAGGCAGGTCTGGAGTCCTAACGTGGCTTTGAGAGCTCTGCAGGTCCACTTCACTGATGCTCCTGCTTCTCTTTCTCTTTCCCAACGTTCTAGAAATGAAATCCTAAGCAGGATTTGAGCAGACCTCTGCCAGGATACTCTTGTCTGGCTAAAAAAAACACTGAGAGCCACTCCCACTCTTCCTCAAGACTTACCACTGTTCAGGCATCCTTAATGAAAAAACATAACCTATTAGTATCCCATACGCTGAGGCAGTTGTGGCCACACCCTGTAAAGGGTACAGGATGCAATCACCCCATCCTCCCCTCAGCTTCCTTCCTTTGCTTTTCTATTGGGAAAATTCCAAAGAATGAGTTATGTGTACACACACACACACACACACACACACACACACTCTCTCATACAGAGTGAGCTGATGTCAACAAACTGTTATCACAGAGAGGGGAATTTTCTGTCTGATTTACTAAGAATAGAGTAGCCATTACCTGGAAACTCTAATTTACTACTATGATTAATAAGATAAAGAATTTGTTTAGGGTATTAAAATAGGCTTATAGCATCCTAACTAATCCAAAATAAATATGTGGACTTGGATTTCAAACTGTAAAAATCAACTAAAACTTTTTGAAACATCATACAGCTTTAATGAAAATCCCAAACTGTGGTTATCAACCCTGAAGTTATTTTCAGATGTCACTTTTAATGAAAAAAATGGATGCAAAACATCCATCTAGCTGTGTTCTTGTCTTATCCAAGGAAGAAGTTGTGGCGGAAGAATTTCCAGATGAGATGCATTATTCTTTAATGGAAAAGGGGCCTCCTGAAGCTGGCCCACCCAGGGCAGTTGTCGCAGTTATTAAGTGTCAGTTGCATGGGTGGATGTAATCAAAGGGTGCGAGACTGTATCTCTCCAGAAAGCTTCCAAGAAAGCAAGATAAAATATCTTCAACTGTCACACGTTTTGCTGTGAAGTGAGACAGGCTGGATTCAAGCTCCGCGCTACATTTAGTGAATGCAATTTACTCTCTACTGGTCCCTTAATCCAGACAGTTTGCCATGAAGCTTCACGGGCCACAAAGCTTTGGCAATAAACTGTGCGGGCACAGCAAGCCTGGCACTCCAGAATCACCACCAGGCTGCTTCTGACATGTAAACTCTGCCCAGTCTTAGAGAAAATCACTGTAGATTCTTGGGTGTATGCTAATGAACACCCAAAGAGCAAGCATGTACACAATGCCTACAATGTACCAGGGACACATCGCAGACGCTATAAAAATAGCCTCACGAATGGCACTGCGCTCCAAGGCTGAGGTCAATAATGTTATTAGAGCTATGTTACAGGTGAGGAAACAGAGGCTCCCAGAGAAGTGATGACAGCCAGGATTTCAGGTTGGATCTGAATGACAGCCAACACCCAAACCCAAGCTCTTTTACAATACACTGCCTTTCTCAGATAACGCTCCTGAAGATGGCAGTCACCTCACTAATTTGACGGAGTCACCAAAAGGAGTTTAGGAAAAAGTAATCTAGAAGGGATGAGTTCATTTCCTCTTATTGGCATCAACGGTGGCTACAGCCTATGAACAACAGACTTCTCATCAATGTCAGCATCTCTGTTTTCAGCCCCAGTCAAAAGCGTCTAGTCTTGAATGCTTGCTTACTTCCTAGTTATGGACCAACAGATTCTCCATGAAGTTCACCTGATGCTCCCATGACTCTGGCTCTCCAAGCCACGATTCTTTACCTTCCAAATAGTGTAACATTTGCCAGACAGGCCACTTTAGCTGAACTCTAGGCTCTGGTCCGTCCATGTGTCATCGATGTTCACATGTGTCAAACAGGCTATTGTCCTATGTAAAGGAAATCTATTTCCCCACAGCACAAGCCATTGTCATAGGAGACTAGATTTCCAAGTTGACCAAGAAACTTATAAAGTGGATCAAGGGATGTGAGATGATGTTGGAGCCTAGACTTAAGGCCATCACATACACGCACCTTTTCATAGAGGTGGTATTTCTTAAACACAGGTAGTTCAGGCTGTACCTCTTCAATCATAGTGGACTACTGCATTGAGAAGGTACAGCAAGACAGCATAGTGTCAGACCTCAAAATTTATACATGCTAGGAATAAATAAAGGAATATTTCTCCAAACCACAACCCAGTGTGAAGAAAGACCTTGAAGATCAACAAGTAAAATGGGAAGCACATTAATACAATATTTGCATCCATGTAACATCCTAGCATTTTCACTCGCTATGATGGCATACGGTGCCAGGCATTAGGAGATAGTTCTCAACAAGACAAACACAGCCTCTGCTTTTTCTTACAGAGCTTCTATTTTAGAGACAGGGAGACACATTTAAATAACAAATACAAAATGAATGCTTTAGCTACTACTATGAGACATGCTACAAAGGAAAAAGAGGGCATAAGGGAACGGGCGAGTTGCTGACATGACCCAGGCCAGAAAATAAGTGAAATCTTCCTCAAGGAATCAATGTAGGAACTGAGCTCTGAAGGATGGATAAGGAGGGGAGGAAAGAGAAAAGAGACAACATTTCAGATAGAAGAGCTGCTCAGAGGCCCTAGCATGGGGAGCAGCATGGCACTTCCATGGACTGAAGGAAGACCAGTGTGACTAGAACACAGAGGGTAAGGGAGAGATGAGGCCAGTGAAGGAGAATAGACTAGAAATTTTAAGCATCAGTGTAGAGGGAAAGAAAGGGAAGCTAAAGAATAGAGGAATGAGGGGCACTTGAGTGGCTCATTTGGTTAAGTACCCAACTCTTGGTTTTAGCTCAGGTCGTGAACTCCCAGTTCATGAGTTCGAGCCCCATGTCGGGCTCTGTGCTGATGGTGCAGAGCCTGCTTGAGATTTTCTCTCTCTCCCTCTCTCTCTGCCCCTCCCCTGCTCACTTTCTCTTTCTCTGTCTTAAAATAAATAAATAAACTTTAAAAAAAGAATAGAGGAATGAAAATTGTCCTTTCATCCCATCTCCACAAGATCTCTTTCTGAAAGCCAATTGATATCACAGTTGTTAACATTCAAAGCTATTGATCTAGCAAGGATGCTCATGGGTGAAATTATGTTTTATGGATACTGAATGGATTAATCATAGAACTAAAAAGACATCATTTAACTAATGTAGCTTATTCCCAAAAGCTCACGGAATAAATAAATCATGGGAATAAAAGGCACAGCATAGGGAAGACAGTCAATGATACTATAATAGTACTATACGGTGACAGATGGTAGTATCCTTGCAGTGAGCACAGCACAATGTATAGAGAAGTTGAATCACTGCGTTGTACACCTGAAACTAATATAACATTGTGTGTCAACTATACCTAAATTAAAAAAAGAATGAGTAAGCTCCAAAAAAAAAAAAAAAAAAAGAGTAGAGGAGAGCAAAGACACAATTCTTAGATTACGATACAAATTGACAATGGAAAAATTCAGCAGTGTCTCTTCCATCTAGCTTTATGTTGGCACCAAAAACCCAAAACAGAATCAAGGTTAGCACATCAGGAAGGAACAACCATTTTCCTGAAAAGCCCATTATGAATTTCCTTTGTGTTTCTGCACTTTGCATGCCTCTGAGACTGACATCATATTATCCCATATGCATTATTTCAGTCCTGTAGCAAGTGTCTGCCTATGTGCTGCAACTTTTATCGGAGGGTTTTTCTTGTGACATTGTGTTCCTTAAACAGCCAGATGAATGCTGGCCTCCTCACCACTTTGTTTTCAGATTCCCCAAATCTTCCAATGGAAATGCACATCAGTCTGTGTATACATCAGAAAACGTTTTGAAAATTCATTCAAAAAAGAGACAGCTGCTAAAAGATCAAGGGTAGAGCCTCAAATAAAAATCAGTTTGACGACTGTACATGAAATACATGGTTTCTAAATTTTAGCCTAGAAACTGGTAGGTAATCAAATTAAATAAAAACAATAAGGGCTATCATCTGTTATCTATTAAGAACTTACCACATGCCAGGCACTATAAGTGTATACATACACTCTCTCATTTAATCCTCAGAGAACCTTCTGGGCTGGTTGTTACAATCCCCATTTCACAAAATAAGAAAACTGTGGGATAAAGAGACTGAATAACTTGCTCATGCATAGCAAAATCACAGAGCAAAAAACTAGCTGAATTTCATATCTAGGGTATGCATGACATCAAAGCTTATCCGCACATTTCCCACCATTATACAACTTTCCCCCAAAATAACTAAGTACTGTTCATCAAGTGACAAGAACTGTGCTCGGTATTTCAGAATCACTAACTGATAGAATCCTCACAGCAATTCTGAGAGGTGTTATTATCCCTAAGATAAGGAAAGTGAGCTCTGGGAGGTCTGGTAACTTGATCAAGGGCACATAATGGCAAGGCTGAAAGGTGCAGAGGAAGACTTTCCAGAAGCCTGCACAATTTCACAACAGCAACATTTCTGAAGTATTCTGAGTTCAGTAGAAGCAAGTACGGGCATGTTTTCTTAGGGTTTTGCACTTTCATCTGGGAAATTATCATTATGCTCTGGAAGACAGTAATGTCCCCCAAAACTGACTTTCTCATCTTAGGTGGATAAGAAAATCCCTTTATCGATGTCCACTCAAGCCAAATGATCGGAACTGGGATCCATTGCTTTCATTAACATGAATAGATGACCCTCATTTTCTCTCTCTAACAGACAGATACACACAAGCAGATGTAATGTGCCAAACACGTGAAAGGCAGAAATAAGAATAAATGTTGTTTTTTTTTTCTTTCAGTAATCTCTACAACATAATTAAAGAAGCAGCTATAATGGGGTCTCCTTTCTTTGACCTGTATCCAGAAGCTCTAAGATATATTTCTCCTTATGGGTGAATTTTA
Organism: Panthera onca; assembly: GCF_046562875.1. Taxonomy (NCBI): domain Eukaryota; kingdom Metazoa; phylum Chordata; class Mammalia; order Carnivora; family Felidae; genus Panthera; species Panthera onca. Next base: position 39,246,739 of record NC_138346.1, on the reverse strand, counting down.
TATAAATACCTAAGAATGTTATATCTTTACTTATGGATGAATTTTGTATTAATCCTATGTTAATGTATTGCTAATGAAATTTTACGGTGGTTTACATACAATCCTACCTCCCTCATTCAATTCATAACAACCATTTAATTACATATGACTAGCGAGTTCTGCTCCTATGCTATTTATTATTCCAAATAAATTTATATTGTACAACAGGGTGAATTTAAAAATAGATTGTAGTCATGTAAAACTAAGAAAATAAAATGAAGCCAAAAAAGGAAGGATATAAAATTATTTTATTTGTCTATGTGTATATTTTGCTTCTATCTGTACAATGAGAACATTACCTTTTCCCAGTTATGCTTTGCATATAGCTGAGATAGCAATGAACTCAATAATATATCCTGGAGAGTCTCGGATAGGGCGGGAAGTACATACATAGAAACTCCACTATATTCACACAGGGAACATTTTCAGAATTGGGATTTATAATTTACCACAACAGTGCATGATGTAGAATCAAATAATCACATAAATTCCCAACTCTGAAAGAAAAGTTTTCAAATTATATTGTATATTACAAACATCTGGGACTTATGTTTAAAATTCAGACTCCAGGGGCACTGGGTGGCTTAATCAGTTAAGCGACCAACTCTTGATTTCGGCTCAGGTCATGATCTCATGGTTCATGGGTTCAAGCCCCACGTCAGGTTCTATGCTGACAGTGTGGAGCCAGCTTGAGATTCTCTCTCTCTCCCTCTCTCTGTCCCTCCTCCGCTCTCTCTCCGCCACCCCTCTCTCTCTCAAACTAGATAAACTATAGGGGCATCTGGGTGGCTTAGCTGGTTAAGTGTCCAACTTTGGCTCGGGTCACAAGTTCGTAGTTCCTAAGTTCGAGCCCCGTGTTGGGCTCTGTTCTGACAGCTCACAGCCTGGAGCCTGTTTTGGATTCTGTGTCTCCCTCTCACTCTGCCCCTCCCCTGCTCATGCTGTCTCTCTCAAAAATAAATAAACATTTTTTAAAAATTAAAAATAAATAAACTTAAAAATCAGACTCCATAGAGCAAAGAGCAGAAATTCTGATTCAGTAGATATAGGATGGGTCTTAGAAGTTTGCATTTTAAACAATCACCCCAACTAATTCTGATATAGATAATACTAGAACTACACTTTAAGAGACACTAGTCTGCAGTCTCAAAATTTAATTAGACCGGGGGCGCCTGGGTGGCTCAGTCGGTTAGGCGTCCGACTTCAGCTCAGGTCACGATCTCGCGGTCCGTGAGTTTGAGCCCCGCGTCGGGCTCTGGGCTGATGGCTCAGAGCCTGGAGCCTGCTTCCAATTCTGTGTCTCCCTCTCTCTCTGCCCCTCCCCCGTACATGCTCTGTCTCTCTCTGTCTCAAAAATAAATAAACGTTAAAAAAAAATTAAAAAAAAAATTTAATTAGACCGTACACTAATGGACATGAATATGTGAATGTCACATTTGGTTTTGCAAATGTGTTTTGTTAGAAACTTCAAAAATAGACATACATCTCTGTATCTTTGCAGTGTACTCTTTCCTAACAATTCTCATGATGATTATGTTCAATCTATCTTAAAAGAAGAAAAAAGTGAGTAGAGTGGAAAGCAAGTACAGAAAACACGAACACAGAAAGGGATGCTAACATGAGAAAAAAAAAGTTTTTGCTTGTATATAAGTCTAGAACAGTACTCCTCAAAATATAGGCCGTGGACCAGCACTGGGCCATGAACTTATCGCTAATGATTTGAGAGAAGGACAGAAATTGAACATGAGACTTTACAAACTTTTACAGAAATTTGTCAGAGTAATTTTAAGTCTGTTCAGTAATAATAATAATAATAATAATGAAAATGTGGGCTTATATTTTGTAGATCTTGTTTTCATTTCATTTTTCTACGTTTTTTTTTCTTTAATGTTTATTTATTTATTCATTTTGAGAGAAAGAGAGGAAGGGGGAGCAGCAGAGAGAGAGGGAGAGAGAGAAACCCAAGCAGGCTCCGCCCTATCCGCACAGAGCCCAACATGGGGCTCAGTCCCACGAACTCCAAGATCAGGACCTGAACCAAAATCAAGAGTCAGACGCTCAACCAAGTGAGACACCCAGGCACCCCTAGGTCTACTTTTATTGTACTTTACAAAAGATCAGTGTCCGTGATGGGATTGAAAGGCCATAGAAAATTTGAGAAGCACTAGTGGGTTCTAGAAAGGAGGGTTTGACCGTGCTTGCTCTGTGCAGTGAGCCCAAGATTGGACACAAGAGTGGATTTCTGTGGTACCATCTCAAAGGTTACCAGCCAGAAAGAATTTATTGAATGATGTCTGTAAGAACATCCTTAACTTCTCATACTAATTCGCTTTGAATCTGTCAGCAATATATGAATCTACATGTTTTTGTGGATCTGTCAACTTTTCTTTTTAGCTTGTGCCACGTCTCAAAATAACACTTTAGGGGTGCCTGGGTGGCTCAGAAAGTTGAGCGTCCGACTTCAGCTCAGGTCATGATCTCACAGTTCGTGAGTTCGAGCCCTGCGTTGGGCTCTGTGCTGACAGCTCAGAGCCTGGAGCCTGTTTCAGATTCTGTGTCTCGCTCTCTCTCTGCACCTCCCCTGCTCATGCTCTGTCTCTCTCTGTCTCAAAAATAAATAAAACATTAAAAAAAATTTTTTTGGTTAACACTTGAGTAAAATTTCATAAAAAATTACTTTCGACGCATATAACAGCACATTTCACTTATTATAAATGTATGTCTCTCAAATTTCAAAGAGACCCTTGCATTCTAACATTTGAGGGCTCAGTGAAGAGCTCCATCATCATACCAACACCCTATCTGTGCGTCTTTGCTGACAAGAAATGACTGTTGCAGGCTGTTTTCAAAAAAGAAGGTCTTTCAACCACTTTGGTCATCTTAGTACTGGGTCCTTATTAGCTACCTAATGATCTTCATATCTGGCAATGACAACAGTAATAAGAAGCACAAACCATCAATACATAAGTAGATGGGACATAGATCTCATTTTTGCAGCTTTCCTGCCTCCTGGTAAACTGAATAATAATTCTCTCCTTTATTGAGACGTGCCTTGTAGACAGTAAGTTCAATTCTAGACATATTCTCACAATTCCAGCTTCAGGTCAGGATACTGTTTGGTGGCCCTTGCAGTTGCTACTTTTGCCATGTGAGTGTTGCCAAGAATAACTTTTTCTCTTCCAAGTTAAATATGGTGTTTATAAAAGGTGTGGGGCACAGAATCTGGCAGCATGTATCTGTACACACAACAGACAAAGTCACAATAATAGCAACTGCGCTCCTGCTTGCCAAGATCTCTAGCCAGGAAGAGTGAAAAGTGAGGATTTTTTTTTCCCCTAAATAATTGTGTCCCTTTTTCAAAAAGAATAAAGTCAACCTTTAAATATGTAAGTTTGTTCTGTAATGTTTAAAAATTATAAGTCAGACACTAAACTTATTCATTATGTTTTACTAACATGTTTTAATATAATTTAAGACATTTTCTCATTTAGTCAGTTACTTATATGCCTAAGATCTCTCCAACAGCTTGTAAATACAGTACAGAGTAGCACTGGTTCTGCAGCCCAAATGGACATCTCTTAGACATGAGACCTTGACAAATGATTAACCTTCCTGACCTTTAGTTCCCTCATCTATAAAATGAGGACAATAACAATGCAAGACCAGCACAATTTGGGAAGGACTGTAAAGCTACATACAGTAAGGAGACAGTGCCTGGCAAAGAGTATGTACTCACTGTCAATAAACTCTCAGATATTAATGTTGTTATTCTCAACAGAGAAGACCAAATCACTGAAATATCTAGAAAAATTTTTAGAATTTTATTTCTGTGACAAATTTTAACACGAAATAGATACTTCCACCACGAAGGCAGCTGAACTGACTTCTGGAGTCATTCTGCTCTAGGTTATTTGACATGATTAAATCTGGCACAAATTCAATGCTTTTACTAAAATTCAAATAACATCTTTGGAGGAAAAGAATTATGTTAATGACTTCTATTGCACTATATACATTTGTTTCAGCAATCACTTTGGGAAAGGTTAAGTGCAGTGGATAAAACTAAAATCACAAGGCATCCTTGTAAAAGATGGCATTCATCCAAAATGCCTTTCCTGGAACAAACTGTAACAACTTGTTTCCCTCCTGCCGCCCTTCCCTACCAAGCTATATTTAAGGGTCTGTAAGCATTTCCATTACAAACTGCTGTCATCAGGATTTGTCATTTTACCTTCTAATCTGTTTCAGACTTTATAAATAAACATCTCAATCGCATTTTTAAAAAGCCATTGTTTTTTAAACTTAAAAACTTCCTTCAGTAAAGGATAATAGTACAAGGGGAAAAAAACATAAATACCAGAAAAGTAAGGATAATTTTACACATGAAAAAAAATTATCTGCCATGGCTTACTAAGCAAAATAAGACACATGTTCTAAAAATATGTGCCACTTAAGATCATGTAAATTTAGTGGTCACTGTGTTGTGATCTGTAATAATTAGAAACTACTATGTAAGTATCCAAAAATAAATGAATACGTACGTATGGCACAGCCACATTATACCCTATTATGTTGCCATCACACAATGTTCCCAATTTTTAATGACATGGAAAATGTTCATGATACAATAAGTGAAAAGCATACTGCAGAGCTGTATGCACAATATGAACTTAATTGGGTTTAAAGTTTGTAACATATATTTCTACCAACAGTGCACAAAGCTTCCTTTTTCTCCACATCCTTGTCAACACTTGTTATCTCTTGTCTTTTTTATTTTAGCCATTCTAACAGGTATATGGTGATCTCTCATTGCTCATTGTGGTTGTGATTTGCAACTCCCTGACGAACAGTGATGTTGAGCATCTTTTCATGTGTCTGTTGGCCATCTGTAAGTCTTCTTTGAAAAAAATGTCTATTCAGATCCACTGCCAGGTTTTTAATCAAATTATCTGATTTTTTTTGGTATTGAGTTATATTAAGTTCTTCATATATTCTGGCTATTAGCCCCTTAACAGATACATCACCTGCAAATATCTTTTCCCATTTACTAGGCAGCCTTTTTGTTTTGTTGATGGTTTCCTTCACTGTGCAAAAATAAAGAAACTTTTTAGTTTGATGTAGTCCCAATAGTTTGTTTTTGCTTTTGTTCCCTTGCCTTAGAAGACCTATCTAGAAAAACATTGCTACAGGTGATGTCAGAGAAATTACCACCTGTGCTCTCTTCTAGGATTTCTATGGTTTCAGGTCTCACACTTAGGTCTTTAGTCCATCTTGAGTTTATTTTTGTATGTGGTGTTAGAAAGTGATCCAGTTTCATTCTTTTGCATGTAGATATCCAATTTTCCCAGTATCATTTATTAAAGAGACTGACTTTTCCCCATTGTATATTTTTGCTTTCTTTGCAATAGATTTATTGACCGTATAAGCATGGGTTTATTTCTGGACTCTCTATTCGGTTCCATTGATCTGTGTGTCTATTTTTGTGCCAGCACCATAATATTTTGCTTACTACAGCTTTGTAGTATGTCTTGAAATCTGGAATTGTGATACCTCCAGCTTCTTTTCTGTCTCAAGATTGCTTTGGCTATGGGGCGCCTGAGTGGCTCAGTCGTTTAAGCGTCCGACTTCAGCTCTGGTCATGATCTCATGGTTCACGAGTTCAAGCCCCGCATTGGGCTCTGTGCTGACAGCTCAGAGCCTGGAGCCTGTTTCAGATTCTGTGTCTCCCTCTCTCTCTCTCTGCCCCTACCCCTGCTCATGCTCTGTCGCTTTCTCTCTCAAAAATAAATGAATGCTAAAAAAAAAATTTTTTTAAGATTGTTCTGGCTATTTGGGGTCTTTTGTGGCTCCATATAAATTTTAAAATTGTTTGTTCCAGTTCTGTGAAAAATGCTGTTGGTTTTTTGATAGGGATTGCACTGAATCTGCAGATAGCTTTGGATAGTATGGAAATTTTAACAGCCATTGTGGAAGACAGTATGGAAGGTCCTCAAAAAATTAAAAATAGAAATAACATAGAATCCAATAATTCCACTACTGGGTATCTACCCAAAGAAAATGAAAACAATAATTCAAAAAGATATATACACCCTTACATTTATTATACATTTATAGTAGCTAAGATACGGAAGCAACCTAAGTGTCCACTGACAGATGAATGGATGAGGAAGATGTGATTCTCACACACACACACACACACACACACACACACACATCTGCCACAACATGGATGGACCTAAAGGTTATCATGCTAAGTCAAATAAGTCAGAATGATAAAGACAAATACCATATGATTTCACTCATAGGTGGAATCTAAAAAACAAAACAAATAAGCAAATAAACAAAAAAGCAGAATCAGACCTATAAATACAGAGAACAAGTTAATGGGTGCCAGAGGGAATGGAGTAAGTTGATGGGCAAAATGCATGAAGACATATGGGCTTCCAGTTATGGAATGAATAAATCATGGAAATAAAAGGCACCGCATAGGGAATATAGTCAGTGATACTGTAATAGTGTATAGTGGCAGATGGTAGCTACACTTTTGGTGAGCATAGTACAACATATATAGAGAAGTCAAATCACTGTGTTGTATACCTGAGACTAATGTAACATTGTGTGTCAACTATACTCAAAACAAAATTCTTAAATACACATATTTATGAAAATATTGTTATAAAAAGGATATGCTAAAATGCTTATAATAATTACCACTTGGCAGGAAGACTCAAGTGTTTCCTATGCTGTTCCATATTTTCCAACTTGTCTATAATGAACTTGCACTACTTTAATAATCAGAAAATAGAGGCTTCAATTTGGCTTAGTATTGCAGAAAAAATATAGAAACAGTAATACAGAAAAAAAAATTAAGTTTGGCATCTCTCTTATCTTTCTATATGCTCTGTGCTCTCCTTTCTAATCTATATTTAATCATAAATATTCTGACGCTGGAAAATATTACTTACGTTAAAGTACTCATTCAAAAGAAGTTTTTACTTGTCAAATGGAGCTGCCAAAAAAAATGACCTTGTAGCTAACCACATATTATCAATAACCCACGTCTCAAGATGCTGAAAAACACAAGTATCATTCATCATATGGACATATCTAGGGGACAAGACACAGATTCAAGAGACATCTGGTAAAGGAACAGTAAGAAAAAAATTGAAGCAAAAGGTATCACATGAAAACTATTTAGAATCTAACTAAATTTAAGGTTATATTCAAAACTTCAAGTACTCAGTAGTCATCAACCCAAAGAGATCTGCTCTAAACGGATTTGTGAATCAATATAAATCAAACACAAATATAAAAAATTCAGAGTTCCAGGCTATTTCAGAAAAATCACAGTACAATCAACCATTACAAGCATTCACGACCACAGACACAATTTCCAGTTTTTCTTTAAAGAAATTTGAATGAATTTTACCAGAAAACCAATTTTTACTTTTGAAAATCAAGATAACACTTTTAAAACTCATGTCATTAATATGTCAATTATACCTCAATTTTAAAAAAATTTTAAAAAATTAAAACCTTCTGTGTCATTAAATATCAACCACTATGCAAAGTACTTTCACATATGCCCTTTTTAAAATCTTTTCCTCTTACAGCAATGTTAAAGAATCTGGTCCACTTGGAAACACTGTCTTACATAATTCCCTCTATCAGTCTATCTTCTTTGAGGATAGGAACCATATTTTATTAACCTTCATACTGCTAACAATCTTCCAATTTTGGGAAACATCTGATATATGTTTTTGATTAAATAAGAGCTGATTCTCTAAATTAGTTTTTATTTCCCTCAGACTTTGCCTTAAACATCATTAAGTGTGAAGTATTTCATAACTTACTGGTGTCCAAATTTATGTATTTAGGAACAAACGCTAAAACAAAATTTGAAGAAATACTAAGTGTGGAACAGACACAAAAGCACATCTAAATAACCGATTACATTGAGAAGTGAAGAAGAAGAATCTGATAACAAAACATAAATTAAAATAATTTTTCATTCTTTAAGGAAAAAAACAGAAGAGAGTTACAAACTTTATAAAGACTACTCTGACGATGCTCAAGTTTCACTGGCAGGCCAAGGAAGTTTTAACAACAATAAACTCTAAGTCAAAAAGAAACCTAGTTGAAGCTACTCACTAGTTAGTGCCAAGGAAAAGCTGCTTACACTTTTAGTGATAAAATGAGTAAATTCCAAAAATCCTGAAGAGACAGAAAGAGTTTCAAATATAAGCTAAAAGGCAAACTATATTATAGTTCCTTTTAATTCTTTATCTGCTTAAAGTTGTCTGCTATGAAGAATTACATTAATAATCTAAAGTACTAAAACTTATCTGGGTGGAGATTTTCCTGAAATGGCCTCAGAATAATTAATGCACGATTGAGGCAAAGCATCCATTTCATAAATTCATCATGTAATAACAAATATTATATCTTAAAGTGCTTAGAATAAACTTTTCTCCCCATTTCTTGCCAGCAAATCAAATCAATATTGCTAAATCAAAAATAGAAAATTTGAATCAACCAAACTATTGAAATACAAAAAAAAAAAAAAAAAAAGGAAACAAAACCAAGAAACAGCTTTTCTCTTTCTTTCTGGTACAAGTTTATTCTGATGCATTCTCACATGGCATCTTTACAATTATTTGAAAACCAGGTTCCATTGCTAATACTGTGTTCAAATTACTTCTTTACTCATTACTCTGAAAGTAAAAGTCACAAAAGCCTCCTTTTGGGTCTCTATTGGGTTGTGAGTCAATGGGACTGCCATAAGTATAAGCAGGCCACTATGAGCCCAAGCTCAGGAGTCAGGTTGTTGACTTTATATCTGGACTTGTCATCTGCCTTGTCATCTTTTTGTCAACTTGGCCAAACCATTTTAGTAGCCGTTGTACAGGGCCAAAATAGTATACATAGTGCTATGGTACGCCTCACACACACACACACACACACACACACACACAAATTTGCTTTTATTTATGAAAAACAAACAAACAAATGTGGGGATGATAAAGAAGAGGACAACCACAAAATGGTTACCTGCAGAAAATGAGGGTTCTGGGTGGAGGTACAAGAGATAAAATATACAACTGCTCTTGAAAAACCTTATATAGTTTTTCTGTTGCCCTAAATGGTACAGTTTGAGTATTTAAAAAACTCTGCAACTCATTAAAACACATGAGTTTATAATGATATTAAAATATACACAGCCGCTCATCAAAAAGAAAAATCTTTTTGATGAATGACGTTGAACATCTTTTCATGTGTCTATTGGCCATCTGTATGTCTTTGAAAAAATGTTCATGTCTTCTGCCCATTTTTTAATTGGATTATTCATTTTTTAGAAAATGCAAATCAAAACTACAATGATATATTACCTCACACCTCTCAGAATGGCTAAAGTCAACACAAGAAACAACAGGCGTTGACAAAGATGTGGAGAAAGGAGAACTCTCCTGCCCTGTTGGTGGGAATGCAACATGGTGCAGCCACTCTGAAAAACAGTATGGAAGTTCCTCAAGAAGTTAAAAATAGAACTACCCTATGATCCAGCAATTGCACGACTAGGTATTTACTCAAGGAATACAAAAATACTAATTCAAAAGGATACATGCATCCCAATGTTTATAGCAGCATTATCTATAATAGCTAAATTATGGAAAAGCCAAAATGTCCATTGACTGAGAAATGGATAAAGATGTGGTGTATATGGGGCGCCTGGGTGGCGCAGTCGGTTAAGCGTCCGACTTCAGCCAGGTCACGATCTCGCGGTCCGTGAGTTCGAGCCCCGCGTCAGGCTCTGGGCTGATGGCTCGGAGCCTGGAGCCTGTTTCCGATTCTGTGTCTCCCTCTCTCTCTGCCCCTCCCCCGTTCATGCTCTGTCTCTCTCTGTCCCAAAAATAAATAAAAAACGTTGAAAAAAAATTAAAAAAAAAAAAAAAAAAAAGATGTGGTGTATATGTATATAGATATAGATGATATAGATACAGATATAGACATAGATATAGATATACACATATATACAATATACAGATACATATAGTAGATTTTTACTCAGCCATAAAAAGAATGAAATCTTGCCATTTGCAACTGACATGGATGGAGCTAGAGAGGATTATGCTAAGCCGAATAAATCGGTCAGAGAAAGACAAATACCATAAGATTATGCTCATGTGGAATTTAAGAAACAAAGCAAATGAACATAGGGGGAAAAAAGACAAGGGGAGGTAAACCAAGAAACAGACTTAACTCTAGAGAACAAACTGACAGTTATCAGAGGGGAGGTAGGGAAGAGATGGGTTAAATAGGTGATGAGGATTAAGGAAGGCACTTATGATGAGCACTGGGTGATGCATGGAAGTGCCGAATCACTAAATTGCACACCTAAAACTAATATCACACTCTATGTTAACCAAGTTGAATTTAAATAAAAACTTTAAAAAAAGAAAAGAAAAGCCCACAGCTAACATCATACTTAATGGTTAAAGACTGAGAGCCTTCTCCCTAAGATCAGGAATGAAACAGAGATGTCTGCTTTTGACATTTCTATTCAACATTGTACTGAAAATCCTAGCCAAAGCTATTAGACAAGAAAGGGATATGAAAGTCAGGCAAACTAAAACAAAAAGTAAAATTGTCTCTATTTATAGGTGACAAAGTATTATATAGGAAATCCTAAAGAATCCACACAAAAAAAACTATTAGACCCAATAAATGCATTCAGCAAAATTGTACGATGCAAGATGGAAACTCAAAAATCAATTGTATTTCTATACACCAGCAATAAGTATCCATAAGGGGAATTAAGAAAGCAATTTCACTTACAATAGCATCCAAAAGAATAAAATATCCAGGAATAAATTTAACCAAGTAGGTAAATGACTTGTACACAGAAATCTGTTCAATATTGCTTAAAGAAATTAAAAATGACCTAAGTAAATAGAAAGATGTCTTACATTCATGAATTGAAGACTTAATACCTTTAAGATGTCAATACTACCCAAAGCAATCTACAGATTTCAATGCAATCACTACCAAAATTCCCAAGGTCTTTTTTTTTCAGAAATGGAAAAGATGATTTTCAAGTTCATATGGAATTGCAAGGGGCTCCAAATAGCCAAAACAATCTTAAAAAAAAAAAAAAAAAAAAAAAAAAAAGGTTGGAAGGTACACATTTCCTGATTCAAAACCTTACCACAAAGCATTTACAACAATAAAAACAGTGTAGTAATAATACTAGAATAGATATATAGAATAATGTAATAGAATTGAGAGTACAGAAATAAACCCATACATAATAAACCCAATCATAATCAACTGATTTTCAATAAGGGTGCCAAGACTATTCAATAGGTAGAGAAGAGTCTCTTCAACAAATGTTTCTGGGATAACTGGATTTCCACATGGAAAAGAATGAAATCAGACCCCTATCTCTCACACCGTATATAAAAATTAATTCAAAAACTGATCAGTGACATAAATGTAAAAGAAAAAACTATGAAACTCTTAGAAAAAAACATAGGGATAAATGTTATGAGCTTGGATTTGGTAAGGGAATCTTAATTATGGAAACAAAAGCATAAGCACAAAAGAAAAAATAGGTAAGTTGAACTACATCAAAATGAAACCCTTTGGGGTTTCAAAGGACCATCAAGAAAGTGAAAAGGCAGGCTACAGAATAGGCGAAAATATCTGCAAATCATTTATCTGTTAAGGGTCTAATACCCAGAATATATAAGGAATTCTTACAATGCAACTACAAAGAGACCAAAACCCCAATTTAAAAATAGGCAAAAAACTTGAATAGACATTTCTCCAGAGAAGATAAACAACTAGTCAAGAAACACATGAAAAGGTGCTCAACATCATTAGTCATTAGGAAAATGCAAATAAAAATCACAAGGCAATATCACCACACACCCACTAGAAAGGCTATAATAATAAGTGTTGGCAAGGATGTGAAGAAATCAGAATTTTCATCCATTACAGGTGGGAATGTAAAATGGTACACCTGCCTTGAAAAAGTTTGGAGGTTCCTCAAAAAGTCAAACACAGAAATAGCATATGATTTAGCAATTGTACTCATAGGTATATATATCCAAAGAATTGAATGTAGTTACTCAAACAAATATCTCTACACAAATGATCACAGTAGCATTAGTCACAGAAGCCAAAATGTTGAAATAACCCAGGTATCTACCAATGGATGAAAGAATAAATAAAATGTGGTATATACATACAATGAAATGTTACTTAGTCATAAAAAGAAAGGAAACACTGATACATGCTACAACATGGATGGACCCCAAACACATTATGCTAAGTGAAAGAAGTCACATAGAGAAGGTCATATATTACATGATTCCATTTATATAAAATATGCAAAACAGGTAAATCCATAGACACAGAAAAGCAAACTGGTAGTTGTCAGGGGCTGGGTAAGAGGATTGGAAAATGACTGCTTAACTGATACAGAATTTCCTCTAAGGGTTGTAAAAATGTTTTTCGGCCTTGATACAGGTGATGGTTGTACAAAATTATAAGTGCAGTAAATTCCACTGAACTTATTATTTTCAAATGTTTCAAATGTTTAATTTATTCTAAGTGAATTTTACCTCAGTTGAAAATAAGAATGCTTGCAATGAATGCTTTCATGTATATATATATGGTGGGAATGTTCACCTTCCATTTTATACCTCAACCCACCTCGGTCTAGCTTCTGGCTTCAATATTTGACAGTCACTGCCCCCACTAAGGTCATTAGGGACTTCATCATTGCTAAATGGACTTTTTTTTTCAGGCTTTAGCCTCTAACCTTTGAGAATTTGTTGCTGTTGATCTCAGATTCCTTCTTGAAAATGTATATATTTTTGGCCTTACATGAGACCATTCTCTCCTAGTTACGTGCCTACATTTGTTTCTACTTTGTCCTCTATTGTCTCTTCTTCCACTTTAAATACTGGTGTTCTCCAGGTTTTTATCCTAGGCCATTTTCTTCTAATATATATATATATATATATATATATATATATATATATATATATATTCATATACGAACATGAATATATATATGAATATATATATTAGAAGAAAATGGCCTATATAATACGAATATATATATGAATATATATATGAATATATATGTATATTAGAAAATGGCCTAGGATAAATATATATATAGTATGAATATATATATGAATATATATATGAATATATATATATGATTATTCATTAAAACATCATTTGTTCGGGGCACCTAGGTGGCTCAGTTGGTTAAGCGTCCAATTTTAGCTCAGGTCCATGAGCTGAGCCTGGAGCCTGCTTCAGATTCTGTGTCTCCCTCTCTCTCTCTGCCCTTCCCCTGCTTGTACTCTGTCTCTCTCTCAAAAATAAATAAACCCTTAAAAGAAAATAAAAATAAAAAATAAAATAAAATAAAAGCATTATTTGTTTGTAGTAGAAAGCTGGAGAAAATTTAAATCTCTATCAGGCGTACCAGTCAATAAAACATGGACATCTCAACAATTAAAATAGTGTTCAAATATATAAGAATGGGGCTCTTTCTATATACTGACATGGAAAAATCTACAAAATATATAAAGTGAAACAATCAAGGTATAGAAGAATATACATACTTTGCTAATTTTTATAGAAAATGAAGGGGAATTTAAAAATATGTATATATTTGCATTTGCTTGCATATATGTATACACAAGCATAGGCAGAATATACACCTACTCATGTGTATATGGAGAGTCTGAAAAGATAAGCATGAAAGTAATAAGCATCATTACCTGTTGGAGAGAAAGGGAGAGATTTGGAAATGCAGGAGAGGTTGCAGGGATACTTTTCAATCTAGATCTTTTCTCACTTAAAAATTTTTTGATCCAGGGGCACCTGGGTGGCTCAGTTGGTTAAGCGTCCAACTCTTTGGCTCAGGTCATTATCTCACAGTTCGTGAGTTCGAGCCCCATGTGGGGCTCTGCTCCGACAGCACAGAGCATGGTTGAGATTCTCTCTCTCTCCCTCTCTCTGCCCCAGCCCTGCTCGTGCTATAAATAAATAAATAAATAAATAATTTTTGGTGCCTTGTGACTATATCACTTAAAGTAAAACAGGCCCTTATTACGTGGTTTTTCAAACATGGCAAAAGACTCTGTATTAAAATGGTTTTAACACAACCATTTTTAAATAAAATTAGAAATTAGGGATATTTTCAAAGTTTGCAAATCACTGTAGTCAAGACAAAGTTTATGAACCTCAAAAAGAAGGGAGTGACAGTCTGTACAAGATGACGAAGGACTGTGTTCCCCATCGGATAACAATAAATGCTTTACTTTGCCTGCATTATTTATAACTAACTTGCCTTTAACAAGCTATCTACACCAACAGATTCAGATGGCAACTGCACTTCCACCTTCATGGTGAAGGTTTTAAATCAGGGTAGCTGAGATGATCACACTGTACTATAAAAGTGTAACTGGCTTCAATGTTAGTAAGAATTATATTGGAGACGGTAGCAGGACTACGAGTAGTTTTTTATTTTATTCTATTTCCTGTCTTTTCCGTGTTTTTCACTGAGCTTAACTTTCATAATCAGGGATAAAATCGTATTTTATAAGAAAAATGATTCTAGTGAAAACACAGAGGATGAATTACAGCAGGAAGAGATTGTAGCAAAACTTCAGTCAGAAGCGTGCTGCAAAGTTAGGGGACAGATGACAAGTATAAGAGCAGAGGCAGTGGGGGTAGAAGTAGATGTTGAAGAGGTGAACTGACCAGACCAGCTCGGGGGGAGGTGATGGAGAAAAATTTAAGAATAAGCCACAAATCTCTATGTGGGTAACCGCCACCAGCAACATTAGAGAAAAGAAGAGGTGAACTGGTTACAGGATGGGGGGTGTGGTCAAATTTGGTTTGGGTTATAATGAGTTTGAGGAGTGTAGGGCCCATCCAGATAGAGATGTCAGGTCAACACTGAAAATACAATGATGGCACTCAGAAACAATTAAAATTGAAGATTTGAAGGCTATGGGTGTTAGCTGAAGCCATGGAGATGGATGCATTTCTCAGAGAGTGCCAAGCACAAAATTAGAAGAAAATGGCCTAGGGTAAAAACCTGGAGAACACCAGTATTTAAAGTGGAAGAAGAGACAATAGAGGACAAAGTAGAAACAAATGTAGGCAGGTAACTAGGAGAGAATGGTGTCATGTAAGGTCAAAAATATATACATTTTCAAGAAGAAATCTGAGATCAACAGCAACAAATTCTCAAAGGTTAGAGGCTAAAGCCTGAGAAAAAAAAAGTCCATTTAGCAATGATGAAGTCCCTAGTGACCTTAGCGGGGGCAGTGACTGTCAAAAGCCAAAAGCTAGACCGAGGTGGGTTGAGGTATAAAATGGAAGGTGAACATTTCAACCAAAAACCTAAAGCATTTAGTGAACTTTCATGCTATATGTATACCATTCATTCCAAATCTTTTTTTTTAAGTTTTTATTTTTTTTTTTAGTAACTCCTACATCCAATGTGGGGCTCAAACTTACAACCCTGAGGTCCAGGGTCCCACGTTCTTCCAACTGGGCCAGCCAGATGCCTCCCCTTGCAAATCTTTGATAAGTGAACATGGAAACTATATTCTCTTCTGCTCTGTGGCAAAAAAGTAAAACATTTTAGTACAGTGGTTAAATATATCCCCTGTGTTCAAATCCTGTTCTATCATTTGTTACCGTGTGACTTTGGAAAAGTAATTTAATGTCTCTGTGTTCCACATTCCTCATCTATAAGATGGGGATGAAAATCATACAACATTAACAAGTTGTTGAGGATTAGATGGGGCAATGGTTTTACAGCAACTGGCTGAGTGTCTGCTCCGCTCTAGAGTCAGATGGTCTAACTCCCAATTCTCCTATCCGTGCAAATCCAAAAACAAATGAAATCTAGATCTCCCAAACTGAAGGTCTGATTAAAAGAAAAATCCAGCCCAGGACTGCTCATTACACTTCCTCATTCACTTGAGGGTGAACAGGCGGTGAGCCCCTTCCATGGGTCAAATAGATGCTGGATTCTGGGGACACAAAAATGATTAAAGTTTGGTCCCAACTCTCACAGGCCAGAAGAATGGCCGCATTAAGAAAAAAAAAAAAAATCACAAGGTGGTAAGGAAAATAACAATGTGAAATTACTTATAAGGGGTCTGGGAAAGCAAACAAGAG
Source organism: Panthera onca (assembly GCF_046562875.1). Taxonomy (NCBI): domain Eukaryota; kingdom Metazoa; phylum Chordata; class Mammalia; order Carnivora; family Felidae; genus Panthera; species Panthera onca. The sequence goes on along the minus strand of NC_138346.1, from coordinate 39,230,476 downwards.
AACACAAATTTATGAGTATTTACACAATGAAATGATGAAAACACCACTTGTAATTCCCTTGCCTACTACTTTTTACAGTCCTCCATTACAATGTCCCGAGCTAAGGATAATAACAACAACAACAATCTAAACTAAACTGCCAGTTGATTAATTTCTTTTGTATGCTTTATAAAATACTAATCACTTATTCTAAATACCTAGGTTTAATCTATTTTATTCTTCTCTGAATTTCTCAATAACTTCATGACATTAACATAAATCTCCTGAGTCACTTTCTGATGGTTTCTTTTCTGTATCCCATTGCAATAAATCACAATGTAATCTCATTAAGATGTAAAAGCCTTCGCTGCCTTACAAACAACAGCTCATTTACTTAATCAGAATATAAAAGCTACAGTTACTTAATAGGAAGTGTTCACTAGACCACTGAAAATGGGAATATTAAAGAAAATCTTTTAATATGATCTCAGTAGAGAGAAATTAACGTTTCATCCTATAAGATGCCTTCCTGAAGTTCTGTATTCTTTGTCCTCCCTCTCCATTAGTTGCCCCATAATCTGATACCATAACTGGCTATAAAAAGTCCTACGTAGGACTTTAAAAACCTAGGTTTCAGGTCTTAGAAAATCATTTTCATTACCTTAAACTAGTTCTTTAACTTCTCTGCAACCTCAGTGAAGGGACTAAAACTACCTGTCACCCCAGTCATGGTTGATGAAAAGAACATACAAGGGAATTTTTATCGAAGTGCTCTTCAAATGGTCAAGTGCAATACTAATACAAAGCATTTTATTGGATTCTAATTTATCTGAATTAAAACAATTGCTATAGTAGATGAGTTGGTTTTCTTAATTACTTATTCCAAAATAGTCCACAGGAAACTAAGCAGACGGGAAGACTATCTGTAAATACATACTAAATATGTTTCATTTAATGTGAAATGCCTCATTTAAAGTGAAAAACTGTCAGGACAGTACAGAGCTATATATCCTAAACTTCCACCTACTACTATATACAACTGTGCCCGCACTACCCCTATCCTTCAAACTTTTTGGAAACAAGAAACATAGGCTATAAATTTATGAAGAATTGTACTAAGAAAAAAGTAAAATGACAAGTTCATTTAAGATTTTTTATTGAGCGTCTATTTTAAGCCTTCAGGATATATTAGTGAACTAAACAAAATAAAAAACTCCTGTCCTTATGGAGCTGACATTCTAACAGAAAATGAAAGAGGGAGAGACACAATAAATAATAAACATAATAGGTAAATTACAGCGTGCAATGGAAAATGATACGTGTTTGGGGAAAAATACTGGAGTGGGTAAAGGACTCACGAATAGGAATGTAAAACAAGCCTCATTCAGAAGGTGATACAGGAGCAAAGAAGTGAATAATTCTGGGGAGTTAGCCTTGTGTTCCAGGCACAGAGAACCAATGTGCAAAGACCCTAACACAGAAGCTTGCTAGAAAATGCGTGAGGAGCAGCAAGAAGACAGAAGAGAACATTTAAAGATGTAAAGGGAACAGAGAGATGAGGGTGATATAAAGAAACAGACCACCTGTCTGCATCAGCTTTCCAATGCAGCCACTGTGTACAGCACTGATTTGTGTCAGCTGATAAGCTGGACACCCGGCACGGCCAAGTTAGGAAAGGGGAAAAATCTCCTTGACCTTCTGTGCTCTGAGTCTCTTTTCCAGCAGGGCCAAGACCATCTCCTCCCTAGGCAGTGTTTTTTGAATTTCACTAATGCATGGATCCCTTATAGAAAGGAGGGGGAAATTCTGGCATAGTCTCTAATGCAGATAAGTCATTTTTAACATAATATATACACACAAATACATAATTAAATGTCAATAGTACTAGACAAATACATAAAACCATAAAATGTGTTAATTATAAGCAAAACTAAAAAAACAAATAAAATTCTAATTAACAACGCTCATTTACTGTAATTGATAACTGGTGCTTCGCCAGGACGATAATGAGGTTGCAACATGGACTATTAACAGCAAAGGCTATTTTGAGTTCATCATGAAAATAACGCATGATGCTAGATGATAACTCAGTTCTGTTCATTTTTCTCTATGAAAACTACCATGAAATCCTCGTTTTTGGCCCTTCCTTGGCTCAAGCACATCACTTACATATTAAATCTACCTTTTGTCTTTTCTCGTAAGCTCAGACAATGAAAGCAGTATTTCTCAGCGACAGCAACATTATAAGCACAAATGCTATAAACTGATGATCCTAATGAGTCAGAAAAGATTTAAATTCTTTGGGGGGGATCATCCCTAGAACAAAAACACAAAACTTAAAACTTCTTATAAAAAGTACACCCCTGAGAATATGCTTACATGTTCCCGGGGATCAGGATCTTTGGCCACATCCCAGCATACAGTTAATAAGCAGAGAAGAGACCACTGAGGTGTGTGTAGAGTGTGATGTATGTAAGAGAAAAATACGCCAAGTTAGGGCATTTGTTTTCCTTGCTGTTACTTTGGGAATATCATTTGGCAACTTCCTGTTTCACCAAAAAGTAGCAGCAGTAGATAATTTTTTTATCAAATTCAAAGTCCTCATTTGCCTCAATTAAATTAAATCAAGCTTATGAGCACTGAGTTATTAAAAAACATTCTTTAAAATGTTATTTTAGGGTGCCTGGGTGGCTCAGTCTGTTAAGTGTCCAACTTTGGCTCAGGTCATGATCTCGCGGTTCGTGAGTTCCAGCCCCATGTCGGGCTCTGTGCTGATAGCTCAGAACCTGGAGCCTGCTTTGGATCTGTGTCTCCCTCTCTCTCTCTCTCTGTTCCTCCCCTGCTCACACTCTGTCTCTCTCTCTCTCAAAAATAAATAAAACATTAAAAAAAATTTAATGCTATTTTATTTTTCTAATCGTACGGAAAGGTCACTTCCTAAAGACCGACTTTTTGCTTTTTCATGACCTTCTTTAACACCTTACATGTAGTATCTGTCATGCACTGTTTATAATGTGTTATGAATATTAATTCATTTAATCCTAACATCAACTCCGTGACTTAGATGCTATTATTATTCCCATATTATAGATGGTGAAACTGAGTAAGCCACCCAGAGATTACGTAATACACCCACAGCCACATGGTTGATTAGTAGCAGAACCAGGATTCAATCCAAACATCTGGCTTCAGATTACATGAGTTTAACTCCCATGCTAGGCTACCTCACATTTACTCATGTGCCTTCAACATGTACTTATTTTCATTTTCCTTAATGTAGTCTAGCAATTAATCATATGTATGACTTTCAATATATAAGCCTGGAAATCTAGAAAGGTGAAATAAGAGGTAAATTTTGCTGGGTACCAAAAGCAAACTATCGTGGCAGTTTTGCAGAAGTAAAACTGTTAGGGTTACTGGATGTGTTTACCTGTCACATATAAGAATCACTGTCCACAGAGTGCTTTCTGATTATTACCTATGTTAACTTCTGTTGGCAGGGAAGACTAGCACTGGGGAGATGGCTACTGCCACAGTGAGAAACACCCCCATGAAAAACTGAACAGAAGTATAAACCTCTCTAGGGGATAATCTTTACAGGTAACAGGAAAGCAAAAGTTCCTAGATTCTGAAGCATAGATCGGCCCACATAAATTGTGATTGAAGTGCAATCTGTTAGGAATTAGTCACTGTATGGATCATTCAGGACACATTTTTCACCATGTCCGGTTTCTGTCTCCAGACACGAGGTGACACACAGACCTCACAGCACTCATTGAAGAATAGTCCATGCCTGCAAGTAACTCTCATATCGCGTGATTGTCTGTTGCAAGCAAATGGATGTGCTATCGAGCAGCCTTACAGAGAGAGATTTCCTTAGAAGCACAGTGTGTTCCAAAGTGCAATTTGAGAAACCTGGGTGCTTTGAGAAATTGTTAGGAAAGGAGGCTCTTGGTCAAATAAGGAGAGAATGTGGTAGACACTACACACCCCTTCTTAGAGGTTCACAACATGCATTATTAGCAAATATAAAAGCTCCCAGACCGGGGCGCCTGGGTGGCTCAGTTGGTTGGGCAGCCGACTTCGGCTCAGGTCATGATCTCGCGGTCCGTGAGCTCAAGCCCCGCGTCGGGCTCTGTGCTGACAGCTCGGAGCCTGGAGCCTGTTTCAGATTCTGTGTCTCCCTCTCTCTGACTCTCCCCTGTTCATGCTCTGTCTCTCTCTGTCTCAAAAATAAATAAACGTTAAAAAAAAAAAAATTTTTAAAAAAGTTCCCAGAAGGCTCCTGACTTCCATGATGTCATAAAGTGATCTAACTGATTAAGCCGTTTATGACATAACACCTATGAACAGCCTGGGGAATGCAGTTTAAGAGACTGTGACTCTGGGAATCCCCTGCTATTCTGGATCCACCTCCTGGCTGTGTAAGAGGTTTGATCCTGTCAGGCTCCTTGAGTTGGTCAGAATCAGAAAGGCAGATTTAGCTGATGAGGAAAGGTAGCTTTGAAGGGGGCCTAATTCTTTTATTTTTAAACAAAAATTTTTAACATTTTTATTTATTTTTGAGAGACAGAGATAGACAGAGCGTGAGCAGGGGAGGGGCAGAGAGAGAGGGAGACACAGAATCTGAAGCAGGCTCCAGGCTCTGAGCTGTCAGCACAGAGCCTAATGCGGGGCTCGAACTCACAAACCATGAGATCATGACCTGAGACGAAGTCTGATGCTTAACAGACTGAGCCACCCAGGCGCCCCGAAGGGGGCCTAATTCTTATATCTTCTGGCCTTCTAGGAAAACTACCCAGACAGCCAAACTATCATCACATGTTTGCTTGGCAGCAAGAAATCAGAAGTAGGGGAATAATTTCAGATGACTACTACCGTCTGATATATGTGCCTCTGGCCCTTGAGACCACACACACCCCATCCTCAGGCCAGCACATTTTTTCAGACACTCATTGCTCACTCTAAGCTTCTACAACTACCCAAGACACCTTCTGATTTTTCATAACCTCTTTGGTTACTTCAAAACAGGTCTGTTAACAGCCAGGGCTTGGAATAGTCACAGTGAACATTTTTTCAGCACTTCCTCAATGTCAAGCACCATATAAAATGGTTTGCACGCACCGGCTCTTACAATTTCCCCTACAGCTCCATGAGGCAGACCCTATTATGATGCCTGTTTTATTCATGAGGACCTGAGGCTCAACGAAGTCAAGTAGCTTACCCAATGTCACAGAGAAAAAGTGGCCAAGTCAAAATTTAAATCCAGGCCACCAGTTTTCAAAATCCATGCTCTTTACCAGCTGCTTTCGTGATTTTAAGACATGGCTGAGAACTTTGCAATTTTTTTTTAAGGCTGTTTGGCACGATCAATATATCAACCTTATAGCTTAATTCTCTGAGGGGGAATTATTTTTACATTCTTGCGAGCACTCCTTGTGATTCCCCAAATTATCACGTATCATGACTTCACAGCAGCTACTGGACCATCTCTCAGACTAAGCAGCGAAACTTACTGCATGGAATAGTAAGCATGATCCTGAGTAGATTACTAGCCTTTTCTGTGCCTTGATTTTCTCATCTGCAAAACAGCAATTGCACTTGCACCAATTTATAATGTGGCAGAGAAAGTACTATGAATGCACCTTCAGCTGCCTGGGGGAAATTATGCCATCCACCATCTTGTTTTGTTTTGTTTTGTTTTGTTTTTATTAGTACAGGACTTTCATACTTAAGGCCTGCAGGGGCCAATACATTCACCATTTTAGAAACAAACATTTCTACAAAAGCTGTCACCATAAGACACAATATACTAGGAGAGAAGAGGATTAAGAGTTCACTCATACCAAACAAGATTGATGTTTGTGTTCATGATGAATGAGCTAAGTATTTAGATAAGAGGACTTTCTGATTTGAACTTGGCATGTTGTCTAGGAAACTCTACATTGTATATTCTTAGATTTGTTGGCATTAGTACTGGAGGTTGTCTATTTGCCCCACCTCCACCCATGATCCACTCTGTACCTTTCTCTGCTCTGCTCTCTGCCCTGGGAAACTGACTTGTGAGGTCTGTATCACTGAGTTCCTTTGTCTTCAAGATTGCACTTGGGTTTAGTCAACAGGGAGCACCAACAAGAGATAGAAGGGAGTGAGAAGAGAAAGGTTGGGATATCAAACTCCCAGTCCTAAATATATAGGTCTCCTGTAGGTTACAGAGCTCTTACCAGGTGACCCTCTCCACCTGGCTCTCTGTTATCCAGGTTCTAGTAACTGTCCCCTCTTCTTGTGTCTTCAGGCCTCGCAGTGGTAATGATACCCCATTCCATTGTTACTAGCCAAGTATCACCCCTTGTGATTTCCCTATGCCCTGCCCTATTTACCTTGCATGGAAGGCTCCTCATATTACCTAAATCCACATTCTGCATGGATCTTGACTAACACAGCACTCAGTCAAGAACATCCTTGTACCAGTTTTGTACTGAGTTGATATTTCCCTCATTATAATATTTAATTCTCATAAATGTATAATTTAGATTGTATGATCTCACATTTGGAACCCCAAAGTTTATCATGTATAATCCTACAGAGTTCCCACTTCTCAAGGTTTAATTCTTCTACTCTTTCTCTCTCAAGCTGCACTTAACTCTTTGGATATAGAATAAGGAGGTATTATGTATTCTAATCCCAGATATTATATTAGTTTTGCAGGACTGTCATGATGAAGAATCAAAAACAGTAGAAACTTATTTTCTCAGAGTTCCAGAAGCCAGAAGTCTGAAATCAAGTTGTTGGCAAGGTCATGCACCCCCAAAGGCTACAGGGAAGAATTCTTCCTTGCCTCTTCCTAGCTTCCGGTAGTTGCTGGCAATCCTTGGTGGTCCTTGGCCTGTAGCTACATCTCTCCAAATTCTGCCTCTGTCTTCCCCCAGACTTCTTATGTCTATTTGTCCTCTCCTCTTTTTTTAAGCATTCCAGTCATTGGACTTAGGACCCATCTTAAAGCAGTATGTCCTTATCTTAACTAATTATGTATGCAAAGGTCCACTTTTCAGATAAGGTCATATTTTGAGGTTCCAGATAGACATGAATTTGGGGAGGACTATTCAAACCACTACAGATACGCTATGTAAATTTGTACAAACCATTTTCCTTTTTAGATTCAGTTTTTTAAACTATAAAATAGATTGGGCTAAAATTGGTAACAGAATAGAATAAAATTGAATAATATTTCTCTTCATCTCCCACCCGTCAAACCCCGCTAATGGATTACATAACTCTTCCCTGAATGAAGCCTCAATCTTACTAAACATAGTACTCTATATAGCTTCTACTATTCAACTCAGATAGGCATGCAAGATGAAACTTGTTTTGTGTCAGGGCTATGTGGTCTCTAAGGATCAATCCTTCTAATTATTTGATTTTAAACTTTATATTCATTAATTAAAGTGTTGTGCACAGAAGCTTAAGGAAATGTGTTACATAAAAGAAATCCATTCCTTTAATAGTAAATGTTCAAGTCAAGGACTTAGGAGAAAAGATTTATTTGTTAGTGTGTAGTCAGCAATGTAACACAATATATTCCATCTTCTAACACATCAAAATAATAGTTTATAAATCTCAGACATAGGAGAAGTTAATGGAAAACCATGAATCATTCCCCTGACAAAATATAAAATACAAAACATGCCAAGTGCCACCGTGTTTCAGAAACATTGCTGCAAAACATGAAAGAAATCCAAAAGTAATAGAAATCAACACTGAAACAACAGTAAATAAATACAGGAAAGGAAGACATGAAAATATCACTCTTCACAAACAAAACTTGCATATTCCTATAAAGTGATCCCAGAAAAAACATTACAAATAAGAAGAGTAAAAATAAGAATACAATTTGGTTTCTATTTCTCTCAATACATAAGTTAAAAGATAAATTAATTAGATAAAGGGAAACTAAATTCTGCTGTATCTTGACTTTGAGAGTAATATTTCCTCCATCTCTTTGCCTGAATTTTAGTGAGTCAATAAACACCACTCCTCCAGTCCATGACAGAGTTCAGACCATCTAGAAGTAGATACCGGAGCCAGACAGGCAGATGATCCATCCAGTATCCTGGCTCAGAAAGGTCAGTTAACTCACCCCACATCATACAGTTAGCAGAGAGCTACAGCTAAACTCAGGTTCGCATGATTCCAAAGCCCAATATAACACAGAGCTTCTCTGAGAAAAAGAAATGACAGACTTGAAAACATTATTTTTAAAAATGCTTGCCACTAAATGGAAAAAGAGCAGTACTTTGTGGAAGTTTTGGGGTTTTTTTAAGCTTATTTATTTTTAAAAAAATTTTTTAATGTTCATTTTTGAGAGAGAGAAAGAGAGAGACAGAGAGAGTGAGCAGGGGAAGGGCAGAGAGAGAGGGAGACACAGAATCTCAAACAGGCTCCAGGCTCTGAGCTGTCAGCACAGAGCCCAATGTGGGGCTCGAACCCATGAACTATAAACCATGACTTTGAGCTGAAGTCAGACCCTTAACTGACTGAGCCACCCAGGAGCCCTTAGCTAATTTATTTATTGTGAGAGAGAGAGAGAGAGAGAGTACAAGCAGGGGTAGAGGGAGAGAGAGCATCTTAAGCAGGCTCCACGCTTAGTGCAGAGCCTAACGCAGGGCTTGATCCCACCCACAACTGTGAGATCACAACCAGAGCTGAAATCAAGAGTCGGACGCCCAACCAACCAAGCCACCTAGGCACCCCAAAAGTTTTTTGAACAAATAATTCTGGGAAAACCAGATATCCACATGGGAAAGAATGAAGTTGGAGTTTTACATTGCACCATATAAAAAAACTAACTCAAAATGGACAAAGACATAAACATAAGAGCTAACACTATAAAACTCTTAAAAGAAAACATAGGGGGAAAGCTCATGATACTGGACTTAGCAATGACATCTTGTATATCATGCCTGAACAAAGGCAACAAATGAAAAAGTAGATAAGATGAATTTCCTCAAATTTAAAAACTTCAACACTATCAACAGAATGAAAAGACAACCCAGAGAATGGGAGAAAATATTTGCAAATTAAGGGGCTGATATCCAAGATATATGAAGAACCCCTACAATTCAACAAAAAACCTGGTTAAAAAATGGGTAAAAGGCTTGCATGGACATCTCTCTAACACAGATACATAGGTGGGCATGGAAAGTTGCTCAGCATCACTGACCATTACAGAAATACAAATCGAAACCACAATAAGATACCATTTCACACCTGTTAAGATGTCTATTAGGAAAACAAAACAATACAAGACAGAAATTAGAACTCTTATGTATTGCTGGTGGAAATGAACACTGGAGACTGTGGAAGTGTGGAAAATACAAGGGCAATTCTTCAAAAAATTAAACATAGAACTACCACAGAGTCCAAAAATTCCACCTCTGGATAGTACCCACAAGACTGAAAGAGGAACAGACATTTATACATCCATGTTTACAGCAGCATTATTCACAATAGCCAAAAGGTGGAAGTAACTCAATGTCCATCAATGACTGTTGAGAGACACAAAATGTGGTATGCACAATGGAATCTTATTCAGTCTTGAAAAGGAAGGAAATGCTGACACGTGCTACAACATGGATTAATCTTTTTTAAAAATTTTTAATGTTTATTTTTGAGAGAGAGAGACCGAATGTGGGTGGGGGAGGAGCAAAGAGAGAGGGAGACACAGAATCTGAAGCAGGCTCCAGGCTCTGAGCTGTCAGCACAGATCCTGAAGCAAAGCTCAAATTTGTGAACCCTGAGATCATGACCTGAGCTGAAGTCGGACGCTTAACCAACTGAGCCACCCAGGCGCCCCTACAACATGGATTAATCTTGAACACATTATGCTACGTGCCAGTCACAAAAAGGCAAATTTTGTATGATTCCACTTATACAATGTACCTAGAGTTGTAAAATTCATAAAGGCAGAAAGCAGAATGTGGTTGCCAGGGATCAGGATTGGGGGGAGTGGGGAAAAAGTTTGCAGATCTAAATGCAATAAAAAATATACTAAGGAAAGCAACCGCATAAAAGTAAATGAAAAGCTTATAATTCAAACTATAAAAACAATTTTTAAATAAACAATACGGTTAATTCCCAAGATCTATACAAAATGATGAAAGAAAATATATACAAGATCAAGAATAGATAGTAAATTATTACATGGAGAAGAGTTCAGAAATGCCATTTTTAAAGATTCACTGAGTATCTAATAGCGATAGAAATAAACACATAAAAACAGTCATTCTTATCCATTTCTGGTTGCAACATGTGATTGTTTCAATCCTCCAAAGAATAATTTTTAAATGTTCAACATGAGTTATGAAAGTGTCCCCATTATTTCTCTTATTGGAGAAATATGCCTCAAATCTCTAGATATCTAGAGATTTGCCTACAGGCATTTCCTTAGTGGTGACCAAGCTGGTTCCAGAGATCAAGAAGGAAGCATGAATGAGTACAAGTGGCCTGATCAAGTCCCTGCCAGTTCCAGAAAATTGTTGTCTTGTAAATATAGTACAGGCCTAGGTTTGCATATATTCCAATTCAAAAAACAACAAAACTGCCTTTGTGACGTCTTCTACATATAAAAGAATGGAAGTTGTTTCATTTGGTGTGACAGAGGAAGCAGTGTCCTTTGCTTTCCACTGTGTACCCACCCCATTCATACCCTCCTATGACCTGCATCTAAACCCATAAACTGCTTCCAGCCAGTCTCTATAGACCTGGGCTAAGTTCTTTTGAGAGGTGGGAAGCAGCAGAGAATGAGGATATAAGTGAATTTGGTTTTTGCAGGGGGTTTTTGTTTTATTATTTTTAAAAAACATGTTAATGCGTAACAGGTTTGCTAGCACTCTACACAACTTTACAGGTAATAGTGACAGAACCCTCCTTCATCTCCTACCAAATGGCACAGAACATCATTAGTTGTAAACACTCAGGGTACTTTTCCTGTTTTTATTTATGTGCTCCATCATCACAATCTATTTTCCCTTGGAAACCAACAGTTAAACTCTTTAAGTTATGGGTCTCCACTGACGTATTTAGCTACCACTTCCTTCATACATGCCAAGACATTGTTTTCCAAATGTTTCCAATACCACTGTTTTCACTTGCCTCATCCTCCCCCGCTGCACCCAAAGATGTGTATGGCAGGGCCTGCTAGAGACACAGTGAGCTCAAAAATAATAATAACAAGTTTTCACAGAGCTCTGACAACCTTGTAGAAAGCATGCCCTCCCTGGAGCACATCAGCAGGAAGTGGAGTTTTTCTCAAGAAAGGGTAGGTGGGGGGCACCTAGGAGGCTCAGTCAATTAAATGTCAGACTCTTGATCTTGGCTCAGGCCATGATCTCATAGTTGATGAGATCAAGCCCGGGGTAGGGTTCTGTGTCAACAGCGTAGAGCCTGCTTGGGATTCTCTCTCTCCTCCCTCTCTATCTGCCCCCCCTTCACTCGCTCTCTCTCTCTCTCTCTCTCTCTCTCTCTCAAATAAATAAACTTAAAAGAAAAAGAAAGAGGTAGGTGGTTTAGGCAGGCAAAATCAAGAAAAGGATACATAGAAGGGAAAAAGGGGGGAAAAGTGGAGGTGGAGGTGGAGGAGTTGTGGGTGGAGAGGAGGACAAAATGGCCTGGGAAATCAGTATCTGTCCATGTGATGAATGAGAGAAGACACACTGGCCTTGAAATAATCTCAGCTGGATGTGAAGGACTCAAAATTTGATGGAGAACGCTAACGGTCAACTTAAAAATTTTGAAAACAAATAATATGGCCAAGTTCGTGGGGGGAAAATGTTTTGATTCTGCATGCACAGAAACCGAGATACCTGGCAAAATGTGGTAGCTTAAATAAACCTGTTAACAACTTCAACAAGGGAGAAATGTTAAATAATTACTAGGTCTTTGTGCAAGCAAGAGATATTGCTATAGGTTTTAATAAATTTGGTGTTTCAGGATCTGGTAAAAGACATAACAATTAAGACTTAGAAGCAGTTTGGCTATAGGAAGGGAAAAGAAGAAATCCCCCTAATGAGTCATTTTCCAACCAATCAAATCCCACTCATTCTTCAAACTCTAATCAAGTCCTCTATGAATCTCTGTGAAACCACCCTTGGCTTTCAGTCCAAAGTGGAATCTTTCTCTCTTAAACATATCATTTACTATCCACATCTCATTCTTCACCTAATCCTATGCCACCGTATATAGCTATGAATCTTTTGTAATCTTGTATCCCCGTATCTTGTCTGTCCAGTGAGAATAAAAGGTTACAAATGACATATTAGATAAAGGGTTAGTATCCAAAATCTATAAAGAACTTATCAAACTCAACACCCAAAAAAAAACCAAATAATCCAGTGAAGAAATGAGCAGAAGACACAAATAGACACTTTTCCAAAGAAGACACCTAGATGGCTAATAGACACATGAAAAGGTGCTCAACATCACTCATCATCAGAGAAATACAAATCAAAACCACAATGAGATACCACCTCACACCTGTAAGAATGGCTAAAATTAACAACTCAGGAAACAACAGATGTTGGTGAGGATGTGGAGAAAGGGAAACCCTCTTGCCCTGCTGGTGGGAATGCAAACTGGTGCAGCTGCTTGAAAACAGTATTGAGGTTCCTCAAGAAATTAAAAATAAAACTACACCACAACCCAGTAACTGCACTACTAGGTATTTATCCAAAGGATACAAAAATGCTGATTCGAAAGGGCACATGCACGCCAATGTTTGTAGCAGTGCTATCAACAATAGCCAAATTATGGAAAGAGCCCAAATGTCCATCGACGGATGAATGGATAAAGAAGGTGTGATATATATACATACGTACAATGAAATACTACTTGAAGATCAAAAATATCATGCCATTTGCAACAAAGTGGATAGAACTACAGTATATTATGCTAAGCAAAGTAAGTCAGAGAAAAAGACAAACATCATGATCTCACTCATGTGGAATTTAAGAAACACAACAGATGAACATAGGGGAAGGGAAGGAAAAATAAGATAAAAACAGAGAGTGAGGCAAATCATAAGACACCCTTAAATACAGAGAACAAACTGAGGGTTGATGGGGGTGGGGAAAATGGGTGATGGGCATTAAAGAGGGCACTTGTTGGGATGAGCACTAGGTGTCATATGTAAGTGATGAATCACTGGGTTCTACTCCTAAAACGAATACTATACTGTATGTTAACTAACTTGAATTTAAACAAATACAAAAAAATTAAAACGTTCATTTTATTCTACAGATTCAGGTGCTTCACTGAATCTGAGGAGAAGTAAATTTTAAAAATAGAGATGGGGCACCTGGGTGGCTCAGTCAGGCATCCCATTCTTTGATCTCATGTGAGTTTGAGCCCCAGGTCAAGCTCTGCACTGACAGCGTGGAGCCTGCTTGGGATTCTCTCTCCTCTCTTTCTGCCCTTCCCTGATTCTATCTCCCTCTCAAAAATAAATAAACATTTAAAAAAAGAGAAAGAGAGAGATAGAAGTATGACTTCCAAACCTACATATGTTTACAATCCAATGTTACTGCATGCATGACTTTATTTCAATTAGTGATGATGTGTTGGCCAAAAAATCCATTCTCAATCTCAAAATGACCCCTACATATGGGCCTTCATAGTCTTAAGAGTTCCTCTCGGGCACTGGCTCTCACGTTAAATATGCATGCTGCAGAAAAATGCACTGGTGTTCGGGGACCCCCTCCAGTCCCATTACAAACACAGAGCATAATTTTTAGAGGCTACTTTGAAGAAGGTGGGAAGCACCAAGGAACATTAATTTAACCAGTGATTTTAAAAAAGCAATTCTAAATGAAAATATATTTATATTATAAAGAGGTAAAATAAGATGTCAAAAAATTTCACCCCGGTAGCAGACTACTTTGGGCTAAATTTTCAGAAACTAATGATATTTTTTTGTAATTTTTTTAATGTTTATTCATTTTTGAGAGACAGAGGGAGACAGAGCATGAGCAGGGAAGGAGCAGAGAGAGAGGGAGACACAGAACCTGAGGCAGGCTCCAGGCTCTGAGCTGTCAGCACGGAGCGCAACGGGGCTCGAACTCAGTGATTGTGAGATCATGACCTGAGCTGAAGTTGGACGCTTAACCTACTGAGCCACCCAGGCGCCCCTGGAAACTAACGTACTTATTTACCACCATCTGCAATAGGAATACTCTGGTATAAAATCTGGGGAAGCATGACTTTAAGTTTCCACAAAACTGAGAATGAAGTCCCAACTCTACGAACAGCAACTCATGATCAAGTTCTTCCTCAAAATCAAATATGAACATTTATTCATTTCTTTTTCTAGTCCCATAGGAGCTGTTTTGCCACTTGACGTATGACAAAACTGTAAATTTACATAATCTGCCCAAGTTCAAGCTGCTAGGAGGTGACGAGGGTGTGATTCAAAGCCAGGCCTACTGAACATCACTGTTGTTGTTCTCCTGAGTGGGGGTGACAGATGCTTGGACTTGTAGGCCTAACAAGTTTTCAAGAGAATACTTCAAATTATAAGCAAATATTAACACATCTTTACACAGTTTAATAGCCCTTTAGTTCAAAAGCCCTTCAGTGCCATGTCTACTGACATTTTCTAGATAAGAGAGGAATTATACCAGATGTTGACACGTTTTCAAGATAAGAAAGAGTCCTCTGGATTTAAATAAACTCCTAGAGAAGGTCCTAACACAGTAGGCACTCACACTACATTATATACTTGAATTATAAGAATAATTAATAACTGGGAACCCCCTAGAATAAGAAAAATTACGCTAGAATCTGGAAGCATGGAGAATTTGTCTTATAAGAAATTAACTAGCTCCCTCCTGAGGCCAGTTTTTCACGAGCTTTTTCATAAATCTAAGAACCAAATCTCTGATTTTCAACAATTTTTCTAATCACAGTGAATAGTGTTTGGTGCTTTGCAACCTTCACTGTGGAATTCTTGAGGCCTTTCCAAAATGAGAGCCTAATTATAGCTGCCAACATTGCAGAGAAAGTGCATCACTTCTGTTACATACATCAGCAAGGAAATGGGACAGACAGAGGAAGGATTTTCGTGTTGGGGGAAGCAGAGTAGGGTATATGACTAATGCCGGCATACCTCTGGAAAACATATACCATTTTGTTCTTGAATGAAAAGATAAGCTTGTGTATTGTATTAAAATCAAGCCCTTTGACTAAAACAGGATAGCCTAGAAATAGTTCAGAAGCATGGGATACTTGAAACTGAAAATGTGCTTTCAAAGAGGTTATATTTATAAGCCAAACATGCACAGGAAATTTTGTTATTCTAACTCTATTCCACAGCCTAAAGATCTGTATTGTCCTAGCACAAAGACCTTCTTGGATGGAGTCCCAGTCAGTTGTTTACTTAAAACCATGAAACCCTGACTAGAGACCATCTTTTTCCAGATAGCACCTTCCTGTTACGATGCCCTACATTCGCCACCATGTCCAAGGCCAAATAGTGACTTTTTGCCCTCTCTCTGAGCCACTAACCTGCATTCTTAGAAAATGTAAAATGCAAAGTTTAAAATAACTTCTTCTTCTTATTGTGTCTAGTTAAAGATTTTAAAATTTCTATGCAACCCAAAAAGGTATACAACATCATCTGTAATATATGCCCTAATCATACAGCACACTTGTAACCCCTATAATTTGGGCAATTTCTAATTTAATTTCATGCCTTAGTAAATTGATATGATGTTTCTGAAGGGACATTTATCAGTATCTCTCAAATTAAATGTGCACATTCTTTGCCTTGGCAGTTCCATGCCTAGAAACTAATTTTTTAGGAATATGGACATAAATGCTCAAAAATACAAGTGTAGAAATATTTACTGCAGCATTGTTTGTAATATCAAACTGTGGCACCAACCCAAATGACCATCAATAGGACAATGGTTAAATTAATCATTGTGCAAACATATTAGGGAATGTCATGAAGAAGTTAAAAACAATGAATAGTGAAATGGATAAACGTTCAAGACACATTGCAAATTTACAGAAGCAATTTACAGAAAAATATGCCTAGCATAATATTTTTTTCATTTAAAAGTATATTTGTGTGTGCATACGTGCATGTGTGTTGATGTGTTTATGTACTGCTACATAATGTTAATGATAATCCATCATTAACACTTCTTACCTTTGGTGGAGAAAGGGAAACAACTTGTATTGTTCAAAGTTTTACAAAATTAATAATCTTCTTGTAGCAAGTTTTAAATGACATTGTTCTTTAAAAACTCTACCTCTAAAAATATGGACCATCCCCTCTTCTTACCAAATATTTCAAGATATCATGGCAGGTAACAATCTACCTTTCACAGGTGCTTTACACATGTGAACATATATACACAGATGTTTTAAAATGAAATGTGAACACTTGACGAGCTTTCCTTTGTACTTTGATAAAAAAGTTTTACTAATGAGGCCATTTCCTTTACCAACATGATTTCTGATGGAAAACAAAATTCCCTAGGTAAGTTAAAACATTAAATCAAGGGATGACTACTGTTAACGGGACCATCACATGGAGAGAGTACCAGCAATAAGTAGGTAACACCAGGAGAGAAACTTGCCATAATAACCTTAAGTTACTGAAGAAAAAAAAGAAATGACAAACTTTCATCAGAAATTCAGTAATCAAGCAGGTACACAGCAGCTGGTCATTTAACAGAACTTGGATTCAGTTTTGGGGGAATGGCTTGCAGTGGTATATTTTTTATTCTTAGTCTAAGAAACTCTGGAACTCTTGTCCAACATGAGAATCCAAGTGCGAAACTTCTAGCCATCCACGTTTCACATGGTGCATCTCCACACCATGGGTTACTTGAGCTGCTTTTGCTTTGATTGTTCAGTCCCCAAGAGAGACTGTGCTCCGTAACATCTTCCTGTCATTTGTTTAACAGCTTTTTGTCAGAGTGAATAGTGCGGCACGTTGAATGAAATGTTCTTCAGGGTTCCCCAATACAAACCACTGCAGTGTACCTTTGATGATCCCCACCCCCAACCAAAAAAACCTGTAAGAGGGCAAACAAAATTTCTATGGCCAACAACTTAACTGGGGAGACTGAATGTGTCCTTATGAAGGAAACTTAAATATTTGTAAGCCAAACAGAGTGAGAATTAACTAACACGTGGACTCTTTGCCTGAGGGTTTATAATCTTGGGTAGCTCCCCCCAGCTGACGACCAGTGTTCGCTATGCCGCGAACGGCAGAGCCCATGCATAGGAAGAGCCAGTAAATTCCACGCAGCCACAGGCTACCAAAAGGATGCTCAACTAACTGTTGTATTTTGGTTCTTTGACAGTTGATATAACGTGCAAGGAAGTGTTTAATAGATATGTTTTAGGGAACTTGATCACACTACTAAAGCAACAGATCGCTGAATGTTTCTGCTTTTTACATATACTTGGGTAAACACATGGACTAAATAGACTTCCAGGCAAAGGAAGACTCTTCCGTTATAAAATTCATCTCATCACATGAAAGAGATTCAGTAAGTGCAAATCTTCAGATCTTCAAGATGCCATGATTTTTAAAATGTCCTTTCAAAAAGACATTTATACTATGCAGCTCATCTCTGCAAAATGTGACTTGATTACAAAGTCCTCAGCAACTTATGAGATTTATTTTAGGACACTGAGTCACTTCCCTAAAATTTTACAGCTATCTCTTGTCAGTGAAAAAATTCTAAAGCCTGAAAGCTCTCAAGGAAATGAACCAAAACATTCTGCAAAGTTCATTCTTTTCAGGGAAGATAACCATGGCTTTAAGACCAGTAGGTATAAGGAGATACACAGGGAAGACGTATGACAAAATGTAATAGGACCTTAGATCTTTTGAAAGAAATGTTTAAAAACAGAGACATGTCTGTCTCCCACTTTTATATATGTAGACAGATGGTAAGCCAGACATTTTTTTTCAAGCTCTCACTCAGGTTGTGCATCAAGTATGTCCTACTTCAATTCTACATCATCAACATTTTCAATAGTTTCCAGACTTTCTTTTAAAATTATGTTACATAAATGTGGTTTGGGTCTCATATTCACTTAAGATCCATGCTTTAGGTGACACCTGACTTTAGTAATACACAATGAAATGACTGATGGGCTGTGGCTGCCTAATCACGTTGTATTATTAGGTTTTTACTATATGTAATTAAGTTCCAGGGAAAAGTTTTCTGTTTGAAGTCAACAATAAACTGCTTTCTTTTAATTAAAGTATCTGTAGCAACTTGTAATATCCACATTGGATAAACTTGATTTTTTAAATCATTGTCGATGGCTGAGGAAATGCATGGTACTAGAATTTGAGACTGGGTATGAGCCCCGCTGTATTCTTTAATAGTTGAAAAGCATAATTCTCCCTATCACTCTCCCCACAAATGTGTACTTACTTGCCCAAAGTATTAGTCATGCTTCTTTGTGCCATGTCTGCTAAGGTTATGTAGAAATAAAGAAATTTTTCAAAGTCCCTTCCTAGATCCTTTTGGTGGAAGAAAATGATGTTTTCATTTCCCAGCATCCAATAAACCTGTCCTAACCATCCAGGAAGGTTCAAAGGGTCTTCTAAGGCTTCTCCTAGTCAGAAGTTTATAACTGAGAATGTAAGGCCACTTTTTTTTATTGTAAAGAAACCCTCAAAATAGTCACATTAAACCCCACATGGACTTTCACTCCTGGGGCTTTCTTTCACCAACTTGGAAATTGTTTTCTATCTTTTGGCATATTTCTGCATTCAAACACCTCCTCACCTCCCAGCTCACCAGCTCCAGTGTTCCCAGTCCAGAAATCATTCTGTCTCAGGTCCTCCCTTTCATTTTCTCCATCAATCAGCCCCAAGTCATCAATATCCTCCTTATCCCATTAGATTTGTTGATCCATTCTTACAATCACCCTCTAACTCCATCTTCCTTCTCTCCTTTCACTATACCCCATGATAAAGCTCTAAGGTAGTTGAACCTACCTACCTACTTAGACCACCTCTGACACCCAACCGATGGAAAAGTAAAACAAAACCAAACACAAGGATGTTCCCCAGTCTTCCATTAGACTCGTGACCCCAAGTCATACATGGCACTCAATATGCCAGGAAACTTAATACATTGCTCTGATATACGCACTCTCTCACTTCCCTAGGTGACTATGTCACATGTTTACCCTTCTACACCACCTTCAAATGCATAAAAACAGAAGCAAACTCATATTTTCATTGGCAGACATAGCACTCATCTGCCGCTAGATACATCTTTACATTGCTTTCTACTCTTCTAGATGAAATCTCTCTGCTCCTGTTGAAGGCCAGGCGCCTGACTTGTGCTCTAAATCCCATCTGCTCTCATCTTTTCAAAGATTTATCTCTTGTGAGTATCCCCTCTCCTGCATCATCAGTGTCATCTGGACAGTGTCTACTAGATCATATCCAATAATGCAAAACCTAAAAATGCCTTTGCTTTATTCTGAATGCCCCTGTAGGCACTACACCATTGCTTCACCCTCTTCACAGCAAACTTCTCAAGGCAGTGATTTGCAGCCAAAATAGCCACTTTTTCACCTCACGTTCTCCCCCCAACTCACTTCATCCCAACTTTTATCTCTATCAGTCTTGTCAAGACACCAATGATCTCCCTTCCATGTTGCCAAGCCCAATGGTCATTACTTTTTGACACCCATGGTCACTACTCTTATAGTACTCGGCCTCTCAAGCTCTAACCAGCACCGTTGATTACTCTCTCCTATTTGATTATATGCCACTTATTTCTTGTAGCTTCCAAGACACCTCCTTCACATGGTTTTCTTTCCTCACCACACTTCCTTTGACTTCTGTGACTCTTTCTGCCCTCTACACAGCCTCCATCCTAGACCCCCCTCTAGATAGTGTAGGGATATACCCTCTCAAGGTAGCCTCCTCCAGCTCTATCTATTTGTTAATGATTCCTGGATTCCAGATTCACAGACCCAACTTCCTTTTTGACATCTGCACCTAAGTCTAATAGGATGTCAAATTTGACACAAACAAAACAATTCTTGACTGCCTCTTCTCTTCCCGCCTTGTTCCCCCAATTACTCCTCCCCTCAGTAAACTGAAGTACTCTGGTCAAAAATTAAGATGCTATCCAGATTCTTCTCTTTTCCACATTATCCAATACTGAACCATGAGGAAATTCTGTTGACACTATCTTCAATAATATCCTATATACTTTCTACTTCTATCAGCCTCTCTGCTATAAGCCCAGGATAAGCCCATATTTAGTCTCACCTTCACTGCCATGAGACTTTGACCTATAATTCATTCTCCACTGACAGCCAAAATGATCCTCTAAAAAATCAAACCTTGTTATTCTGCTAGTTAAAATCCTTCACCGGTCCGCTGTGTTTGGAATAAAACCTGAACTCCCTATGATGGCTTACAAAGTTCTCTGTGATCCAATGTGTCTATTTCTCTGGCCCCATCATGCCCTATTTCCCTCTTATCCACTGTGCTCTAGCCACACTGGTCCTCTTTCCATTTTTGAAAGCTGCCAAGCTTGTTCCTGCCTAGGGCTTGTGCTAGAACCATTCCTTCCTATCTCTGATATTTGCCTTGTTTGTTCCTTCTTGTCATCCAGCTTAAAAGTCACCTTTCAAAGAGTCTTTCCTGATCCAATATAAAGTCTATCCAACCATTCTTATCATATTATCCTGTTTTTATTATCTTCATTGTACTTACTTGAAATATTGTCTGATATTTTTCTTTACTTTTTAAAACTTTTTTAATCTTTTCTTTCCCCTCTTGAATATAAGCTCCACAAGTAGGGACCTTCTCTGTTTAATTCACTGTTGTATTTCAGGACACGGATGTAGGTGCCCAATAAATATTTGATAATGAATGTTTTTATAGAGAGCTTAGTCAAAGAATATGAGCTTAAGAAAAAGTTACCTATTTCCAAACTGAAAGCAAAAATCAACTTGCATTTGTATGGCAGACAATACTTTCAAAACACTTTCATTGACATTTGTTCAATCTCCCTGATAACCTTTTAGGAGTTCACCATGATTCTTCCTTTCTCCAGCACAGAGAGAAAGATGCTTAATGATTACTATCAGGTTACACGGTCAGACACTGCAGTGCTGGGACCAAAACCTAATTGCTTGTTCAGTGCTCTCCCTGCTAAGCCTAAATGAACAAGTGAAAACACATATTAAACTAAACCCCTCTGCCATCATGTGCTCTGTGCATGTACTGTCCTTGGAAGATTATGCTGATCAGGGCGCATGGGTGGCTCAGTCAGTTGAGTGTCTGACTCATGATTTAGGCTCTGGTCATGATCCCATTGAGTCCTGCGTCGGGCTCTGCACTGAGCATGGAGCCTGCTTGAAATTCTCTCTCTCCCTCTGACCCTCTCCCCCGCTGGTACTCTCTCTCTAAAATAAAATTAAAAATTTAAAAAAAAGAGGATTATGCTAAAGGTATTTTTTCACATGTCTCTTCTCCCACAGGCTACATGTTTCTAGAAAACCAAGCTGATGTTTTATTCATTTGTGTGTTCCCAGTGACTAGCACACTGCCTGGCATGTTGTAGGTATCAAATGCTTGTGGAATTAACTGATACTCACATCAGAGCCAAGTCTTCCTCTCAGTATAAAGCAGATGTGTTATTCTTTATCTCAGTACTGAAGATTTCACTCTGCATATATAAAAAACCTTTAATGATTATTTTTTCTGAAAAGCCTCAAATTTCACATCATCCAGCACTTTCTGAGGCCTTTCATGGGCAACTTAGGTACCAGAAGTTGCAGGGGGTTAAACAAGCCCTAGGCAGTCCTCCAAATCAGTACTCCAATTCATTTTCCACTTCTTAATATGAACAAAAGGCATGTAGAAAATCTAAGATTTATTCAATCTGAAGTCAGAAGCTAGTGACATAATGCTATATTTCTTCCATGCTCTGAATGGACAAATAGTCATCAAATAGTTATAATGCTGTAACGGAAAAAACACTGAATGGATTATCAAGAATCACAGGTTATGATCCCAATTGACTCTCAACAGCTGTGTGAGTATGTGCTGATTTCAGTCTCTAAGTTTCCTATAGAATACGAGTGACGATTATCTTTAGGGCCCTTCCAGCTCTAGAATCTGTTCTTCTGCTATGCAGTCCTGATTACACTGTCCCCAGTATCCTATCCCCTCCAATCTCCCAACTCAAAATACCTACATGAAGGAGTGACATAATTAGGTTTAGATGCAGTGGTAACAGTCAAACATAAATGAATAACTAGACCGATGGGAAACTCTGCATCCTCCACTGGATTTACTTTCAAGATGCAGAATCTTTATGAATAGTGAATTCCAAGTCCCAAAACATGACTGTTTCAAAATGCTTTAGAACAAAAGAAATATACCTCCACCTAACATCTAGTGTTTATTATCAAATGTAACTCAAAGACTACAGAGTCCTATGAAGAGATTAGAATCCAGGGAATTCTGGAGCCACATGAACTGAGCTAGTCAATGAAACAGTCCCTTCTCTTAGCCACACTATTTTATGTCCTATCAACACAGGGGCCTACCCACCTCACAAGCCATTGGTCACTGATACGCCATCAACAAGAGCCAAAAGACCAGGCAGGAGAATACAATCAGTGGCGTGCTGGAACCAAGTATGAACAGTTCCTGGAATCTTGAAATCTGTCTGCTAGGTTGTTGATAATTTGAAATTGACCATGGTGGAAGTATTTACACTGTGGAAATCTATAAACACTACAAATCGGAGTGTGTCTGTCTTAGAGACAGCCAGCTTATCAACACACCACTGAATGCAATGTTTGGCTAGAAAGACTATAGGCAAAACACATAATGCAAAACCAACAGAGAACAAAGAGATCTGACTTCTAGCCCTAATATTCCCACTAAGTAGCAATGAAAACCTGAGCAAGTCTTCGAACCTCTGCTTTATTGACTAAAATGTAAGAGAAACAAGTGAGCTCAAGATCCCTGCAGGGTCTAAAAGTTAAGGTTTTGTGGTTCTGTTTGGGAGAACATCCTAATTTCAGAGGTCTCCTAACAGGATATGCTCCAAAAACTGTGCAGCACCAAGAAATTGACCAATCTTCTCTCCATTTGCAAGAGCGAGATTTGGTACTTCTTCAGTCTGATGTATTTGGCCAACCGTGGGCAAACCTGGTCATAGTTCTGAAGTTCCCTGGATCTCTTAATTATTGAATTACATCAAAGAAAGTTTCAGAAAGCCTCCAGCTGGCCAAGGGTTTCCTTTAGACTTAGGCTAAAGGCCCACACAGCATTCCTGGCTATATTTGTTAAGCAGGTGCTACTTCTATCTCCTGTTGCAATGGCGAGGTTTTATAAGGAGCCCACTGGGCATGAGGGCAAGAATAAAAGCCGCCATGTTGCGGAGAACCTGGGGGGCTCAGTCGGTTAAGCATCCAACTCTTGATTTCAGCTCAGGTCATGATCTCACAGCCATGAGATCGAGCCCCATGTCTTGGCATTCTTATATTTTCTCTCTCCTCTCTCTGCCTCTCACCCTCTCTCTCTCTCTTACTGTATCTCTCTGTCTCAAAATAAGTAAATAAACAAACATTTTTTTTAAGTGCCACGTTTCCAGAAGAAGACTTAGAAGAAGTACCTGCCCTAATACCAGAGTTCCAGCCTCAAACCAGAGCTACCGTCCTGAGCTCATTTATATAGTAAGTTCTTTAAAAGTAGAGACTGGGTGTTACCTATAAAACCTGGCACAAGAATCATGAAAGATCTGTTAAAGTGAATTCCCTGGTTTGGTACAGTTTGGGGTTCATAAACATGAGGTTGTTATTTGGGCAACAAATAACATATAGTTAAATGTTTCTCCCAGAGCAGCAAAGGACTCCTAAGAATAGCTGCCCTGACAAGCCAGCACAGATTTATCCTATGATATAGGATGGCAGTGTCATTGTGCACCATTTGATCATGAGAAGATGTAGATGCCCTTGTCCCTCGTCCAAGTAAGTGTTCTCCTTTCTGGATGCAAGGATTTGTAAATATCATCATCATGCCACCATCTTGCTCTTCAGAATAAAAGTGCACATAACACACTTGGGGGAAGTATTTAATTGGTAAATGGCAAAAGTGCATTTGGACACAATCCTAAAAGCGGCAAGAAGTAGAATGTCACTCAGGAGGACCAATTTGTCATTGTACTGTCAGCCAGATTTTTAAAAATTCAGTCACAGAGAGCGGAACTTAAAAATAGATGAGTGGTTTAAAGCACAGGATGGATTCTAGAAAATGATCATCTGTGTCCAGTCTAACTCATAGAAATAAATCTTTAAGAGATTATGGAAAAAATGGGGGTGGGGGGGGCAATGATTTAGGTCCATCAGCTGTGTCTAACCAGATCAACACACCTAAACCACTGGAAAAAGTCCTTAAGCTCCCTAGGAATAGAGGGTCCATAAAATCTTCGGACTTCAGTCTAGGGCTAAAAACATTCTCCAAATCAACAACATCCTGAAACTAAAGACTAGAAGAACATTTCAGATGCAACAACGCATCACAGAATTCAATTGTATGTCATATTGAAATACAAACTATAGGACACTGAATCCCAGTTTTCCTTTTAAAATGCTCGTTGGCTCAAAAAAAAATAAAAAAATAAAAAATAAATGCTCATTGGCTCAACAAAGTTGTATTGAATTTGGATTGGGTACAAAGCACTGGGGATCCAAATATGATTAAGACATGGCCAGTCTCTAAGCTGATGGTATACAATGGAAGGCATGCACCCACAAGTGGTAAGGGCACAGTGTGTTAAGAGCTGTGATAACAGCCCACCCAGATAAGTACAGACTCTGAGCTCCAAATGTCATGAAAGGCAACAGCCCAATTGGAGGCAGTAGCATCTTTTAATTAAGGGTCAGGATCTGTGGTGAATTCAAATAGTGCTTTCTTCTTACTGGGTGCTACCATTTCTAGAGGTGACAATTTTTTTTTCTAGACAGAAGAAGGAAAAACAGGAAAAAAACAAAAAAACAAAAAGCAGTGGGAGTTTAGAAAAGCAATCCAAGTTCAACACAAAGGCCTTGTGGAAAGGAGGACAGGCTTGACATGATTCAGGGTGGAAAAGTCCAGACATCTAGGGCACTGAACATAAAAGGAGATATACCAGAGGGTGTCCAAGCCCAGGAGACAGTGGTGTCGGTTGGGGTGGGGGCACTGTTGAAAAACAAAGAGAGGAAAGTGGCAGCCTGGGATGGCCTCAAAGCTCCTGAGGAGGCAATTGAATTTGAAATTTACTATGAGTTTGATCAAAATTACACTGGAAGATCAGGTTATTCAGTTTAAGCATTCTTATTGAGGTATAGTCCCTGTTTTTAAACAAGTATCTGTTGTTTTCATTTCCTAGGACTGCCATAGCAAAGTACCATGAACTGGGAAAGTTCTTGTCTCACAGCTGGGGGGGGTGAAATCTGAAATCAAGTGACGACAATTGTTTCCTTCTGAGTACGATGAGGGAAGGGTCCATTCCAGGCCCCTCTTCTTGGCTTGTGCGTGGCCATTTTCACGTTCATGTGGCATTCTTCCTATCTGGCATGTCTTTATCCACATTTCCCCTTTTCATAAGGACAACAGTCAAGTGGATTAAGGCCCATTCTAATGACGTCATTGAAACTTGATACCTCTGTAAAGACCCCACCAAAAACGTAAAATCTTAATTGAGCCTTCTTTTCCACTAATTCAGAGTTCTTCCTTTATTCTTTGAGGTTTACCACAGCTATACAGACTGCCCACACCATCTCTCACTTCTCTGTCGGTTCGTGCTGGTCTCTACAAGAAGGCCGAGGCCAATCTTAGGGACATGTGGCGTCATTTCCACCACCCTGTGCCTCCTGCATTGAGGACTGAGGCAGAATCTGCCTCAACGTGTTGCTGTTTGGTTCTAGTGATGATCGCACTCTATTTCACCTCTACTCCCAGCTGTATTCTACCAATACCGTCAAAAACCACTGAGAATACAGTCCCTGATTTTCTCTTCTGTGCTACTTTTGAGTGAAATTCTTTGCTTTTCCATAAATAGTTCAGAGCCTAATGCCACCTGCATATTTCTTCAAAAATGGTTCTCTCCAGGGGAACTAGCTGGAGCACAGCTATCAGTCAACTCAGACGGACTTAGAAGCAAGTCAGAGCAAGACTTTGACTTAGAAGCAAGGGACCAAACAAAGGCAACATTTCCCCAAACAGTACCATCTTCTATCCTACTGTGCCTGTGGAAGTCAGCTCACTTTCTCCCTTGAATCTAAGACTAAAACCCCACCCAATGTCCATTCTTGTAACATCTCAATTTGCAACCTGACAGTCAAACCAAACAAATCCCAACTTGTCTTCTCCACTTCAAATGCCAGACGATGTTTAACCCCATATCTGCCAATGTAAATTTTACAATTGGGTATTTGGTCAACTGCTACATTCAGCAAGCAGGACACACAGGGCGTAACTTAACACAAGGTTATTCTTTAACCTTGCTACCTATTCTAATCTGCTCTGGGGGACTAGCTCTTTGCTCACTACTGGATGAAATGAGAGCAGGCCCCTTGGCTTCTCTGGTCATTCTGAGATAAAGGAAAAGTCCTCTGGTCACATCAAATCACAAAAAGGTTCACTTCTATGCAGCAATGTCCAGTCCTGTGTCCCAGTTAAATTTTCAAATTTAGTTAAAATAAAATCTTCTCCTCTCTCTTAGCTAAGCCTGCTTCAGGCAGAAAGCCTTCAGAAAGAAAGGGGGGGGGGGTGGTCACTGGATTCTCTAATTCTCACCGGTTTCTGACTCTCTGAGACTATCAGTGGGTGGAAGAAAGTAAGGTTAGGGAGCAGAGGAGGTATGATTAAGGGGCACTGCCACAATCTACTGCCAACACTCTGAGCTTCGAGGGTCTCTCTCTCTCACACAAGGGGACACTTCCTGGGTTCTGGAAAAAATACCCCACTTTGGGGATTCCCACCTGCAGTTTCTTTGCTGTGGTTACTCACAACCCCCTTTCGCACAAATGATGGCCCTCCCGGAGCACACCTAGTCTCCTTCTGCCAAGGTCTTCTGCCCTGTCCCTCTGAATGGCCCCTAGGTAACATCAGCTCCTCCTGGTAGTGTTTTGGAGCAAGCATGACAGTGACCCAACACCAGTTCTGTTATGGACAGACCCCACCCCTCGTCCACCAAAACACACATTCTTATCCCAAAAACTCAGGCAGTGCAGCTCACTGCCAATGAGCCATGCCCACAATCCTTGAGCCAGCCACAGCTCCTCACCTTTCAAGTCCTCAGGCATGGATCAGACACCAGTCCAATGTGTCCCTCACACGGTAGAGGACACTCGTGAAGCCATCAGGGCAGTTCCCCTGATATTCCTCTCACTTGACTTGAGGTAGAGGGAAGCACCCTACTTCGCTCCAGCATGTATATGGTTGATGCAATGGCCGCCCAGCACACTGACAATGCCCCCAAGGCAATCCTCCATCAAATCGACAACTCCTCTCTCACCCGGGTGGCCAGGTAAGGGTCATGACAATGACTCTGGGCATCTTCTTCATGAGAGCTGCTTGGGTGGTCAAGCATCTCACTTTGGCATGTGGCAGTGGTTGTCACCCTCCACCTAGGAGCCTCAGCTGATGCGGGACGAGTTCCCTTTCGTCAGTCTTGCACATTAACGATGTTTTTTAATGCCTGGAGTGCAGTTTTCATCATCACATCTTCCTACACATAGTGTTGGTTGTTTTCTTTTTTAACTCAACAAACACTTTATCCAAAATTATGCCCTATACTCGCCAGTACAGCAACTATGTTCTTTGCCTTGCTGAAATAGAGTTTAATCATCACCACCATAGTCGACATTTCTTTTATTCTTACTAAACCAAGTTCTGTGTCGTATGTATGCAGAAAAATCCAACTGAGGATTTTATTTCCTAGGAGATCAATATGGTTACCAGTGGGTAAGTAACTTGCCCAGTGGCACACAGGAAGCAAGTGGCAAAGCCAATATAGGTCTATTCAACTTCACAGCCAAAGCATCTGACCACAAGCCTCTGCTACATAAGTGGGGAGGTCTATGACAAAGGATAACGGAGAGCATAAGGTGCAGAGTCAGGAGAGTTTCAACGCTTCCTTATCCTAACTGAAAACACCTTGGAGAAGCTAGTTAACTTTAGCCTATTACTTTCTATACAATGAGAATACTAATAACTGCCTAAATTAGACATTTGTTGCATTACTCAGTTTCCATCTCCCTTCCCGTTCTCAGCAGTGTGGCCTGTATAACACGAACCCCACCCCCACCTCCAGATGGGCCCTTGGTGGTTTAGAGGACAATGTGCATATGCCATTCTCCCGGCCACTTACTGGTCCAGGGAAAGGCTAGGTTTGTTTGGCTGTTTTTAGTCCGTCACAAATCCCAACTGATAGACTACACCATAACATTGTTTTGAGGATTAAATGAGATGAAACATGTAAAGCACTTAGCTTAATGCCTGGCAAAAATAAACTTTTATTTACTAACTATTTGACAGGAATGTGGAACGTGGATTGGACTAGACTATGTTGGATTGAGGCGATTATTTAGGAAGCTAATAATAAAGACACACATGAAATGAGAATCAAAAGAGGTGACAATGCCAGGAAACACTGCTAACTGAAATCTTGAGCGATTTTCAAACCTGAGAGACTAAAACAATACGAGAGAGAGCGTGCACAGGAAGTGGAAGAGGGGCGGGCGGGGGGGGGGGGGCGCGCGGGCAGAGGATCTGACATGGGCTCTGCAAAGCGGGCTCTGTGTTAACAGCAGAAAGCCTGATGCAGGGCTTGAACTCACAAACCATGAGATCATGAGCCAAAGTTGGACTCTTAACTGACTAAGCCATCCAGGCGCCCTTATTTGTTTGTTTGTTTTTTTAAGTTTATTTATTTATTTTGAGAGAGAGAGAGAAAGAGAGCAGGGGAGGGGCAGAGGGAGAGAGAGAATCCCAAGCAGGCTCCGTGCTGTCAGCACAGAGACCCACATAGGACTCTCACAGACCATGAGATCATGACCTTAGCCAACACCAAGAGTCAGATGCTTGACTGACTCTGAGCCACCCAGGTGCTCCTGAATAAGCTGAGTTTAAAGAAGGAATAGGATATTCAGAGAGAAATGGTTTGGGGAGCTTTAGACAGAGGTTGGGGTTAGATAGTGGGTAGCTAGCAAGCTGGTTCTGGGCTAGCTAGAGCGAGGCACAGCCCTGATTTGCAGTGTGCACCCCTCTCTGTGGCATGCATGCTCCCCTCACAGCTGACTTCATGCCACCAATGTGAGGACACTGATCACAGAGACAGGAGGAGATGTGCCCAACTGGCTCTCATGGGCCAGGATGGCTTCAGCCACCCTTAGTTAGAAATAAAGCTTTCTGCCCAGACTGGCTAAAAACTGGGAGTGAATGAAATCATTCAAGAAAGGAGATACTAAAAAAGAAAATTCAGAGGCACCTGAGTGGCTCAGTCAGTTAAGCGTCCGACTTCAGCTCAGGTCATGATCTCACAGTTCATGAGCTTGAGCCCCACAGTGGGCTCTGTGCTGACAGTTCTGAGCCTGGAGCCTGCTTTGGATTCTGTGTCTCCCTCTCTCTCTCTGTCCCTCCCCACCTCATCCTCTGTCTCCCTCTCAAAAATAAACAAACATTAAAAAAAAATTTTTTTAAGAAAAAAAAAGAAAATTCACCTACAAGAGGGTACGAAAAGAAAGGAGTTTCAGTAAAGAATAAAAGAACAAATGGGCAGAAAACCAGGGGAGTCAGGACAGTGTCCCAGCCAAATGAAGAAACAGCCTCAAAATGAAATGCCAGCAGGTAGCATCTGAGGCCAGGGCGGTGAAGGCTGACAAAAGGTCTGGTGTGTGACTTTTCAGACTTGCAAGTGCATGGTTTTGGAAAACAGTAGGGGCTCAGGGGTCCTCCTATAACCTTTTGTACATAATATTTCTGCATATACATCATTTAATTCTTCATATCTTTCTTAATAGAGTTATTAAAGTAATTTTGAAATATTTCAATATCTGAAGAATGTTTGGAATATTTCAGCTCATGGACACTCACAGGTGTTGCTCCTGTCTGCCTTTAGGAAAAAATAAATTCATCAGTTACAGTTTAGAAAAAGATGAGTAGGTTTGATACTTTATGGCAAAGGAGATTGTGTACCAAAACAATCATATTAGATCATCTCAGTCTTTCCTATGCCTGGAGTTCATGCACACACTCAACCCTTGGATTCAAAACCTCAGGGATCGGAGCGCTGCCCCAGAAAGGAAACAGCAAACGTAACAGAACGAAGTATTTACGCATATCTGAAAAACTCTGACAGCTCTAAAAAAATAAAATTCTTTCATTGAAGTATTGCTCAAACAAATGGACAATAAGTATTTGGGGGAGTATTTTCGGCAGTGCTATAAAAACTAGCAAAAACAACTTAAAAAATAAATCTCTCTGAGCCTCCAGTAAAGGAAGTGACTCATCGTACTCTATGGAATCTACAGAGATGAACCGATGTTCAGGGGAGGCACAGCAAATGCTCATTTCACACACTCCAGTGTAACCACACACGCCCAGTCGATACAAGACAAGAGACTGAGAAAGAGAACGATCTGAACTGCATGGGAACCTTTCCAGACTCTGAGCGTGTGCCCCTTCAGGGAGCATGAAGGGTGCAGCTCTTTCAAGGGTCCCACCAGGCTGAGTGGAAATTCAGTTTCAAAGGATAGGGTTCGAGGGGTATAAAAACAGCTCCTAAACACAAGCCAACTTCTCTGGCACTCAATCTAAGACAGGAGTCTGCTCCAATACTGAAGGAAAACCAGCTGGGTCAAACTCGGTGTTAAGTCCTATTGCCTTCCTGGGGTTTTTCGAGAGTAATTTTAGCTAAACTCAAAATCACCTGCAGGAATTGACTTTAGTACCTAACTCCCTTTAAAAAGCAACCCTACTGTGGAGGAAATTCCTATTAAACACTGTGTTTTTTCCAACCACTTTACTGAGCAACCGTGGGCTTATTACTTAATCCATCTGGGCCCTCAGTTTCTCATTTGTAAAATGAGGCCAGCAGAGTAAATGATCATTAATTTCCTTTTTAAATCTAAAACCTCCGTGCCTCTAAGTTTTAAAATAAACTTCAACAGATGGATCATATATTTAATGATTCCAGATGATGAAAAATACACTTCACTACCAGCTTTCGATTTCCTTAAATAAGTAATAGTTTCCCTACATTTGAGTGAAATTTATGTAAAATGAGGAATTCTGGAGGTTCCACAATAGCAGCACATAACACAAACATGATAACTCTAGCTGGAGAGACTTTTACAACTAATAATAATTAATTTGTAAAAAGTAATTGTATTATTGGGGCACCTGGGTGGCTCAGTCGGTTGAGCGTCTGACTCTTCATTTCGGCTCAGGTCATGATCTCATGGCTCCTGGGATCGAGCCCTGCCTCGGACCCTGAGCTGACAGCATGAAGCCTACTTGGGATTCTTTTTCACCCTTTCTCTGTCTGCCCCTCCCTGCCCCTCCTCACTCACTCTCTCTCTCTCTCTCAAAATAGATAAACATAAAAAATTTTTGAGCAATTTTATTTGTTTCATAGCTCTCCATTCAGGCAAATAAATCATATGATGAACTAGAAAATTCTAAACTACCTGACAGATGCTGACCTATAACTTTGCTCAAATCAGCAGTTACACTGGGGCATGTGCATACACAGTTCACCTTGTTTATCTCCTTGAAATAGCTCAGGAATGACAGGGTTTGGTAGCTAAGTGAACAGAAAAAAAAAAAAAAATGGCTGTCACAGAGCTCAAAACTAAAAATTTAATGTCCTCCAGATGTTCACTGAATTCTTACGGCTTTCCTTTTTGCATGGAATGCTTCACCCTATCAAAAATATGCCACAGACTTACACTTTAAAAAATCTATCTATTTGGACACTTTAAAAAGGTATACAAATATTTAAAATCCTATCATTAACTTAATGCAAATTCTCAGTTGGAAATTTCAAGGTTTTTTTTACTCTTACAGTAATATATTTGTGTCCAATATTATAGGTTAGTGCTATAATTACAGTCCCCAAAACTATTGTACATATTTTTATGGAGTAAAAAGATGATCGATCATTCTTTGATCCATCAACAATTTTATACCAGCACTTGGTCACAGATGTCTAGTAATTATGGTGTGAATATAAAGGTAGTACATTTTAGAATGGCAAACAGATATTCTTCATGCCAAACTACCCACAACTTTCAGATAAACCCTTATCACTGCTTAGAACAGCAGATGCATATTTTTGGAAACAAGACAATAAGGACAAAAAAGAATGAGGGTATAAAGCAGTAAGCACACTGAATTCAGGGAATAAATTCATTTCTATTTAAACACATAGCTCTTTCCATATTGAAGAGAGAATCCATAGGTACAGAAACAGGAAGCAAAAGGCCAATATATTATGTGATGATTGAAAAAAAAACAACTGGAATGACAGCTCCTTAACTATGATCTTAAATACAGATATTTTAAAACTTATTTCAGATGCCTGGTATATAATAAACTCCTAATATTGTTGAACAAATAAATGAGTGAATGAATACCAAAAATAATCTGAATAAAATTATGAGAAAACTATATAAATGGAATAAATCTCCAGTAAAAAAGTACTCACTTTTCTGTCATGACTGCCCTAGCCTAAAACCTACTCTCCAGTGAAATTCAGTAATCTGCATGAATAAGGCAGCACAGACAGCTGGGTGAGGTGCTCAGGATACAACGTGCACAGGACACAGTGAAGGAGTTAAGAGTGCAACTGAAGGGACAGACATGGAAAAAGGCAAATTACAACACACAGTAACTGGCACTGAAACACTGATATGAAAAAGTTCCTAAGGAAGCAGCAAAACAGACCAACTGCCTGCCTTAGTTCTGGGGGTACATCATGGAGTGGGTGACTTCTGAATCTTATCTAAAAGGATACACAGGGGCACCTGGCTGGCTTAGTTGGTTAAGCATCCAACTCTTGATTTTACCTCAGGTCATGATCTCACAGTTCATGAGATCAAGCCCTATATCAGGCTCTGAGCCAGCAGCGTGGAGCCTACTTGGGATTCTCTCTCTCCCTCTCCCTCTCTCTCTGCCCCTCCCCCGCTTGCACATGCTCATTCTCTCTCTCTCTCTCTCTCTCTCTCACACACATACACACACACACACACACACACACACACACACACAAAACAAACATTTAAAAAATAAAAGAAATTCTTTAAAAGAAAATTTAAAAAAGGATTCACATAAGTCAGCCAGGCAAAAAAGGGATAGGACAGGAGGTGCAATCCTCAAGTTAAGCTGACATAAACCCTTCATGAGAAAGAGACGTACGTATGAAATTCTCACCCCCCAGAATGATGTTTTCTCATGTAAGTACCAAAAAAAAAAAAAAATCCTATTCGATGATAAGTATAAATATCACCATCTTAGTGAGGCACCTTCTATACCTTCCCAGTCCCTGAACCCATCTCAGGCATTAAACCATGCTCTCGTGGCCTCTGTAATATTGTCCCGAACACGCAGAACCATTCCTCTTTCTCACCCCACCAAAACGCGAGCTGATTCATGTTTGTATCCCAGTGCCTAGTGGCAGACAAATAGCAGACTCTCCACAAAGCCTGTGGGTGGGGTGGCGGCTACCTCCTACAAAGCAACTACCTTTGGGTACGCTTCACAGATGTCATCTTGTTTCACCTTCCCTGCAAATGTATACGGTTGATATTATTCCCATTTTTACATAAGAGACTGAGGCTCAGAATGGTGAAATAACTCCCAAACACCAGCTAAACAGCTGAGCCAGAACTTGAATCCAGACCCATCCCACACCCCCACTCCAAAACCATCCTTTTTGCCACTCTACTACTGCTGGACTCTACCCAGTTCAAGCTCTAGATATAATTACGGAGTTAGTGTTGTTCTTCTAATGATTTTATGAACTACAGTAAATTGAGAAAAATGTGATCAAGTAACTGCTAAATTTTTATATAGGAAAAGAAAATTCAGGCTTTCTCAATGAACATGCATATACTGGGAGTTTTGCAATTCATATTTTAAATTAAAAAACACACACACAAAACAGGACGTAGAGGAAGGATTCTCTCATGTCACCATTGAATCCGACTTATGACACTCTGGTCCCTACCACTTAGACTGAAAATCTGAGATGCTCTTCACAGTTCCTCTGCTGTCCATATGAAGTACATACATTTGTAAAGAAAGCCTATATTTACTCAAAAATCCAACAGTAATGTCAGCCAGACCGTGGGAAACAACTGTCAGAAATTAATACAATGACTTTGATAGTTATCACAGCTCTATTCTAACTCAAAGACTGCCAGTATAAGACTGGTCTAAAATAAAGATAAAGGTGCCTGGGTGGCTCCGTCAGTTAGGTGTCCAACTATTGGTTTCGGCTCAGGTCATGATCTCATAGTTCTGTGAATTCAAGCCCCGCATAGTACTCTGTGCTGTGGTGTGGAGCCTGCTTGGGATTCTCTCTCTCTCCCTCTCTCTCTGCCCCTCCCCCACCCATGCTGTCTCTGTCTCTCTGAAAAGTAAACTTTAAAGGAATAAATAAATAAAATAAAAATAAAGATAAAGATAAAAATAAATGGTGCAGGGGTGCCCGGGTGGCTCGGTCAGTTGAGCGCCCAACTTCAGCTCAGGTCATGATCTCACAGTTCGTGGGTTTGAGCCCTGCATGAGGCTCTGGACTGACAGCTCAGAGCCTGGAACCTGCTTCAGATTCTGTGTCTCCCTCTCTCTGCCTTCCCCTGCTTGTGCTCTATCTCTCTCTCAAAAATAAATGAACATTAAAAATTTTTTTAATTAAAAAAATAATAAATGTGCAAAATGAATGAGAGAACACATAACAGGGAAAACCCACTGGAGAAAATGACAAGAAGAGTTCAGGTATACCTGGTACCTTTTATCATTATCTACATTAACAATAAAAAAAAGAAAGGAATATTCTTTGGTTTGGCACATCAACAAGAATTTGAAGTTAAATTTGAAACTTCTGTTTGCTTCCACTTATCTTAGAATGCAACTTTTGCTGAGTGTGCATGTGTGTTTTGTAAGAAAATCAAACCTCATGAACTCCAGTGCTGCTGATTCAGATCAGTCTCTTGTTTTAATCCTTATTGTCTACTTAATAAATTGTTGTTTTAAGCCACTAAGTTTTCTGGTGGCTTTTTATGAAGAATAAAAAACTGGAACAATCCCTGTCTATAAAAAACCCACAACAATAATAACAATGACTAATATGGGAAAAGGGGTTTAAAACAAGCTGGAATTTCTTTTTTCTTTTTTCTTTTTTTTTTTATTTTTTTAGAGAGAGAGAGCAGGGGAGGGGCAGAGGGAGAGGGAGAGAGAGACTTTTAAACAGGCTCCACACCCAGCGTGAAGCCCAATGTGGGGCTCGACTTCACAACCGTGGATCATGACCTAAGCTGAAATCAAGAGCTGGACTCTCAGGGGCGCCTGGGTGGCTCAGTCGGTTGAGCATCTGACTTCGGCTCAGGTCATGATCACACAGTTTGTGGGTTTGAGCCCCGACATTGGGCTCTGTGCTGACAGCTTGGGGCCTGGAGCCTGCTTCAGATCTGTGTCCCCCTTTTTCTACCCCTCCCCCGCTTGTGCGCGCACACACTCTCTCTCTCTCTCTCCCCCAAAAATAAAATAAATGCTAAAAAAACAAAGAGTTGGACACTTAACCAGGCCACCCAGGCACCCCAAAACAGGTAGAATTAAATGTTGCCGATAGTAAAAGAAAAGGTGGAGAAGGAAGTGATTGCAATGAGTATGTTCTAAGATCCTTGTACAGCTTGAGAGATGTGTGAAGACACAGATTCATTTTAACCTTTAACTCAATAATACATGACAAAAATTCTAAGGATAACTGCTAACAGACTAGACCTAGAATGTTTAACTTCCAAGCAAATAAAATGAGGAAAAATGTGGAAGATAGGGAGTAAATAAAAGTCATCATTTCAATGGAAGGCACAAAAACAGGTTGAAAAAAAATAACTACCAAAAAGCACGTAACACAGAAAATATAGTAAGACATGGAAATATGTCCAAATATATCAAAAAATAACAGCAAATGCTAAAACACTAAATGCACCAATTTTAAAAGATGGTCACTCAGATCGGATTAAAAATCATAAAACCATAGATGATTCACAGCAGATATATCTGAGGCATCCCAAAGAATGGCTCAAAGGAAATCAGTGGCAAAAGACACATCACGCAAAAACTAACCAAAGGAAGCTGATGTAGCAATTGATAACAGACTTTAAGAGAGATATGTGGATAAAAAGATGACATTATAAATGTATTTTCTTATTGATGTGCCCATTAGTCCTTAGAAAAGCATGAAAAGACAATTCCAACAAACATTATAAAAATAGTATGTGTGGGAAGCAATTATTTTGTGAGTTTGTAATGGGTTTTATCAGAACGAAGAATTTCTAAACCTCATGCCAACGCCATCTTAACTCCATCACAAAATACAATCATCTCGCATTTACTAATTATAGCACCTATATAAGTATCCTTTAAGAAAAAGTGACACAAGTTACATGAGGGGGGAAAAAAACACCTCAGATAACTTTCCTAGAATAACCAGATAAAAAATAAAAACCGCCTCACCATCTCAGTATGTAGACAGAAGAATGCCTATTTCAAGTATGGCTTTCTTCCAGTACGTTAGGGAATAAAATATACTAAAACTTCTTCGGATACACTGAGCCATCCATCTTTTTAAAGCCTGCCTACTATCCAGGGAACTCTTCCATAACCAGTTTAAATACATGGAATTCTCTGCAAACCAAATCTCTAACATGCATATTCTAAGAAAGATCTGTGATGGTCTGCGATGCCAATGAATGCTGTGAATTCAGATTCTAACTATTGTACATCCATAGTTCAGGTACTGTCCTTGGTCCTGCTCTGGGTGTGCTTCTCATTCAGTCTCCTGAACACTTTATAAAGTATATACCAGAGTATGACACTTCTTAAATCCCCAGCATCTATTCTTCCAGACCATGCAAGAATAGATGTCTTAGGCTTTGAAACAGACTAGAGGACCAGACACATTGTTAGCAAGACACATCTACCATGGCAGAGACACTGACTGCTCACTACATGGCCAAGGGCTTCTCCCCATTTCCCAGTCTTTATGCAGTTAGGCAGATCATGGGGTTACTGCTGAATGTGGACCCTGAGCTGAAATGAAATATGTCACCTTGGGGCCAAGCATGTAAGAGCTGGTATGGGGGTCTCCAGTGCTCTCTTCCCTGAACACTTGCCTGGAGAGGCCTCCTGTTACAAATGGTGTCATGACAAGATGGCAGAACCTTTAATAATCCAATATGGCAAAAGTCAAGAGGATGCTGAGCCTGCATGCCTTAATGACAGTACAAAGTAAACCCCCTGCCAATCCATGCTGGACACACAGCATTAGCAAGAAATCATCTTTTGTTCTGTTAAGTCACTGAGAATTCAGGGTTAGCTCATTTGCACAGCATAATCTGACTGAGGCTGACTAGTACAACTAGGTAACAAAAAGTAATTTAGAGTTAAGTTGCTCCAAAAACCACTTCATGTTCAAAGCTCTTAGGTTCTAAAAGCATTTTCTAAAATGCAAACACATGACCTGAAAAAACTTTTCTTTGGCAGCAATCAAGCCAAAATACCAAAGAGCTTAAGAACAAGTCACTCTTTGCTATATTGGATAGCTATTCTGGAAA
This sequence comes from Panthera onca, assembly GCF_046562875.1. NCBI lineage: Eukaryota > Metazoa > Chordata > Mammalia > Carnivora > Felidae > Panthera > Panthera onca. The sequence goes on along the minus strand of NC_138346.1, from coordinate 39,192,598 downwards.
CTAAATACTTCATACATAAATTCTTTGTTCCATTTGATTGAATTTTGGATTAAACTGCAGCTTTCCCATCACCTTTAAAAGCATGTTGGTTTAGAACCTACGTGATGCTCACATTAAAATCCTGTATTATTTGGTATTGAAAATTTAAATGCTTTATGTAATTTCTAGAACTCTGATTCAAAGGACTGGGTTTTGGTTTTTGTAAGCAGAAGAGGCCTGGTATGTCACTTTAATCCAGAAATCTCTTCTTGTGGATTCAACCAGTGGATAAGTTTGCAGTGCAGCTTCGGACCACCAGGAAAATGATTAACAGTAGCTAAAAGGATGATAGTTTGCAATTAGCACGACCTTACAAAAAGCCCAGGCACCTTGCTGAGCACTTTATACATAGTATCTTATTTCTTACCATACTGGTACTTTTCCTTTTTCTTTTCTTTTTCTTTTTCTTTCTTTTTTTTTTTTTTACAGATGAGGACAGGAGGTTGAAAAATATTACATATTTCACTCAAGCTAGTAAATGTATTTTAATTTACTAGTCTGTCTGATTGCAGAGTCTGTGTTCTTAACCACTGATAACCCCAGAGTTTCTCAAAGTATGCTCTGGGTGATAATCTTGGTGGTGCACAGACAAAAGTTTTTTTTTTTTTTTTTAACAGTTAATGTATGTTGGAAAGAAATATAACTAACACAGAAAACCTGTCCCAGACCTTACTACTTAAAACAAAGTCAGGGTAGATAACCAGTTTTTTGTTTGTTTGCTTGTGTGTTTGTTTGTCTTAATCAGATGGTTTAAAGAAAAATATTAATAGTACGGGGGGGGGGGGGGTAATCCAATGTGGCAAAACTCAAGAAGGTGCTGAGTAAATAACTAAAGGGTGGAAAACACTGGACTCCATTTTGCAACACAAGGGGGGAAAATGAAAACTGAGACACAAGACATTTAAGTTCCAGCCTTGACAGCTCCCAACTAGCTGTATGGCTCACCGTTCTGAACCTTAGTTTTTTATCTATAAAATACCAGTTTAAATTCTGGGATCTTAAAGGTCTAAAATACATACTCTAACTGCCTTGGTTAACTATTACAATCCTACTTTTTTTTTTTACCATCCAAATGCAAAGAAATATGAAAAATATCATAATACATAAGCCATAATACTTTTTAAGGTAGAGTAAAATACATTTGTTGTGCCACTCACTCACCTTTGAAGATATAATCGGCATGCAGACACTGAGGGTGGTCCAGAGAAAGGCTGGCAAACTATTTGTTCCTGGTCTATGGCAAGACAAGCTTGAGCCAGAATATGAAATACCTACATCAATAAGCCCATTATTTCATTTAATTTTTTATCAGTGACATTTTCTCAATGAAGGATGCAGGGCATTCATTTACATTCTAGAGACAACTTCTTATCTCATCACAGATAAATCGCAGACTCACACTTTGAGAAGCATTGGTGCACAGCACACTCTATACTTCTAATTTTCATAAGGAGCGTTTTCCTAGCTCTGTTTAGGGACTTCAACTTGCCTGAAAATGAGAAACAGCAAAGTAAGCCTTTTGAAGTGTTTTCCTTTTGAACAGCCAGAAATAAAAGCACAAGACCAAAGGTCAAGGGGAATTAGATAGTGAACCTGAAACGAATTTAATATGCTCTGTCTCCTCTTTAAACAGCGATCATTTGATTTTTCATGGAAAGTTGTTTGTGTTGGGTACCCTAAGTGTTTTTGCATGTTTAAGCATTTGGCTCTTTTTATTTAGACAGCTTGGAAGGAAGCAATGAGTGGCAGTGTTAATCTTGTCAGAGGTCACTTCTAATTATGGACACCAAAATAAATTATAAATCCAGCGATTTCTGAAAACCATTTACGAGGCACTAATTGTTGTAATTTGGAGATTCAGGGCTATAGCTACATTGCAATCGTCTGTGAAAATCTCAGGGTGCATGTGAGACTTTCTGGAGAGAGAAAATATAATTAGCACCTGTTTTAAGAACTGTGTTCACACCCCAAATTTCCCCAAATGGCGCTTTGATATTTTCAACTTGTTTTCTTTGTATTCCCAATAGGACCTATAAAGTGCCTCAAACACCTGGAGAACAATTTATTTTTCTGACCCAGGAGTATATATTTTCTCTCCAGATTAGCTAAAAGTCATCTGGACTGAGTTGTACAATGCAAAACCTTATTAACAATTAGCCAAACACAAACAACACTCACACTCCTAGAGAGTAAGAAAATGTAAGCCAAGAGAAACACAATCAAAGTGCAGGGCGTGCCAGTAAACCACACCTCACCGGCCAGACGTTCCACCCAAATCCTTTCCCTTTGGGATTGATTTCTATAGAGACCATCTCTCTGTTCCGCAAATAAAACTAGGCGTTGCTAGGAAACAGCCTGGCTTCTCAGGATCCAGCTAACGAGGGGTGGCTGCTTCCTACCAAGAGCTACAGGAGTCTGAATCTCTACCTGACACATGTGCTATTGTTAGGAACCCTAGATTCTCCGTGCACCTATGTCAGAGCCTGAGAGAGAATATTTTTCTGTTTAGCCGTAACAGCCTTAAATTGGTGATGTCATTTGTACGCTGAAATTCTTTTCCCCATCCTGGCCTTGCATTTCCTCTTTTCTTTCAGCTTCTCCAAATGTATCCCCTCACCACTTTCACGTAACAATGCCCAAGAAAACGGTTTGGTATATATTCAGGTTACTTAGTTTACTCATTTCATAGATTCTTTCCCTCACACGATTGGTCCTATTAAACTTTTGAAAATTTCCGCATGGCTTGGAGTTACTACTTTCAAAAATTTGGTATCAGATTTTTGTTGCTTTTATAAAACACAACCTGGTAGTCTTTAACTCTGGTGAAACGGTGCTGGGCACACTCCCGGGAGTAGTAACTACTGCAGTGGCCCACACATTCTTTCTCCTGCCCTCGCAAACCTCTGATGTCCCTCCTTTTCCCTTCTGCATGTCAATACCACCTAGCAGCTCAGCATTAACAACAGGTACAAGAAAGCTTCACAATAATGACTTAAGCAAAGAGGGGAAGATTTTTTTCACATGAAGCAAGAACTCTGTAGTGACAGTCCAAGCTCATCCTAACTTTCTGCTCTGTCATTCTTGGCTTTTACTCTTGACTGATGTCTTACGGTGGATACACAGGTGCACCAATTCAAGATCTCATGGCCTTTTGGCAGATTCCCAGGTACAAGAGAAGGGGAAGTTTAATGACTCTACAGGAAGCTCTGGCTTTTCACCAGAAAAGGAAGCTCCCCCAAAGACTTTCCTTTACATCTCACTGGCCAGGCCTGGCTCACCGCCCACTCCTACGCTAGTCACTGGTTGGATTGCCATATAAGTTTACAACTTTCCTGAATCTGGGGAGGGCCTACCTGCTCTAGATGAATGGCTTGCTGCCTAACCCTCACCCTGTAAGGAAGAAGGATCTGGAAACAGCTGTCAGTTAAAAATGACAATGCTGCCATCTATCCCTGTCCACATGGGATGGCAAAGTCCCCACAGAAGTGAGGCTGCCTCCAGTCTAGAGGTCAGAATAGCCCATCTGAGCCTCAGGAGAAATGGCTATCTCTGCTTAAGGCCAGGTCTCTGTTCAGTCATTCTGAGGTCCCAGGGAAGTCAGGCTTTTCTTCTAAACACAGTCGTGGCCCTTCAACTACAGAAATGAGCCATACTTAATGTCTTAGATGCTGGGACCTGGGCCTTTCAGAGTCATTGGTTGCAGAAGACCTGTTGAGACCAACAACATGCCCAAGCACACCAAGTTCTACATAAGTGCTATTTTTACTTGCAAATTTTAGTCTCCGTGTGCATCCCGGTCGCTCAAGAGGCCTGAGGGCTCCAGTGCTTGCCCTCTCTTCCCTGCCACGGACCTAAAACTATTAGAAGACATACTAAGAAGAACTAACAAACATACGGGACTTCCACTACCATTTATTAATGGGAAAATAAAATGAAACTGCTTACTCCCTGCTGTCAATCAAAAGCATGGGGAAAACTTCTGCTTCAGGGCATAGGCCAATAATTAGTTCCAGACTGGCCTTCCCAGTGTAACCAACTGTAAAACTGTGAGGCAGTGGTTTGCAGACATTGCACAGCAGGTGGCTGAAGACAAAAATCCCAGAGACAAGAAAAACTCAGGAGGTGACTCTATGACCACCCAGATCTCGGCCAGGTGATGACTTCCCAAGTGCAGCGCAGGGAGCTGGAGTCCTGGGAAGTTCTGACAAGCCGAGGATGCAGAGATCAACAGGCAGGGCACAGGAAAGGAAAGAGCTATGGAGGGGTGGAGGCCAGAAGTGCACATCGGGATGCCCCCCAGGCCTTTGGCTAATGTCTGCTCTGCGCATGTGCAGGGAAATACTACCAAGGCCTTCCAGAGAGCAGCTGCTACAGGGCTGACAGTGTGTTGAAGTTCCGTGAGGTCCAGCAGTGCTGGAGAACACGGGAGTTATGACCCAGCCGAAGAAAAAGAACACCTGATCATCATTCCAGGCATCTAGCTAAGACATCAGAAATGCTGCTTTGGAAGAAGTACCAGGCCTAACAAAGCCCTAACAAAATCCACAGGAGAGACCAAACTTAGAGGCTGAATCCCATATCCCATCAAGTTAGAAGTGCTGGGGAACCACACTGGGCTTTCCACAGATCCATCCTAACGAGGTGGAAAATCATACCTAGAAAGTGCAAAGAAATAAATCTGCCTACTGGATAAAAATTAACATTAAAGTAAAAATTGTTGGGGTGCCTGAGCGACTCAGTCAGTTAAGTGCCTGACTCCTGATTTCAGCTCAGGTCAAGATCTCACAGTTGTGAGACGGAGCCCCAGGTCAGACTCCACACTGAGTATGCTTAAGATTCTCTCTCTCTCTCCCTCTGCCCCTCTCCCCGCTTCACTCTCACTTTCTCAAAAATAAATGAATGAATGAATAGATGAATAATAAAAATTGTTCCACAGAATTCAGAATTTTGACAACTTAGAACTCTCAACAGCCAGTGTAAAATCAATAACTGCTAGATGTGCAAACAAACAAGAAAATGGGATCCACGGTCAAGAGAATTACAGACGACAAAAACTGCCCCTTAGGGGGCCCAGACACTGGATTTAGCAGAAAATTTAAAGCAGCTACATTCAATTCAATTCAATTCAAATAACTGAAGGAAAATATGGTCTGAATGAGTTAACATACTCATTAGAAATCTAATAAGATTAAGAGAATCTCATAAGAAAAATAAAATCTATAAAAAGGGAAAGAAATGCAAATTCTATAAGTGAAAAGTCAAATGAGTAAAATTTTTAAATCCATTGGATGGGATTGACAACAGAATGAAAATGCAAAAATAAAGTTAGTGAACTGGAAGATAGGTACATATAAAAAAAATCATATTAAAGAACAAATAAAACAGTTTTGTGAAATCCAAAATGGTGAAGTTATATCAAAATCAAAAGAATTACTTCTAAAGTCACATCAAAACTATAACTTTTTCAGTGAATATAATAGACAGCAGGTATAAAAATATAATTTTTAAAATCCTCCCTTCCTAATTTTGAATATATATATTTAAACACACTTGGGTAAAAATGCTGAACTCTGAAGACTTTTCCCTTTGTTTTGTTGTCATAAGAGGAAAATATAAAAATTCCTGAATTTTGTTTTTTTGCCATTTTAGATTTGTTATCCAGCATGATTAATAAGGAGTTGCATTAGCAATACAAATCAATTTATTTTAGTCAAATACAATTCTTTGTTGCTGAGAAACACCAATTTTAGTGGGCTTAACATTTTAATAAAATCTCTGAAAGGATGTTACTTTGCCTTAAATCGGAATTTGTCAATAGTGGCGCTAATAGAGAACTGTTGTGGGAGGCTGTTCTGTACTACGCTCCAAGATGTGTAGAAGCATCTCTGGTCTCCCATTCCCTACCCAACTGTGCCAACCAAAAACGTCTCCGAACATCACCAAATGTCCTGTAGGGGGTAAAATCACCCCTGATTGAGGAGCACGGCCATAAATGATTGGGTCTTTTATTTCCCCCTAATTTATTCATTAAAAAACAACAACAAAATGCTTGGCTTATAATCTGCAGTGAAAGCAACAATGTCTTTCTATTAAAATACTTGATGTTGGGGCGCCTGGGTGGCTCAGTCGGTTAGGCGTCCGACTTCAGCTCAGGTCACGATCTCGCGGTCCGTGAGTTCGAGCCCCGCGTCGGGCTCTGTGCTGATGGCTCAGAGCCTGGAGCCTGCTTCCGATTCTGTGTCTCCCCCTCTCTCTGCCCCTCCCCCGTTCATGCTCTGTCTCTCTCTGTCCCAAAAATAAATAAACGTTAAAAAAAAAAAATTTTTTTAAATATTGGATGTTAAATTTTGAAAAGAATTCCCTTCATTGAGTGAAAAAGTTCCCCAACTTTAAGGATTTTGTTTGTTTGTTTCTTTGTTTCTTTGTTTTAGAGAGAGCACCTGTGCATCAGGAAGAAGGGCAGAGGGAGAGAGGAAAAAAAAAACAAAACCTTAAGCAGACTCCATGCTCAGGACAGAGTCTGACATGGGACTCAATCCCAGGGATCATGACCTCAGCTGAAATCAACAGTTGGATGATAATCCAGGCGTCCCATTATCACATTTAATTTAGATTTTCTTTAAGCCTGGTTGATAGGTTTTGATTTTTGCTTTCAACAAAACAAATTTTATATTTTCTGGCATGTGCCATTCATCATTCGCTCACCTAGGAATAACAGGTACAAATTAGCTAAATACAGCTGGGACATTTTTATTAAAACAAACAGCAACCTATTTCTAAGTCATTTATTAAGAGAATATGACATGTTCTTCACCTAACTGATCAAGCACACATCAGGAATTTTGATATAAAAAGACACCACAGACTGCAGGTTGTTCTTCATGGAATTCAATCTTTAGAAACTACAGAACATTTTCTCACATCAGTTATCTAAACCTAGACTTCTTTTCAGTCAGTTCAAAAATATAGGTAAAAGCTAATATCCGCCTCCTCCCCAAAATGGGACTACTGATCAAGGGCAATGTGAATTTTTCTTTCTTTAAAAGAAAACACTGTAAAATCTTCAGGTTCTGGCATTTAATCAGGGTAGAAATGTAACCACAAATTCATATCAGCAAAGGTATTTATCATTTTTGACTCTAATTTTTCTGGGGAAAAAAATTCCCAGAATTTGCTGAGTTTATTTGTATGTGGGTGATTTTTTTTTCCAGGAAAAAATACAAACTAGGAAACTGTCAGAGTAAAAACATATGCTCTACGTCACATGCAAGTCCATCTTATGTCACTCACCTATGTGATAAAGTCCAATCCAATCACTGGGGTCCACCTCCTCTTTAATGTCCCAGAAGATAATGAGGTTTTGGGCTTGCCCCAGCGTGTACTCGTACATGCTGGCAGTCAAGCTGGAGCGGCTCTCAGAGGTCACCAGGTCTGTGTCGCTGTTTGCCCTCTGTAGGGTCATGTTCTCTGGCATGGAGCTCTGGGCGGCGAGGCTCTGAAGGTTCTCTGGGCTCAATGTGTACCGCATCTGGGGATTTCGACGCCGCACAAAAAGCAGGTGCTCCCGGGCTGAGCTGGCCATCCTGAGGTTAGCTTCCTACAAAGCTGCAAGAGACAGACAAGCACAAAGCATTAGTGCTACAATGCGAGGGAATTAGGTTTAAGCCTCCCAGACGTAAAGCCCTAAAGAGTGTTTATGAAAGCCCGGCCATGCAATAATCTTCTGCTGTCAAAATAAAACCTATTATTCTACTTGTCGACTGATGATGTCAGAAACAACTTCTATAGTCTGAGGTCACATGATGGCAAAGGCCATCACGCACCTGTGGCCCTTGATTTCACAGGGCACAGCTTCCCCCTGGCAATTAAGGACAAGCAGATTTCCCTACCAGTCCTTTTAGGTTTATCCTCTCCCAGACACCCCACCTTCAGGAATGGTCCTCTTTTCTTTCACCCCCACCCCATATACTTATTTCTTGTGGAAATTAAATTTTAAAATAGCAAGACAGAAAATTGTGACACGTGCTAAACACAGTTGAAATCTACCACTGAGCACAGGTTAACCTGCTCAATTTCCTTCTCACAGGAATGTAACCCATCAGTGTTTGTCAGGAACTTGCTCAAATGTCACCTCCTCTCTTAAATACAATGGCCATCGTATTTAAGACCGCAACACCCCATCTCTTCCCCATCTCTCCTCTCTCGCTGTATTTTTCTCCATAGCAATTACCATAACCTGATGTGCCACACAGTACCATGTACTTATTTATTTGGTTATTGCATACTTCTCCCAACAAGAATGCAAGCTTGGGGAAATGACAGTCTCCTCAATAAGGGGTGCTGGGCAAACTGGACAGCCACACACAAAAGAATGAAGCTGGACCCTTATCTTACACAGTAGACAAAAACCAACTCAAAACAGATTAAGGATTTGAAAATAAACCCTGAAGGTATAAAACTCCTAGAAGAAAACATAGGGAGTAAGCATCTTGACGTCAGTCTTGGCAATAATTTTTCTTGGATCTGACACCAAAAGCAAAGGCAACCAAAGCAAAAATAAACAACTGGGACTATATCAAACTAAAAAGTCTCTGAACAGCGAAAGAAACCAGGTCTGTTGAAGCGACACAGTCTTTAAAAGCAGGAACAGTGTCTCAGTGGTGCTTATGTACGGCAGGGGAGGAGCTGACATGGAGAAAGGATGGAGGTTATCTGTGTATTTCTTTAATAAACATTCACACAGTACTTATTCTTTCAAGTGATTCACAAACACACAGGTTATTTGTAAGACTTGTGTTTATAAATCAATAGCTGCACATGCTTGAACTTCACCCTGCCTCAATTATTAAATGGAGATGACTTTAAAGTACCATGAAAGATTGCTGTAAGGATTAGAAAAATCGTAAGTGTTAGAGAAAGACAAAAATCGTATGACTTCACTCATATGAGGACTTTAAGAGACAAAACAGATGAACATAAGGGAAGGGAAACAAAAATAATATAAAAACAGGGAGGGGGACAAAACAGAAAAGACTCATAAATATGGAAAACAAACTGAGGGTTACTAGAGGGGTTGTGGGAGGGGGGATGGGCTAAATGGGTAAGGGGCATGAAGGAATCTACTCCTGAAATCATTGTTTCACTATATACTAATTTGGATGTAAATTTTAAAAAAATAAAAAATAAAATTTTTTAAAAAAAGAAAAAAAAGAAAAGAAAAATCTTAAGTGAGGGGGTCCTGGGTGGCTCAGTCGGTTGAGAACCCGACTTCAGCTCAGGTCATGAATGCACAGTTCACAGGCGTGAACCCCACAATGGGCTGTGTGCTGACAGTTCAGAGCCTGGAGCCTGCTTCAGATTATATGTCTCCCTTTCTCTCTGCTCCTCACCTGCTCATGCTCTGCCTCTCAAAAATAAATAAGCATTAAAAAATATTTTTAAGAAAAATCATACATGAAAGTGTTCAGTAAAAAGCAACTACTGTTATTTTTAGTAACAATATAATTACTGAATTAATTAATGTACGATTTACTTTGGAGTAGCTCCAAGGGTTGGGAGACAGTTAAGAGAAATCAAATGCTGAAGACTACCTTTTTACACAGGAAAAATTACTCTAAGTTCCGCCTCATGTTAGATGACCCCATGGAGAAAATAGTCCATTCTTCCCCTGCCTCCCTATTCAACATGGCTCCTGGCTCTCAGAAGCCAGAAATCAGCTACATATGGATACACAGCCCTTTGAGTTATAGCTTTTAACCCAACCACGTCTCTTAAATAATTGTTTCTACATTAAAAAAAATAATAATTCCAATTTCCAAACAATCCACTTAGGAAAGAACTTTGAGAGCCCCGCACCCACAAGCCAGGAACTGAGAGGTGAGATTAGAAGAACCTCAGGCACAGAACAGAAAACAAGTCAGCTGGAACCTAAGAGTGATAAGCAGGAGTCATTGCAGGGTCTCGAGCACAAGAGTCAAAACATTATATATAAGTATGAGAAACTTAATCTGAGAGCCTCTGCAGGGCTGGTTGTAAAAGGAGCGTAACAGAGGAGGTAAACCAGTCAGAAGCTGATTAAGTGAGGAATCCAGCACTGAGTGCTGAAAAACGGATCTTAGTAACACAGAAGGGAAATATATCAATTGGGAATATTTCAAAGAGCGAGCCCAAAGATGTGGCAACAGAATGAATACAGGGGATCAAAGTGGGGAAAAATCAGGACTAAATTCTGGATTTTCAGTCCAAGCAGCGATAAAATCCCAGAAACATTGATGGGGCTAAGAAAATCAATACGATCTTCGGTGAGTTGGAAGTAAATGCAACATACCCAAGTCACTATGTCCCAAAGACTCTTGTGAAGGTGGGTCGAGTTGCTGGTTATTATGAAGCCAGGGATAAAAATAAATATTCAAATGCAAGTTTCTGCTTAATAACAGCCTTATTGTTTGTTAATTAAAATCAACTAAAATCATCTCTAAAAGCCTTACTAGTCCAGGGTTTAAAAATCTCATTCAGGGGCGCCTGCGTGGCTCAGTCAGTTGAGCGGCCAACTTCGGCTCAGGTCATGATCTCGCGGTCCGTGGGTTCGAGCCCCACGTCGGGCTCTGTGCTGACAGCTCAGAGCCTGGAGCCTGTTTCAGATTCTGTGTCTCCCTCTCTCTGACCCTCCCCCGTTCATGCTCTGTCTCTCTCTGTCTCAAAAATAAATAAATAAATAAACGTTAAAAAAATTTTTTTTAAAAATAAAAAAGCCTCAGTCAGATATTTTACTTTACATAACTTAGATCAATGGAAAAGAAAAAAAATTAGAATAGGGAATGCCTGGGGGGCTAAGTCGGTTGAGGATCCAACTCTTGATTCAGCTCAGGTCATGATCCCAGGGTTGTGGGATCAAGCCCTGCATTGGGCTCGCATGGAGCTTGCTTAAGATTCTCTCCCTCTCTCTCTGCCCCTCCCCCACTCACACACAAGTGAGTGCACTCTCTCTCTAAAATAAAATAAAATAAAATGAAATAAAATAAAATAAAATAAAATAAAATGCTCAGATTACGATGAGGGACAATAGTCCAAGCCTGTATTGGAAAATTTCATTTCTCCCCTATAGGTAAAGAAAAGTATATTTTAGAGTTGATGTTTCACCAGTAAATAAGATCAAACATCATGCAAAAATTCTCAAGGCTGCATGAAAATGAAAAACAACAAACCACTCTACATATTATAGATACAATTTTCCTTTATAACTACCTTATTCAAACCACTATTCCCACATGGGCAAATTAGCTACTGAAATGACAGCAAATGGCTACTTTATATTTTTTCCTACTGAAATCTAAGAAGTCTTGACTTACTTCTTGGTTTCATACCTAAGCCTTATGCAATAAGAAAGACAAATTTTCTTCAGATAAGTATCCATGCTGTTCTGAAAAGCTTTATAGATAAAGCCAATGGAAGGGAAACTGATTAGTACCCACCATACTTATTACACAGAAAGCTGGTCCTTGGAAGCTCCTTAGACAATCTCTCCCTTGAGGAGCGCTGCTGCAGCTCTAGGTCCCATTCCCAAAGGACACAATGTAATATGATGAAGCACTCCTTAAACCCCACCCCCTTGATTTACGATGAGGTCTGCACTATGCTGCTCTCTCCGATAACGGACATCTGCTTAAACAACAGCTAAAAACAAAATCACTTTTCTTCCAGAGGTCAACAGAGATGTAATTACCAAGCAAATTGCAAAACACCTTAGTATATGACTTCATGTCCAAAAGCAGCAGATTTTGTGCAGAAGACAGAGACAGTAGCAGACGACAAATACATTAAGCAAGCATCTTTATTTAAAATATTTTTGCTCAAGAAACTGGAGGTGAATGTCAATTTACTGAATTTCACCTGAAGGGTAAGTACTGACAACATTCCATGTCAAACTAGAAATGCACCCTAGGATTTTAACTTCCTAGACTGTATACTGATAAACAAAGCTATAACAACATTGTTTAACCATTCAAATTCCAAAAAAACAAAAACAAAAACACATAAACACACACACACACACACACACACACACACACACACACCTACTCAACTATACCATGCTTTAAACTCCGTGTGTGTTTTACTATATAAATGAGGGAAACAAAGGGCGAAAAGATGTCAAGAGACACTAAAGAAAATATAATTAGCCTGCAATAAGCGGAGATGTGAGAAACCTAGGAAGAGAAATCAGCCACCCATCAGACCTGCCAGGCCAGTTGACACAGGAAATGAAGAAAGTCATCACCAAATTCCCAACTACAGATCTCTCCCAGTGGATTTCCACCATACCTCCTGCTAAAAGAAAGCAATCATAGTCATCACTCAGCGTTTATCCTACATAATCATAACCCCAATACTCAGCTTACTCAGCAAGAATGTTCTAGTAAGGTGATTAATACCAGAAAATCCCTGCTACAACACTTGTCAGTAAGTGCTCCCAGGACTCCAGGGCATTTGACAGAGAGCCTCAGCTGACTCAAGCTGCCTGCCTCTCACTTCCTCTTCTCAGGGGGAGAAGTATCAGAAAATGCAATTTACCCTCCAGGCTCCTGCTCTTTAGAAAAAGCCTGTCCTTCTCACAGTTTCACCAAATAATATGTTAGGATCCACAATATAAAAATAGTCCACATGTCAGTCTGGAAAAGGAATGTACACAAATGGGAAGAAATCATTTTAAGTTCCAAAACCTTTTAATTTTTAAAATTTTTTAATGTTTGTTTATTTTTGAGAGAGAGTGTGAGTGGGAGAGGGGCAGAGAGAGAGGGAGACACAGAATCTGAAGCAGGCTCCAGGCTCTGAGCTGTCAGCACAGAGCCTGACGCAGGGCTCGAACTCACGGACTGTGAGATAATGACCTGGGCCGAAGTCGAACGCTTAACCAACCAAGCCACCCAGACGCCCCCCAAAAAGCTATTAATCTTAAAGACTGAGTCCAACAGTGCATTCAAGATGTTGTTTTAACCTTCAATTGCTGAATATACGAGATAAATAAGAGAAAATCATTACGATTTGGTTTAACTCTTTGGAGTTCCTTAAATTCAATAAGGTTTTTAATTCAACTACTAAATTTACCTTTGTAGGTGTGAATAGATAATTCCCAAAAGGAAAAAGTTAAATAATTGATAATTACATATCAAAAAACAAATATTTTAAATATGAGATGTAATTTTTTATCCATTAAAATGTCCAGTTTGAAAACTAACATAGGGGCGCCTAGGTGACTCAGTCGGTTAAGCGTCCGACTTCGGCTCAGGTCACGATTGCACGGTTCGTGAGTTTCAGCTCTGCATTGGGTTCTGTACTGACAGCTCAGAGCCTGGAGCCTGCTTCAGATTCTGTGTCTCCTACTCTCTGACCCTCCCCTGTTCATGCTCTGTCTCTGTCTGTCTGTCTGCCTGTCTGTCTCTCTATCTCAAAAATAAATAAATCTTTTAAAAAATTATTTTTAAAAAAGAAAACTAACAGTACTCAGACGTGCAGGTGCAGTGAGACGCTGTGCAGCTGAGAAGGCAGTCTCACAAAGCTTGCTGGCACCCTGGGAGAACAAAAGGCATCCAGACCAAAAGTGAAGGCAGCTTCCTCAGAAAAAGGGGAATGGTTGTAACTAGAAGAAGAGGAAACGAATGCTGGACAAAAATAAAAGAGAAAGAAAAATGAAAGTAACAAAATATGAGCACCCAAATGACAGACCCTTACATATGTAACAAGAGAAGAATATAGGATCGGAGAGCAAGTATGGGAAGAAGAAAGGCAACAACTTTACTCATGTACCTCAAAAGTTGATTGTAGATTGTAACGAGTCCCTTACTGGAATGGTATTCAATTGGCATGGATATCAATTTTTTTATTTTTTTTTAAGTTTATTTATTTAGAGAGAGAGAGCACACACGCAAGAGCACACGGCACCAGTGGGTAAGGGCAGAGAGAGAGGGTGGGAGAAAATCCCAAGCAGGCTCCACACTGCCCAACATGGGGCTCGATCTCACGAACTGTGAGATCATGACCTGAGGCGAAACCAAGAGTCAGACGCTTAACTGTCTGAGCCACCCAGGCGCCCCTGATTTTTTAAAACACTAATCTATATTTTTAAAATTCTATTAAATTAAGACGAATAAAACTTCAAGAGTCATTTTCTTTATTTTATTTTTTTTTAACTTTTTTTATTTTTGAGACAGAGAGAGACAGAGCATGAACAGGGGAGTAGCAGAGAGAGAGGGAGACACAGAATCTGAAACAGGCTTCAGGCTCTGAGCCATCAGCACAGAGCCTGACGTGGGGCTTGAACTCACAGACCATGAGATCATGGCTTGAGCCGAAGTCGGACGCTTAACCGACCAAGCCACCCAGGCACCCCTCAAGAGTCATTTTCAAACATTATGCCAAATTAGAAAAAATGGGAATCAAAACTTCATGTATTTTCAATGCCTTTTTAAAATGCCAACCTATTTTTTAGTAAACACACATGAAGTTCTACGGTCTAAATATTTCTTTAAAAAAAGAAAAAAGCCTTTGCTTGTATATCAAGCACTTTTGGTGGTTTGCTTATCTGTTGACAAATATCGATGGTTTGAGTGCAGGAAGTGGAATCAATTCATTTTAAAGTCATCTCTTTTGAAAGATATTAAACTTCTACTCCCTGAACATCCCTAGGGCGAAAGATGTCTTTTTTTTTTTTCCGCATGGAATACACCCCAAAACATCATCTTTAGCTGAAGCTGCAGATAATTACCAATTGTTGGTAAGTGGAATTCAGATATTTAACATTCTGCATCACTTTGTGGTGGCTGGAACACATTTTCGTGGGAAAGTTTTCCTTGCAATGCAAACCGCAAAACATAAGCTTCTAGTTACTGATTGTCCAAAGCTGCTAGAAAAGACAATCGACTGTATTCCATAAAACACCCAGAGGTCATAACTAGAAACACTAGTAATGGCTGCAGGTACCCTGCACTCCACAGAGCACATTTTTTAAGCCTTAATGCTTCTCTCTTTCCATTCCCACCAGCACAGCAGGACTAAGCCAAGTTCGTGTCAGATCCTATCCAGACAGTCACTTCTCAGCAGGCCTCTCTGACTCTGGTGTTTTCTGCCACCCTGCAGCACTCCTTCAATGACAGCACTCCTGATCAAGGAACATAATTACAGGTCCAGGACGGAAGCAAACAAAGGGGCAGGGGTGGGACCAAGTCTGTGCAGGGAGAGCAGGGCAGGCCTCTCACAGGGAGTGACGTTTAGGCTGATAAAGCTGAAACCTGAAGGGTGGATTTGTTTATACTTCCTCTTTTTTTTTCTAATATAATTTATTGTCAAATTGGCTAACATACAGTGTGTAAAGTGTGCTCTTGGTTTTTGGGGTGGATTCCGGTGGTTCATCGCTTACGTACCACACCCAGTGTGCATCCCAACAAGTGCCCTCCTCAATACCCATCACCCGTTTTGCCCTGTCCCCCACTCCCCCCCCATCCACCCTCAGTTTGTTCTCTGTATTTGTCTCTTATGGTTTGCCTCCCTCCCTCTCTGTGTGTAAATATTTTTTTTCCCCTTCCCTTCCCTCATGGTCTTCTGTTTCTTTATACTTCCCTAAATAAATGCATGAAAAAGTCGCATACAGACTTTCTCCCTGAGAACTCATCTATTCTGCTAAGCATGAAATCGCTCAGCATTCTTGGCAGTGTCCACGCCATTCTCTCCACCTACTGCTCCCACCCACGTTCAAGGCCTGGAGACCACCCTTCTTGAAGAAAACCCAGCCAGAAGGCAACTCTCCTACTATTGAATCCCAGGGGCCTTTTTTTTCTTTTAGAGAGAGCATGAACAGGGTAGAGGAGCAGAGAGAGAGACAGAATCTTAAGCAGCCTTCACACTCAGTGCACAGCTGGATGCAGGGCTCTATCCCCCAACCCTGGGAGATCATGACCTGAGCAGAAACCAAGAGTCAGATTCTCAACCGACTGAGCCACCCAGGCGCCCCTCCCACAGCCTCTTTACATTCCTATCCTCTGTACCTCACAACGCCTCAGAATCTGAGCATGAAGATTCAGGTCTTCCTCTGCCAGACTATAAACTCTCCAAGGACAATTTCTATTTCTCTTGCATGTTATATCCTCAGCAAAATAGTAAGTGTTCAGTAAATGTTTTTCAAATAAATGAGTGGATGTAGTTAACTGCCACTAATGAGGAAAGAAGAATTTGAAAGGACCAAATCAACAGTAGGAGCACACGTGGACTTTTCTTTAGAATTTAGCCAGGCATTCAAAAAAGGATTTATTAAGTCAAGTGCCTACTCTATGCTGAAAAGTACAAGATAAGGTCCTTGCTATCCAATGGAAAGAAATAAAAACCAATCAACCTACATGAAAGAAATAGAGAACAACTCCTTTCTATATTATAAGGTGTAAGTGCAGAAGTCAGTAAGAATTCACTGCAGAGAATAGTCAGCAGGGATTGCAGTGTTTAAGAAAAGCCTAATGAGAAAAATTGAGCTGAACTTTGAAAGATATGAACAGGCCATGGAAATGTGGAGTGAATTCTAAGTCAAAGAAAGAATCCAATTCAAAAATGGGAAGATAGGAATTAGCTTTCAGTGGCTTCAGTCTGATCCAAACCACTATCATCTGTCCTCTGAATAAATAATCATCTCCTTTGGGCACCTGGATGGCTCAGTCGGTTGAGCATCCGACTTTTGATTTTGGCTCAGGTATGATCTCACGGTTCATGGGTTCAAGCCCCTCATTAGGCTCTTCACTGACAGCGCAGAGCCTGCTTGGGATTCTCTGTCTCCCTCTCTCTCTCCCCTCCCCTGCTCACTTGCTGTCTTTCTCAAAATAAATAAGTAAACCTTAAAAACAAAACAAAACAAAACAAAAACCCATCTCATTCATTGCTCCTATCTTCGATTTCTCGCTGTCTATTCTCAAAACATCAACCAGAATGATTTTTTTCAAATGGAAGTCAGATCATTTGTTCTCTACCCAAAACCCTCCAAGGCCCCCCATTTCACTTAGAATAAAAGCCAAAACCCATATAATGGTCTACGAGGACACATCATCTTGTCCTCTCTGACTTCATCTACCACCGTGGCCACCCATGCTCATGCTATCCTAGTCCCACTGCAGCTCCTGGAAGGTACCAGCTATACTCAACCACAGGACCTTTGCATCTACTGTTTCCTTTACCACAGAAGCTCTTCTCTTCAATATCCACATGGCTCATTTTGCTACCCCTTCACATTTTTACCAAATGCCACCATCTCAGTAGGACCTTCCCAGACCACTCCATGTAAAATTTCAATTGTCTCAGCACTACACTTTCCCTGCTTTATTTTTCCTCCATAGCACTTTCACATCCTAATATCCAGTACAAATCATTAATATCTCTCCAGTGTCTAGTGTCTCTCCCCACTACAATGTATGCTTCATGAAGAGTTGGAAATGACAGACAGATGTCACCTCTAAGTTGGCAAATATATTTAGACCTTTTTTTCACCAGAGTACCAAGAACAACGTCCATTCAATGACACGATCAACTGTTGTTTTTAACTTTCCAGATGATACGCCACCACACTAAGTTTTCTAATGGAAGCAATTTCACTGGCACCTGAAATAGTTGTGGGCACAAGCTGCAAACATACAGGCTAAATTTCAAAGTCTGAGATTACCAACTGATGCTTCCTGTTATCACCGAGGTTAACAAAAGCACCTCAGAAAGAAAAAGGGAAATGAGATATAATCAAACAACAAGGAATAATCATGTTAGAGAGGGGAGTCACATGTAAGTCATAAATACAGAGTGCTAAACTGACCTGATTGTTCATACCAGCAACTTCCCGTGCCTGCTATGTGTGAGGCATTGTTCTAGCTCCAGGGAAACACAGACGAAACAGACTCTATTCTCAAGGAACATAAAGTCTTAAGACTAGAAAAAAGAACTAATTTAAAATAATAATTAATAAACCACCCAACGTCCAAGATTCCCAGTGGTTTGCAGAATCATCTGGAAGAACCAACAAATTTAATGAACATCAAGGTGCAGCATATGGAGAAGGAAACCGTTCTGCTCAGCATCATGATCCTGAGCAAGGATTAATCTTGATTAATCTCGATTCAAGTATTAGGATAGAAAATGTTTGAAACCTTTCCCAAAAGAACTACCTACATTTTCACGGTACTACTGTTTTCAAATTCTTTTGACAAAAAAAATGATCTTTTTACCTAGGTATTCATTATCCAGCTCCACTCCATTAAGGAGCCGAGGAAGAAAGCAAAACAGTTCACAAAACAATGAGCTGAAGACTTTTTAAATTCATCCCCATTCAACTACTTCTTCCCTGCAATGATAGAGTTGATCCCTGCCAATCACATCTGTCAGTCAGTCACTCACGGAGCCTCAGATGTTCCAAGAATAAACTGACTGAAAAGAGAAACTGCATGAACTAGTGAGAGATTCAGGAATTCATAAAAGTCAATGAAAGAGATTTTGAATAACTTCTTGAAGCACATGCAAAACCACCGATTAAAAAGGGTCTGGCGAAGTTAGAAGAGTTGACAAGTGAAGGCGGAAAAAATTAAGAGCAATTTGAATGTCACAGGATTAAACACAGGCTGTGGGAAAGTCAACAGAGCCCTGGCAGTTTTTGTAGTAAGACTTTCACAGTTGTGGTAAGAAACACACATATTACATTGTGCTATCATACAATTTCCTTGAAAAAAATTAACTCCCCTCAACTTAAAAAATGTCAACGCTTTCATTTGTTCTTTTTTCCTTCTAATAATTAGGCCATATTTGTGACTAAATCTAAATTTTGTTGTATGCAAGATAAACTGATACCCATAATTTGAACTTTTCCTTGTCCAGATCAAACCTTTTTCCCCCTATTTACTACAAAACTTGGCTTCCCATTATGAACAGATTCACTTTATTTTTTTTTCTTATATTTATTTTTGAGAGAGAGCAGGGGAGGGACAGAGAGAGGGAGAGATTGAATCCCAAGCAGGCTCCACACTAACAGCACAGAGCCTGACACAGAACTTAAACCCACGAACCGTGAGATGGTGACCTGAGCCAAAATCAAGAGTCAGACGCTTAACCGACTGAGCCACCCAGGCACCCCCTGAACAGATTCACTTTAAAAGGCCTGCTTTTCTGACACCTCCTGTGTACCCTCTGCCCCCACCCTCAACCCCATGTTATCTCCACAGCTACCCTATGATGAAGCTGTAATTCTAGATTTGATTTCCAGATGAGAGCACCAAGCGAGTGGGTGACACAGCTGAGATCCACACTTAGGTCCTTAAAGCCTGCTTCTCTGACCATGTATCACAGCTCCCTATAGCTTCTATACCTAGGCCACATCATGTGGTACCTAGGGTTACCCACAAAATTGGGGGGTGGGAAGATAAAATCATCTATTTACAGGGTTTAAAGTCAATGTCCTAAAGGCAGGTGCCAAACAGCCTCCCACTGCCAAAACAGACCTTCTGAGTTACCAGAAATGCCTTGCCTTCTCCCCAGCCTTCTGGTTCTCATTTTTGGTCCATCTACTGTAAGCTTTGCAGGCAGAGAAAGTCTTTATTTGTTTGTTTGTTTGTTTGTTATGAGCCACAGATTTATTATAAGTTGATAAGTAGCAATTTCCCTCCCTCAGGACATTCTCCATGGGCTCTGACAACTTTTTAATGTGCAGGTGTATGTAACAGAGATCTGAAAGAGTGGCTTTGCCAATGCGGGCAACCCTTCCAGCACAGGACTCAGGTAAGTCCCATCCTTTGTCTTTCTCTTCTCACCCATCCATTTTTTTAAATAATAATGAATATATACTTAGAGGGTTCCTTGCATAAGGAGTTGCCCTACAAAACACAGTATTAGCCAGAGAGAGGCAAGGAAGAGAGATAAGAAAAATACTGAGGGGGGGGGGTGAGGGGGTAGGGAGAGAGGGCAGGGGAGAATGGTGGGGGGGGTTAGAGATCAAAATACACGAACTTCCAATTATAAGATGAACAAGTTCTTGTGATCTAATGGCGATTATAGTTAATAATACTGTATTATATGCTTAACAGTTGCTAAGAGTGTAGATCTTAAATGTTTTCATCACAAGAAGAAATTGAAATTGGGGCTCCTGGGTGGCTCAGTCGGTTAAGCGTCCGACTTCGGCTCAGGTCATGATCTCGCAGTCTGTGAGATCGAGCCCCGCGTCGGGTTCTGTGTTGACCGCTCGGAGCCTGGAGCCTGTTTCAGATTCTGTGTCTCCCTCTCTCTCTCTGACCCTCCCCCGTTCATTCTCTGTCTCTCTCTGTCTCAAAAATAAAGGTTAAAAAAAAAAAGAAAAAAAAGAAGAAATTGAAATTATGTGATGTGATCGAGATGTTAGCTAACACTACAGGGGTAATCACTGTGCAATATATGTGTATCAACTCACCACGTTTTACCCCTTAAACTTACACAATGTTGTATGTCAGTTATCTCTCAGTAAAGCTAGAGCTGGGGAAAAGACCAAAGGAAAAAGACTGTGGGTGTCAGGTATGGAAAGCATTTTTTTTCTGGAAGATTAGGGTTAGGAAGAAAATGGGAGAAGCAGCTACCAGGAATATGAAATCCAAGAGAACATGTTAAACTACCATTTTCTAGACCCCAACCCAAATCTACTAATCCTAACCTACCTGTGAGGCAGGGCTCAGACGTCAGATTTTTAATATATTCCCCAGTTAACGTTGATAAATGCTGAAATTTGAAAACTGCTAACATAAGAAATCACCAGTTAGTATCTCTATATAGTCCCATGTTAGCCCAAATGACTTAGATACCATTGTCCCAAGTACATCCAAGTTTATTAAACTAAATTTAAAAGAACCAAAAGTCAACCGAGAGACTTCAGTCTTCGGAAAATTTTTTGGATTCTATTTTCCATAAAATTTAGACTGACATAATTATTTACACTTAATAACAATTTAAATAACGCAAGGCTTTATGTATCCCCATCCTTATTCCACACACAAAAAAATACATGACATGTTGCCACAGGACATTCAATAAGCTGAAAAGAAGTAAGCCAAAACAGCAAGGGAAAGCAAGCCAAGGAGTAAAGTTTATACCTAGGACTTGTGCCATTCAGCACTGCTCAGATACTAGAAATAGGTCATTAATTTGTCTCTGAACTTTCTAGCATCCCACAGACTCCTTAGTCTTCATGGTACTATGAAGTTACTATTCTGCATTCTTCTATCTACATGAAGTATGACAGTGCTGTTATATTACCATTTTCATGACATCTCATTGGCTTAACAAAAATAGCTCCAATTCAGGCACATTCGCACATAGCTCTACAATGGTCTACAATGTGTTATCCACTATAAGAGTTACCAGCCACGTGTGGCTATAGGGCATCTGAAATAGGGCTAGTCCAAATTGAGATATGTTGTAAGTATAAAATACACACCAGATTTTAAAAACTTAGTACCCCCCCAAAAGTAAAATATCTCATTAATAAGTTTTTATATTGATTACATATTGAAATGATAGTATTTTA
Organism: Panthera onca; assembly: GCF_046562875.1. Taxonomy (NCBI): domain Eukaryota; kingdom Metazoa; phylum Chordata; class Mammalia; order Carnivora; family Felidae; genus Panthera; species Panthera onca. Next base: position 39,171,006 of record NC_138346.1, on the reverse strand, counting down.
GGTATATTGGATTAAATTACATAGATCTAAAACAAATCTCACCTGTTCTTTTTACCTTTCTCAGGGTGGCTCCTAAAAACATTAACATGAATGGTTCGCATTATAATTCTACTGGAATGGTACTGGTCTAGTAGCTATACTCCAGTTTAACTCAAGAATAAAATTTAGACTTAAATTTTATAGCTTAGAGCAATAACCAGACTTCATATCTCTAAGCAAGTCTTGGTGAATGTAACTTCTTATAAATGAGTTTTCCATAAGTTCAAGATAATGTCCACTAACAGAAATCTGACCTTGAATATTAGACACAAGTGACTAGGGGCAAAGCCTCTGGGAAGGGTCTCATTCTTTTACAAATATGAAGGAAGCTGACCAGTACATGTGCCCACACAAAAGGCCACTCCTCTCTTGCATGGAGGTAGGATCACTTCTGGGCAAGAACTTCCCCAGAAAACAATTCTGGGCCCTGTCTATGCATAGCCAAATGAGTGACTGATCCCAAAGCTCTAAGGAAAAAACATGCGCCCCATGTTTTCATGGGCCTGGTATATTTTCAGAGCAGAGCTTATCAGTGGGCCACTGTCCAGTGAGATAATCCTATGATTTCAGCAAATCAATCCCAAGACTAAGCCTCATCCACAAGGACCATTGAGAATTCATGATGAAACTGTGGTCTCCAACGAAAACTAGTTTATTTTCTGGTAAATCTGCTTTTAATGGTAATTAGTTATGTTCTAAGTAATATGTTTAGGGAACTCAGCAAGACCTGTATATGTATTCACAATGCCTTCAAAACCATGTAACCAAATCAACCCACTCATACAAGAGAGAAAGGGGTAGGCTCTATTCTTTTTTAAGAAAACAGACTTTTATGAATTGAAAGCATCTAATCACTGAGGGTTTGGGGTTCCCTGCAAAAAACTAGTTGTAATTCTTCTTTTACATCATAGAAGTTTAGGGTCCCTGACTGGAGTGATGCTAAAATTTGCCAGGCAATTACTTCTAAAGAGGACTTTGAAAGAATCTTGCCAACTAAATTAGTTTTAAGCACATGTGCTCAAAGTGTAAATAAAAAAGAAACTGTCCAAAGTGTTCCAGTACCAGCCAAGTCTAAACCCAGGGTAGGGGTGTGCAACAAAGCAGAAGCTTTGGGAGATTTTTTTACATCAAACTAAGATTGAAGAAGAAAGGAACATTCTAATCAGGATCTGCATATATAATCATGAAACAAAAATTTGACCTGACAAAAGATTCCTGATTATTAATGATATTTGTTGATTTTAAATGCAGCTTTAAAATGTCATCTCCTCTAATGTTCAATGGTAGCTTGCATCTAGTTACTCTGAGTTCTATTTTTATGTAAATTAGGTTATGGAAAAATCAGGTTTAAATAAGGAAGCTCAAGCCAACAAGGGTGGCTCTGCAGTTTAGAGTGCTTGCAAAGCTCACGAGCCCCACCTAATGACGGCACACCCAGGACTCTGGAGTAGTCTGGGTGCAGGAATACATAACTGGAAGTTGAAACTTCAGAAACAAAATTGTGACATGGCTCACATTCAGAAAGCACGAAACCAACGATCGAACTTACCAACCTAACTGTATCACAGGAGAAAGGAGTTGAGGGAATAAGAAAAATAAATACTTTTTTAGGGTTTTCTTCCAACAATAAAGATAATATATACCATCATAAAATTTCAAAACAGATGTGAAAAGATAAAGAAGGAGGTAAATATCATCCATAACGCCACCACTCAGAGATGCCAGCCCACTGCAGTCTGGTCTATAAATGCATGCATTGCTATTTAAACGTATAAATAGATGAGACATACTACAGAGTACAAACTGTTTTGCAACCTACTCTTTTTCATGCAAAATGTAATGGGGGCATTATTACTAATAAACATAGCACCACGCCGTCCTTTTAAAATAGTCGTATGGCATTCCATGGTGTGACATCGCATAATTTAGTTAAACAATGTCCTCAAGATGGTCATGTAATTATTGCTATAAATCACATTGTAAACATATCCTCATACATTCATTATTGCACATTTGCCTGATTATTTCCTTAGGATACATTCTTAGAAGTGGAGTTGCCGGGTCATAAGGTGTTGACAAGTGTTACCAGAGTGCCACTGAGAAAGAAGTTGAAGTGAATATTCCCCATACGTGCAGTATAGGGAAGGCAGCTACTTCATTCTTGATACCCTCCTTCACCAACACTGAATGTTATCAATCTCTGGAGGCAGGTTAACGGCTAAGAAAATGGGTTCTAGAGCTACAATTCTATAGCTTGGTTCAAAGCCTAGGTATGCTATGGACTAGCTCTTGGGAAAGTTAGTCAACATTTCTGTAGATTTCTGTAAAACAGGGATTGTATCATTATACCTACCACAGAGGTTACTTTTAAGGATTAAATGAATTACTACAACACCTGATACACAGTAAGCACTCAATAAAAATTTGCTCTTATTATATTAAATAGTGCCCATCTGAGAGGTAAAAACAAATTTCATGTTTGCTTAATTTGTATTTACTCAATTCTTACTGGGATTAAACAGAGGCCACCTTAGTTAATTTTTATAAGCGATTTTACTTTCCTTGGCCTAACTTTTTTTAAGCAGTCAACCGTATCATTTACAAATAATGGTGATTTCTGTACGTTCCTGATTTATTTTTCCAGGATAATTGCATGGGTTAGAATTTCTAAAACAAAGGTGAAAATATTAGTGGTCACAAATATCTTTATCTCATTCATGATTTTATAGTAACAGAAGCTTTTTAAAGTATTTCAAAATTCAAAATTAGAAAATGTGATAGCAACTTTTTCTACACATTTTCTTACAAAGTACTCTTTAAATATAAATTCTGCATTGTTTCTAAATTGTGGCATTCTTCTGGGGAAAAGTCTTTTACATTTTAACCTGAAATGAGCTTTATTAATTAAATTCGCACATACTTTCAGTAAAGAACACAGTATACTTAACACTAAGAATGTAAAGTAAAAAAAATTATTATATTACTTGATTTGTGAAGCAAAAGAAATTTGAAAGACAATAATGTAGTTTGTCTAATGATCCAAAATCAATTATTTTTGTTAAAGAAATAAATCTGATAAATAACACAAAAAGTTTGAAACACCATTTGCAGCCAGAAATATAAAGCCCTTTAATTTAAAAAAAATTTTTTAACGTTTTTATTTATTTTTGAGACAGGGAGAGACAGAGCATGAACAGGGGAGGGCCAGAGAGAGGGAGACACAGAATCTGAAACAGGCTCCAGGCTCTGAGCTGTCAGCACAGAGCCCGATGCGGGGCTTGAACTCACGGACCGCGAGATCATGACCTGAGCCAAAGTTGGCCGCTTATAACTGAGCCACCCAGGTGCCCCATGCCCTTTAATTTTAAACAGCTACAATTTGATCTAGTATTTTTACTCCTTGTGTTTTCATCCAAAAACAGCATATAAATTTCAAAAGAATGACTCCATTTCTCACAATTCACCCTCCTTTACTTGTACCCTCTGAAAAGGAGCCTGTATTATTTCTAGATATAGAAGCCCTCGGTACATATTAAGAAGCCCACGGCTAATCCCCAAAATGAGGGATACTCAAGTCACAAAACAGTTAGCTTGTTTTTTAAAAATTAAACAACAGAAAAGACACTGTGCTAAAACCCTATAATAAATCAAATATTCTGGAAGATCTTCCCTAAGTCTTAACAAATACATGAGCCTGCTTGCTGACTGCCTGGGGTCTATAACCCTAGAGACTAAATTGTAAGGCAGAATAATAACATATTAACTGAGCATTTGAAATGTGCTAGACCCTAGGTTATGAGCTTGTGCTGCCCACATCATCTCCTATCACCCATTTACCTTCCCCCAACAAGGAAAATATTGCCACCCCACTGGCTGCACATTGCCTTTGCCACACAGAGTCTTCCAAAAGCACTCTATAAACAGATTGCAAATGGTTCTTTGGGAGTCATTACTGACCAGCTGTCCTCTGAAGAAAAGCAGGAGAAATTTCAGGGCTCCAGGCATTGCAGACATAGTTTGAACTTGGGCTGGTGAAAGACTGATCACTTGAGATCACAACAATCAGCAAATAAGAGTAACCATATCCCAGCATGCGGGAGAAGTAAAATGACACTTAAGTATGACCAGATGGCCTTCCCATTTACCCTTCGGAGACACTTCCCTTGAAGAAGACTGAGCGTGGCTAAGAAGCTCTGGATTTATTTTTCCACAGAATGTAAAATAAGGGGAGTTTACCAGGCAAAACACACTAATCCAACAAAACTAGCCCTTGGAGTAGTTACAGCACTTTTCACTAAAAATCCACTTCAAATTTAATTTTCCTGATTCTTTAATATACCAATACGTATAAAATATGTATGGACTACTCATTTGGAAGAGCCAAAAGATTCCTAAATAATAGGTTTATTGGTTATATATACTTATACTCATTATTCATATTCCTATAAGAAGCTCCAAGCAGGGACGCCTGGATGGCTCAGTCGGTTAAGTGTCCGACTTCGGCTCAGGTCGTGATCTCACGGTCCGTGAGTTCGAGCCCCGCGTCAGGCTCTGTGCTGACAGCGCAAAGCCTGGAGCCTGCTTCGATTCTGTGTCTCCCTCTCTCTCTGACCCTCCCCCCATTCATGCTCTGTCTTTCCCTGTCTCAAAAATAAATAAACGTTAAAAAAAAAAAAAAAAAAAAGCTCCAAGCAAAGAAGAAATACTCAAACAAAGCCTAAGAAATAGAAATCATCTGAAAGAGCACCAATAGTGCCTAATGCAGAGATACAGTATGGAATCAAGAAATGAAATTTTAAATGTTGAACAGCTGACATGGTTGGTAAGACACTAGATACATCAGTCTCTACTCTGATTTCATAAAGCCTTGATCATGTCAAGTTCCAAGTATTGACCATTGCTTCATTTTTACCCAGAATTTTACAACTAGAAGGTCTCCCAGAGAGAATCTAGTCCAATTCTTTAATTTTTCAGTGATAATGCCAACTGACTTTCTAGTTGTTGTATGATTTCTCGTTGCAAGGTCACACAGTTTGTAATAAACAGACTTAGAATTACGGCCCAGATTTCTCAACTACATGCTTCACTACACGGTATCTTCCCTCCCAACTATGTTTCATGTAAAGTCATCTTGTAGAGTTGTTCAATGTATGCACATATAAAAAATCTTTTGAAAGACTTTCTTCTTAAAAAATTTATACTTTTTAAGAATGTGGATATCTATCTACAGAATAATATATTCTACAAACCGGGTCAGAGAATTGAGAAATAGTATCAATTGATTATCTCAACTTACTCACATCATTGTCCTATTCCTGACACTTCTATTAACTATTGACCGTACTCTCACATATTTCAATAAAATATGTGGTGTCTGATCCAAAGAATCAAAAGTGGTAGTGCCCATAATTCTTTAAATCCACCACAGTGGTATACACTGGGAACTGTTTCTCTTTCCTCTGCCCTCTACCAGTTCCATTATATTATACACTTGAGTCAACCCAGTCTCTGACAGTGAAAGATCTTGTAAGGCTGGCAGTCTCTGCCTTGACCTATTACATGCCACCAATGGGCAAAAATGTGTGACTTGGCATTGCTAGGTGCTGAAACAAATGATACAAGACTCTAAAAAGCTCCAGAGCAAAAACTATAAAACCAGGTGATAAAGATAACAAGAATGTGAACACACTGATCCGCTAAGTACTAGGTATTACTAAGTACTAGGTATTCATTAAGCATTTATTTTATGTCCAGAACCATGTTAGGCGCTGCAGAATATAGACAAAAAGGAAAGACATGTTCCTAGAAGCTTGCAGTCCAGCTGGGGAGACAACATCACAAAAACAACAAGTAGCATGGGACTACAAAAATTAAATGTTAAATTATGTACAAAAGTGACAGAAAATTATAGTTCATTGGAAATGAAATGCAAAATAAATTGGCCCAAAGGAAGAATAGAATTAGAAAGACAAGACATTTTCATAGACTGGATTCTACTCAACCCACCACATTTCTCTTCAGTGCAAATTCTATTACATGATTCAAGTGACAGTGGCATTTCTGGATCCATTAATAGTGTTTTCCAGATGGCCATTTCCTTGTTTTGCCTTAATCAGGTCTTAGCTGAATAGAGTCTTAAAACTTAATGTAATCACTACTTCCCAGAAATACAACCAAAACATGTTCCTTTTTATTAATAGGTCTTCCATTAAGGCCATTTATGTATAAAGCAGACAGTTTTGAATTTTTAGTAAATGATAAACTTGTAAATCTCTGAATCAACTCCTAACCACCACACCACCACCAAAACAGACAAACAAACAAAAGGAAGAAAGAAACAAACAACAACAACAAACAAACACTGAACAAAATGAAATGATCTTTCATCATCATGCTTAACAATCCTCAGTACTGATGGACAGAAATCAGGTCAAAACAACTCTTTCATTTTAACATTAGAAATGTATACTCTAAGGAGATCCAGTGGCGAGCAAACAGAAAGACTAGAAAATAAAACGTAAGAGAAAACCTGAAGAGAGTGGCCTAAGACAAAAAACAAACAGGTGAGAGCTCCAGCTGAGGGCAACCAGCTCTCACCGGCTCACTGTCCCCTGTTCCAAGGAGAATTCCCAACGAGACCGAGATAACCCCCTGATCACACCAGTGGCCAAAGAAATCGCAAATTCTCCCGTTCCCCAATGGTACTAATAATGTCAGGGTTTCTGAGTACTGATAGAAGTTTGTTGCTAAGTAGCAATTAGCCATGGGGATCTGTAATAACCCAATTCTGTCTTCACTCATGATCACCAGTGATACACCAATAGCCCTGTGGGTGTAGAAGGGGTGTCTCACCTTTTTCACGAGATTAGAATAAAAGAAAAGCAGCAGTAGTTACTGTAACAGACGTTCATTCTATCAGTGGTGATCGTTAGTATGGGTTACTGAGATGAGTTCTCTAAAAAAGACGAGAGAGGCCTTAGTGCCTCAAATATTTGGGAATAGATTGAAATAGATCCAAGGCAGATTTTCACCATGCAGGTCAGACTGCGCACCACCACCATCCCCACACACCACCACTACCACTCTGAGAATATAAAAATGCAACTACAAAGTGGAAATTGGGGCGCCTGGGTGGCTCAGTCAGTTAAGCATTAGACTCTTGGTTTCGGCTCAGGTCATAATCTTGCGGTTTGTGAGACCGAGCCCCCTAACAGGCTCCGTGCCGTAGGTGTGGGATTCGCTCTCTCCCTCTCTCTCTCTGCCCCTCTCCCTGCATGCTTGCTCTCTCCCTCTCTCTCTCTCTCTCTGCCCCTCTCCCTGCATGCTCTCTCTCTCTCTCTCAAAAAAAAAAAAAAAAAAAAAGACAAACAAAAAAAAAGTGGAGATTTTAATAGAAATGAAAGTTCAAAACTATGGGGCTATGCTTCAGAATGGTAATATAGACTGGTATCTGCATTATAACAGTAGCCATTGCAGAAAGATAGCTAATATTTTTATTAGTGCTTTAAACTTGATCACATAATATTTTAAATTATAACGGGAAACAATTTCCAAGCTGATTTGAATCAGGTCCTTTTATCTTACTTTTAATCCATATCCAAGTTTTTTTGGGGCAATCTCTTCTACCAGCACTTTGGAAGAGGAATACTGTAAAACTGCGTCCCACTTTGGGGGCCCTTCCCATCCCTATTGCTTCCAATTTCGTTTTGGATCTTTCGACATGAACATTAAGAAAATGGCACCCAAGAAAGCATATGTTGCCACATTATCACCAGCTGTTATTTATTGCCTTATCTAACTCCCCTTCAGGGCCTTTAAACATTACCCAGAATTCTCACCTGAAAACCTGCAAATGTTATGTAGGAAAGAAAGAATTTAATGTAGATGCAGAGTCAAACAGTATTGGCAGGAGTTAGAATTACAACTTAAGTATCATCAGGGTCTTTGTTGTTTTGTTCTGTTTTACTAACCATGAAGGCTCCACCAAAATTAAGTAGACTCTGTTTCCTTAAGAGATATGAAATGACAAGTTTTTGATGGCTAAATTCAGACATTCAATCCTCTTTCCATTACAAAACTACCAAGCAGTCAAGAAAGGGAAAAAGTCAAAAACCTGAAGTATAATTCGAAGGATTTTACAAACAGGAGGCAAACACTGAGCCTGTGATCATCTCATTGGCTATGCTCAAATCCGTAAGAATTCAAGGAGGGCAAAAGGTAAGTGTCCTAACCAGGTTTTTTAATATGTATGGTAGGACAGAGGAAGATAAACCTCCAAAGAGGATAAGATTACAAGTCTGTACAACATTTGCTTAACCAGGAGAATGGTAATGCAGGTATCTGCCTGTAATCCTAACACCCTCTATATACACTTCAATGGAGGACAAAAAACCCAAAAGATAGCTTTAGGAGTCAGTGTGTTTTCTTTCTTACTAACAAATTAAAGTATTTGGCAGTAATTTTTTCAAGCAGATGGACTGGAATATTTTGGGAAATGCTAAGGGGCCGATTTTCTATTGCTTTTTAGAATCTCAAGTTATAAAATAAGATTTTGGCTAAGCTAATCTTCCAAATTCAGCAGTGTTTATTAAAGGCAACAGCCTTTAACTTTCTTATCTAGATTATCTGTGAAGCAATAGTTAGCTTTAATTAGGAAATCAAATTCAAATAATCAAAATAATGCTGGATTCAGTGTCTTTAGTCCTCGAAAATAAGAACAGATTTAAAAATAATCATGTGGGGGCACCTGAGTGGCTCAGTCAGTTAAGCATCGAACTTTGGCTCAGGTCATGATCTTTCCGTTTGTGAGTTCAAGCCCCATGTCAGGCTCTGTACTGACAGCCCAGAACCTGGAGCCTGCTTCAGATCTGTGTCTCCCTCTCTCTCTGCCCCTCCCCCACTCATGCTCTGTCTCTTTCTCTCTCAAAAATAAATAAACATCAAAAAAATAAAAAATAACCACGTGCCCAGGACAATATGGACCCAACTTTTACCATTCTTTCTAATGTGCTCTTAAATCCATCCTTTCTTCTACTGCTTTTAAACCTAATTTTACTTTAAGGAACCTGCCTTATCTTTTACTTAGTCCATGATAAAGATTAGCACGTTTTCTCTACAAATACCTGTACTTACATTAAGCTCAAATGAACTCGTTTCCTAACTGTACCAGGCCAATCCCTGGCCATCCTGGTTGACCACTGATCCAAGCAGACATTATGTAAAAAAAGCTGTGCAGTTTCTTGTTTTACATTACTTTTATAGTGCATTGTGCAATTCCACTGGATATACAAAGAAATTATTCCTCTTTCTTGCCTCTTTCCTTAGATCAATCATCTGGCCAATATTTACTGAACATCTGCTATGCACTTAGTCTTGCAAAGAATTACTTTTACAGCTGTCCAAATAAATAGCTATAAAACTTTGCTCTCAGATCCAATCCCATGACCTCTTGACTGGCTCTCTAACATAGAAGCCTATAAAACTATTTTTTTAGAAACTAGAAAGTTACTCTAAAGGCTAAGAATTCTCTTCACTTCAACCACATAATAGAAGAATCCAATGATCAAGCACAAATGACTGTCCTGCCTCATCCATGAGTTTGACAGTAAAGGAAACCATGTTACTCAAATCTATTAATATTTGGTTCCAGAGACTAGGTAACCAGTTGGGAAGTGAGGGATCCCTTTATATGGTGCACTGGAGCTCGCTCTCAACTGGCTCAGGAACTGACTTTGTGTGTTTCATCCCAAACTTCAGAGACTTCAAGTTGGCAGCCTGAGATGAGCCAGGAGGAAAGTATTTACACCTCTGTGATTTTGTTCCAAATAGTCCCCTCTCCAAAAAATCCAAATCTATTCTGCTCCTGGGTTTGGCTAGTAAGTGTTAAGTTTTACATTAGGAAATCATCACTTGCAAGAAACAGTAAGAACTAGCAAGAATAGAAAAGTAGAAGGTCCCTAGCCCTTGGGGAACCTCCAAAGCATTCAGAGGGTCAAGACAGAAGTAATGCTGTGAGGGGCAGGTGTACAAAATACTAGTGAAGTTGGCAGGAAGGATCCAAATCAGATAAAACTGTCAGGAAGAGCTCAAAGACAAAGAGGGAATGGGATTTGAAGTAGAAGTTACTTGGCAGTTGTGGTTTTGGTCAACTGGAAAGAGTGGAAACAGTCATCCCAAGGGGGATTACTGAATGGGCAAGACGAAGAGGTAAAGGAGTAAGATGAGCCAGAAGGGGACTTTGGGCCAATATGAGGAAGGATACCTGGGAAGCTAAATAGGCAGAGGGAGCTACTGAAGTTCTGAGAAGACAGTGATAAAGTATTTTAGGAATATTCTTGCCAATTTTGCTCACCTCCTTGTTTTTATGATCTTTAATTCTTTCGTTCTGATCTCTGATAATCTCAAACCCCCTAGTTTTCAGACTTGTTAGACTAGAATCCATGCTAGCACTGAGCACAGCACCCTGGCATGTCACCTGGTAACCCCGAGCCATCTGCTGAGACCTAACAAGTAACAGCTGATGCCAGCTTTGCCTCATAAAGTTTGTATGAGGGATTCCCAAATAGTTTAGGGGAAATTTCAGCCTAGACTTTGTCTTCAGCAAATTGTAAATTATCGGGATTTAAATGAAGGTGATTCTCATCTTCAACATTTACAAAAACTATGCATATCCATCCTTTAAGCCATTCACTGGGAACCCCACACGGCTCTTCCCATAGAAAACCCCTTCCTTCTTATCTTTGCACCTTGTAAATAATTCTGGCACAACGACTACTCTGAGCACTAACCTCTTAGTGCTAAACTCTACAGACTGTAATCAAACTGGAATAGGATGAGGGGGAAGGACTGGCCGGTGTTGGGGGGAGGCGGTGCATGTGGAGAGAAGGGGAGGAAGAGCTACAACTTACTGAAAACTTTCACTGAGCCTTTCGCAGACCCCAATAAATCCCCACAGTAATCCTGTGAGAGAGGAAGACACAGACTTAGTTCACTCCCATACCTTCCAGAATTTTGGTTTCATACCTGACTCCTTCCTCGGCTCGAAGGTCCCAGGAAAGGACTACTACATGTGCATACAACCCCATTGTGCTATGTGCCCATAATGACACTCAGTAGAAAACTGATGAGTAAAAACAGAGTCAGAAATGGTAATTAACTTTCCAGGCTAAACTTGATAGGTTAGAATAATACTGGGTCTTAGCAATACAAATTATTGTAACGCAGAAGAAGGAAAAGGGAAGGTGTTCTCCCCACTTCTGAGCAAAATCCTCAATGTTCCCTTTATCCCACCTCATACTTCCTCTTCTTACTAAATAAATTTCAGGCTCCCCTAGTCTCCCTTACAGCCTCTCCAATCCAGGCTCAGCCTACTCCCTAAGTGACCCACGTTACACAACAACCTCCTCTTCTCTTCCTAAAAGACTTCTGTTTCCTTATAAAATAGCAGATAGCAACAAGGTCTATAATCATTAACATACAAATTGTTAGTAGCCCCTTCATTCTCCTAGTTATTTCTTTAAAGAGGAGCGAATAGATTCACTGAACTTAAATGAACCTCTCATTGGTAGAGACTCAAATTATACGACGCATGTTCATATGGTACATGTATGGTATATGTCAACACCCACCCATGCCCAGGCTTCAGTTACTGGGAGAGAAGATTAGTGGAGGAGGGGTCCTTTCTGGGGCAGGTCAACCTTGACTGGGATTCTATGTGGGTTTTTTTTAACATTTATTTATTTTGAGAGAGAGAGAGTGGGTGCACGTGTGAGTGCACAAGTGGGGGAGGGGCAGGGAGAGAGGGAGAGAGAATCCCAAGCAGGCTCCATGCTGTCAGTGCAGAGCCCAACACGGGACCCGATCTCACAAACTGTGAGATCCTGACCTGAGCAGAAATCAAGAGTTGGACGCTTAACCGACTGACCCACCCAGGTGCCCCTGGGACTCTGTTTAAAAGCAAAACTTCTCGGGACGCCCGGGTGGCTCAGTCAGTTGAGGGTCTGACTTCGGCTCAGGTCATGATCTCGCAGTTTGTGGGTTTGAGCCCCACCTTGGGCTTGCTGCTGTCAGCACAGGGTCTGCTTCGGATCTTCTGTCCCCTGTTTCTCTATCCCTCCCCAGCTCCCACTCCTGCAATCTCTCTCTCTCTCTCTCTCTCAAAAATAAAATATTTTTAAAAAAAAAACATTTTTCAAGCAAAACTGCTCAAATTTCACTTGTTAAAATGCAGCCTCTAATTCAGCAGGATTGGGTGGAAGCTGAGAATCTGCATTTCTAACTATCAAGGGTTGGTGAGGCTGCCCGTCAGCAAAGCACACTTCAAGTAGCACTGCTTTAAGCTATTGCATTTTTCCACTGCTTTTTAATGCTTCCACTTCTCCAGCTACAGGTTTTCTAAATGTATGAAGGTGTAAAGTCTTTTTTCAAAATAACTCTAGGGTCGGCAAGATCTGAACACTGGAAATTGGACTGGAAGAGGAAGGAAACAAAGGGCAGCGCGATGTGCACGTATCCGCACACACGTATCTAAACCAAGCCTGCAGGTGTTCATGAGAGTTACAGCAGACCTGGACTGCTGTTTCTTTCCTCGACTTATCTGCCTCATCTTCCTCGACAGCCCTTAGGCTGTAAAATACCTTTTAGCAACCTAATGACAGCTTACTTACACTGCAATGTGACCTTGTAGGAGAAGCGATGACTTTTCTAAAGGAGAGGAGTAGGATATGATACCATATCAGGGCCACATGTGAGAAGAAAAACAAGTCTGTTTTACTTTTTTTTTTTTTTAATTGAAGGTCATTGAATCATTGTGGATGCGTGTGTGTACAAGCATATGAGACCAACCGAGTAAACAGAGTAAGAAAAAAATGAAACAGAAAACTGGGCAAAATATATGAGTAAGCAATTTATAGAAAATGAAACCTAAATAGCCAATAAACATATTATGAAAAGATAAAGCCACAATGAGATATTATTTCACATTATTTCATCATTTGACAATACCAAGTGTTACCAAAGATGCTGAGCCAGGGAAATCCCTGTGTACCCTTGGTGGGGAGTACCTCACATATGTGAAGAGGTACACATACCCCGGCAATTTAGCACTTCCCATGCCAGGTACATTCTAGAAAAATCACAGTAACATAGTAACAGATAAACAGGAAGATAGTAACAGATTGTCACTAAAAATCCTACCAGTATTATTTAGAATTAATAAAAGAAAAGGAAAAGGAAAAAAAAAACCAAATGTCACTTATAGAATAGAGGAACCACAGTATTTTCAAACTTTAGAATACTATACAGCTGTGGAAATGAGTAAACTTGAGTTACCCATGATCAACATGTATGGAGTGGGGCAAAGTTGAAAATAAATACATTGTATGTATGTTTAGCATAAAACTTACAATGTGTAAAATGATCACTCATTGTTTGGGTCCCAAACATAGGTGTTTAATTGCATGGGAATAAGAAACAGCAAATTCAAAAGAATGGATCCCTCTGCAGGAGGGAAGTAATGTTTTATTTTTTAAGGTGATAGACAAAAATATGGGCATTTGTCATATGTTATATTCTTTGTATTTCTTAAATACTTCATAATAAAAATTTAAGATATTGTTTTGGGGAACTGGTAACCACATTCCCTTAATAAAGAATTGATAGCAATTAATTATGACCAAAAGTTCTATTCAAGTTACATTCATTCTGAAGTTTCCTAAGAGCCACATCCTTCAAAAATATCAAGCTGGAATTAGTGTTATGGTGCAAAAAGAACCATCTAGGTGCAATGAATAACCTCTCCTTTCTAAATCAGTGGTCTCTAAAGTGAGGTACGTTTGGGCTCAAGAAAAAAATAACAGAATTTTTTTCTCATAAAATCTTTTTGATTCCTAGGTTTTTGTCTGTTGTATAATATGCATAATAGACACCAATATAAATTATTTATATTAATTATATAATATATAATTTACAATATGGTCCTGCATGGTGCTAAGTGTATATCATTCAAAAGTAAACTTTTACTGGGACACCTGAGTGGCTCAGTCAGTTGAGCTTCTGACTTCAATTCAGGTTGTGATCTCATCGTTCATAGGTTCGAGCCTCACTTCAGGCTTTATGCTGACAGCATGGAGCCTGCTTCAGATTCTGTGTCTCCCTCTCTCTCTACCCTCCCCTGCTTGTGTGCTCTCACTCTCTCTCTCAAAAAATAAAAAAAAAAAAAACATTTTTAAAAAAAATTTTAAGAAAAATAAACTTTACTGGCCAGGGTACAAAGTCCAGAAAGATTAAAAACCACTGTTCAAGATGACCATTAATGAACTTTAAAAACCACCCATCCAAGTAATCTATACCCAAACCCTAAAGGTTAAAAACAGAAATTTAGAACAGGACTGGATTTTTAAGACAGAAATTATTAGTGGAAAATATCTTAAACCAGAAAGTTAAAACTGCAGTCTGAGTGGTGCCTGGGTGGCTCAGTCGGTTAAGTGTCCTACTCTTGGTTTCCACTCAGGTCATGATCTCACAGGTTGGGAGACTGAGCCTTGTGTCAGGCTCAGTGAGGATCGTGGAGCCTGCTTGAGATTCTCTCTTTCCCTCTCTCTCTCTCTGCCCCTCTCCTGCTTGTGTTCTCTCTCTCTCTCTCCCTCAAAATAAATAAACAAACTCTACCAACTCTCTACAGATGAAATTTTATATCAGGCTTCAAGATAAGGGTTGATATAAATGCCAACCAATGCAGCACCAGGTCTGAATACATTACTGTTGAACGTTTTGTTTTAAAAAGAAGGGAAAAGAAACAGAAAGAAAATAAATCACTTAAAAAACCCACATGGGAACAGGGCACAATCTAGGAAACTGAGTGCCACTCTTTAACACAAGAGCTAAATTAACATTCTCCAACTGCTTCCAGCTATTGATATTCATTTTGGAACAGGCAGGACATATTTAGAAAATGGCACATCACCAGAAAATGTGGGTGAGGGTGTAGGATTTTGCCTGATACAATGCAGCTAGAATCTTTCCAGAGCCAACTTCAGAAGCCAGAAAAGAAAATGTGTTGCACACACCCTTTAGGCTGAAATGTAATCTTCCAACAAAATAAACTATATAAAATCAAGTAGTATCATCTTACTATAAATAACTGTTCAAAGAAGCTGCATTTTAAAATAAACTCCTTGGGGGTGCTCAGTTGGTTAAGCATCCGACTCTTAATTTTGGCTCAGGTCACCATGATCTCACAGTTCGTGAGACAGAGTCCCACATGGGGCTCTGCACTAACACCGTGGAGCCTGCTTGGGATTTTCTCTCTCCCTCTCTCTCTCTGCCCCTCCCCGACTTGTGTATGCTAAATAAATAAATTCTCTCTCTCAAAATAAATAAACATCTTCAAAAAATTAAATTAAATTAAATTAAAATAAAATAAACTGCTTGGTCTTTACACTAGTGATCTTAGTTACTGCCAACTGAATTCATGATAAAAATAAATAGTTTTACTAAATGTGTAATAAAAAACTTAAATACACCTTTTAGGGCACCTGGGTGGCTCAGTCGGTTGACCGTCTCAGGTCATGATCTCACAGCTCGTGAGTTCAAGCCCCGCGTCGGACTCTGTGCTGACAGCTCGGAGCCTGGAGCCTCCTTCGGATTCTGTCTCCCTCTCTCTCTGCCCCTAACCCACTCGCATTCCATCTCTGTCTCTCTCAAAAATAAACATTAAAAAAAAAAAACACACACACACACTGTGTATTTGAGTAAATAAATAAATAAATACACCTTTTAATGCAATGAGATGAGTATATATTCACATGTGTGATTTGTCAGTTTAACAACAAAGTAATAAGTGCACATAACCAGCTACCATAAAGGCCTGCATTCTGGCAGAAGCAGAAATAGAGGTGGTTGGATACTAAAAATATCATTAAACCATAAATCAAGGGAAATTAAGATAGTTACTAGGAGAGTGTACATTTTGCTTTAATAATAATGGTCTCACACCAATATTTTTTTTTCTTTTTTTTTTTAATATTTATTTTTTTTTTTTAATATATGAAATTTACTGTCAAATTGGTTTCCATACAACACCCACTGCTCATCCCAAAAGGTGCCCTCCTCAATACCCATCACCCACCCTGCCCTCCCTCCCACCCCCCATCAACCCTCAGTTTGTTCTCAGTTTTTAACAGTCTCTTATGCTTTGGCTCTCTCCCACTCTAACTTTTTTTTTTTTTTTTTTTTTCCTTCCCCTCCCCCATGGGTTTCTGTTATGTTTCTCAGGATCCACATAAGAGTGAAACCATATGGTATCTGTCTTTCTCTGTATGGCTTATTTCACTTAGCATCACACTCTCCAGTTCCATCCACGTTGCTACAAAAGGCCATATTTCATTTTTTCTCATTGCCACGTAGTATTCCATTGTCACACCAATATTTTAAAAAAACATTCATTTGGACTCTAGCTCACAAAGTCTAACACAGGCCTTGAGCAGTACCAATTTATACAGACACCTATTTTATGATATGCCATAAGGGAGCTACATATCTCTAAAAAAGGTGCAAAGCTTAGAAAGCTATCTGCCATTTCATATATGATAATGGAAAGATTTATCAATTTCCATCCTGTCTCCACTGCTGATTACTCGTTTAGGATTTGCTTCCTACCAGATACATGATAGAATATAATAGGTCATTTCAGGATAAATAAGTTTTTGATGAAAGCATTTGCTAGGTTTTCTAATTTCTTCCCTCGAGTGCCTGAAACTAAGCAAATTAATCACGCTAACATCCAGGCTCTCAAAGCAAGAGGCCCATTTATTAGAATATGTTCCATATAGAAACATGGCATGTATCGTGCTCCCATCCCCTAGAGCCAACCCTTTGGGCCTAGGGAGAGAGGACTAACCATAGATGGGTGTCCACGGCTGACAAATTTCTCTGATGCACGACAGTAGCTTGGTCCGTGGTCCCACAGCTCTGCCTCCCAGAGAGCATCAGTAACCAAAGTCTTTTCTCAGTGGTTTCTTCTGAGAGGCTCATTAGACTCCCCAGACAACACAGCTCCCACTCAGTTTTGTACCCTTGATGCAGTTGAACAGTTCCTCCTTCAAACCAGGAGCAGAAATGAATATCTGTCCAGGTTGGACAGTTCCTAAATCTTTCCACTTTTTATGCTAGAATTCTCTCAACTACAAATAATGGGACAGAGGGGAGAAGCAAGGAAGAGAAGAGAGAGGAGACGAAGGGGAAGGGATCCATAGCTGGATCCAGGAGATTTCATCAATACTAGATCCCTTTCTCTGCATCTCTTCCCTCTGCTTTTCTCTGCATGATCCTCATTTTCTAGGAGGGTCTTACCTTAACAGTGACACGATGTCTGCCAGCAGCTTCAGGCTTACATCTCCCCAGCTTTAAGTCCAGTGAAAAGAGAGCATCTCCTTTTAAAGAATTTCAGTAAAATTTCCAGAATGAAAATTTATCAGTTCTAATTGGCCTCTCATGGGTTATGTGCTCATCCCAGAACCAATCATGTGGCTGGGGAGATACAAGGATGTCTATGATTGGCCCAGCCCAAGTCAGATGCCCACCCCTGGCATCAGGAAGAAGGGAGGTTTCAAAAGGCAAACCAGGGTGCTGCAACAGAAGAGGAACGTTTCGGCAAGCCCACAGCTGATCTCAGGACCCTCCTTGTTTATCCTGTCTTCAAGCCCCCTCCCACACTTTCCCAACCTTCAGCCTTTTTTTTTTTAACGTTTATTTATTTTTTTTGCGACAGAGAGAGACAGAGCATGAATGGGGGAGGGGCAGAGAGAGAGGGAGACACAGAATCGGAAGCAGGCTCCAGGCTCTGAGCCATCAGCACAGAGCCCGTCGTGGGGCTCGAACTCACGGACCACGAGATCGTGACCTGAGCTGAAGTCGGACGCTTAACTGACTGAGCCACCCAGGCGCCCCCCCAACCTTCAGCCTTTACCATGTTTGTCAAACACAGAACCTCTCCACATGTTTCCCTGACACAGGAAAAACTCGTGTGGTGTACTAACCCTAGAGTCAAACAGCCTGGGTTCCATTTCTGGCTCTATCACTTCAGCAACCTGCACAGTCTCTCTGCACCTAAATTTCCTCATCAAAAAAAGGAGGGGAGAGCCCAGGTGGCACAGTTAATCGTCCGACTCTTGACTTCATCAGTTAATTGATTCATGCATCCGAGCCCTGTGTCTGGCTCCATGTTGACAGCGCAGACCCTGCTTGGGATTCCTTCTCTCCCTCTCTCCCTGCCCCTCTCCTGCTCGCTCAGTCTCTCAAAAAAAAAAAAAAAAAAAAAAAAAGTTAAAAAAAGGTAGGTGACAATAGCACATCTATCATTAAGTTGTTGGGACAAATCAATAAGATAATGCATGCAAAATGCTTAAAACAGTGCCTGGAACAAAGTTATCTCTCGAAAAACAGTAGGTATTAATATTCAATGATTGGTTAACACTTCACTAATACTGCCTCATTTTTGCTTATATCTGAGATGTCTTACAAATGCAATTTATAAACAGATATCACTTAAGAAAACATATAAGTATGGGGTGTATCTAATGGTGTTTTCTAAGACTGTATTTCCTAATTTATATTCTCATTATCAATGAATGAATGGGCCTATTTCACTTCATCTTTACCAAACTGGGCATTATCTTTTAATCCTTCTTGCAGAGCTATTATGAAAAAATTCAGTTAACAATTATCAAAGTAGGTCTTTTTTAATCCATAAGACACTAAACACCTAAAAATCTAAAAATACAATAATGTATAGTTTATCCAAAGCTCTCACTAGTTTTATATTGTGTCTATTATTTAATTTGGTTACTGATAAACCCAGGAAAGAAGAAAGTACAGCTTAAAATTTGGAGTACATAGGAAAGCAGAATTCTGAACAGTAAAAGACTGTGTTTATAACCCTGCAGGCAATGCAAAAAAATCTAGATAGAAATAATATCATATCCTCAACTCATTAAAAGCAAAAGCTAATGGGGCACCTGGGTGGCTCAGTCGGTTCAGCATCTGACCTCAGCTCACATCATGATCTCACGGTTCATGAGTTTGAGCCCCACATTTGGCTCTGTGCCAACAGCTCAGAGCCTGGTGGCTGCTTAAGATTCTGTGTCTCCCCCTCTCTCTGCCCCTCCCCTCTTCACACTCTGTCTCTTTCTCTCTTTCTCTCTCTCTCAAAAATAAACATTAAAAAAAAAAGCAAAAGCTAAGTGAATATAAGAAAAGGAGAAATTAGCCCATATTTAATGTGTGGAAGAAAGTTGTCATGAATATTTTTCCAGCAGTTGTCTGATAAAAGTTTTGGTCAATTCACTTCATCATATTGCTGCCATTAAAAAAAAAAAAAAAATCAAACTCAATCTAAATTTCCTTATTAAAGCTAAAAATTAATAGACCATTTATAGGAAATTTTGCATGCTTTTAAAATAAAGAAAACACTTCTGCTTTTTCAGCTTTCAAGTGTTTCAGGAGGAAAATTCTAAATGGGATGCACGCAAAATTCATTCATGTTCAAAATCCCTTCAAGTGTCCCAGGGGATTCATTTTCATTTGTGTCATAATTTAATACAAAGTCTATGCTATTAATTGACTTTCCTTTAATTCTTTTCAAGTGTTTATTGTCAAAAAATCTGAATGAATGCTTCATACTTCTTTAAAGTAAAACCTGAATAAAACGGACAGGAAGATACTAAGCTCCCGCTGCTTGCTGATAACGTCAGAGGAGGGAATGCCAAGGACCACCACCGTCTTGCAGGAGCTAAACATCTCCTAAACACAAGTCCCACTCATGAAACAAATGTCCAGAGAGACTTAGACAGTGGCTTTGGAGAAACAGAAGCAGCAGGAAATTTAAAAAGGAGAAATCATAGTGTCCCTGGCATGAGGAGTGGCTCCAAGCAAAGGGGAAACTTGACCTAGGCTCTGAAGAGCAGAATTTAAACAGGCAGCATGGAGAAGGAAAAACTCCTCACACAAACCCTGTACAATGCAAAATGGTTCTCGTAAAAACAGACCCACTCCCACAGACATGCCTCCTGGCTGCTGGTATGTAATGTCATTTCTTTTCCTACAGTTCGTTAATGTGAAAGGTGGATGTTATACTGCCCAGTAGCTCTGCAGTTACTGGGGTTTGGCTGGATACTTCCTTAAAGTCAGTCTGAACATTCTGTTGCTTATACCCACTAACCAGAATGGGTTAAAAACGTACGTCAGGGAGAGAAATTATTGCTGTTAGTATTATCACTATTGATTTTAACGTCACTCTCAACAGCTGTTTTTTACCTAATCCCCATAAACATTTTCATCAAGAACAGTATCAGAAAAAAATATGACAAAAGTACCAGAGGAGATCCCAACTCATACCAGAAGAAGGAAGCCAGCCCTGCGATTGAGAACAGGAAGTCTACAATATGAGAAAGTAGCAAGCTGCCTTCTTCACCACTTTCTCAATTCACTGGAAATGCTTACTGATTTGTATGGCCGAATAGAAACACAGCAGCCCAAGCAAGGGAAAAGACAACCTCTAAGTTGTGGTATAAAATGTGGTCTCTTATAACAAACTTCATGATTACTGGATTTCATCCTAAGAGACAAATGGGGTCAGACAGCACCCATTAGAGGACCCACTGGAACCCCACTTACTGAGAAGTAACACAGCCAATGTCAGGGCCAAAGAGCCAATGTCAGGGCCAAAGAGGAGGGTACATAATTGTAAAATACTTGAAAAGAGGTCACAATATAGTACAGCATAAGCTCATTCCACCGGCATATTATTACTGAGGGGGAGAGCCGTGCCCTCCGTTTCTCATGTAATGGATAAAGAAGCGATGGTGCAGAAAACTGGCCACTGTGAGTATATACAAGTCGGTGGCCGAATAAGGAAGTGAACCCAGGGCCTTTGAAATCATTTCTAGCTCCGTCTCTGCCATACATTTTCCCCATCTCCATCAAGAGGAAGGTGGGAGTAAAATTCCAAAAGTATCTACAGCCTTTGGCATAATACTCATCATTCCATTACAGAAATAAGCAACAAGGAGCAGGAATTTACACTTGCCTACAAGACTTCCATGGTCAGCAAGGGGTTCTCAATCTTCTCAACAGGATGTGCAACTGACATCTGGGGGGAACAGCTCTTCCTTGTGGAGGGACATCTCAAGAATGGCAGAGCAACTCCTGCTAAATCCCAGTACTGTAATCAAAATCAAAATTGTCCCAACACACGTCCCAGACTGCCCCCTGACTGAAAATCACTAGGTCACTGAGCCATAGCTACTTTGTTCCACTACCTGGGTCTCCATCCAATGCTTAACCCAGCACATTATGCTGTGTTTACACAGTACTCAATATTTCCAAGGACAAACTCGGGGTCTCTCTCCTTTTCCTCTACCAGCTCCCTCTTCCAGACTTCCTTATTTCTATAAACAGAAACCTGCCTCAAGAGCTTTGAGTTATCTTTGACTCTTCCTGCCAGTCCCATATTTTCTTTGTCATCCTGCCCTGACTTTCCACTCCCACAACCATAATTTTGCTTGAAGGACGGAGATAGTCTCTTAACGGGTCTCCCTGCTTCAGTGCATCATGAACCTCCTACTGTGTCCTAACTGCAGCTCTATTTGTATATTACCCATGTCAAGAAGTATTTCAAAGACTCCTTACTGCCTGCTAAGTTAGATACCTGACCCAGCATTTGAGATCTTTCACAACATGACCCCAAAGGTTTTTCCCACCACACCAACCATCACTCCCCCACAAATACCTTTTCTCCAGTCTGTATTCTACCCTAACCCTGTTCCTATCTCAGCCATCTGTTTTCCCTGTACGTCCCAATAAAAGAGGTGGTCTGCCTGAAACACCTTCTTTTCCACATTTCTAGCAAATCACATCAGTTTTGGAGGTGTCCTTCACAAAGCGTCTCCAACTTCCCCGACACGAGATTTTTTTTCTCTTTCATCCTGCTCCACACACAGCACTGTGTACTTTATTGTCCTAATATACCTACTTGTGTACTCCCTCATCCACTATAGTGAAACAATGCTGCATTTGGGTTGTTCCACATGTAATAAAAGCCTGGTTTCTGTCTGGGGACCAAGTACCCTCCATAAGTAGTCCACTAGAATTGAATGAGGCCCCCAGGGTGGAGCAGGGGGCCAGGCTCAGGCAATCTACACATTCCACCCTCAGCCACAGCCAGGGGCTCTGGTATGCGCACCTGACAAAGTGGAGACAGGGACTAGGAAAAGCACTGAATTGGGAGAATGGAAAGTTGGACGGGCCACAGGACACAGAGGTGAAAGGTGAGAGACACTCTCTGACGTCTGCACTGTGCCACACAACACCTTGTCCTTTCCTAGAGTGTCAGTTACACTGGTAAAAAGTATCCTTTTCCTGCTTAAGCAAGTTTGAGGTCCCTTGCAAGCAGAGCCCTATTTAAAACATCCTTTCTATTGTCGGTTGGCTACTTAAGGGAAGTATCTGACCCTCAGTCATGTTTCCCACCCCGTGCATAGCTCAGCAGGTTACCACCATTATACACATGTACAAAGACATATGTGCATTGTACTTAATAAGTACTTGTACTCAAGAAATGTTTCTGACATGCATTTGAGAATAAATATTTTAACTGGGAAGAAATAATGGACTTAATTTTAGCCCTCTGCAGTCTCTCCAGTCATCACCTTATCACTTGTAGTCAGTAGACACTGGAAAGCTTTCATTAGCAAGTTTCAGGAAGGCTTTGCATTCATAATTAAACTCTTCTGTGAAAACTCACCCCTGCTTTCAGGATTACTTAAGTACTAGTAGCATATGGCAAAGCAGGTGTTTGGCAGCAAATGTTTTTCAAAAGATCTTTTGAAGACCACAAACTTGTTTCTCATTCTAAAATTAGGTAGAGTCTCACAATTTTAGTTTGGCTTCCCTGACCCTGTCAATTACATATTAATCTCATCCTACCCAGAAGCTACAGGTCATTAGGTGCTGCCGAAAGAGGTATAGTTATGCCTGATCTGCTCAAGGTCTGAGAAAGCGTCACAGTTGTTATTTGTGTCCAGGCTGTGAACGCTTTGGGAAAAGAAGTGCCTATGGGCCCTGCACACTGCGGTGGGGTGGACTCACTCACGGGAAATCCGTGACAGACCATCTCCTGAGAGACCTCTCCGGGTGTCGCTCCTTGCCGGGATTCACGGACCACAACTCAACTCAGCCCTCAGCCTTGGAGGCTCAAAAACCTATCTGTGACAGTCCACCAAGCTGGAGGCATCTTCAGAGGTGGATTTTCATAAAAAAAGCTTACACTAACATAGAAAACCATAACGCCAATTAATTTAGTTTACAATAAGAGGTACCTATATTTATTAGATAGGAGGTATTAGAAAACTTGAGGTATCAGAAAACTTAAAGTTCATCTGATTACTATGTTCTCTCCCCTAGCTAAGCTCATGGAAGACAAATCATAATCATTCGACTGCTTTGGCAAACAGTGAAACCAAAGACTAAGGGATTTAGATGTCCTTACAGATGTCCTTACCTCCCACAAGGCAGCTTAGAAGATGTTGTTCCCATAATATTCCAAGTAAATTGACCACACTCCTTCCCCATGAAGAGAGCTAGCTGCACAATGACCAAATTCCCCCTTTTTCCATATGCATTCTGCTGCCTTCTTTCAAGGGCCGACTGCAAAATCTGCAGGGCCCAATCCAAAAGAAAAATGTGGAGCTAACTCCTTGTTCAAAAAGTAGGACGGGGGCACCTGGGGGCTCAGTGGGTTAAGCGTCCAGCTTCAGCTCAGATCATGATCTCACGGTTTGTGAGTTCGAGCCCCGCGTCGGGCTCTGTGCTGACAGCTCAGAGCCTGGAGCCTGCTTCAGATTCTGTGTCTCCCTCTCTCTCTGTTCCTCCCCTGCTTGTACTTTGTCTCTTTCTCTCTCTCTCTTAAAAATAAAGATTAAAAAAAAAAAAGTAAGATAAAAATGCTGCTAAAGATACAGAAATATATTTTTCCTTTCTTCCATGGTCTTCCTCTCTCTTGACCTATCATGTTATTTTTAATTTGCTATTTAATAGCATGACCCCTTGAGTACAGAGGTACTCCCTGGACCAGAACAAACGCTCAGGGACACCAGACAGGCCCGCACCATGACTTGGTGTAAGTGTGCAGCCCACTAACCAGTGGGTTCCCCCTCCCACCAGCTGCTGGACAATGTCTATGCCAGGGGAGGTGAAGCCAAGCCAGACAATTCCCCTTGCAACAGGGCATGCAGCCCAACCCACCATAGGTAGGCTATCCCAGGAATTGCAACATCTACAACATCTACGTTAGGACATACTCAGTACCTGGATTACGAGTGGGTGAGGGGCATCAAATCACCTGCTGAAAGCATTATGGTGCTGCCAGCCCAAGGTGAAAATGACCAACACCATGCCCCTCACCAAGACACCACAGGGCATACATATTGGACCCTGACACTTCCTGCACCCAGTCTCCCACAGGGGACAAAGGGTGATAGTGATTACTTGATGACCAGGGTATGCGCAGGCCGAGCAGGACCAGAGGACCAGGGAGCAGGGGAGGAGGCTGCCAAGTCTGGAGAGGCGGGGCTCCATGCTCCTAGACAAGCTCCACTGTCCCATCAGACTTTATTTACAAAAACACAAATTCAAACACAAAATTAAGAATTTCAAATTGGCAGAGCGCCTGGCTGGCTCAGTCAGAGGAACATGCGACTCTTGATCACGAGGTCATGAGTTCAAGCCCCATGTTGGGTGTAGAGATTACTTAAATAAATAAAACCTTAAAAAAAAAAAAGAATTTCAAAATAGCAAACACAGAGGACTGTACCCCAAGCGCAGAGCCCTTCCTAGTGGTGTGCCCGTGTGACTGCACGAGTCATATACCCTCCTTCTCTTGCTTCTTGTCTTCTAAATGTCACTGTGTATGCCAGTGACAAGCAATGACAAGCAAATACAGTTCAATTTTCAATTTTGCCTACACTTACAACTTGGTAGCTTGCCTCAAGAAAACTACGGTTCCTCATTAGTTAACGTTTTTTTTTTTTGTATTTGAGAGAGAGAGAGAGAGCAGGGGAGAGGTGAAGAGCGAGAGAGAGAGAGAGAGAGAGAGAGAGGGAGGGAGGGAGGGAGGGAGGGAGAGAATCTTAAGCAGGCTCCACACAGTGCAAAGCCCAATGCAGGACTTGATCCCACGACCCTGGGATCATGACCTGAACCAAAATCAAGCTCAACCAACTGAACCACCCAGGTGCCCCTAAACAGGTACTTTAAAGACTAAACAACTTCCACATGGGTATTGATTTCATAATGGAATTAAAGGAAGCATTCTTATTTTCCTCATTTCTAAGCCTTATACTGTAGCACCCAAATACTGACAACATGGACAACTGGCCAAGCACAGCAATAAGCATGGATTGAAACATGCCTTGAGAATGCATTTATCTTCATTAATTTATTTATTCAGTGGATTTAATAAATCTTATGTGCCTACATGCCAGGCATTATGCTGAGGTCTGTGTTACAAAAATCAAGAATTATACAATCCCCTGAAGAGTCCACAAGTCACGCCGAGAAGACACACACGAAAGCAGATCATTTGGTTTCCTAAGTGCTGTGGAATCATGTGCCCTGAAGACACAGGGAGGGAAGGGCATCCAACGCATCCAGGTGAATTGGGGTGAAGGTTTTCCAACCTTTCCCATTAAGTCCGCGGGAACATTTTTTCCCAAGAAAACTGACAACACCTTGGAGTTACAAACCTTCTCCTACAAGCTTTCAGAATCTACTGTGTGAGAACACAATACCACCTCTGAAGTATGAGAAGGTGTCTTGCCGAAAAAACAAAAAAGAATCAAAACCTGAATCTATTCAAGCCTCCAAGATTCAACTACCAATTTATAAGAAAAAACAGGGTACAGGGGAATGTATTAAACTAACACCAAGGGATGCATTCAGCAATGTCCAGACTGTGGGGGACACTCTAATAGGCCAAATCATTCAATTTCTTCAAAAACTAAATTGGACGAAGGAAAAAATAGAATGCTCGTTAGATGAAAAGAGATCTACAAGATATATTAACTGCCTGCAGTGCGTGGGCCTTGTGTGGAAGTGTTTTGTATCCTTGTGGAGGGAATGAAACATTATGACACTTAGGAGACCAAAATATTTAAGGAAATTAAGGAACTGCTAGTGTTTTAGATTAACTCTGGCACTATAGGTATGGATAAGGAGACAAGAAAGCAAAACAGTTAAGAGTCCAAGCCTGGGTATTATATTTCCTGGTTTCAAATACCCCTTCTGAGACTGGGCAACAAAACGTTGAGTAAGACCCAATGGCTGTATGTCCTCTAAAACAGGAAATGATAATGGCAGCTGTTTCATTACGTTGTTGGAGGCTGAGACGTACACGAAAAGGTGCCTGGTCCACAGGAAGCGTCCATCTCATGTTCATAACTAGTATGGTGATGAGGGACTTTTTATAAACCTCGCTATCGATTTCACTCAGTCACGTTACTCTGATCTCAACTAGGTTACTCTTCTTGCACTTTCCATACATAGCACCCTTATTAAGTGATCAAAATTTAGCTTTTCTTTTAGGATTTGTGTTCAAAATTCCTTCAATCCCAATTCTTCTCAAACTGCGCACACCAACCTGGTTCCCTTAGGCTGCCTGGCTCACCCTGATGCCTGCAGGATGTCCTTTAATGGGGTGCACCATTCACATCCACCATCCTTCCCTGCTTGCTCTCTCTCACGTGCATCTCCCCTCCCAGCCACCAAATTCACAAGTCCCTGTGCCTTTCCTTTACTGCCCTGTGGACTTGAATAGTAAATTTCCAGGAATAAAGTCACCTCCTCTGCTAAATGTCTTTGGCTGAAGCCTCTTTCAGCTCCTACATTCATGCCCTCATTCAGCCCAACAGGATCCAGGCAGTACCCTCCTGACTGTGGCTAGGGCAAGCTCATGCTTCTTCTTTCACTCCGGGTCTGTACTGTATAACCTAAGATGCGACAAACACAATCCACCATTTGCCGCTTCTCATGGCCTTCAGGCCACAAAAGCACCTGCCAAGTCTGAAAGTTCCCATCCTCTGCAGCAATCCCAACCCTCTCTCCTCTTCGGGGCAGAGAAGGACAGGAGCCTTGGTGAATCTTAGGACCAGGGACCAGCTTACGCTGTTCTGATTCCTCCAAGGCCAATTCCTTGGTGTTTTGTTCATTTAGGCACTAAAAAAATCCTTGGTGAATTTGTATAATACTTAAGAGCAGGGAATAAGGCTGGTTTACAGGTCAGGGGCCAGAGAAAAGAGAGTACAAACACTGCCTCGGGAAACTAATGTAGAGAAGGTGACAGGATTCTTAAAATCTCCTCCCTGCTACCATCCCAAAAGAAAAAAATAATCTAATTACTCCTGACTTCTTAGTAATAGATCTGGGTTGTTTGTCATAGTTGTGCTAATAACTAAACATATAGGACTGTCAGTAAACAATTAAACCTCTCCAGGCCCCACCTTCCTCATATGCACCATGAAGACGTGAGATTACAGAATCTCTAAAAACCCTTCCATACTCTGAAGGTATGATTTTGAATGTAAGAGATAAAACTCCCAGATGCTGTGTCTCAAGTGATGGTACTCACAGACACTGACTATTTTCACAATAACCATTAACCAAAAATGCTTCATGACTATCAAATTGAACACTAACGTGACAACCTACATTTCTGTAAGTTCTAATAATAATACCTATGTTAGTTGCCATATAGAAATTTAAACTGCCTGTACCAAAGTCATGGAGTATTGGTCTAACATTCTGTGAAATAACAGTACCAATGTTAATGTTAATAGTTTATTAGCAACAGGGTCCAGCACATTTTCAAATACTAAATGTGATCATTTATTCTAGCACCGTATTTTGTACATAGTAGCCAGTCCACTAGCTGCCGAATTCGTTCATTTACTTAGGAATTCTGCTGGAGATGATACTTTGTTCAGGTTTTAGAGACTGTATCATGCTAAACTGAGGTTGCCTTGGCTAAACTAGAGCACGGCTTTAGCCCCCCTTCTGTGTTCCTCTCTGTTCCTTGAAAGTTAGGTATAAAATTGAGTTACCAACTACTTTTGTTGAAGGCTGATCCATCCACCTTAAACCGGCATCTTGGAATGCAGCCAATGCTATAAAAATTCATCTAGAGACAGAAACATTTCCAGAGAACTGACAACAATTAAAATCCATGTTTGTAAACAGAAATCACAAAATCATAGCCTGCACAGGAGCAGGACTTCAGTTCAGCATCCTGCCAGCTGGGACCTGTTTGGGGCCTACATTTGCCTGCTGTGGAAATTCCATTACAATGAATCTAATGGCCATGGCATAGAGAGGCAAGGGTTTGTAGGAGCCCCAGCAAAAATCTGCCCAAACTGTATGACAAGCAAAAGGTTGATCTCAAAAGAAAGTCAAGCTAAAAATCTCCTCAGTCTTCTTCACAGAAGAAACACTCTTTTGGAAATGGGGGGGGGGGGGCAATCACAACTTAAAGAGGCAGCTTTCTCATAATGGGGATCAAATCACAGTTTCTGTCTTAAAGTTCTTGGCATCTTGCTGCTGAGAGACAGAGTGGAAAAGAAATCTGGATACCTGGATTAAAGAGCTGGCCACCCACTAAAAGAAGTCCAAACAATCACATCACCACCCCTCTCAGGGCCTCAATGCCGTTATCACTGAAATGAGAGGACTGGACCGCCAGATGTCTAAGGTCCCTTCTGAATCCAACATCTATGAATCTATGACATTCATTCAAATATCTGGGTTGCCATTCCAGCCCATTTCACCCTTTATACTTAGAAAAACCCTCCCTCTCTCACCTTCATGCCATCCTCTGTAATGCGATTAAAATTTACATCAATTATTCTTCCTCATGCCCTTTCTTAAAGCCTTCCCACAAAACCGTCCACCATGTCTGCACGGAGGACTCTACATCACCCTTCTGTGTGGCCCCACCATGTTGCCACTCTCACCTCCCAAACAACCCACTTTATCCTGTTTCAGGCAGCCTACCACATCTGACTTCTTTTCAGAAACAGAACTCATTAATTCTTGAGGCATGTTTTTAGGAGTGGGCATACTATAAATAGTGTACATTGAAGTCAGTGGTCTATATCTAGATTCCGCATAGGCCCGTCCATCTTCAATCCAGTCTCGACAGTCCAGTTACCTCAACTGTCCCCCAGCCACCTGTTTTTGTAAATGAGGTCTTACTGAAACACAGCCATACATACTCATTCACATATTATGGCTGCTTTCTCACAACAATGGCACAGTTTAGTAACTGCAACAGAGACAATATGGCCGGCAAAGCCTACAATATTTACTATCTAGCCCTTTACAGAAGAAGTCTGCCAACCCCTGCCCTAAATGGATGGCAAACCTAGCACTAATCTGAATTTCCAGAGACCCTCTGGATTTAAGGAGTCCTGAAGGAAGGATAATTAACAATCGTTGAGGATCTACTATGTGCTGGCAACACGCTGGTTAAGCCTAAGCAGGGATACTTGTTTCCACTAGACTGTTCACTCCTCCAGGGCAGAAAGTGAGGTTCTCTTTATAACCTAAAAAAACCTGGCTGATATCAGTCAATGCACACAGCAGACACTCAATTTCCATTTGTTAACTTGAATTACAGGTGTTTAGGTCTCAGGATAATCTACAAGGAAACTTAAGTTCAGGTAAATGGTAGCACAAGGTAGGAACCCAGGTTAGTCAGCCTTTCTCCAATATTCCATAAGATTTGGAACAAGTCAGAAGTCTTCCTGGGAACTGAATTATTGTCACAAAGCACCTGAGAATGTAGGGCTGCTGTTGGCTTCCCAAATTTTTCTACCACACTACAGTTCTATCCCCAACTGTCACATGTAGCTACCAATCTCTGAGCACTTACTATCCACCAGGAGCAATTCTATGTGCTTTGTAGGTATTGACATCTTTAATCTTTACATCCCCATGAATGGTACCACTGATTTTCTCATTTTATGGATGATTAATTTGAGGCCCAAAGGATTTAAGAAACTTCTCTATGGTCATATAGCTAGCAGAGGGTGGAGCAAGGATTTAAACCCAAGATGTCAGATTCCAGAGTACCTCCCCTTACCCACCACGCTACCACCTTGCTTCTATCATAACAGTTTTCTACAACTCAGCTCAAGACCCACATCTTCCATAAAGACTTTAAAATAAGAACATTTAATTCCATTGGTCCCCTTTACTGACCATATCATTCATTTATACTAAAGTTATAGTAGTATATGTACACTATATACATATAAATATATACTTATAAGATGTATAAGTATATAGTATATACATTAAGTATAAGTAGTAGTATATATAGTATAGACATTCATCTATCTTCCACTTTATGCCACAAGCATAGAAATGGTAAAGACCATTTCTAAGGAGTTCTAAGCCAAAGCCTTTAAATAATAACACACACTTACTCCTTTCAGCTCCACTACAAACTTTAAGGAAGATAATTTCTTTTGGCAGCTTTCATTAGTTCAGTATTCAAGTATAATAAAGGACAAACTAAGCTCCTCTGCTGTTGTTAAGCATCGGGTTATATGGCAGTATTTGGAGAAGGGAAGTGGCAGGATTTCATGGGTAGGTAGTTCTGCTTATGCAAGATATTTTAAAGTACCTTTATTATATGTACAATAAATCAAAAACTCATTATACAAGGTCTTATTTTCTTAAAGCTTATCTTGAAAATTTAGGAGCTACTGGCATTAGGTATAGTGCCCAACACTAACATTAATTAATGCAGTGATCTGAAATATAACTCAACGCACAGACTATACCTAAGAACCATTTTCTTTACAAATATGTCATGTATTTTAGAAAAGGAGAACTCTGGACAGACCATGGGACTAAAAACAGGGAAATGGAAGTTCAAGTTCCAATTGTCAGTTACTAGCCGTGTGTACTTGAGCATATCACAATCTCAACTGGCGTCAATTTCCCCATCTTTAAAGCTAACATTCACTCTGCCTTCATTCTAAGGTTATAAATTTAATATTTATGAATGTCCTATAAAATGTGATAACATGTTTACAAAATTCTGGTGTCTTACCCCTAGCCTACGTATAAGTAAGTTGAGGATATGATACAAACACTTGAGATATTTCATTATCAGTTATATCAGATGATTAAAGGAGGTTTTTTATTGTCTTTTAAAACATGGCCAGAGCACAGTGTGTTAGTAAATAAGCAATTTATATACACAACAATGGCATCATTTTTGTGACTCACACTGTATGTTTTCATATTATTTTAACAGCAAGTATCCCTGCTATCACAGAATATGAAGAATGATCTTATGAGCACTGAGTTAATTTTCTATTGTTTTTAAAATACTTAGTTGTGAGTACAGCATTACCTTGCATATTCTTCATAAATTTCAATTTAGGTAAGCTTACAATGTGTTTTTAGATTGGTTGCTTAACTTTTCAAATTTAATGAACTTCATTTTTATCTAAACCTAAAAATATACCGAGCATCTATAATGGTAGAACTTCCCAACTATTTCAGGCAACTTGGCTACTAGATAGTCTTGAAGAAGCAATTTAGGATGTGACTCCATTTGGTCACCCAATGTATTGACACAGTTGCCAAGTGCCCCATTCACTCATTCAAGCACACAGCAAGTACCTGCTACATGGAAGGCACTTGGCAGCATCAGGGGAGATCTGAAATTCCAGGAAGACACCTTCTCACCATCAAGGAGCCCACAAGCCAGTGCATCAACAACTCGAGCTAGCACAATGGAGTAAGTACTCCAGAGATGCCCCGGAGCAAGGAGGAGAGCACAACTGGTCTCAGGGGTGACACCAATTGGAAAGACATGCAGAATAAATGCACTGCACACCTGAGTACACCCAAAGTGCTCTCACATCACTTTCATTTCTCAGGAAAGGAAGAGATATAACAAATTCACAAGCAAAGTCAGGAAAAGAAATCCGTGTTGCCATACGTTAATTAAAATGCCTGTCATTTACTTTGTCGGGGTACCTATTTCACAGTTAGATTAATGTGCATTTAAAATGACCTAACAGGCAAAAACCTTTAAGAATAAATTTAATTCCTACTACACTTCAGTTTGAGGCCTCTTAGGTTGAAGCCACTTGACCTTAGAGAAAACAGATTCTTAAATAAAATCAGGCTAGTAGCCAGAAGAAATTCAAGGAAAAAAAAAATACAAACAAATCAATAAAATATATTGAACTTGAATGGAGGAGAAGGTCTTTAAAGCACAAAGTTCATCTTACTCAAAGGGCCAAAGTCTTTTACTGATAATAGATTACTTCCAACTTTAGCATTATAAAGATGATATCATTTCCTTGACAAAGGAAGAGACCAACTAGTTTACAGTTTTGTATTCCATTCTCAAACTCAAGGTCTTTTAACATATGAATATATGTTGAATTAGAATCTAATATGGTGGCTAAAAGCAGGTGCTTTGAAGACTGGCAGCCCTGATTTGAGTCCCAACTTTGCAATATATGAGCTGTTGTGGCTCTAGGCAAAGCCCTTAACCTCTCTGAGCCTTGGCTTTCTCATTGGCCAAATAATGGTAACTGTATCCACAACACTTTGCAAGGATTAAATGAAATAACACACGAGAGTACTTAAGCACAGTACCTACCACTTAGTAACTGCTAAATAAATGTTCATTACATTAATAAAGTTTCATGTCAGTTCAGCATTCAGCCAGAGGCTCAGCTTCACAAAACAGGTATGGTATGCAAATCAAGAGTTAATTACAAAAAGCTCTTCAGCCACAAACTTCTACAGAATTACCTATTAGGAAGCAAAATGGTAGGATGCTACTAATGTTTCTTCTGAAATCACTTACGTACTTAACTCAAAGATTTTTTTAAGTGAAGCCAATTGTAGCCTCAAGAGGTAAGTTTTTCTCTGAAGCAAAAATGAGATACTAGGCCTGTTCTTGATATAGCCTGTTTTCCAAAGAATATATGAAAATTCCAATTTTCAGGGAGCCTGGGTGGCTCAGTTGGTTCAGCCTCTGACCTCAGCTCGGGTCATGATCTCACAATTTGTGAGTTCGAGGCCCACATCGGGTTCTGTGCTGACAGCTCAGAGCCTGCTCCGGATTCTGTGTCTCATTCTCTCTCTGCCCCTCCCCCACTTGTTCTCTCTCTCTCTCTCTCTCTCTCTCTCTCTCTCTCTAAAAAATAAATAAATGTAAAAAAAGGAAAATTTAATAAAAAAAAAAGAAAATCCCAACTTGCAAAAACCCTACCATTCTATTTTTTACTCTACAATTTCCTATCACCATCATCTGACATTAGATTGCACACACAAGTTATGAGGGCTTGGGACTTGGCAAGCCTCTCATCTAAAAGATGAGGTGACAGTATCTAACTCATAGGGCTTTTTGTGGGGATTAAATGAGATAGTGAGTATAAAGTGCTTCACATAATGCTTGAAACAGTGTACCAGGAAGCACTCGATTGATGTAGCTATTATTCAAATTATTAATTGTTCAAATCTTTCCTTGTAAGTTGAACAGCAGATACAAACTGTTTGCATCTACTAGTCTCCACAGTTCTGGAAAACATAGACCCTGATGGATACTTAAGTTGTTTCTATCTCTTGACCAATGTGAAAATGCTACAACATGGGTGTGCAATATCTCATTAAAATCCTGTTTTCAACTTTTGTGGATATATACCCACGAGTAGGACTGCTGGATTATACAGTAGTTCTATTTTTAATTTTTTGAGGACTCATTATGCTGTTTTCCATAGCAGCTGCACAATTCTGCATTCCTAACCAACAGTGCACAAAGGCTCCAATTTCTCCACACCCTCACCAATACTTGTTATTTTCTATTTTTTTTTATAATGGCCATTATAACAAGCATGAGGTGATATTTCATTGTTGTTTCGATTGGCATTTCCCCGATAATTAGTGAAATTGAGTATCTTTTCATATGCTTGTTGACCATGTGTGTATCTTTTCTGGAGAAATGTTTATCCAAGACCTTTTTCCTTTTTTAATTACATAACTTGGTTTTTCATTTTGAATTGTAGGAGTTCTTTATATATTCTGGATATTAATCCCTTATCAAATATATGGTTTGCAAATATTGTACTGGATTCAGTAAGGTGTCTTATCACTCTGGCCCTTTTGCTGTATAGTAGTTTTTAAGTTTGGTGGAGTCCCATTTGTCTCTTTTTGCTTTTGTTGCCTGTGTTTTTGGTGTCATATCAAAAAAATCATTCCCAAATCCAATTATCATGAGGCTTTTTCCCTACGTTTTCTTCCAGGAGTTTTATAGTTTCAGGGTTACATTTAGGTCTTTAATCCACTTTGAGTTAACTTTTGTATACAGTGTAAGGTTCATCTTCTTCTTGCATACGTGCATATCCAGTTTTCCCAGCACCATTTGTTGACTACACTATCCTTTCCCTATTGTGCAGCCTTGGCACCCTTGTTGAAGATTATTTCACCATATACTCAAGGTTTATTTCTGTCTAAGGCCCCCTTTTTAACATACATTAAAAAAAACTGTGCTTCTCTGGAATATATTACTTTATAGTCTACTTCTTTCATTTGAAAATATACAATGACTTACAATACCATCACTTTCTCTTATAATTATAATTCTTCTTTATCATGTTTAAGGTGTGTTACTAAAAGTAACAGATGTTCAATGTAAATGAGAAAGGTAAAAAAAAAAAAAAAAAAAAGCATAAATAACCAGAACTCCCAGAGCCAAAGACAACCACTGCTACCAGTTTGATGTATTTGTCCAGGATATTTGTTCATCCTCAGATGAAAACCTTTTCCCAGATTGTAATCTGACAAACACCCACTGATACCCTACTATTTCCAATCATTACATTTTAAGTGCTAAGCCCAGAGATACAAATAAAACAGCAGCTGGACCCATGCCCGGTAGGTAGAAGGCACTCAAATGCTTACTGAATGAATGAATGAATGAATGCATGAATGAATGAATGAATGAATAGGTCTGTGCCTTGATGACTTTACATCATGATTAACTAGTTGGTCCAGTTAAGGAGCAAATAAGCACAAAGCTCACTACAGGGCAAAATGACAAATGATACAACAGGGCTGTGGCCACAGTTATAGGAGCGCTGAAGCATAGAATAATACCCAACATGTTAGGTCACTTCGTCCAGAAGAGATGGTGCCTACTCGGGAGTCTTTTTTGTTGTTGTTTAATATTTATTTATCTTTGAGAGAGAGGGCACAAGCCAGGGAGAGAGGATCCAAAGAGGGCTCTGTGCTGACAGCAGTGAACCCGATGCAGGGCTCAAACTCACAAACTGTGAGATCATGACCTGAGCCAAAGTCAGAAGCTTAACCGACTGAGCCACCCAAGCGCCCCCTCAGAGTCTTAAATAAGGATCACAAGAAGATAGCCAGGTGTAGAAGCAAAGGAAGAATAATTAGGAGAAGCAATGGGATTGCCAAAATCAAATCCACAAACAAAAACAAAGGAATAAGAGAGTATGGCATGTTCAGGAAACTGTAACGGTTCATCTACAAGGGAAGGTAACATGAGTGTGGTGCTTGTGCATCTGTACGTGTGTGGGTGTGGGTGTGGATGTGCAAATGTGATCTGAGGATGAAGTGTGTGGCAAGACAGCAACCATGGAGGTGATGAGGCATGAAAAGGTCAAATCATAGAGGGCTCTGAATGTACCTTTGAGTTTCAACTTCATCTTGAAAACCATGGAAGTGCTTGAGGGAGTCAAGCATGAAAGTTACACATCCAGTGTGGTAAACAGTCCTCTGGCTGCACTTTGGGTGGGTGACAACGCTGGAAGTTGCTAGAGGTTCTATTACAGGAT
Source organism: Panthera onca (assembly GCF_046562875.1). Lineage (NCBI taxonomy): Eukaryota > Metazoa > Chordata > Mammalia > Carnivora > Felidae > Panthera > Panthera onca. The sequence goes on along the minus strand of NC_138346.1, from coordinate 39,135,031 downwards.
TCTAAAGCAGAAGTGATGCGGGTCTGACTCAAACCAGCCTGGAAGCCATGGGGCCTGTGGAGGAGGAGGAAGAGCCAACAGGGCCCTGTGAGGGATTGACTGGGCGTGGTGACTGAGGGAAGGAGAAGTCCAGACAAGTCCTCGCTTTCTGAAGATCAAGATCACAAGAGAAAAAGCAGTTAGAGAAGAGAAAACAGAAGAAAATGAGAGTTCCGTTCCGGGCACGTTGAGTGCGAGGATTTGTAAAACATCAAAGTGGAGGTCTTCAGAAAAAGTGTAGCTCAGAGAAACTGAGTTGGGAGCAGAGCACAGAGTTGAAACCAGGGAGAGAAAAAGATCAGGTCAAGGACACAGAAGAGGAGAGAACATCAGAATGTAACAAGAGGATTGAGGAAAACGCGTCTGGGAAAAAGACCAGGAAAGCAACTGCCCAGTGAGATGAAAAGGAAAGTAAGGAGATGACTTATCACCATAACACCAAGATTTTAAAAAACAATTAATTTTTTAAAATTTAAAATGAGTTTTAAGACGAAAAATGTGATCAGGTCACCTGGGTGGCTCAGTTGGTTAAGCGGCCGACTTCAGCTCCGGTCATGATCTCACAGTTCATGAGTTCGAGCCCCGCATCGGGCTCTGTGCTGACAGCTCAGAGCCTGGAGCCTGCATCAGATTCTGTGTTTCCGTCTCTCTCTGCCCCTCCCCTGTTCGTGTTCTGTCTGTCTCTCTCAAAAATAAAAAACTAAATAAAAAAGAAAAAAAGGAAGGAAGGAAGGAAGGAAGAAAAATGTGATCTAAAAATGTAAGGAAGGAGGATAACTTAGAAAGTAAAAGACCAGTAAAATAAGTAAAAAGTAGAAATTCTCAAAACACAGGAAGATAAATCCCTGAGTCAATTCAGAACTATCTTTCATCATACCATGTTTTTCCTACTTCTTACCAATGTCAAATATAGCATCTACAATTTCCCCACCTATATCACACAGAAATAGTGACAGAAACGTGGCAATTCTTGTGGATTTTGTAAAGGGTGTGGTGGTATTCTAGATCCAGATTCTGGCACCATGGTTTTGATGGTAGTTGACCTTGTCTGTGGGGGGCAGAGTCCAGCCCAGGCCTTACTTAGTTCCTGCAGCCTTCTGTTAGTTTCGAGGGAAAGAAAGAAAGTGGGGGTGGGGAGAAAGGAAGAAAAGAAATAACTCAACGGAAAGGCAAAGAACAATTCAGAGGATGGGGAAATGCTCTGAAGGCCCTATCAGTAGATGTCACATGGTAATTTCTGTATGCAAACTAAATGCATTTTTGTAGCTCTCCAGGGCTTCCCCACGGAGCTGCCTGCATGTTTCACAACTTTCATGCAAGCAGTGGAACCGGGCAGTTAGGCCTTTTCATTATGTCAGAGCACAGCAAGGGTGGCCAGGCTTCACGCTGTCACATGCTACAGATGCAATCCCTCTGGGCTCAGAGAAAAATGATGATTTTGGAAAACCCTCAAGTCCATGCACTCGGCCAGCATTACACACATGAGTGTTCCTAATAGAATAAATAAAATCAGTGGCAACATCTTCTCTGGGCCCAGAGTGTGGGTGGCAGCTTTCCCCTGCAAGGGACAGAAATGGAAGAAGACATGTAGAATCAAGCACCCTTAATTATTACTCCATACGCCGCCCTATTTTGAGAGAAGCTTAATGAATGGAATGATAGTTCAACCTGGTAACAAAGACTGCAACCCAGCATCCAAGGGAACTATTAAACAAGAATAAAAATGCTCAGGGTCCACCCCTTTTCCATGTAATTCCAAATATAAGTCCGGAGAAATTGTGTTTCTCACTTCTACACATTTCCTCATTAGGAATGTAGGGCTGATATTAAATCCTCAAACGTAAGATTTAAATAGACTGCTATTATTGCTGTAGTGGTACCATAAAAGATGGGTAATTATCACTACATCACCGATCTCTGGGGGATAATACTCAGGCCAGTTCATAAAGAAAGGCTCCCTGTCTATTCTTGGAAAAATTTAACCCCATTCAGACCTTGCTTACTAATGCTCCAGTATGCAAGGTTGAGACCTTAACCCTATAGGGTGGAACCATATCCCACTGTCCAGAGAAATAAGTTGGCCTATTTGGTCACAGAGCCCGCAGAAGGTCTCCTGGTAGCTGCCTGAAATTACCTCCCACAGCAGGCAATACCTTGTTAGACAATTTGACTGTGATACAGATGTCTTCTAAGACAGGGGCCAAATACTAAGTGAATTTAATCATCTCAAAACTGTAATACTGACCATAAATGCATGACTCAAATATTTTGATACTATTATAAGATGTTCAGATAAAAACAACAATTCTATTAGATCAATGCATTAATTAGGTAGTATTGCCATGAGAGCATTGGCAACAAGATCTCTCCAAAATGCCCCAGTTTTAAGGAACACTTTGGTCTTTCAGGACACATGAATTAAATTCTTAATTATCCTTAAATTAGCTGGCTAGGGAATGTGAACAAGGCTTAGTTAAACAAACAAACAAACAAAAACTATAATCCTAGAACTACAGTGGGATGATGTTTTTAAAACCTCATTTACTATATTTCATTTTTAAAATGGGAAAGTACCTGTACATATTCTAAGATTAGGAAGTATTCAGGAGGATTATCATTACCACACTGAGCAACAGTGCATGTAGGTCAGTTTGCTCATATTCTCCAGTCTCTTAAAATTGCATTTCTCAGGGGCATATTACAAGGAACAGGATCAAATCCTTTCTTCCATCCAAAACAACAAAATACCCAATTCCCCTCTTACAAACACCAGTAAGAGTTAAGGCATGTCAGATCATAATCCTGACAAATATTTCCACCCACATGTAAATAGTTCTTTTAAGGGAGATCAAGAATAGAAAAAAGTCTCAAAGCATAAACACAAAACAGTGATTCTATTTTTTCTTTATATTTCTGAATTGGCTCACTAAATAACAATGCATTCATTCCCTTTACAATAAGGAGGAAAAATTATTAGAATGATGCTATAAGAGAATATGTAATGGAATGGGGAAATGTTCATTCCGCTATACATGGTTAAAGGAACAAAAAGTGCATTTCAAAACAACATATACATTAATACCTTAATTTTGTAATGAAAAATACACACATACACACCATATAAAACACACCTGCACACATATAAACCTGGCGGCAGGGGGAAAGGAATAAAATTAATTTCTCCAAAATGTTATCTCTCAAAGACTGGACTGCTAATGAGTTTTTCTTTTTACTTTTCAATATTTTCCTACTTTTCTGCAATGACGGTGACCTTTAGGTTATTTTGGAAATTAAATAATACCTGAGTTCAAACACAAAACTCTTTGCCTACACATAGTAAGCATTCAAAAAGCATTAGTTTAAAAATCCAATTCAGGGGTGCCTGGGTGGCTCTGTCAGTTAAGAGTTCAACTCTTGATTTCGGCTCAGGTTATGATCTCACATAAGATCCAGCCTTGGGTCCAGGCTCTGCCCTGACAGCAAGGAGCCTGCTTGGGATTCTCTCTCTCTCTCTCTCTCTCTCTCTCTCTCTCTCTCTGCCCCTCCCCCCTTCACATTTGCTCTCTCTCTCAAAATTAACATCTAAAAAAATACATAAAAGTTTTAAAACATGCATAAAAATGCACACAGACCAAAATAAACTAAAAAGCAAAGGGTAAAACATCACCTACACAAAGTATATTGTATTAAAAATTCCATGTCAACCAAAATGAATTCAAAACATTTTTGCAGTAATGAAATTAGAGTTACTTTCTTTTATTCTCATAATTTTATTTAAGTTCCTTTTTTTTAAGTGTAAGTACAGTGGAGGATTCATGTGGAAAATATTGGGGTTCAGAGCTGACAGCCAAGAAAGTATTCTTGATAGTGTTCAGTGCTAAAAGGGTGGTTTTATTAAAGCATGAGGACAGGACCCCGGGGCAGAAAGTGCTGCCCCAGGATGGTGAGGATTCTATACTTGGGTGTTAGGGGAGGTAAAGGCAAGGGGAAGTTTCCAAAAGGATTTTCATATGCTAAAAAAGACTCACAGGGCCCTGGAGGCCTAGCTATTGTCAAGCTAAGGTTGTTTTTCCCTGTAGCAAAGTATTAACATAAGGACAGTTGGGAGTTCCTGGAGGAAGGCTATACTCTGCCTGCCTTAAGTATTTGTCAGTGGGCTGTAGGCTATAAGGAAACTTAATTTTATCTATGTTTCCTTCTGCCTTTGTTTCCCACATCAGAGATGACCTCAAGAAACCTGGAATTCCAAGAGGCAGTGAGTCCTCAGTATTGTTTTGCTTTGCCAATCAGAAGACAGTATAATACTGTAAATTAGTAGGCTCATAGGCGGTAGACTGAACACACTTTTCAAAACGGTGCTTTGTTTTTATGCTTTGCTAGAAACTGTGAGCCGATTTTACAAGGACTCAAAGAGGGAGCTATAACCACCCTATCATAACAAAGCTATCATTTTCCATAACAAAGTACTACTTTTCTTCTAAGGTCCTCAAAGCTATTTATTTTCAAAGACACTGTTATAATTCAGTGGTGTGCTGGAGGGACACAGCTAAATTCAATAGGGACTAATGACTGACCAGCAGAAAGATCAAAAGGACCCACATCACAGATATGCACAGTAATGAAAATCCCATAGAGTCAACTTAATCCAAATCCTTTCCTTCAAACCATTAAACTAAAGAATCCCAAAGAAAAACAGCCCTGGGAGTGTGAAAATAGACCGCAAAGCCTGTTTCAAATGCTTACTCCCTACGCAGTCAAGGTTGCCACTGTCATTTTAACAGTGCAGGATGGCCCATGCACTTGGCCCCCAGCCTTGGGAAGTGGATCTCGTGAACTAGTGAGGAACTCAAGGAAATACGAGTGGGATGGCACAGCAAAAGGTAAAGAATAGGAATGCCCTGTTCCCGAACTTTCTTCTTTTCATTGGATGATACTTTAAACCCCATGATAATATCTGAACTCATCTGCACAGAAGACTGTAAACAGGGAAAAGCTAAGCAGCCAAGAAGAATAGGGTAGGTGAGAATTGGAAGAGCACAGGGACTAGAAAACATTTACAGGATAAAGGTAAAGACCCACGTGGGGTTCCACACAGATGCAAACAAACAAAATGGGATAGAGGTGACTAGTTGCCTGGAACATTCCATTCACTGGGCTAGGCCTTCCTGGGAAAGGATTTTACTGAACTATTCTTGATAAGCACTGAAAAACTACAACCAAAACCAAATTAAACAAACAAACAAACAAACAATTCAACAGTGCTTGTTCAAAGGCTGGAGGATGGGGTTGCCCTTCTTTCCCTCTACTTTATTTTCTCTTCCTTTCCTATTTCATCTTTCTTATAAAAGCAGTCATACTCCTCCACCTGTTCCCTGACAATGATGGGATTTACTTGCCCACAAACTAAATTCATTCACCAGTCTGCTCTCATTTGACCCAGAGAACGCCTCAAAGCACTTGAAAAAGATTTATTCCAACAAGAACCTTCATATCCAGCCACTTTGAAAAACAGGCATTTTCTTTAAAAATTAAACATGTATTTACCAATACAATCTAGCAACCTCGCACCTAGATAGGTATCTACCCAAGAGAAATGAAAACCTACGTCCACATGAAAACTTGTACACAAATGTTCAATAGCAGCATTTTTCATCAAAACCAAAAGGTGAAAACTCAAATGTCCATCAACTGTGAATGGCTAAATAACATATGTATGTCCATACAATGGAACATCATTCAACAATAAAATGGGATAAAGAACTGATTCATGCTACAACACCTCAAAAATATGCCAAGAAAAAAGAAAAGGAAAAACAAAACAATACATATTGTGGAAGTTCATTTATTTTTTTATTTTTTTATGTTTATTTACTTTTGAGAGACAGCGCGAGAGGGGCAGAGAGAGAGGGAGACACAGAATTAGAAGCAGGCTCCAGGCTCTGAGCTGTCAGCACAGAGCCCCAGGCGGGACTTGAACCCTTGAACCATGAGATCACCTGAGCGGCTGTCGGATGCTCAACCGACTGAGCCACCCAGGCACCCCGGAGTTCATTTATATCTAGAAAGGAGAAAGTATATTTGTGGTCACCTAGGGCTCGGCATGGGAAAAGGATTCATAGTAAAGGCACGAAGAATTTTACTGTGGTGATGAAAATGTTCCCAAACTGGATTGTAGTGACGTACACCCAAAAATTTGCTAAAAACCATTGAATCATATAGCTAAAATGAGTGAATTTTAGCACATGATGCCTCAATAAAGTTGTAAGAAAAAAGTTTGTATATAATATTCTTTCCACAATTAAGGCTTTCCACATTACATACCCATGAGGCAGTCAGAAAAATTGCCCCTCTTTAACAAAAATTTCACAAAACTTAATAGACTCATTTTACCGGCAAAAACTACAAACATATTTCAAGTCTGTGATGCTAGAGAGCAGAGATGTAACTTTATCAACAACCTTGACTCTTTAAAAAATGAAAGATAAGGTGCCTGGGTAGCTCTCAGTCGGTTAAACACCTGACTCTCGGTTTCAACTCAGGTCATGATCTCACAGTTTCCTGAGTTCAAGTCTTAAGTCTGGCCCTGCACTGGCAGCTCTGAGCCTGCTTGGGACCCTCTCTCTCCCCTTCTCTCTCTGCCCCTCCCCCACTCATACTGTCTCTGTCTCTCTCAAAATAAATAAAATAAACTTTAAAAAAACCCTAAAGATACAAACTTTGCTATAAAGTTATAGGGGTGGGGTACAGAATAGAGATAGCTGACTGAAATAAGCACTTTCAGGATATTTCACAAAAATCTGCCTGAATGCTTCCAAAAAGATCAGAATTAGATGATAAACAGAGATTCAGAAATGTCTTTGCTACTAATGGATATAGTTTTGTTTTCTGGTTTGTTTGTTTTTTATCTTTGAGTCTCTGTGTATCTCAATGCTCAATCCGATTATCTTTCAAAGACCAAATTAGGGATGTCACTGTTTAGGGTATTGTCCATCTCTTTTTTAAAAATCTATGTTTCCTTGATCTGTCAAAGACCTAACTGGCCATAATTTTAGCTAGAGATGGAGGAGGAGAATTTCCCAGGTGCTCTCAATCCTTTTCAAAAAGCAAATTTTGGACGAGAGGTTAGTAATTACAATCAAATTCATACAATAGTTCAACATTAGCTCATAAATGGGAGTTGGAGGGGCAAAGCCTATTTACTTACTACTCAAAATTGGCTTCTCTCTATAAGCATTTCCTGAGCAACTAGACTACAAAATACACGCTGTGCCGCCAAGAGGGTAGAAGTGGGAACTGAGGCTGGACAAAGAGCTGGAGTCCCGATCATAGACACCTACGCCATGCTGCCAAATTGGCAGTCAGGGCCACCAAAAAGGAATTTTCAGCTGGAAAGTGAGATGCTCCAATTTCCACGTTAGAAATCACAGTCAAGTAGCAATGTGGAGGGTATGATGGAGAGGAGAAAACCTGAAAACAATTGCAATGACCCCAAATGGCAGAGAAGATGGTGCAGACTAAAAGATACTCAAGAAATAGAATTTCCAGAACTCCGTTTTTGGTTAGAGTGGGGAGGAAAGGAAAGCAGTGACAGAAGGGACGAGTTTAGGAAATTTCCTAGATTTCTTGGACCAACTGTCTAGATGGTACTGCCATTAACAAAAACGGAGCACACAAGGGAAGGGCATGCCAGCTGAGGGGACCAAGACAATCTGTGATGTTCAAGACTGTCCAGTACACAACTAAATATATGAAATCCAAAAATTCAAGTCTACTACAACTTCCCAGTACATTTTTTAAACACAGAACTCTTTGGGTCCCAGTTGAGGCGATTCATCTTTATTTGCTTGACAGATTTTATCACATGCTTCCCAGATGCAGGGCACTCCACTGAGGGTTCAATGAGGCTTCTGTACATGGTGGAAAGAGCTCTAGACTCAGAGTCAAGACTCAGAATATAAATATTGGCTTTGCATCTTCTCTGTGATCTCCAGCACTTGCCCACTCTGATCTTTTGTAAAATGCACTGGAGTTCTTCTACCCAGCACTGCTGGGAGGATTAAATGAGATAATTGCATGGAAAGGAATAACATGATACCAGACACTTTGTAGGTGATCAGTAAAAGCTCGAAGAATGCAACCTCTGTCATTCTCTATACTCAGAGAGCTCATGAGCTCGTGGGGAAGATGACATATGTAACATAAAAATGCTATAATACACCGTAAAGATAATGGACACCTCTACAGAGATATAAAGTGATGGGCCATCAAAGGAGGGAGAGACCACCTATAGAAAAGGGTAGGATATAGACATGCAGACAGAGAGACAGCAGGGCAATCTAAATAGTAGGGAAAGACAGAATAGCATAAGCATGGGCTTCTGGTCAGAGAAGCTGGCTTTATATTAAGGCTCTGGCACTCACTAGCTGTGTGACTTTGGACAAAATAATGAATCTGAAGGAAAATAAGAGCAACTATCTTTCAGTCACCATGACGATTTTATGAGACACAATGTGTAAGATTCTTAGCACAGGGCACATGTCAGCTAGCATCATACTTAGCAGAAACAGAGGCAGAAATTAAGGGAAGGTCAATTTGACTAGTGCCTGGTTCACAATGCTGAGTAGTGGGCATAAAATTAAAAACAGACTATAAATGTTTAAAAAAAGACAGAATTGTGGACTTTACAGGCAAGAAGTGCCACTGATGGTCTTAGAGCAGGAAAGGAAGATGTATGTCCTTTATCTTTCCAAATATCTGACTTTACATTTACAATATAAGGAACTTTAATTATAAAATTATCTGCTTTCAACCCCATGCCTGACTACACACAAGTTTCCAACGACATATAGAGATTGAAAGGACTAATTTTAGACCCGCTTAAAAAATAAAAATAAAAAACAAAAACCTGCCTGAAATTCCTATAGTATGTCCTTGTACATATTTTTTTTAACTCTGTGTGTGTGTGTGTGTGTGTGTGTGTGTGTGTGTGTCCTGTATCACTAAAAAAATAGAAAACCCTTGGGCCATGGCGGCCTCAGATACCAGTACAGTATTTGAAACATAAGACCGAGAGAATATTTACTGATGTTTTCATTAATTTTTCTTTTTATTAATCATAAGTGCAATACACTGGTGCTGATACGAGAAACACTGATTAATTTTTCCATATAACACATGTATTTAAAATACATGTATTTATATATGCATATATATATAGAATTCTCATGTTTATCTTCTATCAGTATGACTAATCTGAAACATTTTTTATAATTATCACACTCATATTCTTTTTACAGCATGTTTTCCTCCAAATCTTAAACCCTTTTCACTCTTCTTTTGCCGTTGAACTCCCACTGAAGTTAAAAATAATCAAATTTCCAATTCAGATATGCATAGCACTTTTCTTCCAAGGAGCTTAGGTTGTTTTATAATTAGTCTCAAGTTTATTAACTCCTGTGAGATAGTAGGTATAAAATACTATATAACCTCACTGTCCTGTAAATAGTCTTCTTAAATGTTCACTGCAGAAGAGTACTGACATCGAGGAGGTCATGTTTTTTTATGTTATTCAAATATTAACCTGGATTTTCTCCATCCATCTACTCTGTATCACAGCAGTTGTTAACTATAAATACACCAGCAAGTCATTTTTTCCAACCATTTATTGAGTGCCTACCATTAGCCAGACACCATGAAAGGCTAGAGAGAAATGGACTAAAAGAGAAATAAATCTGTGTACCTGCCTTTAAGGAATTCTCAGTTAAGTGGAGAAGACCCATTCTCGGTTGATAGTACAGACTACTACAAACCAGACTGGCCGAAGGTCTTTAGGAGCCTCGCAGAGGGAGAAATAGGGAAAAATTTTACTCCTAAATCCCAATTCCAGGATCTATAGATTACTCCCAAAATATGTGCCAAAAATGTTCAGACCCACCTGTGCACTTAAAATTTCCTAAAGTAAGTTGTTTTTCCTGGCCTTTTTTTTTTTTTCTGCTGCACCTTGATTGCCCCACCCTGGTTCCTAAAGCAAACAAAGCCTTCCACCCAGGAACAAATTCCACTCTGTGACATTTAACTAGAACTCCACTGCTTACTAGTAAACACGAGTAAATTTTTTTTCATTTTTTTAATGTTTATTTATTTTTGAGACAGAGACAGAGCCTGAGCAGGGGAGGAACAGACAGAGAGGGAGACACAGAATCTGAAGCAGGCTCCAGGCTCTAAGCTGTCAGCACAGAGTCCGACGTGGAGCTCGAACTCGTGAACTGCAAGAGATCACGGCTTGAACTGAAGTTGGACGCCTAACAGACTACACCACCCAGGCGCCCCAACTTATGAGTAAATATTAAGTTTGCAACCAGATACTAAAGATTTTAGGTATTTCACCTTTGTATCTCAGAGCCCAGCTCAATATCTGGCAGAGTAGACAGAATATGAATGATTGTTGACTTAACTGAATGAATCACAAGGTCTCTATTCTGCAATAATAATGCACCCACTCACCAGAAAAGTCAAGACATTTTGGAACTTCAAGAGCTACTGTCACTCCTAATAATTGGAAGTCATATGAATCTTACAACCTGTCTTTTTTCACTTAACATTCTAGCAGAAGTGTTTTCTCATTTAATCAAAAATTCTCACCATGTGTCACTTTAGAAACTAGATAAATATTGCATGACTATGTCATAATTTTTCTAACCATTCCCATTTGCTGGAATAGCCCAAAGGTCCTTTTTATTTTCATTTTATGAATAATATTATGGTGAACATCTTTGGGAATAAAGGTCTGTATGGATTTCTGATTACTCTTTGAACAGGGATCTCAAAGTAAAATTAAAAGGTCATATATTTGGGGTGCCTGGGTGGCTCAGTTGGTTAAGCATCCAACTCTTGATTTCGGCTCAGGTCATGATCTTACAGTTTGTGGGATCCAGCCCTGCGATGGGCTCCGTACTTGTGCTCACAGCACAGATCCTGCTTGGGATTCTTTTGCCCTCTCTCTCTCTCTGCCCCTCCCCCCCCCCCCAAAATAAATAAATAAGCTTAAAAATAAAGAAAAGGTCATATATTTAAAGTTCTTATGATGTACTGACAAACTGCTTTTAAACAACACTTAAATTCATTCTGACTGCAGGACTATAGTACTAGCTTCACTGTACCTTCCCCAGGCTTAAACATTCTGAATTTTTTTACATCAATGCTCACGTACGAACTTAAACACATCTGACAAATAGATGCAAGTAATCCCTTATGCATTTAACAGTTTCAAAACAAGAGGACCTTAGGGGCGCCTGGGTGGCTCAGTCAGGTTAAGTGTCCAACTCTTGGTTTCAGCTCAGGTTATGATCTCACGGTTTCGTGAGTTCAAGCCCTGCACTGGGCTGTGTGCTGACAGCATGGAACCTGCTTGGGATTCTCTCTCTCTCTCTCTCTCTCTCTCTCTCTCTCTGTCTCTCTCTCTCTGTCTCTCTCTCTGCCCCCTACCCCACTTGTGCTCGGTCTCTCTCAAATAAATAAATAAACTTAAAAAAATATTTTTAAAAAATTTTATCAAAGCAAGAAGACCCTGAAAAGACTTGAGAATGCATTACAAGGTAAGCTATTTAGATAGGGGCTTACCATGGAAAATGATGCTGCATTTATTCTTAGAATCTACAGACAGGGGCACCTGGGTGGCTCAGTTGGGTGAGCGTCTGACTTCGGCTCAGGTCATAATCTTGAGGTTCGTGAGTTCAAGCCCCACATCAGGCTCACTGCTATCAGCCTATCAGCACAGAGACTGCTTCAGATCTTCTGTCCCTCTCTCTCTGCCCCTCACCCCTTTGCACTCTCCCAAAAATAAATAAATATATTTTTTTAAATCCAGACATCTTTTATCTTTACTGGTAATCTTCTCAAAGGCAAATTTAGAGTCCTTCATTTGTCAATATTCATATTACATTAAATTCTGGGGCTTGCTTTTTACTCTTAGACTCAACAACATAATCAAATGCATGCATTTTTTAAATTAGAAAGCACTTTACCCTAAACATCAATACTGACCAAACCACTAACACCTCCCTAAAGAACCCAAGGACTTCCAGAAAGTTCTTTTCCTCAGGGTTTGTTGTTTTGTTTTTTCTTTTTAACTTCATTGTTCTTTATCATTCTGAGTTAAGGATTATGCTACATGACCTTTCAGAGAACAGACTTTGTCATAACAAAACCCATTGGTGCATTATACTGCCACTGTATTCTACGAACATATGAAAACAGATGGAATGAGTCTGGGATTTCATTTCATTTCAAGTTCTACTATATATTTTTTTCTAACCTTAACCATCCCTAAAAATGTCCCTCTTCAAAAAAAGAAAAAAAGAGAGAGACTGCAAACCCCTTGCTCATAATTAAAATTCTCCAATGAATAATGCTGTCTCTATGACTCCAAGTTGTTGTAAGAATTAAATGAGATAATACATGTGAAAAACACTCTCAAGAACTACAGAACCTCCTTTCCTCGACTTTTTTGAGCAGGATCTAGAACTCTGAACATCAACTTCTAGAAAAAGAAAAAATAGCATATAACTTAATGTAACTCAAAATAAAGCAAGCTCAAAGCTCACTTCCTCACCATATGACCTAAAGACAACACTGGCATTTGCAGTAGGCTGATCTCCTTAATACACACACACAAAACACACATGTGTATATACAGACATATGTACAAACACTCCACCATTAAAAGACATAAGCGTTTCAAACAATTTCCATAGGAGCAATTGACACCACTAGGGGGGAAAAAAACAAAAAAACAAAAAAACAAAAAAAACACCAAAAGCTAAAAAAATAATTGCGCTGCCACTAGAAGAGTGAATGGCAGGCCTTGGGATTTCACACGATAATAAAACTTCAAACACATTTTGCAGGCTGACATAGAGTAACTGACTTTTTATTTTGCCAAACAAAGATATTTAGGAAAGAAAAAAACTAGAACCATTAATACTATTTTACCACTTTACCACTTACTTCCTTAAAGTTGAATAACCTCAGCTTTAATTAAAATTGAGTACATGGCCGGAATTTTTCTAACCCCATACAAAATGTCTCGGAACAGAACTTGGGAATAATTTTAATCTAGTCTACCCTGGACTTAAGAACACCAGCATCCCCTCCACATTTCTATTTCTCATCTATATTTCCCTTGTGCTACTTCTTTTTGTCCAAGACCCTGTCTGCCAACAGGGCGGTCGCCTATCCAGGATTCAACACTTCAGACACCAAGGTCAAGGCACACTTTGATTGAGGGACACCATGCCCATAGATGGACAGCAAATCTCTGACGGTGAGATCATCCTTAGCTTTTCCTGCCCTAATTGTCTTGGTTAACCCATTTCCAAAAGTGAAGGTTTTTCTCTTTTGAATACAAAGGTGGAGAAGGATAAGGAAGAAAGATAAAATGAGCGTAAATAATAATAATATAATGAACCCACCTACGGAATTTAATCCTTGTTCAGAAGTCGGTTCTTTTCAGAAAATAAAGAAATAATACACAGAATTTCCATGTGAAAACAATAACCTTCTAGTAGCTGCAGAAATGCATTTTATCTGTCTCTTTTGTGAAAATCCTAAAATATCCAAATAACTTTTTTAAATCATAAGTTATAAAAGATGACTAATATTTTTAAAAATGTTTTCTTTTCTGTGAAACTCTCCTTTCAGATTTTGCATGATATTAAAGAGTTGGAAGAGATGTCACAAGTACAAAAACTGACAAAAGGAGAATGTTCTGGGGAACAAACTACTAATTCTCAAATTAGCACTAATAGGCTAACTCCTCCATGTGTTTTGTATGTATATTCATGAAAGCACAGAGTTTCTCCTGCTTTAGATTTTTTAAATACTTCTTTAAGTAAAAGACTCTCAAAATCTGGGGTGCCTGGGTGGCTCAGTTAAGCATCCAACTCGATTTCAGCTCAGATCATGATCGCACGGTTCACGAGATCAAATCCTGTGTCAGGCTCTGCACTGACAGCATGGAGTCTGCTTGGGATTCTCTGTCTCCCTGTCTCTCTGCCCCTCCCCCGCTCTCTCTTGCTCTCTCTTTTTCAAAATAAATAAATAAACACGAAAAAAAACCTGTCAATATCTAAACCCACAAGTACTATCATAGATCAAAACACTCAGTGACTTAGGCTTACTTCTAATTGAATAGGAGAAAACATATCTTCTGATTTGAAAATATGAATGCTTACACTTCTCTTGAGCATGAGAAAGAGTCATTGCATAGTTTTCCAAAATCAGAAACAAGATCAGTAGATAACGTTTTCCTCAGCTCCAGCTACTGTACGTTCCCAAAGAAGACCATGACACAGGATGAGTTCCACTTGACCTTTTCTCCTAGCATGCTCTCCCAACATCCACAAATGGGCTAGATTTCCAGCGACCTTAATCAAGGTCTCAAATGACTCAAGTCACACTGAGATCAGCATTCTTCACTATGAAAACCTGGACTAGCCTTGAATCTTGATATACCTGAATCTTGATATCCTTGGTAGTTTTATTTATTTTGAAAATGCTTTCAAAATAGTGCTAGGACTTCTTTGAAAAATTTTTCAGAAAATACAGCATTCCTATTTTGTTAACAAATTTAGTCTCAATAATCAATAACGATCACAATGGTTTTTATAATGTATCTCCCCCTTTTTGGCTTAATTTATGGTAGTCTGGGGTTTTGTTTATATGTCTTCTTTCTTTCTATCTTTCTTTCTTTCCTTCTTTTTTTTTCTTTCTTTCCTTCTTTCTTCCAACTTAATTGAACTACATAACATCCTGTATGGATATTTGTGGTGAAAACCTGAATCAGGAAATTATGGTAGAACTCCTTTCCCTCAAAAATATGATAAAGATACAAAGTGAAACAAGAACATATTATCAAATTTACATAACCAAGGGTCTCTAAATGATACAAAAATTTTCAAACTTCATATGATCCAAAAGAAAAATGGATACCAGAGAGCACCCTGGAACAGCTGACTATCAGTCTATTACACATAATTGTACCCCAATGTAGTCAGTAACGGTATTTCCCTCTCCTGCTGAATAATTCCCTCCCTTCCACTGCTGCTCAGATCCCATAACTAGTCCTTCTTTCATTCAACATGTGCCAGGCATTGTTCTAAGGAACAATGGTGAGCGGTAGGAGTGATGGTTCCTGCCCAATGGAGCTGATGTTTGGTGGGAGAGGCATGTTCTTCACCCAGCCTTGATCCTCTCAACACCAATAGACAGCAGAGTGCCTGCCTGGGGCAATGCTCTTTTGTAGGTCCACTGCTAACATTTGCAAGGTTCAGGGCAAGTATACAAATGGAAGCTGACCTCCATATGTCTAAATATTTTTTTTTTTTTAATTTTTTTTTTAACGTTTTATTTTATTTTTGAGACAGAGAGAGACAGAGCATGAACGGGGGAGGAGCGGAGAGAGAGGGAAACACAGAATCTGAAACAGGCTCCAGGCTCTGAGCTGTCAGCACAGAGCCCGACGCGGGGCTCGAACTCACAGACCGTGAGATCATGACCTGAGCTGAAGTCGGAAGCTTAACCGACCAAGCCACCCAGGCGCCCCTATATGTCTAAATATTTAAAGGCTATAAATTTAACTAATAAATATGTTTTATTCTCCTACTCTGATCCTCATAATGGCCTGAAAGGTCAGGGTGGAACTGAGAATTCAAACCAAAATGTGGGGGTCTGGAGGTACAAGATACCCTTCTCTATCTACCCCAGCTCCATCCAGCAAAGGGGCCTCATCTGTGCATACTTGTGGGCACTTAAGCCAGCTCATCAAACTCCATTCACACTACCTGCAAATAGGTACCTCTAAACACTCCTTGGGTTTGCACCCTGGCTTCCCTATGTGTCCTCAGTAAGAAACCCCATGAAGAGGCCCAAGCAGTCCCAGAAGCAGGCTTAGGGCTTTGGGGAAGGGAAATGTACCCAGAGTGCCCAGATGGTGTTCCAGAAGGCAGGACACAGGCTCCAGGTGGGCATATTCACTTAGCCCTGTGGACTCCTTGCCCTACGGGGAGGGATAGAAAGGGGGGCCAAAGGAATGGCCTCTCACCCAGTGCAAAGGGCATTAGTGTGGTCTGTACAGAAGCAGATCATAC
Source organism: Panthera onca (assembly GCF_046562875.1). NCBI lineage: Eukaryota > Metazoa > Chordata > Mammalia > Carnivora > Felidae > Panthera > Panthera onca. Next base: position 39,118,847 of record NC_138346.1, on the reverse strand, counting down.
TTTTCAGAATCAGTCAAGAGCAGCATTGAGCAACAGGGTAAGAGGAGTCAAGGGCAAGGAAAAAACAACATACTACCCTGATGCCAACAGGTAATCTCCACCACCCCAAGGGAGGAACCCTTGCATTCCTCCACCCAGATTGCCAACAGCAGCAGAGGGAGGGGAAAAGGAGCGGCCAGGTACTCTGCTGTTGCAGGAGTGCTGTCTCCCTATAAAGGCCAAGTTGAGTACACAGCCTGGAAGACTCAGGTAAAAAGAAAGGAAACAAGAAGGAAGATGGAAGGGAACTGATATTTATTAAGACTCTGCTGAAGGCCAGCTCTACCCACCTCAGAAATACAGAAAGGCAAACAAACAAATAAAAACTCCAACATAAGCAGCAGTGTTTAAAAAGTTGTCTAGGGGCGCCTGGGTGGCTCAGTCAGTTGAGCACCTGACTTCGGGTCAGGTCATGATCTCGCAGTTCGTGAATTCGAGCCCTGTATCGGGACTCTGTGTTGACAGCTCAGATCCTGGAGCCTGCTTCAGATTCTGTGTCTCCTTCTCTCTCTCTCTCTCTCTCTCTCTCTCTCTCTCTCTCTCTCTCTGCCCCTCCCCCACTTGCACTTGTGTGTGTGTCTCAAAAATAAACATTAAAAAAGGTTGTTTATTAAATTATACCAAAAGTTTTAACTTTTTCTTTATTTATTTTCAGAGGGAGAATGTGAGCAGGGGAGGGACAGAGAGAGGGAGACAAGGAATCCCAAGCAGGCTCTGAGCTGTCAGCTCAGAAACGGACGCAGGGCTCGATCCCACATACCAGAGATCATGACCTGAGCCACAATCAAGAGTCAGACACCTAACCAATTGAGCTGCTCAGGCGCCCCTACCAAAAAAAAAATTTAAGTAAAGTACCTTTCCCACCACCAGCTTTGCTCTGCTGTTTGTGAGCCTTCTGTGTCAGAGCCATCAACTCAGCAACTGCCACTGTTAAAATAATCATAGATGCTTCTAATTTGGGAGCATCCCATACTTGCTTTATTCACAAATGGCAGAGGCATGCAATGAATGCCTGGCTAACCAGTGGTGCCAGGACTCTGGCACACCCAACCTTCAATCATAGAGATGCAGTACATACTCTCCTGGGCTCACCTGCTAGATGCCTCCACCTGACTAATTCCCCTCTCGGTCCCTCTGAGTCAGAGACACCTGGCAAGTTGTCTCACGTGCCCATCACAACAGTTAACCCTCCCTTCTCTCCTCTATCCACTGGGCAAAGGCTATGGGCTTTAGAGAAATACTTACCAGGTCCATGCCAGCCCAGAGGCCCACAAACCTCTCCATTAAGTTACATTCTACATCATGTTATACTTCCATCTCTAGTATAATTCTCCCCTTCTTCCTCCACACCAGCCCTCACCCTCACAAGAATTCAAGTCCCCTCCCATCTGTTCTTCTGATGTATCTCTTTTATTCGACTTGACTTATTGGTTTACTCGTGAGTTCTTTGGAACAGAGCATGTATGATCAAACCTTATATATCACGCACTAAGACAGGAGGGAAGGACTTTTTGAACATGCCTTCCATGTTCAGGAACCATGTTTAAAGCTTTACAACCATTATTACTACCCACATGTTTATCCACTGAGCTCAGAAAAATTAAGCAAGTGACTCAAGATGACAAACCTAGGAAATGTGTGAACACCCAACAGAGTTCTCCCTGTACCTGTGAAACTCCAAAGCTACTCTTCCCACTGAATTGGCTTCCTACTTGATGAATGGCCAACTCTAGACATTCTTGTGTATTATTTGGCTACATGGGGCCTCAAATAGCCTTCAAGGGCTGACCCACAATAATAAGAGTAAAATACTGTATTAACCAGACTTTATAGTTTAAAAAAAAACTTTAAAAAATAATTTTTAAACACTAAGACAGCAGAAAGAATTAATAAGGATAAAAACAGCAATTAATGAAAGAGAAAACAAAGAAACTAACTTGATGAATAAACCAAAAGATGATACTGTGAAAGGACCAAGAGAGGAGACAAATCAGAGGCCACACTCATTTTTAAAAAGAAGGAAAACACAAATAAACAGTGTTACAGATGAGAAAGAGGACACAGCTGCTAAAACGGTATTAAGAGAATAATACATTTATGACAATAAATTTGAAACTCTAAACCAAGTGGATAACTTTCTAGGAAAATATAAATATATCAAATCATTCAATGAATATTTACTGAAGCCTTTCTATATGCCAAGTACTAGGGCTATCACAATCAAACAGGTGAAGTCCCTCTGTTGTGGAGCTTTCCTTTGGGGGTTAGAATCGAAGGACAGACAAAAGTAAATACATAGCATGTCATATGGTAATACACGCCACGAAGAACAAAGATGGTTGTCAGAGGGAGACAAGGAAGGAGGAACAACTTTCAAAGCTGTGGTCAGAGAAAGAATGGAGCCACGTGGATCAAAGGGAAAGGGAACTGGAGTGTATTCGGCTTGCTCAAGTACAGTTAGGAGTAAATGTGTAACATGAACTGGTGTATACTTTAAAAGAAGCATTCAAGAGATGCCTGGTTAGCTCAGTGAGTTGGACGTCCAATATTGATTTCAGCCCAAGTGATGATCCCAGAGTCATGAGATGGAGCCTCACACTGGGCTCCACATTGAGCATGGAGCCTGCTCATGTTTTCTTGCTCTCTAAAATTTAAATAAATAAATAAATAAATAAATAAATAAATAAATAAATAAAGCAAGTTTTCAAGGTCAAAATAAGACCAAAAAGAGGTGAAAACACTACACAGAACAATAATTACATGAGAAACTATAAAAACCATTTTAAAAACAAATAATCCCATTTACGACTGCACCAAAAATAATAAAATACCTAGGAATAAACTTAACCAAAAAGGTGAAAGACCTATACTTTCAAAACTATAAAACACTGATGATAGGAATTCAAGGTGACACAAAAAAATGGAAAGATATTCCATGCTCACGGGTTGGAAGAAAAATTATTGTTAAAATATCTATAATACTCAAAGCAATCTATAGATTTAAAGCAATCCCTATCAAAATACCAACGGCATTTTTCCCAGAACTAGAACAAAGAAACTTAAAATTTGTATGAAAACACAAAAGGCCTCAAATAGCCAAAGTAATCTTGAAAAAAAAAAAAAACAGGAAGTATCACAATTCCAGACTTCAAGTTATATGACAAAGCTGTAGTAATCAAAGCAGTATAGTACTGGCATAAATATAGACATATAGATCAATGTAAAAGAATAGAAAACGCAGACATAAAACCACATTTATATGGTCAATTAATCTTCCACAAAGGAGGATAGAATATACAACAGGAAAAAGACAGTCTCTTCAGTAAATGGTGTTGGGAAAATGGACAGCTACGTGCAAAAGAATGAAACTGGACCACTTTCTTACATCATATATAAAAATGAACTCAAAATGGATTAACGACCTAAATGTGAGACCTGAAGCCATAAAAATCTTAGAAGAGAGCCCATGCAGTAATTTCTCTGACATTGGCCACACAGCAACATATTTCTAGATTTATCTCCTAGGGCAATGGAAATAAAAGCAAAAATAAACTACTGGGACTACATCAAAGTAAAAAGCTTCTGCATAGCAAAGGAAACAATCAACAAAACTAAAAGGCAACCTACAGAATGGGAGATATTTGCAAATGACATACCCGATAAAGGTTGGTACTAATGTATATAAAGAATGCGTACAACTCAACACCCAAAATACAACTAATCCAATTAAAAATGGTCAGAAGATATGAACAGACATTTCTCCAAAGAAGACATACAGATGGCCACAGACACATGAAAAGATGTTCAACATCACTCATCATCAGGGAAATTCAAATCAAAACCACAATGAGATATCACCTCACATCTGTCAGAATGGCTAAAACCAAAAACAGAAGAAACATGTATTGGCAACATGTGTAGCAAAAGGAACCCCTGTGTACTGTTGATGGGAATGCAAACTGGTGCAGCAACTGTGGAAAACAGTAGGGAGGTTCCTCAAAAAGTTAAAAATAGAACTACCCTATGATCTAATAATCATACTACGGGGTATTTACCCAAAAAAATACAAAAACACAAAAGGATACATGCACCTTATGTTTACTGCAGCATTATTTACAATAGCCAAATTATGGAAGTAGCCCAAGTGTCCACTGATCAATGAATGGATAAAGAAGATGTGGTATATACACACAATGGACTATTATTCAGCCAGGAAAAAGAATGAAATCTTGCCATTTACAACAACATGGATGGAGCTAGACAGTATAATGGTAAGTGAATAAGTCAGTCAGAGAAAGACAAATATGAGATGATTTTACTCATGTAGAATTTAAGAAACAAAACAAATTAGCAACGGAGAAAAAAGGGGAGGGGGCAGACTATGAAAGAGACTCTTAGACTATAGAGAACAAACTGATGGTTACCAGAGCGGGGGTGGGTGGAGGGATGGGCGAAATAGGTGATGAGGATTAAAGAGTACACTTTATCATGATGGGCACTGAGTAGTAATGTATAGAATGGTTTAATCACTATATTATAGTATACCTGAAATTAATATAAAACTGTATGCTAACTATACTGGAATTAAAATTAAAAACTGAATAAAACAATACAAAAACAACAACAGAAAACACCTCTAAAATAAAATGGGCCCAGACAGCTTTAAAGGTAAATTCCACCAAGCCTTTGAAGAACTGATAACCCCTACGTGAAAAGCTTCAGAACATTAATGAGGCTCATAGAATATGGAAAACAAACCAGATAGATAGATAGATAGATAGATAGATAGATAGATAGATATAGATAACTCTCCTACTCACCTCCACCCATTTATCTAGCAAATACACACACACACACACACACACACACACACACACACACACACACACACACAACTTTAAAGGCCTATGTGCCTCAAACCATCTTCACAATTTTTAACATATCCAGAAATCACCAATAGTACATATAAATATTATTAATGTTCATTTAAATTGACTGGCTACTCTAAAAGATAAATTTTTATCACTGTCAAGAATGAAAAACAGGGGGCGCCTGGGTGGCGCAGTCGGTTAAGCGTCCGACTTCAGCCAGGTCACGATCTCGCGGTCCGTGAGTTCGAGCCCCGCGTTAGGCTCTGGGCTGATGGCCCGGAGCCTGGAGCCTGTTTCCGATTCTGTGTCTCCCTCTCTCTCTGCCCCTCCCCCGTTCATGCTGTGTCTCTCTCTGTCCCAAAAATAAATAAAAAACGTTGAAAAAAAAAATTTAAAAAAAAAAAAATAAAAAAAAAAAAAGAATGAAAAACAGTATCACCTGTCAAAATTAATTGAATAATTACATACATATTACAATTTTTGAAATATTTATCTGCATACTACCTAAGAGTAGATTACATTCTCCCAGTACTTGGTACTGGCATATGGACCATATTTGAAGAAATACTAACATAGGTCAAACTTACTTATGAATGACTCTATGTATAAAAAATTTTAAATATAATATTAGAAAATCTAATACAAAAAATTCTTTTAAAGAACAATATATCATGACCCATCAGGTTTTACTCCAGAAATAATTATATATAATTAATATACATATATATTATATATAAGTAATATATATACACACATATATTAATAAAGACACATGTAGACTACAAATTAAAGACAATTCATTAACTTTTTTGAAGTAAGTAGTACCTAACTTATAGACAGAAAACCAGGCTGAGGACTGTTAGATAATATGTCCAAGGTCTTAGACATCATACATTTAGAGCAGGGATTCTCCACCAGGGACAATTTTGCCTCCCAGGGGACATTTCTCATTGTCATGACTGGATGACTGCTACTGGCAACCAGGTTAGAGGTCAGAAATGCTGTTACATCTCTTACAATGAAATACAGGACAATCCTGCAGGACAAAAAAACAGGTCTAAAATGTCAATAATGGCAAGGTTGAGAAACCCTGGCTTAGACAAAATGCAACATCTAATTCCAAATCGGATTCTGGGTCCAGGGCTCTTTCACTGTTACCATGCACCCCTATCACTGATTTAAAACTTTATTTCTATGGAAAAATGCATTTTGAATTCCAAATAACCAACTCTAAAACTTACCTAAACACTATACCTAACTAAAGAGTCATAATTAAGAGAAAGGACATTCACCCCACAGGGAGTCTTCTTTCCCTAGTGGAGCTACAGGCAAGAGAAGTTAACAAATTCCTTCTACCACCAGGCAATGGACAGAAGGTTTAAGAGCAGTTGACCAAAATCTCTGTCCAGCTATTCTCCTCTGACATTAACATTTCTCTTTGACTCCAATATGCTCTGGAAACCTAGGTCCATTGTTTTAAACGGGCCTGGGAAATTTTGTAATAGGCTAGTGTTTGTTAAATATTGTTAGCTTACGTCATTTATACAATAGGTATTAAGAGAAAAAAAACAGACTACTTTAAACAAGTATTTTTACCTTTCTGCAGCTGTCTAGAAGTGTACTGCTTTCTGAAAGATGGAAAGAGACATAAATATGTTACTTTACTTTTCTTCAGTTAACTCTCATGACCTACTTCTTCTAACCTGTTTTCTACTCCTGTACTCCGACTGCAGAGAGGAGAAAAGACAGTTAATAAGCCACCTGTGTCAAACAGAGAAGCTTGAGTCCATCAATCTCTGGGTGTATTCGAGACAAACAAGCCAAATATTTCCACCCTTCCCAGTGGTGCAACTAAAATATAAATTAGAAAACCAAACCAGTAAACTTTTTTTTCAAGATTACAATCGAAGAGCCTGCAGAAGAAACCTACTGGGTTCTCACTGCAGCTGGTGCACATCAAATGTTTGACTTTCAACATGCATGGATTATAAAAAAGCATCAGTGTGTACAGAGGGATGTGTGTAGGATGAGTAGGTGGGGGTATAATAAGAAAGAACAGTATTTTGGTTCTTCAGCAGATTTAATTCCTTCATCCCAACCTCCCACTACTATTTCTGAGAATATGCAAATTATCCCAGAATGTGCCTCTCCGACCAACCGTCCCCACTCTGCCTCTTTGCCCTCCATCTCCTCATCCCCCAATGGCATCTTAGTGGGGGATGATGACTCTTGTTTCTTTCCTTCCCCTCCATTTTGCTCCTCCCTGAAGAGAACTCCATCATTCCCTATAGGATTTCTTTTTATGAATATTTTAATCTTGAGCTTTCAAACAATCACAATTATCACTCTGTGAAAGATATTTCTACCATAATTAGGACAAAAAATAACTTGTTAAATGTTTAAATAAGCTTCTGGGTCAAGAATAAAAATGGTTTAGTAGGACTATAAGATTTTCTTTAAAATGATTCCCTAAATTGCTATACTTCATAATTTGAAAAAACAAAACAAAACAAAACAAAAAAATCCTCCAGCTCTCAACACTAAAGAAGAATTTCAGTAGTTATTTTCCACAAATATAAGGATTATCATATTTTTTTTTTACTTAACCATCTATTTTTTAATGGTGTGATCAAAAGCCCAGAAGACCTTATGGACAAACAGTTCTAATTATTGTGTAGCCTGCAGTTTTAATTAGTATGAAGCTAATTTAATGGTGACTCTTTTCTCCCCTCAGAATTACAACCACAAGCCATCAGTAGGGAGGACCTACCTTCTTGAAAATCTCTAAAAATTAGACACTTAAACCTGATTGATAATAATGTAAAATACAGTAAATAAATTATTTTTGGAAGTATAAAATATCACATTCCTAAATGTGAAATCATGAGCGCCAAAAAAATAATTAATATACTTCTAAACCATCAATCAATATTTCCATTCATTTTCTGAAATAATTCAATCATTCAAATAATTCAAATAGCTCTAAATTAGGATTCACTGGTGACTGCACACTGCATGGGTGCAAATCAATTCCACCACCCACCCTCAAGCCTACTGCGCCAACACCTTCATTTCATCCAGCCATCAACTATGACAATGTCCTAGGTATGCCACACATAGTAGTAGGGGTTAAGAATTCAGTGGAGAACATGGGGCACCTGGGTGGCTCAGTCGGTTAAGTGTCCGACTTCAGCTCGGGTCATGATCTCACAGTCCATGAGTTCAAGCCCCATGTTAGGATCTGTGCTAACAGCTCAGAGCCTGGAGCCTGCTTGAGATTCTGTGTGTCCCTCTGTCTCTGCACCTGTCCCACTCACATTCTGTGTGTGTGTGTGTGTGTGTGTGTGTGTGTGTGTGTGTAAGAAACAAATAAATATTTTTAAAAATTAAAAAAAAAATAATTCAGTGGTGAACAAAGCAGAGATGGTCCATCATAGAGCATACAGTTTTGGATTAAATAAGTAAGCATATAAATAAGTGTATGTTTACAAACTATGGTAAGTGCAATTAAGGAAACAAACAGTGCTATCAAGAATATTCCAGAATAAGGGATATACAAAGGCAAAACCAGAGGTATTGTAAGGTTAGCACTACATGAGAAAAAAATGTGTAATCCAAAGGACAGAGCCATAAGAGGCAAGCAGATAGAGGTTGATAGGTAGAGGTTTCTAGAAAGGCTAATAGGAAAGCAGGGGCAGAGTTAGGTAGAAGACAGGGTAAAGAGAACAGCAACCATTCAGAGCAAGCTCTGAGAATCAAGGCAACAGGAGTATGACATCACTAGTGCCACAACCTGATGGATTCTCTTTTAGATGGTGACCCTCAACACAGCCTGCTCCCTAGACACTCAGACATTACTCTGGACCGGAGGTGACAAACTCCAATGCCTACAGTGGGTGGGCAGGTAAGGAAAATTAATGAAGCAGCTATATGCACCCTGTGTGAAAGGTGGGGACTGTGGAGACCTTGCACTGACTGAGGTCACCTAGAGATGCAGGCCTCACAAGGGGCCAAATATTAGGGTTTTTTAAAGATATAGAGAGGGGTGCCTGGGTGGCTCTGTTGGGTAAGTGTCCGACTTTGGCTCAGGTCATGATCTCGCAGTCCGTGAGTTCGAGCCCCACCCCAGGCTCGGTGCTGACAGCTCGGAGCCTGGAGCCTGTTTCAGATTCTTTGTCTCCCTCTCTCTCTGACCCTCCCCATTCATGCTCTGTCTCTCTCTTTGTCTCAAAAATAAATAAACGTTAAAAAAAAATTTTTTTAATAAAGATATACTAGAAAACTAGATTTTTTTTCATATGACACACCAATTTTTTAAAAACTATAGTGGACCAAATAAATCAAGTTTGGGGGTCACCATTTTATAACTTTCCTTCAATATTTTACCTCTGTTATCTATGTAAAAAAGACTTAACTCTTCAGCTGGTTTTACTTTTTAATATACTACTCATACACTATTTCAGACAAAGAAAACAAAAAGCCATAAGACAATCTACTCCACTGTTATTCTTTAAGTAACCCTTATTCTTTAGACCCTTATTCCTTAAGCCTAAAAAAATGTGTATGTATTTTAGTCATGAATAACATTGAATAGGTGTCCATCTTTCTTCAAGAAGCAAGTGATTTACTACAAAATTGTTGAAATTGATTACTGACAAAGGACAGAAGATTAATGTGAAAATAGTAGCCTTACTTGCTTTACTTTGGATAAAAGTTTGAAATGAATATCCTGAGCTTGCAGAAACTGATTTATAAAAATACTTTTTCCATTCTTGTAAACATATCTTCTGTGAGCCTGGCTTCTTTGCTGTGAGTGTTATTAAAACAAAACCTTAAACATTTTGGGTAGACATGCATTGTGAGTAGCATGTCAGCAGTTCAACCTATATTGGATACATCCACAAGCAAGAAGCAAGCCCATTTGGAGAATTAGAAACTATAAATACTGATATACACACAGTTTATATTCAAAGTGTGCATATGGAGATCACTACTTCACTTATAACTACTTGTTTAGTTACAACTGCAGGTCAAGAAAGGTATGAATGCAATAACAATTCTCTAAAGTAACTGCCTACACATATACACATTTTCAAGAAATCTGTGTAATTTTCATAATTATCATTGTCACAGTTTTTCTCTTCTTTCCTATGTTAGGTTTGTTATTTATTGAAATGTCATGTTATCTGTTAAACCTAATTTTAAAAAGTCTACACTTCTATTTTGTATGCACAGTCACTATTTTATTTTTCTAGTAATTCAGAGTACCAGTCCACAATGCATTGGAAATTAAAATTAAAAAAAAAAAAAAACCTGACCTTCTCCACAGATAATTTGAAAAATACTGATCTACCCAAGACTGCTAGAAAACAAGCCAGAGTTATGCAAACAAAGATTTCCCTTGGGCTATATTGTCCAAAAATTCAGGACGTGTTGATTGGTCATAGACAAGGCATTCAATCACACTGAATCAGAGGAAGAAAGATACTGCAAGCTGACCTGTTCAGGAAGGGTCTACATCATTTAGGAAGGACCTGTCAAGCTAGGTATAAGCCATATATCTCATTCCTCATATACCTCGCTACGGGGTAGTACATTATGAAATCAAGTCATAAACTAAATTCAGCCAAAAGTACTTTAGCAAGCAGGCACCAAACCTGTTTTGTAGCTCAAGGAAGTCCCACTTTCTTAAGGCACTTCCTATTACCACCTAAGATGAAAGACACTCCCAGAGAGACACCAGAAAACCTAGATGGCAGAATGAGCCCTCCTGGGCTTCCCACAGTTCATTCACACAATTCGCAAACATGTCACAGATAAAAAATTGTTCCTAACATCCTTTAAGCTAAGTAAATCCTCTGGCATATATTTCTATAACAATATTTGAAGTTCTGGGGCACCTTAGTGGCTCGGTCGCTTAGGCATCCAACTCTTGATTTTAGCTCAGATCAACTCTCAGGGGTTGTGGGAGTTGGCTCCATGATGAGCATGGACCCTGCTTAAGATTCTCTCTCTCTCTCTATCTCTCTCTCTCTATCTCACCCTCCCTCCCCCCCACCTTTGCTCCTCTCTTCCAACTCGCATGCTCTCTCTCTAAAAAAATTAAAAAATTAACAGAAAAACAATATTTGAAGTTCTAAGTATCCAATACCGAAGGTGTTAATTCCTTATTAAGGTGCCTGAAACGATACCAGCCTGTAAGGAGAAAATTAGCCAAGAATCATGCTGTTTATGTTGAAGCGCTTCCAAAGTAAATTACACACATACAATATAAAAATCTTATTCCAATAGTTCTAATGAAATAGTCTCTGTTTAATGATAGGATCCCACCAACAAATCTTCAACACCTGCTCATCTCCCATTTTAACAAAGAGCAGAAATTTGGTTTAGGGCCTCTGGCAAGTATCCATATCCACCTAGAAGTTAATTATGTTGTTTTCATTTGTTTTCATTGTAATGAATGCTAGAGTGACTTTCTCTTAATCATGTAATAATAGTATAGAGCTACCTTTTAAAATAAATTTCCTTCAGTTAAATAAAAAGTAAGTAAATAGAAAATATCAGGTAATCAAGTAGCGCCTGAGTGGCTCAGTCAGTTAAGAAACTGACTCTTGATTTCGATTCAGGTCATGATCTCACAGTTTCGAGAGTTCAAGCCCCAAGATGGGCTTTGCGCTGGGCGTGGAACTTGCTTAAGATTCTCTCTTTCTCTCTCTCTGTCTCTCTGTCTCTCTCCCTCTGCTCCTCCCCCACTTGCATTCGCACTTTCTCTCAGTCTCAAAAAAAAAAGAAAAAGAAAAGAAAATATTACGTAATCAATAGTAGAAGCATATAAGGTAAAAATCTGTGAAAACTGTTCTGTCCTAAGTAATGAACACTGTGAACCACCCCAGCCACACCTCCCCACAATTTCAAGATCACCAGTAACTAGGGGAGGCAGCTATTGCTTTAAAAAAAAAAAAAAAGGCCTGGGGCACATAATTTCCCATAATTCTGCCTCAAAGCATCACCCAGGGAATCCTGTGGGGTAACCCATCCTTACTGTAACCCTTTTTCCTTTAACACCACATACAGAGCATGAGGCTTACAATTTAGACTTCCTCTAAAGTTTGTGTCAATCAAATTTTATCCCTATAACAAAGGAAATGGAGGAAGATAATTTTTATATATATTCAGGATAAGATGAACAAAGAATGAAATCCACTGTATTAACACAGCTAGCAAATTGTGGACTTTTTTTTCCCTCTTCTTTATTTTCAAAATTTTCTGTAATGTTGTTATAGGCCTTTTATAATCCAAAAATATATGAAAAAAAAATTAAGTGTAATGTTTAAAAAATACACAGAGGCACCTAGATGGGACAGGGGATACTGAAACCAAATTTATTAGACCCATGTGGTGGTAGCTTGCTTTACAAAAGGCTTCTGCGCATGACTGCAGAGAACTCCTTTAAAGAGTTCACGGTAAGAGGCTGTAGGGAGAAAATTAGCCGTAGGATCCTTAATTCCTCTGTGCCATGCACCACCCTTGCCCAATAACTTAAAACCCAGCCTTAGCTCAGTGCCTACTGCCTTCTTGTCTGCCTGGGTGTCCTCCCTGTATCTCTGCCTCTCCCAGACAGGCCTGGGTGGCTCACTCCTCACCAGTCTTCCCACAATGCCTGTCCCACCGCGTCCCATGGTGTTGGCATCTGTCTCCACTACTACTCTGTGCAGTGCCTGAGAACCCAGACATGTCACTTCTCGATGTCCCTAACACCATGTCCAGATCTTAACACACAGAGGAAAACTCAACATGTGCCTGCCTCATGACTGGAACTGATTCAATTTATAAATTAAAAAGGAAAAAAAAGGAAATACGTTGAATGTTAATAATAGCTACCATGTATTTCAGTGTTTTACACACGTCATCTGAGTTAATGTAACCTTTGGACCTCTGAGGCATTCATCACCATCCCTGTGCTACAGGTGAGGAAACAAGGCAGGGAGAGGCTACATGACATATCCATGCCCAATCTTAAACTTGAGAAGGTGGTGTGGAGTCAAGACGAAATGCCCCCATTGTGTGAACCTGACTTTCCCCCGTACCCTATTCTACCTTCGCAGGTTTATCAGTAAAACAGACATGCAAAGCCACTGTCATCAATTTCTCCCACAATTCCGTATCAGTAACTCAACAACTGTACAAAAAAATAATGATAATAATTCAAAATAAACAGAAAAGAGCATTGGCAGCTTTTATTCAGCTATGACATTAGCATGTTAGTTTATGTTCTGAGGAACATTTGCACATCTTTATACTTCTTGAAAACACAGAAGTGTAAAATTCCATAATGAACTCTACTTAAAAGTAGTAATTTATGCTAGGAAACACTTCGTCTCCTTGCCCCTCAATTCTTGAGTCCAGTCCACTCCTGATGGCAAAAAGGCTAAAGCTTCTCTGAAACACTAAGTCAGAGAAAGATGGATACAGATTCAGACTAAAGTATTTTGTTTCTGGAGGTCACAGAGGTAATTAGATTTAAGGGAAAAATTAACATTTAAGCCAAGAAAATCAGTATGACAGGAATTATGTGAATGTTTACTTTGTATGCTTTTCTATATTTTCTGTATGTCTGACAAGTGAATAAAAGTACTATTTTTTTATAATTAGGGTAGAAAATGTTATAAATTTTTAAAAAGGACTAAGGATCTCCTTTCATCAATAATCTATAGCATACACTTAACTTAAACAGAACTCCAATATAGCCCAAGTGTTAGATTACCTGGAATTTATTTTCAAATACCATAGCAGAGCAATATGAAATGCATGTGTGTGTTAGTTTTTGTCTCCTACCCTAACTGGAACTACACACTATACTGGTGGTCAGCTGATATTTACTCAAAAGAACCACACTCCCAGAGGCAGCTGGCTATCTCTTTCCAACTGATACTGGTGGTTTTGATCACAGGTGTTGTAGATACTAGAGACAAATATTCATTGGTTAAAATTAGTGGTGTTTAAGATGTATAAACTGATCTTTTTCATGAACCTGGTACAAAAGTCTAATGACTAAATGCAATGTGATATTCTAGATTGGATTCTAGAACTGAAAAAGGATATTAATGGAAAAAAGTCTGGAGTATAGTTAATACTGATAATAATAATATTGATTTCTTAGTTTTGATAAATCATGGTAATGTAGAAAGTTAACAGGAGCAGAAATCAGGTAAGAAGTATATGAAAACGTTGTATTATCTTCGCAATTTGTCTATAAATCTCAAATGATTGTCAAAAAGTAAAAACCGAGTGAGCATTTAGAATATGGCATTAAACCTGGCACCTGTAATGTGCACCTAGAGAGCACCTGAAAGACTGTTGAGAATTCACAGAGCTCAAAGAACAGGTTATATAGGGTTATTTCGTACCTTCTCTAATAAACATCTTTATATGCAGTGGAATGAAGTCTGAAACTTGCTTTCATTATTATAACCCAGTAAGAAATTACTCCTAATTACTGGAGTTTAGACATAGTTACCAAAACAGATGAGTCTACTGGTTGTGCAGAACCAGATCCATTTGTAATACAATACTCAAAACAGTTGTTCAACTGTAACTTCAAAAGATGAATGTGCATCAATGCCTCATGGATAAGCAGAACAGTTAACATGAGACAGGTAGGTCTGAGGGAATCCTGTCTAGTTAAGATTAATGCTTGGGGCGCCTGGGAGTCTCAGTTGGTTAAGCGTCCGACTTCGGCTCAGGTCACAATCTCACAGTTTGTGATCTCATCAGATTCGGTGCCGACAGCTCGGAGCCTGGAGCCTGCTTCAGATTCTTTGTCTCCCTCTCTCTCTCTGCCCCCTTCCCCTGCTGGCACTCTGTGTCTCTGCTTCTCAAAAATTAATAAATATTAAAATTAAAAAAGATTAATGTTCAGTTCTCATAAGAGGAAATATGAGTCATAATTATACCATATATAAGACAGAATTATTTATAAAGTCAGAAAAAATACACCATAAACAGGAAGAAGCTAGCTAAAACATAAAACAGTATGGTTTTAGGATACATCAAAGAAAGTATGTGTTTTCAGCTTGGGACAAGCTTCCCATGCATTCCTTAATGTTTCTCATATCCTTACCCAATGGCTATGTGGCATAGGAATATACTGGAATATACTGAAAAGGGTTCAAACAAAAAGGAGAACATCATTTCACTTAACCTTCACAACAGCCTAATATTGGTGATGAAGGTAACAGCGACTGTACTGGTGGTGCTATCTTTATATCCACCTATATTTCCAGATCATTTGGGCCATTATTTAATATGCCAAATTCTTCCCTCAATAAATATGACATAGACTTTTAAATATATTTCTTTAAATGATTCAACTGCAGAAGTATGTGATGCATTATCCAACAATTAATTAAATATTAACACTGGTGCCTACATTACTGGAAATTGACTAACGGAAAACAAGTCAAATGTATTATTTTTTTAATTACATAAATTAAATTACATAAAAGCAACAATATCACCATCCTGTTCTCTATGTGGGGGGTAGAACACACTCACCCTCACTCATTTAAAAATTATCTGTTGCCTGAAGCAACCGAAAGCTATTTCCAAAGTCAATGCTGAGAATCAGTGGCAGAAACACTGCAACTAGAATCCTGGTATATGGGCATTATAATCCTGGGCTCCACCAACCAGAACATGACGCTCCTTCAAAAAGCAAAACAAAACAAAACAAAACAGAAGGCTTTTCTATTGTGTATATCCAAGGCATTGTCAACACATCACTGCTTCATTGTTCTGCCCATTCTTCATCAGAGCAGCCACAATTAAATGGTCAAGCCTTCTTTTCCTTTTTCTAATAAAAGCCAGAGGAGAATTCCACATCCTTACAATGTTTCATTTTCTAGAACTCCAAATCCACTATTTAAATGTTTCATTCAAAGGCCTGAGTAAAAACAAAAGACAGTATCTGGAAAGTATCTGGAAATTCTGTGGCTTTGTCTGATCTGTATTAGTGAAATGCCCCCAAAACTGTCAAATGAAATTTCACTTATCTGTGCACAGTTGTGGTTACCCAGACCTAGAAAAGTGACTTGACTAATGACAGCAATTCTGGCCATGACACTCTCTAATAGTTTTCTCAGAAACAGAAATTGAATGAGGCTGAGAGCTCTAGCCACATGTAAACACCATGCTATAAGGAATCAATGTTCCTGCACACAATTAAACTGTAACATTTAAGACAAAAGAATATTCTGGTACTACCAGAGCAAAATCATCTTACAAAATATTTGAAGGGCCGTTGGCTTTTGTGGATTCTCCATGTGATGTCAAGAGCCAACAAGAATGATACTTCGGAAGAGGGATATGATAACGTATCCAGGAGGAAAAATATACATTGCCATCTGTTTTCATGCTTCAGTAAGTGACTGAACTTTAATAACAGGAATTCAAATAAACTGTTATTTAAATATGTATTACATATGCATTTCAAAGACATTTTATTATTAAAAGGGAGTCAAGGTAGATTCTAGTCCTGCCACTAATTCTCTTTGTGATCCTGGGTAAGTTACAACTTAGTTACACCTCATTTTTCTATCTGTTAAATAGGACTAATAATCCATCATGCCAGGCTCAAAAGTCTATAAGGATAAAAATTAATAAGGAAGTATGCCAGAAAAAAATAAAAAAAAAAAAAACAGTAAGAGTTTTTATGAATATATGGATAGATACTTCATCTGTGTTCTCTTTCTCTTTCTCTGAGGACTGGAATTCAGATGTAATGATCCAACTTTAACCATGAAGATGAACACTCTACTTGGGGATGGTGCAACAACAACTTGGGAAGTACCTAAAAGATTACGAAGAGCAACAATGTCCAGCCACCTGGTCCATTCACATTGGAACTGTCACATAAGAAATAAACATCTCTGTTCTCTTGGCCACCGGGTTTCTTTGTTACAGCAGCCTACCCAAACTAATACAGTTATTAAGACGTAAGCACACATGAATCTGTGCAAATCAAATCTCATTTACAGACCTGTTTTGCTTGGTCCTTACAATGTTGGTCTACACAGTACTTCGTATGTTTGCTTAATTTTTACTTAGATGTCAACATTCAAAATCAGAAGATTTCAGGGGCACCTGGGTGACTCAGTCGGTTGAGCATCTGACTTCAGTTCAGGTCATGATCTCGCGGTTTGTGAGTTCAAGCCCCACACTGGACTCGCTGCTGTCAGCACAGAGCCCACTTCAGATCCTCTGTCCCCCTCTCTCTGTCCCTCCCCTGCTTGTGCTCTCTCAAAAATAAATAAAACATTTTTTAAAAATCAGAAGATTTCATATAACAACCCAAGATAAAAGGGGAAAAAATTAGATCTGGCAACAATGAATTTTTATTTATAAATGACAACACTTGGCTGGAACTGAAGATATCTGGCCCCTTTGGAGACAGCATGTACTATCCAGTTCTCCATAACCTCCCAACATTACAATAGGTCTGCTTTATTTATTTCGTTTTCCTATTCTTAGGCCACAGTGAATACTTGATTTTTCAACCCCTCATCAAAATAAATTTGTGGACATTCAAAATTCTTGGAATTCATATAATTTTATGAATTTCAGCCCTGGATAGCAATAGATTAAAATAGCTCATCTCTGAGAAACTCTTACTCCACGAAGTTCTGCCTATTAACTATATTATGGCTAACAGATAACCATCCCTTATCACCATATCCTTATCACCATATCCTTTCTCATCTGGATTACAGCAATAGCCTCACTGGCCCCCCAGCCTTACATCTTGCCCACCCGTTCATTCATGGCATTAAAACGAGAGCCACCTTTCTAAATTATAAATTTAATTCCCTTCTTTCCAATGGCTTCATATTTGCCTTTGGATAAATCCTAAACTTCTTAAAATATAGTGAGATGGTGATATATGTGTATGTATATAATATATAATATATAATATATAATATATAGTATATAGTATATAGTATATAGTATATAGTATATAGTATATATATAAATTAACATGAGACAATTAGTTCACAGTTAAAGTTCCCTAATCAAGAGTTCACTCCTGCTAGCATTGCAAACACCCTATTCAGGGATCCATCCTCTAGAAGCTGCTGTTCTATGGGAGGAAAGTAAACTTGTTTTGTTTGAGTTATTGTAATTTGTGGTCTCTGTGTTGCTGCACCTTAAATTATACCCTATCTAATACTATACCCAGTGATTTTTAGTTCCTTAAATCTCCGATATTCCCTCTTGCCATGGGTTCTCTGCACATGTTCTTCCCTCTGCCTGGAACTCTCCCACCTCCTAACTTGCATCTTGCCAACTTCTACTTCAGTTCTCACCTCCATGGAGAAATTATCCCTAACCTTAAGTCTGGGCTCCATTCCCCTTGATATGTATTCCAATAGCAGACTTCTTTCTGACTTTCAGTTATCACTTTAGACACCAGTGGTTCATTAATTGTATGAAAGATGCTTGAAACAGTTTTTCACTGGTAAATGAATGATAAAGATAAAAGGAATCTAAGTTCCTTTAGAAATAGAGTTGCCTAACCAACCTGGCTTGTCGACCAATTCCAGACAACTTCATGGGAGGAAATAAATTTGTCTTATTTGAGCTACTATAATTTGGGATGACTTTGTTACAGCAGCTAAGCTTGTATCTTAACAGATGCACTTACCATATTCAATGGTTTTCAGGTCTGTGAAGAGACCATGTCCTTCTCACCTCTGAGTCCTTGTACATGCAAGGGCTATGACTGGAATACTCTACCATTTCCCACTGTTAATGTAGCTATTAGCCTCCAAATCACAGCTTAAAGATTATCTTGGACAAATCTTCCCTAACCTTGAGGATCCATTAGATCCAACAGAAGATCCTGCACCCCCACCACCATTATCTCAACATATTTTACTACCCTTTGTTTTGTAATAGTCTCTTTCCTTCAACACACTATAAGCTCTTTGCAGACAGAGGCCACTTCTCACTCATCTACTGCTGCATTGGCAGCACCCTGTGGATCTGGCACCTAACATATGATCCGGGGCGCAAACCTCCATCTTGACCACAATGCCATCTCAACAGATCTTGTCAATTACCTCACTACAATCTAGAAATATCTCCATATTTTGTTTTATTTTACTTCTAGAAAACACTAATAAGGAGAAGGAAAGGGAAGAGGACAAAAGGCGGGGGGGGGGGGGGCGGAGAAGAAGAAGAGATTAGTATGGCATAATTTGGCATGGTTTAGTGAACCTTTCAGTCTATGTTGCTTCCCAAAACACTTTGTTAAGAAAATATATTCAAAATATTTGGGGGTTGAAGACAGTTAGATAGCATATAGTTTCTTTAGCTGTAATTTTTTTCAAGCCCATAGCATATAATTTATGTGGTATGGAGACCAACTAGGTGCCTTATTACTATGTCTTTCTTCACCTTGGATAGAACTTCAACTGCATCTTAACCATGTTTGTTTGAAGACTAAGACAGGTGCTTAGCTAGTATGTTTTCTCTTCTGGAAGCCAGGGATTTGGCAGCTGATCTTCCAGTAAACAAATAAATCATAATATTGCAAATATGTCCAAACTTTAGTTACCTTATCCTTTGTCGAGAAACCAAGAAAGACCCCCAAGTTAGTTGGGAATTAGCAACCGATGACCTCTATCTACTTCCAAAGCCATGATGCTGGAAGACAAATGTCTGTCATTGATGTGGGACATTCTAGAGCCCCTTTCATATTTTGAAGCAGCCTCAACCACCATAGATGAACTTTGTCCTTTAATTATTTTGAATCACAACAGCCAAGAGACAACTTGCCTTTTTTTTTCCCCTTACCTTGTATTTCACTTCCCTTTCCATACTCCTGCTTTCCCCTTCAATTTTAAGGTTGCAAGACAGAGAAGCTCCTATTCTTTAATCTCAGCAAAATTATCTGTTCTCTTGTCCATAGCACAAGAAAAGGAATATACAGATGTAATTTCATTCTTGATCTTCCTTTAACAATGTGTTTAATTAGGCAAGTGCCTCTGTTACTGTCACCTTAAACTAGACTGACTTTTTTCTGGCTCAGCTTACCTCACTATAAAACAGTATGAGGTCAATGCTAGATTGCAGAATTTAATTAAATGCCTAAGATGAAAGCTTTATAACACCTCCAATTCTTGTTTTGCATCAAGAACAAGAAACCAAATTTTGCTTGAGGCGAAAATATAATACTAGCCTTGTAAAAAAGGATTACTGTACATAATTTATAACCTCATTTTTGATAGCAGTTATCAGCAAAGGCTGAGTATTTTTTTTATATAACTGCACTTTGATTTACTATTGTACACAATTCCCAGAATCCTGATTTCAGTTGTTTTAACTGTTAATATGAGACTGCTAAAAGGTCCCAATTTTGTGTCCTAAACTAAATGAGATCAGCCAATTGGAAAGTAGTATGTATAAATTTTAATATCCAGCTATTTATAGTCCTATTTCCCAGACGTGTTGCCTGACCACAGGAAAGGTTCAGTCTGGCTGTAAATGAGTCTTCAGTATATGTCAGGACCTCCTGTCCATGTGCAGCAAAAAATCTTTACTCTGCTTTGTTCTTAAATTATGTAGCTCTTCCCTGCCACACACACTAGGCCGCTCATATGTCAGCATTAATACGCAGGAATCAATTATTAGCAGCAACATGCTCTGAGATCTCAACTCAGTGAGTCCAGTGAAACATCAGAGGGAATGTGTTACTTTTTTCCTCTTTAAATAATACATACCTGAGGACCACAGAAGAATCTTTTCAGCCTTGGAAATGAAAACCGGGGTTGAAATGATAGTTAAATCCTCTTCTCTTCTGCCTCACTCCACCACCCATAAATATCAGATGAGAGGCTGCATATTCTGGTGAATGTAGGCCAGCTGCTGTGACGCAGGAGGGAGATTTGGGGCTTTGAGATATAAATTTTTCAAAGAACTAAAAGTAGCTCCCAAGAACCTGCTTAACACAACCGCCTGCCTGAGCCTCAGCATTTCCACCGCCAGTCTCTACTGGGGAACAAGATGGGCTTCATCTGCCTCCTCTCATGGTTTCACCACACCGGGCAGGGTTAACCAGACCAACACGACACTTTCATGCTTTTCTTGCCACAGTGTGTGTGAGGGCAAAGCATCTTGCTACAAGCCTCATATACCGAAATCATATCCCATTTCAATTGCCCCACAGCTCCCCACATCTAAATGCGGAAATTTTTAAATAGCAAACACTAAATGAGCATAGCAGCTAACTCCTCAACTAACTAGTCTTCTCCACAATGCGCACAACAAAATGACTAGGAAGAAAACAAATTGTCGACATAACTCTTCTTCAACTGCTAAAAAAGCTAGCCCCTAAAAAGCCATATTTAAAGCTTCAAGCCTCATTTCTCACAGCACTCCCAGAAGAGGGAAAACAGATTTCCCAGTCTGTGAAAATCAGTGTTGCTTTCAGAAAGTTGGTAACGACTCCAAATGCAGAAACTCAAAATCAGGATCATACTAAAATAGATGTGGTTGGTCCTTACCACCAATGTGAGACATACAGACTGCTCACCATGCTGGCTTTGTTATTTCTTAAGGGCTGCTTCCAACATAATGCATAAGAAAGGACGCTAGTCCAAATACATCAATGTTTAGAAATTTTATACTGTTCCACATCACATTTACATGCCATAGGCAGTTTGGGTGAGTCTGATGTAATGCCTTGCATAATGTATTGAAAGATAAAGAGATTTGCTAAGGCAAACTACAAGACAATTAATTAAAAGCCTTATCCTCTTACCATATAGTTTTTTAGGTCTGTCTGTGGCAAAGTCAACCCTAAACGTATACATAATAGTCCTGGCTAGTCTTACCCACCCCCCATCTCACCCATCCCTAAACTATTAACAGTCACTTTGGAAATGCAGAGGTGAGAGGAGTTCAAAAGCAACAAAAGTCAGAGAAAGCAGAAAGAGCTTACAGACCTCTTTTGTGTTGTCCCTTCACTTCTGTTCAGAATGTCTGAAATTGCTCACTTCATTATGATACATTGCCTCAGATGTCACCAATTAAAGATATGAGTCAACAAGCATTATTTGTTTAAAAAAAATCCAACCACCTTCAGGGGAATCATTATACTATGAAGAATTTAATTAGATCGCTTTCTATCCTAACATTTATCAGAGAACAGCTACAGAGGAAAGAAAAGGATGACAGAGGCCTAATAATCTGGGAGCACTTTAGAACAACCTGGAAAGGTAAAGTGGGCTCTTAGGAACCATACAGCATCCTAAAAACTCAAACTCTCTTTTTCTAAATGACCAATGTTGGATATGGAGGACACACTTAATAAGTTGGCGAGTAACCTGATATGAGAACCCTCCGATGCTCTGCTAGAATATTCACGGACACTCTAGCTTTGTCCACTTCTGAGTTCGTTAGTTTTCTTGGTTCACCTTGGTGCATGGTGCCACTCTAAACTACGACAGCTGTGGCAGCATCCTGCATAAGGGACTACTGTAGGGGCCACAGGATCACATAAGAGAGCTGAAGTAGAAAAATCAGAAATGTCCATGGGCACTTGCTTTCCAGATTATGTGTCTAAAGCCTATAAATCTTAAAAGCTGGCATGCTCAGCCTCACAAAAGACCTCCTATCTCCATCAACTTCTAGAATTGTTCCAATGATAAGCAGAAAGAGAAGCAAAAAGTATATAATAATTTCTTGAAAAACTTTAGCCTTGCTATTTGGTGCCTAGTCCCCCTTCTAGGACTCACTTCCAGCTTGAATGGGAAAAGGAGATTATAAATTCCAAAAAGTTACAGGGCAAATGATCTTCAGACAGCATGTCATCCAATTTTCTGGACTAGAAGCTGAGAGCTATGGGGCCAGTCACCCTCCATATTAATCTGCCAAATGGCCAATGCACTCCATGAATAAACTAATGAGCATTGATCCACCTAGTTAGAAGTCCTGACTTCTTTTTTTTTTTTTAGATTTATTTATTTGGAGAGAGAAATAGAAAGCACAAGTGGGGGAGGGACAGAGAGAGAAGAAAAGAGAGAGAATCCCAAACAGGCTCTTCGTGGAGCCCAATGCAGGGCTCGAACCCATGAACCATGAGACCATGACCTGAGCCAAAGCCAAGAGTTAGACGCTTAACCAGCTGAGTCACCCAGGCACCCCAGAAGTCCTGACTTCTAACTCAGTGGGTCTTTGATGGCTACATCAGTGGTGGTGTTGGGTGAAAAGCAGCAGCAGCCACAAGTGAACAAGCCAGAGCTCCCCACACATCAGCCATCTCCTGTGTGTGGGATGCATCATTCACCTCAGAGCTCCATCACCTGACTTCAAATACAGAAGCCAAGAGTGGATCTAGTGGAAGAAAAGGAGTGGGCAAAAAGTCATTCCTATACTAGGAAGAAGAAGGAAAACTGTTCTCTGTCCTCCCTCCATATCACAAGCCTCCTGCTCCTGGGAAACAATTCGGTTACCATATAAAGTGAATTAAGCTTCGTGGAAGAACCTGAACACCTTAACACTATGAGAGTTTCCGGCAGACATAAACAAAAACAAAAAGCAAAAAAGTATATCGGGAAAAACTGTTTAGAATTTGAGAATGTGCTGTATATGTATATGGGACCAAGATGAGAAGGGAGAAGAATGAAAGCCTCTGATTTGTAACTATAGAGATCAAACCAACCGATGGTTACCAGAGGAGAGGTAGGTGGGGGGATGGGTGAAATAGGCAAAGGGGATTAAAGAGTACACTTATCATGATGAGCACTGAGTAATGTATGAAATTGTTGAATTTCTGTTGAAACTAACAGAACGCTGTATGTTAACTATATTGGAATTGAAATAAAAAACTTTAAAAAAAAATGAATGAATGAAAGCCTCTGGATAGAAGGCAATAGAGCCAAGAGGAACTCAAACATCCAATCTAGAGACAAGGTAGCTATATCCAAAGGTTTATAATTCAACTAAAGCCAAGGATGGGGAGATGCAGAGCTCTTGACTGCCAGGCAGACCAGTCAGGGCACAGATGATTATAAATATGAAAATACTTCTCGTAAAACCAGGGACAACATGAACCAGGGCAGACAACAGACCAGGCTGAGGTGTGACCGAAGAGCGCTCAGTAGAAAGACTCAAGAGTCTAACAGAGACTGTCGAGAATGGCAATTGTTTCTCTACCTTTTTGAGACCATTCCCCTGCATCCTCCTCACCCCCTTCCACAAAGTGATTTGTCCTTAGTGTAGCTCAATTACTTGTGATTAAGACAAATAAGGGAAATGAGAAAGGCGCCAGTAGCTGTCAAATCTTAAAGTATCTATGAATACTTGGAAAGTTTGTTTAATTAAGAATCCTAAGCCCCACCCCAAGAAATCCTAATGCAGGCAGTTCCGGACCACAATTTGGCAAACACTGAACGACAGAGAGGGCAATAAAAAGGCTAATTTTCCAGCCAGCCCAGCAGCTCCAGATTTGTTTTGACAGCATAAAAGGTACCCTGCACCCTCCACAATCCTCAGAGAGGTTACTGCAAAGGGGTTCTAAAAACCTTGCCCACATTACACTTATGGGAAAGTTAGGGCTCCAATTTAGAATACTCTTCTATCACGGCAGTACCTGAAAGGCCAGTTAATCACAAACTTAGCCAGTGCCCCTACATGCCTACTCATGATTTTTGTTTCTTTTCTTTTTTATTTTTTTTTAAATTTTTTTAACATTTATTTATTTTTTGAGAGAGACAGAGTGCAAATGGGGGAAGGGCAGAGAGAGAGGGAGACAAAGAATCCGAAGCAGGCTCCAGGCTCTGATCTGTCAGCACAGAGCCCGAGGCAAGGCTCGAACTCACAGACCGCGAGATCAGGACCTGAGCCGAAGTCAGACCCTTAACCAACTTAGCCACCCAGGCATCCCAGGATTTTTGGTTTCTTTTAAAAAAACAAAGATTTGTCTTGTTTAAAACTCTGCATCTGTAAAACTATGCAAAGGTATCATAAGCCAACATGTTCTGACACTTTTGGTTTTGCTTGTATAAGGTTTTCTCCTAGGTACCTTTATTTTTACATGAAAGACAATCCTGGTGATACGAGAGGAAACAGAGGCCAGCTTGCTGGCTGCTCGTCAAAACTTACCAGAAACAGGGGCGCCTGGGTGGTTCAGTAGGTTAAACGTCGACGTTGGCTCAGGTCGTGATCTCACGGGTCATGAGTTAGAGCCCCGCGTCGGGCTCTGTGCTGACAGGTAAGAGCCTGGAGCCTACCTCGGATTCTGTTTCCCCCTCTCTCTCTGCCCCTCCCCACTCACGCTCTGTCTCTTCTCTGTCTCTCAAAAATGAATAAACGATAAAAAAAAAATTAAAAATTTAAAAATTTAAAAAAAAAACTTACCAGAAATAAAAGCTTAGTAACGTGCAAGGAAACCAGCTGTTGCCTCCATACCAAATCAGCCTGCTGCCATGGCAGTCTCCTTGGAGCTGAAACACACTTTGAAGGTAGGAAAAAATATCTCAGAACAAAGAAAACAAGTCCTTCCAACAGTGAGAAGTGGTAGTCTGCAAAGAAAGAGTCTATTTAATTTTTCAGTCCTAAAAGCAAGTAACTATTGTCCAAATGGCATGGAAAAGTGGCAGAAGTGCAGAAGTATCCTAGAGCCTTAAGCTGAGACTAAAGGTGGGTTGGAAGAGAAATTCTGGACACTCCTGAGTTCTTGTCTGAGAAACTCAACCACTGTAGGACCTTGGGTGAATCACTGAACCTCTGAGGCTCATTTTACAAATGTGTCAAATGGGGATAATATCCCCCACCATCTCTCCTCACAGGAAGTGGTAAGGTTTGAACGACAGAAAACATGGAAGAGCTTTCCATAAAATACTAGTCAATAAGCAAATATTTGTACACATTTTTATCACCATGATTGCTACTCTGCTGTTCCTTTAGGGCTTTTAAAAATTGAAAGAGCAAGTCGTCGCTGTATCCATTAAATACCTATTCGTTAATCTTTTTTTTTAATGTTTATTTTTGAGAGACAGAGCCAGAGTGGGGGAGGGGCAGAGAGAGAGGGAGACACAGAATCCGAAGCAGGCTCCAGGCTCTGAGCTGTCAGCATGGAGCCCGACACGGGGCTTAAACTCACAGGCCATGAGATCATGACCTCAGCCAAGGTCGAATGCTTAACCAACTGAGCCACCCAGGTGCCCCCTCATTAATTTCTTTTAAAGTTACTGTGCTATGGGACACCCGGGTGGCTCAGTTGGTTGAGCATCCAACTCTTGATTTTGGTTTGGATCATGATCCCAGTGCTGTCGGATGGAGCCCCACATCAGGCTTCGTGCTGAGCGTGGAGCCTGCTTAAGATTATCTCTGCTGTCAGCACAGAGCCAGTTTTAGACCCTCTGTTTCCCTCTCTCTCTCTGACCCTCCCCCACCTCTCTCTCAAAACTAAAAATAAATACTAAAAAAAAAAAAAAAAAAGATTCTCTCCCTCTGTCCCTCTCCCCCACTCATGCTCTCTCTCTCTAAAAAACAAAACAAAAAAAGTTACTATGCTAAAGAAATCTGTTAATATCAATGAAACTGATCAGTATTTGGTAATCAAGTATAGGAGAGGAATGTATTTGTGCCTAAAAAGTCTAAATCTCTGAATCTTTTTTTTTTATTATTTATTTATTTTTATTCTCACATTAGATAACATACAGTGTAGTCTTGGCTTCAGGAATAGGATCTAGTAAAAAGTCTAAATCTCAAATACTATCTTCTATTACCCATTTTTTTCCTAAAACAAAGAAATCACTATGAGGATGTACAATGTTTTTAATCATTTCACTTTTTCCATGGAATGATCACACAAACGACTGGTCATCCTATTTACACGACAGAGAATACGAGTAGTAGCAGCAACTAGAAAGAAAAAAAACATGGCAATTTAGCATTGCAGCAAGAAGACTATACATAAAACTATCCTCAGTTCATCTGTACTCTTCTATCCATCAGTATCTTTATCTTAAAAAACTCTCTTACCTTGGGTGCCTGGATGGTTCAGTTGGTTAAGCATCTAACTCTTGATTTCAGCTTGGGTCATGATCTCATGGTTCGTGGGATCAAGCCCTGTGTAGGGCTCTGCACTGGTGGCACAGAGCCTGCTTGGGATTCTTTCTCTCCCTCTCTCTCTGCCCCTCCTGAGTGATGTTCCCAGAAGCCCCTGGGAGGCTGCCCTCCAGGCTGCCTCTGCACCTTTGTTCCCACCAGCTGAGTCATGTGCCCACCAAAGCCAATTGTGTTTGTTCCCAGACCTGTTTATGCCAGCTCTACTTGTTATTGTTAATTATATAATTGAATTAAATATTATGTAAATCCCAGAAATTTGAGAGCAAAAAGAAAGAGTGGTAGTAACTATGGAAACCAAGTTAAATACTTTAGAAAGATCTGGTAAAGGCAAGCACCTAAAAATATTTCTGTCAAATTAAGAATGAGTAAAGGATTGGAGGAAATCTTAAAATATTAGAATTCTTTTTTTTTTTTTTTTTAATTTTTTTTTTCAACGTTTTTTATTTTATTTTTGGGACAGAGAGAGACAGAGCATGAACGGGGGAGGGGCAGAGAAAGAGGGAGACACAGAATCAGAAACAGGCTCCAGGCTCCGAGCCATCAGCCCAGAGCCTGACGCGGGGCTCGAACTCACGGACCGCGAGATCGTGACCTGGCTGAAGTCGGACGCTTAACCGACTGCGCCACCCAGGCGCCCCATAAAATTCTAGAATTCTTGACTCAGACTGCTTC
Source organism: Panthera onca (assembly GCF_046562875.1). Classification (NCBI taxonomy): domain Eukaryota; kingdom Metazoa; phylum Chordata; class Mammalia; order Carnivora; family Felidae; genus Panthera; species Panthera onca. The sequence continues at coordinate 39,091,131 of NC_138346.1, read as the reverse complement.
ACAAGTCTGCATACTTTCCCTACTGAAGAGGTTGGAACGGCAAAGCATGGAAGAGGCAGTATGGGTGCAGCTCACAGAAGAAAGCCCATGAGGAACCCCCATGAGCAGATAAAGACTCAGAGAGAACACCTCAGTCTTCTCAAAAGACTGGTGAGTGTGCACAGAAATTTTTTAATCTCTTTTTGACTCTCTGTTTTAACTGACTCCACATATTTAAAGACCCCAATAATAAAACATTTAAAAAAAAAAACACCTTTTGGCTTTTATTCCAAAAAGACAAGTGTCAAAAACCAGGGGGAAGACTCTTTTTTTATTTAGTGTTTATTTATTTTGGGAGAGAGAGATTTTATCTCAATGTTTTGCAAATAGATAAAGGAAAAGCCGGCCAAATTGAAAAGAACTTGAATGAAATACAAACACAAAACTACAAATTAAAGGAAAGCACAGGACACAAAGAAGAGCAAGAGAAAGGCATGGAACTAAAACCACACTGGACAGAGAAAAGGCTAACCCAATACTCTGAAACACCAGAACTGGTGAAATGAAAAATAAACATGAGAAAATTAAGCAGAAGTTAGAACTTGGCTCTTTAAAAACTACCTCCTGATGAAAGAAACTGCTCATAATGTGATTTTTAGGCATTTTATTTCATCCATAATTTTAGGAAAAGTAATACATACACATCATACAATATTCAGACAATTAATGAGTAAATAATGAAAAGCAAGTCTCCCTCACACACTTTTCCTTCAGCCACCAGTTCGCCCCCAGAGGCAACTACTGTTACTAGCTTCTGTTTCCTTCCAGGGACAGTACATGCATACAAGCATAGATATATTTAAATAATAATATAATCTTAAGCATTAAACTTGGGATAGACAGATACAGGTATTTCTAATAGATCAATGTATAAGTCTCCCAGAAAGTCTCAATCCACTCTTGCAAAATTACCTCACAATTCCACAGGTACCATTTTTGGGAAATGAATTCCATCCAAAGTCCTATTTTCACAGTGTAAAAATAGGGATGGTGCTACTTCCCAAAAAGCAAGTCAAGTCAGAGGTCTCTAAGAGTATTTACATTAAATACAAAGCTGGCTAGATGACAGATCTGATCTGTTAGGGCAATTCACCTCTTCCTGATGCCATGGCCTTTTTAAAAACTGGCATACCACACATACAATGTGGTAATCGGTGTGGGAATTCAAAAGGGAAAAGCAAGAGGGAACAGTAGAGGAGACTCCTATGGGTCTCATACCTCAGGCTTTTCTTGCTCAAGTCCAGACTTTGCATCACCCGTCTCTGGAAGGCTTTGGAACCTGATTAGTTGTTCAGAGCAGACCCTTCTCTCAGGCAAATTCACCTTATTGTAACTCATAAGATCTACGTGTATGATTGGGGCGGGGGGGAGGGGTGGGCGTTGGGCGTGTATGTATGTGAACACATACACTTACAGAATGCCAAAGTATTCATTTACAGGGAGAACTCTGTCAAGGAGCCATAAACACTCAACATGGAGGCAAGTGCATTTTCCTTCTGTGGGCACATACATGAAAATCAAATAACCGAACTACAGAAAAACTGCCATTTCCACCTATCCAAATCCATTCCTCTTTATTCTGATTACAAAATTTCATTTCTGAGAACTGTTCATTCCCCATTAACAGAACTTATGGTTTAAATGGTTGGGTGGGCACATGTCCCAGGAGTGGCCAGTCCCAGAGCTGAACCTGTCCCAGTAGTTGACAGGATTGTTAAACTGTGAGCAGGGAGATGCAGAAAGCCCCCTCAAAATGAGAGAGCTTTGACTGAAAATGAAGGCAAGAGATGGAGAGAGACGTTGCTTCATAATACCATTTAACAATGAAGCCAAGCCATGCCTGCGACCAGGATACCCAATGAACTTTTCACTTATGAGAGAAAATAAACTCCTTTCTTAACTCACTTTGAGCTGGGATTCTATCTCCTGTAAACAAAAAGAAGTCCTTTCTTCTTGTTTATATAAGTGCTTTCACAGGGAAAATGGAATTCGACTAAGGAAGGTTTATAATATGATTTGAATGCTTAATCAACATCAAAGTAGCTTAATGCATTAGTATCCACACCAAGGCAATCCAACACTCATCCTTGGGCATCCTTCTGTCCTTCAACATCTGACCAGAGCCACTTGCACAGACACACTGTTTCTTAAACCATGCTCATTATGTTCAATCCGCCTGGCAAGCCTGTCTCTGCTCCATTTAACCAGCTCTCAGAGGGCAATCACATATCCCTTGTTCCCAAGTTCTTATGGGGATGCATCACTGGATCTCAAGTACCGAGAATAATCGAAAACCACTTAATAGATTAAATTCTATGGCACCCAAGAGAACTCGTAACGCATTCAAATTAAATGTTGTGAATTTCTTCCAGTGAATTCTAGCATCAAAAAATCATTCACTGTAGCAAAATGACGTACTCAACAGTTTCCGACTATGGGAATATATCAATGATATTTTCCACTAAGGTGAACACATAGCTCTGATACTTTGATTAAGGTCGGTTCTTTAAACCCACATTATTTCGATTACAAGGAGTTGTTTATGCTCACTCCAATTTGTAGGACAAGACAAAAGTATACATCTTTGTAAGCTAAGCTCCAATCGGAGCACCTGTTAGGCAAATAATGGCTGCAGTGTACCACTTTTTTCCTCCTTTCAGGCACAAATCCTGTGTGTGGTTACATTCTTTGAGTGCCTCCCCCAGCACCACTTCCCAGCCCCTTGTCCCAATTAACCCACGCCATGGAGAGAAGCAAACAGTTTCTCTCTCCTCAAACCATTATCATCATTTGCTTCTGTGTCGCCCCCACTAGACTCAGCTCTTTGGATGACTTGATCACTAGTCTAGCACAGTGTCTGGCAGACACTTTAAACATCAGTTGTGTGGATTTAACTACACTTGTCGACAACTTACCAGAATATCTGGTCTGTGACTTTTATGTCACTGTTCAGTTTCAAGCATCAAGGAAAGTACTGGAGAGGAGACTTAGAAACTTGGTGTCTGCCCTCCCTCCAAGAACAAGGGGTCCTGAAACAGGTTCTTTTGAACAAATTTTCAACCTTTGTAAAATATATCCTGCAACCCTGGCTACAGCTCTCTGGCCGAGGGGTTGGTGCTTGACCTAAACGTGTCAGATAGAGACTGGACACGAGGAAGGCCACTGGCCTCCAAGGTGGCCAGGCATGAGAGCTGAACCCCAGGAGGGACAAAGTGTACTGAATAGTGATGAAGCAACTTGGTAAGATCCCTTCTCAGAGTGTGTGAATGCAACTCTGACAGGGAAAGCTGTCAGAGAATAGCACAGAAAAAAAAATCAAAAGAAAGTAAAAGCTGAAACTCTAAAGCAAGAGAAGCCAAGAATAATTCAAATCTTGAGGTCTGTAGGGGGAAGGAAGCATTTAAGACTACAGAGAAGACACAGCAAGAAGCGGAGACAAGTAACAGGAAAGAACTCCAGCCACTATAATGTGGTCTCAAATTTCCTTTACAATACAACATGAGGTCGGTGGATGAAAAGGCCACATTAAGAGACAGCTACTGTAAGTTTTTCAGTTATCTTTACCTCTACTAAAGAGCTGAGGTTGTCAATTATCAAAATGGACATTAGAAGTAGGCTTTTATTGTTGAAATCAGAGACATTTAAGACTTCTGAGTTGGCAGGTTGCCTGGGTGGCTCAGTCAGTTAAGCGTCTGGCTCTTGATTTCAGCTCAGGTTATGATCTCATGATTCGGGAGTTGGAGCCCCATGTCAGGCTCTGCACTGTCAGCACAGAGCCTACTTGGGATTCTCTCTCCCTCTCTCTCTGCCCCTCCCCACCACACATGCACAAGTGCATGTGATCTCGCTCTCTCTCAAAATAAATAAATAAGCTTAAAAAAAGGATTGTGAGTTGGGTATAAAAACTTCAGGGGTACCCCACCATTTCATGAAGGGGTATAATCTCACCAGGCCATTCTCAGGAACAGGCCCCAGGCTGGATTCTGCACTCAGGCACAGTTTACTTAGATGATCTTAGTTGTCCAATGCCAACTCTAAGTTTAACTGAATCCTGCCTCTACAACATTGTGATATTTGCCTCAAGTGAATCTCTTAAGCAAACCAAGGAACATCCAAAGGGCAAAAATACAGACTTTATTAAACTTATAAAATAAGTTGTAGGTATATTTGTATGCCCTCTTACAAATGTACATTTGGCTTTCATATCTAGAGATGGGGGAACTGGTGGGAGACCTGGAGCCCTTACCTTCCTCTAACTACTGGGATATGTTCATTGGGGCTTTAGACTCGGGTGTGATTACACAAAAACCAAAAAGTAAATGGTTTGAACAAGAGCCATATTTATATCTTAATATTTAACAGTCCAGATGTAACCAGTCCACACTGGAAAATCTTCCACTTCCAGTTCCAGATAGCTCTTTCAAGTATCACCATCCCCTAGTCAGTTGGAAGGCAGAAAGAGGAATGGAGGGTACACTCCTTCCCCATTGGCCAGATTTTACCACATGATCATGCCTAGCTTCAAGGGCAGCAAGGAAATTAATCCCTACACTAGCAACCAAAGGAAAACTAAGTGAAATTATACTCTCATACATCAATTGGGGGCCTTCTTCCCTGTGCAGCTCCCATCACCTGAGGAAACTTGAGTGAGATCTGTTCTCCACAGTATGTATGAATTTAATATAAGCATGAAACTCACTGTTTAAATAACACCAATAAGAAATCCACTATGAAGTCACTACATAAAACTGACAAATGTTTACAAAAAGAGAAAAAAAATAGTAAAAGACCTGAAAGATAATTAGGTAACTATTATATGAAGGAAAATCTGGATGATCTGAGAATAAACCACACCCTTGCTCCTAACCTTCTTCAATCACCTGAGAGACTCCTAAATCACATGGGAAAAGTAGCTCTCCTGCCCTGCACTGAAAAACCCACACAGGTCATTGTAATAACTAAAGGCACTGATTAAATGACAAAGTAAAATCTTCCTCAGCCTTTAAATTGCACTACTTGGTTAGAGCTGCCATAACAAATACCGCAAACTGGGTGGCTTAAACAACAACTTTATCATCTCACAGAGATGGAGGCGAGTCCACAGTCCAGATGTCAGAAGGGTTGGTTCTGTGAGGGAAGGATCTAGGCCTCTTACCTTGGCTTGTAGATGTCTCTTCACAATGTCTTCCCTTTACGTGTGGCTGAGCTTGAAACTTCACCTTTTTAGAAGGACATCAGTCACACTGTATGAGGGCCCCCCCTTAATCACCTCATTTCAACTTGATTACTTCTGTAAAGACCTCAACTCAGAATAAGTTCACTCTGAGGTATTTGTGGTTAAACTTCAACATATGAATTTGTTGGGGGCAGTGGGGAGAGATTGGGGCACTACTCTAAAACTTACTCTTATAGTTTTTGTTCCTTACAAAAAAGGGGTTTTTTCCTTACCCAAAAAAAAAAAAAGCCTTTTGTGCTTTTGTGTCTATGAAGACAGATTATAACACAAGCAACTTTCTTCATTGTTACCTCTGCGTCTTCCCAGAAAAACTGAACAAGAAATGATACTCATTGCAAAGCATATTTACTAAACAACTTGATCGTTTTAGGCAATGCTATAATATTCAAGGTTGTACTGGCCCACAGACCATTTCTCACAAGATACGTGAACCAGCAGGAAAAAATGAGAGAGGGGATGGTTCAGTGGTTTGAGAGGACAGTCATTCGTCAGGGTCTAGTTGACAGATTTCAAAGGACCTCAAAGGAAAGACAACATTGTAACTTGCTGGGCTATGCTAACAATACAGACTTGCCCAATTCTTGGGTTTTCAATGATCAGAGACTTGCTCCTTGGTCACTTCTATTTGAGATTTACTTAACTTAATGGTGTCAGTACTCTGACCTTGCCTATCTGCTTACCTTTGTGAACTGGATTTCAGTCTGCAATCTCAGGCTGATATCTGACACTAGTTTGGTTAACTCATCTACTTGTTAATGCCCCGGACCTGCAGAGGTAGACTGGCCTTCCATCCTTCACTTGTATTAGATCCTAAAACCTGCTTTTAAGTCTCCATTCAGATTTCATTCCTGGTCCTGACAAGCAGCTTTATTTTCCAATCCCAACTTAAATTCCAGTCCTAATGGCGACGTGACTCCCCTACAAATGAATCACAACTGGGAAGCTGTTTTTTCTGTCACTCTGGATGTATCTCTGTGAAGTAGAAATGAGCTAAATAACAAAGGAAATTAAGAAATTACAACAGATATGAAATATTCACAAAAGTTCTTTAAATAATAAAATAGCTTCTCCCTTCAAATTTATTATTTATTTTTAGTCTCTACAAAATTATTAGGAAGAAAGGGAAAGTCACTCTTATTTCTAACCCTCGAGGATAATCACTGTTAACATTTTGGCACATATCCTTCCAGTCTATTCTTTTCTACTCATAAATACATAGGTAAATAGATTTTAAAATGAGATCATGTTATAATTTTTATTATTTTGTGATTTACTTTATTGTCTTAAAAAAATATACTACAAAGACTATCTTCTGGTAACATTTTTTCTTTATATCATCACTTTTAATGGCAAAATAGAATTCCATTGTAAGAATGTACCAGACAGACAGACCTAATAGGCCTCTAAGTAAACTTTTTTGTAAAGGTATATGTTTGATGAATGAGAACATTCCATTCTGATTTTCTGCCTTGGTAATCTGTTGCAGTTTACGACCAAATACAGTCAACTACAAGATGCTAAAGGAACCTTAATTACACCCCAAAAGATTAATGACTGAAAAGAATTTCTAATAAGATCAATAAAGATTTTAAATCCTTCATGCCTTATTGCTAGCATGTAAGCAAGACCGTGCTAACCATTCAAACTTCTGATTAGGATAAAATGTAAAAATGTGTCTTTTTGCCCAGTATTTTTATTGCCATTGTCTCCATACTAGAAAATTCAATGAAATCCAAATGTTCCTCCTATCTCCATCACAACAGACCAGGTAAACAGCTTTATCTGCTTAATATGTTAAGAAAGAGGCAAAGAAATGCAATGCCTTGGGGACCAAAAAAAAAAAGTTTCACAATGAAAACAATACAAAACACGCCCACCTCATTTTATTAGGAAGAAATACACTAACTCTTACAGCCAAGCATAGGGGCAGGAAAAACAGTAATTAGATACTATTTTTCACAAGCATTTTTGTAGGACACCTTAAAAGAACAAAAAATTTCAAGCTACACAAAGTGGCAGACTATAGAAATCACAACTATTTTGAATCACTCCACTCTAGGAAGTGGAAAGACTAAGAATTTGTAGACACCACCAAGCAGAAGTTGGCTTGTTTACCACTAAAACTCTATTCCAAATGGTAATTCAGAACAAATGCTTGAATTTAATATGCTTCTTTACAAATGTGTAATTTTCCCCCAAACGATGTAAAGATGTGTTTCGCTGCTATACTATACAGTTTCAAGACATCCAAATATAGTTAGTGTCTGATAATTTTGTTTAAATGGTAAACATGATTATAAATTTCTTTTAAACTCAGATGTATAATAATTACTCCCTGATTTGTGAGAGAATCAACATGAATTGAAAATTACAGTAAATGTTGAGAAAATGTGATTTTATTTAATCATATATTCTTTCCATAAGATATTACAGTCTGACTTCACGATCGAAATCTTGCCGGAAACTCTCTTCTCCATGGTCATCAGTGACTTCCTTCATGCCACATGCAATACTTCTCATTCTTGAATTTTCTTATACTAGTATGTCTTACTGTTGAATATTGCTCTTTCTTAACATTCTCTACTTTCCAGCTTTTCTAACAATATACCATCCTAAATCACTTCTCTCCCTCTCTTCCCAATCTCTGTTAACTCAAACATTACCTAGAGCCTAGTAGGAGATGGGCACAACACTGTATCCTATAGATAAAGAAGGATCAAGACGTGTCTGGTCCTTGAGGAGAGAGATGCAAGTAACTAACATTTCAGCCCAAAATGATCAGAATTGTAAGGTATGACCAAGTTGGTGTAAGACTATCAGTGAGGGATATTTTAAGTTGTAAATCAGAATTGAGGATTTATGGTGAAAGCAGGCTTCCTGGAGCATGTGATGCTGACCAACTAGGTTTGTGCCAGACACATTTATATTCCCCCAAAGTAGTCCTCAGGCCTCAGCTGCCTGGAAATCCTTCTAGATTTTCCCTAGGGCAGCTCTCTGGTCCACTTACATGACAACTATTTCTGACTTTCTCCATTCTCCTCAAAATTTCCAGACAGCCTCTGTTTGCCTCAGACACAGAAGATGACCTAACCTTCAACTTCGGAGAAACCAGAAATACAGTCCACTAGAAGAAAAATCTTACTATTACAAGATGAAGCATACAGTACAGAGGATGGTACAAAGGAGTTATTTTAGATTTTCTTAAATCCCAGCTCCTACCATGATCACTTTGGGAGGCTCAGGGAAGTCCTTCCTCTCCTGTTTCCCTATGGTTCCTTACATGTCTTCACTTGTCAACCAGAGCCCCAGGCTCATCTCCTCCTCCTCTGCTACTGGCCAAGAGTCTCCTCCCATTTGGTTCCACTAGATTTTCCTTCAGTGGAACAAGGTGGAGGAGAGAATGGCAGTGAAGGTGAAGATCCTTCCTCTTCAGAGAATCAGGAGAAACGAACTTCCAGATCCAGCTTGAGAGTGAAGTCTCCAGGACCGCCACCCCCTCAACATAAACCTAGATCCAAAAACACCTCCAAATTTCCAACCCACCTTACCACACCTGTTCCCATTAACCTAACCTGGTCAAGGCCATAGAAGAAAAATGGCTGTGTTCCAAACCCCAGAAAGACTGGGTATGGTGGGCACAAAGGGAAGAAAATCCAATCCTTTCTCACAAGCCATTATGTTTTACTATAGCTGCTTTCTAGGAGCCAAATTTAGATACACTAGAAGCTAACAATTGTTTTTGCAAGTCATTAGAAAATAGATTTCACAGGCAAACAACAGTTCTCCAGAAACATCATTTTGTTCAAATTCTGCTCACAGTATGGATTACATGCAGTAATTATAAAACCTGCAAGAGGTTTTAGAATCCAGTTAATCAAAGTTGTGGGTTAGCCAACAAAAGTCAAAAACTTAAGTCTGTAACTCCCCTATAACCTGAAGGTACTTAGACTCTTTCAAGTTCATTCATTTCTTCAGCAAATATGTGTAAGTCATGTATCACACACCCAATACAGCACTAGGCTCTGAGCACACAGTGGAGAATAAAATAAATGTGCCCACTGCTTAAAGACTACTGAGGAGACAGATAAAAAAAACAAGTAAACAAGTAAATAGAGCATTACAAATGGTAATAGGTGTTTGCATCACATCCTGCAACAAAATTATACTCCCAGGCACTACCCAATTGCCATAGTCTCCTTAGCAGAATGAAGCAGTGACCAAGAAAACATGGTAGAAAATTGCACAAAATTGTTGGTCTAGGGGACATATGCATTTAAACTCTGATTTGCAAAACAACTGTCTGGAGAAGCCTTCAGGCTGATGACTCACTAGACCAAAAGAGACTCTTCCAGAGCTTTATATTTAATCAAATTGATACCCCACAGACTGCATGAGTTTTTCACCAAAGACACTATTAACTTGAGCCATCAACAATATTCAACCCATGCAAGCCTCAAAACACATTTATATGCTAGTGTCATTTTCACAAAACCAATAAGATCTCTACCGTCACTAACCTCTGGATCTCATTCAAATGACCCAGCCCTAAGTGCCACAGAAGACAAAAAGCTGTTCACCTGGTAGGTTATCTCCCAGACATCTGAGATGTGAATAGAGAGATTTTTTTTTTTAAGATTTCTGAATTACAATGACAGAAAATAAGCAACCCCTGATTTACACTCATTGGCTCATTGACTTCTCTGTGACATTTTCAAGGTCCTGGAAATCTGACAGAAACATCTCCAAACTGACCCTCATTTGAAGCCCTGAGACCTAAATTGAAGAAGGGGAGCAGGTGATCATATAGGAGAATTCCTTCCCTACCAAAAAATATCTGCACTTCCCCCACCCCTTCCCTGCCCAAATCTGGGCTTTGCACAAAAAGAAAGCAAACCACTCTCTTGTGCTGCTTTCTAAAGCAGCAGGGAGCTGCCCCCCATATGCCAAAACTTCTTTTCTTGTACCAAATCCACTTTAGTTCCCGCCAACTACACTTCCCAGTGTGCAGTGCACAAATAAGAAGTCAATTGCTGGCGTTTAGCCTAGAAGAACAATAAGCAGTAGATTCTGTGGTGTGCAAAACTGCTGGCTTGGAAATTACCTGTAAGTTTCTCAGATCATCCAGGAATAAATTCTCACCTTCATAAAAAGATAACAAGAACACAACATCAGAAAATCTCTGCTTTAGACAACAGATCTATACACAATAGAGCCCACAGTAACACAATGCACAGCACTTAGCCCTCTAACTTAAAAGGCCAAACGAGGATTACAAAACCTATAATGTAAGCCTAGAATAAGGACACCAAGAATAAGGATAAATAAGGCCTACAAGAATAAGGATAAATAAGGCCTACATCAAGAATGAACAGATTTCCCCTCACGTAGGATTAAGTAAAGAAAAAAATATCAATATGGGTCCTATCAAAACAACTTACTGCAGGGGTGCCTGGGTGACTCAGTCAGTTAAGCATCGGACTCTTGATTTCAGCTCAGGTCATGATCTCATGGTCTGTGTGTTCAAGCTCCACACTTACAGCATGGGACCTGCTTGGGATTCTCTCTCTCTCACTCTCTGCCTCTCTCTCTCTCTCTGTCCACTAGCACACACTGGCACATACCCTCTCTCAAAATAATTAAGCTTAAAAAAAAATCTAACTACATAAAAGACTTGAGGTATATATAAAATTTTATTAGATGATAAGAGTGCACTTCAGATCCATGGAAAAAAGAAGGATTCAATAATAAAATAATAGTAATAAGCACATCTCCTAGCCTTCTTCATGAAAAATAATTCTACACATTGCAACCACTCAAACATGATTAATTCACCAAAGCCCTTTTCATCACAAGTTAACGTTACTGCTTTACGCATATCCTCACTTTTTCCTGACTCCGACTACATGTTGGCATATCCTCTGTGTAAAATGGAATATTCTCAGTTTTCTGGACATGTAATCCCTCCTGGCTATGATCTAGCTGATGAATCTGCCAGGCTGAAAACACTGTGCCTTTGAAGGCCAAGGACTGCCATAGTGATGATAACAAAAAATGATGCTTACCTGGCTAAGAATCACTTGGAAATATATTTGATGAACAAAACTATCAGAAGCTACTTAAATCCCTACTTAGTTTAGCTGAGGCAGGCACTGAGGGAAAAAAAAAAAACTGGTAAGGAATTATTTAATATACAAAATGTATATCAATGTGTATTTAATATTCGATGGTTACCTACTCTATGCCAGCACAGTATTAGGCTATTAATATATTATCTCATTAGAGTCTCACAACAACCCTGGAAGAAATCAATTAACCTTATTTTTATAATTATCTAACTCAAAAATCAGAGGTTAAATAACTGCTACTAAGTCAAAAACTAAAAAGCAGAAGAGATGGAATTCAAATCCACATCCCACGAATTCCAAATGCAATACTCTTTTTCACACCACCATACTGCTGCCCTCGGTCAGCTCCTCACACCCGTGGGTCCCGATGGACCTCCCACCGGACTGAGCCAGTAGGGTGCACCTGCAGTCTGGCACTGGCTTAAGGCATTTGCTTCAACAGCACATTAATTAACCTGTCAGAGGCATATCTCACCCACCTTCCCCTCAGAAATATCTAGAGACTTGAGGGAGATTCATGAGGTGAGGTGGCTCAGTTTCTTCACCATCACCCCCATCACCTCCAGATCTAAGTGAAACATCTAAAAAGCTGGGGAAACCTGACTTATATCAAGCTGCCATCAACATTACTAAAGCCAATGCTGGGTTAACGTGAAAGACAAACACCTAATGTTCGGCTGAGTACTACGCACAGGGTAATGCAGTAAATCAGCACCTATGCCCGACCCCTCGAGTGCCGTGGAACAAACAGGCTATCCAGCAAACAACAGAGGCAGCCTAAAGCCTTTCTCTGTAAGTTTTCCTTACAAGTTGAAGCAGGACTTCAAAATTTTAGCCCCGTGGTATCATCAAAATACAAAGAATATGTCAAGCAAGGAATGGGAGGGGAGTATTTGTGCATGCTAGCCTATGACTAGCAAAATCACTTTTTGAAAATAATATTCTTGGCATTTTGGAAACATCTCTTTAAGTCTTCTTGGGAGGAGCGATGTGGGAAGGTTGATCTCTAACTACTATATTGAGCCAAGAGCTTACACCATATATGGGAAATGCTTTCACTCAAGAAGGATCTTCCAAAATATGCTACTTAATATCTGCAAGTACTTCACACAACAAGCCTTTATCACCCAACTATTTAATGTGCAGAGAAGGACAGGCTCACAAAAAATGATTTTCAGTGCTTCCCAAATCTAATTTGTATGTGAACCACCTGGAGAGAGTGTTCAAATGAAGATTCTGATTCAACAGGCTAGAACAGAGCCCAAGATTCTGCATTTCTAACAAGCACCCAAGTGACCTTGATGTGCAGAGAACAGCCAGAAGAGCCCTTAGCAGCAAAGATCTCAGCCTCCATTTCTTCACTAACATGCCAGTGTTCCTCACACTGGCCCCAGCAAACTGAGCTTTACACAAATTATGTATTGTGCCTTCATATTTTGGATAACCTAAAAAACATACATTGTACTAGTTCAATGACAAAAGACTTCTCATTTGCAGAAACAATTGACAGGCATTCCCAGAAAATAGGTTTTATTTAAGACAGCTTTCTCAAAACAGAGTCTGCAGACATTTTCTTGGTGGGCACTCAAGAATAATCTTCCAGGGGCGCCTGGGTGGCTTGGTCAGTTAAGCGTCCGACTTCGGCTCAGGTCATGATCTCACGGTCCATGAGTTCGAGCCCCAAGTCAGGCTCTGTGCTGACAGCTCAGAGCCTGGAGCCTGCTTCCGATTCTGTGTCTCCCTCTCTCTCTGACCCTCCCCCATTCATGCTTTGTCTCTCTCTGTCTCAAAAATAAATAAACGTTAAAAAAAAAAAAAGAATAATCTTCCATAAAAGAGGGCCATACAATGACTTCTTGATCAGTTTTACCTTATTCAGGAGTACAACCAACATCCAGTTGCAGGAAAAGGACTGCCCTCAGAATGGAGCCAAGGCTAGGAGGAAGGGGAAATTCTGAAAATCACAGAGCTTGATTTCATGTCCTCCAAACCTCTGAAATGGATTACTGAATAAGCAGTCTGTGAGAACTTAGGGCAGATAAAAAAAAAACAGGCATTCACTAGAAAACAGCATGGTTTCACTGAGAATTAGTGATGCCAAATCCTTTACTTCCTTTCTGACAGGCTTGTAAGAACGGTGGACTAGGACAATGCTTCAGACATCTAGATACCTAGATTTCAACAAGGCAGTGGTAAAACAGAATATCCAGCAGGTGGGTGAAATAACCTCAGTCTAGGAACAGACCCCTTTAAGACCGCTTCCTTCCTCCCACCAGCCCACCCTCCATCCACCAATTCCTCTCAACCTCCAACCAATTAGAGACAACCCAAGTCATATGTACTGAAATAAATTCTTACACATACTCATATAAGAACTCTACAAAAGAGGGATTCAATTTCAGTATACTTGACAGCAATTTCTCTTGATAAGGCCCCAGTAATTAAAATGTAATGACTTGTCCCTGTATAAGTTATTTAAACTGCTTTCAAATGGCAATTTCTGTGGTTAATGCTTAAAGAGAGGTTGGCAATAGAGGAGGTAAAGTGGATGTCAGAGAAGCAGTAGGGGTTTTTCCAATTAAAATTTGGGAAAGATAATGGAAAACAAGCTCCAGTATACACCGTATTTACAAAGTGTGTGGTAGGAAGGAAGGACAGAGCAGAGATGTATGTGAGGAGGGCTGTCCCAAAGCTTTTTTACCATCTTAAGCATCCACATTATTCTGCCTCTCTGGGATCAGAGAGGGTCCCAGGAGATAGCACACAGGAGTGTTTATTTTGAATCATAAATCAGAAAAGGACTAGCTTTGAGAAATCAAAAATTGGCCTCTTGATATGCTTGTAATCTTCAATGAGCCAGTTATGCACATATCACTGATATTACAAGGAAAGGAGAACATTCCATCAAAGGAAAGGAACGAAGGAAATCAATTTGTATAAATGTCTAAGATACCTTTATTTCTTTTATTATAAATAAATATTATTACTTCACTTGAGTCACTAAAAAATATGTCTTCTGAAAAAGCAGGGAAGTGCTCAAAAAGTACAGAAGTCATGTATAAAAAGAACACAGGAGCTGGCTTGTAATGGCACCAGATTTAGGGTAATTTGCACATCTAAAAGTGTAATGTTGATAATTATAACATCTAATTTTAAAAATTCATGAATCCATATTAATGGGGGAGGTGAGGGAATTTCTTCTTGCAAAATGCCAGCTATCAGTGGAAAAGGAATGATAAAATTAGAAAATAATCCCTTTGCAATCTCTAGGTAATTGATTTAGGCAACAATCACATATAAATAGTAAAAGTTCTTGGGAAAAGATAACAAGGAAACAAGATATTCACATAGCCTCAAGCATCATCCCACAGATTACCTACCACTCATAAAAGGACAAGTGTACTTGTACATGGGAAAGCTCTGGTAGGCCCCCACTTAACCAAGTGACCCATTTCACTGTCACCAACAGCAGGATGATCAGACCTCATGTGCCTCCTGCTGTGGCACAGTAAGTGGTATCACATCCACTGTCTTCTTGCCAAAACTGCTAACCTGATTCTAAAAATTGAGAAACAAGTAGACAAGTTCAAAATGTGGAACATTCTACAACTGGTTTAACCTCTTCAAAACAGTGTTATAAAACGAAACAAAAGGAAGAGACAGGGTGATCAAATGCAATGCATGAAACTTTACTGCATCCTGGATCTAAAAAAAAAAAAAAAGTCATGAGGCCCCCTGGGTGGCTCAGTGAGTTAAGCATCCGACTCTTGATTTCAGCTCAGGTCACGATCTCACAGTTCATGAGTTCAAGTCCGGCAACGCTGCGCTGTCATTACAGAGCCTGCTTGGGATTCTCTGTCTCCCTCTCTCTCCACCCCTCCTCCACTCTATCTCTCTGTCCCTCAAAAATAAAAACGGACAAACTTAAAAAAAAAAATTACTTAACCACTTTCAACATAAAATGTACATGAAATGATATTATTAAATTATGGTTAATTTTCTTAGGTTTAACAATGATAAAAACAGTAACAGTAATACTGGGGGTGGTAGGAGACTGTGTTTATTCTCAGGAAACATGTATTTAGGGGTGATGTGCAATGGTGTCTGCAACTTATTCTTTAAAGCTCAGGGGCACCTGGGTGGCTCAGTTGGTTAAGCATCCAACTCTTGGTTTCAGCTCAGGTCATGATCTCACAGTTCATGAGTTGGAGCCCCTCATCATCGGGATTTGCGATGACAGTGCAGAGCCTACTTGGGATTCTCTCTCTCTCTGCTCCTCTCCCGTGTGCGTGCATGCGTTCTCTCTCTCAAAAAATAGACATTTTAAAATAATAAAAGGTCAGAAAAAATAGACATACAGTGAGAGAATCCAATATGACAGAAGGTTAACAATTGCTACAGATGAAGAGTATATAAGTTTTTTTTTTTTCAAATTTTTCACAGTAATTTTTCAAAATTAAAGGTTGAAAGAAAAAGGCTATAAACTTTTGTTTAATTTAAACACTCATGAGTGTTTCTTTTCCCCTCAGCCTTATTTTTTACATAAAAGCTTATGTTCCTCAACCTCATACCTCCTACTACAGAAGTTTCCACTAACTTACCCTTGGAGTGTGGTAACAATTACAGTCCTCTCTGAATGATGCATTCAATATTCCAAATCTAGAGAGGTCATAATAAAAATATATTTAACAATAAAACAGAGCATCAAAAGTCTAATGGGCAGGGTAGTCCAGAAGATAATAGGTGAAAAGCAGAGTGCTCATTTCTGTTTCTCTGCTTTCCATTTTTTCCGAGGCAAGTACTTCAACTATCTTTAGAGACAATTAGAGAAACCCTTTGATAAAATGCAAAACTGTCCTTAGTGCAATGCTCCACACCAAGTGAACAATGAAGTCAAATGTAAGAGATTACAAGGCTGGTAGCTGTGTCTCCAGCCCTGTCTCCCCACAGTAGATCCTTGAACAACTCAAGGGTCAGGGGCACCAATGCTCACACAGTCAAAAATCCACGCATAACTTTCTAAGTCAAAACTCTTACCAGCCTACTATTAACTGGAAGCCCAACCAATAACATAAACAGCTGATTAACACATATTTTGTATGTTGTATTATATACTGTACTCTCACAGTGAATAAAGTAAGCTAGAGAAAAGAGAATGTTGTCAAGAAAATCATAAGTGAAAACCTGACCAAAATTTTCAATTATATTTATGGAAAAAATGCACGTATAATGGCACCCACACAATTCAAACCCACGTTGTTCAGGGTGAAATGTACATGAAAAGGTCATCTTAAGCTCACTCACAAAATTAGCCAGCAGCAATACCAGAGATCAAGAAAAAAAATTACCAAAAGCTGCAGGTTAAATCAATGAGAAAATCTAAATTGGGGGAATTCGATCTCAAACTGACGATGACAGAGCAGATGGCACACATATTCCCTTCTGGCATTTGGCCCAAGAAATAGCAAACCAAGGAAGAATTCTTATGCAACAAATGAGCACACTTGAGAGATGCTAAGGCAAAACAAAACTTAACCTATTCTTCACTTGTTTATTTCTCATGTCCTTATCACTAAAGAGAGTAAGGGATGAATGCACAAATAGACTGATAGGTAAGCTCTGTCATATTTAAAACACACTGCCAATGGAAAGACTCTGCTTGAACCAAATTAACATACTATCTCACAAAACTAAAGAAGATTCCTGAATAAATGTCTAGCCTCTTTTT
The DNA here is from genome assembly GCF_046562875.1 of Panthera onca. NCBI lineage: Eukaryota > Metazoa > Chordata > Mammalia > Carnivora > Felidae > Panthera > Panthera onca. The sequence goes on along the minus strand of NC_138346.1, from coordinate 39,074,003 downwards.
ATCTTTATTTTTTTAACCAAAAACTTTGCTAAAAATTACTTTCAAAAAAGTTAATGAAGGGGCGCTTGGGTGGCTCAGTCAGTTAAGCATCCGACTCTCGATTTCAGCTCAGGTCATGATCTCACAGTTAGTGAGTTCCAGCCCCATGTGGGGTTCTGTGCTGACAGCGCAGAGCCCGGAGCCTGCTTCAGATGCTGCCTCTACCCCACTCATGTGCTCACTTGCTCTCTCTCTCTCTCCCTCCAAAACAAATAAACATTAAAAAATATATTTTTTTAAGTTAATGAATGATCCTTAACAACGGACAGGATAAAATAAACAAGGAACCCAAAACAAAATAAAGTTATTTTTTTTATTCGAAAATAGTTACAATTGGCTATGGGGATTAAAGATCATTTGTTTAAAGGTTTCTTTCCAGCTACCAATGACACATAATATCTAGTACACTAAAATAATCACAATAGTATTATGCCAGGAAAAGTAGGGATTACTTTCTGTACTTTCAAAATCAGTTTAAAATAATAGCAAATTTTCTTTACTTTGGTATATGTTAAAAATATCAATAATAGGGGTACCTGGGTGGCTGAGTTGGTTAAGTGCCCAATTATTGGTTTAATCTCAGGTCATCTCACAGTTCATGAGTTCGAGCCCTGCATGGGACTCTGGACTGACAGTGCAGGGCCTGCTTGGGATTCTCTCTCTCTGCCTCTCTCTCTCTGCCCCTCCCCCAACTTGTGCACACACGCATGCACACGCTCTTTCTTGCTTATTCTCTCTTTCCCTCTCTCTCAAAATAAGTAAATAAACTTAAAAAAATCAATAATAAAGAAGTTTGGATTCAGGTTAGTAAGAGATTTTATAGTTTATTCGTCCCAGCGAAATACCAAGAAAACAACTTTTAAAGTTACAGCGGCATTTTAGAATTCTCACTTCTGCAGCAAATCCATACGCTAAGAACACCTTGCCAAATAAATGAATTGCTTCTGGCGATGACCCATTTTAAAAGAAAAATCCAACTAAAATTTTTGCAAGCGAAATTAAATTACTCTAATGGACTACTTACCTCAAAACCTACTTATGTGTTATCCACATTAAAACCATTCTAAGAAATAGCATGAGATGTTCCATTAATAATACTGTTTCAAAAGTAAGCTAAAATAAAAAGCCTAGACATTACATTCCTATAAAATATGTTGTCTCCATGTATTTAGTGCCTTTTACTACTTTAAATAGTACAGTTCTCTTGAAGTAAAATACTGCTTAAGATTTCTTTAAGCTTTGAAAAACAAAAAAGGAAGTTATTCTTGTTATTAGAAACATCTTCATAGTTAATATCTAATATTTATTGAGCATATTTTACATACCAGAAACTGAGTAAATAATGTATACAAATTACCATACCTAATCTTCTGATAATCCTCTGAGGCAGGTACTGTTATCACCATTTTAGAGATGAGGACACTAAATTCAGAAAAGTTAAATAACTATGGCATATTGTTAGGCATTGTCCAAAATCTAATGTCCCTTTCTTTCCTAGTCACAGAGTAATAGCCGGGCATATGGACGCCCAGCAAGAGGATACATCTGCCAGCCTCCATTCAGTTTCCATGTGGTCATGGACTAAGTTCTCACCAACAGTTCTCACTGGTGAACTACGTTCTCACACTGAGTGGAGGTGATGTATGTACCTGCCGTGTTACATGCCTCTCCCCTTTCTCAGGCTAGAACACAAATGTGGAACTGAGGCAGCTTCAACCATGCAGATGACAACAGCACCCTAAGGGATGGCGGAGCAACAAAACACAGGAATCAAGCAGTGCTAAAGGGCCCGTCCATCCTGGACTACCCATCTACCTGTGAAATAATAGAAAAAAATATGCAGTACTCTCTGATCCCTGTTCCTGACACAAGATTTCCGAAACCTTTGTAATTTCCTAGGAGATAGAAGTGTCTTTTGTTCTAATCAGGTGACTCTAGGTGGGGTCCTGGATGACGGCAGGTTGTTGGAAAGAACAAGCCATGATTAGAAGCCTGGTGTTTTCACCCTACCTCCCATTCTCTTGAGAAGAAAGAAGGGCTGAAAATAGAGTGAATGATCTATCATGCCTTGGTGATGAAGCCTCCATAAAAATCCTTATAGTATAGGGTTCAAGGAGATTCCAGGTGGATGAACACATCCATGTACTGGGAGGTGGTGCACCCCAACTCCACAGGGAAAGAAGCTCCTGCACTCAGGACCCTCCCAGACTTCACCCTAGGTATCTTTTCATCTTGCTATTCATCTGCGTCCTTCACTATATGCTTTAATAAACTGGTAAACCTAAGTGTTTCCCTGAGTTCTATGAGCCGCTGTAGCAAATTAATCTAATCCAAAGGTCACGGGAACCTCCAATTCGTAGCCAAGTTGACCAGAAGTGATAGGTAACCTGGGGACCTACTACTTGTGTTTGGCATGTGAAATGGCAGAGTTGTGGAACTGAGCCCTTAACCTGTGGCATTTGATGCTGTCTCCAGGCGCATAGGGTCAGAAATGAGTTAAATTACAGGACAACCAGCTGGTGTGCCAGAGAACTGCTTATTAGGAGAAAACCTCCACACATTTGGTAACCAGAAGTGTCTGAAGTGAAGTATTCTGTGTGAACGCAAAGGAGATACACAGGAGGGAAGGACTGAAGTTTTTCCAAAACACTACCTCAGATAAAAAATAAGTGAAAAATGGCCAGAGAAAATGTTAGAGAGAAATAAGCTTTTCTATCTTTAGGGCCACTGTAATTTTGAGGACACTTCCTCAGCTTAGCTCATACCCAAACAACCATAAGAAGTGGTAACAGAAATGGGGTGCTGATGTTAAATAAATATAAAATAGAAGGCACTGGGTTAGCGATTGGGTGCTAAGTAACAAGAAAGATGTTGCTAGCTGAAAAATGTCCTAAACCGGTGACCCTTGTTTGTCAGAGTAAAACAGTTGGTATATCTCTCACCTGAGACAACCTCTAAGGCAGCCGACCACATACCTACAGAACTTATTGCCCTAAGGAAAAAGTAGATGGAAAGTGCAAGAATGGGCCATTCCCATAATTCCGGGTGTTCCACCAGAATTAATTAGCCAACACTGATAGGGGCTATTGTCACAAAGAAATCCTGGAACTAACTACATTCTTCAGCAAAAGTCAGAGGCTTCCCTACCTCATATAATAAAAATATCTGTGGTAATATGCCTTCTTAAGTTTGTTTCCAGATTAATTTCATCCCTCCCTCAATAAGAATTAAATAGCAAGCACTAAATAAAACCTTCTCAGATTCTGGAAATTGAGAAATGGAATATTTTATTTCCCCCAAAAGTTGTTGGATGAAAACAAATTTTTAATCTTATATACCACAGTTATCTAGTTAGTCTTGTTTCACTTTGATGATACACATGTCTAAAAAGAAAACAATTCGAGCGCCTGGGCGGCTCAGTCATTTCGGCGTCCGACTCTTGGTTTCGGCTCAGGTTGTGAGTTTGAGCCCCTCATCGTCAGGCATGCATGTGTTCTCCCTCTCTCAAAATAAATAAATAAATAAACTTAAATAAATAAATAAAACAATAAAACATCACTGCAGACATATTTCCTTTAGATATATTTAATTGGAGATTTTGCATATTTTGCTTCACTTGTTCTCTCTTTCTTAATATCTTTTTATTTCCAAATTTAGCTAGACTAGTTAGAACTTCATTCAAGGTCAACTTATATGTTTCTTTAAAAATCGGGAAGTTATTATAACCCTCAAATATATCTCTAAATAAAAGAACTCTATATTATGGTAGTTATCGTTCTATTTTCATTATATGAAACTGTAGTTCCCAAAAGCATGTCTGACAGTGACACCAACTTAAAACCTCATAGGACTGAACTTTACCCACCCCCACCTCATGCAAAATAGAGACTAGAAGGGTGAATAAAATTAAGTGCAAGAAAACAACAAGCCTTAAAAAGCACTAGTCAAAAACCTAAGAAAAATTATAGAAATAAAACTTTGTCTCAAATGTCAACTCCTCCTTGATAAACACCAAAACTTATCCAAGAAATGCCTTCTGTCTACTTTTTTCTGCAGGATACTTTTATAGCCTTCTGGTCTATTCAGCACTTGTGCGTTTTCTCCTTAAGAAACCTTTATTTTATTTATCTTCCTGCTGTGACGGGTGAGGTTTACAATACAAATAAGGAGACTAGATCCTTAATTTCAGCACTATCACTAAGTGACCCTGTCCCAGACTACCAAGGACTATCCCCATTTGTGTCTGTTGTCCCACTGTAATAATCTCAAAGGTATCTCAGGCTGAAGAGAAAGTATAATGGGCACACTATCCATTACTAGCTAGCTATGTGAACTTGAATAAGTCACAAAACTTCTTTGGAACTCAGTTTCTTCTTTGGCCCAAGGAGAATAACCTCTGTGCTACAACTTGTGATTATAGGAGATGACCTATGCGAATGACATGGAAAAGCTCTATATAAACCTAAGTTATTGTAAATAAGAACACAAGGGGGGAGCCTGGGTGGCTCGGTCAGTTAAGCATCTGACTTCAGCTCAGGTCATGATGTCACGGTCCGTGAGTTCGAGCCCCGCATCAGGCTCTGTGCTGACAGCTCAGAGCCTGGAGCCTGCTTCGGATTCTGTCTCCCTCTCTCTCTGCCCCTCCCCCATTCACACTCTGTCTCACTGTCTCTGAAAAATGAATAAACCTTAAAAATTTTTTTTTTAAATAACACAAGAGAAGTCCAAATGCATTTGGACTAAGAAAGAGCAGCTGGCATTGTTATCCTTAAGCTTGCTTTGCATGATTCCAAGAGTCTTAGCAGGTACCACGGCAAGTCACATAACTTTGGTGGGTCTTGTTTCTTTATACGATAAAATAGACACGCTAGATGACCCTTATAGCCCTCTGCAATACTAGAAATGGTATTATCGTAATTACCCTAGTCAACTTTCTCCAATTACTACAAACATATCGCTTATGTGATATCCATCAAACAGGCTACCCCCTGAATTTATAAATTCCTGGACCTCAATCAAAGTCATAAATCCAGCTTGCAATCTTGTTTGGCTGGGCAGCACGATTTTTTATTTTCACTTTTAAGTTATCTGCCCCTTTCTTTTTAAATAAGAAGATTACACATAAAAATTCTAATTTCTCTTTTTAAAAAAACTAGCTTATCAGGGCGCCTGGGTGGATCAGCTGGTTAAGCATCCAACTTCAGCTCAGGTTATGATCTCACAACTCTGCGAGTTCAAGCTCTGCATCAGGCTCTCTGCTCTCAGCACAGAGCCCACTTTGGAGCCTCTGTTTCCCTCTCTCTCTGACCCTCATTCTCAATGAGAATGACCCAGTCATTCTCAAAAATAAACAAAAAAAGAAAGAAAGAAAAACTAGCTTATGTAGCATCCTGGGGCAACACTCTGGAAGGAGCTGGTAACAGCTGACCCTTTAGAAACTGCATGTAAGGTCCAGCTTACCAGAGCTCTCATCTAGTTTGCTTCACAGATTTATGTTACCTTCCCACGTGGTGCAGGTATTTGAGCTTGCTCCCCAGATGTACAAAGAATATATGGCCACTCACATCTATTACATGACTAAACCTGTTACTTTCTATCCCTAAATATGTGTCCCCAGTAGCCTACTCATTTATCAATGAAATTTAGACTATGAAATCCCATGTTGGTTTCTTATTCAAAAGGATTACAAGAATTCTTATCCCTACACTCTTTTTTATTTAGGTACATAAAAAATAACAAAACACAGCAACTTAAGGTTTCAACTAGGAATCAGAAGTTGGGTTCCATTTAATTTTGTGATTTATTCATTTCCTAACCCCTGACATGGCGTCAAGTCATCTAAAATTTTTTAAACTTTACCAGCTTAAAAATGGGAGAACAAGTGAGGTAATGTCTAAGTCCAGGAAGAATCAGAAAATAGTACTTAATTGGGTCTAATGAAGAATGTACTGTATAGCAAAATCTGAGAAACTCATTTAGTTTAGTAACCTGTTTAAGAAAACTATCAAGTTGGGTATTCCTGTACATGTTGCCACACAAAGCATAAATAAATAAATAAATAAATAAATAAATAAATGCAATATACTCAAAAGAATTGAAAGAGATGTGTAGATCTATGCTCATATTCACAATAGCAAAAGGTAGAAGCAACACAAGTGTCTACTGATGGATGAACAGATAAACAAGATGTGTTAAATGCATACAACAGAATATTAATCAGCGTTAGGAAGTGAGGAAATTCTGACATATACTACAACCTGGATGAACCTGGAGGACATTATGCTAAATGAAATAACCCAGTCACAAAAAAAAAACAAATACTGTACGACTCCACTTATATGAGGTAGCTACAGTAGTCAAATTCATAAAGACAGAAAGTAGAATGGTGGCTTCAGGAGCTAGTGGGAGGGAGAAAGGGGGAATTTTTGTTTAATGGGTACAGATTTTCAGTTTTCCAAGACGAGAAGTGTTCTGGAGATTGCTTATACAACAGAGTGAATGTACTTAACATTACAAGCTGTACATTTAAAATGGTGAATTAAGACAACAAAATTTTGTTACGTGTATTTTACCTCAATTTAAATATTTTTAAAATATACACATGGATGTTTAAAGAAGTATATACCTATAAAAAGCATTAAAAAAACAGATAAAAAAGATGAAAAAAGATAATAAAAATTGTGCTTCTGGGGTGCCTGGGTGGCTCAGTTGGTTAAGCATCCGACTTTAGCTCAGGTCATGATCTTGTGGTTTGTGGGTTCAAGCCCCACAATGGGCTCTGTGCTGACAGCCTGGAGCCTGTCTGGGATTCTGTGTGTCTCTCTCTCCCTATCCCCTGCTCATGCTCTGTCTCTCTCTCTCTCTCTCTCTCTCTCTCTCTCAAAAATAACTAATGCTAAAAAATAAAAATAAATTAAATAAATTAAAAAAAACCATGCTTCAAAATCTTGAAAGAAAGAAAGAGGGAAAAAAAGAAGCCAATCAATTGTAACATCACATTCTAGCAGCCAGTGGTAAAATTCAGTAGGAGGGGGAAGCACTTCCAGAATAGCCAAGTAAGAATCACCCAAAATTTGCTCCTCCATAAAAGCACAAAAGCTACCAAAAATTGTCAAAATCAACTTTTTCAAAATTATGGAAATAAACAAAAGACTTACAACATTACAATGATACTTGAGTCATGAATGTTTGAATGTCAACAAGAACACTGAGTTTTGTAGGATTTTAATTTCCCTGTTTCCATCACTCTCTCCCTAGTATCACAGGACCCTTGAAAATGAGCATCCTTGCAGCCACAAATGACTGAGAAAGCCAGTACTCTAGTGATCCATGAGAAGGCAAAATGGGTTTGGAGTTCCCCTAAAAAGGCCCTATCCCAGAGAACTGTCATTATTTGACCTGGCAGTTATCTGGAAAAGCCCCATTCTCTGGGCTTGTGCTTACTGGGCCCAACTCAGGGATCACTCATTGGAAAAAGCTCTAGCCTCTCAGCATTTGCTGAAAACAATTGTTTAGGGCACTTGGGTGGCTCATTTGGTTAATCCTCCAACTCCCGATTTCAGTTCAGGTCATGACCTCATGATTGTGGGATCGAGCCCTGTGTCAGTCTCTGCACTGACAGTGTCAAGCCTCCCTGGGATTCTCTCTCTCTCTCTCTCTCTCTCTCTCTCTCCCCCTCTCCTGCTAGCATGCACACGCGTGTGCACACACACTGGCGCACTCTCTCTCCCTCTCTCAAAATAAATAAATAAACATTTAAAAAGAAAAGAAAAGAAAACAGTTGTTTAACAGTGCAAACACCTGAAGCAACAATAGTTGTGGGCGGGGGGGGGGGGGGGGTGGGGAGGAGATGGGGGAGAGGCTGACTAAAAAAACTTAAAACGAAAATCTGGGGAATAAGACGTACATAGAAGGACTTGAAGAGCTCTGACATATTCCTTGGGATATAGAAGACCACATGCATATGTAGCACTACACACACATGCAACAAATATCTGAGAAGACCCTCATCTTTCACCTCTGGCTGACACTGAGCCTCTATGCCTGCAGCAACTGAAGGCCAAGGCAGAGTTGTAAATAGCAGCATGGCTGATTGCTGAAGATGTACCCTAACATGCACCCAGGGCTTCTCAGCACCGATGGAAGGACTTATTCATTCCAAGCATTTAAGGAAATTTCTGTCAAATCACTAGCTGACCACTAAGGTAACTAAGCAGAGGCTTCAGTAGCCACATGTGACAAAAAATACAGACTTTACGGAATTTATTCAGAAACGTCTGTAAACAAATAACAACAAAGAGCAAAACTACCAAACCCTGGGGAGGGAATGAAATCTCATTTTCAGAGTTGCCATGAGATATTATTTGAAATGTCCACTTTCCAACAAAAACCTACCCCCCCCACACACACACACACACAAATAAATAGGAGAGTATGGTCCCTGCATAGGAAATAAAGTAGTAAATTAAAATATGTCCCTAAAAGGGGCATCTGGGTGGCTCAGTCAGTTAAGCATCGACTTTGGCTCAGGTCATGATCTCACAGCTCATGAGTTTGAGCCCTCTCCCTCTCTCTCTCTCTCTCTATCTCTCTCTCAAAAACAAATAAACATTAAAATTTTTTTATTTTTTTTTAATTTTTCAATGTTTATTTACTTTTGAGAGAGAGAGAGAGAGAGCACAAGCATGGTGAGGGGCAGAGAGAGAGGCTCTAGGCTCTGAGCTGTCAGCACAGAGCCTGATGTCGGGCTCAAACTCACGAACCACGAGATCATGACCTGAGCTGAAGTCGGACACTTAACTGACTGAGCCACCCAGGTGCCCCCCAAAATTTTTTTTAAATATGTCCCTGAGAAATCCAGATGGGGCATACTAAACGAAGATTTAAATATGCTATTATAAGCATGTTCAAATTATTAAAGTAAACCATGTCTAAAGAATTAAAGTAGAATAGAAAAAGAATATTTCACCAGAGAATATCAATATAGAGACAAAAATTATTAAAAAAAAAAAAGATTAAAAATTCAGGTGTGGAAATGTACAATACCCAAAATGGAAAATTCGCTAGAGGGATTCAACAATTTGAATAGGCAGAAAAAAGAATCCACGAACTTGAAGACATGTCAGTTGAAATTATCCAGTCTTAGGAATAAAAAAAAGAATGAAGAAAAATTAACAGAGCCTCAGAGATCTAGAGAACAACAAATATTGTATCAATACATGCATATGGGGAATCCCCCAAAGAAAGGAAAAGGAACAGAAAGAATATTTAAAAAATAATGGCCAAAAACTTCCCACATTTGATGAAAACATTAATCTATACATCCAAGAAGCTCAACAAACCCGAAGTAGGATAAACTGTAAAGAAACCCCACCAAGACACATCATAGTCAAAATGTCAAAAGACAGAAACTTAAACACAGTAGGAAAGTCTACCACATAAAAGGGATTCTCAATAACAGTAACAATTGATTTTTCATCAGACACTAGAGAAGGCTAGAAGGCAGTGGAACAGCATATTCAAAGCAGTGAAATAAAAAGGTAAAACAAGACTTCTATATCCAATAACATTATCCTTCAAAAATGAAGAAGAAATTAAGACATTCCCATTTAAGCAAAACTTGAGAGAATCTGTCACTAGAGAATCTGCCCTTCAAGAAATACTAAAGTTAGTCCTTGAGGCTGAAATGAAAAAACACCAAACATTAACTCCAACCTACACAAAGACATTAAGAGAATCAGTAAAGCTAACTATGTAGTTAAATGTAAAAGACAACATAAATGTATTTGCTCTAACCCTTTTCTATTATCTGATTTAAGAACAACTGCATTGACAGTTGAGCCTGAGTGGCTCAGTCAGTTATGCATCTGTCTTCAGCTCAGGTCACGGTTTCATGGTTCATGGGTTCGTGCCCCGCATCGGGCTTTCTGCTGTCATCAGGGAGCCCACTTGGGATCCGGATCCTCCATCTCCCTCTCTCTCTCTGCCACTCCCCTACTTGCCTGCACATGCACGCGTGTGCTCTCTCTCTCAAAATTAAACTTTTAAAAGAAAAAGTGCAGTGATGGGCTTGTAATATGTAAAGCAAGGAATGGAGCTATATTGAAACTTCTGTATACTTCCGAAATTCATCTGAGTAAGGCTGTTTTAAATTAAAAAGGTTATTGTAATCCCCACAGCAAACGTAATGATATAACTCAAAAAATATCATAATAATATTATCAGTCATGACAGAATAAAGACCTATGAAAATCAACAAGGGAATTAAAAGCAACAAGGGAACTGAAATGGCACACTAGAAAATAGATATTTAACACAAGGCAAGGCAGTAATGAAGGAACTGAATAAAAACGACCTGAGGCATACAGAAGACAAATAGCAAAATGGTAGACAAATAAAATCTTGTCAGTAATTAACATTAAATGCAAATAAATTAAACATTCCAGTCACTAGCTAAACACTCTAGTCAAAAAGCAGAGATAGGCAGAACATATTTTTTAAGTGATCCAACTACTTGCTGCCTAAAAGAGACACTTTAGATTCAGAGACACAAACAGGATGGAGGTAAAAAGATGGAAAAAGATACATCATGCAAAGAGCAACTTAAAAAAAGAGATGGATTGGCAATACTAATATCAGACAAAATAGACCTTAAGACAAAAACTGTAACTAGAGAGAAAGAAGAATATTTTATGATAAAAGAGTCAATTCAGAAGGAAGACATAATGATATAAACAATGTATGTACCTCAGAACAGGACTATAAAATACACAAGTACAAATTGATAGAGTTGAGAGAAAGACAATTCAACAATAGTTGGAGATGTCAATATTCTACTTGTCACAACTTACATAATAATTAGACCAACAAGGATAGGTATGACACCAAAAGCACAAGGGTGAAAAACATAATAACTGGACTTCATTAAAATTATAAATGATTGTGCTTCAAATGACACTATCAAGAAAGTAAAAAGATAATCCACAAAATAGGATAAATATTTTCCAGTCATGTATTTCATAAAGGTCTAGGATCCAGGATATAAAACAAATTCATACAACACAAACGTAAAATAACGCAATTTAAAAACTACCAATGAGAGGTGCCTGGGGTGGCTCAGTTGGTTAAACGTCGGATTCCTGGTTTCTACTCAGGTCATGATCTCACGGTTGGTGAGTTCAAGCCCTTCTTCAGGCTCTGCACTGACAGTGCAGAGCCTGCTTGGGATTCTCTCTCTTCCCCCGCCCCCCCCACCCCACCTCCACTCTAAATAAATAAATAAATAAGCAATGAATTTGAAGAGACATGTCTCCAAAGAATATATACAAATGGCCAATAAGCACATGAAAAGATGCTCAACATCATTAGTCATTAGGGAAAAGCAAATCAAAACCACAATGAGATAGCACTTAATACTTCCTTGGATGGTTAAAGTCAAAAAGAAAAATAAATAACAAGTGTTGCTGAGGATACGGAGAAATTGGAACCTTCACGCGTTGACTGAAATGCAAAATAGCACACTCAGTTTGAAAAATGGTTTAGCAGATCCTCAAAATGATAAATGTAGTTACCATATGACCCAGAAATTACACTCTGAGGTATGTACTCAACAGGACTGAAAACATATCCATATAAAAACTTTCACACAAGTTTTCATATCAGAATCATTCATAATACAGCCAGAAAGTGAGAACATCTGAAATGTCCATCAACTGGTGAATGGATAAACAAAATGTGGGATATCCATACAGTACAATTTTATTTGGCTATAAAAAAAGAACAAAATAGGGGAGCCTGGGTGGCTCAGTCGGTTGAGCATTTGCCTGAGCATCTGACTCTTGATTTTGGCTAAGGTCATGATCCCAGGGTCATGGGATAGAGCCCTGTGTTGGGCTCTGCACCGAGCCTGGAGGCTGCTTAAGATTTTCTCTCTTGGGACACCTGGGTGGGTGGCTCAGTCGGTTAAGTGTCTGACTCAATTTCAGCTCAGATCATGATCTCTCAGTTTGTGAGTTCGAGCCCCGTGTTGGGCTCTGTGCTGACAGCACAGGGCCTGCTTGGGATTCTCTCTCTCCCCCTCCCTCTCTGCCCCTCTCTTGCTTGTGCTCGTTCTCTCTCAAAACAAAGTTAAAAAAAAAGTTTAAAAAAAATCTTTTTGAAAAAGATTTTCTTTCTCTCTCTCTCTGTCCCCCTTCCCACTCCTGTGCTCGCTCGCTCTCTCTCTCTCTCTCTCTCTAAAAGAAAAAGAACAAAGTACTGATACACACTACAACATGAATAAACCTTGAAAACATTATACTAAGTGAAAGATGCCAGTCACAAAACACTACATATTATATAACTCCACCTTTTCTTAAGTTTATTTATTTTATTTTGAGAGAAAGAATGCTTGCATGTGAGTGGGAAGAAGGCAGAGAGAGAGAGAGCAACCTGGACGGGGGCAGAGAGAAGGACAGAGAGAATCCCAAGCAGGCTCCATGATGTCAGCAGGGAGCCCAACTCGGGACGCAATCTCACAAACATTGAGTGTCTGGAATAGGCAAATTTATAGAGACAGAATGTAGGACAGCAGTTGCCAGGAGGTGGGAGGAAGGGTCACGGTGAGTAACTAATGGGTAACTGGGCTTCTTTTGGGAGGGATGAAAGGGTTCTGAAGTTACCTAGCGGTGGTGGTCGCACAGCTTCGCAAATATACTAAAACTCGCACTTAAAATGGTGAATTTCATGGTATGAGGATTATTATCTGAATAAGGCTATCGTTTTTTTTTAATCAGTAAGGAAAATGAATACCTACAGAATGATTTTCCAAGATGAAAAATAAATTACATTTTGCCTTACAATCATTTCAGACCAACAAACATTCACTAACCCAGACTGTTCTAGATGCCAGGATGCAAAGACAAATAACAAACAGTACTGATCCTTGAGGAACTTAGTTTTTAACAAGAAACATCATCAATAATAAATATTTGGAAAGAATTTTGATTCTTTCTCCTAGTTTTCACTTTCAAAATACATAAAATGCTAATTTTACCATGACAAACTTTAATTGAAAATCTAATTCCAGCAAACGTTCAATATTAGCTGGCATCCAAATATAACAACCAGATGCTAAAGAAAAATTAACTCAAATTCTATTTCCCGTCACACTCCTCTCCCAACACAAGAATGTCCAAGTTGTGGTCCAGCCCTCCAGCCCTGATTGCTGTGTTGCTGTGTGGGATCCCAGCTTGGGTGTACCAAGAAATGTCCATATCTCCATTTCCTCACCCTCGTCCCAACCCCCTTCAGATCTCACAGGACCTAAACTGTATTCCTTTAAGCCCCCAACTCTTTCTTTCAAACACCTTTAGCCACCAAGGTTCTGCAGATATACATTTTGTCAGGTCATCAACACAAATGCAGCTCCTTTCTTTCATGTCTTTCATTTCTTTTACTTAATAACGATCCAAAATGGTCCCTACCAAAACCCAAACACCTCTGTGTTTGGTGCCCTGCATCACAAAAGCTGAGCAGTGATACAATCTCATATGTTCTGTGGCTCCAGAACAAGGGTTGTAAAACAGATGCAGGCAGCATATGAATTTTGTTTGGCCTGTGCTGTTCTAAAAACATTTTAATTACCACTCAAGAGATGTTTTACATACAAACTTACATTTCTAGCTTCGTTTGAAAAATGTGAAGATTTGGCCATGCTAGACCCAAATTCCCATGTGGTAACAACGGAGCGAGCTGAGTGGCCCCCTCTCCCCTCTGATGAAGAATGCCTCTCCCATGATCCTCACCACTCTACAAGGTCTCCATGCACACCACATCCAGCTGGTTTCATCTGTGACCTGCTGGTTCTGGAGGCATTAGACTTTAAGTCAAGTGCAAGCCCTCAGCATCAGAAATTGTTTCAGATTCTAAAGGGAAGACCTCTTCCTTTATTTTCAGTATTAGGTTGCATGGCCACGCCCCTCCGCCTTTACCAAGCTCTCCTAGTTTCTCGCTCCAACAACTGCTTCAAATTCCTGTAATCACCATCATGTCTCACACATATCACCCACTTAAATTCCTCCAGGACACTCCTACAGAGACATCTTCTGGCCTGGAAACTTCTACGTGAAGCAGCGTAATGAGGCCACACTGCAGAAAGTACTGACAATCTCACCCAGAGACTGATGAAATCCTCATTTCCAGTCTTCCTTCTCTTTGAAGATAAATGCTCCTCCTAAATTTCGGGATTCTGGTAAGTTAAAACAATGTTTCTCCAACTTTGCTTTCCCTAATACAACACAGCTGGGGATCTTGTTCAAATGCAGATTCTGATTCACAGTAGTTCTGGTGTGGGGCCTGAGATTCGGCATTTCTTTTTTTTTTTTTTTTTTTTTGACAAGCTTCCAGGTGATGCTGATGCTTGCCGGTCTATGGACTACACTTTGACTAGCAAGGAGTTAGAAGACTTACAAAGGAAGAAGGAGTTCTGAGATTAGAATTATCTCAATGAATCAGACCCCCAAGACTTGACTTTCTGCCATTTTAAAAACTACAAAATGTTAATTATTTAGTATCTGTGCCAACTTAATATCTGATTTATATAAATAATAACCTTTCATAATGGTCCATGAGAAAGAAACAATTCCTTTCAACCATTAGGCATTGATAATTGTATATTCACTCCATGATCAATACTGGGCATTATACACAGGTGTTGGCCAAGTTTCCACATATTGAGGGTGCTTAAAACCTAGTTGGCGAAAGGCTGGTAGGAAACAAAACAACTAGTACACCATCTAAAGCAAAGAAGATTATGATATTAACTACTATAAAACAGTGATATGAGGGTGGCATATCAGCATCTGGAGGGGAAGATGTCAAACCAAACCCACTTCCTTCTATCCCCTCAGATTATGACACTGATTCCACCCGCCCTTTCTGTCAGTCACTGACAAAGAAAGCTACATATGCTACAAGAAATGCCATATTCTTCAGAAAGGTAAGACGGGAAAAATGGGAAAACTACTGTTTTCAGATTGTATACAGAAAGGCAATGGAGGTACGGGGCCTGGAGAGTAAATTCAATTGGTGGGTGTTCCAGGAGGGAAGTGCCTCTTGTGGTAGAAGGAAGGTACTGAGGGAGAAAGGAGTCTGGGGTATTTACAGGACAGACAGAAGACTGGCCTAATAAAAGTAAACCAGAGTGAGTGCCCCACTCACCACCACCCCATTCTGAGTAGAGGAAGCATGAAAAGGATCTCCTAAGAACTTGATGACCGCCTGTGAAGAACATTAAAGAGATACTTCTTCACAGGAAGGCCGAACTGGTCTGTCTCTCAGTTCCTTTCCAATTTTTCCTCAGCTGAAGCACAAAAGTTCAATTTTCCTCTCGCACATAATTCTAACCGGGATAACATGCCTTGCCTGCTGTTGAGCATGGAACGTGACTGAAGAGAACGTGGTTGTGTAAAAGACCCTATAAATTTAACAAAATGACAGCCAACCCCGCCGCATCAGGTAAATTTCTCCCGCTGCTCAGCATCCCCAGTTCTTCGAGACTGTTCTCATAGATACGTCTTATTTCCAACCATGTCATCAGTTATCTTTGTGACTCTTCTCTGAACCCTGTCCAAGTGACCCTTATCCCTCTCACATAGGCAGGCAATGAGGTGCACTTCAGGTCTTCCCTGACTACTCCATCCGAAGGAAGTCTCTGTTACACTCCACCGTCTGTTGAAGTCCCCTCTACAAAGTACTTATGCTTCCGACCATATTTTTTCATTTTTTACTTAGGAAACATTGCAAATATATATTCAGAAGCTCATCTAGTTCAGAAGTTAATAGCAGCCCATATACCACCACCCACATTTAACAAATGTAAACATTTTTGCCACATTTGCTTTGCAATTATGTATGTATTTGTTTATCATATCCTTGTTGTCTATTTCCTACTAGATTCTCTGTTTTATCTGGGCAGGGCCATGTCTAATTATCAACCTCTTTTATACCTATCACTTAGCATAGAGCCTGGCACGTATGTAGCTCTCGATGTTTGTTCAATGAATAGTGCATGAATCGCTTATGTTCTAGAAGTAAATAATGGTGACCAATATAGAAGGGTTATCAGACAAAAGACAAAGATTCCATCTTTATTTATATTCAAAAAAAGGGAAATGGATCTTTATTGAAGAATGAGGGTTCAAATTTAAATGCGTGCTATAACTGGACATTACACATTAGAGTGGGTTAGCTGAGCAAGGAACAGAATTTCCTTTCCCTAGAGGCCCTTATCCCTCTTGCCCTGGGTAGCACAGGTATCCACCTAAGACACGGAGATACAAGAGATGGGCTCACAAAGTCTCTTCTAGCTTAAAGATGCCAATTAAATGACTTAAGGTGGAAAGAACAAATGAAAAGAAGATGGGAGGGAAGAAGAGAGGGAAGGAGGGATGAAGGGAAGAAGGCCTATGCATAGAGAATCCAAGACCACTAGAGATCATTTATTTTTTCTAGGTTAGGTCAGGGGCAATACAAATCATGTCCTGAAAGCTTTTGAATATCAACTCCATTTGTCTCGAATGAAGCCAAGCCTAAGGCAAACGTATATAAAAAGTGATGTCCAATGGTCAGACTTCTCCATCTCTTTCTACCTGTCCCCCCCTAACACCCAGTATCTCCATGAAAATCTCAAAAGCCTAGGTTCCTCCCAGCATGGTTCTCTACATGCTCTCAAATACCATGTATACACTTGTACCTTCTCTCCATCAAATTAGTAGGTCTAAGTTCTACTTCTTTGTGTTCTTATTCTTTTAATGGGTCATCAAGAGGAAATATGGTTATTATTTAAAGGACTGTCCATTACTGAAAATATTACCTCCGTAACCCTTTACAGTCAATGTAGATCTCCAACTTTCTCTAATGAAAAAATTTCTTAGTCCTAAGATTGTTGCAGATTGTTTTATTTGTTGACAATTCTTCCTTCCCTCCCTGTCCTTGACTTCACTCACTGGGGGCAGAGTATATCGCTGAGGTGTGCCACTTGATAGAAGAGAAATAGTTTCTCATCGGTGCCATGAAGAAACATTCGTCTTACTCCACAGATAAAATATTTTACGTGTGCCTTCCCTCTAAATGGCCAGCATATGTCAGCATGGAAAAGCAGTCTTATGCTCCCTGCCTGTCACTTTGCACAGCACACTCCTATACTCAGGGGCTGCACTTTGACTACACCCAGTTCTCTCTTTCTTTTAGTATTTCCTCAAGATCAGAAGGCACTACATCTGTTCTGTGAACGGAGCAGCACACAGACTGGCTTCTCAGTACAGCTTCTTTTCTTTACAAAGCCATCACCTTCTCATTCGAACATGAAACTAGTGCTCTGTAAGTCCTGCCCCCTTAGCAACTTTTCCGGTCTCATTAATACCAGTTAGCCAAAGAAAAATCTCCTCTCTTGTAGCATGAGTTTTCAGTGATAAATGAACAAAGCATCACCAAGCACTCCTCCCTGAACAAGCGCCAAGAGCTGATTCATTCTGTGCATGACCTCAGTGGTTTCATCCAACCATAAAGTGAAATATCTGCTAGTATGTACTTGATCGGAATCGCTCTTCCACATGCTACTCCACTGCTCTTATGCAACAGCCAACCGTGTCATTTGACAGAGGAATTCTGTCAATAACTTCTGGTTTCTCTTTAAGGATGTTTGTCTTTAGCTATCTAGCCGATTTTGCAAGTGTCTATAAGAAGAAGTGTCTCTTCTTATTTTTGCTACAAGAGTCCTTTAATGATGCTACTAGGGTTTTAGTCCCTTCCCTACCTGTAGCAATAGGATATGTTAATTTTGTAATGGAAAGCATTGTTGTGTGCTTGTCCTGGAAAACTTCAATGGTATAACAGAGAAGCCACTGTGCTTTGTTTGAAAATGACACCAAAACATCCATGGCTTCATGCCACTATTGGACAGTTTCGTAACAGGGAACGACTGGGAATTAGGAGCGAATGGATGGCAAAGTCAAGAAAAAAAAAAACAGCTTTAAGATAGTCATCATCATACTTCCGTTAGCACTTTTCAATTTCAGTTACTGTTTGGAGATTATCACGGATTCCCTTGTTTTTATACATACAGATTTCACATTTTATATTTGCAGCAGGATTGAGTTCTCTAAGCATGTTTATGACATTCTGAACCCCAGCATTTACATTACTATTTTAATTACTATTTTCACACTTCAAAGAGCCACTCTTGAGCCACTGTTGTATTTTTGCAAAATGGGGGTATAATTTAAGACTAGCAACAACCAAAAATATGCTAGTTTAACAAATAAACAGTAAGCAAATGACACAAAGAGTATATTAACCAAGATGAAGTGCACTATTTGTGAAATGTAAGTCATATTGACCAGTGCAGGCTTCATAGCACAAACACAATTTTTTAATATTATGAGTTTTAAGAACACAATGGGATTTCTGCTGACATTGTAATTACTCTTCATATTGTAATATCAAGGTCCTACATGCTCTGCCACTTCTATAACACCTTTCTGATCTCATTTCCAACTCCACCCAGTCACCCCACCCCATCATGCTGATCTTCTTGCTAATCTTTGAACACATCCTTTAGGCTTTCACACTGGCTGTTCCTTGCACCTGGAAAACTCTGTATGAGTAACTTCTCTAGCCTCCTTCAAAGTCTTGGCTTAAAGTTAGGATCTCTTTCCCCAGGAAGGCTACTCAAACACATTTATCCTGTTCTACTTTCCCTTTCTTCCAAAGCATGTACTTCCTTCTAGCATGCTATTTAAGCTACTTATTCATTTTTTTAATTATCTGTCTCCCATCCCACCCTTCCGCCCCAAGAGAATGAGAACTTCACAAGGGCAGGGATCTCTTGTTTTATTCATTGGTATATCCTCAGCAACTAGATGAGACACTGACTTATGAAAGGTGCCCAATAAATAGTAGTTGAGTCAATGAACCAATGAATAAAATGTTTTCATTGCTTTTCCTTTCTAACCACCAAACTATCTGCAGATCTTTGAGAACTAAACAGAAAGTGAGAACCAACACTGATTTTTAAACAAGAATTATACTAACAGATTGGTATTCAAACTACACAAGGTCAGGAGATGATTTAAAGTTTAGACAGGCTGGATGCAGAGAGTTTAGTTCAAAAGTCAATCCATAGAAGAGATTATGAAGGCCACAATTTTCCAAATAACTAGGCCTTCTTGAATGGTTTATTTCAACCTTACAGTACACACGTCTATAGACATATGATCAATGTTTGTGTAAACAATACACACATACATGTATCTGCATGCACATGCATAAAAATTTATGTTGAACATGGGGTGTTCACCCATGGGTGAACTCAGTCGGGGTGGCTCAGTCAGTTAGGCGACAGACTTCGGCTCAGGTCATGATCTCATGGTTTGTGGGTTCAAGCCCCACATCAGGTTCTGTACTGGCAGCTCAAAGCCTGGAGCCTGCTTCGGATTCTGTCTCCCTCTCTCTCTCTGCCCCTCTGCCGCTTGCACTCGGTTTCTCTCTCTCAAATATAAATAAACATTTTTTAAAAATGTTTTAACTGTTCCCTCTGTTAAAAAAAAAATTATGTTGAACAAATCTAGAAGAAGCTAAAGACATTTTTCCATCTTATGGGTATTCTTCATAAAAAGATAATGGCTTGGGTCATAGTTAAGATGACCATACATCATCATCTTCCTGGGAGAGTCCCAGGTTATGCTTGTTGACCCAGTGCCTCTTCCAGTTATTGCTACTTTTTACTCTCAAAAGTGTCCTTGTCTGGACAAAAGAATTACATAGTCATCCAAGTTATAAAGGAGATAAATAAACCCCTTCCTATGCTGACCTCAATTTTGAGGATTTTATTGGAGTGCGTATGGAAAAGGTGACAGCCATAATTAATTCTAACACATACTGGCCAGAACTGCAAGTGAACTATTTCAAACAGGCAATTCTTCGGCGAGGTAGATAGCAACAGTTGCAGAAGTAGATCCCACAAGCTTCAAATATCTAGGTTTGGAACCCAAACCCTTACCAGGTCACCTGTACAATCTCAAACCCCTATGAGAACTTTCATGGGCTGAGCAGGCTCACCACATTCTTCTCTGCAAGCCCTGTTGGCCCTAGGTAAACGGGGAAGTGTTAGCTCCTCACATTCTTGAAAGACAATAATAACATAGGCTTAGAGCCATAGCAGACACTTAGCAACTTAAGGATAAAACTATTTCTTTCCTGTATGTGTAAATAAATACATAATCAATTACCTCATTCTTCTATCTTCCTTGATATTTTTTTCTGTGTGCATTTTTTGTTTTTTGTTTTGTTTTGTTTTGTTTGTCTTGCTTATCTTTGCATATAATGAATAAAAGACAAATCTGTGGTCCGGAGAGGGTGGTAAAGAAAAGTCAAGATTCCTTAACATCTAGGATGACCAAAAAATTTATCATCCCAACCAGGGCACTTTTAAACGTGAATAGGGGTGCTTTTGATAACTAAGATAGGTCAACAGGAATAAGCTAGGACTGTTGCAGACAAACTAGGAGGTCTGGTCACTCTTCTAATTCCCCATTCATATTCCCATAGAAAAGACATCCTGTGTATAAAGAAGCAACCTCTGTCTCTGTTAGGTCAACCAAACTTCAGATATAGTCCTCTCTCTTTCAGGTCACGCCTGGCTTTCAACAATGGAAATGGAAAGGTTTTCACTCCATGCTGCCTTTCCCTATTCAACGCACCATGCAAAACTGGTTCCATTTTTACCCAAGGAAAAAAGCAACACACTAAAACGTGGATCCAGGCCAGGCTCATAGCAAGCCTCAGGCCTGGAGCCTCAGGTTTCTCTTAAAGCAACACTTCATGAGACAGCAACCTGGTAAGAGGGTACACAGATACCAGCCAGTGATTTAAAAAGTATTTCGAGTGTTAGATCCTTTCACTGACGCTAGGGCACCCGTTGAAACTAGACAGAGCCCAAAAGCCACCTCTCCCGCAAAATACATTCATCCACAGAAAAGGTTATAGCATCTGTCCTCAACTACAGGTAACAACCTAAGTTTCTTTGCCTTTTGCTGAGATCAAGGGTGAAAAAGTCTTTGAAAAGAATAAGAAACCATGATTTTCTCTCAAGATCACATTGCCCAAGAAAAACAGAGCCAATGCTTACTTTTATTCCATATTTCCTGTTCAGAGGGGTCAAACATTGCTCATGTTCTTCATTAAATCTAGTCCTGTCACTGATGAATATTAATTTGCTGGGATATTTTCCCTCACAATCGGAGAGGGAAGACCAGATTTATAATCTACAGCACATAAAGAGCTATAATACTGGATGGAGCAGAAAAGCTCCAGCTGGCTTATCTCAAATATTCAGAATGACTTTGATTCTTCACAGACTCCACAGTCATTCATAAAGATTCGTTGCCAAAGTCAGCTCAAAGTTGTGATAGAGGTGATGGTAAAGCAAATGTCTTGGGCTAACTAATTACAGAAGGTAAGTACTATCCATAGCTGAGGCTCTGGGGGCAAGGGCTGTAAGACTGGGAACCACCTGCCATAGAGATGGTGGATGAATTCATGCAGAGTGGACTACCATCCTTCCAGCGAGGAGACTGTATGCGAGCAAGGGGCCATTTGTTGAAATGAACAAGAGCTAAGAGAGTTATGACTGTTTTCTCCCCAAAGGTGGTATGGTAATCTTAAATGCAAAGACATCTTCGCTAATATAACTGTTTAAACTGCTTCACATAACCACAAATGAGACCAAAATGTGCCAAACAAATAATCAAAACAAACAACTTAATGATGACTTTTTAAATGCTCAAAGAAAGAAGAAATTAACTGGTTAGGAGATCAAATGGTAAGGTTATAATGTCTCCTTTGGGAGATCAAAATTACATTTTCCCCACCCTCCACAGCACCCTACCCCTCCTCCCAACAGTGAAGTGGATAGTTTCTGAAAAATACAATGACCCTTTATGCCGGGCTTCTCTTGTCTGCTAAGGATGCCATCTGTCTCCCACACTATATAAACAATCCCTGCAGGAATCTTCTGATGACCAAACAGATTAGCAAGCTCCAGATTTTCACACCATTAATAATATCCCCATCCAGATTAGGCCTCTTGCTTTAATAATACCAAAGATAAGCCATATAACTGATTTCTCTGTATAGGTAATGTGAGTGTCATGTTAAAGATAATCTCTCAGAGGGTACAGCCATCTGTTGGGAGGAGGGGGGTGGGGAAAGCTCTCTCTAGGCAACGAAGAAATGAGCCCTTGAGGGAAAAGGAGAAACAGTAAAATGAAAATCATACTGGTAAGACAAACGAATACATGAAATTTCACCAGGTCTAATGGAAGACTCTACTAATTACATAAAAATCTTTTTCTTCTAAAAGACAAAGTATAGAAAACTGCGCAAGAAAAGACAAGTTTCACCCTTTGGCAAAGGTGTACGTACAGCGAGAATTCAGTTTCCTTGACTCTGGGGCAGTGAGAGCAGAAACATACCAGGAAGGCTAAAGCCTCCCAGGAAGTTTGCCTACCGTCCACCTCTATCTATGATGATCGCCGATGCTTGCCTTCTCGAACTTTAACATCGATCCCCTGTAACTCTGTGAGCTCTCAATATTGTCTCCAAAGACTTCCAACTCTTAGAGAAATAAGCATGCCTGTAAAGATGTTCCTAAAGTTGGTAATCATAAAGGAAAAACACTTGAGCACTGCAAAGGGAGGAAAAGACAGGCATGGAAGAGCCAGACCTCTGCAGTTGCACGTCCTCGGAAACGACTACGTCTAAATCTGCAGCCCCAGTTTTCTCCAGGCCCCAAGCTCCAGCAGAGGATGTTCACAAAACATTCCTAACCGAAAAGAAATGAAGCCCCCTCTCCCTCAAATGATGCCCAAACGGACCCGAAAGTCTCAGCTCCCTCGGATAACCAAAGCAGAAAACACGTCCCGGTGTCTCTCGCCCGCATTTCAAGGTAGCGGAAGCCAAAATGTCAAATGAATGACCGCGCCGGAGCGCGAGGGAGGAAAACAAAGGCACCTCCCTCTAGCCGGTACCTGCGGCGCCAGGGCCCGGCGCCGGCCGCACACTCACCTGGGGCTCGGCGCCGCCGAGGGCTGCGGGTGGGAACGGGGCCGCGGGGCGGGAGGGCGCCCCCGCAGTCGACCAGACCCGCGGCCCCGGCGCCCTCCGGCCGGTCCGTGCGCGCCGCGGGGAAAGCAGGCGGCCGGGGGCGCCGCCGCGCGTCGCATGCAGCTCCCCACTGCGGCGGCCGCTGCCAAGGGGCCCAGGGACCCTGCGCTGCCGTCCCCGACCCCGCGACCCGAGGCGGCGACGGGAGAGACGCGGCGCAAGAGCAGAGCGCGTCCGGTGCGCCCCTCAGCGACTCTTCCCGCCGCCCTCCGCAGCGGGCTGGGTCTCCGCTCGCCTTTGTGCTGGCATCTTCCTTCGCTCCCAGCGACACTCGGAGCTCCTCTGGCGGCTCCGCGCCGCCGCCCACCCCCGGGTTACGCCGCGCCCCCCGCGCGACCCGCCGATTGTGTCGAGTCAGCACCCGCGGCGGCGGGGACGCGCGAAGCCATGTCTCCCGCCCGCGCTCGAGAGGGCGCCGGGGGTCCGGGCGCCGCGAGGAGGTTTCCGGCCGAGTTCGGCGACCCCGGCGGGGCGCGGCGCGTGCCCGAGCGGCTCCGCAGCGTCCGGCTCCCCGGCGCTCGCTCTCCTGGCGTCGCCCGCGAGCAGTGCGCCGGCCCGCCTGGATCTCCCCTCTCGCCGCTACCCGCCGCCTGGCCCGGCCTCCCTCCCGCCGCCACCTTCCTCCTGCCGGGCTAGCCCGGGCGCCTGCCCCAACCAACCCCTGCGCCCCGGCCCTCGGAGAGCGCAGGGCCGGCCCGCTCACCTCCGGCGGCGCCGGCGCCCCTCCCGTTAGACGCCTGGGCAGCATCTGCCCGCACCTTCCTGCGGGGCGCTTGGCTGGGGGCTTCCTGCACGTCGGGGACCGGGGTAAGGGAGTCGGGGGGCAGGGGGAAGGACGGGAGGGACAGCCAGACCTTGGCCAGCTGGACCTCCTGAGGAAGGTGCGGGAGAGTGGGGCGGGTACAGCCGGGCGGAAGACGAATCCCGAGGCTGCGGAGGATCCGGAGCTTCTCTCCTGCCACGCCGAAGGACACGAGAGTTCTGAGAGGCGCCGTGGAGGAAGGAGACCCTCTGAGGTCATGCAAGCAGGTCTCTGCCCAAATCCCACCGAAAAGCTGAATGGAGGAGTGTCATGCCTCGGTTTCCCCAACTGCAAGGGCAAGACGGTAATACTCATGTCACCTACACGGGGTGTGGTCATAATAAAAATGGATTATTGAAAGTGCTTCGGGGTACTTTGCCTAAAGAGGGCACTAAATTAAAAAATTACTGCATTAATAGCTTCAGCTTTCCATTTACTTCTTCTGTAGCATCTTCATTGACTCTCAGTCCCACTTGGAGGAAAGAGTAAAAACGCCAAAATGTAAGGATCTTGCCCCCAATGCATGATATCTATCCATATGTGGGAAAGATTTACTTGATTTTACAGTTTAACAACTATAGCCCTATAGAGGAAGTCCCCAAACATTGTCCCCTCCCCTAAATAATGGATATCCATTATTTTGGAATTTTTGAGTGTGTGCTCTCAGTATTATCCATCTTCCCCACCCTTCTCTGTTAAAAGAAAAAAATTTTTTACCCCCTTTGGGAACTACCCCTCCCTCTTGCCCAGGAGTCTTAATGGTTCTGGATGGTTACACCTCCCATCCTCACTCCCCAGAACTGCCAGTCATCATAGTCCAGACCACAGAGATTGGTTCTGAGATGGATATCTTGGTCGGAGAACTCCATCTGGGGCTTTCGCTGAATCAGTTCAGAACAAGAAGCCTTTTAAACGAGGATAACTAATAAGGCAGTGATAACAGGTACCACTAATGCAGGTGAAGGAAGCCAACTTCAAGGGAAGGAATGCTGAGAGAGGATAATGCCTTTTGAGCCTTAGGAGGCAAATATGTCTGAATGAACGCTACCCCTGAAGCCAATAAATCCCCTTCCTCTTTATTTCCTTAGACCAGTTTCAATTGTGTTCTGTTACCTGTCATAGAAAAGCCCTGACTCATTATTCCCAGACATCTGTCCATTGCTAGGCTATTCCACAGAATTGAGGAACCCCCCTCCCAGCACATGGCAAGAAAAAAAAAAAAAAAAAGCCTCTTTTTGTTCCTACTAGAAGAATCAGGATCTGTAGAGATCCCACATGATGTTCTGTTTCTACAACTTGCTTTAGTCCCAGCAACTCCATACCTCCAACCTTTAACCTCCTGTATTGATTAACTATGTTAGAATCTTGCCTTAAATAAAAAAAGCATAAAAATAAATAACACTAAAATGAATCTCTATTGCTGCCCTTAGGTTTAAAGAAAAAAATTTTTTTCCTCTTACCTTAAAAGTAGCTCCATCTAATCTTTAAAATTTTCCATTTATCAAGCATTAAACCTGAGGCTAAGGTGTCAAATAAAATTAATAGCAAAGTCATCCTAGAATCTCAGACTTGTAAAAGTGTGTAAGGGTTAGGTTATTTCATACTGAAACCCCCCCCCCCCCCATCCCCTATCACTGCCACTACCTAATATGAGTCTCCCCTTCACAGAATCCGTGACAGGTTCTCACGTAGCCTCTCCTTAAACCCTCTCCTTAAACCATTCCTATAAAGAAAACTCGTATTTCACAAGCTGATCAATTGTATGTTGAAACTGGCCTAACCCTAAAAAGTGATTCCTAATATTGAGTCATAATACTTCTTTTACCTCACAGGACTCCAAGAACTGAGGACAGACTTGTACACTACTTGAATTGTGTCTCCCAAGATCTTTGCATGGACTCTAACTGCTTATTATATGAGTGTCCTGACTCTTCATCATCCTAGGTTACCTCCTTTCTATGAATGTGCTCAAGTTTGTGAACACTGCCTCTGAAGTGTAGTGTCCAAAGCTGAACCCAAAGGCAGATTCCAAGAAACTTAAGCATCAAGCCCCTTCTAACACCACAGGCAGAATCCTAGCAACATGTTCCCATGGTCTCACATTTCTGTAAAGGTTTAAACAGTAAAATATTTTAATCTCAAGAGCCTGCTGTATCCTTTCATCTAACTTCCATTCTGTCATAACTTCCCTTCAGTCTGGAAGCATTATGGTGGTCGTGGACATTTGGGGACCTGGCTAAGGGGAAATTGATTTTGTAAGTGGAATAAATGTATGTAGTTCATGGGCATCACAGCCTGTAGTAACAGTGACATCTATTCCAGCAGCTCAAAGGCCTACAGTTATCTGACCACAGGTTATTATGACACAAAGGTGGAGGGCCAGACACCTTATCAGCAAATGAATATGTCCTTCAGGATCCAGCATGTAAGTATACAGGTAACGGGGTCGACAATATTTGGAATACATGGACCCAGAACTGGAATGTGGAAAATCCCCCCACACCTTAATATATGGGAAAGAAGTTTGGTAGAGATTTTTCCATATTTGACGATAATCTTAAAAATGTATATAACTTTTCCAATAATGAACTGTAGACTGGAAAGAAACTCTTCTAAAGTATCAATAATAAAAAGAAATTTCAATCAACTACGCTAACGGAAATACTGAAATAGCTATTAATGCTATAGAACAAAATGTGACAGAATCATTTTTACATGAAGAAGAAAACAGTATACAGCCAAAATGTAGGGGAAAGTATTGTAAAAGTATATTAGGCAATTAATTTTTTTAATAATTGTATTTGTTTATATTTGTTGATGTCTGATACTTGTGAATTTATTTTAATTTGTAATCTGTTGTGATTTTTAATTCCAAATAAATATTTAAAAAAATATCTAAACTGTGTATTCTTTTCGTGTGTGTGTATGTGTGTGTATTCTTAAAGAAGGTTCTGAGCTGTATTATCTTCAGACTCCAAAAAACATGGACCTCTCCCCTATTGAAACAGATACTCTAAACGTGGCCTAATCAGTATAGCATTCATGGGGTGGGAGCTTCCACAGAAATGACTAAATACAATAATGTTTTGAGACGTCCATTCCTGTCGTATTTTATCTATCAACCATTAGAAGGGAATAAGTGGTGAATTACAATTAGGGCATTTGGGGTCTGAGATAAGGGTACTCATGTGAATGCCAAAATGGAACTTTAATGTATTCCAACTTTTCTGTATTTTTAAAGAAAGTTTACCAAACCTAACTGCCTCATTATTTTCATAGTGGCTATGATTTATTTACTGTGCTGTAATTCAGTGATGTCGTTAGGTACTATGTAGGTATATAGCAGGTTTTTGGCCTCTACACCAAATGACCTTAGACCATTATAGTTTTCTTGTTGTTGTTGTACTTAAAAAGTAACCTTCTTCTTGGAACCCCATATTTTTCCTATCACCTTTTCTTTTTTTGATAATCACATCTCATTCTTAAGTTCCTGCTTATGTCTTGCATGGAATCTATACTCTAGATATATATTCTCATTAGAACTTTGTCTAGAATGGCTTGTGGAAAGGAGGAGGGTCAGTGAATAATGTACTTGAGCTTTAGTGCCTACATTTTGTGGCATCTA
The DNA here is from genome assembly GCF_046562875.1 of Panthera onca. Classification (NCBI taxonomy): domain Eukaryota; kingdom Metazoa; phylum Chordata; class Mammalia; order Carnivora; family Felidae; genus Panthera; species Panthera onca. The sequence goes on along the minus strand of NC_138346.1, from coordinate 39,046,335 downwards.
TTTTGGTTGCTTGGAATCTTTTCTCATTTTCTTCCAATTTCTCACCCATTATCAGTGGTGAAAAGCTCTGGATTCTCCCATTCATATATTCCTTATGTAAATATTTAATAACCACTTACTGTGAGCCAGGTACTCTTCTAAGTGTTGAGGATGTAAAAGTGAGGGGCAGAGACAAAAATCACTGCCTTTGTGAAGCTTATATTCTAATACGATAGGGAATGAGAGGTCAAATGAGATACAGCAGAAAGTGTGAGTGTTTACAATATCCATATGTTCCTCTACATTTTCCATTCTCCTTTGTACTTAGGATAGCCATGTGATCACTTCTGGCAGATATTTAAGGAGCAATGATGGGTGTCACTTCTACCTCGAGATTAAGAATCTAATGTGACTTCTCTCATTCTCTTCACCTTTACTGAGACCACAGAGGCTATATATTGCAATGGTGTCATCCCAAGATAGGAGGAGACTGGATCCCTGAACCATCACTTGGAGGAAAGCTGACTAACTGATATGAGACTGTGATGTGAGCAAGAAATAAAGTGCTATGATAATTAGATGTGGGGTTATTTGTTACATGAGCCAGCATTAATGATCCTGACTACAACAGAAACTGGTATTTTGAAGTAGGGTATTGCTATAATTAAAACCTAAAATATGTGTCATTTACTTAGGAGTTCAGTAGCAAGCAACAAGGAAATTAATATTAGAAGCTAGAAATATGGTTATAATGATATGCAGTGGAAAAACAATAAAATGTTGCTATAATAACTAAAATTTATCTTGTGCCACTGAGTCCGCAGCTCTAAGTAAATTGATTAGAAGAAACAACTAGTCAGTGATGGAAACCATTGGTTGGTAGTGAATGGGAGAAGAGATTTGTAAATCATATATCCAATAGGGGTTAATACCCAAAATACATGAAGAACTCATCCCACTCAATAACAAAACAAACAAGCAAACAAATCTGATTAAAAGATAGGTAGAAGACCTGAATAGACATTTTTCCAAAGAAGGCATGCTGATGATAAATACACACATGAAAAGATGTTCAGCATCGCTAATTATTGGAAAAATGCAAATCAAAACTGCAGCGAGATATCACCTCATGCCTGTCAGAATGACTATTACAAAAAAGAAATAATTATTGGAGAGTTGTGAAGAAAAGGGAACCTTCAAGCATTGTTGGTGGGAATGTAAATTGTTCCACCATGATGGAAAACAGTATGAAGATTCCTCAAAAAAACAAAAATAGATCATATGATCCAGCAATTCCACTTCTGGGTATCTATGCAAAGATAGAAATGAGAACCCTAATTCAAATAGAAATGTGTACCCCTATGTCAATTGCAACATTATTTATAATGACTGAGAAATGGAAGCAATCTAAGTGTCCATCAATGGATGAATGAATAAAAAAGCTGTGCATACACACAATGGAATACTACTTAGCCATAAAAAGGAACAAAATCTTGCCATTTATGACAGCATGGATGGACTTTGAGGACATTATGCTAAATGAAAAAAGTCTGACAAAGACAAATATCACATGATTTCACTTATATGTGGAATCTAAAAACCAAACCAAAACAAACAAACAAAACCCAGACTTATAAAACAGAGAATAGATTGGTGATTGCCTTAGAAGGGAGAGAGTTGGTGGGTGAGCAAAATGGGTGAAGGAAATCAAGTACACACTTCCAGTTATAAAACAAATAAGTCACAGGCATGTAATGAACAGCATGGAGAATATAGTCAACAATACCGTATTAACTTCGTATGGTGACAGATAGTCACTAGACATTGTGATGATCATTTCACAATGTATACAAATACTGAATCACTTTATTATAGACACGAAACTAATATGATATTGTACGTCAAGTATACCACAATATAAAAAAAGAAGCTATTGGTAGCACATGGCAAAGTATCACAATAAGTAGATGATTTAGGAAATAAGTCACCAGTTTTCAAAAATAAATGAAAGAGAATACACGGAGCCTAGATATTTGGGTCTTTGCAAAGGTAGAAAGGCTGACTACTTTAGATCCCAAGCAGTAAAAATGGGATTTATAAAGACTTTGAGAGACAAAAGCTCAGTAAAACTCAGCCAGTGAAAAGATCAAATTTGAGGGTATGGTCAGATAGCTTCAAGGTTACCATGTAGTTGAGAGAGGTTTAAAACTTATGTTTCAAAAAACACTTTGAGTGCAGTTACTGGAACATACTACTGATTGGATGCAAAAAAGAAAAATCACAAATCAGTTTATTTTAGAGAAAATTATATTACCAAAGAAACCACGAGCCCAGACAAAAAATTATTTGTCAGTCCAAGACTTATAATTTTCCATGTGCAAGGAGCAGACTTTGAATGTTGTATACTCTCCCCAAGGAGATCTCACATAATGTTTCTCATTTCATATGTGGCCAGGCAAGATAATGGGGAAGGAAGAACCTCACAGAGGTGGAAGGGAAAAGGATGAGGGTGGAGAGAAACAATGGACAAGGGAGGTCCTCTCCAAGGGCAAAACCAGAATTTAATCATGAAACTTAGCAAACTGCCAGGCCAGGGATATATAACAATACCTACCCATAGGATTTCAGAGTTACTCTGGACAAGTCTGTTGCATATCTTCCATTATTTTCTTTTCTGAATGTGGTATCTATTATGGGTGTCTATCATTATATTTTGGACTTCATAGGAGGCAGATATCTTGTCCTGTTACATCATAAGTTGTTACTACACCGTAAAGCACCACATCTGGACTTGATAGAGAGGACTATACATCAAAGATCTTGAATTTAGAACCAGAAAAAAAAATGACTGTATTGTTTTCTTTAGGGAGAAAATGAGTGTTTTTTAAATACAGGAATATATTAGTTTTCTATTGTTGCATAACCAATTACCACAAATTCAGTGTCTTAACACACAACACATTATTTCATAGTTTCTGTGGGTGGAAAATGTGGGCAGAGCTCAATGGGGACCTCTGCTTAGGGTCTCCTAAGGCTGCAATCAAAACGTCTGCCAACTGTATTCACATCTAAATGCTTGACTAGGAAAAAAACCCACTCCATCAATGTGTTGGCAGAATTCATCTCCTTATGGCTCTAGAACTAATGGCATCTTGTTTCTTCAAAGCCAGTAGGAGAATCTATCTTTCCAGTCTTCTAAGACAGAGTCTTATATAACATAACTTAATCAAGAGACTAATGTTTTATCACTTTTGCCATATTTTATTGCTTAGAAACAAGTCACAGACCTCGCCCACATTCAAGTAAAGGGATTTACAAAGACATGATTCACTGGGGGATTTAGTTCACTGTCTGTCACAGGTGAAAGTGGGACAACTGGATAATTGATGAACAGAAGACAAATATATTGGTTTTTACCAATCACTTTGTGCTTCTCTATTTTTCCCAGGATGCTCTATGGTTATGTGGCCATGTGACTAGTTCTATCCAATGAAATGTGAGCACAACCAAAGTGGGTCATTTCTAGATTGATGCAATTGCCCTTTAGTTGGTGCCAGGGCAGCCTGTGAGGCAAGCTCCTCACTAAACCCTAAATATGAATTGAAGAAGATTCTGGGAAGATAGTGGAGTAGGAAGCACTAGGAATCTGTTTCCACTTAGACAATAATTGCACTCTCAGAATCTGTCTGAGGTAACTATTTTAGAACTCTGGGGTCTGTTGCAGGCTTGCAACGTCAGGGGAATACTTGTATGGTAAACTGTGGTTAATTTGGGTCAATTTCAGTTCTTATTACAGTAGCAGCTACCCATCCCCCATCCTCAGCCACATGGCAGGCAGCTCTGTACATGGTCCTTGAGCAACTTGCACACAGCTTTTGGGAGCCAGGGTGGGCAAAAAGGACCCTGTCCTCCAAATATCTGGGATCTGTGCTCTGATCACTGATTGCTGCTTCTGATCACAGAGGTAAAGACAAAAAAAGCAGGTAACCATTCTTGTCACACCTAACCCCCTTGATACTAAACCCTCCCCCTCTGGCTGAAGGGATTTCTAAGGGATTTAAAGAGATGGTACCCTTTCTCCCCCTTTAGTTTTTCACTTTTTACCCTTCTGAGAGCCAGACATTAAAGATTAAGACTTTCAAAAGTTACTGTATATACATGAAAAATTTGAAACTGACCATACATTCCCAGGGAAAGGGTCACCTGAGGAGGCGTTAAGTTTACAACTCAGGCTCGTCCTTGGTCCAGATATAGAGCACAACTTAAAAAGAAAAATAACAAAAAACATCAAACCTTGGGGAAGTGGGAGAATCTGGTTTACAGTTACCACATTATTAGGAAAGACAAGGGAAATTATTGAGTCTGGGGAACAGAAAACAAAAAAGACTTAAAACTGTTAACAGTGCCTAAGCAGCTACTAGGACACCCCCAAGCAGACCAAAATATGCACCATGGGAGTCCTAGAAGGGGAAGAGAGAGAAGGGACAGAAAGAATGTCTGAGGAAATAATGGCTGAAAAATTCCGAAATTTGATGAAACACACGAATATAAACATCCAAGAAGCTCAACAAACTCCAAGCAAGATCAACTCAAAGAGACCCATTATAATCAAAGTATCAAAAGACAAAGACAATCTTGAAAGCATCAAAAGAGAAGCAAATCATCACATACAAGGGATCCTCACATTAATCTAAGATTATCAGCAGATTTCAATTTCTCATCAGAGATTTTAGAGGCCAGTAGACAGTGGGCTGATATGTTCAAAGTGCTAAAAGAAAACAAAAATTCAACCAAGAATCCCATATCTGACAAAACTGTCCTTCAAGAGTGAGGGAAAAATTAAGACATTCCCAGATAAACAAAAATTGAGGGAGTCCATGACCACTAGACCTGCCCTGCAAGAAAAGCTCAAAGGAGTCCTACAAGGTGAAATGAAAGGATACTGGACATATAACTTGAAGTCATATGGAGAAATAAAGATCTCAATAAAGAAAAATACACAGGTAATTATGAAAGCTAGTATTATTGTAACAATGATTTGTTACTGCACTTTTTGTTTTCCCCATGATTTAAAAGATCAATGCATTTAAAGAAAATATCATTAATGTAAATGTTAGTATTACTATAACTTTGGTTTGTAACTCCAGATCTTGTTTTCTATATAATTTAAGAGGCCAATACATTTAAAATCATTATTGGGGCACCTGGGTAGCTCAGTCAGTTAAGCGACCCACTTCAGCTCAGGTCATGATCTCACAGTTTGTAGGTTTAAGCCCCATGTCAGGCTCTGTGCTGACAACTCTAAGCCTGCTTCAGATTCTGTCTCTCTCTCTCTGCCCCTCCCCTTCTCGTGCTCTGTCTCTGTATCTCAAAAATAAAATAAAACATTAAAAAAATTTTTTTAAAGAATTACTAATTTATTTTGGGGGCACACATGTATAAAGATATAGTTTTGTGACTGTATGATTCCATTTATACGAGGTACTTAGGGCAGTCAAAATCATGAAGACAAAAAGACCGCATGGAAAGGAGAATGGGAAGTTACTGTTTAATGGGTATAGAGTTTCAGTCTTACAGGATGAAAGAGTTGTGGTGATGGTCACACAACAATGTGAACGTATTTAATAGCACAAAACTATACATGAAAAATGGTTAAGATGGTAAATTTTATGTTATGTATGCTTTACCGCAATATAAATAAATAAATAAATAAATAAATAAAACAAATTGAAGCAAGTGTCCCTGCTCTAATATATCCAGGCCAAAGCCTGGAGAGGGCATATGTTATGAGACGCACATCTGCCACACAATGGGCCTCTCCTATCCCTGTCTACCTTCTTCTCCCATGACCTGCCAGAACTGGAAGAGATGTCCTTCTTTTACTTTATTTTCCTGTCCACTTGGAACTTCCTTTGGCTAAAAATGAGCCCTTCTGCTGTCCAACGTCTTCACACCATGTGCTATTTCCCAAACCCAGCCTCATTGCTAAGCCTTAATGAGGCCAGGATAGAAGCAAAAAAGTCGGGTTTATCAATAAGGGAAACTAAATCAGGGGACAATTCTAAAATATTGCAACTGCACCATTAACAAAGAATATTTAACGTCTCAAACAACTTCAATATATAATATCCCATTTAAGAAATTAATTCCATTGTTATCTCAACTTAATAGGTGGGAAATTGAAGCACCGAAAGGCTAAGTCACTTGCCAGGACTAGCACGAGGCCTCTCACTCCTCATCCAGTGTTTTTCCACCATGGTGTATTGTCCCTTTCATTAAGATAAGGTAGCTTTTAAGTTACTTTTTAAAGTTTTATTTCCTTAGACTCACATCACCCACTACCTCAGATCACTTATGCATTTCTTTGACTTCCTTATTAGTTTCTTACTGTCTTATTGTTTTCCTCTTTATAGATCTTTCTTTAAAGTATTTTCTCTTCATCTGATAGAGAGCGCATGCACACACGTGCAAGGAGGGGAGAGGGGCAGAGGGAGAGAGAAAAAGAATCTTAAGCAGGCACCATGTCCAGCGCAGAGTCTGACCAGGGCTGATCCCATGATCTGACCCGAGCTGAAATCAAGAGTCAGGCGCCCAAATGAATGAGCCAGCCTGGCACCCCTATAGCATCTTTCTTAATACTACCATCTCTTACAGGACTTTCAATAATATTCACATATGAAGAGCCCCAAGTTGCTCTTTGAATGACTATCACAATTTGGCTATCACAATTTAGGAGAAGCCAAAATAAACTTGAAGATGTGGAAAGAGATCCCCCAAGAGGATAACATTTTGGTTATATAATTAAGAAATACCATCAAAGCTTTAAAAATCCAAAATGTATACCATAGCTGTCATTTGTTCCTTGTTGGTGAACAAATATGTCAAAGAAACCCAGAATTCTTACTTGGCTCAGAATTCCAGCCTAAACATGATTCTGTCTTGGGAGAAAACTATAGCTTTGGCCAAAGAAAAGACATATTTTCTGGAAGTTGTATCATTATTGAAACTTGTGCCAAAGCATTTATGTCATGATTTAGTTCAAGGTCACACAGAGGTAACAGGTGATGAAGTTAATCTAAGAAGACAGAAAATGAAACAGCAGCCTAGAAAATACATTGTGAAATTAAAGGCAAGGGTGAGGCCCTAGAAAAATAATATAAAATATACAAAAAGTTTAATTATGATGCCCTTTTAAGTGTTATTCTCGCCCATGTCCTAGGGCCAATGTCATACTACATACAACTTACACTTTCACACTGGTTTTCTCTGTAGGCCAAGCTACCTCCTCCGGAGACCCACGTCTCTCCCTTCTCTGCCCTGCTTTGTGTCCTGGGAGACTGACCCATATGGACTGCATCATAGGCTCCCTTGCTCCCTCGCAATGGAAGAGACTAGAGGGTAGAAAAGAGAGGAGCTGGACTGTGTTTTCTTCCCAACTCCCTCCTTGAGATGGTGATGTATTTCCAGCACCCACCCTGTCAGACAGCCCGGCTTCTACTACTCCAGCCCTCACTGGACTCTAGGACCTTATTGCCTTCCCTTACTCCTTTGTGGCTATGGATAGTAACAGTTTCCCCACTGTTTCTGGTCCCAGAGTGCCTCAACATTCCTTGTTGGTTATCTTAACTCTGCCCAAGTTTCTGTGAGTAGACTTTTCTTGACATTCTGTACAACTTTCCAGCATAGCATGTTTTCTGCTGGGTTCCTGTTTGGCATTCTTTTCCAGGATATTTACACTTTACAAAATGATAGATTTAGGTACAGAAGTACATTTAAAGTAGACAGTTTCTACAATTCAGATCAATAAAGTTCAGATCAATAGAGCTCCAATCAATTTCTATCAGGTAATTTCAGACCTAGATTCATTGAGAGTTTACAACTCAGTTTTGAAGGTTCAAGAACTTCAATTTTATCAATTCACCTGGAGTTCACCTGTAATTCATGCCAAATTCACAGGACACTGAGTTATATTTCCAGACTTCCTTTTATTAACTTCAAGAAGTGAATCTGACACCAGAACCATAAGGTCATCAGCTCAGGTGGTCTCCTTTCTGGTGGATAAAATCCTTCAGAGACTTGGGGCACCTGGGTGGCTCAGTTGATTGGGTGTCTGACTTTGGCTCAGGTCATGATCTCACAGCTCATGAGTTCAAGCCCCGTGTCAGGCTCTGTGCTGACAGCTCAGAGCCTGGAGCCTGCTTCGGATTCTGTATTTCCCTCTCTCTCTCTACCCCTCCCCCACTCATGCTCTGTCTCAAAAATAAATAAACATTTAACAAATTTTTAAATCCTTTAGAGTCTCAAATTATAGATCAAATGTTTGCATCATGGTGGACACAGAGTTAGAATACAGTCATTGTATATTTTTAGAGGTTTTTCCTACAAATTTAATTGCCACAATACATTGTTTTTATACACTTCAAGTATATGCCTACATGAAAACAACAACAAAACCAAATAGCACTCACATGGAATGCTATATAAAGTAATGGGAATGAACAAATTACAACTAACCAACAGTATGGGTGAATCTCACAAGTGTAATGTTGAGTGAAAGAAGACATACAAAGAGTCATACATTGTATGATTCAATTTATATAAGCACAAAGCAGGAAAGCTAATCACTGCCATTTAGAAGTCACAATAGTAGTTACCTTGGTGTGGGGGTGAAGGTGGGGATTATAACTGGAAGAGAACCATGAGGGGGGATTCTTGAGAGGGTGATATTCTCTTTCTCAGTCTAGGTGCTCTTTACACAAGTGGATCAGTTTGTGAAAATTTACATCTACATAAGGGTAAATATTTTATGTTTATACTACACTTCAATAAAAAGTTTTTAAAAAAATTTACCAGTACCACTTCTAGAACCAAAGCTTCTCTCTTTGGGACAATACTGTAGATCCACTGACCGATGACCACCAACTTGGTTTATCCAGTGGGGTATTCATTGTCAGTTTTGAAGTTTCTATCATGATATTATCTCAAATAATAATGTTCAACATCACAGCTATTTTTTTTTTAGAGAGAGAGAAAAAGAGTACAAGCAGGGGAGGGGGAGAGGGAGAGGGAGAGAGAGAATCTTAAGCAGCCTTCATGTCCAGCGGAGCCTGAAGCAGAGCTTGATCTCACAACTATGAATGAGATCATAACCTAAGCCGAAATCAAGAGTTGGATGCTCAACCAACTGAGATACCCAGGTGCTCCTTCATCACAACTATTCTAGATTATGAATGAATGATGAAATAATGATGATGCTCTGGTTTCATTTCACAAAATTCTTAGAAATAATTTCCTAGGCTGGACTGTTTCTGGAAAGTGTTCCATCGATGTTTTTTAAAAACATTTTTTGGGGTGCCTGGGTGGCTCAGTCAGTTAAGCGTCTGACTTCGACTCAGGTCAAGATCTCACGGTTCGTGAGTTCGAGCCCCACATCAGGCTCTGTGATGACAGCTCAGAACCTGGAGCCTGCTTCGGATGCTGTGTTTCCCTCTCTCTCTGCCCCTCCCCCACTTGTGCTCTGTGTCTCTCTCTCAAAAATAAATAAACATTAAAAAATTAAAAATATTTTTTATGTGCCTCTGGATACATCAGAGCAGTGATTTGTAGTCAGATGTGTGCCTTGGAATCTCACCTCCACACCTGTTGACTCAAAGCCTCCATGAGTCGTTTCTTGTCATATATATTTTCAGAATGTGTCCTGGGTGAATCATACGCACTTCCCTACTTAAAAACTGCTCTCCTGTTCCAACACATATTGGTACACCAAGGTTCACAGCAGCGTTATTCTCAATGGCTAAAAGGTTGAAACACCTCAAATGTCCCTGGATGAAAGAATAAACAAAATCTGGTATAAACATGCCATGGAATATTATTCGGCCTTTAAAAGGAATAAAATTCTGACACATGCTACAACATTGGTGAATCTTTAAGATATTATGCTAAGTCAGACACAAAAGGACAAATCTTGTCTGACTCCCCTTATATGAGGTCCCTAGAGTAGTCAAATTCATAGAAACAGAAAGTAGAATGGTGGTTTCCAGGAACCAAGGGGAAGGGGAATAGGGAGTAAATGTTCAATGGGTACAGATTTCAGTTTGGGAAGATGAAAAAGTCCTAAAGATGAATGATAAGAGACGGTTGTACAACACTGTGAATTACTTACTGCCACTAAACTGTACACTTAAAAATGGTTAATGTAGTGGGGCACCTGGGTGGCTCAGTTGGTTGAGCATCCAACTCTTGATTTCAGCTCAGGTCATAATCCCAGGGTCATGGGATCAAGCCCCGTGTTAGGCTCCACGCTGAGCATGGAGTCTGCTTAAGAATTTCTCTCTCCCGGCGCCTGGGTGGCTCAGTCGGTTGGGTGTCCAACTCTGGCTCAGGTCATGATCTTGAAGTTCTTGAGTTCGAGCCCCACGTCAGGCTCTGTGCTGACAGCTCAGAGCATGGAGCCTGCTTTGGTTTCTGTGTCTCCATCTCTCTCTCTGCCCCTCCTCTGCTCATGTTCTCTCTCTCTCTCTCTCTCTCTCTCTCCCTCCCTCTTTCTCAAAAATAAACATTAAAAAAAAAGAATTTCTCTCTCCGTCTGCCTCTCTCCCCAGATCATGCTCTCTAAAAAAAACAAAAACAAAACTTTATGTAGTAAATTTTATGTTACGTATATTTTACCACCCAACAAAACCACTCTTCTGGAGTTTTATTTAGCTTATTTTATAACAAAATAAGCTAAGAGTTTACACTATTGGAGGAAGATCATAAAACCAAACCCAAGGGCCATTAAGAAACTCTTGTGGCACCAGCAGCCCTCCACTTGGAAGTCCAGAATTCCCCATAGACTTGTATGTAGACAAAGGATTTGTACAGTGGCCATTTTGGTTCTTGTTTATTTTGTCTGGATGTTGACTGGTGGGAACAAGCATTATGTAGTCAGTCTAAAGCTTACATATGGTTCCTGTGGTGCACTGATTAAAAACAGCGTCATCTCATTGAACTCCTTAGGAAGCAAAGCCCTACCTGGCAACAGTTGCCATGCCAGAGGGACTTTGTTTAAACAACATTCTGAAACATCACGAAAGAAACCCTGCAATAAAGGCTTTCATTCCATTTTGCCTTGACTCATCTAAAGAAAATATTATTTTTCTATGAGAATTATCATGTGATTGTTTATAATAATAATGGTAGTTTATTATTTTAAGCATTTGGTATTATTTATTATTATTATTGATTGATTTATTATTTAGGCATTTATGTTGGTTTAGTTTGTTCGTAATAAGATTTGTCTCACCCACCTAGCTGTCAAAGGAAACCAGAAAACCCTGTGGCCTTCATAAGCTCCTTTTGGGGAAGAATTCTGGTTCATTACAACTTCAATGAGGATATTCAACAGAAGAAATTTTTCAAAATGCTTAGCATGTATCAACAAAGTTAGCAAATTACACTGTCATTAAAATTGTCCAAATATCTTTTGTAACCATTGTATTCCTAACAATCAGATTTCTAGAGGTAGGTGTCCTAATACAATTATGAACTCTCCAATCCACCACTTTTTGAAATCCAGTCCCAAATACATTCTTTTCTCTTTTGTTAACTAAAGTTGTGGCAAATATAGGTGTTATTACACCCCCAACCCACTACCACCACCAAAAAAAAACCCCAAAAACAAACCAACTAAACCTTTTACAAGCTAAATAGCTGATGAAATTAAAGTGTGAGAGGACTTTTCAGCCAACCGTGGTTCCAAATTAAAGTGCATTGGGTAAGGCCATCCTCTTTTTCGATACGTCATACTTTTATGATTGCAGATGGCCCCCAGTTTATGATGGTTTGACTTGTGATTTTTGCAACTTTACGATGGTGCAAAGGTGATAGGCATTCTGTGGAAGCTGTACCTTGAATTCTGAATTCTGACTTTCTTCCCCAGGCCAGTGATATGCAGCACAATACTTGCTCATGACGCTAGACGGGGGCAGCGAACCACAGCTCCCCATCAACCACACAATCACGAGGGTCAACAACCAATAAACACACTTACAGCTACCTGTACCCATACAACCCTTCCGGTTTTCACTTTCGGTATTGTGTTCAATAAATTACACGAGGTATTCAATACTTGACTATCAAATAGGCTTTCTTTTAGATGATTTTCCCAACTGTTGGTTAATGCAAGTGCTCTGAGCATGTTTAAGGTGGACTAGTTGCTATGGTGTTCAGTAAGTCAGGTTTATTAAACACATGTTCAACCTAACCTGATTTTCAACTTGCAAGGGGTTTATCAGGACTGATTAATGAGCTGTACCAAAGCAGCAATGGGTTTTGGGGGTTGCACAACACTTCACATATTTATTACCTCCTGCCAGAAGAAACGTTTAGAACCTGTTTCCTTGGTAACAGAACACTGTATTAGTTTTCTACTGCTGTTGTAACAAATTACCACAATTTTAACAGCTTGTAAATCACAAATGTATTACCTTGCAGTCCTAGAGTTCAGAAGCTTGGTATCAGTTTCACTGAACTAAAAAGTCCAAGTGTCATCAGGCTTGCCATGGGGAGACTCTCCGGGAGTCTACTTCCCTGCCTTTTCCAGCTTCTAGATGTCACCTATATTCCCTGCCTTGTGACGCCTTCTTCTATCTCCAAAGCTCATCACTGCAACCTCCCCTTCCATTGTACCATCCCCTTCTTCTACTCTACCTTTAACCCTTTTGCCTCCCTAAGGACCCTTGTTAGTACATTGGACCCACCTAGATAATTCAGGATAATATCTCTACCTCAAGATTCTTAATGTGATAATATCAGCAAAGTTCCTTTTGCCATGTAAGGTAACACATTCATAGATTTGGAGGAGGAAGCTGGCCATTAATCAGTCTATCATAAGTAGCTGTATTTCCAGCTGAAACATTAAATTTACAAACTTCTCTCCCAGATGCAATTATAAGGTTAAATTTTGGTCAAAGAGACGTAATAGGCAGAACTTCTAGGAAGAACAGTTAAAGGAAGTTGATTTAACTGCAAAATGCACTCTTTTGTTCTTCCTCTTTTCTTCCTCCCTTCTGCCCAAAACATAGACATGATGGCTGGATGTTAGCAGCTACATTGGACCTTGAGGTTAACACTGGAAATAGAACTCATGACTAGGATAATGAAGCAAAAAAGACAGAATAAGCCTGGGACTTTCAGGGTCACTGTACCAGACTGAAATGCCAAACTCTGGACTTATTTTACATGAGAGAATAAACTCTTGGGTACATAAGTCACTCCTTGTGTTTATATTACTATCAGCCAAACACAGTTCTTGTCTGATATTGTCTAATTCAGAAGATCTACCTTGTCAGTTGATCAGAGGGTATTTTTTGAGAGTCACACTGCACTATGTGCCTCTATAATTAGTTGGGCTTTCAAACTAAATTTAAGAAAAGGAAGGACAGAAGGACAGAAGGAAGGAAGGAAGGAAAGGAGGGAGGGCGGGAGGGAGGGAGGAAGAGAAGATTAGAGGGAGGAAGGAGAAAGAAAGAAAAGAAAAAGGAAGGAGTTGGGATATATTGTTTCCTTTGTTTTACACCCACACCAATCAGGGCCTACCCCTACAGATGTGAGTGGGATCCATCCCACACAAACAACATGGCTAAGAACCAGGGGAGGATAGTAAAGTGCCAAGTATGTTACAGAGACATTGAGAATTCCTAGGAGGTTTACTGGGTCAGCCTACCAGTTTCGTAACAGACTTCTCTAGGAACTTTGAGAATTTGAGCCATACAATAATTAGCAAAAATGTTTCTACCTCAAGAAGTGAGGATTTAATGCAAACATGTCTAATTCCTAGCCCACAGCTGGCCTCAGTCTTCCATTCTGTTTACACCATCATTCCTGAACTCTTGTCTTCCCCAGAACAGAAGAGAGTTCTCTTGGTGGTAGCCCCAAAGTTAAATCTACTCCAAGTTTATTGGCATATACATTTTGCAAGAAATTACATGGCCCTGAGGCACTATTTCCATGCAAACTCTAAAATGGGTAATGTCAGCACATCACCTCCTAGGAACAATAGAAGCTTGCTTCTCCCTGTTTTTATGCACATAGACTAAGCTCATTTCTTGTGTGCAATTCAACCAGTCTAGTACCTTCAATGTTCAGGCTTTGTTTTCCCTTTCCTTAGTGAATGTACACCAAATCCATATGCACATGTCATACAGTAGGTTCTTTTACAAATAGGTTTAATCTAAAGTAAGGTAAATTTACGGGGTGCCTGGGAGGCTCAGTCGGTTAAGCATCCGACTTTGGCTCAGGTCATGATCTCGTGGTCTGTGAGTTTGAGCCCCGTGTTGGGCTCTGTGCTGACAGCTCAGAGTCTGAAGCTTGCTTCAGATTGTGTGTCTCCCTCTCTCTCTGCTCCTCCCCCACTCATTCTCTCTTTCTCTGTATCTCAAAAATAAATAAACATTAAAAAAACTGGGCACCTGGATGGCTCATTCGGTTGGGTAGCCGACTTCAGCTCAGGTCACGATCTCAGGGTCTATGAATTTGAGCCCTGCATTGGGCTCTGTGCTGACAGCTCAGAGCCTAGAGCCTGCTTTAGACTCTGTGTCTCAGTCTCTCTCTCTCTGCCCCTTCCCTTATCACTCTCTGTCTCTCTCTCTCAAAAATAAACATTAAAACAATTTTTTAAATAATATAATAAGGTAGATTTTATGTCCTTTCTTAAGTTTTCCAAAATACAGAAAATAGACATCCAGGTATCCATGACTGAGATTAAACAAGCATGAACTCTTTGCCTTATTTATTTTAGTTTTTGTGTATTAAATATTATTTTCAGAAGCAAGATAGTTTAGATATGGCTAAAACCCCCTACTTCCCACTTTTCTTTTTCCTTTTCTTCCTCAGAAATAACCACCACCCTGAAGATAGAATATCATTCGCATCCTTTTTTTTTTTTTTTTTTTTTTTTTGGTGTTTGCTAACATTTTTCTCCATATGTGTATATCCAGACACAAGATATACTCTGGTTCAATCCTAATATGGCTAGGATCCTAGCAAAAAGCTGATGATGGCACAAAGGGTTAATTAGAAACAGAGTGATAAAGAGGGTAATGCAGAGACTGTTTATAGAAGTATGGGCAGTTTTAAAGAACAAGACATGGTAAAACATCCAGGGAGTAGCAACAGTGGGAAGTCCTTATCACCTCTGAACATGAAAGGGCAGAGAGAGGGACTAATGTTTCCAGAATTTGCTGTGAGTTACAGCATGGGATAGGGGTTTGACAGCAGCTTTGACTTTCAGTAGAGGAATTAGAAGATCTCAATTGTTGTTCAAACCAAGGTCTACCAGGGAAAATCAATACCAGGCTCTCTTTCCTCCCTCTTCTGATCACCTGCCTGTGCCTCCCATTGGCCACAAACCAACTGGAAGGCAGGAGAGGCTATGTGATCTATTGGTAGAGGCCAGTTTCTTACGGCAGAAAACAGGAAAGAGAAGGGTAGCAAATGGATCTGGAAAAGCAAACGGATAATAACACAATTTATCTGTATTTTAAAAACTAACATATAGGGGCATCTGGGTGGCTCAGTTGGTTAAGCATCCAACTTTGGCTCAGGTCATGATCTCACTGTTTGTGAGTTGGAGCTCTCTGCCCCTGCTTGTATGCTCTCTCTCTCTCTCTCTCTCTCTCTCAAAAATAAAATAAATATTTTTAAAAATTAACATATTTATTATCAAAAGGTACATGAATTTAATTTTTAATTGATGTGTGAACTGCTTCCTTCCATACAACCATACATTAAAAATTCAAGTTACTAAACTAGAACTTTTATCTCTGAACACTACAGCTGTTTTCAGAGTTTTGCATCCATCCCCACAACCAATTTTACAACATCCTTATTTTCTCAGTAAGAAATTCCACACCCCTTAGCTGTTACTCCACTACCCTTTCATTTTCAACTCCCTTGGTCACTTGCTATCACACACACTATAAGAAGTAATGTATGCAATTTTCTAATTTACACAATTTATAATTTTCCTGTAAATTCTGACTCCAAAATCTCATGAACTAAACCAGATATATTTATGGTAACATGGTTGACATTCTTCCCTTATTTATGTATTACCCTTCAATACAGATGCCCACATTAATGTGTCAAACGAATCAATAACTACATGCTCCCCTCTTACTCTTTTAAGTTACTATTAGATATGCTCTGAGGCTCTTAATTATGTTGGGGAGATTTCAATTATTTTTGGCTTCTTACAATATTGTCTTAGGTACGTAAAATAACCTTTAGGATACAATATATTATTTAAAAGTTTAAAATTATATTAATGGGGGCAAACAAAAGAGAGAATGAGATACTCTGAAGGTAGTTCTGCTTTACTAAGGATTTATCAGAACCTTTATTGATGTACTGCCTCTAATTTGAATTCCTTCATTTGAGTGTAATGTACAGAAACAAATGAACATCTGAAGGAGAACAAACAAAAAATATAAAAAGGAGTGAGTATGGAGAAAATAGAAGCGGCTCTTTGCATTGTCTCACTGCGCAAAGGAGAAGGCTAAGGAACAACTTGACGGTCCTTAAGTTTAAGGAGAGTATGTTAGTTCATTTCCGTTTCCTCAGATGCCTACGTATATACTCTTTCTGGACAATACCCTCTACTTTCACCATTTCTGTTACCATTTATATTCCACATGCAGATTGTGGATTTATCGCTCCAGCACCAAACCTGTCTTTTGGTTCTAGACTAACATATCCCACTGAACATCTTTACTTGGAGGTTTCATGAAACTCAACATGCCAAAACTGAACTCATCTTTCCCCATAGCAGCAGACAGACTCTAAGGTGACCCTTGATTCCTGCCACACAGTGTTCACACCTTTGCGTGAGCTCTTCCCCTTGAGAGTGGATGGGACCTGTGACTTGCTTCTAACCAGTAGAAGGTGGCAAAATTGAGGAGATGGCACTTCTGGGACATGATGTTCTCTAAGATTCCCTCTTGCCAGCTGACTCACACTAGAGACTCTCTTTGCTGGCTTAACAAAGTTGGTAGTCATGTTGGCAGATTCCATGTGGCAAGAATCTATGGCCAACCTCTAGAAACTGCAACTGGTTCTCAAGGAGCTGGGGGCAGCCTCCAGCCGATCATCACCAATGAAGTGGGGTCCTCAGTCCTACAACCATACGGCATGAATTTTGCCAACAACCTGAGTGGGCTTAGAAGCAGATTCCCTGCCCACAGATGAACTTCCAGGCGAGAATGCAACTTGGCCAGCACCTTAACTGTCACCTATGAGACCTAAAGCAGAGGATCCAATAAGTCATGTCCAGCTTCCTGACCCACTGAAACTGTGACATAATAAATATGTTAAAGTTGCTAAGTTTGTGGAAATTTGTTACATAGCAAGACAGAACTAATACACCCCAAACTTCATCTTCTACTTCTTTTCTCTGTTTCTCTCTTTTTTTAAGACTATTTTTTAAGTAATCTCCACACCCAACAATGGCTAGAACTCACAACCCTGAGACCAAGAGTCGCATGCTCCACTGACTGAGCCATCCAGGCACCCCTTTTCTCTATCTTTTTAAAGGACTGTATATTTTACTCTACTTATCAAGTTATCTTGAATTCTTCCCTCTTCTTCACCCCACATTCAACCAATCCCTTTGGGCTACCACTTCTGCCTCCTGAATAGCTTCCTAATTCTTTAAGGATGCCATATATAAATTCAGATCTTTAGAATCACTTGCCCAGATATCACTGCGGCCTTTTTAATCAGTCTCTCTGCCTCTAACCTTTACTGTTTCCAATCCACTCCCATAGGACTACCAAATGTATCTTTCTAAAAGCATAAATCTAATGAATTCACTCCATAACTAAATGACTTTGGGGACTTGGAAAAATCAGACAGGTTCAAGACAAAATTCAGAGTCCTTGAGGCACCTGGTTGGCTCAGTTGGTTAAGCATCCAACTCTTGATTTCTAGTCAGGTCATGATCTCAGGGTTTGTGAGATCAAGTACCACATCCTGCTTGGAATTCTCTTTCTCTCTGCTCCTCCCCCACTCACTCTCTCCCTGAAAATAAACAAACTTTAAAAAAAATTTCAGAGTCCTTAGCATAACTTTGATCCAACTACTCCTACTTGCTTAGTTTCCTTTCTCACCATTTCCGCTCTCCTCACACCACACATCCAGTTCCCCACATGCATCTTGTTTTTTCACTGCAAATATACTGGTATAGACTGTTCCTCCTACCCGGTGCTCCCTTTCTGTCCTTAGTTAACTGGAAAATTCCCATTCATCACTTTTTACTTAATTCTGGCATCATTTCCTCCAGAACACTTTCTTAGACCTCACTACCTGGACCCTGTCTAAGTCAGATGCCCCTCCTATGTGCAGTCTGAGCCACCTGGGCTTTTCTTGATCACAGAAAGTTGGGTATTTCTTTTTGTTTCAGTCTCTCATATGATAGTGACCTCCTTATCTTCTGGAATCTTGTCTTATTAATTTCTGTTTGCCCTAAAGTTTCCATAGTTTCTGACCCAAGCAAGAAATGGTCATTTATTTGGTCAATGAGTTAAGTGAGTTCACACTTCTAAGATATATGGAAGTTGACAGAGAATACAGTTAACACTGGCCCTGTTCTTGGAATTTTCCCCCACAGCTCTGCTAGAATTACATGGGCCTGGGGCACCCAAGTGTCTGCTTTGGGTTCTAAGAAGTTAAACTGCATTTCTGATCATGAATTTGTCTCTTCGCCCTAGCCAGAGCTGAATCTCTGCAGTTTATATACTCTTTAGAGACACGCTTACTGTGAGTAGATTTAAACTGCCCTGTGCCTGTAAAATGTTCCTACGTTTGTTGAGATGCTTATGTTCTCGTCTGGGAAGTTATCACAGATCATATCCTGTAATCCTGAGAACTGCAGGAAGCATGTGCAGATGTTTTCATCTCATATGGAAGAAGGCGTCACAAAAGGCACCAGACTGGGTTTGACAAAGTTCATCTTGAACTGAATTACGGCTGTCCAACATCTGGTGTTATTTAAAAGGTAACAACACAGGTTTGAGAAACGTTAAAAAAATTTTTTTTGTTTGCTACTTGAAAGTGAGGCATTTAGGGTTGCTATCCTGCTACTGTTGGGAGTGCATCTCCTGTATTGAAACTGGATACTGTACATCAAGGTTCATCCTGGGGAAGGGTATACAAGCTATTCTGAAAGACATGGTTATTTTCACAGCCAAACATCTTGGGAAGAGAAAAACCCTAAATAGGGTAAGAAGGCATCTCTCTCTCTCTCTCTCTCTCTCTCTCTCTCTCTCAGCCTGGGTTGCAAGAATGTACCTGAAGCCCCTTATAAGAGGAAGGAAACTGGCTTCTACCATGAGTTCATGTGTTAACTAGGCAGAAGTGATGCTGTACGGATGAACCAGAATTACAAAAACAGTCATATCTCGTAGCCAGTAGTCTGTATTATGCTTCCCTTCCATTTCCCCTAAGACTACAGTCAAGTTTTGTTATGATGTAGAGCCTAGTTTCAGCTCAGCTTGAGGATTTAAGTCTGTCTGTGCTTGATTTGGAGTGATTTATTCCGAAACCCAAGTGAAGAGAGTGTGCTAATAAAAAGGAGGGTAATCAATGGTTTCATGTGCTACAAAGAGGTCAAGAAGAATGAAGGCAAAAAAAAAAAAAAAAAAAAAGGCTACTGGGACTCTGCAGAATGGAGGTCAACAGGGCCATTCTAGATGGCCGTTACAAGAAAGTAATGAAACTAATCACCCAATTACAGTGCCTAAAGATGGACAGATAAAAGAAATGGATACAATCAGTTTAGGACATTCTTTCTGTTACAAACTAAAAGAATGAATAGCCTTTTTTGTTAAAAATTATTTTAACTTTCATACTGTCAAATTGCAGATAAAGAAACTGAGTCTCAGATTATGAATTCCCAAATTCACCAAACTAGAAAGTGGTAAAGTCATACTTTTCCTCCCTCAAGTTCAATTATTTTCCCCACCAGCTTTACGAAATGAGCTGGTGGCTTGAGAACCAAACTAAATAGCTGTATTCAGATCAATGGATGTGTTCAATTTCCAGAAAATATCTTTAGGAAGGAGATGTGTTCTTCTTTATTAGTTGTTTCCTGATTTCTGGAACACAGACATGATGGGTAGAGCCTGAGGCACCATCTTGGACCATTAGGGGGGCATTTACTTGCTAAGAATGGTAGACAACAAGAGAGAAATCATCTAGCCGGCATCTGCCAGCCCTGAACTGTCTACCTCCAGCGTTTTCATGAGAGTGAAACAACACCCCCATATGGCTATCTTATTTAAGCCATTACTATTTTGAGCTTACTGTCACTAAAGGAAAGATCTAATAACGTTAACTGACACAACTGGGAAAGTGGACAAGGGAGTG
The DNA here is from genome assembly GCF_046562875.1 of Panthera onca. NCBI lineage: Eukaryota > Metazoa > Chordata > Mammalia > Carnivora > Felidae > Panthera > Panthera onca. The sequence goes on along the minus strand of NC_138346.1, from coordinate 39,025,953 downwards.
TAGACATGCTGATAGGAAGGAAATGGTTTGTGATCTTGGTAATCTCAACAGGAATTAGGGGTTATGTGTGACATTATCCTTAATGTGGTTTTGCTGGGTTTGGCTAGTAAAATGACGAACTATGGTGGACATTTGTTCTCTTTGTCTCATCAGCACCCCTTAATCCTTTGGAGAATTTGTTATTTTTTCCATGTGTTTCTAGTGGGATTGCCATTACATTACTACCCCTCAGTTTAAGGGGGTCTGCAAGTGACTCAGGCAATTCTGCCTTATAACTGTGCCCTCTTCCATTTATTGGGATGATTGGTTCAATGGCAGACACTTGACCCAAGCCAAGCCAATCAAAGTCCTCTGAGATTGCCTTAAATCGCTCTAGAGGATAAAGCATCATTTGACTCTGAATATACACAATAGGAAAGAGGTAAAACTGGTGCTGGTTGAAGCCATGTTTCCTGAGTCTGCAACAGAAATGAGGTCAAGAAGAGATAAACAAGGGCACCTGGGTGGCTCAATTGGCTAACTGTCTGACTCTTGATTTTGGCTGAGGTCATTATCTCACAGTTTGTGAATTTGAGCCCTGCTTCGGGCTCTGTGCTGACAGTGTAGAGCCTTCTTGGGATTCTCTCTCCCTGTCTTTCTGCCCCTCCCCTGCTCACACTATCACTGGCTCTCTCTCTCAAAATAAATAAATAAACATTAAAGAAAAAAGAAAAGATAAGCAGAAGTGAGAGTGGGTAGGTGGAAGTGGTTGAGAGAAAAAGAGATTGGGCCTCAGATTTCATGACATAATTTGACTCCTTGGATCTATTTGTGCCTTAGCTAACTGCAGTAGTTTCTTATTGCTGTTGTAACAAATGGCCAAAAATGTAGTGGCCTAAAACATTATAATTTATTACCTTACAGTTCTGGAGGTCAGAAATCCAAAATCAATCTTAATGAGCTAAAATCAAAGTATTGGCAGGACCTGTTCCTTCTAGAGATTCTATAGGAGAATCTGGTTCCTTGCTTTTACTAGATGCTAGGGCCTGCTTGCATTCTTTGGCTCATGGCCCTTTTCTCCATCTTCAAAACCAGCAGCATAGAATTTTCAAATCTCTTTGTCTCTATGTCTCTATCTTTCTTTCTGACCTCTGCTTCCTTGGGAGCTTTCTACCACAAAAACCTTTAGGATCTTCTACATTAGCCTTTTAATCACACTAACCCCATCCCTAGGCTCGCAAAAAAATTATTTTCTTCTTCTCTTCGTCTTGTCACTTGCAAACAGGAGTCCTAACTGACCATACAACTTCTTGTACAAAATCTAACAGAATAAGTATTTTGAGTCCACTTTGATTTATCATTGCCTATAAGCCTCTTCACACAGGTCAACATGGCTTCATCATAGGAATTCATCCACCCAGTGTACTCTAGTAAAGATTCTCAGGATTCATGGGTATTGATGTCCTGAGTAAATCAAACAATGATCTTGTCTTTTCCATATTCCTAATCCCAAGAAGTTTAAGATGTTACAGCAAAATTACCACCAAATAGTAGCATATGAATTATTAAGATATTATTTAGAATGGGCTTATGCCCTGGAAATCTCATCTCCTTAATTCTTTACAGGAGTTAAAACCTTATACAAAGAAAAACTCTAGACAACATATGAAAGCAACTACTTGAGCACTCTGAGTAAAAACAGCAAGTCATGGAGACTTCTTTCATGGAGAAGACTGAACACTTGAAAGACCTCTACGGGGGTGAGTTTCTTTTCTTTTCTTTTCTTTGCTTTGCTTTTTTTTTTCTCTCTCTCTGTTATCTATTGTTTTAGTGTTGACCTAAAGAAAACTTCAGTTGTATGTAACTATGTATCAACATGGACAACTATAACTCTGAGAGAAATTCCATCTTTCTAACCAGAGTACTGGAAAAGGGGCCCTCAGAAATTGTAGAGAATAATGGAAATATCAGAGAGCAGAGAGCTGGAGAATATCTTCTAATTCTGTGTATGAACCAACATAAGCCCCAGGCTCACTCCCAAGCTATGCATGCACGGAATAGATGTCAGAGCCTCACCATATAATATTTTAACTGTCTAGGACACAATCTGGAATTACTCAACATACAAAGAACCAGGAAAATATGACCAATTTTTAAGAGAAAAGACAATCAACAGATGCAAAGTCTGAGATAACCCAGATCGGGGCAAACTTTTTCCGTAAACAGAGAGATAGAAGGAATATTTTAGGTTATGTGGGCCATATTGTCTCTGTCACAACTCAACTCTGTCATTGTGGTACAAAAGCAGTTATAGATAATATTTCAATGAATGAATATAACTATGTTCTAATAAAATTGTGTTTACGGAAACAAATTTGAATTTCATATAATTTTGACATGTCACAAAATATTAGCTTTCTTTTGATTTTTCTCCCAATCATTTAAAACTTTAATCTTAGTTAAAGCTTTAGTTTAGTATGGAAACAATTCTTTGCTCATGGGCCATACAAAAACAGGCAGCAGGTTAGATTTGGTTCACAGGCCTTCACTTGCTGACTCTTGGTCTAGCTGTTGGAAGTAACACTCTAAAGTATATAGGAGCACCTGCATGGCTCAATAAGTTAAGTGTTCAACTTTGGCTCGGGCCATGATCTCACAGTTCATGGGTTCAAGCCTCACGTTGGGCTCTGTGCTGACAGCTCAGAGCCTGGACCCTGTTTCGGATTCTGTGTCTCCCCCTCTGTCTGCTCCTCCCCTGTTCATGCTCTGTCTGTCAAAAAATAAATAAACATTAAAAAAAATTTTAAGTAGCTATTGTAACAATACTCCATGAAGTGAAGGTAAACATTCTTGAAATGAATGGAAAGATACTCAAAGTTCTCAACTGAGAAATGGAAATTATCTCTATCTATCTACTATAACAAATTGGAATTTTGAAACAGAAAAATATATATAAAATAAATGTTAAGAAACTCAGGAAATCTTCAAATACTCTTTGTAATGCTCTGCTCCACCAAGATACCCAATAGGATTAAAATGAGCTCTATGAGGAATAAAACAGATAATTTCTGAAGCAGAATGAAGTTTTATAGCACAGGACCTCAGACCTAAAACCTCTAGATACTGGATGTTATTTTATTCTTATGGGGACTGGGGAAAGGGAATGGGAAATGTGTTATCAACTAGAGAGTACCTGGGAGATAAAAACATTTTTGTCATTTTTAGTATTTGTTTTTTGCTTTATTATTATATCTTTTTAAGTTTTTATTATAAAAGTAATACATATCTATAAAAAATTTCCCAATGATACACAAGTATTTATGTTAATACATAAAATATAAAGTGGAAGGAAGTTAGTTCTCATCTCCCAACTCCAATCCTGAGAGATAAATACTAACAGTTTATGTATCTTCTCAAACTCTTTACTAGGCACATAAAATAAATATATTCAAAAGTTTTTCTTTTAAATAAAAACAGGATGACATACATATCTTATGATTGTTCTTTTCATCCAGCAATGTGAGGTGCACAGTTTCCATTTAGTATATTCAGATATACTCATTCTCTTTGATGGCTGTTTAGTGTTACTGTACTATTAGTACCTAACCACTTCCTGTTGAAGATTGTGGTAGATTAAATTACAGATTCCAATTTTCCACTCTCCTATAGTCCATCTAACACCCTTGCTGTGGCTTCCTAGTGATCTTGGTATAATTTCCTATGTCTTGACTTCAGCTTGGCCACATTACATACTTTGGCCATTGGGATGTTACTAGATGTGACACAGGCAGAGGCTTGAAATGTGCTTGTGCACTTGGGCTGCCCTCTGGTTCTTCTATCACTCTCAGGAAGAGCATGCTCCAGGTAGTCACTGACCCCTTTTGCCTTCCTCTCTTGGAATGAGACCACACAGAACTTTCCCAGCCAGCTTGTAGACATTGTGATTCTGAGAATAAATGCTTTCTTTTGTATGACACTGAGTTTTAGAGTGTTTTCTGTTATGCGGTATCACATTTTATTATAAAAAATTTATAATAAGTATCCATCCGTTTATGCAACTTTCAGCCAGATAAATTCCTAGAAGCATAATAGTTAAGTCAAATCTTAGTATTTTTTAAGCTAGCTAGCTAATGTGGGTGATGGTAAATATTAACATTTGTTAAGCATTTTCTACATTCCAGATTCTAAGTCTTTCACATGCATCAAGAACTATAAAGGGTATGAGCTTTTATCCTACTTGCAAGCTAACAAGTTATCTTGCCACAGTTTCGTAGATGCTGACAAAGACATGAAACTCCCAAATCAGAGACAAAGGACTTTGTTACTTAGGACAAGCAGCATATGTAGCAGCAGGTTTGTATTAGTTCTCCTTTCTCCTAAGCACCAGAGAGGCATCACAGATTGGCTCAGGTGGATAACTGCACATGGATTATGTTACAGGAAGGGATCCTTGAGTTTAGGGAATCCAAATCTTTTATAAAAGTTAGTAAGCAAACCTGCCTTTGTTCCAGTGGCAGACAGTCTATGTTTCAAGACTGTTCCCTATACAAATCTTCTTGAAAAGATAGACCAGAACAAAGGGAGGTCAATGCCTCTCCTTACAAGTCATAGAGAAATAGGAGAGATCTATGGACGATTGTCTTCTAATGGTATTATTAACTTAATTCTCTCTACTTTACAAATATGTAGACTAAAGCACAGAGAATTTAGTAACTTTCCCAAGGTCATACAGCTAAAGAATAGGAGAGTCAGGCATATTGGTCAATATTTCTAGGACAAAGATTTTTGTTTAAGAAAATCTGAGGAACCCAATTCTTTCATTATCATATAAGAAGTAGTCCTTTTGATTTTATTAAGCTGTTCAGTTTATATAAGAAAAGAAATTGTATCTTGATAGCACTATAGCTAGAGAAGACTTTTTTCATAAATAATTATTTTAAGAAGCCAGGATGCTTTCCAGGAAGGCAGTATATAGGGGTAGAAAATGAAACCAGTCAAGCTGTCAAGGACTTCAAGAGACAATATGCACTTCAGACCTAATGTAGAAGTTTGATTTTATCATCAATAAGTTCAATTAAATTTACTACCTTGGCGGGCCCTCTGTATTGATTGTTATGGAGAAACAACGAAGAAAGAAATGTAAATATGGATTTTCTATTTGTTGAGAGCCAGAAGAGAAACAATTCTATTACACTTTGGATGTGACATATTTCTGCTGTGACACTGATACATAGCTTACCTCAGAGCCTTGTATTTTGAAGGGCTGGACTAATCTTTGTTGACTATAACCAAGAGCATTCTTATTGTTTTCAGGAATACTTGTTGGAATGCATTACTTGTGTTTAACTCATGATATCAGTTCTTTAAGATATGTGTGTATGTGCATATTTTCAATGTGTTTTTAAGAGAGAGATGTGATTTTCCCCAAAGTCATAGAAAAATGAATAATGTTTTGACCCTTTTCATTCCATAAATAAAACAATTTTATGCTATTCATCTGATTTATTGACTCATGGAATTCAAGGACATACTCAATATCTAAGAATGTAACTACGTCTCAGAAACAACTGAACCAAGGTCCTGACTACAGTTACAACATTTCACTCAGATGTTGAATTCTAAATAACCACTTATAGATCTTATTTTGCAACGGTTTTCCCATTTTTGCATTGATTCTCTTGACCAAAAATCATGTAGAAGAGAATTTTATGCTGAGGACATACATATAGAACCATGTAGGAAAATGGAAATCCCTGCAGTCACTATGGAACTAGGGCATAGGTTGTAAAGAAAAGGAGCAGAGCTGGAGAGACCCTCAATGGATCTGTACCTTCCCCCTGATATTCTTTTTTTTTTTTTTTTTTCCCAACGTTTTTTTTTTTATTTTTTTTTATTTTTGGGACAGAGAGAGACAGAGCATGAACGGGGGAGGGGCAGAGAGAGAGGGAGACACAGAATCGGAAACAGGCTCCAGGCTCCAAGCCATCAGCCCAGAGCCTGACGCGGGGCTCGAACTCACGGACCGCGAGATCGTGACCTGGCTGAAGTCGGACGCTTAACCGACTGCGCCACCCAGGCGCCCCCCCCCCCCCCATATTCTAAAGCAAGTTGCAGTTTACTCTTTGTACGTAAGATGCCACAAATGAAAATAGGCAAGAAAAGGAGATATAAATAATAAAAACAAAATAACTAAGTCTGTGATGATAATACTTATGCTACCAAACCTGCAGGTTAAGACTACAGGTCTTAACGATTGGTTCAATCATTCAATTCTGATACATATGTTGTAGACATTTAGAATTAGCTATATAATACTACCCCATTCTCTCCAATAAAACTTAGGTAGTCCTCAATGCTTACTGACTGATTCATTCATTTATTCAACTTTATACATTGAGATTTTCTATATGCCGGGAATTTTACCAGTTCTGAAGTACAATTGAAGTACATTGAAGAAGTATGTTTATTTTATTTTTTGAATAGGTCATACATTCAAACAATTTAAAAATCAAAATAATCCTGGGGCATCTGGATGTCTCAGTCAGTTAAGTGGCCGACTTTTTTTTTTTTTTTTTTGGTAATGTTTATTTTTGAGACAGAGCATGAGCAAGGGAGGGGCAGACAGAGGGGGACACAGTATCCGAAACAGGCTCCAGGCTCTGAGCTGTCAGCATAGAGCCCAATGTGAGGCTTGAACCCATGAACTATGAGATCATGACCAGAGCCAAAGTCAGATGCTTAACCAACTGAGCCACGCAGGTGCCCCTAAGTGGCTGACTTTTGATCTCAGCTCAGGTGTTGATCTCGGGGTCATGAGTTCAAGCCCCACACTGGTTTCCACGCTCGGCATGAAGTTTACTTAAAAAAATAAAATTAGGGGCGCCTGGGTGGCTCAGACGGTTAAGCGGCCGACTTCGGCTCAGGTCGTGATCTCGCAGTCCATGAGTTGGAGCCCCGTGGCGGGCTCTGTGCTGACAGCTCAGAGCCTGGAGCCTGTTTCAGATTCTGTGTCTCCCTCTCTCTGACCCTCCCCCGTTCGTGCTCTGTCTCTCTCTGTCTCAAAAATAAATAAACGTTAAAAAAATTTTTTTAAATAAATAAAATTAAATAAAATAATAAAATCAAAATAATACTAAAAGGTATATACTGTAAAGTTTTATTTGCATAGAAGTTCCCATCTACCTTTTTCTTCATCCTATGTATCCTACAGGTAGCGTGGCCATATATCCTGGTTTTCCTAGAACATTTCCAGTTTGTGCCTTTTGTCTTGTTTTAATTATTAATAATGTCACCTTTTATTTTCAAAAGCGTTCTAGTTTAAATAATAAACATGAGAGGAAAAAATCAATAAACTTGAACACAATCAAGAAAATCAATGAACCCAAAAGCTACTCCTCTGAAAAAAAAATCAATAAAATTGATAAAATTTTAGCCAGATTAACCAGGAAAAAAAAGAGAGAGAGAGAGAAGACAAAAACTACTAGTACTAGAAATGAAAGAGAAATTGTCATGACAGATCCATGCAGACAGTAGAAAGATAATAAGGTAAGACTACCAATAACTCTAAACCCATAAATCAACAACTTGGAAAAAAATGGACAAATTAAAAAGATACAAACTACCTAAACTCACTCGAACAAAACAACAACAACAACAAAAAAAAAAAACAAAAACCCAATAGTCTGATAACAATAAAAGATATTGAATTTGTAGTTAAAAGACCTTCCAACAAAGACACTTTCAGGTCCAGATGCTTCACTGGCAAATTCTAAAAAATATTTAAGAAAAAAATAATGCCAATTCCATACAATGTCTTTCAGAAAATATAGGAAAAGGAAATACCCATACATTTTATGAGGGTAGAATTATCCTAATACCACAACCAAACACATTATAATGAAAGAAGAATAAAAACCAATATCCCTCCTCAAATACAGACATAAACCTCCTTGACAAACTATTAGCAAATCAAGTCTAGGAATATATAAAAAGGATAATACAGATCAACCAAGTGTGTATTACCCTAAGAATGCAAGGTGGTTAAACTTTTGAAAAATCAATGTAATTAATCAGATTACTAGACTAAAGAAGAAAAAAATATATAATTATCTCAATAGTACTTGACAAAAATTAATACCTTTCACAATAAAAACTCTCAGGAAACTAGGAATGGCCAGAAACTTACATATCCTGATAAAGGACAACCATAATAACCCTACAACTAATATCAAATTTAGTGCGAACAAGGCAAGGATATCTTTCTTTCACTACTCCTAGTCAACATCAGAGTAAAAATCCTCGTCAATGTAACAAATGAGAAATGAGAACAAGATGAGAAACAAATGAGAAAAAGAAAGTTATTCAGATTATGAGGGGAAAAATGCTCTATTTGCAGATGACAGGATTTTTTATGTAGAAAATCCCAAAGAATACATTTTTTAAAAGTTCCTAAAACTAATAAGTGAGTTTAGCAAGGTCGCAGGATAAAAGATCAAAATACAAAAGTCAAGTATGCTTCTATACACTATTTCTGTATTCTATATATTTCTATGTTGTAACAATGAGCACTCAGATTTGAAACTTAAAAAACTGCTATTTAAAATAACACCCCCAAAATGAAAACGTAGATATAAATCTATGAAACTATGTATAGGACCTGTACGCTGAAAACGTCAAAATACTGATTAAAGAAGTCAAAGAAGACCTAAAAAAGTGTAGAGATGTATCATGTTCATGGATTGATAGACTCCATAATATATTAAGTTCTCCCCAATTTGATATATAGATTCAGCATATTCCCAATTAAAACCCTAGCTGAATTTTGTGTAGGTATCAACAGGTTGATTTAAAATTTTCTAAGGAAAGGCAAAAGAACTAGAATAGCCAAAAAATTTTGAAAAAGAACAAGGTAGCAGGACTACACCTCCTGATTTCAAGAATTATTATAAACTACACTAACTGAACACAGGGTAGCACTGGTGGAAAGAGAGACACAAAGATCAATGAAACAGAATTGAGAGGCCAGAAACAGGCTCATGACTTTTAGGTAGATTAATTGATTTTTGACAAAGGTGCCAAGGCAATTCAATGGAGAAATCATGGGTAATTTTTCCAACAACGGTGCTAGAATAATTGGATGTCCCTAAGCAAAAACAAAAACAAAACCCTGACAACATATACCTCATCCCTTATTCATATACCTAAAGGTAAAACATAAAATGATACAACTTCTAGAAGAAAATGTAAGAAAAACAATTTGCATGACCTAGGACTAGGGTAGGAGTTTTTAGGTATGATATCAAAAGCACTAATCATAAAAGAAAAACTGGTAAGTAGGACTCTAACAAAATTAAAAACTTCTGGGGGTGCCTGGTTGGTTTCGTCGGCAGAGCAAGCAACTCTTGATTTTAGGGTTGTAGGTTCAAGCCCCACATTGGGTATAAGGATTACTTAAAGTTAAAAACAAATCAAAAACTTCTTCCATGCAAAAGATAATGTCCAGAGAATAAAAAGACAAGCCACAGACGGGGAGAATATGTTGTCAAAAAATATTTTGATAATGGGTTTGTATCTCAAAAAATTTATTTGAGAAATAAACCACCATTTAATTAAGAAAACGAACCACTCAATTTTAAAAATGGGCAAAAGATATATACATGTTGAAAATATGTTCAACTTCATTAGTCATTGAGGAAATGGAAATTGAACCACAGCAAGATACCAGTACACATTTAGTAAAATGGCTTAAAAATGCTAACAATATCAAGTGTGGACAATGATGAGGAGCAACTAAGAATGTCATACAATCTTATGGATGGACATGCAAAATGGTAGAGCCACTTTGGAAAGCAATTCGGCAGCTTCTTATTAATTTACCTAATAAATAATGCCACAATCCCACTCATAAGGGTTTATCCGAGAGAAATGAAAATTTTGTTTTCACACAAAAAGCTCTTTGCAAATGTTTATACCTGTTTTATTAATAATCACCAAAACCAGGAGCACCTGGGTGGCTCAGTTGGTTGAAGTCATCTGACTTCAGCTCAGGTCATGATCTCACAGTTCGTGAGTTCAGGCCCCATGTCAGGCTCTGTGCTGACAGCTCCGAGCCTGGAGCCTGCTTCAGATTCTGTGTCTCCCTCTCTCTCTGCCCCTCCCCTGCTCATGCTCTCTCTCTCAAAAATAAATAAAACATTAAAAATTAAAAAAAAAAATCACCAAAAACTGGAAACAACCCAAATGTCCTTCAACCAGTGAATGAATAAGCAAACTCAGATGTATCCGTTGGGTGGAATGTTAGTAAGTTACATAAATGAATTATTATTATTTTTTAAACAACAAAACCCACTTATTTCTCACAGTTCTAGAGGCTGGGAAGTCCAAGATCAAGACGCTGGCAGGTTCAGTGTCTGGTGAGGACCCTCTGCCTAGTTTGCTGATGGCTGTCCTGTTGTATCCTCAGATGGATGAGAGAGAGAGATCTCGTGTCTCTTTCTCTTTTTCTAAGAGCATTAATCCCACCCTCAGGACTTAGTCTAACCCTAACTGCCTTTCAACAGTTCTACCTCCCAATACCATCATGTTGGGGATTAGGGGTTCAACATATGAAATCTAGGGGTGAGGGTGACATTTAGTACATGGAGCATTATTTCTGCTACATCATGTTTTCCTAAAGTTTGTCAATGAAAGATTGAGGGAGGTATTGCTAGCCTACTACCAAAGCAGTGTCACGAAAATGTGTTTTTTTAGGCTTTTTTTAATGTTTATTTTTGAAAGAGAGAGCACAAACGGGGAAGGGGGTAGAGAGAGAGAGGGAGACACAGAATCCGAAGCAGGCTCCAGGCTCTGAGCTGTCAGCACAGCGCCCCATGCAGGCGGAACTCACGAATTGGGATATCATGACCTGAGCTGAAGTTGGACGCTCAAAGAGCTGAATGAGCCACCCAGGCACCCCTATTTTTAGGCTTTTGAGAAGGAACCAAGTAGAGGAGGAAGGTGGGTAAGTGAAGGAGTAAGCTCCCTGGGGAGATAGTGGGAATGAGAGCATGCCTGTGTCTGTATAAGGATAAACAATTCCAGGGGCGCCTGGGTGACTCAGTTAGTTAAGCCTCTGACTCTTCATCTTGGCTCAGGTCATGATCTCATGGTTCGTGAGATGAAGCCCTGTGTTGGGTTCTGTGCTGACAGCACGGAGCCTGCTTGGGATTCTCTCTCTCTCCCTCTCCTCTCCCACCTCTCAAAAAATAAATAAACTTTAAAAAAGAATAAGCAATTCCACATATAACTATTTATTCAATTTGTTCTTCCTTGGGGTCTTCTCAGGACATCATTATCAACCTTTCAGTAACCTTATTAATTTAAAACAGTAGGATACTTTAGATAATCTTCAAGACCATGCTTTATCTTTATAGCTTTTTCTAGGAAGTCTATCATCCCAGAACTGAAAAGAACTTTCTGAGTTACAAATGAATTATTGATTCATGTAACAACATGGATCAATCTTAAATGCATCTGGTAACTGAGAGAGGTTAAACCCAAAAGGGTGGGACTCCATTAATGTGACATTTTGGAACAGCAAAATTATAGGTATGGAAAATATATCAGTGGTTGCTAGCGGTTAGGAGGTGGGGGGAGAGGTTGACTAGAAAGGGGAAGCATGATGGAGTTTTGAGTTTTGAGAGCGAGGAGAGTGTTCTCATGGTGGGAGACTAAGACTAATAACTTGTCAAACCCCATATAACTCTACACCACAAGAAGTGAATTTTACTGTACGTAAATTAAATAAAATCAACCAGGATGCACACAGAACACAAGATAGAATGCAGACTGGCACTCATGAATCTAACTGCATTACAAATAAATCAAATAGCCACACGGAAGCAGGTAGAGAAGAAAGGGGCTGATCTAAGTAACTTTGGAAAACAGTGTTTTGACTGGGCACTGTAAGGCCAAGGCATAAAGAACAGCACTCAAGCAATATGCTCTAGTTTTAAATTGTGTTTCTTTATGGGCATGGGTTAGCAAGTTTTAAAACGACTTTATGCGTGTACTAGGGTTGAACAAACAAATAGATATATTGTAGATAATGAAAGTCAGGGCTCCAACAGTCAGAGAAAGAAGTTAAAAGTCAAGAAAGGACAAAGGGTGGAATAAGCTGTGGTGCTAATTTGAGTGGCAGTATCAGTAGGAACTCATGTTTTGTTTATTTATGTATATGCAAATATATATACAGATAGATAAAGAAATATAGACATGTATGTATATGCACGGATTGGTATGTAAACATGTATTTTCTAGCTCTACCTTTTGAGAGGAGATATCAGCAGCGATACCCTAGCATTTGATTTTAAATACCATTCTTTCATAAAAAGGAACAGGACTCCTTGGAAAAGGGGTTAAATCTGTGGTGAGGCAGGGAAAATACAAGATGAACTTGGAAATCTTGCAGTGACAAAAAGTAAGGCAGTGCTAAAAAAAAAAAAAAAAGGAAGAAGGGACACAGCAGCTCCTTCATGATCTCTGAATGGCCAAAGCTAGAACAATTTTATTGCTCGAGCCATAAAATGACAACAGTATTGAATTATAACCCAAAGGATAGAACAAATATCCATAAGCCCACACTGATATAAATACACAAATGAACAAATCCAAATAAATAAATGGGAAAAACCATAAATTCCTCCCTACCAAAGAATTCTAATTAATAAATGAGGAATATGGAAAGTCACCGTTAAGCACACCACAAGAACTGCTGTTGGTGAGACAAACTAGCTAAAATTAGTGAGTGAAAGTTTAAGGAGAAACAGGATACTTGCAGAGCCTCAAAGTATCTCCCCCCCAATATTTAATAGTAGTACAGAGAGGAACACAGAAATATTTTACTGGAGAAATCTAGTAGACATTACCTAAACAGGTGATGGACCTTAACTTTAACAGTTATAAGACATACACATTGTGTGCACCCCCAGACCTGATACACCCAAGAAGTGCACGTCACTTCTATGGTATTCGTCTCAAAATGAAGAATCTTGATCTAATCATGAGAAATCATGACAAACCCAAAATGAGGGGCATTTTAAAAAATAACTGACCAGCAGTCTTCAAAAAATCCCAGGGTCATGAAAGACAAAAGCTGAGGAAGGAGTCAGGACAAGTAAATGCCATGTAAAATCCTGGATTGTATCCTGGAACAGAAAAAGGACATTAGTGGGCAAACTGATGAAATTCAAATGAAGTTTGTCATTTAGTTAATTGTTTAACACCAATATTAATTTCTTTGCTTTGATCATTGTAGCATGACTATGTAAGAGGTTAACATTGGCGAAAGCTGGGCGAACGGTATACGGGAACTCTCTGTGCTGTTTTTGCAGCTCTTCTGTAAATTTAAAATTATTTCATAACACAAAATTGGTAAAAATCATTTTGGGTAAGATGAAAAATTATATGGTTGCCTTACCTGCAGAGGTAATAAAAGGTATTAATGTTGTTGGTTTCTTGTGTATCCTCTCAGTACTTATTTATATAAATACAATATTCTTATTTCTCCTGTTTCCATGTACCTTGCTTTTTTCATTTAAAATGTATCCTAGAAACTTTCCATAAATACATAGATTTCCCTCATTTTCTTTTCAATGTATTTCTTATCTTATAGTTAGATGCTGAAATTTCTGTCTTGACCCACTGTCGTCAAAATGTGCAGGAGATGGAATCAGATTCAAAAGCAGGACTTTGAAGACAGACCCAAGTCCCAATAACCATTCTGTCACTTACTGGCTGCATGGCTATCTCCTATGGGAACACAACTGCGTCTTAAGGTTACAGCATGAATGGGGGAGGGTCAGAGAGAGAGGAAGACACAGAATCTGAAGGCTCCAGGCTTTGAGCTGTCAGCACAGAGCCCAATGCAGGGCTTGAATTCACGGACCGTGAGATCATGACCTGTGCCGAAGTCAGACGCTTAACCGACTGAGCCACCCAGGCGCCCCTTATGTATCATCTTATTAAGACAAAAAGAGTATTCCAATCTTGGGAAATGTAAAATAGAGCTGTAGCAATATCACCATAATCTTGATTGTTCTGAAATTCGGTCACTAGAACAATCTGAAAAGCTACTTGGCCACAAAATTTAGTTGGTAAAACTAAGTGACAGAGACCTTGTAAAGAAGTGTTGTTACTCTAGACTGATGGAAATAACAGATTTATTTTCCCAGCCCTGAGTCAAAGCACCAGTTCAATAAAAAGTCCAAGACCCCTTCAAATTCTAATCTCTATATAGAGAGCCAATACTTTACCAAAAGGTCTGGACTGCACACATCAGGTGCTGGACTGGTTAGTGAAACTGCCATTCTTATTTCTCCGTTGTACCAGCTCTTGCTGGTATGAAAACTTTGAGTTTTTGTGTTTGCATTTCTCTATCCACAGAACACATTTCCAAGGAGAAGTGGTTGCAAGTAACTTTGCTATCATTTTTGTAATCGCAATGGCAAATCATTGCCAGCTTTGGAAGAAAGTAGATGCTTTTTTTTTTTTTTTTTTTGGCTTACAAATAGAATATATATATATGTATATATATACATATTATACATATACACTCACTTAATAAGGAGGACTTACCAAGCATTGTAAGCCTGGCTGTGTGCCGGGCATTGTGCTTGGTGTTGAAAATAATAAGCTCAAAATAAGAACAAAACTCCCATCTTTAACTTACTTACAGCCTAATTAAGGGTAGATAAGACACACTGACAGTTACAATGCAGTGCAGTAAACTATGGGAGCAAATAGAATGGCTTCACAGAAGAGGTTACATTTCTGTTGGGTTCACCAGGCAGACTAGAGGAAGGGCATGCCTGGCAGAGGATACACAGCCTGCATGTACAGAAACATGCTGGTATGCTTGAATTCAAGCTTTTTTGGGGTGACCAGGTGCAGATATGGCTGGTGGATTAGGCTGAAGTCATAAGCAGTTTCTATTTCTTCCTGTTCAGTGGAAAGCTACTAGTTCAAAGGGAGAACTATTAAATGGTTCTTTTTTTTTTTTTTAATGTTTTTATTTAGCTTTGAGAGAAAGAGAGACCAGTGCAAACACACATGCAGGGGAGGGGCAAAGAGAGAGAGGGAGAGAGAATATCCAAAGTGGGCTCTGTGCTGACAGCAGAGAGCCCAATGCGGGGCTTGAACTCACAAACCAGGAGATCATGACCTGAGCTCAAGTCCAACGCAAAAAGACTGAGCCACCCAGGTGCCCCTATTATATGTCTTTAAGCAAGAGACAGAAATAATTGGATTTACAGTTGACTTTCAAACAACATGGGTTTGAACTGCATGGGTCCACTTATATATGGATATTTTAAATAAATACAGCATAATACTCTAAATGTATTTTCTCATCCTTACGATTTTCTTAACATTTTTTCTTTAGCTTACATTATTGTAAAAACAGAAAATATGTTAATCAAATCTATTTTATTTGTAAGACTTCAACAGTGGACTATTAAGGATTCTGGGGTATCAAAAGTTATACATGAAGTTTTGAACACATGGGGTTTCAGGGCCACTAACCCCCATGTTGTTGTTGGGTCAACTGTGATTTTTAAGATCACTTTAGCAGATATATAAAGGTTGCATTGGGAAGGGTGATCAGAAAACCAATTAGAAGTCTAATGTGGTATTTTAGTGAGAGAATATATGGTTTTCATGGAATCTCAAGCTTTTGATGACTGAAAAGACTTTTATCAATGGGTCAAGACATATAAAAGCCATTTATCACTTGAAAATCAAGAGTGAAATCAGACAAAAAATCAATATTCTTAGGCACTTAAAAAAATAAAAACAGACTTTTTATATAATGAATTCTCAGGTATCCAAGACTGATTCTCTAGCAGATGAATTCATTTATTGAAGAATTCAGATTCTGTTCTCTAACTTTGTAATTGCTTAAGTTCTTATATGGTTTTCCAGGTGGTAGAAAGAGGAAAAGAAATGAAAAACAGTAAACTTAATCAATTGGCTCCCTGACTGTTGCTTAACATGCGGATTCAGGAAGGTGAAAATGCTCATTACATTGAAGTGTGTGGCTATCTGTGGAGGGCATACACATATAGCTCATCTCCGCAGATAAATCAGACATCATTGAAAATGTACATACTGAGAGAATAACTGGCTCTTTGTGTTGATGCTCTAAAGTACTCTCCCACTTTTCCTATTAAAAGCTTTATTTGGTCCCTCCACCTGAATAATGTATGCAGGGCTCATTTCTCTTTTACCAGACGGGCTCACAGTTTAATGAATACATCTTACAGCTGTGGTTTGATAGACATTCTTTCTATCTCATGTTGAAGCTTGGCTATCAGAATTATCAAAATAGCCAGATCATTTCAGTCAGGCACTTGCTTAGCAAATGAGGACTCATCTGGAATTTTACTGCATTCATTTGAGGGCTAAAGTTATTCTCAGCTGCGCCCCCAAGGAGATTAAGAGAAACGCCTTAATTGCCCTGATGGTGGTAACAGGTGTTCTCTTCAGCTACCTAAATGCAAAGCCATGTTGTCTTTTCACTGGAGGCTTCTCATCAAGTGTGAGTTCCCAGCCTTACAGCAAAACAACTTTAAAACGGCTGCAGTATTATTTTCAAATCTTTCTTCTTTCTTAGCTATTTATAGCCCTATTTAGAAATACCTATTCACTTCCCGGTTGACAAGGCAAGAAATAGATTTTGCTGATGAAACAAAAGACAAGCGAACAGAAAACATGACTTTTACTCTCCGTCTGGCCATGGACGAGGATAAAGAGGCCCTTGGTTTTTCCTTCGAGAGAAGAATGTTTGAGTTTGTATTTTTAATATTTTTTTAATGCTCATTAACAAAGGCTGTTGTATTTTCTTATCGTTCAGAAGTTACTTGTTACTTTAGTCCTCCTAAAACTAAAATCATTTTCTAATCATGGATTTCTCCTGTTACGGGGTATGTTTGCCAAATTACCTAAGTGCCGCCGGTTCACCCGGGTAGAACCAGTAATTCTGCAAAGTAGACAGGACAATCCGTGAGGTTGAGTGGGAGGAAACTACATATCCCGGCATGCCTCGCTCGCGAGCACAATGGAGCCCTGTCGTCATCCGGGGTCACGGGGCTGAGCCTTCCTTACGCACGGCCGGATTCCGGCCTGGGTCCCGCCGCGGGCGGAGGGCCCTCCTGGGCCGGGAAAACTGCAATTCCCGGCATGCGCTGCCACGGATGCGCCTGCGTACAGGAGCTACCGCGCCGGAGCGGGTTGGTTTAAAGCGCGTTTAGTTCCATGGAAACCCGCCTACCTGCTGCGGGACAGAGTTACAGGCGGACGGATGGACTGTGGGGTAAGGGCGACCGTGCCGTGGACCGGTTAATCCGGGAACGGAGGTGCTGGGCCCGCGGGGGAGAGCTGGCAGCTCACATAAGACCACCATCACCTGTCCCTTTTGCCTTTTGTCCTCCCTGGCAGAGTTTAGTCTCGTCCTCTGGACGTCGGGACCCTGATTTACGGCGCCTCTGTGCTTGATGCGAGTGAAAACCGTTTAGGAGCAAAGTTTGCATTGGCCTGGCTCTAGCTGAGGGAAGGAGGATAGCTACCAGAGAGGGCCTCCAGATGAGCCCCAACACTACCTTTTCTTTTTGTTTGGCTGGAGGTTATCGGTTCCTAGAAAAGCCATTTTGACGTTTTTGTTTGTTTTTAATTACAATTAATTAATTGTAACACCGGTTATATTCCCTGATCTGTTTATTAGAATGCAGGTGTCAGGAATTGGCTTTCGTTCATTGAAATTTCCTCAGTGCCTGGACAGAATACACGTTCGTTAAATTTTTCCGAAATTTCCTCCTGTTTGTTTGCCACCTGCAGTGTCCCATGCACTGTGCTAGGCTCTGAAGATAGGGATTAATCTGACCCTACTGGGGAGAAGCTCACAGTCTAGCTTGAACACCCACCCACTCCTCATGTCCCTGACTTGTGAGTCTTGGAGCACCCAGGACTAGATCCCTTAATCCTTTCTGTTCTCTGTTAGGCAGTCTTGTGCCTTTACACGCTACATGTGTGTTGAGAATTTAAGAATTTATATCTCCAGTCCACAACTCTCCCTTGAACTCTGTATCTACAAGTTCAGTCGTGTTGGTCGTCTTTCCGGTTTTAAATTTTACATTTCCAAAACAACTCAATCTTCCGACTAAAGCTAATTCTTCTGAAGGGCTTCTATTGTCTAAATAAATGGCAGCACCATCTTCCAATTGCTTCCTTGCTCTCATGTTTCATATCTAATTCATTAGCAAAACCAATTTTTAAAATATGGTTGGACTCTGACCACTTCTTACTATTGTGTTGCTATCTATCACCCTGGTCCTATCCAGTGGCACCACCTGCCTGGATTATTGTAGCAGCTTCCCAACTGGTCTTCCTACTTCTGTGGTTGTCCTCCTACCATCGTGGGAGGGTATCCAGAGTGATCCAGTTAAAGTAAGTTAGATCACAGCACGCCTCAGCTCTGTACCCTCCAATGGCTCTGAGAGTCACTGAGAGTAAAGACCAAATCTTTCCAATAGTCTTTCAGGCCTAATATGATCTGGTCCCTTTATTACCCTCTGACCTCACCTCCTGTAGTTCTCTACTTCCCTTACTCCTCTCCAGCCAGACTGACCTCCTTACTGTTTGTGAAGATCTTTGTACTCATCGTTCACTCTTTCTGGACTTCTCTGTCCCCTAGATGTTTACATGACTCACGCCTCCACCTCCTTCACAGGTCTTTGCTGAAATATCATCTCAGTGAGGCTTTCTTTGATCAGTCTGTTTAAAATGAAAGCCAGCACCACAGCTCTTATCCTATCCTCTTTCCTACTTTATTTTTCTCCATTGCACTATCAGCAATAAACAAACTATGTATTTTACTTAATGTCTGTGCTCCTTAGTTGGAATATAAGCTTCACGAGGGCAAGGAATTTTGTCTGTTCACTACTGTATTTCCCAGTGCCTATAACAGTTTCCAACTCATGGTAGCATTCAGGAAATATTTGTTGGCTTTATGAGCGAATGAAGACAGTATTACTGAACACATTATTTTCCAATGGTTGTGATAACATCAAGTCCCTAGCCTGTTATTTTAGAACCGACAGCATATAGTTGTACCTATTGCCAGGTGTAGGAATGGAGCCTATGTCCACTGAAGCAAGTGTCCCTATTTTTTTTTTTTTTAGAATTTATTTTTCAGTTCTCTCTATACCCAATGTGGGCTCTAACAACCCCAAGATCAAGAGTTGCATTCACCACCAAGTGAGCCAGTCAGGAGCCCCAAGTATTCCCTTTACAGTTACCTGGCTTATACTAGGATATTACTTATAATATTAGTCTTATTCATGCCATCCTTTCAGTGAGGTAACCTACTTAGAAGCTCCTTAGAAATACTCTCCCTAGAGTGGAAAATGGGTGATGGGCATTGAGGAGGGCACCTTTTGGGATGAGCACTGGGTGTTGTATGGAAACCAATTTGACAATAAATTATATTTAATATAAAACATAAAAATATGCTTATTTACAGTTATAAAAATAAAATAAATAAAAAAATATATATTAAAAAAAGAAATACTCTCCCTAAATTAAGTTGATGATAATACATTTTTAAAAGTAGCTATGAATGAACTTTTTTAAAAACTAGAAGTTTATATCTCAGTGATTTTATTACTGTTACGATCAAGTATCAGGACTTAGGTTCAAGACTACAGTGATATTTTTACCTTTTCAAAAGCAGCAAAGCACACATAAGTCAAGCCATAGTCTCTTTGCTAGAATAGTAGCAATTGGAGCTATATTCTTTTCTTGTAAGACTGTTCTTAGACTATGAGCTTTTGAGCTATGACTTCAGAAGATCTGCCAAGTGGCCAGTGGATTGTGTGTGGGAGCCTGCCAAATAAGGGAAGACAGACGGGTATGAGTAACTGTAGTGAAATGAGAGTCTCTCCCAACTCAACAGATTTACTGGATCCCAGGTAGTTACCTCACTCTTTCTTTAACAGGCTCCCAGGTACTCAGGGACTCTCCCTCGTGGATATTAAGGCTGTCTCCCTCTTGCTATTCATCTACCATTGCTTCCTTGGGCTTTCCTGACCTTGACATTTTTTTTTCTCTTTCCTATTGTAGGGAAGGTTTGTGGAGGGATGGTTTTCAGCTAATCCTGGCACCTGTTTTTAACCTCCAAAGGGTAGATTGGCTTGTTTGCTTTTCTAGTCAACTTCTTGGATGACTTGATCATGTTCATGAGTGATTCACTAAGAATATTTCAAGAACGCTGCCATGTTCACTAAGAAGCTTTATCCCTGCCCGCCATCAGTCTGTCCCAGGCACCTCAGTCTTCCCTTCCTTAGGGTGAATTTTCTGTAAATCTCTTCCCCCTCAGAGTCTAGGGGCCAAGTTTATTTCTTCCTTTTTGTTTATTTTTTTTCATCTCTGGAAGCCTGAGTAGCTCCAGTGTAGATCAAGTGGGTGTGAGTGATGATGCAAATCAAATTCTTACTCAAACATATATGGACTTCCTCTTTTTTTAAAAAATGAAGCAATTTAATTTGAATTGTTTTCCATTTTGTTTTTATGTCTGAAAGAGCCTACATACTGTAAAGTAAATGTGAACATTTTATACATATAGGTACCTTAGGGACATGTCGGCATAACCGTGATTTTTTTTCAACAGTTACATGCAAAAATTTTAGGTGGCAACCTATATCCCATTCAAAATATGTGGGAAGCTTGTATTCCATTTCCTGTATTTTTTCCCCTAAATGGACTAATGTTTGTATTAGTATTTTGTGCCTGGCTTCTGGTATAAATAAATAGAGATCATCCTTTGTATTATAACCAGATACTTCAGCCTAACAAGTTGTTAAGGAAGTTGTCCTCCCCCCACTTCCCAGCACTGCTTGTCTTTTCTTTTATGGCCTCCTACTTGTTTCTCCACCAGCTATTGCCTGGGACTACTGTGTATTAGTTAGGAATCTTGTTGCAAGCAACAGAAAAAAGTGTTTAAAACAAAAGAAAAAGTTTATTTTTCTTAAATAAGAAGTTTGGATGTTACAAGTTTTGAAAAAAAAAAAAGGCTAATCTGAGTTTCCCTTACCTTTTCCTTGTGTTTCTCAGATACTGGTGATCTCTGGCTGTTTATATCTAAAAGTGAGGTACTACATGACTGACTCAAAGAGAGCTCTCAAAACTGTGGGCTTCATATGGGGAAAGAAAGGACAGGTGCCATCATTTCAGTTTTTTTAATGGCAAAAACAAAACCCTTCCCAGAAGCTCCTTGCAAACTTTGTGCCCAAAGCCTCATTGGCCAGAATGTGTCATATGGGTGTGCCAGTTGCAAGGGAGGCTGGGGACATGAACTTTTCAGCTTCTGTTAGGGAGAGAACAAAGGAGCCAACTATGTCTACCCCAAACCTTATTAAACACCTTCTACATTTTCTCCTCACTTCAGGCCTAGTTTATTTCTAGGTGGACAGTAAAGAGACAGCAGGTGACATAAAATGCAATGGAGGGTAAATCCATGTGGTGTTTCTCCATTGTTGCCATTCCATTTTCTCCCTACCCCACACTAGTGGTGGTTTCCCCAACCCTAGCCCTCTTCATTCTGTTACCAGAGAAATACTATCCTGGTTCCTGTGGTAACATGAGCAGGAGTCTCCAAATCTGGCTTTTTTCAGAAACATAGATGAACCTTACTTCAAATCTTTGTATATACATAGACCCCTTTACTACCTATATGTACCTTTGTCTTTCCCTTCAGGAAAAATTGAAAGCATGGAAGGAAGTTAATAATGAGCTTCTCTACCCGCATATCCTTAAACTGATTGTTAACAGAAAATCTTTTTTAAAAATTGAAATTATATGTGTCAGAAATGCTTTCTACTTCATAGAGGAGGATAAAAGAGAGAAATCCTGGTCAGAAGCACTAAAATAAGAGTAAAAAGAAAATTTGTACCCTTTGACCTTTATCATTCCTTATCCCCCCCTCCAGACCATTCTATTCTGTTTCAGCCTTTTTTTTTTTTAATTCCACATATAAGTAATATCAGACAGTATCTTTCTTTCTCTGTCTTGTTTATCTCAGCTTAGCATAATGCCCTCTAGATTAATCCATGTTGTTGTGAATGGCAGAATTTCCTTTCTTTTTACAGCCAAATAATATTTTATTAAGTATACACATTCACACACATCCACATATATATGTATATATATCACATTTTTTTTTATCCACTTACCTGTTGAAAGATAAGGGTATGTAGGTTGTTTCTCTATCTTGACTATTCTGAATAATGCTGCTGTGAACATGAGTGAGCAGCCACTTCTTCAAAATGATGTCTTTGATTCCTTTGGATATATACCAAGGAGTGGGATTGCTGGACCATATGGTAGTTCTATTTTTAAATTTTTTGAGGAACTTCCATACTGTTTTCCATAATGACTGTACTATTTTATATCCCCACCAACAGTGTATAAGGCTTCTCGTTTCTCCAAATCTTCACCAACATTTGCTGTCTGTCTTTTTGATAATAGCTACCCTAATAGGTGTGAGGTGATACTCATTGTGGTTTTGATTTGCACTTCCCTCGTGGTTAGTGATATCGAGCACCTTTTCATTTATCTATTGGCCCTCTGTACATTGTCTTTGGGGGAAATGTCTATTTAGGTCCTCTGCCCATTTTTTACTTGGATTCTTTGCTTTTTTGCTATTGAGTTATATTTTGGACATTAATGCCTGATCAGATCAGTGGTATGTAATTATTTTCTACCATTCTGTAGGTAACCTTTAAAATAAGAAGTTCTGAGGATCTAATGTACAGCATAGTAACATAGTGATCTGTTGTATAGTTGAAAGTTGTGAGTGGGTCTTAAGCATTGTTACCCCACAAACACACAAAGTTAACTATATTATCTATGTGGGGTGATGTGTTAATCATCTTGATCTTGGTAACCATTGTACAGTGTATATGTATATCAAATCATCACATTGTCCACTTTAAATATATTCAATTGTATTCTATTATTCCTCAGTAAAGTTTAAAAAAAAGAAGATGGAAAAGACAATAGGCCATTCTCTGGGACCTTTGGGAGGAAGATAAAAGGTGATTGGAGAGCTATTTCAGGATGAAGATATGTCGTTGATGGCTGTAGCACTGTTATATTGGCAAGAAGCTCATCCTTTTCATAGCTCCTCACCATAATTCTTGCCCCCTTAAATCTTGCCATCAGTTTTCCCACTTCTTTAATTCTTGCCTTGAGTGATGGAGACGACCTTCAGTGACTGGGACACTTCGACTGCCTGGGAGGTGAGGGGGAGAGATCTGATTATACAGTAAATAGGGGAGAAAACATGTGTTCCTAATATCTGAATGGGATCTTTATGAACATGTTTCCATAGGGATACCATTGCTAGTAATGGTTAAGGTTTACAGGCTGGTTAGTATAGAAATGTCTATACAGGATGGAATTGCAGGAAAATGTCCTTAAAGTTTCTTTCTATCAATGATCTTGTCATGAACTTTGGGTCCATGATTCACTTATATGTTAAGACTGCTTCTTTGTTAATTCTGTCTCATTTGTCACTAATATTTCAAAAAGTAGTCTCACTACTCCCATTTACTCTTAGACAATTTGGGGAGAGAAATCTGGAAATTTTATGTCAATAGCTATAGAAGAGTCTTTGCTAGGCTATGAAGTTAAGTTTGCAAATTATTTTTTAAAATTGCTGCTTTGCTGTAGTTAGTACATTTATTTTATAATAACTGCTCAGAGGGCGCCTGGGTGGCTCAGTTGGTTAAGTGTCCAATTCTTGGTTTTGGCTCAGGTCATGATCTCACAGTTCTGGGAGTTTGAGTCCCACGGTGGGCTCTGCACTAGCAGTGCAGAGCCTGCTTGGGATTCTCTCTTTTGCGCTTGCACGCTCTCTCAAGAGAGAGATAAATAAATAACTCAGAAGTCTCAGTATAGGATTTTTTTTCTGATAGGTTGGTTGGAATATGTTTTATTCCTTTGTTAAGTTTATTTATTTTGAGAGAGAGAGAGAGAGAGAGAGAGAGAGAGAGAGAGGCAGGCCATGGGAAGGGGTAGAGAGAGAAGGAGAGAAAAGAGAATCCCAAGCAGGCTCTGTGCTTCAGTGTGTAGCCAGACTCAGGGCCTGATCTCATGAACTGTGAGATCATGACCTGAGCCAAAACCCAAGGGTCAGCTGCTTAACTGACTGAGCCACCCAGGTGCCCCAGGTGGGAATGTGTTAAAATGACAGTGGCTGGTAATGAAAGAGTGATAATTCCCTCAGCCAAGTCATAGGTCCTAGTGTGTGTCTAAAAGTAGCAGATAGGATAGACTAGATTATGATGATTGGACTACTAGTTTGTTACAAAATACTCAGCAATCTCAGTGGATGATAACAGCATTAAGTTTATTGCCCATTCACGATGGATGTCATGGACGGGTCATAGCTCTGCTTCATGTCTTCTTCATCTTGGCACAGGAGGCAGGCCCTGTCTGGGTGTTGCCCATCTCATGGAGGGGGAAAAAGAAGGAGATGATGAAAGACAAGTTGGGTCTTAAAGCTTCCACCTGCATTAAATTGACCAAAGCAAAACACATGGCTGTTCCTGAGCTCAACAGGACAGGGATGTATAATTCTCCCATAAGAAGGGGCAGTGACTGTTTTGAACCATAGTAGAACCTACTATACTAATAATGTGATTTTAATCTCAGGTGCATATGGAAACTGCAATGTCTAGACAGGTCCTCTCTCCAACCCACATCAATGCTACAGCTTCTGAAACGTTCACGGTACTTCAACAAAGGATGAGAATAGCTGAGGAACAGACCAGTTCTCTGAGGGATGACCTAATAATGTTGGACTTTGGTGAAAAAAGGTAACACGTGGAAAATGAACTAGATCTTTGTAAGTTGAAGAATTTTGCTTCACTGGTTATTAATAAGGAGTCGAATTACAGATGGTTTGGCTGATGAAATAGGTGTTTATGAAAGAATTGAGAAAAAAAGTTTCCATTTGAACATTAATTAGAAAATATTTGCAAGATAATTGTTATCGTGTAAGAGGTACTACCACTACTACCCTAAATAGATATTTAAATTGTGCTAATGAGGTACACAAACTTTGATATCCTGTTCACCTTCAAATCTTGATTGAAAACAAACATGGAATTTTTTGTATAATGAGAAAAAACTTGGTTCTTATTTTTTAAATCAGAAATAGTCTTTGATATTAGTTAAGGTGAACATTTAAACTTGATTCATGCCATTGAAATAGTTTTCATTTTCTTTCCCCAGACTTATTGTAAATTAAAAGAAAGGCTTTAAGTCTTTAAAAACCATTTTCCCCCAATGGCTAAAGAAGATATTGCCATTAGAAGTTGGATTATCAATGGCCTGAAGAATCTGGGTGACTTAGCAGCCAATATCAAATTTACTGGTGTGATTTTCTTTAAGATTACGTACATATTTCCTTTGTGTTTCTCTTGAAAACCTGAAATAATTATAATTGGTATTACAGCAACCAAAAAATGAATAATTCTTCACTTAAAGATTAAATCTGTACAGATGTTGAGTATGTTAGAATAAAGTAGGAATGTTTAGGGGCACCTGGGTGATTCAGTCAGTTAAGTGTCTAACTCTTGATTTTGGCTCAGGTCATGATCTCACAGTTTGTGGGTTCGAGCCCCGTGTGGGCTCTGTGCTGACAGCGCAGAGCCTGGAGCCTGCTTCAGATTGTGTCTCCCTCTCCTCTTCCCCTTCCCTGCTCGCACTCTCTGTCTCTCAAAAATAAACATTAATTCTTAGTTTATAGATTCAGCATTTATCATGTTTTAGGTATCACATAAAAGTTTACAAAAAATTACATTAAAAGAAACAACCATTATAAAATCAGTGGTCTTTATCCATCTGATAATAGTCTCATCCTCAATACCTAATGGTGCCTTCTATATTTAAATTTGGAGAAGCTAATGGATGCTTGTTAACTAAGGATCTAATTTTCATTCTTGGTAGAATGTTACACTGACCTGATGGTTGGGATTATCATAGTACATTGCATTACATAATATTGTTAAATTGGGATCTTTGTCCAGAGGCCAATTGGAAGCTCCAAAATGTTTAGAAGAGGCTTTGAGCCAGAACATCATTAGTGCTATCCAAAAAGAAGTAATTTGTTCAGGAAAAACGGATATTCTGTGGAACAACTGTGAGTTTCTGGTAAATCGAATGTGCCGTCTGGAAAGCCTTATCCAGTCTTTGAAGATGAACATCTTTCGTCTGCAAACTGAAAAGGATTTGAATCCACAGAAAACAGGTACAGAGAGGAGAGCATCATCAAATTTTGATCCTATATGGGTGTTTAATGAGTTTTTGATTCTTTTCTTTTCCTGATCTTCTTTCAAATGCTTGATGACCTGTTGTAGACTCTGGGTCTGGAGTTCTCTCTTGTTCAGCAAGAAAGCGGTATGCAGGATTAAAAATGCAAGAGAGGCTAATGTTCAGGAGGGAACAAGAGCCCTGAGTAAGGGTCCTTTTTCAGTTTTTATTAGGATCAGAAGGCTTACAAGCTTGACGGGCGTGCAGAGAGACGATGAAACCGTGAACATACAACGGTTCACGATGAAACTGTGAACATACAACGGGAGAAGGGAATTTTGGAGATTTGTGGTGTTAGGGGTTTGGGTCAATACAAAACAAAATCCTGGTGCTGGGTGGAAAGTTTGTGGGGCAGACATGAGGCCCCACCTCTGTTTGCCTAAAGTGGCCTGGGGGACAAGAAGTGCAGAGCATGCTACCTCAGGGTCAACAAGGCACCTTTCTTTTGCTAATTAGCCGCGCTCTGGGCAACTTTGCCCTGCTGTGGCCTATAGCCCTATTTACCTTTTTACCTAATTTGGTCCTTCCTTCAGGTGAAAGCAGCTTTCTGCTATTGTACTAAATTGGGCATTTCCGCCTGAATACCTAATCTTGTTTACCTCATCTTGGATGTTTTCCTCCTGAGATTTCCTCATTCCTATACCTTTGTCCTATACTGGGGGCCTTTGCCCCAATTACCTAACCTTATTTACCTAATCTTGTTTACCCAAACTTGGGTGTGTACATCCTATGGCTTTCTAATTCTTTATGCCTTGTTAACCCTTCGTGCAAGCTTAGGGAATTCCTAAGCTTATACCCCACAATGACCTTTCCTTGCTGTTGGGTAGCTCTTCTGAAGGATCAACTGAATGCAATACAGGAGAAGCATACCAAGGACCTGAAGCTGTTGCATCTTGAGGTGATGAATTTGCGCCAGCAACTAAGAGATGTAAAAGAGGAAGAAGACAAGGCACAAGAAGAAGTACAAAGGTTGACTGCTACCCTGGAGGTTGCCTCAGAGACCAAGGTTTGAATCCAGATTTCTGAAATACCGATTCACTATTATCTGTTAACTGGAGGAGGCAACAGATCCATAAAATTGAGTTAAAAATAGGTGATGTGAGGATTCTTGACATTTCAAAGTTATCTACATTGATAACATAAACCATTGTGTGCCATCAGTAATGTAATATTTATAGAGCCCTTACCCTATACACATGAAAGTGAAAGTCCAGAGATAGAAGTAGTGTCTCTGCTCTTCAAAGAGCTTACATGCTAGGTGGGAGAACAAGGAATAATGTGAAGTACTAAATAGAGAAAGAATAAGGGCATAAGAAATGATAAAGGGCAGTGTGGGACAATCAGTGGATATTGAAGAGTAAGTGTTTCACGTTCAGGGGGTTTGAGAGGGTGAGTGTGCCCTATCTAGAGAAGGGGAAACTTCAAGAAAGAGATAAGACATGAGCTGAACCTTTAGAAGCTAAGATAGAGAGGTGAGGACATTTCAGAGTACATACTGAGGCAGGAAAGCATATAGAGTAGGATAATAAACTAACAATTTTGTTTAACCTCCTAGGGCTGTGCAGTATCATAGATGGTAAATATGTTATTGTGTTTAATTAAAAAAACACACACACACATGACATAGGATATTATTGTCCCCATTTTAGTAATAAAAGTATTGGGGCCCAGAGAGAATTCATTTTCTCTAAGATCACACTTCCTTGTCTTCTTACTGTTAACCCAGGTTTGAACTTAGATCTTTCCACTGGTACAGTTAGAGGAAATGCACAAACTAGGCTGACAGCAGTGAGGATTTGTTTGGGGCAAATAAATTGGAACTTAGTTAGAGATCACATAGAGGATTTCAAAATCAAGAATAATCAATAGTTGGGCTTGATCCTATGGAGGGTGATTAACATTTTTGATAAGGAAGAAACATATCAAAAACAGGCAAACTAATCTGGCCAGTAGTGTAGAGTTTTGGGAAACCAGTTAGGAGTTGTATGATTTGGGGCATAAGCCTTATTAGGTCTGACTTAGGGTTGTGGCATTTTGAAAAGAAAGATACTGTGAAGAAAGATAACGCTAGAATATGGTGCTGGACAGGAGCGGAGAGTAGGAAAGAAGGCAAAGATGACTGAGGTTTTACATCTTGGATTGTGGTGCCATTAATAGTGACGTAAAAGAGAATAAATAGTGAAAGCTGTGTTTGTTTTTGTTGTTGTCTTATTTATTTTTGAGAGAGAGAGAACACATGTGTGCAAGCAGGGGAGGAGCAGAGAGTGGGGGACAAAGGATCTGAAGCAGGCTCTGCGTGGACAGCAGAGAACCCAATATGGGGCTTGAACTCATGAATTGTGAAATCATGACCTGAGCTGAAGGCAGATGCTAAACCAACTGAGCCACCCAGGCACCCCTGAAAGCTGTGTTTTTGATTCTCAGTTCCTAAGCATGGATAATATTTGAGGCTAGAAGAAATAGAATACTTGAAAACAAAGCAAAAGGAATATACCCTGTAAGGAAGAGTTCTATCAATTATACCAGGTTCTCTCATTATTGAGTGTTATGTGTAAAGTGAATGCGAAGTTCACTTTAAGAAGTTGATCACTTCTTTGGTCTAAAAGGGAAAATGAAAGAAGTCATGAATCAAAGTAATCAAATAACCTTCTTTTTAGATCTCTCACCATAATTACTTCAGACACAAAATAGGTATTTATAACCATATTCAGAATAGCATTTATAGGTTGTTAGAAGGAGTCTAGATTTAAACTGATGTGCCTATAGACAGTTTCTTTCTATCATTTCAGATTGTTTAGAACCTTTTCTCCTTGTACTTTTAGAAGAATGCAGCCATTATTGAAGAGGAACTGAAGACCACAAAACGTAAAATGAACCTGAGAATTCAAGAGGTAAGATAGAAAAGATGCTAGCGGGTGGAGGGGACGTTGGAATTACTAAGAGGACGTCAAGAAAGTAGAAAAAATGAAAAACTTTGAAAAAGAAAATGTTACTATGTAGTAGGAAGACTTTTAAAATATACCACGTGAAATTCAAGTGAAAGTGGCTGCCCTTATTTGACACTAAGAATTCTTTTTGCCTCAATATGGTCATACAACCAGAAATACAATAAGTGCTCTGTGAACTACAAAGGAAATTAGTTACCACATATTCATATGCTAGAGCTAAGTGAACACCTTCATACAAAGACCTTTTAAACTAAAGTATTTAAAACAAAAAGCTTTTAAGAAGCCTGTTCATCTAATTTTACCTTGAAACCTCCATTTCAACCTAAGTTTTAGTAGATAACAGATTGGGAATTGTGAAGTAGGTGGCTGCTAAAAGTTGCTGGACTAAAAATTGGCAGCTGAAAACAGTAGAAGAGTCAGGAGAATTAGTAATCCAACATACCCTGGCCTAAAAACCTCAATATTCCCTGACAGAATAATCATTTATGTTAATGCAAATCAAGAGGGTCAAATTATATTTAAAATATTCTATTATATAAAACAGAGAAGTAGATACACTTTTTAGGAAAAATTTCAAGAAAAGTTACTTTTTTATTTTTTTTAATGTTTTTTTTGAGAGAGAGAGAGAGAGAGAGGGAATGAATGAGTAGGGGAGGGGCAGAGAGAGAGAAAGAGAATCCCAAGCAGGCTCTGTGCAAGCGCGACGTGGGGCTCAATCGTAAGAACCCACAAGATCATGACCTGAGCTGAAACCAAAAGTCAGACGCTCAACCTACTGAGCCATCCAGGCACCCCTAAAGTTAATTTTTAAGTTATGGATTTTAGTGCTTACAGTGAGAAGTATAGCTCTCTGAAAAATTCTCTTACATATATTTTATTTGCTACTAATTATTGATAAAAGCATGATTGTTCATAGTTCTAATGTGTTATGTTTAGCATATTTTTAGCTTTCAGATATTTTAGTAGACTATTTTTTAATGTGATTTTTTTTTTTTTTTTTTTTTAAATTTTAGAGAGGGAGAGAGTATGTGCAAGTGGGGGAGATGGGCAGAGGGGGAGAGAGGAAGAATCTTGAATCTTAAGCCAGCTCCTTACTGAGTGTGGAGCCCGATGCAGGGCTCGATCCCACCACCCCTGGGATCATGACCTGAGCCAAACTCAAGAGTCAGACACTCAACCGACAGAGCCACCCAGGTGCCCCAGTAGACTTTTTTTTTTTTTTTTTTTTTAAGAGAAGTTTCACATTTATAGAAAAATCACACAGAAAACAGTTCTCATAAACCTGTTCTTCCTGTCTCCACAGTTTCCTCCCTTATTAACATTTCACATTAGTGTGGTACATTTGTTACATTTGATGAACAAATATTGATAAATCATAATTAGCTAAGTCCACAATTTATTTTAAATTCACCCTTTGTTGATTACAGAGGATTAAAAACGGCCCCCCTCTCTTCCTGAGCCCCTAGCAACCACAGATCTTCTCACTGTCTGTAGTTTTGCTATAGTTGAAATGATTCCGTGCGTGGTTATTTTGGACTGGCTTCTATCACTTAGCACATGCCTTTAAAGTACCTCCAAGTCTTGTCATGGTGTGATAACTCATTTTATTGCCTAACAATATTCCGTTGTATGGATGTACCACAGTTAGTTTATACATTCATCTATTGAAGTACACCTTCGTTGCTTCTAAGTTTTGGCAATTGTGAATAAAGCTACTTGAAACATTCATATGCAGGTTTTTGTGTGGACATGTTATCTACTCATTTGGATAAATACCTAGAACACAATGGCTGGATTATATGGTAAGCTTTTGTTTACCTTTGTAAGAAACTGCCACATGTCTTAAAAAATTACTGTACCATTTTGCATTCACACCAACTAGGAATGAGTGCCTGTTGCTCCACATTCTCATCAGCAGGTTGTCAGTGTTTTGAATTTTTGCCATTCTAATATGTATGTGGTGGTATTGGTGTCTTGTTTTAATTATAATTCTCTAATGAAATATGATATTGAGTATCTTTTTATATGCCTGTTTGCCACCGTATATCTTATTTGGTGAGGTATCTGTTAGATCTTTTGCTTATTTTGTAGTTGGGCTGTTTGTTTTCTTATGTTGAATTTCAAGAGTTCTTTGTATATTTTGGGTATTAGTCCTGTATCAAATACGTTTTTGCAATTTTTCTCCCCTTCTGTAGCTTATCTTTTGCAGAGCAGAAGCTTTTAATTTTTTTTTTTTAATTTTTTTTTTTAACATTTATTTATTTTTGAGACAGAGAGAGACAGAGCATGAATGGGGGAGGGTCAGAGAGAGGGAGACACAGAATCTGAAACAGGCTCCAGGCTCTGAGCTGTCAGCACAGAGCCTGACGCGGGACTCGAACTCATGGACCACAAGATCATGACCTGAGCCGAAGTCGATCGCTTAACCGACTGAGCCACCCAGGCGCCCCAGAAGCTTTTAATTTTAATGAAGTCCAACTTAACTTTTTTTCTTTTGGAGATTATACTCTGGTGTTATATCTACTAAGTCATCACTGAACCCAACATCACCAAGATTTTTCTCCTGTGTAATTTTTGGAAGCTGTATAGCTTTTAAATGCTTGTTTGTTTATGTATGTATGTATGTATGTATGTGTGTATTTAGAGAGCAAGTGGCGGGGTGGGGGGGGGCAGAGAGAAGGAGACGCAGAATCCCACATAGGCTCCTTGCTGTCAGCACCGAGCCTGATATGGGGCTCAAACTCACAAACTGCAAGATCGTGACCTGAGCTAAAACCAAGAATTGCACACTTAACTGACTGAGCCACTGAGGCACCCCACAGAAACCTTATAATTTTGCATTTTACATTTAGATCTGTGATACTGATGGGGTTTTGGAGTGTTGGAGGGGCTCTAGTTATCATAGCCATTAACCCAGGAAATAAATGAGGGAGAAGCCCTCACATCTATTAGGAGGAAGAACAGTAGGAAAAAGTCAATGTCTCTTTTGTTAGGGATGGCCTGTCTTTCCTTCAGAAACCTGAGTTCTATCAGGAGGAGGCCTGTTTAGACATGCAGTTTGTCAGGAGGGAGTTTCCTAGTCAAACACGTTTGGCCCAAACACATTCTGCAAGAGACCTTTAGCTCCAGGTCCTGATTTAGAGCCATGAAGGCCTGGACCTAGGGTAACTCCATTCATTTGCCCTATTTCCTGCAGGAGAGATCTGTTAAATCCTACTAAGGCCATGCAATATTACAGGAGATCAGTCCTTTCTTAAATTTTGCAATCCGAATTATTTCCAGTGGGTTAAAAGGGCATCCCAAGGAAGAGTCCTTGAGGACTGTAGAAGTTCCCATGTTCCCAGACAAGTAGGGAAGGACCATTACTAAAAATCCCCTGACACCTGGGTGGCGTCCCACGCATAGCATATGTCAGAGGTTCCTGAGGTGTCAAAGCGACCTGAGGCATCCCTCGAAGGAAATCACTATGGCCACAATATTACCTTGCCACTGAGGGCAATACTCCCCTGGAAGGCCCCATAAAGGGCCCCCAGTGGAAGGGATGCCAGCATCCTTCCACTTCCCTGTTGCATCCTAGGTTACAAATGGGTGCCCGGTGTATGGACCGAAATACCATACCCTGAAGGCTGTGCCCTAAAAGGCCGTGCCTTGAAGAACATGCCCTGATCGTCATGCCTTGGTTTACCTGATCTTTGAAGAGCATGCCACAGAAGCTATGTTTTAGTTTCTTGAGGAAAACTGCTGTTTTTAACCCATGGAAAACACTAGAAAAGTTTTACAAGAGGCAATGACCCAATTATGTAATTTAGGTAGTTAGTAGAGGACATTGACTAAAATCAGTAAAGATGGAAATCCGTCATGCTTTAAGTGACATTCAAACACATACAGTCTTCAGAGCCAACTTCCCTAGAAAATAGTCCCTGTTGGGTTTTAATTCATTCAGGTACTGATTTTGGCCACCTCCCAGTGGAGGTCACATGGCCAGAACTGGCTAGACCAGAGACGTGGAGGGGATCACATTAGACCAATGAGGAGGAAACCTCACATGGGAGTCTTAAGGTTGGCAGCCATCTAGGTGGCTGTCCTGTGCTCAATACAGACAACTTTGTATAAGGACAGGAATAAGAGAGGGCATCAAGTTTCTGGGTCTCATTACCATCCCAGCCAGGGTACTAACTTCCAGCCAAAAGGCAGGCTTTCTCCTCCCTGTAGTCATGGGCTAGAGGATTGCAGCCTGAGCAATCAACAGCAAAGTGTTCCAGTAAGATGATACTCCTTGAAAAGCCTCTGAAATTAAAGTAAAGGAGGAAAAGAGAAAGTACTCAGCAACTTTGCACTGAAACTCAGAATCCAGATGGAAAGAATCAGCCCTGTGTTCAGGCACCAAATGATGGGATTTTAGGGTGTTGGGGATTCAGAGCCAATGGCCAAGAAAGAATTCTTGAAGATGTCTTTGGTGCAAAAAGGTGATTTTATCAAAGCATAGGGACAGGACCTGTGGGCAGAAAGAGCTGCACTGGGGTTGTGCAGAGTGACTGATTTATATACTGTGGAGTCTGGAGGAAGGTAAAGTCAAGAGGAAGTTTCTTAAAGGGATTTCCATATGCTGAAGAGGATTTACAGATTACTGGAGGCCTACCTATTTATTGTCAAGCTAAGGTTATTTTTCCCTGTAGCAAAGCATTATCATTAAGATAGTAGGAAGTTCCTGATGAGGCTATTGATGAGATATTTGTAAACTGGTGGAGATTATCAGTTTAACCTTTTGTTTTCTGTCCTTTCCTTTGTTATTGGGCAGCCAGGAGTGCCTGAGGAATGTCACACACCCTGAGGTGGGGGGAGAGGGGGAGTTGATTGTGCTAACTTGTGCTTGGCCCTCAGCTTGCTTTATGGTCCCTCATCAATACATTTTGAATTAATGATGTGAAGTTTGTATCTAGATTCTTAGTGTGTGTATGTCCAGTTGTTCCAGCACCATTTGTTTAAGATTATCAGTGATTACCATATATTATTAGTTTTTATTAAGACAGTCTTATTTCTGCTATTTCTGGTATAAGACAATCTTATTTCAAGATAAAATCTTGAATTTTTATTGAACCCTGTCAAGAACCCATAGGACTGTCCTAGTCAAAATGCATTTTCATATTCGAGCAGAATGGGTGTAATAGCTTGCTAGTGCTGCAGTACCAAAGTAGTACCACGGACTGGGTCACTTAACAACAGAAATTTCTTAAAATATTTCTGGAGATTTGAAGTCCAAGAGCAAGATGTCAGTAGGTTTTTGGTTTCTCCTGAGGCTTCTCTACTTGACTTGCAGATGGCTGCCTTCTTACTGTGTCCTCACATGGTCTTTTCTTTGTGCATATACATCCCTGATATCTGTTTATGTGTCCCAATTTCCTTGTCTTAGAAGGACACCCTTCAGGTTGGATTAGGGCCCACCCTAACAGTGTCATTATAGTTTATCACCTCTTTAAATGCCCTGTCTTTAAATAGAGTAACATTTGAGATACTACTGTTAGAGCTTCATTGGAGTAATTTGGAGGAATACAGGTTAGCCCAGATCAGAGGGCTGTATAAAGACAGAATAAATGTGGTATATATCTTCCTAAGAGATAAAATATATAAAATCTAGTTCTGATAAACATAAAGCTAATAGCTTTTAATAATGCTTCAGAAATACCTCAGTAGTATAATTATCAAATAAAGATTTCCTCTAGGGGCCCTTGTGTGGCTTAGTTGGTTAAGCGTCCAACTCTTAATTTCAGCTCAGGTCATGATCTCACAGTTCACGAGACTGAGCCGTGTTGGGCTTTGCGCTGACAGCACTGAGTCTGCTTGGGATTCTCTCCCTCTCTCCCTAACTCGTTTTTTTTCCCTCTCTCTCTCAGAAATAAATAAGCAAACATTAAGAAAAAAAATTTGCTCTACAAAGGACTTAAATTAGATCTTGAGTATATTATACTATATAATTTGATCCAGAACTTAGAAAAATGCAGCAATCTCCTGAATGTAACAAAATAATTATAATCTGACAGTATAGTTAGTATCAGATTATTAATATAGCCAGAACCAAAAACTATGGCTCATTCTTACATAAGATTGTAATACTTAACTGATATAGAAGGAATTTCTAAACTTGAAGGGACAGAATTATAAAAAGTTCGATAGATTTGACCACATAAGAATTAAAAATTCTACATTTAAAAAGAGCAAAAAGCAAAACTAATAAAACCCAGCAAAACTAGATAGAGTTAATAATCTTACCTTTTAAAGAACTTAAAATTGGCTAAAAAAAGATAAACAATATGAAAAAACAAAAACAGTGGTCAACTAACAGGTCAGAACATGTACAGAGCTTATAACCGTATTAGAACATATTTAACCTCAGTAGTAACCAGAGAAATGAAAAACTGTCAAGATGTTATTTTTCATTTATTAAATTAGCAAAGATTTAAGAAAATAATAATACATACTACTGATGGGATTTATTATTAATGCTTTTGATAGGTGGCTAAAATCTGAAGGAAAATTATATATCAAATATATCAAAGGTCTAAAAATTATTTATACCTTTAATCTAGTGATTCCTCTTGTAGGAATTTATCCAGAGGAAATAGAAATGCAGTGAAAGATTTATTCACAAGCATGTTTAGCAGAACAATATTTAGAATAGTGAAAAACTGGAAAAACCTAAATGTTTATTAGGGGTATGATTAAGCATATTAATAGAACATCTCCAAAATGGGCTATCTTATAACAGTTTCATGCCAACACACTTTTCATGTCTTTCAACTGTTTTTAGAAACTTTTTAAACATTATAAAATATGTCATTCATAGAGAAAACACATATAAAATATGTACAGTTTCGGGAAGGGCTATAAAGTCCTCTTTACTGGGGCTTAAAATAGAATTTCTTTTAAGTCATCTTCACTGGGGCTTAAAAATAGAATTTCTTTTAACTTAACATCACTTCGCAAAAGGAATAGCATTTTGCAAATCCCATTTAAGTTTAAAAGGGTCTCTTTGCAGGGGTGCCTGGTTGGCTCAGTCAGTTAAGTCTGACTTCGGCTCAGATCATGATCTCATGGCTCATGGGATCAAGCCCCATGTTGGTCTCTGTGCTGACAACTCAGAGCCTGGGGCCTGCTTCAGATTCCGTGTCTCCCTTTCTGTCACTCTGCCCATCCCTCGCTTGCACTCTGTCTCTCTCTGTCTCAAAAATAAATAAGCATTAAAAAAAAAAAAAGTTCATCCTGATGGCCAACAGACACATAAAACGATTGATGCTCAACGTCACTCATCATCAGGGAAATACAAATCAAAGCCACACTGAGGTACCACCTCACACCAGTCAGAGTGGCTAAAAATGAGCAAATCAGGAGACTATAGATGCTGGCAGGGCTGTGGAGAAACAGGAACCCTCTTGCCCTGTTGGTGGGAATGCAAACTGGTTTAGCCGCTTTGGAAAACAGTGTGGAGGTTCCTCAAAAAACTAAAAATAGAACTACCCTATGACCTACCAATAGCACTGCTAGGAATTTACCCAAGGAATATAGGACTGCTGATGCATAGGGGCACATGTACCCCAATGTTTATAGCAGTGATTTCAACAGTAGCCAAATTATGGAAAGCCTAAATGTCCATCAACTGATGAATGGATAAAGAAGATGTGGTTTATATATACAATGGAATACTACTTGGCAATGAGAAAGAATGAAATCCTGCTATTTGCAGCAATGTGGATGGAACTGGAGGGTATTATGCTAAGTGAAATAAGTCAGAGAAGGACAGATACCATATGTTTTCACTCATGTGGATCTTGAGAAACTTAACAGAAGACCATGGGGAAAGGGAAGAGGAAAAAAAAAAAGTTACAGAGAGGGAGGGGGGCAAACCATAAGAGACTCTTAAATACAGAGAGAAAACTGAGGGTTCATGAGGGGGTGGGGGACAGGGAAAGGTGGGTGATGGGCATTGAGGAGGGCACTTGTTGGGATGAGCACTGGCTGTTGTATGGAAGCCAATTTAACAATAAATTATATTTTTAAAAGTTCTCTTTACCTCATGATAAGAGATTCTTTTGTATCTTTATCTGACTCATCATTTATTGAGAGAAACAAAGTCAGTGTACCCCAATTCTTGAGTGGTGGTTTATCTGCTACTTAAGTTACTTCATTATTTGTTTAGACTTTTAAATTCCAAAAGAGAATTGGAACAGCTTTTAGATGTTTATAATACTATCGGATAAAAAAATGTATAGATGAAGTAATGAAATACAGAAAAATGACACTTAAAAATGAAAGCCAGGAAATACAGAAAGTACATGTACTAACGTATGATAATAGTGTTTTTCAATCTTCTTTTTGGTAATAGTCCATTGTAAGATGTATATTTTATACCATAGCACCATACATAAATAATACAGACATTTCATGAAGCATTACGTACCCTTCCTTATTACATGCTGTGTGCTCTGATATTTTTTTCCCTTTTTCAAGTGCTGCTTGCAACTTACTAATGCGTCTTGACCCACAATTTGGAAAAAAGACTTATACAATGGGAAGACAAGGGCAACAGATTTGACGCCTCATTTCTTAGTAGTTTATCCCTTAGGGGGAAACAAAAGCATGTTCCTGAGTAGTCATAAATGAATGAAGCATGGGAGTAAGATGGCAAAGTGTCTGGTAAACTTTTCTTGGTGACTTTGATCTTTGGCAAACTGCTGTCATGTTCCCTTGGTCTTGCCTAACTGCAACTTGCTCTGTAGCTAAGGAGACAGCTGTCTCAGGAGAAGAACCTCAGGGAATCTCTTGAGAAATCTGGATCAGCTATGCTATTCAAAATACAAGAAATGGAATCAACAGTAGAGGTGGAACGGAAACAGGTAGATTTTTCTCTCCTTATTTGTGTCAAGGAAGTGAAACCAAAAGAGAAAGCTGACATACCTTGAACCGTATGGTTTTGCTAATTTTCTCTAGATTTACTGAATTTTTGCCTGTATTATTCAACATACCTACATGTAATTTAGACTATTCAATTCTAAGTATTGAAGGAAATTAATTAGTAGTTCCAAATTCTAATACCTGTAATTGTATTACATAATCTTTACTATTTTAACCAGTGGCTGTCCTTCATAACAGAATTAATTATGAAAAAGATCCTACTTAAAAAATTTGTAAATGATAATTTATTACTTACACTACCAGTATAGTAGCCACTAGCCACATATGGCTATTTAAATTTAAATTAGTTAAAATTAATTCAATTCCTCACTCACTCTGGCCACATTTCAAGTTTTCAGCAGTCATTTGTCACTGGTAACTGCTGTGGTGGGAGAGTGCATAGAAGGTTGTGCTGGATGGCCCTACTGTGAAACACTGCATCCTGTTGGGATTTTTAACCGTGACCTAGAAACTTTTCCCTCTAGTGATGTTAAGATTTGAAAATGTTCCTTACTGTAAGGTAGTTGGGTAGAAATTTGTACCTTAAAGAAAGGAGTTTTTCTTCTACATTCCAGGTGCAAATTTTGCAGCAAAACTGCATTGCCCTACGCAGTCATATACAGACCACCCAAGAACTACTGGCACAGGAGCAACAGAAAAAAAGAGAGTTGGAGACTACTATCTCACAGCTCAAGTCTAATCTAAGTATGAAAATAGGTGCTAGAAATTACATTTGTTAGTTTTTTTGAGATTTCATGCAAAAACTCTTAAGATCCCAAATTTTTGAAGTGACCATTACCGATATTTACCACAAGACTGAATATAAAAAATTGCTGATTTCCTTTCTGTCTGTGGCATGGGGGAAAAAAAAGAGTGCTGGTAATAAAATAGAATTTGATCCTCTTAACTGTGAACTATTCTCTATTTAGATTTTTTTTTCAGGTCTATTTAAGTGTTTGTGGACTTAGGAACATTGGGTTTCTAGAAATCTAGATTGACTATTGGATACTAGAATATTAATAAGGAATTAAGGCCTTTGATATTTGCTAACCTACTGATTCTAGCCATTTATCATGTCAGACTCTCCATTTTTCAGGTTACTAGTCTATTGTCCTGTATTTGTAGCAATGGATGGTTGTAAGTTACCTTAGAGCTTAAAGTCCTCATTTTACAGATGAGTTAACAGAGTCCTTACAGGTGATTGAGCTAGGAAATGGATGAGTCTAGATTTGGTCCCATGTTGTTCAGAATCAAAGTTCTTCCAGCCCATGAGCCCTTACCATATTTACTGTTGTTAATATATAGTTGTAAAGCAATTTTCATACAGTATCAAATAGATCACAAAGAATTATGGTGCATGGCCCCACATGAGTAACACTTCATGGTTTACCAAAAGCTTTCACATAAATGATCTCATGCAACGTGCAAAACTATCCATACTTCCCAAAGTTAAAGCGAATAAATGGTGAAGTGAGGCCTGAACCTGTGTCTTCTAACTCCAAACGCAGTGTTCCTGCCAGTGTGCCTTCTGTATCTGGATGTAATGAGGGTAGGGAATACCAAAAGGGAAATGAAAATTATAAAAAGCATACAGCAAAGAGTAATCATTCAATGTTTTGACCTACTGCTTTTAACAGAAAGTACTCTTTTTCCTAATAGTTGTTAAGTAGTGAATTACTCTGGGGAGCTCTCACTGATAAGGCCCCAAGCTAATTTTTTGTCTTCCTGTGACTGGGACTACAAAAATACATATTATATTTTATGGTGCTGCCACATTATCTCATTTGAACCTTACAACCTTGTGAGAAGATAAGAAAATATACTCCATTCTGTAGAAGAATAAAAAGATCTGTATCCAAGGATCCACTGCAAATAGTATAGCTGGAACTAAAACACAGATCTTTCTGTCAGTAATTTTTTAATGTTATCTCTTTGGATTAATGCTGTAGTTTTGAATTTCGTAAAGAATATATGAAAGACCATTAAAATATAACAATTATACAACAGTAATTAAAAGTAACACGAGGAAAAGAAGCCTGCCTGAGTACCAACCATGTGCTTCTTATTGAATAGTAGACTCCTTACGTGCATGCAATTTGATTACTATAAGGTACAAATAGTTAAACTAACTAGATGAGTAAACGGAATGCCTTTGGATATTTGCTGTAATGAATTT
The DNA here is from genome assembly GCF_046562875.1 of Panthera onca. NCBI lineage: Eukaryota > Metazoa > Chordata > Mammalia > Carnivora > Felidae > Panthera > Panthera onca. The sequence continues at coordinate 38,985,498 of NC_138346.1, read as the reverse complement.
AATTGTTGAATGTGATTGTTTATTAGCAATAAACATTTATATACACACCCACTAATTAAAGTGCTTAAATTATTCTTCCAAGTAAGATAAACATTCTCCTTTCATTCTTAACTTGATCGAAGAATTATTAGAAGAGCTCTTATGGGTATCCTTTTTATTCTTCACATATTTTAAATTAGCATTTACTCTATTTGAAATGAGTCCGGACTTATTCATTCAAAAAGCATAGTTTCTCTGAGTATATTCTACATAAAATGTGAGTTATATGTTTTGTAATTTTCCGGGTTTAGAATATTTAAGTGAAACAAAACTGATCTTTGTGAATTGTTCATGAAACCAAAACGTTACTCTCAGGGAAGTTTACTTTGGGCTACCAATATATAATGCCAAACTGTTCCTATTTCTCTTTGGTTTTATTATCACTGTATTCTCTCTGGGTGGTTTCACATCTTTCTTTTCCACACAAATCATCTTCCTTCTCCAGATAGTATCTTACTGTCAACTCAACATATCTCAAAACACATGTGAATACTTAACTATTGCAGTCATTCTTACTCATTCTGTCCCCTGAACTTGCCCTTACCCTGTGTTCCCTATTTTGTTGAAGAGTCTGCCTCCCACCCCATTGCTGACATGTGGACACTAGATACTCTCCTTGACTTATCTATTGCCTTTACCCACCAGGCAGCCACTGAGTCCTGACAGTTCTCCCTGCTTGTTATTTCATGAGTGTGTTTTCCCTCTGCATCTCCATTGCCAATCCCTTAGAGCCAGCTTTCATTGTTTTATACTTTGAGTACTACAACAGCTACTAAACTCCTCTTTTCCTTATGGAGCCTCTGTTAGAATATTCTAACACAAAGCTTTGGATCCTGTGCCTCTCCAGCTTAAAATCCCTCAGACGGATCATGGAGTAAAATATGACCTCATTTACTATAGCATGTGACTGTGGACTATTTTCTTGATAATTTCATTATTTATTTTCCACTCTATTAAAATATAATAGAAATACTTGCATTCTCCTCATTTCTACAACATACTAAAAAAAAAGGAAAGCTCAGGGAAAAGGTAATGTGTTGATCTCAGTTTAGTTGTAGTAAGTTATTATCGTAGTTATGTGGACTCTTTGTTTTTAGTTTCTAGAGATGACCTCATTTCCAAGTTGGCTGAAGAAAATAAGGTAAGTTTTGAGGTTGTAGAGTTCAGAGGTGATCTTTCCTCTCTTCACTAAGGAGTATCTCCTTACTCGTGTTGGTTTACAGTTCCCTTTTTTTTTTTTTAAGTTTTTTATTTATTTATATTGTGTGGGGGGGTGTTGCAGAGAGAGAGGGAGAGAGAGAACCCCAACAGGCTCCACACTGTCAGCACGGAGCCTGACAAACCGTGAGATCATGACCTGGGTGGAAATCGAGAGCCAGAGGCTTAACCAGCTGAGCCACCCAAGTACCCCTGGTTTACAGTTCTTCTGATTCTCCTAATATTTTTATTAAAAAAAAGTTGCAGTGTAAATAAGTTGTATATTCAGTCCTGTTGCAAACTGGGTATTAAGAAATCATTTCAGGCAGGTTAATATGGTTTGAAAAAAGATGAATTAGCAAAAATAGTGAGACTTATCTGCATCATCTTATTGGAAACTAATTGTTAAAAGGAAAGTTTTTTTATAAAATGTAAGAAATACTAGTGATAGTGATGGCTGCACAACAATGTGAATATACTTAATGCCACTGAACTTAACACTTAAATATTTTTAAGTGAACTGTACACTTAAAAATGATTAAAATGGTAAAATTTGTTATTTATATTTTACCACAATAAAAAATGAAAAATAGGAAATATTGTAACTTTTATATCTTAATTCATTTCTAAATAAATCTTAATCCTGTTTGGAGTAATTTTTTCTGGGTTCTGTCTCATCCTGTATTATGTGATGTTTAAATATTGAGATGCTTCTCAAAAGGGAGTGATTCTCTCTTTGTAGGGGGAGGACTTATCCTTCCCCATTTCAGTTACTACCTGTTAGGGAAAGCCCAACCCACAACGCCCATCCCTGCCACCTTTCTCCCATCTTTTATTTTATTTTATTTTATTTTATTTTATTTATTTGTTTTTTTAATGGAAAAAAATTTCTAATGTTTATTATTTTTGAAAGAGAGAGCGAGCGAGCAGGAGAGGGCCAGAGAACCCATGTCAGGGTCTGTGCTGATAGCTCAGAGTCAAGCCTGCTTCGGATTCTGTGTCTCCCTCTCTCTCTGCCCCTCCCCTGCTCGCACTCTGTCTCTCTCAAAAAAATATTTAAAATTTTTTTTAATGGAAAATAAAGAAAATCACAAGATCTTACTGCTTAGGGAAAAATATTTACCTTAGCAGAATTTTCTTAAGAATGCTAAGTAAACATTTACATTACGGTTTTAGGCAAATTCTTTCTAGTTTGAAACTCAGTATGAGAACATTTTGTAAACAGCTTTTATAATTTGTTTAAAAAGAAGTTTGGGAGTTGAAGATACCAAGATTTTTAAAAATTCTTTGTAAGACACTTGTCTATATTGATCATTAGAATTTGCACTGGTATATGTGCTGCTGAAGGAAGCACTAGAACCTGAACTCATACTAAAATACAGAACATGTATTTTGGTAGAGATATATGTAATAGTTCTTATGTGTAAAAAAGGAGAGATTACTGTTTTTTCTCAGAATATGCAGATGTCTTTCAACAAGGAACATGAAGAAAATGCATATTTGAGGACTGAAATACTATCCCTTCGTGAAACATCAGAAAAAGCACAGGTAGATCTTATCGTATCTCTAACTTCTAGAGGTTATTTAATTTTGTTCAATTAAGGAATCAAGAACCAAGATTAACCCTAATTATATAAATTCATACCAACACCGTAGGTATAATTGGCATATAACTTTGTATTTCTGGTATACAACATAATGATTCAGTGTTTGTGTACATTGAAAAATCATCACCACGATAATTCTAGTTAACATACATCACCACGTGTAGTCACAAAAATTTTTTGCTTGTGATGAGGACTTTTAAGATTCACTCTCTTAACTTTCAAATATGTAGTACAGTATTAACGATAGTCACCATGCTATACAGTACATCCCTATGACTCACTTATTATATAACTAGAAGTTTATGCCTTTTGATCTCTATTACCTCTCTCCCATCTCTTACTCTCCCTTGTCTCTGGCAGCCACTTACCTCTTTGTATCTGTGAGCTTGGTATTGTTTTTTGGTGTTTTGCTTTTTGAAGATTCCACATATATTGTAAATGAGATTATATGGTATTTTCTTTCTCTGGCTGACATATTTCACTTAGTATAATGCATTCAAGGTCTCACCATGTTTTTGCAAATAGCAAGAGTAAATTCTTTTTTTTTGTGGCTAAATAAATATAGATATGTATACCACATTTTCTTTATCCATTTATCTGTCGATGGACATTTAGGTTGTTTCCTGATCTTGTCTATTGTAAATAAGGCTGCAGTGAACATAGGGGTTCATATATCTTTTTGAGTTAGTGTTTTTGTTTTCTTGAGATAAATACCCAGAGTGTAATTGCTGGATCATATGGTAGTTTGATATTTAATTTTTTAAGAAAATTCGGTACTGTAATGCACAGTGGTAGTATCAATTTACATTGCCACCAACAGTGCACAAGGGTTCCTTTTCTCCACATCCTCTCCAATACTTGTTATTTCTTGTCGTTTTGGTAATAGACCTTCTAACAGATGTGAAGTGATATCTTATTGTGGCTTTGATTTGAGTTTCCCTGATGATTAGTGATGTTAACATCTTTTCGTGTACCTGTTGGCTATCCGTATGTCTTTGAAAAATGTCTATTCAGGGGTGCCTGTGTGGCTCAGTTGGTTAAGCATCCAACTCTTGATTTCAGCTCAGGTCATGATTTCAGTGTTTGTGAGATAAAGCCCCTCATCAGGCTCTGTGCAGACAGAATGGAGCCTGCTTGGGGTTCTCTCTGTGCACCTCTCTCTGCCTCTTCCATGCTCTCTTTCTCCCAAAATAAACATTTTTTAAAAATGTCTATTCAGATCTTGGACCCATTTTTTAATCAGATTTTTTTGGGGGGTGCTATTGAGTTGTATAATTTCTTTATATTTTGGATATTAACCCCTTATCAGATATATTAATATATGATTGCAAATATCTTCTCACGTTCAATAGGTTGCCTTTTCATTTTGTTGATGGTTTCCTTTGTTGTGCTTTTTAGTTTGATATGCTCCCACTTGTTTATTTTTGCTTTGGTTGCTTTTGCTTTTAATGTCAGATCCAAAAAATCTTGCCAAGACCAATATCCAGAAGCTTATCTATGTTTACTTCCAGTAGTTTTTTGGTTTCAAGTCTTACATTCAAGTCTTTGATCCATTTTGAGTTAATTTTTATGTGTGGTACAAAATAATGGTCTAGTTTCCCATTCTTTTGCATGTGCCTATCCAGTTTTCCCAACACCATTTATTGAAGAAACTGTCTTTTCCCCATCAGAAAAAGCACAGGTAAATGTTCGCATTTCTCTGGTTTTCACATGTTATTTAATTTTGTTCAATTAAAAAACAAAGAACCACGATTGATCCTGATTATATAAATTCATACCATTGCCATCATCCAGATTTTTTATTTTCATGAAATCTATTTCATCTATGAAACATGATCACATTAACTACATCTCCCATTACCAAAGCTCTATGATACATCAGTATATGAGGTATACTGCTAAATAATGCACTAATTTACACTTTGCTTTTGTTTGCTTTATAATTTACCCATTGAATATATATAGTTCTCATCTCGACCTATGAACTTCTAAGCACTTGAGTGCCAGGGCCAATGTCTTAAACTTTCCTTGTATCTTTTATAACAAGTAGCACAGTAGGAACCTAATAAATGCTTACTGGATTGCAGAGTTATGTGTACTTATTTTCTGTGGGATGGTTATTGCCAAATTTAGCTGATGTTATTTGTGTGTGTGTGTGTGTGTGTAGGCAAACAGGTTATTTCTCATAGAGCCAAGGAATAGTATTAATCACTTAAAATAACTGTTGCTAGTACAATTTGGTTACTTCAATGTTGGGATCATAATGTTGCTGTGCTGTCTTTGTGATAAAGAAAATGCAAAATAAATGTGTTCTTTTATAAAATAATAATAAAAATTATTACTGCTACTTTTGCTGTAGTAGTAGTAATTAACATTTACCAAACCCATTCTACATTCCAGGCACAATTGTAAGCACCTTATGTTACTAACAAATTGTAATCCTCACAATAGTGCTACTATAGAAACTTATTATTCTCATTTTAAAGATAAGGAAGTTGATATATAGAGAGGTTTAATAACATAGCTAATCAGTGACAGAGTTATAATTTGAGCTCAAGCAATCTGGCTCCAAAGAAAATTAGCTTGTTCTTTTCAAGGTTCAGGAATTCACCTCTGTCTTATCCCACGTATTTTTTGGTGTATAACTTAGAACTTTAAAGTGCTCCTGAACATGTTCCTAACTTGTGTACTATACATACCACTTAGGCTTTCCAGATAAGTTTTCATTTCTTTTTTGTTACCATTTTTTGAATTTTTTTTAATTGATCCTATAGAGTTATTTGTCCCCATCCTTGAAGAACTTGTTCATTAAAAGATAAGATCCTTTAAAAAATAAAAAATAAAATTAAAAAAATAAATAAAGATAAACCACAGCATGTTAAAAAAAAAAAAGATAAGATCCGTGGCAAATACAGTTTGCAAAAATAACTGATAATTAGGATAAATGGTTTCCACAGGAATACAAATTTTACATATCAAAAGACAACAGAATTGTATGAAAGATCTGTTGTACAAAAGAATTTTGTTTTATTTTGGATGATCTGTCTTGTGAAATGGTACAATTATCTATATTTTGCTTTTATGAATACTGTAATTGGTAGCGAAATAACTTAAAACATTTTGTGTTATTAGCTAAACAATTCAGAATGCTCATCTAAATTGGGGAATGAATTTCTATAATCTTGGCATCAACATTGTAAAGTCCATTCTGTACATATCGTGCTGTGTCTGACCAGTGTCCAGAATTCTGAAGAAACTATTGAATGCTTCACTTGCTCCACCAGATGAACAAATTTCTCCTTTTGATTTAGAATTATGTGGGGTGTTGACTCCAAATTCTGAAAGCGTTATCTAATGAAATATCAATTGGAGGTAGGTTAAATAAATTAGGTTCACATACAGAGTGAAATACTATGCCACCATTAAAAATAATGGTTAATAAGTAAAAAATTATTTACTGGAGAGACCTGACATGCTGTACATATCACCTTAGGTTTCGAATGACCAACTGACTAGAAGGTGTTCAGAGCTGCACAGCATGCTTGAGACTGTTAGTATGGAAAATGCCAGAATTATTTCTGACCATCAAGCCATTCTGCAGGTATTCATTTAATACTAGTCCATCTCTGATAGAGTCAACAATAAAACTCCTTGGCTAAGAGATAAGGAAATAAGCATGACCAACTGAATAAATAAAATATTTTAACAATTCCAAGAAATGTTTTTGATTGGCAGTTTTCAGTTTTAATCAAGAGTGGTCATTTAGCCTTATACTCAATACTTTCTTAATGGTTTCTTCTCAAATACTATTACTTTAGGAAAAGTAATTGCCTGTCCTATTGTTTATAGAATCATAGAAAACACTATGACCCTAAAATACTTTTTCCTTAAACACCAGTACTTTCCCATTTTGCTTATGCCATATTCCATCTGCTGAGAATGGTCTTTACTTCTTCAGCTATTTGAAATTCTGTTCGTTCTTTAAGACTCACCTTTATCAGGAAGCTTGCTCATTCTAAGCAGAAGGGATCAATTTTTCTGTTACCTTCTACTCCTGGGACACTAAACATCGTAATAATAGCTCTCACTCTTTTGGGAGCATACTTACTGTATACCAAGCATTGTGCTAAGGATTTTACATATATTATGTCCTTTGATTCTAGCAGCCATTATGTAAAGGAATATTATCTTCATTTTATAAATAAGGAAAATGAGGTTTAGAGAAATGTACAACTTGACGGAAGTCACCTAGCTAGTAAGGGGTAGAGCTGGATTGAAACCTAGGTCTCACTCCAGAGTCACTGTTTTTAATTGTTACATTATGCTGCCTCTCTGTGCATTCTAGAGCAGTTTATATGTATGGCTCATTTCCTGTATAACTTTGTGAGCTTCCTAGAACCAAGGACATTGTCTTATATATCTTTGCTATTTCCCAGAGTGCTAACCACTGCACAGAAAGATACTCAATAAATATTTGTCATTAATTCAACAAGCACTTAGTGTTTATTCAGTGCAGGTATGATGCTAGGTCTAGATGGGATTATAGTGGTGAACAAGACAAAAATCTCTACTTTTGTGGACTAACAATTTAGTAGAATAATTAACGTGACATATGCAAGCAACACTGTCATAAGCATTTTTAAACTTTGGAATGTTAGACATTTTATTTTCCAAAGTGTGAAGGTTTGCTTTGCAGTCAAATATTGTTAAGATAAAAGTGTTTTAAAATATGTTTACAAAAGTAATTATTAATATGTACTATACTTGCAAAAGTTTTGTATATTGTAGGTAGAGGGGATATGTGTAAAAATGTTATGTTTTGATAAGTCCAACATGATGAGCCAGAGAAAATAAATTCTGCAAAACAGTTACAGATATATATTCATTGTGCTTCTCAAGTAATCACATTTTTTACAAATTGAAGGTTTGTGGTAATCCTGCATCTAGCAAGTCTGTCCGTGCCATTTTTCAGTAGCAATTTTCTCATATTGTGCCCTATTTTGTGCTCTGTGTCATATTTTGGAACATCTCACAGCATTTCAGACTTTTTCATTATTTTTGTTTTGGTGATCTGTGATAATTTGATCTTTGATGTATTGTAATTCTTTTGGGGCAGCACAAACCATGCCCCTATAAAATGGAAAACTTTATAAATGTTGTGTGTGTTCTGGCTTCTTTGATCAGCTATTCCCCCATATCTCTCCCTCTTCTCAGACCTCCTATTTCCTGAGATCCAACAATATTGAAATTAGGCCAGTTAATAATCCTACAATGGTCTCTTAAGTGTTCATGTGAAAGGAAGAATTGTACATCTCTCACTATAATTCAAAAGCTAGAAATGATTAAGCTTAGTGAGAAAGCCATGTCAGAAGCCAAGAAAGGCCAAAAGGTAGGCCTCTGGGTACCAAACATTTAGCCAACTTGTGAATGCAAAGGAAAAGTTCTTGAAGGAAATTAAAAGTACTACAGTGAACACATGAATGATAGAAAGTGGTAAAAACAGAGAAGAAGACAAACCATAAGAGACTCTTAAATACAGAACAAACTGAGGGTTGCTGGAGGGCTGTTGAGTGGGGGTATGGGCTAAATGGGTAGTGGACATTAAGGAGGGCACTTGTTGGGATGAGCACTGGGTATTATATGTAAACGGTGAATTACTAAATTCTATTCCTGAAACCATTTTTACACTATATGTTAACTGACTTAGATTTAAATAAAATTTAAAAAAATAAAAATTAAAAAAGAAAGTGAAACAGCCTTATTGCTGGTATGGACAAAGTTTTAGTGGTCTGGATAGAAGATCAAACCATTTACAACACTTCCTTAAACCAAAGCCTAAACCAGAGCAAGGCACTAGTAACTCTCTTCAATTCTGTGAAGGCTGAGAGAGGTGGGGAGGCTGCAGAAGAAAAGTTGGAAGCTAAGAGAAGTTGGTTCATGAGATTTAAGGCAAGAAGCCATCTCCATAACATGAAAGTGGAAGCAAGTGCTAACATAGAAGCTGCAGCAAGTTCTCTGAGATCTAGAAGATGATTAATGGATGTGGCCACACTAAATGACAGATTTTCAATGTAGACAAAACCTGCCATTGGAAGAGGCCATTTAGGACTTCCGTAGCTAGAAAGGAGAAGTCCATGCCTGGCTTCAAAACACAGCCTGACTCCCCTTTTTTCCCCCACTCAGTGTAAGGGAAACTTTATGGAAGCTCCAGGGCCATAGGACTCAGGCAGGAGTCTGCCCTGCAGGCAAAGGAAGAGCTAAGGGAGGGGCCTTATTTGACCTTCCCCTTGGGGCACAGGTTGTTGGTGTGGCTGCATTTCTTGCAGCAGTTGACTGCTCAGGGGTGCAGGTGAGCATAACCCTTAAAGCAGATAATTTTGTCACAGTTTATTTCTGAACGAGCTAGAAGAGGGAAAGAAGGCTCAATGCTGCAGCCCACAGACAAAGCACCAAGTGCAGGGTGAACTCTTTCTGAATATTATAGTGTCAGAGAGTGCAGCCATCCTGTAGCTGTTGGTCTGCAAAAATCAGACACTGCTGGTTACAGGGGATGCTCTCCTTGTCTTGGATTTTGACATTGACATTCCAAATGCTGTCACTGGACCCATTCTAAAGGGTCAGAGTGAGAGTCGGGGTCTTCACAAAAATCTGCATCTCTGCATTTGTTGTTCAGCCACCTTGTTGAAGAGAAAGAGCCAAGCTGACTCTTGTTTGGGGCTAATGCAACGGGTGACTCTAAGTTGAAGCCAGTGTTTGTTGACCATTCCGAAAAATCCTAGGACCGTTAAGAATTATGCTAAATCGACTCTGCCTGTGTTCTATAGATGGAACAAGAGAGCCTGGATGACATCTGATTACAACATGATTACTGAATATTTTTATTTTTATTTTATTTATTTATGTTTTAGAGTGTGCATGTGTGTGAGCAGGACAGGAAAAGAGGGAGAAAGAGAATCTTAAGCAGGCTCCAATGCCCAGCGCAGAGCCCAAGGGCAAGGGGCTTAATTTCACATCTGTGAGCCAAAATTGAGCCAAAATTAAGAGTCAGACACTTAACTAATTGAGCCACCCAGGTGCTCCAATTTACTGAATATTTTAAGCCCATTGTTGTGGCTCAGAAAAAAGATTGCTTTCAAAATATTACTGCTCATTGACAATGCACTTGGTCACCCAAGAACTCCAATGGAGTTGGACGAGGTCATTGTTTTCATGCCTGCTAACATATCTATTCTGCAATTCATGAACCAAGCAGTAATTTTAATTTTCAAGTCTTATTATTTAAGAAATCTATTTCATAAGGCTATAGCTGCCATAGATAGTGATTACTCTGATGGATCTGGGCAAAGGAAATTGAAAACCTTTGGAAAGAATTCACCATTCTAGATTCCTTTAAAAACATTCGTGATTTGTGGAAAGAGGCCAAAGCGTCAACATTCACAGGAATTTGGAAAAATGGATTTCAGCCTCACACAGAGCTCAGATGATGGTTAACATTTTTTTTAGCAATAAAGTGTTTTTAAATTATGTATATTGTTTTTTAAGACATAATGCTACTGCACACTTAATAGACTACAGTATGGTGTAAACATAACTTGTGTATGCATTGGGAAACAAAATCATTTGACTAGCTCTATTGTAATATTTGCTTTATTGTCGTGGTCTGGAACTGAGCCCATAAGATCTCCTAGGTATTCCTATATAGTACTTTTGCTATCACGGTATCTGGGTGCAATTTTAAATATTTTCCAAAGAATTCACACCATATTATTAACATGATTGTCCCTGGAAAGGGGGATTATTTGATTGGGGTGGCGGGAGATATAGGTGAAGAGATCTTTTCACTTTATCTGCATTGATATTTTACTTTTCAAAATAATTGAAATTTTAAAGTACCAAAATATTCTTAATAGAATTTTTTATCTAAAAATATGTTCATGTTGAGTTTTACAGATTTTGCAGCAGGCTGGGTAGACAATGCATCTTCACTCTTGGCTGGTAGAGCCATAGAATGATAGAACTGTGGTCAGGTCAGAGTGGCGACAGAGAGAGCTGAGCATTAAGTTCTTTTTTAAAAAGGTTTTATTTATATAAAAATTTGTCTTTTGTAAGTTAATTCAGTATGATTGGATGATACCCCATCAAATGACTGTCTGGCATCTCAGCTTTTAATATGACTTTTAAAATTCAGATAGAGCAGAAAATGATGACACAAACATTTCAAGAACAAAACTTCTTGCTGGATGCAGCCCATGCCAGTATCACTACTGAGCTACAGAGTGTTCAGAATCAGAAGACCCAGCTCCAGGAACATCTGTAAGTAAATTATAGACAACTTCTTCTGTATCTTTTATTCTTGCCTTTGTATTTCTTATCTTTAATGAGAACATTTAATTCTGCATTTCTTGGGCCAGACACAAAGGTAAAGACTTTGCCCTCAAGGAACTAGTTCTGTTAGAACATTTTGGTAACTGCTGTCAGGCAGTATGCTCTCCAAGAAATGACTCTATTAAAGAACTCTCATTGAGTGCTCATGTCTCCTTGTTCTCTTCCTACAGGGACCATTTAATCCTTGAGCATAATCAGTGTATCCAGAAAGCACAGGATGCTGAGAAGAGGGCAGCCTTGCAGAAAGAGCTGCTGGAATCAACTATTGCAAGATTGCGAGGTGAATTGGAAGCATCGATGCAAGAGAAGAAGTCCCTTCTAGAGGAGAAAAAAAGACTTCAGGAAGAGGTAGAAGAAGCAGATTTATATTACCTCCTGGTTGGGGTGGTGATCTTGTTCTAAAACTATTTTGAGTGCAAGATAAGAAAAGAAATACAGCCCACTCAGATGCAGTTTGTCTGAGTTGCCCATTAAAGAAGTCTTTAGGTAGCTGATCTATGTTTTTTAGCATGTGGAGTAGTCTGTGCCAAACAGCATGCCCTTATACAGCGTTAGTGAATGTCAACTCATAGTTCACACATCCTCATGTTAGTGAAGGGGTCAGATTTAAAAAATTGATTTCCCCTGAAGGAGTGGACAATGGAGGTTAAGGGGGAACAGCCCTGTCTTCCTATTTAGGAAGGTACCATCAGAGTCTGACATGCAGACGTGTCTTTCTAATTTCAGGGCTATTTGTGAAGTCTGCTCTGCCTCAGAGACTCCCTGAGTGGCCCCTTTTCTGAGAGGATGTTCTATCTCTGCAGTGTAGGTATTAATTAACATGCAGGGTGTGTCTGCTATAGTAGAGACTGTCACCTGCTTTAAAATTGACCCATTTCTTTTTTTCCCCTCCTTGGGCAGGTTAATAAAACAGAGAAAGAAATAGCTCAAGAAAAATGCAATTTGGAAAAGGAATTAGCTAAAAACAAGGTACTCCACATTTTATTTGTTGACATTTCACTGTATTTTATTTCCTTCTGTGCCTCTGCCTCCTGTATCAGCTTATCTTACTGAGGAGATGGGTTATTTTGTTGAATACCAAGATGTGGAAGGACAAAGAAGCCCCTGGGCTGGATGCGACTCAGCACTCCAGGCACTGTGGCACAAGGCTGCTTCCAGGGAGCACTTGTTAAGATCTGGCGTTTGCCAGTGAGTCATGACCACCTCTGGCCCTAGTGTTACTGAGTATTTTAGCCAGGAAGTCCCTTGAGAGTGAGCTAATGGTCCTGTGGGAGGCAAAGAGATAATTGCTGACAGAGCTGGGTTTTTTGTTTCCTAAAGCCAATTGGGCTTCCTAAGTACCTATTAGCACCTGTCACTTCATCTGTGAGATACTCTTTTCTGTGTTCTAATAAGATAGAATGGCCAGAGACACAATATAATTCTTATTAAAATAAAATAAAAACATAGCATCATTTTGCTTGCCTGATTTCATTTGTCTGAGCATAACCTAAATGTAAGTTCATGGGGCTAAAAGATATTTGTTCATGAGGGAAATTATATTAGGCCAAGTGATCATGCTTATACAGGGTCCTTTTTTTTTTTTTTTTTTTTTTTTTTTGCCTAATTTGATATTTTTCAAATGTGTATTCATTGTAAAGCTATGTTTTTCTAAAGTCAGACCTATTAAGTTATAATATGCATAGTGAAATTCACTTTTTTTTTAGTGTACAGTTCTGTGAGTTTTGACAAACACATACAATTATATAACTATCATCACAATGAAAATACAGAACACTTCTATCACCTCAGGGAGGCCCCTCGTGCCTCTTTGTTATCAACCTCTTCCACTTCCATCCCTTGACAACCATGGATCTGCTTTTCTGTTCCTTTGGTTATGCCTTTCCCAGAATATCATAAATGGAATCATACAACATGCAGCATTTTAAGTCTGGCTTCTTTTATTTAGCATAAGGTATCTGAAGTTCATCCATGCTGTCATATGTATCAGTTGTTTGTGTTCCATTATATGGATATACCACAATTTCTTTACCCATTTGAAGGACATTTGAGATGGTAAATTTTGGCAGTTATGAATAAAGCCTGTATAAATAATCAAATATGAACATGTATTTTTATTTCTCTTGGCTACTTAACAGAATTTGGAATTCTAGATCCTATGGTAAATATATGTTTGACATAATAATAAACCATTTGACTGTTTTCCAAAGAATCTGTACTATCTTGCCTTCCCATCATTTTCTCTGCATTCTCACCAGCTCTTGGTATTGTTTGTCCTTTTAGTTTTAGCCATTCTGACTGGCATAGGGGGGTGTATTATTGTGGCTGTAATTTGCATTTCTCTAGTGATTAATAATATTGAGCATTTTTTCCTCTGCTTGTCATCCACAACTTGAAGTGTCTCTTCAAATCTTTTAACCACTTTTAATTCAGTTTTTCTTATTATTTTCTTACTGTTGTTTTTTTCTAGAGATTGTAAAACAGTCTTGTATGATTCTTATGTAAAAAATTCTTATTCTTGGGGCGCCTGGGTGGCGCAGTCAGTTAAGCGGCCGACTTCGGTTCAGGTCATGATCTCGTGGTCCGTGAGTTCAAGCCCCACGTCGGGCTCTGTGCTTACAGCTCAGAGCCTGGAGCCTGTTTCAGATTCTGTGTCTCCCTCTCTCTGACCCTCCCCCGTTCATTCTCTCTCTCTGTCTCAAAAACAAATAAACGTTAAAAAAAAAAATTCTTATTCTTTGTATATGTACAAATCTTATATGTGCTTTACATATTTTTCTTCCACTTTATGCCTTATTTTTTCATGCTCTTTCAAAGAACAGAAGTTTTACATTTTGATGAAATCCAACTTATGAATTTTTAAATTTTTGGATCATATTTTTTGTGTCATACTTTTAATTTTGGATCATATCTAAGAAGTTTTTGCCTAACCTAAGGTCACAAAGATTTTCTTTTTTGCTCTCTAGACGTTTATAGTTTTGGGTTTTAGATCAGGGCTATGACCCATTTCTAGTTAATTTTGGATATCATGCAAGGTATAGTTTAAGGTTCATTTTATTTTCAGATGGATTGATTGTTCTAATCCTTTGTATTATTGAGATAATTAGTATGTGATAAATTCACCTTCTTAAAATATACAATTGAGTGATTTCTTAGTATATTCACAAGTCTGTGCAAACATCATCACTATCTAATTCTAGAACCTTTTTATCACCAAAACAAAACCTGGTACCCATTAGCATTCACTCTCCATTCTGCCCTGCCCCCAACCCCTGGCAACTATTGTACTTTCTGTCTCTATGAATGTGTTTATTCTCCCATTTCATATAAATAACATAAAATAGTATGTGGCCTTTTGGGTCTTACCTCTTTACTAGGTATGATGTTTTCAAGGTATGTCCTTGAAATAGTAGTAAATGTCAAAATTTCATTCCTTTTAATGACGGAATAATATTATATTGTGTGACTGCACCAAACTTGACTCAGCCATTCATCAGTTGATAGAGATTTGGTTGTTCCCAATTTCTGGCTGTGAAGAATAATGCAGTGAACATTTGCATACAATTTTTGTGTGTGTAAGCATATCTTTAGGAGTAAAACTGGGTCATATGATAACTATCATTTTGAGAAACTACCAAAGTGTTTTACAAAGTGGCTGCACCATTTTGCAATCTCACCAGCAGTGTATGAAGATTCATGTATTTTCACATTTTCACCTACGTTTGTTATTGTCTGCTTTTTAAAAAATTAATATACCCATCCAAGTGGGTATGAAGTATCTCACAGTGTTTTTTTAACTAAGCTGAAATTCACATAATAAAAAATCAAACACTTTAAAGGGAACAATTCAGTAGCTTTATATATATTTGCAATGTTATGTAACCACCACCTCTGTCTAGTTCCAAAACATTTTCATCACCCAGAAGGAAACCCCATACCCAGTAGGTAATCATTTCCCTCTTTCTTCTCTCCCCTGACAGCAACCAATCTGCATTCTGTCTGTATGGGTCTGCCTATCTGGATATTTCATGTAAATGTAATCATACGATAAGTGATCTTTTGTGTCTGGCTTCTTAGCATAATATTTTTGAGGTTAATTCATGTTTTTGTACATTTCAGTAATCCATACCCTTTTACTCCCTTTTACAGTTGAGTAATATTCACAGTGTGTGTGTATGATGTATATATACACATACCACAATTTGTTTTGTTGATCTGTTCATCTGTTGATAGACACTTGCATTGTTTGCACCTTTGAGCTGTTGTGATTAGTGCTGCTATAAATGTACATATGTGTTGTGCATGTATTTGTTTGAGATACATAGCAAGGAATGGAATTGCTGGGCCATATGGTAATTTTGTTTTAAGTTTCTGAGGAACCACCAGACTGTTGTCCACAGTGCCAAACTATTTTACATTCCCACCAGCAATGTACAAAGATTCCAATTTCTCCACATCCTTACCAACTTTTTTATTTTTTTGTTTTTTAATAATAGCCATCCTAGTAGTTGTGAAAATGGTACCTTGTTGTGATTTTGATTTGCATTTCCCTAATGACTAACAACTAAAGATGTTGAGCCTCTTTTTATGTGCTTATTGGCCATTTGTATATCTTCTTTGGAGAAATGTCTATTTAGATCAGTTGCCCATTGTAAACTGGGTTGTTTTTTAATTGTTCAGTTGTAGGAGTTCTTTATACATTCTGGATGGTAGCTCCTTATCAGATTTGTGATTTGCAGATATTTTTCTCCCATTCTATGAGTTCTGTTTTTTATTTTTTATTTTTTTTAAGAAAGAGCGCAAGCAGGGGAGAAGGGCAGAGGGACAGAGAGAGAGAGAAAGAGAGAGAGGGAAGGAGAGGGAGGGAAAGAAAGAGAATCTTAAGCAGGCTCCATGCTCAGCCCGGAGCCTGATGCAGGGCCCAATCCCATGACCCTAGGATCATAACCTGAGCCAGAATCAAGAGTTGGATGTTCAACTGACTGAGCCACTCAGGCACCCACTATGGGTTCTGTTTTTAAATTTTTAGATTTTTTGACATTCAGTTTACTTATTTATTTTTTTGGTTGTCTGTGCTTTGATGTTACAAAATCAAAGAAACTGGGAAACTGTTGCCTAATCCAAGATCACAAAGATTAACATTTTTTTATTCTAAGAATTTTACAGTTTTTCATATTACATTTAGGTCTTTGATCCATTTTGAGTTAATTTTATATATGGGTTGAGGTAGAGGTTCAACTTCATTATTTTATCTGTGGATATCCAATTGTCCCAGCACTATTTGTTGCAGAGCTGTTCTTTCTCTTGAATAGTGTTGGCTCCTTAGTCAAAACCCAATTTACCATAGATGTATGAATTTATTTCTGGACTTTCAATTCTGTTACACTGGTTTCTATGTCTTTCCTTATGCCCAAACCACACAGTGTTGATTACTGTAGTTTTGTAGTAAGTGTTGAAATCAAGATGCAAGAGCCTTTTTTTGTTGTTGTTAAGATTATTGTGACAATTCTGGATACTTATATTTCTATATGAGTTTTAGGATCAGCTTTTAATTTTCTGCAAAAAAAGGGCAGCTGAAATTTTGATAGAGTTTGTATTAAATCTGTATCTCAATTAAGGGAGTATTGCAATCAATATATTTTTTCTTTTTTTTTTTTAATTTAATTTAATTTAATTTAATTTTTTTTAATATATGAAATTTATTGTCAAATTGGTTTCCATACAACACCCAGTGCTCATCCCAAAAGGTGCCCTCCTCAATACCCATCACCCACTCTCCCCTCCCTCCCACCCCCCATCAACCCTCAGTTTGTTCTCAGTTTTTAAGAGTCTCTTATGCTTTGGCTCTCTTCCACTCTAACCTCTTTTTTTTTTCTTCCCCTCCCCCATGGGTTTCTGTTAAGTTTCTCAGGATCCACATACGAGTGAAACCATATGGTATCTGTCTTTCTCTGTATGGCTTATTTCACTTAGCATCACACTCTCCAGTTCCATCCACGTTGCTACAAAAGGCCATATTTCATTTTTTCTCATTGCCACGTAGTATTCCATTGTGTATATAAACCACAATTTCTTTATCCATTCATCAGTTGATGAACATTTAGGCTCTTTCCATAATTTGGCTATTGTTGAGAGTGCTGCTATAAACATTGGGGTACAAGTGCCCCTATGCATCAGTACTCCTGTATCCCTTGGGTAAATTCCTAGCAGTGCTATTGCTGGGTCATAGGGTAGGTCTATTTTTAATTTTCTGAGGAACCTCCACACTGCTTTCCAGAGCGGCTGCACCAATTTGCATTCCCACCAACAGTGCAAGAGGGTTCCCGTTTCTCCACATCCTCTCCAGCATCTATAGTCTCCTGATTTGTTCATTTTGGCCACTCTGACTGGCGTGAGGTGATATCTGAGTGTGGTTTTGATTTGTATTTCCCTGATAAGGAGTGACGTTGAACATCTTTTCATGTGCCTGTTGGCCATCTGCATGTCTTCTTTAGAGAAGTGTCCATTCATGTTTTCTACCCATTTCTTCACTGGGTTATTTGTTTTTCGGGTGTGGAGTTTTGTGAGCTCTTTATAGATTTTGGATACTAGCCCTTTGTCCGATATGTCATTTGCAAATATCTTTTCCCATTCCGTTGGTTGCCTTTTAGTTTTGTTGGTTGTTTCCTTTGCTGTGCAGAAGCTTTTTATCTTCATAAGGTCCCAGCAATTCACTTTTGCTTTTAATTCCCTTGCCTTTGGGGATGTGTCGAGTAAGAGATTGCTACGGCTGAGGTCAGAGAGGTCTTTTCCTGCTTTCTCCTCTAAGGTTTTGATGGTTTCCTGTCTCACATTCAGGTCCTTTATCCATTTTGAGTTTGTTTTTGTGAATGGTGTGAGAAAGTGGTCTAGTTTCAACCTTCTGCATGTTGCTGTCCAGTTCTCCCAGCACCATTTGTTAAAGAGACTGTCTTTTTTCCATTGGATGTTCTTTCCTGCTTTGTCAAAGATGAGTTGGCCATATGTTTGTAACGTTTATTTATTTTTGAGACAGAGACGGAGCATGAACGGGGGAGGGGCAGAGAGAGGGAGACATAGAATCGGAAGCAGGCTCCAGGCTCTGAGCCATCGGCCCAGAGCCCGATGCGGGGCTCGAACCCACGGAGTGTGAGATCGTGACCTGAGCTGAAGTCGGACGCTTAACAGACTGAGCCACCCAGGCGCCCCTCAATATATTTTTTCTATATAAGAATGTGTCATCTGCAAATAGAGATAGTTTTATTTCTCCCTTTCACATTTTCCTGTCTTTTCTTTCTTTCTTTCTTCTTTATTTTTCCCCCTTGTGTAATTGCCTTGGATAGAATCTCCAATACAACACTGAATAGAAATGGTGAGAGCAGACAGACATCCTTGTCTTGTTCCTCATCTTGGGAAAGCTTTCAGTCTGTCACCATGAAGTATGATATTAGCTGTGGGCTTTTTCTAAACACCCTTTATCAGGATGAGGAAATTTCCTTCTATTCCTGGTTTGGAGAGTTTTTATCATGAAAGTATGTTGAATTTTGTCAATTGCATATTCTATGTCTATCAAGATAATCTTGTAGATTTTGTCCTTTATTACTATGGTATATTACATTGGTTGATTTCAAATATTGAACCAAGTTCTCATTTGGGGGATGAATTTTACTTGCTCATGATGTATAATCCTTTTATGTTGTTTCATTTGGCTTGCTTGTTGAGGATTTTTGAATTGTTATAAATAAGGGATATTGTTCTCTAGTTTTCTTGTGATGACTTTGGGTTTAGTATCCAGGCAATACTGGTCTCTTAAAATGATTTGGTAAGTGTTCCCACCCCTTCTATTTTTGGGAAGAGTTTTTGAGGCACTGGTGCTAATTCATCTTTAAATGTTTTATAAAATTCACCAGAAGCCATCTGGTTCTAGGTTTTTCTTTGTGGGGAATTTTTTGTTTTATTTGTTTTTAATTATTATTATTATTGATTCAATGACTTGTTAGAGATCTATTCACAATTCCCACTTATTTTTTTAGTTAATTTCAATAGTTTTGGCCTTTCTAAGAATTTTACCATTTATCTAGGCTGTCTAATATATTGGCATACAATTGTTCATAGTAGCTCCTTTTCTTCATTTCTTTAAGTTCAATATAATGTTCCTTCTTTCATTCCTAACTTTAGTAATTTGGATCTTTCTTTCTCTCTCCTTTTTGCTTTCTTTCTTTTTTTTTTTTGTTAATACAGTTTAAGGTTTGTCAATTTTGTTCATCTTTTCAAAGAACCAACTTTTGGTTTTACTGACTGTCTCTTATTTTTCTATTCTCTTGTTTCTGCTTTAATCCTCATTATTTTCTTCCTTCTGGTTGCTTGGGTTTAATTTGCTCTTTCTAGTTTTTTTAAGATAGCAGCTTAGGGGGCGCCTGGGTGGCTTAGTCGGTTAAGCGTCCGACTTTGGCTCAGGTCATGATCTCGCGGTCCGTGAGTTCGAGCCCCGCGTCGGGCTCTGTGCTGACCACTCAGAGCCTGGAGCCTGTTTCAGATTCTGTGTCTCCCTCTCTCTCTGACCCTCCCCTGTTCATGCTCTGTCTCTCTCTGTCTCAAAAATAAATAAACGTTAAAAAAAAATTAAAAAAAAAATAAGATAGCAGCTTAGGTTGTTGGTTTATTTTTTTCTTTTTTAACATAGTTTTCTACAGCTATAAATTTCCCTTTAAGCGCTGCTTTAGCTGCATACCGTACATTTTGTCGTGTTTTCATTTTCATTCATCCCAAAGTATTAACTACTTTTGTGATTTGATTTTTGGCTAATTGGTTATTTACAAGTTTTTTGTTTAATTTTCTCATATATGTGACTTTCCCAAATTTCCTTCTTCTATTAATCTAATTTTATTTCATTATGGTTGGAGAACACACTTTATGTAATTCCAGTCCTTTCAGATTTATTGAGAGTTGTCCTGTGGCCTAACATGGTACATTGTGGAGAATGTTGCAATTGCAATTGAGAAAAATACTCAAAAATTGAGTATTCTGCTATTGTTGGGAAGAGTGTTCTATAGATGTCCAGTTGCTTTATAGTGTTGTTAAAGTCATCTGTCTCCTCAATGATCTTCTAATTGTTCTGTTCATTATTGAAAGTGGGATATTGAAGTCGCCAGCTATGTTGAATCATTTATTTCTCTCTTCACTTCTATTAGTTTTTGCTTCATTTGTATTGGGACTCTGTTGTTGTTAGAGGCATATATATTTATAAATGTTATATCTTGATGGACTGACCGTTTTTTCAATATATAATATCTCTCTTAGGCTCTTAGACCCAATTCTAACACAGCAGGGGTGCCCCCCCACCCCACAACACTGAGCAGTTTTTGGATACCAGCAGGGTGTCTGAGAATTCAACTCAATTCTTACAGTGTCTACCCAGAGATAGCATTAGATTTCACAGATTAAGGGTTCAGTCCTACAAGACTTCTCCCACCCCTGACCTCCCACTTCAGATGCCACTCATGAGCTCCAGGCTCTTGTGCTTCGGACCTATTGACTATAGATTGGAGGTTCCAACAACCTTCTCCTTAGATTCTTTTAATTTTCAAGAGTGGCTTACAGTATTCAGGGAAACGTGCTTACTAGTTTATTAAAGGATATGATAAATGATACAAATCAACAGCCAGATGAAGAAATACATAGGGTGAGGTATGGAAAAAGGACAACAAGTTTCTATGCCCTCTCTAGGCATACCACTCTCTCCAATTTCCATGTATTCACCAACTCAGGAGCTCTTGGAACCCAGTCCTTTGGGGGTTTCATAGAGGCTTCACTGCACAGTTATGATTGACTAGGTCATTGGCCATTGGATGATTCATTCTTCAGCCCTCTTTCCTCCCTGGAGGTTAGGGGCTAGGACTGAAAGGTCCAACCCCCTAATCACTTGGTTGGTCCTCCTGGCAATCAGCCCCCCCCTTGGGTGGGGTTCAAAAGTTTCCTTCTTTATTAACAGGACACCCATTTCACCATTATGGCTCTGAAATGTTTTCAGGGAACTGTGGATGAAGACCACATATATCTGAGAAATGTATTTTGGTCACCTGAAAGACCAAACATATTTCTTTAATTTTTTTAATTTTTTTCAAATATATTTCTTATAAACCATTATATTATACTAGTCTTCTTTGTCTCACACATTTTTTGTCTTAATGTAGTTTTGTCTGATGTTAATATAGCTACTTCAGCTCTTTTCAGGTTATTGTTTACATGATATACCTTTTTCCATTGTTTTACTTTCAACCCATTTGTGTCTTTGAATCTAAAGTGTGTCTCTTATAAATAGCATACAGTTGGATCTTTTAAAAGATGCATTCTGCCTATCTCTGCTTTTTTTGGTGGAGTGTTTAATCTTTTTATATTTAACATAATTACTGATAAGATAGGATTTACATTTGCTACTTTACTCTTTATTTTTTATGTCTTATATGCTTTTTGTTCCTGTCTCCATTACTGTCTTTTTCTGTGTTAAGTAGATATTTCTGGTGCACTATTTTAATTCTCTTATTCTTTCTTTTACTGTATATTTTTGCATTATGGGAAACCAAGAAAGTTACAAACAAAAAAATACGTATACAAACACCTTTTAGGGGTGTCTGGGTGGCTCAGTCAGTTAAGTGCCTAACTTGATTTCAGCCCAGGTCATGATGTCACGGTTCATGAGATCAAGCCCTGTGTCAGGCTCTGCACTGACAGCGCAGAGTCTGCTTGGGATTCTCTCTCTCCCTTTCTCTCTCAAAATAAATAAACATTTAAAAACCAAAACAAGAAAACACTCTTTTATATATACCTATATTGCTACCTTTATTGTAGCAGCTGTACGATTTATTTCTTTATGTGAATTTCAGTTATTATCTAATCCCTTTTTATTTCAACTTGAAGAACTCTCTCTCATGTTTCTTCTAGGACATTTTTTTCTAGCCCCATAGCCCCACCAGAGAGTGGACCCTGGTCCAGACCTACACAATTTTCATTGAGATTAAAGAGAATTGAGCAATCTCTATCAAAATAACACCAGCATTGTTCACAGAGCTAAAAAAAAAAAAATCCTAAAGTGTGTACGGAACCAGAAAAGACCCCAAATGGCCAAAGTAAATCTTGAAAAAGAAAACCAAAGCTGGAGGCATCACAATCCCGGACTTCAAGCTGTATTACAAAGCTATAATCATCAAGACAGTATGGTACTGGCACAAAAACAGACACTCAGTGGAACAGAATAGAGAACCTAGAAATGTGCCCACAAACATATAGCTGACTAATCTTTGACCACGCAGGAAAGAATATCTTCAGAAAATGGTACTGGGAAAATGGACAGTGACATGCCAAAAAATGAACCTGGACCACTTTCTTATACCATACACAAAAATACACTCAAAATGGTTGAAAGACCTGAACATAAGACAGGAAGCCATGAAAATCTTAGAGGAGAAAGCAGGCAAAAACCTCTTTGAACTTGGCTGCAGCAACCTCTTACTTAACAGATCTCTGGAGGCCAGGGAAACAAAAGCAAAAATGAACTATTGGGGCTTCATCAAAATAAAAGTTTCTGCACAGTGAAGGAAACAATCAGCAAAACTAAAAGGCAACTGATGGAATGGGAGAATATATTTGCAAGTGACTTATCAGATAAAGGGTTAGTATCCAAAATCTATTGAGAACTTACCAAATTCAACACCTCAAAAACAAATAATCCAGTGAAGAAATGGGCAAAAGACATGAACAGACACTTCTCCAAAGAAGACATCCAAATGGCCAACCGACACCTGAAAAAATGCTCAACATCACTCATCATCAGGGAAGTACAAATCAAAACCACACTGAGATACCACCTCATACCTGTCAGAGTAACCAACATTAACAACTCAGGCAACAACAGATGTTGGCAAAGATGCAAAGAAAGGGGATCTCTTTTGCACTGCTGGTGGGAATGTAAACTGGTGCAGCCACTCTGGAACATAGTATGGGGGTCCCTCAAAAAATTAAAAATAGAACTACCCTACGACCCAGCAATTGCACTACTAGGTATTTATCCATGGGATACAGTTGTGCTGTTTCAGAGGGACACATGCACCCCCATGTTTATAGCAGCACTATCAACAATAGCGAAAGTATGGAAAGAGCCCAAATGTCCATCGATGGATAAATGGATAAAGAAGATGTGGTATATATATATACAATGGAGTATTACTTGGCAATCAAAAAGAACGAAATCTTGCCATTTGAAACTACATGGATTGAACTGGAGGGTATTATGCTAAGTGAAATTAGTCAGAGAAAGACAAAAATCATATGACTTCATTCATATGAGGACTTTAAGAGAAAAAACAGATGAACATAAGGGAAGGGAAACAAAAATAATATAAAAACAGGGAGGAGGACAAAACAGAAGAGACTCATAAATATGGAGAACAAACTGAGGGTTACTGGAGGGATTGTGAGAGGGAGGATGGGCTAAATGGGTAAGGGGCACTAAGGAATCTAATCCTGAAATCGTTGTACCATATGCTAACTAATTTGGATGTAAATATTAAAAAATAAAAAATAAAATAAAAAAAAAATAGAACTACCCTGCAACCCAGCAATTGCACTACTAGATATTTAACCAAGGGTACAGGTGTGCTGTTTTGAAGGGGCACATGCACCTGATGTTTATAGCAGTGGTATCGACAATAGCCAGAGTATGGAAAGAACCCAGATGTCCATCAATGGATGAATGGATAAAGAAGATGTGCTATGTGTACACAATGGAGTATTACTCAGCAATCAAAAAGAATGAAATCTTGCCATTTGCAACTACGTGGATGAAACTATGCTAAGCGAAATTAGAGAAAGACAAACATACGATATCACTCATATGAGGAATTTAAGATACAAAGCCGATGAACATAAGGGAAGGGAAGCAAAAATAATATAAAAACAGGGAGGGAGACAAAACATAAGAGACTCTTAATTATAGAGAACAAACAGGGTTGCTCGAGAGGTTTGGGAGGGGAGTTGGGCTAAATGGGTAAGGGGCATTAAAGAATCTACTTCTGAAATCATTGTTGCACTATATGCTAACTAACTTGGATATAAATTAAAAAACAAATGAATTACAAGAAAAAAGAATTGACATTTTAGCAATATTGAATCTCATACATGAACATGACATATCTCTCCATTTTATTTAGGTTTTTAATTTCTCTTATCAGTATTTTGTTTTGAGCATACTAAACATTGGACATATTTTAGATTTGTACCAAATAATTTCATGGGTTTTGGTACTATTACAAATGGTACACTTTTAAGAAATATCAATTTCCAATTGTTTGTTGCTAGTATATAAAAATACAATAGAGTTGCATACTCATATCCTTCAACCTTACTGAAGTCACTTATTCTAGTATCTTTTTTGTAAATGTTTTGGGATTTCCTATGTAGGCAATCATATTTGTTATAAGTAGAGATTTTTATTTCTCCATTTCCAATCTCTATGCCTTCTATACTTTTTCTTACCTTATTGCTGATAAGGTGCAGATATCCTTGCTTTTTTCCCAGTGTTACGGAGAAACATTCAGGTCTTTCACTTTTAAGATATTAATTGTAGGGGCTCCTGGGTGGCTCAGTCAGATGGGCATCTGACTTTGGCTCAGGTCATGATCTTAGAGCTCGTGAGCTCAAGCCCCGTGTCCAGCTCTGTGCTGGCGGCTTGGCGCCTGCTTTGGATTCTGTGTCTCCCTCTTTTCTGCCCCTCCCATGCTCACACTTTGTCTCTCTCTCTCGGTCTCTCTCTCTCTCCCCTTCAAAAATTAAATAAACATTAAAAAAATTTTAATAAATGATATTAATTGTAGGTGTTTTATAGATACACTTGATCAGGTAGAGATGGTTCCCTTTCCTTTCCAGATTGCTGAGTTTTTATCATAAATGTTGAATTTTGTGAAATGCTTTTTCTGCATCTATATAAATTGCCATTATAGTTTTTCTTCTATATATTATAGTCTACTAATTAATTTCGGGTGTTCAACAAGGTTTGTATTACTGGGATAAACTTGGTCCTGGTTTGTTATCCTTTTTATATATTGTAGGATTCATTTTACTAGTATTTTTGAGGAGGACTTCTGCATCTGTATTCATTAGCTTAAATGAATATTTAAGTAAATATCAAGTACCAGAAGGACTTCTACTTCTAGTATATGTGAATTAGGTAATTTGTCACAATCCTCCTTCTGAAGACTAGAAAAGCTGAAAAAATGTAAAAGAAAAGGAAAAAAAGTTTAAAAGAATTCTCAGAGCTGTCAGACTACAAATCCCTGCATTTAGACACAGGATAACATGTTCATACAATAACTGCTATCTTACAATTACAAATGTCATTTAAAAAAATTTTTTTAATGTTTGCTTATTTTTGAGAGAGACAGAGCTTGAGCAGGGGAGGGGCAGAGAGAGAGGGAGACACAGAATCCAAAGCAGGCACCAGGCTCTGAGCTGTCAGCAAAGAGCCTGACGCGGGGCTCAAACCCACGGACCGCGAGATCATGACCTGAGCCGATGTCAGACACCCAACCAACTGAGCCACCCAGGCTCCCCACAAATGTCATTTTAAAAGCAAGATAATGCTTTTGGATCTGGCATAAATAGATTTCTTTTCTCCTTTTGTGTTTCAAAGGTAGACATAAATACATTGACCCACAACCTACAGACTCTAGAGGAAAAGAATAAGCACCTGTCAGAACAAATGGCTTCCCTAGAACTTCAGCAAGTCCCTTCTGATTACAATGAGGTGGGTATATAAAGGTCAGTCTAAATTAGGAATTAATGACTAGTGTGTTTTAAAAAATCAGAAGTTAGGGGCGCCTGGGTGGCTCAGTCGATTGAGCGGCCAACTTCGGCTCAGGTCATGATCTCGCGGTCTGTGAGTTCGAGCCCCGCATCGGGCTCTGTGCTGACAGCTCAGAGCCTGGAGCCTGTTTCAGATTCTGTGCCTCCCTCTCTCTGACCCTCCCCTGTTCTTGCTCTGTCTCTCCCTGTCTCAAAAATAAATAAAACGTTAAAAAAAAATTTTTTTTAATAAAAAATCAGAAGTTAGGAGATGGATTTTCTTCATTTGTGTTTTAATAATTATCATTTAGTCCTGAATAACTCGGGCTGACTATGGCAGAGAGCCCTACAAGTGCTCAAACAGTAAAAGATTAATAAAACAAGAATTTAAGGCAGCTAATAAACATCTGCCTCCACAGATGATCTATAATACTGAAAAGCATGAATATTTCTAATGTTTTAAAATACTTCCTATTCCATAAATTATGAGGCAGAAGGCTGTATTTTTCTTTTGCTTTTTTGACATTTCCATTAGGCAATCAGTAATAAGTACGATTTCTAAAAGCTGTTTGACACAGTCAGTGCAATACAAATAAATGGTAGAGTTTAGACCATCTCTAAGTGGAGGATATTTAAAGAGATTCTCATTCTGTTAAGCAGCTAGTAAGTTTCCTGTGTGCTTTTGAGTACTTGAAAAAGAATTAGTTACTGCTTCTATAACATGCAAATCACCTCTGAAAACTGCATAGAAGACCCTGGTGTGAGTCTGTCTTGATCTGAGTTAAATTCTTTCAGACTCTGTCATAAGCTGCACATTACTTCAATTGTGAAATCCTAGAGAATAATCTAATACATTTTCATGGCCTTAGAGCCAGACGGCCGGCATTTCAATTTTGGCTATGACCTCGAGTATGAGCCTTAACCTCTCTGAGCCTCAGTTTCTTAATCTGTCAAAGTGGGGGAAGTAATACCATTATTAGGAGGTTGTTGGAGGATTTAGTAAGTTAATACATTAAAGCATGTAGCAGATAACTAACATTTATTGAATTTTTAGTATTTGAACTGTCCCAGAAAAAAGGCTTTTAAGTTCCTCTTATAGCAACAAGGTGCATTAGCTCTAGCTCCTGGTACTATCTCAGACCAACCCTCCCTTCCCAAGATTAAAGATTTATCCATGTCCTCTGCTTGTTGGCCATGTATCAGCTAGACTTATCAGCCTACTGGCTCCTGGTCTTTCTGGAAGACTACATCTCAGTCTCTCTGATTCTTTCAGTGCCCCCCTGCCAGTGAGTAGGCCTGTGGCCTTACCCTATTAGTGACTTTGACAGATCCTGCTAATGATTTTGTCAGTGTTGATTCTTGCTTTCTCACCACACCTCTTAAGGTCTCCCAATGATAAACCACACCTCAGGTCCAGCTTGTAGTTCTGTCTCCACATAGAATTTTCTCTGACCAGGCCTGCCTGGAAGTCCTCCAGTTGGCTGTATGAGTATTGAGAAATGAGGTTGAGATGTCAGTATTTGTTTGGTTTTTAATCTCAGCAATATCATTAAACTTATCACCGTTCAATGCTGGCAGTGTATGTTTGTTCTTTGGGAATTCACACTTGAAATTCTCAATACGAGTTACCTTTCTAGTATAATCTGTTACTGGTTTTTGGAGA
Source organism: Panthera onca (assembly GCF_046562875.1). Classification (NCBI taxonomy): domain Eukaryota; kingdom Metazoa; phylum Chordata; class Mammalia; order Carnivora; family Felidae; genus Panthera; species Panthera onca. Next base: position 38,957,775 of record NC_138346.1, on the reverse strand, counting down.
TATGCTTATGAGTGTATGTTGTGTAGGCCACACCACAGATTTGAAGTTAGACCTGGTTTCGACCCTCAAGGTTCCATTTACTGTGTGGCCTGGGCAGGGCTTAAACCCTATGGCCCTTGGGGCTAAGGAGATCTCCCTTAATCACAGCACACTGTGTCTGCACATATCAAAATGGTAACTTTGTGAATTAGAAATTGACCTGTTGATGCATGTGCCTTCACTGTCTTCTAATGCAAGAGCCATAGTTACTCATCTTTACACTCCCTTGCCTAGCATAGCACCTAATACATAATAGGTATTTAAAAATTTTTTTTTAATTTTTTTATGTTTATTCTTGAAGGAGAGAGACAGAATGAGAGTGGGGGAGGAGCAGAGAGAGAGGAGACACAGAATTCTAAGCAGGCTCCAGGCTCTGAGCTGTCAGCACAATCTGTGAGATCATGACTTGAGTGAAGTCAGTCGCCCAACCGACTGAACCACCCAGGCACTCCCATAATAGGTATTTTAGAAAGATTGAGTAGAACACAAGGAGGGTCACGTCTGTCTTACCAGTGCATGAGGATTAAATATCATATTGTGCGTAAAGTACCCATCACAGTGCCTAGCATACTTAATACACGTGTAAACATTATTCTCTTTTCTTCTTCACACCAATTTTGGGCTTATTTTTATTATTTCAGCCTTTAATGATGGTATAATTTAAGTCTATTACTATAGTCAGTCATGCAGGGAACCACAGTGAGAAATGATCCAAATGGATTTTTTTTTTTAAGCTGAGTGCATAGCCCGACATGGGGCTCAATCCCACGAACTGTGAGATCATGACCTGATTTGAAAGCAAGAGTCTGACGGAGCCACCCGGGTGCCCCTTCTTTTGGATTTTAAACATACATTTTCAAACAGTAGCACTAGACAGAAGTATAGTTCCCTATGCAACCAGGACTTCAATGATTTGAAATTAAACCGTGAATTAAATGTAGTATTTCTTACAACTAGGATGACATTCAGTGCACACTCATGTAGGTGTCCAAGTTGGCTCAGTTTGCTGTGGCCCATGCAAACCAGTTGTTAAATATTTTGAATAAAATCCCTGCATACAGGGGTGCCTGTCTTAGTAGAGCATGCAACTCAATCTCAAGGTTGTGAGTTTGAATCCTCACTTTGGGTGTGGAGATTACTTAAAAATAAAATCTTCAAAAAACTCCCTGCTTACAATCTGCTCATAAAATAGCTTTATCAAGATGCTAGTATCTTTTGGTTTCATGTATTCCTCTAATAGCCTTCTAACTTTCACAGCTCATCTTAATTTTAAAAATGATTTTAGAAATCATTTTGTGGCTTACAATTGATCCTTGTCAACCTACCTTTTATTTCTTAAGATAATTTTATGTTTGCTTCCTGCTTTTCCAAGGAGTGATATCTTTGTATATCAGTTAAAATGCATATTCTAACAATTAGCATTTTTCTTGGTATTCTAATTCTCAAGTGATTCTCCAATTTCTCTTTTGCTTGCATATTAATGGTCTTTTTAGTATATTGCCAAGATTTTTTATGCAAAGGTTAATCTCTGGCCTTCCACAACTCAGAATCTGAGATATTCACTCATTTAAGTGCTCCCTAATTTCTGGTCTTCCGTTGATTCTCTTAAATATAAGCCCTATTTAAATAATCTGGACACAATAATTTAAACTACTGCTTTAACATCTGCTTTCCCTTAGCAACTGGAACAACTGGAACAATTTCTTTTCTGTTTGTTGTGAATTTAAATAAGTGACCTTGTGTCAAATATCACATTTTGATTTTGCTTAGACAGTTTACTCTATCACTGTGTTAACATTCTCTTAGGTGACCAAAAAAGAGGAAATCATTTTTAAAGTATATTTAAAAGATTAATGGAATTTCTTTATGCCTTTGCCTAAAAGAGGGAACTTTATTGAGGTAAAAAGTGCCATTATTTAAAAAATTCCTGGACATCTTTTATAAGAGACCCAGATCATTTAAGTTACTGTGAAAAAAAAAAGACTTCATATTCCAAGAAGACAAGCAAAGTTATCTTTGAGTGTTTGTTATAGCTAGCATATTTTAGGTTTAAATCTAGCTCTTGGTATTTTATATTGCACTTTATAGCACATGGGGCACCTCAATTTATAGAACTTAGAACTGAATTTTAAATACCTATGCTTTTGTGGTTATGGTATAGTTTTGTTTTTGTAACATCATTGGCCATCCTTGTTTATTTTGCTGAAGACTTGGTCAGAACATTATCCCAAATGTTGTGTTCATGGAATGTTTTTACCTCATAGTTTCCAAAATAGAAAGTATTGTGGGAAAGGGGGACTGTATGTGTTACACTGACAGAAAATTAATTGATGATTAATTTTATGGTAATATGTTCTAACCTCCTATTTATTGATAACAGTCTATATTTCCGTGAGGTTATTTTGTGTGGTTTTTTTAAAATTTTTTTTAATTAAAAATTTTTTTTATTAAATATAACTTACTGTCAAATTGGCTTTTTAATTTTTTTAATGTTTATTTATTTTTGAGAGAGAGAGGTAGAGTGTGAGTAGGGGAGGGGCAAAGAGCGAGGGGGGACACAGAATTTGAAACAGGCTCCAGGCTCCGCCTTATCAGCACAGAGCCTGATTCAGGGCTCCAGCCCACGAACAGTGAGATCATGACCTGAGCCGATGTCAGACACTTAGTCTGCTGAGCCACCCAGGAGCCCCACCCTTAGTTTATTTTGAAACCAATACTTTATTGGCCTGAATGCTTTAAAAAAATAATTTCCTTTGCCTTAGTGGGAACCACATATAGTGATTAAAATTGAAAGTTTAAGAAACAATGTATGAATATGTATAATTATGTATGAAATAAATACTGGTCTGATAGGACAAACACTTAGATGGGCCATAATGGTTAACCCACTGATGCCAAAAATTGGATATAAATTTTTATATTGAATGTGCATAATTGGGGGTGGGTTGTATAGAAGAACTAATCACTCTTTATGGCTTTTCCATAGGTTTTTATCAAGCCTAGAATGTCTAAAATGGCCTAATTCTTCTGGCCAAGGCAACTACCAAAGAGAAAACAATGCTCCAGACTAGTGTACCCTCTTGTAGAACATATGCTATCATGAAAGTATTTTGAACCCAAGAAGAAATGAGTTACATGTTATTACATAGTAATCTAGTTTGGAATGTGTTTTTGCTTTTATTTGGAAAATATTCATAACACTTGAAATAAAGTGCACTACAAAGTGGTAACTAAGGAATAGCTATAACAGTGTTGGAGATGGTGAGAATTATCTCTTGTATAAATTCATATCTCTACATATGTTGACATCTTTATTAACTTGCCTAAAGTTGAACATAAAACAAGTCTAAATTCTTTGGATTTAAATGCTGAAAAGGCCTCCTGGTCTATAGTAACTATGTCAATGTAGGATATTTACCAGCGTTAATAACACTTCCCACTAAAGATTTACTGCAAATGATCCATAGTGCAGCTCATTGGCCAATGTGATTAAGAATTTGCATTCTCTTGGGGCACCTGGGTGGCTCAGTTGGTTGAGTGTCCAACTTCAGCTGAGGTCATGATCTCACAGCTCGTGAGTTCGAGCCCTGCGTCGGGCTCTGTGCTGACAGCTTGGAGCCTGGATCCTGCTTCAGATCTCTGTCTCCCTCTCTTTCTGCCCCTAACCCACTCCCATTCTGTCTCTGTCTCTTTCAACAGTAAATAAACATTAAAAAAAAAAAAAAGAATTTGCGTTCTCAGTTACATTTGCTTTTGTGTGTATTATTCTTGCAGTTTATTTGTGAAGATGATTTTGACATAAGGCAAATATCAGTATGTCCTTCTGTTAAGATATAACACTGAAATAGATCATGGAAGGTGAAAATTTCCATATTCAATCACTAATATGTAATCACTCCAAATTCAATCACTGGAGTACCAACAAGGACCAAAATTTAATCAAAATGAAACTGTATTTTATACTTATTTTTTCTGAAAAAGTCTGAGGAAAAAGACATATAAAAAATAACTGTCATTATTAAAGGCTGTTTGAATGATAAAATATGTAATTTCTTGAAATATAGAGCCTTCAGTAGTGTTTCTCCAGGATAACACTGTGTAGAGTACTTGATCAGACAATATTGGAATTTCCAATAAATGTTTCTTTTGTTCAGAGATTTTTTTTTACTCCCTCTTGCATGGTAACTGAAGTGTCTTCTGTCTACACAGTTGTAATGATTTGCAGCTCCTGTTTTCTTAAAGAAATGTGTAATCTTTAAACTGCATATCTGCAACCGCTGATACAACCACCCCACATCTGGGTTGGATTGCAACTACAGGGGTGCCTGTGTGGCTCAGTCTGTTAAGCGTCCAACTCTTGGTTTTGGCTGGCATCATGATCTCACAGTTCATGGAACTAAGCCCCATATCCCTGCTTGGGATTCTCTCTCTTCCTCTCTTTCTGCCTCTCCCCCGATCATGCCTGCTCATGTGCGCTCGCTCGCTCTCTCTCTCTCTCTCTCTCTCTCTCCCTCAAAATAAATAAGTAAACTTAGAATAAGTAAGCAAAAAACTACAAACTCTGGGACATTTAAGGCACTCATACTTTCACTAGCAATCCTTTAATGTTGCATATTACCACTATGATCAGCTATGTAGGGAAAAACTAAGAGGCAGCAAAGACAAATAAATATGAATCCTGGTTTCATCACTGTAGAAATGATAAGAGTATAAATGCTTGTTCAGAAAATGGTTGTTCCTTTCTCTGCCAAGGTACTGATACCTGTGTTTGCTTTCCCAGCTGGCTCAACAGCAGGTGGAAAAGGTCTTGGGAAGAATTACTGAGAGTAAAAATAAACTGGCCTATGAAAAGGGAAAACTCCAGGTATGAGATTTTATTTTCTGATTTGTGTTGTCTAATTTTTTAATGCCAATTATCAAGCTAAATATAATAAATGATGGATTTTGAGAGGACCTAGCTCTATTAATTCTCTAACTTTGGACAAGTTTTTGAACCCTCCTAAGTTTGTTGCCTCATTAAGTAAAATCAGGTGATTGTTGTTCACATATCTGTAATATAATACTGAAACTAAAATTGTGAAACCAGATCCCATTCTGTAGCTATTGAAAGTTGTATTATGATTGTTTTGTGCATGGCCACTCACTAAGAATGTTAGAGAGCTCATGCTCTCTTTTTTGCTGAATTTTTATAGCATTCTTAAAAAGAAATAACCCTGGATATTGGGACTCAAAGGCAATAGACTTGAGTGACTGGGATGATACTATTATTTTGCTTCCTGTGTGTTTTATCTCTATAGTACCTACAGAGCAGGAAGCTGGCCACTGATACCCAACTCCAGTGGAAATGCTAAATGAAATATAAATCAGTGGTTCACAGCCTTAGCTACACATCACAAATTGAGGAGTTTTTTAAATACCTCATGCAGGGCAGTATATGATAGTCGCCATTTACTTGGAAATGAATCAGAAAAAGAAAAAACACTTTGATGGATAGAGGAAGTTGATAGATGGATTGATATGTGATGAGCAAGTTTAAAAAAATTAATTGTGGAATTTGGATGGTGAGGGTATGCATATTCACAGTAAAATGAATTTTACTGTATATTTATAAAATGCAAGGGGAAAATTCCCCATGACAAGGCTTGCACCCCAGAGCAATTAGATCAGAATCTCAGGGAGTAGGTCCTAGGCTTCAATACTTTTAAGTTCCCCAGTGATTCCAGTATGCAACCATACATGAGGACCACTGGATTCAATGGTACGAAGTCCAGTTAGGCTTGGCAACCAAAGAGCTGATTTAATTAAGTGATCTCACTAGAGACATGTAAAACGTGTCAATGTTAATCTCATCTCATCTGCTCAAGGAGCTTATTATAGGGTTAGGAGATGAGATTGGCCCTTATGTCAGGCTATGTGAAAGATGATAAACCATGGTTGTGAAACCGTATGTTGGCCACTAAAAACATAAGGCTATTTGGCCACAATTTGTGTGCTTTTAATTAATATTTTCTAGAGCCAATGATACATTTAAGTATAATATACATTTATACTTGTGTAACCTCGGACGAGTCTTAATTTTCTTGAGTTTCATCTTTTTTTAAAAAAATTCAGTTCCTTTAAAATGTTTTTATCAGGGGTACCTGGGTGGCTCAGTTGATTGAGTGTCCAACTCTTGATATTGGCTCATGTCATGATCTCCGGGTCATGGGATCAAGCCCCCACATCAGGCTCCGCACTGAGTGTGAGGCCTGCTGAAAATTCCTCTCTCTCTCTCCCTCTGTCCTTCTCCCCTGCTTGCACGCTCTCTCTCTCTCTCTCTCTCTCTCTCTCAAAAAAAAATTAAAAAGTTCAATAGTAATTGTGATAATTTAACAGTTGTTTCTTTACTGGTGCATTCAATAACAAGATCTAATGGTGTTCTTATAAACTCTATTAATTTCAAACTGGTGATAAGCACAAACAGCTTTTCAAGATATTTGCAATAACTATTCTATAATATGAAAATATCTGTGATGTCTATTGGAGACAAAGTAACAGGTTAGACTAATACTACTGTGGTTTATTGCCTACATTTAAAAATTTTTTAGGGGCACCTGGGTGGCTCAGTCAGTTGAGCGTCCGACTTTGGCTCAGGTCATGATCTCATGGTTTGTGAGTTTAAGTGCTGCATTGGGCTCTGTGCTGACAGCTGAGACCCTGGAACCTGCTTCGGATTCTGTGTGTGTCGCTCTCTTTGCTCTTACCCCACTTGCGCTCTCTCTCTCTCTCTCTCTCTCAAAAATAAACATTAAAAATTTTTTTAAAAAAATTTTAATTGAAGTATAGTTGACATTCAATACTATATCATTTTAGATGTTTAACATAATGAAATGGTAAGTATATACATTACAAAATGCTTACCCTAAGTGTAGTTACCATATGTCACCATACAAAGTTACTATAACATTATTGGCAATATTCCCAATGCTGTACTTTTAATCCCTGTCACTTATTTGCACGTCTTAATCCCCTTGACCTATTTCACCCTCCTCCCCTCTGACAATCACCAGTTCTCTGTATTTATGAATCTGTTTTTTTTTCTTATTTCTATATACTATTTTTAATGGCTCAAGAGTAGGCTATCTTATGAATGCATCTTCTGAACCATTTCTTGCTGTACAGTTATCTAAGAATATATCAAGCACTGTGCCAAGTGACAGTACAAGGAGGCAGGTACTGTAATTATGCCCATTTATAGGCAAGGAAATGGAAGCATAAGGAATTTAAGTAATTTTCGTAAGGTCTCACAGTTCTTGTGTTGCACAGCCAGGATTTAATCTAAGCGGTCAGATTGCAGCCCCTAAACACCAAACAATTACACTATGTAACCATGATTTAACTGCTCTCATATTGTTGGACGTTTACGTTTTTTAATTAAAAAACTTATAAATCCTTGTTTAATCTTTGCATCCATGATGATATTATTAACTAGATTTGCTTTTATCTCATTCTACTATTTTTTTAAATTTTCTATAATTTATTTTTTATCATTTACATCCAAGTTAGTTAGCACATGGTGCAACAATGATTTCAGGAGTCGATATCTTAAGCCCCTTACCCATTTAGCCCATCCCCCCTCCACAATCTCTCCAGCAACCCTCTGTTTGTTCTCCATATTTAAGAGTCTCTTATGTTTTGTCTCCCTCCCTGTTTTTATATTATTTTTGCTTCCCTTCCCTATGTTCATCTGTTTTGTATCTTAAATTCCTCATATGAGTGAAGTCATATGATGTTTGTCTTTCTCTGACTGATTTTGTTTAGCCTAATACCCTCTAGTTCTATCCACGTAGTTGCAAATGGCAAGATTTCATTCTTTTTGATTGCTGAGTAATACTCCATTGTATATATATATACCACATCTTCTTTATCCATTCATCCTTCATTGGACATTTGGGTTCTTCCCATACTTTGGCTATTGTGGATAGTGCTGCTATAAACATTGGAGTGCATGTGTCCCTTCAAAACAGCATACCTGTACTAAATACCTAGGAGTGCAATTGCTGGGTCGTAGGGTAGTTCTATTTTTAATTTTTTGAGGAACCCCCATACTGTTTTCCAGAGTGGCTGCACCAGCTTGCATTCCCACCAACAATGCAAAAGAGATCCTTTTGGGGCGCCTGGGTGGCGCAGTCGGTTGAGCGTCCGACTTCAGCCAGGTCACGATCTCGCGGTCCGTGAGTTCGAGCCCCGCGTCAGGCTCTGGGCTGATGGCTCGGAGCCTGGAGCCTGTTTCCGATTCTGTGTCTCCCTCTCTCTCTGCCCCTCCCCCGTTCATGCTCTGTCTCTCTCTGTCCCAAAAATAAATAAAAAACGTTGAAAAAAAAAAAAAATTAAAAAAAAAAAAAAAAAGAGATCCTTTTTCTTTGCATCATCGCCAACATCTGTTGTTGCCTGAGTTGTTAATGTTAGCCATTATGACAGGTGTGAGGTGGTATCTCAGTGTGGTTTTGATTTGTATTTCCCTGATGATGAGTGAAGTTGAGCATTTTTTCATGTGTCAGTTGGCCAACTGGATGTCTTTGGAGAAGTGTCTATTCATGTCTTTTGCCCATTTCTTCACTGGATTATTTGGTTTTTAGGTGTTGAGTTTGATAAGTTCTCTGTAGATTTTGGATACTAATCCTTCATCTGATACATCATTTGCAAATATCTTCTCCCATTCTGTTGGTTGCCTTATAGTTTTGCTGATTCTTTCCTTCCCTGTGCAGAAGCTTTTTATTTTGATGAGGTCCCAATAGTTCATTTTTGCTTTTGTTTCCCTGGCCTCCAGAGATCTGTTGAGTAAGAGGTTGCTGCGGCTGAGTTGAAAGAGTTTTTTCCTGCTTTCTCCTCTAGGATTTTGATAGCTTCCTATCTTATGTTTAGGTCTTTCATCCATTTTGAGTGTATTTTTATGTATGGTGTAAGAAAGTGGTTCAGGTTCATTTTTCAGCATGTCACTGTCCAGTTTTCCGAGCCCCATTTGCTGATGAGACTGTATTCCATGGATATTCTTTCCATGGATATGGATATTCTTTCCTGCGTGGTCAAAGATTAGTCAGCTATATGTTTGTGGGTCCATTTCTGGGTTCTCTATTCTGTTCCACTGAGTGTCTGTTTTTGTGCCAGTACCATACTGTCTTGATGATTATAGCTTTGTAATATAGCTTGAAGTTGGGATTGTGATGTCTCCACCTTTGGTTTTCTTTTCAAGATTTCTTTGGCTATTTGGAGTCTTTTCTGGTTCCATACAAATTTTAGGGTTTTTTGTTTTTGTTTTTGTTTTTGTTTTAGCTCTGTGAAGAATACTGGTGTTATTTTGATAGGTATTGCACTGAATATGTAGATTGCTTTGGGTAGTATTGACATTTTAACAATATTTGTTCTTCCTATCCAGGAGCATGGAATCTTTTTCCATTTTTTTGGGTCTTCAATTTTTTTATAAGCTTTCTATAGTTTTCAGTGTATAGATTTTTCACCTCTTTGGTTAGATTTATTCCTAGGTATTTTATGGTTTTTGGTGCAATTGTAAATGGGATTGAACCTTGATTTTTCTCTCTGCTGCTTCATTGTTGGTGTATAGGAATGCAACCTATTTCTTTGCATTGATTTTATAGTTTTGACTTTGCTGAATTCATGGATCAGTTTTAGCAGTTTTGGGGTGGAATCTTTTGGGTTTTCCATATAGAGTATCATGCCATCTACAAAGAGTGAAAGTTTGACCTCCTCCTGGCTGATTTGGATGCCTTTTATTTCTTTGTGTTGTCTGATTGCTGAGACTAAGCCTTCCAATACTATGTTGAATAATAGTGGCGAGAGTGGACACCCTGTCTTGTTCCTGACCTTAGGGGGAAAGCTCTGTTTTTCCCCATTGAGGATGATACTAGCAGTGGGTCTTTCATATATAGCTTTTATGATCTTGAGGTATGATCCTTCTATCCATACTTTCTTGAGGGTTTTTATCAAGAGAGGATGCTGTGTTTTGTCAAATGTTTTCTCTGCATCTATTGAGAGGATCATGTTCTTGCCCTTTCTTTTATTGATGTGATGTATCACATTGATTTGTGGATATTGAACCAGCCCTGCATCCGAGGTAAAATCCCGCTTGGTCGTGGTGAATAATTTTTTTAATGTATTGTTGGATCTGGTTGGCTGGTATCTTGTTGAGGATTTTTGCATCCATGTTCATCAGGGAAATTGGTCTATAGTTCTCCTTTTTAGTGAAGTCTCTTTCTTGTTTTGGAATCAAGGTAATGCTGGCTTGCTGGCTTCATAGAAAGAGTTGGAAGTGGGGCACCTGGGTGGCTTGGTCGGTTAAGCGTCCGACTTCGGCTCAGGTCATGATCTCACGGTCCGTGAGTTCGAGCCCCGCGTCGGGCTCTGTGCTGACAGCTCAGAGCCTGGAGCCCGTTTCAGATTCTGTGTCTCCCTCTCTCTCTGCCCCTCCCCTGTTCATGCTCTGTCTCTCTCTGTCTCAAAAATAAATAAACGTTAAAAAAAAAATTAAAAAAAAAGAGTTGGAAGTTTTCCTTCCATTTCTGTTTTTTGGAACACCTTCAAGAAAATAGGTGTTAACTCTTCTTTAAATGTTTGGTAGAATTCCCCCAGAAAGCCCTCTGGCCCTGGACTCTTGTTTTTGGGAGATTTTTGATTACCGATTCAATTTCCTTACTGGTTATGGGTCTGTTCAAATTTTCTATTTCTTCCTGTTTCAGTTTTGGTAGTTTATATGTTTTTTGGAATTTGTCCATTTCTTCCAGATTGCCCATTTTATTGGCATACAATTGCTCATAATATTCTCTTATTATTGTTTGTATTTCTGTGGCGTTGGTTGTGGTCTCTCCTCTTTCATTCTTGATTTTATTTATTTGGGTCCTTTCCTTTTTCTTTTTGATCTAACTGGCTAGAGGGTTATCTATTTTGTTAATTCTTTCAAAGAACCAGCTTCTGGTTTCATTGTTCTGTTCTACTGTGTTTTTTGGTTTCCATAGCATTGATTTCTGCTCTAATCTTTGTTATTTCCTGTCTTCTGCTGGTTTGGGGTTTTACTTGCTGTTCTTTTTCCAGCTCTTTAAGGTGTAAGGTTAGGTTGAGTATCTGTGACCGTTCTTCATTCTTTAGGAAGGCCTGGATTGCTATATACTTCCCTCTTATGACCGCCTTTGCTCTATCCCAGAGGTTTTGGGCTGTGGTGTTACCATTTTCATTGGCTTCTATGTACTTTTTAATTTCCTCTGTAACTTCTTGGTTAGCCCATTCATTCTTTAGTAGGATGATCTTTAGTCTCCAAGTATTTATCTTTCCACATTTTTTCTTGTGGTTGATTTTGAGTTTCATAGCATTGTGGTCTGAAAATATGCACGGTATGATCTCAATCTTTTTGTACTTGTTGAGGGCTGATTTGTGTCCCAATATGTGATCTGTTCTGGAGAACATTCCATGTGCACTGGAGAAGGATGCATATTCCACTGCTTTAGGAAGAAATGTTCTAAATATATCTGTTAAGTCCATCCGGTTCAGTGTGTCATTCAAAGCCATTGTTTCCTTGTTGATTTTCTGATTAGATGATCTGTCCATTGCTGTAAGTGGGGTGTTGAAGTCCCCTACTGTTATGGTATTATTATCAATGAGTTTCTTTATGTTTGTGCTTAACTGATTTATATATATGGGTGCTTCCACATTTGGAGAATAAATGTTTACAATTGTTAGATCTTTTTGGTGGATAGACCCCTTAATTATGTATAATGCCCTTCTTCATCTCTTGTTACAGTCTTTGTTTTAAAGCCTAGATTGTCTGATATAAGTATGGCTACCCTGGCTTTCTTTGGCTGACCATTAGCTTGATAGATGGTTCTCCATCTCCTTACTTTCAATCTGAAGGTGTCTTTAGGTCTTAACAGTTTTTTGTTCTTTTGTTTTGCCTTTCAGATTCCACATAGAAGTGAATGGTATTTGTTTTTCTCTGACTTACTTCACTTAGCATAATACCCTCTAGGTCTGTCCATGTCATTGCAAATGGCAAGATTTCATTCTTTTTTATGGGTGAGTGATATTCCTGTATGTGTGTACACATTTGTGCCTTCTTTATATATTTTGGACATTTAACCTCTTATCAGATATAGCATTTGTAAATATTTTCTACCATTCAGTAGGTTACCTTTTCATTTTGCTGATAGTTTCCTTCATGCATAAACTTTTTACTTGATATAGTCCCAATTGTTTATTTTTGCTTTTGCTTCCCTTGTCTGCAGGTACAGATCCAAAAAAATACTGCTAAGACCAATATCTAAGAGTTTACTCCCTGTTTTTTCTTTTGGGAGTTTTATGGTTTCAAGTCTTACATTTAGGTCTCTAAACCATTCTGACTTTATTTTAGTGTATGCTGTAAGAAAGTGGTCCAGTTTCATTCTGTTGCATGTAGCTGTTCAGTTTTCCCCAGTACCATTTAGTGAAAAGACTGTCTTTTCCCCATTGTGTATTCTTGCCTCCTCAGTTATAGAATTGACCATATAAATGTGGCTCTCATTCCATTCCATTGATCTATGTGTCTGTTTTTGTGCCAGTACCATACTATTTTTATTAATATAGCTGTGTGGTATTGTTTAAAACCTGGCCTTGTGGGGCGCCTGGGTGACTCAGTCGGTTAAGCGTCCGACTTCAGCTCAGGTTATGATCTCACAGTTGTGAGTTCAAGCCCCACATTGGGCTCTGTGAGACAGCTTAGAGCCTGGAGCCTGCTTTAAATTCTATGTCTCCCTCTCTCTGTGCTCCTCCCCTGCTCATGCTCTGTCTCTCTCTCCTTCAAAAGTAAATAAAAACATTAAAAAATAAATTAAAATAAGATAAAATAAAATAAATAAAATAAAATAAAATAAGATCTGGCCTTGTGATACCTCCAGCTTTGTTCTTGTTTCTCAAGATTGCTTTGGCTATTTGGGGTCTTTTGTGGTTTCATACGAACTTTAGGATTATTTATTAAGAATTCTGTGAAAAATACTATCGGTATTTTGATAGGTATTGCATTTAATCTGTACATTGGGTAAAATGGACATTTAAAAAGAATTTTTAAGTTTATTTTGAGAGAGAGAGAGCATGCACTCACAATCCAGGGGAAGGTGGTACAAAGAGAAGGAGAGACAGAATCCCAAGCAGGCTTCACATCATCAGCACAGAGTTTTCTCTGTGTTTTGGGGGTCTTGGGGGTTTTCTATATATCGCATTATATAATATGCAAATAATGGCAGTTTAGTGTCATATGCAAATAATGGCAGTTTACTTCTTCCTTACCAGTTTGACTGCCTTTTTTTTTTTTTTTTTTTGTCTGATTGCTGTGGGGTATGACTTCTATTACTATGTTGAATAAAGGTGATGAGATTGGATGTCCTTGTCTTGTTCCTGATCTTGGAAAGCTTTTAGTTTTTCACCATTGAGTATGATGTTCACTGTTGGTTTTTCATATATGGCCTTTATTATGTTGACATATGTTTCCTCCAACCCTACTTTGTAGAATTTTTATCATGAATGGATGTTGTATTTTGCTTAATGCTTTTTTCTGCATCTATTGAGATTATCGTATGGTTTTTATCCTTACTCAATGTATTGATGATATTTTTAATGTGTTGTTGGATTCAGTTTGCTAGTATTTTGTTGATGATTTTGGCATCTGTGTTCATCAGAGATAATGGCCTAGAGTTTTCTTTTTAGTAGAGTCTTTGGTGTTGGTATCAGGGTAATGCTGGCCTTGTGGAATAAATTTGGAAGTTTTCTTCCTCTTCTATATTTTGGGGATAATTTGGGAAGGAAGAAGAGCCGTAAAAAAAGAATGAAATCTTGCCATTTGCAATGACATGGATGGACCTAGAGGGTATTAAGCTAAGTGAAATACGTCAGAGAAAAACAAATACCACAGGATTTCACTTCTATGTGGAATTAAAGGCAAAACAAAAGAACAAAAAACTGGAAACAGATTCATAAATACAGAAAACTGGTGGTTGACAGAGGGGAGAAGGTTGGAGGAATGGGTGAAATAGGTGAAGGGGGGATTAAGAGATATAAACTTCCGGTTATGAAATAAATAAGTGACACGGATGAAAAGTACAGCATAGGGAATAATGTTATAATAACTTTGTATTGTGACATATAGTAACTACACTTATAGTAAGTGCTTTGTAATATATATAATTATTGATTCACTGTGTTATACATCTAAAATTATATAGTATTGTATGTAAACTATGCTTCAATTAAAAAATTTTTTTAAATGTAGGGGCGCCTGTGTGGCTTAGCCATTTAAGTGTGTGACTTCAGCTCAGGTCATGATCTCACGGTTTGTGAGTTTGAGCCCCGCATCAGGCTCTGTGCTGACAGCTCAGAGCCTGAAGCCTACTTCAGATCCTGTGTCACCCTCCATCCCTGCCCCTCCCCTGCTCACACACTGTCTCTCTCTCTCTCTCTCTCTCTCTCTCTCTCTCTCTGTCTCTCTCTCTCTCTCTCAGAAGTGAATAAACATTTAGAAAAGTTTTTTTTTAATGTAGTTAATGAAACCACAGTAGTATTAGCAGAACCTGTTACTTTAAATGTTTACAAGTCATCTGTGAAGCCATCTGATCCTTGACTTTTATGTATTGGGAGTTTTTTTGTTTTTTTTTTTTTTTATTACAGATTCAGTTTTATTACTAGTAATCAGTCTGTTCAAATTTTCTATCTCTGATTCAGTTGAGGGAGATTGTATGTTTCTAGGAATTGATCTGCTTTTTTCTAGGTTGTCCAATTTGCTGGCATTTAATTTTTCATAATGGTGTCTTATAATCATTTGTATTTCTGTGATATGGTAGTTATTTCTTCTTCATTTCTGATTTTATTTGAATCTTCTTTTTCTTGATGAGTTTGGCTAAAGGTTTATCAGTTTTGTCTGTCTTTTCAAAGAACCAGCTCTTGGTTTCATTGATCTTTTCTATTCTTTCAGTCTCTATTTTGTTTATTTCTACTTTAATGTTCATTATTTCCTTCCTTCTGCTGGCTTTGGGCTTTGTTTTTCATTTTCTAGCTCCTTTAGGTGTAAGGTTAGGTTGTTAATATGAGATTTTTCTTTTTCCTTGAGGTAGGCCTGTATTGTTGTACACTTCCCTCTTAGAAGTGCTTGTGTTGCATCATGTGTCATTTGATTAGAGCATTTGGTCCATTTACATTTAAAATAATTACTGATAGGTACTTATTGGCACTTTGTTCATTGTTTTCTGATTGTTTTTGTTTGAGGTTCATCTTATCACCTATAAACTGAGGAGGGGAAAGCATACCTCTCATCTACTTTTCACTAGGAAAGCTAGTCAACATTACAGACTAGGTATATAGATTATTACAGGCACAGAAGAGCCTTCTCCTTTGTGAAACTAATGATCTCATAAAAACTATGACCAATGATTTTGACCTTCTTTCATCTTTCCCAAGAGAAATTAAATGTATTGTTAAGTATATAAGAAAAAAAACAAATGTTCATAGCCAACTTAAAGCCAAATTTTGGCTGGGAATAGGATACATTTTAAAATTAATTAATGAGCTGATATCTATGTAACCTTTTAGACCTCAGTTATATCCTTAGAAGTTATCCTCAGAATCTTAAGGAAAATATTACTTTCTACTCCTATTTCTACAACAAGGGCTTAAAATTTTTGATAGTCTTTGAAAGCTGAAACACTTGAAACTATTGACTCACTGGTGTTTTTAAATTTTTTTTTTTTTTTCAACGTTTTTTATTTTTATTTTTGGGACAGAGAGAGACAGAGCATGAACGGGGGAGGGGCAGAGAGAGAGGGAGACACAGAATCGGAAACAGGCTCCAGGCTCCGAGCCATCAGCCCAGAGCCTGACGCGGAGCTCAAACTCACGGACCGCGAGATCGTGACCTGGCTGAAGTCGGACGCTTAACCGACTGCGCCATCCAGGCGCCCCTCACTGGTGTTTTTATGTCATACCTTGGGTTGGCACATTCCAGACTGACTTCATCAACCCAAGGGAAAGTGCTCTTAAAGCATAATACCCTTGCAATAGTTTAAAGGAAGAGCTGCATACTAAGCATAATCAAAATAGTCTGCTGTGTTCTCTCTAAATTGAATAATTGATTAAAAATATTACCTATGAATCATTTGATAAAAGATTACATTTTAGAATTGACTTCATGATTGGTATAAACACTTGGTTTCAGGTGTTAATGTAGACTGTGTCAGAAACTGCTTTCCCTATTCAAACATGGTATGAATTACATTTTCAGTGCTATATTCTATTCCATTTTATAAATATACCAAAATAGATTTATCCTTTCTTCTGTTGATGGATATTTAGGTAGTTTCCAGTTTCTTACAAACAACACTAAAATGATGAACTGTTGTACAGGTCCCCTTGTATTCATGTAAAAAATTCTCTAGCTAGTATAATTCTCAGAAGAAGAATTACTAGGTTGTAGGATTTACAGATCTTGAATTTTACTGGAGTTTATTAAATTTCTCCTGAAAGTAGTTCTATCAGTCTTGAAAGCAGTCTTTAAAAAAAATTTTTTTTTAATTATTATGTTTATTTACTTTGAAAGAGAGAGAGAGAGAGACAGAGTGTGAGTGGGGGGAAGGGCAGAGACAGAGGGAGACACAGAATCCGAAGCAGGCTCCAGGCTCTGAGCTATCAACATAGAGCCCGATGCAGGGCTCGAACTCACAAACTGTGAGATCATGACCTGAGCTGAAGTTGGACGCTTAACCAACTGTGACACCCAGGTGCCCCAAAAGCAATCTTTGAGTATAGAGTTACATGTGCTAACATACATCAATTTTTTTTTTTAACGTTTATTCATTTTTGAGAGAGAGAAAGAGAGGCAGAGTACAAGTAGGGGAGGGGCGGAGAGAGAGGGAGACACAGAATCCAAAGCAGGCTCCAGGCTCTGAGCTGTCAGCACAGAACCTGATGTGGGGCCTGAACCCACAAACCATGAGATCATGACCTGAGCCAAAGTCAGCTACCTAACCAACTGAGCTACCCAGGCGCCCCTAACATAGATCAATCTTATAAAATAATACTGTACACTGTTTAGGGATACATTTATGGTAAAATTGTTAAAAAGGATTAAAAATGATGAACAAAGGACCTTGACCTAAGTTACTGCAGTTCCTGAGACTGGCTGATAAGCTAATAATGGAAGTTGCTTGACTTTTAATGACACAGAAAAACCAGATCTCTGAGCGGCAGCACAATTTATTTGCTTCTGTGTTCTTTCCCATGTGAATGTCCTGAATTAGAAATCATGCCAAATAAGACACTCAATACAAAATTTAAAGTGCTTGTAGATGAGAACATCCCATCTAAAAAGTTTCAGGGCATTTTACTGTGTGCCCAGAGGCTGAGTTAGGGCAAATTATCTGAGGAATATTGTAGAATAAGGATATTCTGTTTGCTTGAAGAAAAGCAAATCTCAAAGTCTTCAGAGTTATTCAGCCCATTTTCCATTAGATTCTATGGGTTAACAGCAGCTTGCTTGTTTAAAATGAGAATAATTGTTGCATGAATACTTCCCTTTAGAGGCAGTCATTTTAATTCTGAACCTTAAGTGAAAGTCATGATTAACTTTTACTGATGGTTTTAGGGAGCCATAGCACATATTTTATAATGTACACTGTGGAAAAGAGCAATAGAAACAGGCAGAGATAAAAGAAGGATTCTGCTTGATAGAACAAGAGAGATTTCCTGAGACAAAATGTATTTTTATGCAGTGCCTTCAAATAAAAATACTAATATTAGCAATCAGAATTTAACAGTTCCTGAAAGTGTGCAGTAACTCCAGCCAAGAAGTGTTTTCCCTCCACAGGTAGGAAACAAGACACAGAGAAAGGAAAAAGTCGATATAAGTAAAAAATTTTGGATGACATTTTGTCTGATTCAGGGATTCATTATTGATTTGTATGAAAGGGTTGGATATAAAGGGAAGAAAATGTGGGAAAACACAATTTGGAGATTAGTGAGTAAATATTAATGATTTCATTCCCCCAAATGATCATTTTCTTTAAAGAGAAAGCCGTAATTATCTTTCTCAGTTAAAGTATAATTCATCATATAAGAATTTCATTTACTCAGATTTTATAATTCTGTCAGTAAAACACAAGAGTCTATGTCATCTACTTGCACGTTGACAATTCTAATTATCCATAGCCAAAATGGTTTTTGAATTTTAGGTATCACAATTTTTTTTTAAGTTGAAATTATTACCCCCAAAGTCTCACTGTTACATTCATAAGTCATGTTAATTTGGAGTTTCTAAAAAAATTCTTGAATGTTTATTTTTGAGCTAGAGAGAGAGAGACTGAATGTTAACAGGAAAGGGGCAGAGAGAGAGGGAGACACAGAATCTGAAGCAGACTCCAGGCTCTGAGCTGTCAGCACAGAGCCCGAGGCAGGGCTCAAACTCACAAGCTGGGAGATCATGACCTGAACGGGAAGTTGAATGCTTAACCAACTGAGCTACCCAGGTGCCGCTGGAGTTTTCATAAGCAATAGAAACCAAATGACTTATCTCAGTACGTATAAATGGCTATAGCCTACTTTTAGCTATTGAAATAAGCTCTGAGAGTTGAAATAGCAATCTTTACATGATTAGAAAAACTTAGGATTGCTTCTACAAGTTTTAAGGATTCTCTGTGATTTTTCCAAACTCATGACATCTTTTTCCTTTTAAAATATGTAAATATATATATAATTACTCTTTATTTTATTATTCTTCTGTTTTATCCTAGATAAAAGTTAAACAGTTAGAAGAACAACTACATTCTTTTACTGAAACCAGTTCACAGAATGACCATCTACGCAAGTTGAACAAGGCTCTAGAGGGCAGCTATATGCAGGTGTGATTAATAGCTATAAAACAAATTGCTGTTATATTGTTTTAATTAGGTTTTAAGAAATTGATGCCTTTCTCTCCACCTTACCATACAGTCCCAGAAAGATGAATATTCTTTCACTTGACTCAATTCAACAAACATTTTTTAAACACCCGCAATGTACAAGGTTTTGCCAAACTGTAGAGAAATAAACATACCTGAAGCAGGATTGGGATATTCAACTTATGTTCTAATTGGAGGCTTAGGAATATACTCATAAACTTTATTATAGATTTAGAAGTTAAGTCTTTCAGAAGCAAAATAGAGTGAGCCGTTCATAGGGAGCATCATTATAATGAAAGCATTGAGAAACACTTTCATAGAGGAAATGGTTTTTTAATTATAGGCAAACTTAGAACTCAGTGGCAACAAGATAGGACTGCAGGAGACAGCTCACTTGAAAGAGGTTAGTGGTATAAATGCTTACTTGTCATCAGGGTGACTGCTGAGGCTACAATCCTTTTGTAAGTCACATAACATTTTAACAAATGAATAGAGAAAGTTAGACAAACAAGATACAAAACATTTAGTGAAGAAAATAATCCAAGAATGTGTAACCAAAAGAAAGTGATTCATTTCAGTGATTTACAAATTTACCATGTGTACATTTTTTTTTTTTTACTCAAATATGTTTGACTTCTATTAGCTATAATATTTCTGTTTCTATACCCTTGGTAACCAAGGAGCTAGAATGTGTCTTCAAATAGAATACTGTTAGGGTTCTAACCATCTGACTACTGGAAAAGAGGGCCTCATTAGATACACTCTCCTACAGGGAATTTGATTTAAGGAAGGCTTGTTTCTTCACCAGGACAACTTTACAGTGTGATTTCTTCGTTCTGAAAGCAAAGGAACACATTTTCAAGTATATTTTCTATCACAGCTTCATTAGAACTTTGTGTTGTTCCTCTTCATAAAAGGAGCGCTCATTGAAAAATAACTCTAGGTTTAGTTGTTTTACTGTTTTTGATTGGTGATGCCTCCAAGAAAAAGGAAATCTCCGGAGAGGCCTGCATCTTCGAAATTCTTTGAAAGCTATAGGCCCCATGTAAACAATATAAAGGAAAGAACTTCATCAGTTGGTTTACCCAGTGTTATTCCAAACTCTGCACGCCGTGTGACCTTTGCATCTAACCTCACTTCTTTGAGAGCTTCTCAGGAGATTGGAGACTCTAGAATCTCTCTAAAGACTCTTTTGAATGCTATTAAAACCATGGAGGGAAGACTGGAAGGTAAAATAGACATTCTTGCTTCAAGACCATTAATAAATGAGTCACCAAATTTTCTTAAACAGGATTCGGTAAGTGGAGACCACAAACTAAATCATAAGGAAATTTCAGATTTATACAACAATGAAGAAAAGTAGTAACAATTCAGAAAGATAATATATGGAGGTATGAGTAACAAAGAAAGTTAGGTTCTTCACAGATAAGAAAAATTGACAATGTGGATTGAAACCATTATTTTGGTTATCACATGGTTAATTTTTAGACATAGAAAGATTTTGATTAACAGTAGCCATTGAGTTTTTTTTAATATGATTTTGAGTTTTTACAAATTCAAAACATCCACCTAATCTTTTTTTTTTTTAATAATCTCTTTTTTTTTTTTTAAACGTTTATTTATTTTTGAGACAGAGAGAGACAGAGCATGAATGGGGGAGGGTCAGAGAGAGAGAGACACAGAGTCTGAAACAGGCTCCAGGCTCTGAGCTGTCAGCACAGAGCCTGACTTGGGGCTCGAACTCACGGACTGCGAGATCATGACCTGACCCGAAGTCGGCCGCTTAACCGACTGAGCCACCTAGGCGCCCCTCCACCTAATCTTAATATTCATGGTAAAATATTTCAAGCCTGATTTTAAAATAGAAATACATTAATCAATGCCCTAAGAACTTGAACATTGGAGAAAATTTTTTTTGAGTATTATCTTAGTTTTAGGTTGTTTTTAGATGTGAACCTTACAGTATAGTCTGAATGCCTTACCCAAGTTATTGGTGAAAATTATAATAAAATTGAAAACAACAACTGCTTAATAAGAAAAGCATGAACCAACATTTATTGAGAGCCTATCATGTCTCAGGCTTTTCTTTATTTATGAGAGAGCATGTGAGCGGGGAAGAAGAGCAGAGGGAGAGAGAGGGAGAATCTTAAATAGGCTCAGGGCAGAGCCCAATGTGGGGCTTGAACCCATGACCCTTGGCCAAAATGAAGAGTCAGAGGCTCAACTGACTGAACCACGCAGGTGCCCATGGAAATTATTTTTGAAAGAAAACCTTTGAGAGCATACATCTTTGCTTGATGTTTAAAAATAGAAAGTTCTGTATCTTGTCTTCAAGAGTTGGTAGCTATTTAGATCTTTTCTCTAAACATTTTTGCTAGTGACATTTTCATATGTATCTTAAAAACCCTGGTAAAAGTATATATCCTTCCTTGTGTCCGTTTCTAGAACAAAATTCTGTAGGTTTTCAGAGCCTATGAATTGGCATCCTTTGTAATATTCTTAGATCCTTAAAGAAAAAGTATTTCAAATGTTACAGGTAGAAAGTTTTAAGGAAGTGTAATGTTGAGGAAGATGTGGGGAAAAAATATTCTTTGTTGTTGCTGTTGGAAGTATAAAATGGTACAACTTCCTGTGGAAGACAGTTTAATACCTATCATTTCACCCCACAGTTGTACTTCTAGGACTTTCTCCTTCAGATATACTAGCTTATACATATGACATGTTTACAAGATTACTTATTGAAGTATTGCTTGTTAATAGCAAAAGACTGGAAGTAAGCAAAATTTCATCAATAAGACACTAGCTAAGTATATCATGGTGTATTCATGGTTTAGAATACTGCTCGAACATATGTATATAATATATACATACATATGTATGTATGTATTATTAGGTTAAAACAACCAAGGCTCAGAAGAGTATACATAATATTTTATTATTTGTAGAAGGGGTAGGAGAATAAAAAATATATCCATATGTGAGTACATATAGATATTTTCACTTATAATGCATAGAATATCTCTATCATGGATAATAATAATATAATAATAATAATAATAATAATTGGCAACATTATTTTTGAGGAGGGAAACCAGGTGACTGGGAAATTTTCCACTTTACCCTTTTGTATCTTAAGAGTAATGTGAATGTGGGACACCTGGTGGCTTAGTCAGTTGGGCAGCCTGCTTGGTCTCATGTCATGATCTCATGGTTTGTAAGTTCGAGCACCACATTGGGGTGTGTCAGCTGTGCTGACAGCTCAGAGCCTGGAGCCTGGTTTGGATTTCGTGTCACCCTCTCTCTCTGCCCCTCTCCCACTTGCGCTCTGTCTCTCAAACATAAAAATAAACATTAAAAATAAAGAATAATGTGAATGTGCTACCAATTCAAAATCATTTAATGAACATTTCATTTTCAACAAAAGTGAAGGTAGAGAAAGGATGATCTTTTCAACAAATGGCACTGGAGCAGTTGGATATCCATATGCAAAACCAAAAAACCTTTGATCCATACCTCACGCTATATATAAAAATTAAAATGCATCAGAGTCCCAAATGTAAAATCTTAAACTGTAAAACTTGTAGAAGAAAATGTAGGAGGAAATCTTTGTTATCTTGGATTACTCAGAGATATCTTAGATTTGACATCAAAAGCATGATCCCTAAAGGGGGGAAAAAATGGATGCACTGACACCTTATGCTCTTTAAAGTGTTAAGAGAATGAAGACACAAGCTATAGACTGGGAGAAAATATTTGCAAATCACATATCTGATAAAGGCATTGTCTCCAGAATGTATTAAACTCTTAAAACTCATTAAGAAGAAAACAACTCCATGGAGCACGTGAGGGGCTCAGTTGGTTAAGCGTCTGACTTCATCTCAGGTCATGGCCTCATGATTTGTGAGTTCAAGCCCCAAGTTGAGCTCTGAGCTGATAGCTGGGAGCCTGGAGCCTGCTTTGGATTCTCTGTCTCTCTTGCCACCCCTCCCCTGCTTACGCGTGTGCTCTCTCAAAAATAAATAAACATTTAAAAAAAATAAGGTTACAGAAAAGAAAACTCAAAAAAAAAAAAAAGATATATGGATGATAAATAAGTAGTTGAAAAGATGTTAAACATCAGTCATTAGGGAAATGCAAATTAAAACTGCAGTGAGATACACATCTATTAGAATGTATGAAACTGAAAAACTGTTCATAGCAAGTATTAGTGAGGACGTAGAACAACTGGAACTCTCATAACACTGTTGAAGGGAATGTCAGATGGTATAACCGCTCTGAAAAATGCTTTGGTAGTTTCTTTAAAAATAAAACACTACGTATAACCCAGCCATTCCACTTCTAAGCAAAGATAAATGAAAGCATATGTCTACCCAAAGACTTGTACACAGCTCTTCACAGCAGCTTATATCTTAAAGCCGGAAGCAACTCAAGTGTTCAGAAGGTGAATGGATAAGTAAACTGTGGTATGTTCTACAATAAAACACTCTTCAGCAACAGAAAGGATTGAACTACTGCTACATCAAAATTAATCTCAAAATAATTATGCTGAGTGAAAGAAGCCATACAAAAAAAAGAGTACAACAATATGATTCCATTTATATAAAATTCTAGAAAAAAAAACTATTGTGACAGAAAACAGATTAGTTGTGTGGAGGTGTGGGAACAAGGAGAGACAGAAAGGAGAGATTACAAAAAGGCATGAGGGAACTTTTTTTTTTTTAATGTTTATTTATTTTTGAGAGAGAGAGTATGAGGGAGAAGCAGAGCGAGAGACAAAGAATCTGAAGCAGGCTCCAGGCTCTGAGCTGTCAGCACAGAGTCCACTGCGGGCTCTAACCCACCAAACTTGAGATCAGGACCTGAGCTGAAGTCAGATTCTCAACGGACTGAGCCACTCAGGCGCCCCCATGAGGGAACTTTTGAGATGATGGAAGTGCTTATCTTGATTATGGCTTCAAGAGCTTATACACGTCAGAACTATATACACAGCTTCTTGCAGGTCATTTTTACCTCGGTAATGCTGATAAAAAAGAATAGTGTGAATGTATTACCTATACAAAAGTTAATTATATTAAAACGTTTAACATTTTTAAAATGACAGAACTATAGAGATTTAGAACAAATTATTGGTTGCCGCAGGACCGGGGATGAGTTTGGGAGAGTGTGTATATACACGAAGAAGTAGCACATGTGAATTCTTTTGTGGTGATGGAACGGTTCTGATTGTGATTGTGATGGTTTGTGAATAATGTGCACGAGATCAGATTACATACAGCTATGTGCGCGCTCAGAGATGAATGCAGGTTTTTAAAAAAGTGGTGAAAACTGTGTAAGTTCTGTGGGCCAGTTAATCTAGTGAACAGTAATGCACCAAAGTCAGTTTCCTAATTTTGATGTTGAACTACAGTAGTATAAGATGTCACCACACCATTAGGAGCAGGGTGAAGAATACATGGGATTCTTTTCACTACTTTTGCAACATCCTGTGAATCTAATTATTTCAACATTTTTAAAAAATAATATTTAAAATACTGTGATCATTTGAATGTGTAGAAAAAAGAAAAAAAGTATTTCAAGGATATAAAATTCTCATACTTCTAATTAGGATGCATTCTTCTATAACAGTATTTTCTTGACGCTACTTATTCATCTTGGCTTTTGTTATATTCTTTCAGTTGTTATACAGTAAAACCTTGGATTGTTCTGCGAGTGCTCTGCAAGACAAGCAAACATTTCTAAAA
The DNA here is from genome assembly GCF_046562875.1 of Panthera onca. Lineage (NCBI taxonomy): Eukaryota > Metazoa > Chordata > Mammalia > Carnivora > Felidae > Panthera > Panthera onca. Next base: position 38,933,060 of record NC_138346.1, on the reverse strand, counting down.
ATTTTAACTTGATAAAGGAGCGATGTCTTGCAATATGAGTAGTGTGTGACGCCAGACATCACATGATCACAACTGAGCTGATGGTTCTTGAAATTTGCTTTGAGGGGCGCCTGGGTGGCTCAGTTGGTTAAGCGGCCGACTTCAGCTCAGGTCACGATCTCGCGGTCCGTGAGTTCGAGCCCCGCGTCGGGCTCTGTGCTGACAGCTCAGAGCCTGGAGCCTGCTTCCGATTCTGTGTCTCCCTCTCTCTCTGACCCTCCCTGGTTCATGCTCTGTCTTTGTCTCAAAAATAAATAAACGTTAAAAAAAAATTTTTTTTTTTTAAATTTACTTTGATACACAAGTGCTTTGGATTACAAACATGTTTCCGGAATGAATTATGCTCTCAAACCAAGGTTTTACTGTATTTTTAAATTCTAGGATAATCAGTCCACCACCCCCACCATTTTACATCTAACCTTCATAGTCTTATCTCCTTTATCACTTACCCTGTATTTTCATGGAGATTGACATATATTAGGTTTGCTCATGTTTATTCACACAGATTTTTTTTTTTTTTGCTTCGTAGTTTTCTTTAAAGGGAAAAGTAGCTAATAAAGTTTTTTTTATTATAGTGGATGAGCATATTTAAACATTTTTAAAAATTTTTTTTTAATGTTTTATTTATTTTTGAGGCAAAGAGAGACAGAGCATGAACAGGGGAGGGTCAGCGAGAGGGAGACACAGAATCTGAAACAGGCTCCAGGCTCTGAGCTGTCAGCACAGAGCCTGACGCGGGGCTTGAACTCACGGACCGCGAGATCGTGACCTGAGCCGAAGTCAGCCGCTTAACTGACTGAGCACCCAGGCGCCCCATAAACATTTTAAGTTTGGTGTCCAAATTGCTTTTTCTTATTCTAATTGCTGATTTATAGTGCTTTGGACAAATTATTTATCATTCCTTGTTTTCTACTAAGGTGAAATCCATTCTTGAAAAGAATGAAGAGGAGCTCTCCCGAGCAGTGAAGTGTCGTGATGCAGCCCTAAAAGAGAGTCAGAAGTTGAAAGGGGACCTTGAGGCTTTGGAGGACAGAGAGAGCAAGAAGGCAAGGCATCAATCCTTTTTGAAAGTTTGTTATTGAAATGAGGTGCTTAAGAAATCTTGCGCCGTCGTATTCCTTCATTTCTTGTTACCTTTGGTGAGAACGAGGATTGATCAGAGGAGCTTTTTTTTTTTTTTAAGATAACTTTAGAAGAGCTGTAAAATATTTTCCTTAAAAATACATGATTTAATTCCCAATTTTTTTTGTTTTTGTTTTTTATTATTTTTTTAAACGTTTATTTTTGAGAGAGCACACGAGAGCAGGGGAGGGGCAGAGAGAAAGGGAGACAGGATCCAAAGCAGGCTCCACCCTGACAGCAGACAGCCCCACTTGGGGCTCTGACGCATGAACTGTGAGACCATGACGTGAACCACAGTTGGACGCTTAACAAACTGAACCACCCAGGTGCTCCTATTTTTGTTTTAGAGAGAGAGAGCATGTGCGCACAAGCAGGAGAGAGGGGCAGAGGAAGAGAGCAGGAGAATCTTAAGCAGGCTCCACAGTCAGTAGAGCCTGATGCAAGGCTCGATCCCACAACAGTGGGTTCATTACCTGAGCCGAAATCAAGAGTCAGACATTCAACTGACTGAGCCACCCAGGCGCTGCTAACTGCTGTTGGTTTTGGTTTTTATTTTATTTTATTTTATTTTACTTATGAAAGAAAGAAAAGAAAGAAAGAAAAGAAGAGAAAAGAAAAGAAAAGAAAAGAAAAGAAAAGAAAAGAAAAGAAAGAAAAAAGGAAAAGAAAAGAGCACAGGCTGGGGAGAGCCAGAGCAAAAGGGAGAGAAAGTATCTGAAATGTGCTCTGCCTTGACAGCAGGGAGCCCAGTGCGGGGCTCACACTCAGAAACTATGAGATCATGACCTGAGCCAAAGTCAGACGCTTAACCAACTGAGCTACTCAGGCACCCCCCAGTGTTTTTTTAACTTCCAGTCTTGAAAGTCCTAATGTTTTCTAATGAAAATCATCTGACCTTGGTAACAGTAACCTTCCTACTATGTGTAACTAACATGTTCCTGATTCTGATGGGCTTCAGGTGTGTTCTCTTCTGTCCCAAGATAACTGATCAGGGCCAGAGCAGACCAGCCTGGGACCACATCTAGAACCAGGAAGTTGTTGATCCCATTGTCTGCAGTTAATACAGATGTTATGACATGACAAAAGTTGGGAAGTGTTGCAGAGTTCTCCATAGGGTGGGGGGCGGGGGCTAGTTTTCTTTTCTCAAAGTCACAATAACTTAAGATCTTAACAATAAAATAAAATATGCTTCAATTATTCCTCTTAGCATTTTGCCATGCTTGGTTTCCATATTCTTGCCTAGAAGTAATGGGACTCAGCAGCAGTGGAATAAGGAGAAAGGATCAAATATCTTTGTATTGTTTCATTTTCTGTTAGGTGGGAAACTTTCAGAGACAACTGGCAGAGGCTAAAGAAGACAACTGCAAAGTTACAATTATGTTGGAAAATGTGCTGGCTTCTCACAGTAAGATGCAAGGTGCTCTGGAAAAAGTACAAATAGAGCTTGGGCGGAGGGATTCAGAGATTGCAGGCCTCAAGAAAGAAAGGTACTGGAGATTTTTTTTTTTTTTTTTTTTTTTTTTTTGTCTTTGTGCATGTAATGGAGCATGTCTGCTCCATTATAGTAAGGAGTGGCATGCAGTCAAGAAACAAAGTCACTTCATTTTTTAAGTTTATTTATTAATGTTTGTTTATTTATTTAGAGACAGCAAAAGCATGTGAGTAGAGACGGGGGGGGGGGGGTGCAGAGAGAGAGAGAGAGAGAGAGAGAGAGAGAGAGAGAGAGAATCCCAAGCAGGCTCTGTGCTGTCAGTGCAGAGCCCGACGTGGGGCTTAAACCCATGAACTGTGAGATCATGACCTGAGCTAAATTCAAGAGTCAGATGCTTAACTGAGCCACCCAGGCACGGCGAGAAACAAAGTCACTTTAAAATAAAGATCTAGCCCCTGTTTGGGGAAACATCTTAGGAACTTGACTGGAAAGCAAGGGATTTTGGTGAATGCACTAACCTCTGCCTCTAGACTTCCCAACCTGCTCTTCCCTGTAGATCCTGTACCTGGGCTGCAGCCTCCAGCGGGGTTCCCAGCCTGTAGCCCAGCCATCCCTGCTGCAGACTGGCTGCCCCCACAGCCCACACCCCTCTGTCCTGGCCATTTCTTCCGCCTAATGGGGTTTTGTGCTATTCGATGTTCTTTGTAAACCCAAGTTCTTATTTGTATAGTCTTTATTCAAGGGGAGATTTTTGTTTGAAATCAAGGACCTCCCTTCATTCCTGAACAGGTTTTTCCTCCAATTCCAATCCAAAGTTTTACATATTTCCCTCTCCCTATTTTACTACTCACTAAATGTATGAATCTGACAGTTCACCCCCTTTACTCTGTTGCTCTCTAAAAGTCCTCTATTTTAGCTTGACATTTCAGAAGTGGTGAAATGTAGACCTATTCAGTAAAACATGGTATTATAAAAAAAATAAAGATCTAGAAAATTAGGGAGTATCTGGAAGTAGAAATAAACATGACTTTCAAAAATTCAAAATTCCCGTATTTTGTAATGATGTAAAGGAGTATGTATTCTAGAAATTCATGTGCTATATTACTGCTACCCTTTAAACCTGTCCTTGGGTCTGCAGACTAGTAATTATCTAGATAATTGAAGCTCCATGCCTAGTTGAGTTTGAATTATCTATTTATTAGCATCCTGTTTAAAGATTAATATTTTTAGATGAATCATTCTGAGACCTACTTCTAGCCATGTTTTAGAAGTAAACTCCGGGGCGCCTGGGTGGCTCAGTCGGTTAAGCAGCTAACTTTGGCTCAGGTCATGATCTCGCAGTCCGTGGGTTCAAGCCCCGCGTTGGGCTCTGTGCTGACAGCTCAGAGCCTGGAGCCTGTTTCAGATTCTGTGTCTCCCTCTCTCTGACCCTCCCCCGTTCATGCTCTCTGTCTCAAAAATAAATAAACGTTAAAAAAAATTTTTTTTTAAAAAGAAGTAAACTCCTTCTTTGAAAGTTTCAAGTTGCATAAAAGTTTCCCCTTGAGGTTAATGAGCAAATGGTTTCAGTTTAACGGGTCCTCTGAAATATATTGTGATGGGTGTATTAGTGCTTATTATTGTCTCTCTGCTATGGGAGAACAAGTGCCAGTTTTATATTCTCCATTGTGCTTATCTTTGTTTTTTGCATATTATAAACGTGTATTGCCTCTGAACATAAAAAAGTCAAGGGGATGGTACTGAAAATTGTTCACCATTCACAATAAGATTCTGGGTAGCTATTGTATTTAGAAGCAAAATCTCAACAGCAGGCCCATCCATCTAGAAGCAATATATTTTTGTACTGGTGATATATGTATATAGTATAAAATTACCAGCTCATAAGTTAGTCATTGACAAGTATCGATAGCTAATGTATCAATACAAATTGAATCATAGATGGGACAAAAAAAATTTTTTTTTGATGTTTATTTTTAAGAGAGAGAGAGAGACAGCATGAGTGGGGGTGGGGCAGAGAGAGAGGGAGACACAAAATCCCAAGCAGGCTCCAGGCTCTGAGCTGTCAGCACAGAGCCCGACGTGGAGCTCAAAATCACAAACCACGAGATCATGACCTGAGAGGAAGTCAGATGTTCAACTGACTGAGCCACCCAGGTGTAGATGGGACAACTTTTTAATCCTTGGGAGTCTTAGTTTCTTAACCTGAAGCTGAGGCTACTAATTGTCACCTGCCAACTCTAAGGTATTCTGAGCATCTGTAGTTTATCACATATGCTATTTGAGCTTCTTGGAAGAAGAGTGCCCTGTAGCTCCCAGTGGTATCCTTCCTAGATGGTTCTTTTCTATAGTCACTCTTTCTGTGTCTCCCATTTTCAGGGCTCTAAATCAACAGAGGGTGCAAAAGCTGGAGGCAGAAGTGGACCAGTGGCAGGCGAGAATGCTTGTTGTGGATGCCCAGCACAACAGTGAGGTAAAGGCCATTATTATAGATGAGAATATTGATATTTTTGGTTTTATTGGGACATTGCTCTTTTAGGAAAATGGGGTAAGTAATCAGGTAAATCTCTTTTTCATTCAAGTCTGAGTTATGTTTACAAATGGGAAGTGGGCCTGCAACCTTACAGTGAGTCATTTATTGGCAAACCAGGACGACAGTTATGCCTAATTCTCTCTCTGATATAGTTTACTTCTTTTTACTTATTAATGCATAAATGATTGCAGAAGTTAAAGGGCTTAGGGAATAATTTGTAATTTAAGTCAGAAGTAGCTGGAGTGACCCCACTATTAATAAGGAGACACACTTATGGGGCACCTGGGTGGCTCAGTCAGCTAAGCGTCTGACTTCAGCTCAGGTCATGATCTCGCGGTCCGTGAGTTCGAGCCCCGCGTCGGGCTCTGTGCTGACAGCTCGGAGCCTGGAGCCTGTTTCGGATTCTGTGTCTCTCTCTCTCTCTCTCTCTGACCCTCCCCTGTTCATGCTCTGTCTCTGTCTCAAAAATAAATAAACGCTAAAAAAAAATTAAAAAAAATAAATAAGGAGACACACTTACATGTGTGTGCTCATGGATATATGCACACATGAATTTATAAGTATATATGCACATATATTAAAAAGTCTTTGATATTTCGTATAAATAAGCTTTTTCTGGAAGGACATACAAGGAACAATTTCCAGTTCTTCTCTCTTTAGGTAGTGACACCAGAAGTTATAAGATTGGAAAGGGGAATTTACTTTAAAATTTTTAAAATAAATAAGTTGGTTCCATTTTTCAAAGCTCATAGTAATCAGCAGAGCTTGCTTTTCCCATTGCTGTGTAAGAGTCTCCTAAGCAGTGTCTGCAGTAAATTCTCACATCTATATCCCAGGCATCTGGAATCTTTAGTTCTGGTTCCATCCAGTTATTGTCTCACTGGCATTTGATGATAAAGTGTAAGGAGTGAGTATATAGTGTTACCGACTTCTTGAATCTATCTGTGACAGTAGAATTAAAGAGAGTCTTCTCTCTTTCAGATGGAGCCTCTACAGAAAGCTCTAGATGTAGCTAGAGAAGACAACAGGAAACTGGCTATGAGCCTGGAGCAAGCTCTCCAGACAAATAATCATCTACAAACAAAGCTTGATCATGTGCAGGAGAAATTGGAAAACAAAGAACTTGAGCGACAAAATTTGGAAACCTTCAAGTAAGGGCAGTAGAGTCACAGTGAAATTAGGGAAGAGCCTCTGGGAGAGTTACGTCCGGCTCACTTACCTAAACTGGTTAGGGGCGCCTGGGTGGCTCAGCTGGTTGGGCGTCCAACTTCAGCTCAGGTCGTGATCTCAAAGTTCGTGAGTTGGAGCCCCGCGTCAGGCTCTGTGCTGACAGCTCAGAGCCTGGAGCCTGCTTCAGATTCTGTGTCTCCCTCTCTCTCTGCCCCTCCCCACTCATGCTCTGTCTCTCTGTCTTAAAAATAAATAAAAACATTAAATAAATTTTGTTTTAAAAAATGCTCATCTTCTGCGTGAAACTAGTACTCCAGCAGAACTGTGTTAGGAACCAGGCATCTTGAGCAGCGGCAGCCGCCAGCAGGCTGGGGAATGCTCATGTGAATCTCCTTTTCAGCTCTCCCTTCATCTGGTGTCAAGCTGCTGCTCCACATGAAGGTAAAGCCAACATTTAAAGAATGTTGCATGTTTCTGCCAAGCCTTTTCTATCAAAAGCTAATGTGTCCTTTAGAAGCATGATTTGGAAAAGGAATAGCCTCAGCCTGGATGGGAAGAATCCATGGAGGAGTGGGATGACTCCACCCAGGCAGATCTTTAACCATTGTTTTCCTTTTGGGCCTAAGATTAGGTCAAACGCATTAAGTTCAAGTCAGGCCACCAGAGTTTTTTGTAAACTGCACCTTGGTAAATAGGATTTAGATATAAATAACGTTCCATGAAAACTTTTACCCAAGGGAAATTCAGTGTGCACATAGACCTTTATTCCTTTCAGGTCATGAACATACAGATATGAGGAAGGTATAAGCTAAAGCAGAGAAGGCATTTTTTCCTGCCCATGAGCTGTGCAAATTTTATCTAGTGAAATGTTGCTGGCTCAAGACTGGTTGCTGGTTAAAACAAGAGTGTGTGTTTCACTCTTGGTTGGTTCTCTTGATGTTGAAAGACTTTTTGGCTTTTAATGCTACAGGTAAATGCTTTTCTTCCCTTCGTGTTAATGGGCTCCAGACCAGTGAGTTTCACCTGGTGCCTGATGTGCTTCTCATGTGTAAATCATACCTTCTGGACAGCTGCCCATGATCGTCCAGGCCTTCCTTACCTGCTAAGATGATTTCTAAGAGTGACTTATCTTTTTTTTAAACAGAGAACGGATGACTGAGGAATCCAAAGTGGAAGCAGAAATGCATGCTGAACGCATAGAATCCCTAAGAAAGCAGTTTCAAACTGAGAGAGAAACGGCAAAGAAGGCAGCGCAACGGGAAATGACTGAGGTATGCAGTCGAGCGACAAAAAGGTTTCTAGATGTGAATCTTTTAAGAGAAACCAGTCGCAGGATTTCCAAGAATGGCTGCAGCTGTTCTTTGGCCCTTTTCATTCCTCTTTGACCAATAAGCCCAAAGTGATCAAACCATCTCTGTGCTCTTTGTAAATCGAAACACAGAAAGTTTCTGATAGACAGTTCTCTGCCCAGCGAAGGAATGTCTCAATGACAGCTTTTGCATTGGACAGTGATAACTGAGGGCTAGAGGAAGGAAGTGGCCATTGGGAGACATCCAATCATCTGTCCCCTCAGTTCACTTCACCAGCACCCATCACTCATCTACCTTCTCCTGAGAGGCATGTATGGTCCATGCTCTGGTGCGTGCTACATGACCTTTATTTCATTATGATCTCCTCTTTACAAAAGGAGACAAATAAGGTAAACAGCTGAGGACTTCTGTTGAGTAACTAGAGGCTAGGTACGATCTTGAAGGAATTCAAAGCAAGGGAAAGTTGGGTGATAGAAGAAGAGAAATGAAAGTACACAATTGAGACAGAACCAGCAGGGCTGGGACACCCAGTATAAGGGGATGACCAAAGCTTAGAGAAATGAACAGGATGTGTGACCAAATGGATAGGATTTCTCTCTTGATCAGAGCAGACTTTGGGAAGTGTCTGAGAAAGAGTGGTTAGCTGAGATGGTACCAGCTGACCTTGACAGAATGGTAGAGGTGAACTTTCCAGTCAAAGTGGAGCCCTGTGGGTTTCTGAGAAAGGGATAGTGCACTGTAAGCACAATTTTAGGAAGGTTAGTCTGGTGGTAGTGGAGAATAGGCAAGAATGAAGGAGAAACAGGAGATATGAAGACTCGAAACTAGAACAGTTACTTTGGGCTTTAGAAGACTAGGGCCAAGCAACATGGCTCAGGTGAAAATAGAAAACAAATCGAAAGGCAACTTTAATAGAAAAATCATTAAACAGACACTAAATGTTGTATCATCAACAAAGGGGAGGGAAGAATTGCAAATTACAAAACACTATGTAAATATTAAAAAGTTAGAAAGAGGGGCGCCTGGGTGGCTCAGTTGGTTAAGCGTCCAACTTTAGCTCAGGTCATAATCTCTCAGTTTGTGGGTTCAAACTCTACGTCAGGCTCTGTGCTGAGAGCTCAAGAGCCTGGAGCCTGCTTCAGATTCTGTGTCTCCTCTTTCTGCCCCTCCCCTGCTCACATTCTGTCTCCATCTCTCTCTCAAAAAATGAGTATTTTTTTTTTTAATTTTTTAAAGGTTAGAAACAAAATTCTGTGGGAAACAAAAATGTGCCCTGAAATTAAAGGCACCTTTAATCAGAGATAGTTGTCAGAGTACCTATAAAATGTAGATCCTTTTAACAAGGATCACTGGAGATTGTGACCTTGTGAGGAGACCAAGGGCAGAGTGAGTGTGTGATATCAGGGGTAGGCTCAAGGCACACCACTTAAGAGTCCCAGTTCTGCCTCTTACTAACAATGTGTACATTTACTGTCTGCAATAATTCCTGAGTCTATTTCCTCAGTCATAAAATGGAAATCATCATAACTACTTTTTGTTTTTAAGTTGGAAAATATATGTAAAGTCATTGTCACAGTGCCCAAACATATTAAATACAAAGTAAGTGATAGTTGTTAGGGCTTACCCAGTTTTGACAAAGCTATGATTAAAATAATGGGAGAATAGCTAACAAGAAGTTAGTTGAGTAGTAATAAAAGACCAGCACTGTGTCATGAAGTTAGTATCAGAAACAATGAGTTGGTGTAGAAAGAAAAGATACAAACAACTTTGCACGTTAAACGCTATCACCCATTCAGAATACTGTGTTCTTATCTTCTCCCTTCTCTGCTGCCACCTTTTCCTAAAAATCAAGCAGCACTAATTTAAGGGCACTGGAGGAGGAAGGGAGCTCTGTAAAATGATTTAAGTAATGTTAAAAGATAAACTGAGGCATATTAAACATTTTAAGAGTTTGAGCAAAACTCAATTCGAATCAGGTAGTGTCCAATCTAGCAGATAAAAAGGAGCTTCAAGGAGCTGTACAAAATGAAAGGCTTTCATTTGTGGAAGGGAACAGGAACAACTTACATTAGGTATAAAAGCAGGTTGGTTACTGCAAACTACTTTCCTCTAGGGGATGGCAGGTCTTACCAGGCAGATGACCTAACTGGTACTGATCAAACAATTCCTGATGGACTGGTTTAAGAGTCCATTTCTGGAATCGCTGAAGCATTAAGTCTCAGTTTGGTGACAGAGAGCTGACTCCATTTTGGGCCTGTTTTTTTTGTTTTTTGTTTTTTTTTTAACAATTTCCCCTCCCCTTTTTAAAGTTTATTTATTTATTTTGAGAGAAAGGGAGAGAGAGAATCGCAAGCAGGCTCTGTACTGTCAGCATAGAGCCCAATGTGAGGCTCAATCTCACGAACCATGAGATCATGACCTGACCCAAAACAAAGAGACACTTAACCGACTGAGTCACCCAGGCACCCTGACAATTCCCCCTTTTGATCAGACTCTCAGCCTGAGAGAGGTCATTAAAGTTTAAGGCATTATCTACTCCCAGCTACTACTCGGGAGTTCTTGAAGTTTTTTTGCTGAATTTCTGTGTGGTATTCATAGGTCATGCTTTTTGTTGATATTCTTCGTGGCATTCACAGGCCATGACATTTTAGATTCACATTTTTTAAGTCAGTCATTCTCTTCATTTCTGTTCTGACGTTCTAGTCTTAGATCATTTGCTTGGTGGTTAGCAACTGTGAACATGTGTTTCAAGGTTTTGAGAGAATACAGCACACTTAGGGAGACTACTAAGTTTATTATAAGCATGATAATTCCCAACATCTAGAGTGTCCTTTGGAGCCTTGGTCCCCAAGACCCAAATCAATCAAAAAGTCAAATAAGTGAAGGATTCTGTTGAAGGAGTCCCTTTCTCAAGCCAACTAGCTTAGCTTGTTCAGTGATCTTACATAGCCGAGTCTCAGCCTCCCCAGAAGTGTCTGTCTGAGTACAGCATGTGGTGTTGTACACAGAACAAACACCTCTGTGTTCAACTAAAAGATGATAGGGCTGTCCTGTTATCCAGAACAACTTCAGACAGTCTAGTGGTTTTTGTTGGGCAGCTGTTACTTAATCAGTAGATTCCGCAGTACCTTCAAGAGTTAAGGAGAGGTTTCTGATGGTATTCCCATTTGTACTTACTCCTAGCCAAGACAGTAGGGATCTGCCAAAGAAAGTGAATTTTGGATCATGAGTGCCTCCTGTAAGTCCTGATTTCAGTCTGTGGCTCAGGATTAGAAAGGCGACAGCCATGAAAGCCAGTAAAATTTACGAGTCTGTAGACCACAGACTGGTTGCCCTTGCCTATGTCTGTTTCTTTATACAGAGCTTGGATACAAGATTCCGCTGGTTTGGAATTTTTAGCCAGAGGCAGAGAAATGACCCCTAGGAGTAGGGAGTATGATACAATGGAGAGGGGGCAGTTTGGTACAGAGAAACAAGCATTGGAAGTCAGGGAGAAATGTGTGATGGGCAGAGCTATAGAATTACCAGCATCATGGCAAATCCACCAGTTGTTTGGAGGTTACATTACCCCCTTTGCAATGGCATCATCTTTGCAGGCCAGAGCAAGGCAAAACATGGGCAAAACAATCATAAAGACCTTCAGGATATAAGAATTAGGATAAGGATTGTCAGAGCAGCAAGAATAGAAAGAAACAAATAATTTTTGATCTGACGTCTTGGGAGGAAGCAGTCTACCTCAATGTCGGCTACTTGTCAGTTTGATTTTGAAGCCTCTGCAACGTCTTTACATAGGACCACATGTCAGCTGGGGCCTTCTTCAGTTGTGAAATATGCACCCAAGGTTTGATACCTTGTACAGTATCTACTGATACCTACTACGGCAGGGATGTCAGTGGTCAAGAGTACCTAGTAGGCTCCTTCCCAGAAATGTCTCTTTTGCAAAAGTATCAGAGTATAACAATAGCTGTCTATAAATGATAAAAAACCTTAATATGCTCATGTTTAAAGATCTGATGAGAGTTCATTATAATAGGATTGACAAGGAAGTTTGGTTATATCCATGATATACAACATTTGAAGATAAAAACTGAAATTATGACTCATAAAAGGACATATCAGATTTTTAGGAATTTCCTATGTTTTCTAGAACACATATTAATAACACACATTGTACGAATATTATGTAAGGTTTATCATCACTTGACAATGCTTCCCATGTAATTTAGCATACCAAATAAGCCTGATTAGTTTAACATTTCTCTCTTACAAGGTGAGACACAAATCCTTTGAGATTTTCCAAGGACTATCTGGGAAACCTGCAAGTTGCTTTGAGATCAGAAAGACCCCATTTAGAATTTGATTTGGGGAAGTTGTCAAAATATTTGAACATGTGACTAATAAATAAGATCACAAATTATTACGAAGTATTAGTTAAACTGATAATGGAAAATTTTAAAGGCAAATACAGAAGGTTACATAGTTGTGAACAAAACTTAGCTCTTAATATTGACAAGACTAGGTTTTCTTAAGTAATCACAGACTTAATAAAAGACCATGTGAAGCACGGTGAATTATTGTGCTCAGTTGCAAAATCTTTATCTTTCAGGTAGATTACCCAAAAGGTTAAAAAAACACTTTCATAAAATCTTATCAAGAACAGACCAATAGTCCAAGGAAACTTTGTCCTTATAATGAAGAAAAAAAACAAATTCTAATTTTGCACGAAATTCATTCCTTAGAAACTTGAATAAACCAATTCTAACTTAGCCACCTTGACCACACAGAAAATTCCTTTCTTAAGATTCCTTTTCCACAAATCTTCATTTTTTTCTTTTATCCATTCAGATTTTGTTTTGTGTCTTTTCCTCTTTCTCATTCTAGAACAGTCCGTCATTTACTACTTTTCATACACAGTTGTTTCCTTTCACCCTTGTTATTTCAAAGTAATTATAATTACATATATTGATTAGAATTCTTAACCCTTACAATCCTCATATCTAGTAAAACCTAGGAAGTAAGCAGTTGTGGAGTGTGTTACACTAACATTCTGTGGGTTGGCCAGTCTGTAAATCCATTAGTTTCTAGAAGTCTATTCTTCCCCATAGTAAACTTCTAACGTAGTACAAAACAGCTTTATTAACAGACCCAAATACCTTTAGTTCCTCTGTGAAAGGAAGCCAAAAGTGGATAAACCTGTGTTTAGTTATGTTTTGGTATTTTATCTTACTTGGAATTGATCTAGATATTCAATGAGTACCCATCATTTCATTTATTTTAGTGTGATTTAAAAGTTTTCAAAAAGATTTTGGAAACTTATCCTCCATTTAACAATTACATTTAGATTACTCATGAAAATTTTATGAGACATGAAATCAGCTAACCATGATCTTAAATTATCTTTCTTGCCAACAAATTCTGTGACAGACATAGATAAGCTTCTTTGACTTTTAGTAAACCTGGGTAAAATGGAAGTATTACAGCTAATGTTCATAATTCTTAGCACATGGATGTTTTAATTAAAAGGTAGCTTCAGGGGCACCTGGGTGGTTTAGTCGATTAAGCATCCAACTTCAGCTCAGGTCTTAATCTCACAGTTGGTGAATTCAAGCCCCGCATTGTGCTGTCTGCTGTCAGCACAGAGTCTGCTTCAGATCCTTTGTCCCCTTCTCTCTCTGCCCCTCCCCTGCTCATGCACTCTCTCTCACAAAAAAAAAAAAAAAAAAAAGGAAAAAGGTAGCTTAAGTTCATTGTTTGATTTGTTGATGATTATCCTAGATCATGTGAACTTGAAAATCATATGGGTTAGATTTTCTATTTCTTAGAGAACGCTGAATACGTATAAATACTTGTTTGTCTTTAAACCAATTGAATAGAGCTCTTTACAAAGTCATTTTGGCAATACCATTCAAAGGTAGGAAAAAAGTCTCTAATATGTGTAAAAGACATAAACATACAAACAGGTCTTAAAGGTTTCATTTTATAATTTTAGTCTTGAGACAGGTACAATACTGCAAAACTCACTCGTTTATAAAAGAACAGTTAGATCCAAATTGTGTTCTTGGCAAATGGAATAAAATTAAGGTTATTTGTTCAGATGGCTAAAGCTTTTAACTAATATTTTTAAAGGTGACTTAAGATTTTCATGGGCCTAGTTTTCCAAATATCTTTTCTCCCTACCCCCTACTCGTACGAATGGTCTTCGTTCATGGAGAAGACCAAGTAGAACACTTTTATCTCAAAAGGCACAGAAAAAAGGAACAAAAGTCCCCTTGGTGGAACTTGTATTCTAAGTCCAGATCTTTTACACTATCTGCAAACGTTAGATGAATAGAGAGGTTTGGGGATCAGTAAATAGAACAAGAGGGCTTTGAATTGTTTTTAGAGCTGAATTTCTGTTCTTGTACACTTGATTTATAAGACAGGTACAGTTTTTAATTTCTCAAAGAATTGGGTTGCAACCTTTAATTCGTGGGCTGACCCACTCACCCAACTACATTATCTTTATTTGCTTCTTTACACCAGGGAGAAGATCTTCAACTAAGGTGGAAGTCAAAAGATTCTTAGGTTCTAGATTCAGAGCTGTGTGTCTGGAATGTCTAGTAAATCCTTCCACAGAGGCTTTAGAATGTTTCTCTTTCTGGGTACATAGTTTCATCTTAGCTCAGGGGAGAAGACTTTTTTTTTCCCCCTCATCTTCACTCAGACCCAAAGGATCTACAAGCAGGAGGTGAACTGCTGTTGACCAGTAATAGTGCCGTCATTGCAGAGAGGAGAAAGGAATTTTTAAAAGTCTGTCAGGCTCTGAATATGGCCATCTTCTGACCATAGAACTCCTTTAAATTCTTTCAGATATCTTGCCAAGTTTCAGCCAGGACAAACAGTAAATATTCCTAGCACTATTAAACCCCTGAATACAAGAGAGATCCCCAAAGAGCACAAAAGATACTACCCTCCCAAGATCAGAGCCACTCCCAAAGTAACCAAGAGAATTGTATTGGGGGTCAGTAGGTCCCTAGCCATGAATGGGATGGCACCCCTATTTCTATCCAGCCTCTGACCCGATGGTTGCCTCGCCAGGTTCTCAGGACATAAAGCAAGATAAACAAGAAGGCAGTAGCTGTCCCTGGGTGAGAAAGGATCAACAACCAGTGGGTACCCAAAAGCAGATTCACAAGATACAATTCAAAGATTAATTCTTACAGCTGTTTTTTGCCTGTCAATCTGAATTTGGAAAGGAAAGGACAGTGTGAATTTTTTTACTTTCTTCTCTCAGCCAGACATCACAGACATCTGAGAAAGCTGACTTTGCTGAGAATTCTCACTCTTTGTTAGCTTCTGCTAGTTGTCCCAGATCCCATCTGGAGGCTCGTGTTCCAGCAGATCTCATTCTAGTCCCCAGAAACCACAGAGAAAGGAAAATAATTTTTCTTTTCCCTTTATGAGTGCTTGGCTTTGCTTTTCTAGAGCACCTTCTCTAGAGCACCTCATACATGGAGAAGCATATTTAGGTTAAAAGTTCTCCACTATAGCCATTGTAATTCAAAAATATCTGTTCAGCCTTAAAAGTTTTATTCACCTGAGATCTCACACTGGAGCGACCCAGTCCAGAAAATGGAAGGCTTAAAGTCTGAAAGCTGCCAACACGAAAGCTGCAGAGCCAGGATCCAAGAGAGATGTAACCTGTGGCCTCCAGAGGCAGTGATGGAGCGGGGAGCTCAGTGGGCACTTACACCAGGCAGCTCACTGCTCCTGGGGACCAGTGCTGTCCTTCAGTTTAACAGTTCTGGAATCAGAAAAGTTTTAATATGCCTCAGTTTATCTTTTAAGAGTTCATTAGAACGCGAATTTGTTCGAATTGGGCATCATCCAGTCTAGCAGATCAAGAGCTCTAAGGAGGTGTACAAAATGAAAGCCTTTTTATAGCAAAAGGGAGCAAGAACAAGTTCTACTAGACAAAAACTTGAGTTGGTTATTGCAGTTTCTTTCCTTTTAGGGGATGACAGGATCAGGCAGATTACCAAACTACTGCTGATCAGGTAATTCCTGATGGACTTGTTTAAGAGTTCATTTCTGAGAAAGCCAAAACCGTAATTCAGTCTCAGTTTGGGACTGAGCATAAGGGACTCCATTTGAAATTGTTGTCTGGTTTTTAACAATAAGCACTATGCTGTTTTTCCACTAGACAATTTTATTAAAATCTTTAAAAACTAAAAGCAGTATTCTAAAAAATATATGCAGTGGTAGTAACTGGCAAGTATTTATAGAAATTACCGTATAATTTTCAGTTGTCCAGACATGAGGTCACAGTGACAGGAAAGAAAAGTTGAATGATCACTGAGAAATTACCATATGCCAGGCTCTGCTTTCTTTCTCTACTTTGTCTTATTTAACTAGGAACCCTATGAAATAGGTTATGTGCATACTTTGCCAATGATGAACCTGAGGCTTAGGGAAGTCGGTTATCCAAAATTACTTGGCTAGTAAGTGCTAAAGCTGGGATTTGAACTGGGGTTGGACTCCAAGGTCGTGCTCTTGAAAAGAGAATGAGGAACATTATATACGTTGTGTTCTTTAGTGTTAATAGTTATGAAAACAAAAGATGAAAACCACTTAAAGTGTTGCTTCACAGGTCTTCTTAATCAAACGTCATTATTATTGCCTCACTTTCCCTTCTTGTTAAAAGAAAGTTCCAAAGAGAAGGAACTAAGTATGGGGACAGACCTACTTATAAGCTTCTCTTAATGAAAGGTAAAAATGATTGAATTTTCCCTTTGTGTTCCACAGCTGAAGAAAGCCCTTGACGAAGCCAACTTCAGATCAGTGGAAGTAACGCGGACCAACCGAGAGCTGCGGCAGAAACTCACAGAGCTGGAGAAGATCCTGAACACTAGCAAGGAGAAAATAAAGAATCAAAAGGCCCAAATTAAGCTCCACTTGTCGACTAAGGCGAATAATACTCAGAATGTAGAGAGGATGAAGGTTGTATGAAAAATGCTAAGTCTCCCTTACTCCCTGTTATCTGATGAGGATCCATGCAGGCTGTGGGGTCTGGCGAAGATAGTTCCAGAGTACTAACAGCAGCATGTGTGCTCCGGGAATTACAGCTACACCTGGGAAGTGGGCAGATTGCAGGGGGATGGACAGACTGTCTTTCTCCAGCAGAGAGAGACACTGCTGTGTAAATGTTTGATTTCTCTTCAGCTGCCATGTCACCTTCTGGCCCCCCATCTGCCTCTCCCACAGTGATCGTACAGGATTTTGCTCTGTCAGGGTCAGTGGGCCAGACGGGAAGGAGAGCCCAGCAGGGGCTGGTAACTGTGGGTCTCATATGGGATTCTCCACTGATCATCTTTCTATGTTATTTCCACATTTACTTTCAGCAAATAGAAACAGAATTGAGGCAAATGGAGCTAATTAAGGATCAGTATCAGAAAAAAAATTATGAACAGGTAGATGATTTCCACAAACTCTATGTTTACTATTCACCTAAAATCTCACACTTGGACAGGTTCACCAACTGCTTCCCTCTTTGTGCCCTCCCAGTCACTGAGTATCCAGAAATTTGTATCTGAAATGACTAACCTACAGAAAGAGATGCAGCTGTTGGCCAAGAGCCAGTACGAGACCTCAGCACGGAATAAACAGCAAGAGCTGCGCCTGGAGGCAGAGCGGAAAGTAAGGCAGGAACTGGAGAACCGGTGCCAGGTAAAAAGTTCCCTCAGGTTCATCTCAGATTATCAGCAAGTGACACGTACCGAAACCCAACATCAGAGCATCTACGTTTTCTAGATTCTGTAGAAGAAACAAAAGTCTACAAGTAGGAAGAAGCCTATAGCTTTGAATGTGGCCCATGTTCTCAATTTTCAACTTAATAAGATATCCATTCTTAACAGCTACAGCTCACATATGCAAAATACTGGTTATTAAATAAGACTTCTGAACTGAATTTCATAGTCTTTCAGGCACTTTACACCCCTTGCTTCTTCCCTGAAGCTTAGATACACCTGTTGCTATGACAGGATTTTTAGCTCTTCCCAGCCTCTGGAAAAGCATAACATTTTATCACTGCAAAAGGACTTCAAGAGATCATTAAGCCCTTGCTTTCTAGCAGAAATTGTCTCCAATGAAAAAATATTCCTTCAGTTCTGGAAAGAGATATTAATCACTTTTTCTTCAGGAGAATCCATAAATCAAAATCTGTGATCATATACATCTGTGGATACTACTAACACTTTTCATCTTATATTTTGGTAGCACCTGAAGTTAGTGTACTCCATCATGCTTTCATAATTTGATTGCCCATTTATAACAATATGGAAGCTCTTTGTTCCATATGGGACTGTGGGAATTTGTAAAAATCTTTGTATCACATTTTCAGGAATTGGAAGAAACCATCAGACACCTAAAGAAATGCAAAGAGGCAACAGAGCATAAACTCAAAGAAGCCAGTGTGGAATCAGAACAGGTAAGCCAGACCTAGGGACATAAAGACTTAACAAGTTTCCTCACACACAACAATTTTGAAACACTCAAGTCAGAGTAAAATGCCTCGTTAACATGGGAGCGTAACAGGCAAGAACCATTATGACTTATGAAGTATAATCTCCATTATGAAGAATGATTTTTAGGTTGAGACTCT
The DNA here is from genome assembly GCF_046562875.1 of Panthera onca. Taxonomy (NCBI): domain Eukaryota; kingdom Metazoa; phylum Chordata; class Mammalia; order Carnivora; family Felidae; genus Panthera; species Panthera onca. The sequence continues at coordinate 38,914,818 of NC_138346.1, read as the reverse complement.
GTGTCCTGATAAAAGATAACAGAATGCCAAAATACTGATTAAGTCCAAGTCTTTACCACTTAATATAAGAAGGGAAGACCAGCATGTGTGTAGATTTTAATGCACTATTACTCAACATCACTAATAAAAGTGGAAGCTCTTTGTTCAGTCAATAAAAAATGTTAAGTAGGCCTTATTTTTTTAAGTTGGTTTTTTTTTTTTTAATTTAGGTAATTTCTACATGCAACGTGGGGCTCAAACTCATGTCCCTGAGATTGAGAATCATATACTCTTCAGACTGAGCCCGTCAGGTCCCCTGAGTAGGCCCTCTTACTTTGTGATTTTCCTTTCTCTAATCTTAAATTGGCCTATTTGAAGGTATTTAAAATTATACATTTTTTAGAGCTGGAAAGGGTCTTTGAAATCATGGTCTGCCACAACCATTCCTCATTTTCCAAATAAGGAAAACAGCTTCTAAGGTATTACAGTGATGTTTTTGTCAGTTGGTCATGATGTGTGTGCCTTTTACAGCCACTAAATTACAAGACAACATGACTGTCATAGTGGGATATTAAAGGGAATATGGACTCAGACACACATGAGTTTGAACACTGTCACATGAGTTTGTCACACTGTGACACAGTGCCCTTAAGGAATTTACATTTACTTCCTTTAACTCATCAGTTACCACATCTAGAAAAGTCAGGGTATTGAGACTTACCTTTCCGTTGTTCTGTTAGATGGCTCAGAGTAAGTTTCAGTAAACGGTGCCTCCCTTCTCATTTACCAAACAAGAGGAGATAGGATGGATGTACAGGGCCATTTCAAGCATCTTTCCCTCCACTCCTGGTAAAGAGTGCTGGACACTGCCTTTGGTGGGGGGCAGGGTGTGAGTATCACCGGCATTAGGGTATACAAACAGACCTGGAAAATATTTGAACTTTGTAACTTTCTAAAAGTTAAATGCCAGGGGAGCTCTATTTTTTTACCTCACTATTTTGTGCCCACACTGTGAACTGGCTGGGCTAGGACAAATACATAGTCGCACGTATTTACTGTGGACCTGTCATATGTTGGGCGCTGTCCTAGGTGATGGAGACACGGGGTGAAACAAGCCCGACGAAGTCCCTGCTCTCCTAGATCTTGCCTTCTCCCAGGCAAGACAGAAATACCTCTCAAGACTTGAGAATCAAAAAACGAAAATGCTGTCCATGAAACAAATAATCAAAGGGAAGAAAACAGTCATTTTGCTTTTTATTCTAGAGGATATGTTCTGGAGCTGTTTTGAAGCAACCATTATACCACAGAAAAGCCTGTTGGCCTACCTTAAAATACCATAGTATCCCAAACACACATAAAAGTGCCAGGCACACAGTAGATATTTGTCAATTAAATGAATACGGAGTCCAGATCATCTTCAAAGGCAGACGACTAGAGGGACCATTTAAGTCAATCTAACAAAGGTGATTTGGAAGTTTGTGCTTAGGAGCTGAAGTCTAAAATATTTTGATGATAAAGGAAATAAAGAGGATGCAACTTACGCTAAGCTGGTTCCGTCTTTTACTAATTCAGTTTACTTTCATAAAGCACAACAGAAAAATCTAGTGTAGGGACTTTGGAGAAGTATTTAGTCTTGGAGAACAGAACTCACAAGTCCCAACCATGGTTTGCACTACCACGTTCACTTGCAGCGCTATCTTATCCCGTCATTCTGATTTTTCCCCGGGGTTCTCTTACCTTAGGTCACGCCCAAGAAATCGGAACAAATGCATGAAAAAGCAACAGGCTTGCAGGCATCCCTCAGCTCTACATTCAGAAATCTCTGTCATCTGTAGAATGGATATTATGCAAATAGGTTACAAGGACCTTGCACTCAGAATTTGGGTCTTTTAACATCTAGGTAAAAAGTCTCTTGAACCAATACACAAAAAACTATTTCTTTGTTGTAATGTTTAATGATAACGCTTGTATGTCCAGATAACAGCTAACCTGGAAGAAGCTCATCGCTGGTTTAAGTGCAGGTTCGATGGCCTGCAGCTTGAGCTGACGAGAAACCGGTTGCAGAGGCTTCCCCGAGAAGACGGGTGGATGGAAGAGGTAGGGTATTCGGACATGGCTGTCGTAAGCAATTTTGGATTTGTTCCTTCTCAGATTTCTTTTTCTTCAGCATGGAGCCCACTTCAGGGCTCATACTCACAAACCGTGAGATCATGACCTGAGCCGAAATCAAGTCGGACACTTAACCGACTGAGCCACCCAGGTGCCCCTCTTCAAATTTCTAATTACAGAAGTTCTCTCTTCATCCAGCTACTCTCCCCACTAATCTGTAGATTTCTTTAAACTGCAAAGAAAACAAATGCATTAAATTTCTTTCTTAAAAGTTCTACATTTCCCAACCTGTCTAGATTAGAACCACTCACCTTGATGAATAAATTATATTCGTAAAGACAAAACAGGGCCTCAGCTATGCAGTTAGTTTTGCAGTGTCGGGTCTGTTTTCTTTCCAGCAGGACCAAGGTAACAAGCACGACGTGGCATCCAGCCAGTCTGTTCTACATCGGTGGGAGAATAAACAGCGTCTTAGACTTACACCCAAGAAATGTCATTCTGAACTAGAGAGAGATTGATGCCCTTGACAGAGGCACTTCTTCATCGATAGCTATACCACCATGATTTCCAGAGCCCAGCAATCAGGGCTGGCCTTTTCCACAGTCATCAGAACATCAAGTCTTTGATGTGGGCTGAAGATTTTTGGACTTGAGTTTATTCTTTCAGGAACTTGCTGATATCAGTACAGAACCACCCCATCTTTTTTGTCTCTTTCCCCATTTTCCACCCAATAAATTTATATGAATTTGTTGTAAGATAGAAGTTACTGTTGTATGATACTTGTCTATTTTTCTAAGTACATTTTATCAAAAAGCACTTAGTGAGGTACTAGATGTACAGCCACTAAATGATAGGATATTTTGTTTCGATAAAATCCCCTAGTCTAACACCCAGTAGATAATCCTTGAAAATGGGATCACCTGGAAAATGGTAAAAACTTTTCCACATAAAAAAAAAAAAAAAATACCCTTTTATGCTGGGTAATTACCAGCACATCTTTAGTAGGATTAGATCTCTCTTCTTTATTTTTTTTAATTGTTTTAAGTAAGCTCTGTACCCATTGTGGGGTTTGAACTCACAAACCCGAGATCAAGAGTCATGTGTTCTACCAACTGAGCCATCCAGGCGCCCCTACAGCTCTATTCTTATATTAGATATCTCAGAGATTGTATTTATAACTTCCTCAAATGTTTACAAATCAAATTATTGTATATAGCAGACTGCTCTGCTCCAGGACTATGCCTGGCCCATGTAGCTCTTCCTTACTATAGTAAGCAATAAATTCAGCTTTATATATATGTATATTTTTTATTTTAGATAGGGAGCGGTAGAGTAGGTAATCCAGACTTAATGAACATAAACAGCTACCATAGCACCTGGCTTTATTCATGTTCAAGTAATGGTAGCTACTGATGATGCTATCAGGACCTAAATTGAGTGAGCATTGTGAATTGGAGGGAATATCATTAATAAAACTCTCAGAGGTTGAAGAGCCTACCATTCTTCTTCTGATATAAAAAAGACAAAGCTGAATTTATAGCCTAAACTAAGCCGTAATAATTGAAGGAGAGCTCTGTTGGTCAGGCAGAGTCCTCCCTGATCGGAGCAGACTGCTGATCTTATATAACGTTTGGGGGAAACACCAAGTTCAAGAATCGCAAGACTTTCAGAGACCTTGAGGGTTGGTACTATCTGTAGAAGTGTAGTTATGTGGGTAAGATTGGTAACTGGCATTCAGGGGGCACCTGTTGGAATGCATCTATTTCTGTGTGTCTGACATCCAGAGGTGAGGGTTCACTGATTGGCAGGCTGGGAAAAGCCTCCCCAAGTTATCTAACTCCTACAGAATTTATCCCTTTAGACTCTTCATAAGAAGATAAAGTTATTTTAAGGTACCAGAGAGTCAATCTTGAAATAGTCTAAGCAAGAACCCCACAGAACAGTTCCTTTGTCCTGAATTCCTCATAGGACAAAAGATCCCAATTACTGTGCAGGAGAGATGATCAACCTTATTGGGTTGTAAATACACCATTCTTGAGTGTTGTCATGACATTGACCGTTACTGACCAAGAATATGTTTATCTTCTTCATCCAGAGCAAGGACATTTTTCTCCACTTGTGTTTTGTTCTCAAAGAGTATCATTATTGATAAAGTCAGTGTAACCTTATGTCATTTTTTTAGGTTGGCTATACTAAACCTTAGCTTGGGAGAAGTGAATTATAGCATTAGATTGGTGATCATTTCTAGTAAAACCTATATTTAGAACAGCCTGTTTAGAGTGATGAATTTGCTGAAGTGTTTCTATAGTACTTTTATAATGGTCTGCTGTATACTAGGTTCTATTGTGGGCCTGTACTTTCATCTGAAGCTACCAAAACACAGACAAAATATCAACCAATGGTTTTTAAGACACCAGACAGGGGCGCCTGGGTGGCGCAGTCGGTTAAGCGTCCGACTTCAGCCAGGTCACGATCTCGCGGTCCGTGAGTTCGAGCCCCGCGTCAGGCTCTGGGCTGATGGCTCGGAGCCTGGAGCCTGTTTCCGATTCTGTGTCTCCCTCTCTCTCTGCCCCTCCCCCGTTCATGCTCTTCTCTCTCTGTCCCAAAAATAAATAAAAAACGTTGAAAAAAAAAAAATTAAAAAAAAAAAAAAAAAAAGACACCAGACATTGTGCAACAAAGAACAGTACTCCCTGAGAGAAAGGGAACAAATGAGGTGAACCCTACTATCACCCCGCCTTCTAGCCTTCAGACAGTTCATGCACCTGGTCCTGAGTTAAGGAGCCAGAATCCAGGGAGACCAGGACTGCTAGAGTTCCAGGACCGAATACCGGAGAGGAGAGTGCTACAGAGGGAGAATTTCAGAGATGTCCCGAAAGCCCTCTTGAGTATTAGCTGAGCACATGCATGTGAGGAAACCACCTCAAGCTGGAGAAAGAATCATCCAGAAGGGTTTAAGTTAACAGTGGCCAACACACACACACACACACACACACACACACACACACACACAAAATACCAGCTTCCATCAGCCAGCATGAGAAACATCATGATTTGCAGGGCATTGGGTGGAGAACACTAAAGAATACTTGTCTCAGAAGTAGAGAATAGGTAGCCCTACAGCGAACACTGCTCTAGTCCTACCCAGCGAATCTGAAACGCAAGACCCCAAATGATCTATTCCAAGTAACTGCATTCCAAAACAGCTTAAGGATATTTAGAGGAATACAAAAATATGTGGCACCCATCAAGGTAAAAATCACAATTTGTGGTACCAATCCAAAGCAGCAGGAAAATTTAACCCAGGTTAACAGATGTTAAATGTGACAGTGGGCCGCCTGGGTGGCTCAGTCTGTCGAGCGTTCAACTTCATCTCAGGTCATGATCTCACCGTTCATCAGTTCCAGCCCTCCGTCGGGGTCTGCTGACATCTCAGAGCCTGGAGCCTGCTTTGGATTCTGTGTCTCCCTCTGTCTCTGCCCTCGTTCTCTCTCTGTCTCTCATAAACATTAAAAAAAAAAAGTGACCATAACTATATTTTCAAAGAGTATTAAAACAATGGGTGGTAATAGAAAAATTGAAAAGAATTCATAATTATTAACTAGTAGAAAACTGATGGTTTCCTTTAGCAGTAGAGACTGACTACATGTAGGAACATTGGATTTAAAGGGGATTCCAATACAAGATCTGAAGATGTTTTGATTAATTTTTTGATGACTGCAGTTGTTCTAAAGCAAGGAGACTGAGCTGTGGCTCCTGAATTAAGGGATAAGCAATGGTTCTATTAATTGTGCTGTGTTGTTAACACCCATAGAGCATGACCTAACCTTTTCTTATGAGTACAAAAAGTGATTTGTGAAAATCTAGGAAGAACCCATCTGGACTGTGACTTTGGTCCAGGTAAACTGTCTATGGAGTCATTTGCCCTTGGGGATTCTGACACTATAGCTGTTTGTTTTGGTCAGCTTTATTAAGGTATAATTGACAAAACTGTAAGTTATTGAGGGTGAGCATCATAATGATTCGATACACATTGTGAAATTATTCCATCTGTCACCTCACATACTTAATTTTTGATGAGGACATTTCATTTTTATTCTCAGCAAATATCAATTATATAATACAGTGTTAACTCTAATCATCATATTATACATTTGATCCTCAAACCTTACTCATCCTGTAATTGAAAGTATCCTTTAACAACTTCTATTTCCCCAACCCTTCAGTCATTGCCAACCACTTTTCTGCTCCCTGCTTCTAAGAGTTTGATTGTTTAAGATTCCACATATAAATGTCTTTGGTGATTTTTTGAATTTTTTTTAAGAGTTTATTTTTAATCTCTGCACCCAACATGGGGTTCGAATATACAACCCCAAGAGTCACACGCTGTACCAACTGAGCCAGCCAGGTGCTCCAATTCTTTGAGGTATTTCTGGAGACTACCATAAATATCCTAATGTCATAGCAGCTTTAATCTGATCACGTGTATGGGCTACAGCATATTTTATCTGGAAGTAGATCCTACCTATTAAATCTCTGTGTCCTAAAGAAAAAAGGACTGTTTCTCTGACAGTGATCCCAAAGAATCAGATACAGGTTGAGACTTAGGAAAGGACTCACAATTGTTCCAAGTTCTCATTTTTCAGAGTGGTTTTAGTAAAGGAAAGCAAAGTTCATTGCCTCTCAAACTTCTATAATTACTATACATTTTCAGTTTTACCTTTTATTACCATCTTTTGTCATAAAGTCATTTATAAGATAATACTCTCTCACACTAGAAGTCATTTTGCTTATCTGTTTGCTTCTTAGACAACTGTAAAATTTGGGTCTGAAGGATCTGATGTTCAGAGTAGTAGGATTAATTGTAGGTAACGGTAATATCAAGTACTGTTCTGTTCCACTTGGGAGTTTAGAGGGAAGACACGGACTTGTGGAGTAATGTCTCCCCCAGGGTGGCATCATTGGACTTCAGATGGTTGTCCTTCAGCTTCTTAGCCAGCACTGGGCAATTATTAGCTCAGTGATCTTTTTGCTTGCAATTTCTCTAGTTTCTTTACCAAAGACTTCCAGTTCTTAACAGAAGATATTGGGCCTTGTTTTTATCTCAGGACCAGTTGTTTTAGATAGACAGCCAGAGCCTGTTTACTTTCTAAGGCTCTCTAGAGACATCTAGCTACAGATTACTGGTTTTCCAAAATAGCTTGTTTTTCTTATTAAAGTCCCTAGTTTTTCAATTATTCCAATTGTTTTTCTTATTAAAGTCCTTAGTTTAGATAATGAGCCCATGAACAAAAAGAAGACAAGGCCCTTACTTCAGCTGTTGGGTCTGCCCCAGGATACCATTTGAAAGAAGAGCAAAATATTTAAGAAATTTGACTTTTTGATGGTATTTGGCATCTCTCTTCTCAAGAGCATTTATTCTGGGCTCTTATCTCATGATCAATCTCATTTCATTGGGCAAGATGGCTTTATGTTCACACTGGTCTACATCATCATATGTTCTCCACCTTGGACTTCTTTGGGCAATAGGGATCCTACACCATTTGTTAATGCAAGCCTTTTTATAAATGGTCAGAAACAATGTACAATATATAGAAGACTAGAACAGACTGAAATATTTTCTGCTTACCAACCCAGCAGAGATTTCTTAGAGCTCTAATAAATCCAGGATTGAGTCTCCTTGGATGGGCTGATCACATGCCCACCCTCAATTAATCACTATCACTTAAGAGAGAGATTATATACTAATTGGCTAGGCCTAGATGTGCCCATCTCTGAAACTGAGAATAGTTCCCCAAAGGAAATCTCAGTGATGTTCCTAGAAGAACGGGGAAACAGAGGTAAGTCAAGTCAAAACTGTTAAATGTCTATCACAACAATCTTAAGATTGTAAGCAGAGAAAATACACCAACACGGTCACTACTGAACTTCATTAACACAGAGCTCTGAGTAGCTGCTAGATTCCTTTCATATTGACACTGCTTTTCCTTCAAAGCATTTATAGGAGACACAAGCTATCAGGTTCTTCCCGAGCTTTTAAAACGGATTCTTTAATAACCTATATAGAGACTTTGAGGCAGCTGCTTAGTCACCTACCTCCTAATGTTTCCTTCACAAGCAATATGAAACAAGAAAGGAAAGGTGAATTCTACATAAAACCACACTCAGCGTAACTTGAAGGCAGACAATGTCAAATCTTTAAAAATAACTAAGTAAAATGAGAAAAAGCACCAGATCCCAGTGTGTGTTGTCTCACACTTCTGCCCCACCTCACTACAAGGTTTGTAACAGACAAAGGCAAACGGAGATGGAAAAAGGAAGCTAGTGAAAGGGTCTCAGTTTCACTGGACACTGTTACCACAAGGACTACATGTATCCTAAACCTGGAAATACTAAAAAAAAAAAAAAAAAAAAGTGTCCAGGCAGATCAGAGTATGAACTACAGGAAAGGAACTTCTAAATACACATGGTTTAAAGGTGCAGGCATGATTTAAAGGGGCACTCTTCAAAATGTGGATCTGCTAGGGGAACAAAAAAGGTAAAGAGGAAAAGACCTTATTGGAAATTGGATTGTTAAGGGGAAAAGAAATTGAAGTTTTAGGACCAATAAGAAAAAGAGAGAAGCACAAAATTGAAGGACTCATAACCCTCCCCACAACACAAAAACCTCCCCACCAAATCACAACACCCTGGAAAAAGCACCTGGACTTTGCTATACTGACCAGTGAGGGCTCAGTAAACTAGAAATATTGCAAAACAACCCAATAGCACAAATGTGAATAAGAGGAAAGTTAAGTCTATACAGAGTACTGCAGAAAGTCGGGAATAAAATTACATCTCAACTGAGGAAAATTTCTCCCAATAAACCCTTATGAAGGAAAAGAAACTTCAATATGTTTCAACTTTGAAGACAAACTTTTCAGGATATGAGAACCACTGTGAAACAAATTTAAAAACTAAGGACATAAATGGACAAAAATCAGAGAAATGAAGAGTGTTGTTTGCACTTAGAACAGTGGAAGAAAAAGACAAAATTATCTCAGAAACGAAGAATAAGTTACAAGATGCCCAAGGGAGAACCAATTCAGATCAAAGTAAGAGACACTGAAGAAAGGCAGGAAAACAAGGAAATGAAAATGGCATTAAGGACTAAAAAAGTCTGGGGCACCATGGTGGCTCAGTCATTAGAGTGTCTGACTCTTGATTTTGGCTCAAGTCATGATGTCACGGTTTGTGGGATCAAGCCCTGCATTGGGCTCCACACTGATAGCATGGAACCTGCTTAGGATTCTCTCCCTGTCCCTCTCCTGTTCTGTCTCAAAATAAACTTGAACAAAATAATAAAAGTAAAAAAGTTCAGAGAAAAGGTAACAGAATGGAATACAGACAAAGAAGGAATAGTATTTGTGTTAATTGGAGCCCTTATGGAAGAAAAAAGGGTAGATCAGAAGCAATATTTAGAACTACAACCCATAAACACTTTCCAAAAATAGAAAAAAGTGTATCTGAATCTACATATTGAAATAATTCACCAGGAAGCTGGAAAAAAAAAAAAAAAACAACTTCAAGACACATTCTAATAAAACTATAGATTTCAAAGAAAGTATTCTCAAAGTGTACAGGCAAAAAGATCAAATAACTTACAAAGGCAAAAGAAACTGGCCTCACATTTATAAACCAACACACTAAGCAAGGCAACAATGGAGCAGTGTGGTTGGCAGAATTCTAAAATAGGGCCCAAGATGTCCCACCTTCAGGTAGACATAACTGCATCATCTCTTGGACTTTAAAAATGATGGAGCTCACTTGTGATTAGATTATAGGTCACAGTTGACTTGAAGGAAATTATCCTGTAGAGCTGACCTAATCAGATAAATCCTTTAAGAGCCATTTTCTCCCAACTGGTTGCAAAAGGGGAAGTCTGCGATTTGAAGCACAAGAAGACTTTTTGTGCCCCTGCTGGCTAGAAGAATAAGGCTGCATAGCAAGAAATGCAGGTGCATTCTACAAGCTGAGCCCCAGCCCTGGCTGGAAGCCAGCAGAAAAATGGAGACTTCAGTCCCAAGACTGCCAAGAACTGATTTCTGCTAACAACCAGAATAAGCTTCAAAGTAGTTCTTTCCCCAGACCTCCATAAAGGAGCACAGTGCTGCCAACAGCTTGGTGTCAGCCTTCGAAATCCTGAGATTCTAGCCCCGCCCTGGATTCCTAACCCACAGAAACTGTTAGGTAAGTTTGTATTTTTTTTTAATTTTCTAATTTTTCATTTTTTAAAGTAAGCTCTACACCAATGTGGGGCTTGAACTCACAACCCCAAGATCAAGAGTTGCACTCTCCACCAACTGAGCCCAAGTTTGCATTATTTTAAGCCCCTAAGTGTGTGCTAGCAGCAATAACAAAAAATTAGCACAATTGGCATTTTTTAAAAACTCAAAGAATGTGTGTGAACCAAGGATTCTATATTCAGTTTTCAACTATCAAAACTACAGAAACTTGGATTTGAAGCCAGGCTACCATTGCCAGAGGGTGGGCCAGCCCCTCCCTGTTCCAGGGCCCCTCCCACCTGGTTGTGTAACCATCCCCAGCACCCCCTCTCCAAGGCCCCCCACCTGGGAATGGGGAGGTTCACCCAAAAAGGTAAATAGAATAAATAAAACTACAGAAAAATGGTTATAAACATATAAGAACTTAGAGAATTCTGCATCCATTAGGCCTTCTTGACGAATTTACAAGAGCAGAGATCAGCCAACTTTTTGTGTAATGATGAGACAGTAAAGGTTAGAGGCTGTGAGGGTCAGATAGAGTTTATGTACCATATTACTGGGTTTTTTTTAATGTTTATTTACTTTTTTTTTTTTTTTTAACATTTATTCATTTTTGAGAGAGTGCAAGCAGAGGAGGGGCAGAAAGAGGGAGATACAGAATCTGAAGCGGTCTCCAGCCCTGATCTGTCGGCACAGAGCCAGACGTGGGGCTCAAACTCACAAACTGAGATCATGACCCTAGCCGAAGTCCAACGCTTAACTGAATGAGCCACTCAGGTGCCCGAGTGTTTATTCACTTTTGAGAGAGAGACCAAGCAGGGGAGGGGCATAGAAGGGGACAGGGGATTTGAAGCGGGATCTGCGTTGACAGCAGACAGCCCAATGTGGGGCTTGAATTCTCAAAACTCTCAAGATTATAACCCAAGCCAAAGTCAGAAGCTTAACCAACTGAGCCACAGGTGCCCTGTGTTGTTGTTGTTGTTGTTTTTAACAATCCTTTAAAGTGGTATGGAGGTGGGGGTGGGGATTCTTTGCTCATAAGCCACACCAAACCAGATTAGGAGCCAGATTTGACCTTCAGGCCTTATCTTCATAACCCCTGTGTTAGAGAAGAAGCTTCATCCAACTAAGTAGTAATTGAAAATTTCAGGCAGAGGGAGTGCCTGGGTGGCTCAGTCGGTTAAGCGGCCGACTTCGGCTCAGGTCACGATCTCGAGGTCCGTGAGTTCGAGCCCCATGTCGGGCTCTGTGCTGACAGCTCAGAGCCTGGAGCCTGTTTCCGATTCTGTGTCTCCCTCTCTCTGCCCCTCCCCCGTTCATGCTCGGTCTCTCTCTGTCTCAAAAATAAATAAACGTTAAAAAAAAAAAAATTAGAAAATTTCAGGCAAAGGATTGATGGGGTGAAGTTTTAAAAATATATAATTATGTATAGCAATGTATAAGGCAAAGGTCAAGATAAGAGTGGAAAACTGATGTACAAATGTCACATATTACGATAAAGTAGATACAAAAATGACAGAGAGTGGGGGGCACCTGGGTGGCTCAGTGGGTTAAGCACCCAACTCTTGGTTTCAGCTCAGTTCCTGATCTCACGGTTCGTGAGTTAGAGCTCCACATCGGGCTCTGTGCTGACAGTGCAGAGTCTGCTTGAGATTCTCTCTCTCACTCTCTCTCTCTCTCTCTCTCTCTCTATAAATAAATAAATAAATAAATAAACCTTTAAAAAATTTAAAAAAAAAATTTTTTAGCGACAGAAAGGAAAGGGAAATACAAAAGTAGACTACAGTTGCTGTATGGGCCACAGGAGGGCATTAAAGGATAATGGAATCTTGATAAACCAGATGGTCAATGGTTAAATAAGTAAACAGGACTAAGCGCTTTAAAAAAAAAAAAGTACAGGTGAGGGGCGCCTAGGTGGCTCAGTCAGTTAAGCGTCTGACTTCGGCTCAAGTCATGATCTCACAGTTCGTGGGTTCGAGCCCCACATCAGGCTCTGTGCTGACAGCTTGGAGCTTGGAGCCTGCTTCGAATTCTGTGTCTCCCTCTCTTTCTGTTCCTCCCCTGCTTATGCTCTTTCTCTCTCTCTCTCCTTCAAAAATAAATAAAAAACATTAATAAAATTAAAAAAAAAAAAAAAGTACAGGTGAGGGAGGTGGTGCAAGATGGTAACGTACAAAGATCCTGAACTCATCTCTTCCCAAGGTCACACTGAATCTACAGCTACAGATGGAACAATTTCTTCTGAAAAAGACCTGAAAACTAGCTGAGCAACTTCTTATCAAGCATATGAGAAACCACGATGAAGAGGGTAGGAGTCTGAGACCCAGTCTCACCATAAGCCTCACCTGTGACACAGTGACCCATAATCCGGAGAGAATTTACAAGCTTGGAACTTCTGCCTGAGAAGCAAAGGCTTCATACCCCAAGTTTTAAGACCTGTACCCAAGAGATGAGCCCCCCAAACATGGCTTTGAAATCCAATGGGGCTCACGTCCATGAGATCCAAAAGGCTATAGCAAAAGGAGAAAAGGCTTTTAAGGGGCACACATAAACTCACCACAGGGCCCAGCAGAGAAGCCCAGATTTTATGTGAGATTGAATAGCTGATCCTAAAGAGTGGGCAGGAGAGGCAGGGGGTCCTGGGATACTCTGTGGGGACAGATGCGGGCCAGCACCGTTTTCACACCTCTCTACCTTGTTAAGGCTGGCAGTCCTTTCCCCCTCCCCCACTCTGCATGCGCTAGCTTCACTTTCTTCCTCTGCCACACTCCAGAGCACCCGTGGGACTGTAACAGAGAGACACTTCTTGGCCAAATGCCTTCCAGAGCACTGCTCAGATGGCAGGCTGAAACACCCCCACCCTTTCTAAGATGCCTATTTACTTGTCCAGGAGCTTTCTTTTCAGCTTAAATATTTCTTGTAAGGCTAGTTTGAGGTGATGAACTGCTTTGGCTTTTTTGTTTGCTTGTCTTTAACTCTTTAGTTTGCCTGCTGAAGGGCAGGCTGCTGGTCTGGCACGTTTCTGGGGGCCTGTGGAAGTAGTGTCAGGGAATAGAGCTAGTGGATGCAGTCTTGGCACTCTCCCTCCTCCCTCACTTCGGCTTGCTGGGATCTCCTAAAGAGGAGTTTATACCCTTGTATTACACCCACATCTTTGTGACTCCTGCCCGGGGACCTGGCTGTACTGGACAGCAGGGTTTATGCTTGTGGTCCCACACAACTATATACATTTGCGGTACTTTAAAATGCACTGCCTGAGGATCTGACTTCCAATCAGCCTGTATATAGGTGCTGACTGAGATAACACCCCCTTTGGGACACTGACAGTAGGGGCACACCTTCAACCACTGGGAGCTATTAAGCACAAACAGGCTGCTGGAATAAGCACAAAGGTCTGAGAGATAAGAGTTACAGCAAGGATGAACAATAAGGTTCATCTCCTACGTGAGACCACTCCTTCAAAATTGAGAGAGGTGGCTGTTACATCTACTGCATAGAAACCAACACAGAGAGTGAAGCAAATGAGGAAATAAAGAAATATGTCCCAAATGAACAAGATGAAACCTCAGGGAAAAAACAATAAAACAGGTAACTAACCCGATAAAGAGCTCAAAGTAATGATCATAAAGATGCTCACCACGGAGCGCCTGGGTGGCTCAGTCTGTTAAGTGTCCAACTTCGGCTCAGGTCATGATCTTACACCTCGTGAGTTTGAGCCCTGCACTGGGCTCTGTGCTGACAGCTCGGAGCCTGGAGCCTGCTTCGGATTCTGTCTTCCTCTCTCTCTGACCCTCCCCCACTCACATTCTGTCTCTCTCTCTCTCTCTCAAAAATAAACACTAAAAAAATTAAAAACAAAAAAGATGTTCACCAAAACTGGAAAAATGAATAGTCAGAACAGAGAAAAATATAAGAAAATACCAAATAGAAGTCACAGAGCAAAAGAATACAGTAACTACTGACAAACACAGTAAAGGGGTTGAATGGCAGGCCACTTGAGCAGAAGAAAGGATTAGTTAACTCTAAGTCAGGGCAATATAACTACCCCATCAGAGCAACAAAGAGGAAAAACAATGAAAAAAGGTAAAAATAGCTTTAAGGAACTTAGGGACAACATTAAGCATACTAATATTCATATTATACAGATCCCAGAAGGAGAAGAAAGAGACAAAGTGGCAGGAAACATTTGGAGAAATAAAGCTGAAAAGTTCCCTAACCTGAGGAAGAAAACAAGACATTTAGACCCAGAAGATCCGAGAGTTCCAAATAAGATGAACCCAAAGAGACCTACCTGAGACACGTAATTAAAATTTCAGAAGTTAAAGGGGAGAATTTTAAAAGCAAGAGAAAAACAACTTGTTACATACAAGGGAAGCCCCATAAAACTATCAGATTTTTTTTTAATGTTTTTATTTATTTTTGAGAGGGAGACAGAGCACCCGCAGGGGAGGGACAGAGAGAAAGGGAGACACAGAATCCAAAGCAGGTTCCAGGCTCTGAGCTGTCAGCACAGAGCCCAATGTGGGGCTTGTTCCCATGAACTGCAAGATCATGTCCTGAGCTGAAGTCAGATGCTTCACTGACTGAGCCACCTAGATACCCCAAAACTCAGATTTTTTTGGAAGAAATTTTGCAGGCCTGAAGGGGGTGCCACAATATATTCAAAGTGCTAGAAGAAGAAAAAAAGCAATTCCAATCTACCTGGCAAAGTTAATCAGAATAGAAGGAACGATAAAGAGTTTTACAGACAAAAGCTAAAGGAGTTCACCACCAAATTAGTCTTACAAGAAATGTCAGACTACTTTAAGTTGAAAAAATAAGGGGTGCTAATTAGTAACAAGAAAACATATGAAAATGTAACTCACACTGTTAAAGTTAGATATATAGTAAAGGTAGTGGATTAATCGCTTATAAAGCTAATACAAAGATAAAAAGAAAAAAATAGTAAAAATAACCAAAATGACAATAGTTGATGGATACAAGGATAAAAACATGTAAAATGTGACATCAAAACCATAAAATGTAGCGGGGGGGGGGGATGGATAAAAACAGATTTAGAATGTGTTACAACTAATCAACTTAAAATAGACTGTTATATGTATAAGCCTCATTGTAACCACAAAACAACATCAGGTAGATACATAAAAGATAATGAGAAAAAGGAATCTAAGCATCCCACCCAAGCAAATCATCAAACCACAAAGGAAGAGACCAAGAGAAGAAAAAGAACAAAAAAGAACTACGAAAAACCAGAACACTGCCAAAAAAAAAAAAAAAAAAAAAAAAAAAACTACAAAAAAGCCAGAAAACAAAAATGTAAATAAGGCCAACAGTACCTATCAATACTTACTTTCAATGTAAATGGACTAAATTCTCCAATAAGAAAAAAAAAAGTGGTTGAATTTAAAAAACAAACAAGACCCATCTATATGCTCCCTATAAGATAATCACTTCAGCTGTAAGAATGCACAAAGTGAGGGGATGAACAAAGACACTCCATGTAAATGGAAACCAGAAGAAAGCTGGGGTAGCTATATGGATATTAGACAAAATAGACTTTAAAACAAAGACTGTGTAAGAGACAAAGCATTGTAAAATAAGGGGTCAAGCTCACTAAAAAGGATATACTGAGGAAGTATTTATGCACCTAAATATAGGAGCATTAAATATATATAGCAAACATGAAGAGACCAAAAGGAAGAAATTGGCAATACAAAAATAGTAGGGGATTTTAATATCCCACTTACATCAGTGGAGATCAGAAAATCAGTAAGGAAATACTGGCCTCAAATAACACATTAGGGGGCACCTGGGTGGCTCAGTCGGTTAAGCGGCCGACTTCGGCTCAGGTCATGATCTCGCGGCCTGTGAGTTCAAGCCCTGCGTCAGGCTCTGTGCTGACAGCTCAGAGCCTGGAGCCTGTTTCAGATTGTGTCTCCCTCTCTCTCTGGCCCTCCCCCGTTCATGCTCTGTCTCTGTCTCAAAAAATAGATAAACGTTAAAAAAAAATTAAAAAAAAAAAACACATTAGACCAAATGGACTTGATATTTATAGAACATTCCATCCAAAAGCAACAGAATATACATTTTTCTGAAGTACACATGGAATATTCTCCAGGATAGGTCACATGTTAGTCCACAAAACAGGTCTTAATTTATTTAAGAGGACTGACACAATATCAGGCATCTTTTCCACCAAATGGTAGGACACTATAAGTCATTACAAGAAGGAAACTGGAAAATTCACAAATATGTGGAAGTTAGCAAAGATGCTACAGAACCACCAAGGAGTCAACAAAGAAATCAACAGAAATAAAATACCTTGAGACAAACGAAAATGGAAATAGCACAACAAAATTTATGGGATTCAGCAAAAAAGTTCTAAAAAGGAAGTTCATAATAAATGACTACCTCAAGATACAAGAAAAATCTCAAAACAACCTAACATCACACCTCAAAAACTAGAAAAAGGAGAACAAACCAAACCCAAAGTTCATGGAAGAATATAAACAAAGATCAGAGCAGAAATAAATGAAACAGTTAAAAAAGGACCAATGGAAAAGATCAATGAACCTAAGAGCTGGTTCTTTGAAAAGATAAAGACTCAAAAAAAATAATAAAATTTTTCAGAAATGAAAGAGGAGCTGTTTCAACTGATACGACAAATACAAAGGATCCTAAGAAACTACTATGAACAATTATATGCCAACAAATTAGACAATCTAGAAGAAATGAATAAATTCTACAAACATACAAGACTAAATCATGAAGAAATAAAAAATCTGAGTAGACCAATACTAGTAAGAAAATTAAATCAGTAACTGAATACCTTTCAATAAACTAAAGTCCAGGATCAGATGGCTTCACTGGTGAATTCTAAACATTCAAAGAATTAACACCAATCTTTCTTAAGATCTTAAACAAACAAACAAACAAACAAACAAAAAACAGAAGAGGAAGTAGTCTTCTGTACTCATTTTATGGGGCCAGCATTACCCTGACACCAAAACCAGACAAAGTTCCACAAGAAAATTACAGGCCAGTATCTCTGATGAACATAGATGCAAAAATCCTCAACAAAATATTAGCAAACTGAATTCAACAATACCTTAAAATGATCATAACCCATAATCAAGTGGGATTTATTCCAGGAATGCAAAGATGGTTGAATATCTGCAAATAAGTCAATGTGATACACCACATTAAGAAATGAAGGATAAAAATCTTATGATCATCTCAATATGTGCAGAGAAAACATTTGATAAAATTCAACTTTTGGGGCGCCTGGGTGGCTCAGTCAGTTAAGCGACTGACTTTGGCTCAGGTCATGATCTCTCGGTCTGTGAGTTCAAGCCCCGTGTCGGGCTCTGTGCTGACAGCTCAGAGCCTGGAGCCTGTTTCAGATTCTGTGTCTCCCTCTCTCTGACCCTCCCCCGTTCATGCTCTGTCTCTCTCTGTCTCAAAAATAAATAAACGGTAAAAAAATTTTTTTTTAAATTCAACTTTCATAAAATAAAAAAAAAAAACGTTAAAAAATTAAAAAAAAAATTCAACTTTCATTTATGATAAAAGTTTCAACAAAGAGGTTATGGAGGGAATGCATCTCAACATAATAAAAGCCACATGTGACAAATGTACAGCTAGCATCATACTCAACAGTAAAAAGCTGAAAGCTTTTTCTTTAAGATTGCAAATAAAACAAGGACACTTATTCTTGCCTCTTTTAATCAACATAGTATTAGAAGTCCCAGCCAGAGCAATTAGGCAAGAAATAAAAGGCATCCAGGGGTACCTGGGTGGCTCAGTTGGTTAAGCGTCTCGTTGTTTTGGCTCAGGTCATGATCTCATGGCTGATGAGTTCGAGCCCCATGTCCGGCTCTGTGCTGACAGCTCAGAGCCTGGAGCCTGCTACGGATTCTGTGTCTCCCTCTCTCTCTGTCTGTCTCTCTCTCAAAAATAAAATAAACATTAAAAAAAGAAAGAGCATCCAAATTGGGAAGGAAGGGGTAAAACTGTCACTGTTTACAGATGACATGATATATATAAAAGCCCTAAAGACTCCACTAGAAATCTAATAGAACTAATAAATTCAGTAAAGTTGCAGGATAAAAATATTAATTTGAAAATATCAGAAAGAGAAATTAAGAAAGTGATCCCATTTAAAAGTGCATCAGAAAGAATAAAACTTAACCAAGGAGGTGAAAGACCTGTATACTGCAAACTATAAGATGCTAATGAAAGAAATTGAAGAGAGCACAAATAAATGGAAAGATATTCCATGTCCATGGATTGGAAGAATACTGTTAAAATATCCATCCATACTACCCAAAGCCATCTACAGACCCAGTGAAATCAATCCCTATCAAAATTCTAATGGCATTTTTACAGAAATAGACACATGATCTTAACATTTGCATGTTTTTATTTTTATTTTTATTTTTTTTAACAATTTTATTTTTTTTAATTTTTTTTTTTTTCCAACGTGTTTTATTTATTTTTGGGACAGAGAGAGACAGAGCATGAACGGGGGAGGGGCAGAGAGAGAGGGAGACACAGAATCAGAAACAGGCTCCAGGCTCTGAGCCATCAGCCCAGAGCCTGACGCGGGGCTCGAACTCACGGACCGCGAGATCGTGACCTGGCTGAAGTCGGACGCTTAACCGACTGCGCCACCCAGGCGCCCCTGCATGTTTTTATTTTTAAGTAACCACTACACCCAACTAGGGGCTCGGACTCACAACTCTGAGATCAAGAGTTGCATGCTCCACTGACTGAGCCAGCCAGGCACCCCAATAACAACATATTTTTTAAAAAATGAAAAATCTCAGAGGAGTTTCTTTTGCCTCTTGAGATAACCTGAAGTTGACCCACAGCTGTCACGACTTACTTGACCCCTGCCTATCTCCACTGCCTTTTTTTTTTTTTAATTTTTTAAAATATTTATTTTGGGGAGAGTGCAAGTGGGGGAGGGGCAGAGAAAGGGAGACAAAGGATCTGAAGCGGGCTCTGCTGACAGGCTGAAAGCAGCAAGCCCAATGTGAGGCTTGAACTCACGAACCACGAGATCATGACCTAAGCCAAAGTGGGACACTCAACCGACTGAGCCACCCAGGTGCCCCTCTAGTGCCTTTAACAACATGTAAGTAAGTTCTTGATTCGTTCTAGAGAAGACTTCTGGCTTCATGATGAAACTAGAGTCATTTGTGTTGTAAGGCAAAGCCAGAAGTTTGCTATATGAAGCTCTTAATTAGTCAAGCACATGGACCACGTACCCTCTCTGTACTTTTAATCTTTACAACATCTCAAAGGAGAACCTTGCAAATCCTTCAAAATCCACCTCTGCCTCTAAGTCTCTAAGAAGTCTAGCCATATTTCTTTCTCTAGCTGCTTCTCTGTCCCCCCAGAATCCACTCTCTGTGCCCAGAACCTGTTCACTTTCCACCCAGGCTACTTCAGTGGTCCTACTCTTTGTTCCCTTGTTTCTGTCCAGAAGGAGATGGGGCTGGTCTGCCTTCTGCTGTGATCTTCCTAAGAACTCTGCTTGATTTTCCAAGATCTTCCTTACTTTGCTAAACGCTTTCTTTTGAAGTCTCATATTGGCTATTAAAAAAAAATTGAGATTTATGAAAAGACACCATAAAGTGAAAAACAAATGACAAAGACTTAAGTCCAGATTAAATAAAGAGTGCCTACAATTCCATAAGAAAAAAATAGGACCCAGTATGTTTTTTGTTTTTTGTTTTTTTTTAATGAGCAAAGGAGAGGTGCCTGTGTGGCTCAGTTAAATGTCCGACTTCAGCTCAGGTCATGATCTCACCGCTCGTGAGTTTGAGCCCCGCGTCGGGCTCTGTGCTGACAGCTCAGAGCCTGGAGCCTGCTTGGGATTTTGTGTCTCCCTTTCTCTCTGCCCCTCCCCTGCTCATGCTCTGTCTCTCTCTCTCTCAAACATAAACATTTAAAAAAAATTTTAATGGGCAACGGATGTAACAAAAGCAATTCAAAGAAGAAAAGTATTCTGAAAGGTCTATAAGCATATAAGATAGGTTTCAACTTTACCAGTATGCAACTGCAACATCCATTTCCCACCTATCAATCGGGGGAGAAAATATGTTTGAACTGGGCCTGGGGAAAACAGGTATCCCCACACAATTGGTAAAGCCGTCTGGGAGAGCAACTTGGTACCCATATTAAAACTGTGCTGGTGCCCTACAATCCGGCAATTCTGACTATACACAGATCTTTTCTTTTTCATCTGGGAGGGTTAAATCAGATCCTACAAAACTTACACATTGTTGGGGGATTGCCCGATGGAGGTGGTCCTGACTGCTCCCAGCGCGAGCCTTCCTCCGTGCGGTGGGAAGTTCTGTGACTAGCATACCCCCTCTAGTGGTCAGAGCTTCTACTTTTCTCTCCCAATCAGGAAAGCACCTGAGATGGAGAAGGTGCAGGATCAGCCTCACTCACACCATAAACTGAGCAAGTCTCTGTCCAAGCAAGACAGAACTAATCTGTAAAGCAAGTAATTACAAAAATACTTCTTTCAGCTGTCTATAGTTATGAAGATATGCTTCAATAAGAAAACTTGTTTCATTACAACACTAGCTTGAGAAAAGAGGGAACGGACAGCCCTAGAACTCGCATCAGAACTGACTTCCACCTGTC
Source organism: Panthera onca (assembly GCF_046562875.1). Lineage (NCBI taxonomy): Eukaryota > Metazoa > Chordata > Mammalia > Carnivora > Felidae > Panthera > Panthera onca. The sequence goes on along the minus strand of NC_138346.1, from coordinate 38,893,804 downwards.
CTATGCAGCTGTGGGGCGTTGAGCCAGAGGGATCTGTTTATTGGCTTTCTCTTTCCTCTCTTCACTTGTTTGAACTCCTTTTGCTGAATATAAACACCTGACTCTCTTTACTGAAATGCCAGCTAATTCGGTGCTAATTCGCATTCTACGCTTGCTTACCTTGAGTCCACAAACAGGGTAAATGCCGGGTACAATCTTCAGCGTATCATTAGAAACTTTTAGTGCAGGAAGAGGTTACCCCGATATCTTCTAGACATTTTTTTGGCTCAAGGCCAAAAAACGGACGAGAAACATACGTTAGGGTTCCAGCTGCCCTTTCCATGCTGACGGAGAGCAGTGCAAAGGGACAGAGTTTTGGATGTGATTGCCAAAATGTAGAGAAGAATACTGAATTTTTTCTATTCAAATAAATTTAGACTTTTTGGAGGAAAATGTTAAAAGCTGGCATGATGAATGATGAAGTACACTTCTAAATTATAGAAATATACTGCAATGTGTTGCGTATAAAAAAATCATTGCAGGGGATACCTGGCTGACTCAGTAGAGCACTGGACTCTTGACCTTGGAGTTGTGAGTTGGAGCCCCATGTTGGGCATAGAGCCTACTAAAAAACAAATAAATAAAACTAAAAAAAAATCATTGTAGGACTTTGTTCCTCCTATAGGAATTACTTATAACCAAACACCGTGAAATGTAAATGACTTTATAAAGGGCGCCTGGGTGGCTCAGTTGGTTGAGCTTCCGACTTCGGCTCAGGTCATGATTTCACAGTCCCTGAATTCGAGCCCTGCGTCAGGCTCCTTGCTGACAGCTCGGAGCCTGGAGCCTGCTTCGGATTCTGTGTCTCCCTCTCTCTCTGACCACCACCCCCCCTCCCATTCATGCTCTTGTCTCTGTCTCAAAAATAAATAAAAATTTTAAAAAATAAATTAATTTATAAGATATGGTAACTGCCACAAAGAACTTCTCATTTAGATTGTTTTGTAGCCTTTAATTTCCTTATCTGAAATTTTCTTATCTCTTAAACTTTCCCTTTTTTCTTTTTAAAAGTCAATTTCCCCAATCTTTTCATTAATTTCAGCAGTTACATTTTTGATGTCATAAGGCTCTCTTAAACTTTGAATATTTCTTTTTATAGCATTCTTCTTTTCACATATACGATATTTTCTTTTTTTTAAATGAGAGCACACATGTGCGCTACGTGCACATGAGCTGGGGAGGGGCAGAGACAGAGGAAAAGAGGATCCCAAATAGCCTCTGCGTTGTCAGCACAGAGCCCGACACCAGGCTCAGTCTCACATTCTGTGAGATCATAACCTGAACTGAAATCAAGAGTTGGTCGCTTAACCAACGGAGCCACCCAGGCACCCCATCATCTGGGGATATTAATTACATTTTATTTCTCTACTTCCTGCATTGTTTTCTTTGAGGACCACTCCTCCCCTGCCCATTTGCTCATATGGATCTCTGCACCTCAGAAACTATCCGCAAACGCCTCATGCTCACGAGCTGTCTGTTCCTCGGATAGCTGACTGGGGCCAGGTGGGAGTGGGAGGGTTATCCCATATGCAAGCTCCTGGCCAGGACCAGGCTGTTTCACTGGGGACCTGCAACTGTAAGTCTCTATAGGTCTTTTTTCTTGGGCCGGGTTTTTCTCAGAGAGGAACCCTCTAATCCCCTGCTTGGAGGATATAACTTGGCTGCCACTTTTCTGGGAGTCAAATAGGAGGAGGCCAAGGTCACTGTTCAGTGTGCAGACTTTCACTTAATCCGAACACTCTGCCTTCAGCTACACCTGGTGTTCCGGAATCCAGAGATCCTGATACAGCCTCAACAGAAAAGAAACCACCAGTGTTCTGTAGGGCAGGGGTGAAGTGGTAACATGCTCTGAGTGAAGAGGGTAACTTCGAAGATCTTTTTTTTTTTTAACGCTGGCATGCTTTTTTGTTTTTCTTTTTTTAATGTTTATTTTGAGAGAGAGAAAGAGCAGAGGAGGGGCACGTAGGGAGAATCCCAAGCAGGCTCCACACTGTCAACACAGAACCCAACCCGGAGTTCGAACTCACCAATCTTGAGATCGTGACCTGAGCCAAAATCTGAGTCAGACGCTTCACTGCCTGAGCCACCCAGGCACCTCCTGCCTGCTTCAACAGACTTTCAACTGCTTCACCTGTTTTTAGTCCCACCTCAGCTGCCTTTGGAGATACCGAATGTATCTCTTATGCATGAGCCTCTCTGAGCTTGAATCAGCTTGCTTCTGGCTGCATACTGCCACCACCTGTGGGCACTTAGCTTTCATTCTTCCCTGGTTTATTTAGTTGCTAATTGCCCCTTTGCTTTTTAGCTTCTAAAAACTTTTTTTTTTTTTTAAATACTTAAGTAAACCCTACACCCAACATGGAGCTCGAACTCACGAACCCAAGATCAAGAGTCACACGATCTCCTGACTGAGCCAGTCACGTGCCCCAACTTCTAAAATTGTTTTGTCATTTGCCTGTTTTTGGGTTTTGGGCAGTTTTTTGGTCTTGAAACTTCTGGGTAGCTCTGTAAACAGGGATGTGGTTAGTTGACTGCCTTCAACCATTAGCAACTATAAGCTATGCCTTAGCTTCTGAGCAAGTCTGGAATACAAGGGCCTGGCCATGCCTGCCATCATGGGACTCCTCCAGTAGGTAGTCTTTGGTCCATTGCAGATCAGTAAGTCACATTTCTCCATTCAACCCACAAGCATAGCCCAAGAGACGTCCTCAAAAACTCTTCTGAAATCCAGATACATTCAAACTGTAGTAGTCCTCTGGGCTACCAAGTCCCCTTCCAAGGAGACAGAGTAGGTCTCCTAAGGAATAGAACTTCTATGTGCACTTGAGTCAGCTAGAATCATGTCAGGAACATCATACTTATGTGGTTCCCAGGATCCACCTTTTCCCCACTTCAAATATTGTTTATTTATCATTTCCTTCTTTAAAAGGCCTCAAAATTATAATTTTCAGTTTCATAACCTAACAGCAACTGGATTTGGGACTATGGACTTGGAAATGAAACATTTATAGGTCTCTCTTATCACAGCCTCAGATTTACCGCTTCTTTTCCATACTTTTCTACCTCATCCTGTTTGAGTATTGTGCTTTTATAGTGTTAACTACCCCAAGCACAGAAATTGAACAATTCTATGGTCTTACTGTTGACTTTACACCACCAGACCATAGACACATTCCTACTGTTCTTGCCTAAAGTTTTTAAAAGCCTCTTTATTGTGGATTAGACTTCATGACACTACTTATAACTCTGGGACATTGTCTCTGGTTGCTATATGCCCTTCCTTCTTGTGAAAATAGCTAGAACACATGAATGCTCAATGAAAACAAAGAAGGAATGATAGCTTATCAGGACTATTTTTGGTGCAAATAACAGAACTCCAGCTAGTATAAAGTGGAATTATAGAACTGGATATATTTATAGAAAGAACCCAAGGGTTGGAACACAATTTCAGAAAGCATGGGAATGGAAAACTGGAAAATCTCTAGGAACACACAGCATTCTCTCCATCTCTCATCTCTGCTTCTCTTAATGCATAGGCTCTATTTTTCTTTCTCAACATAAGGGTTTAACTGCTGGCTGGCCCACAGGGAAAATGTCCTCATAGCTTTCATGTTCCAACCCTACAGCAAGACTTCATCTCAATTCTAAAATTCCCAGAGAAGGAGCGAGGAAACTCGATTGGCCCAACTTGGTATAGGAGCAGACTCCCAGCTGAATCAACAGTGACCAGTAGAAAACAATCTCATTGTATTAAAGTGGCTGTCAGAATTCCAAGGCTGGAGTGAGGATGGTAGATAAGAGAGTGAGTATCAGCTTTTAAAAAGACCCCCAAAGATGTTTACTACAGGGCTTTTAATAAGCTGAAGTCCTGGAGGATAGAAAATATAACTGCCATTCTCCTTTTTTTTTTCTAAAATAAATTTATGCTCAATTTTTATGTTGTAACTCTGAACTGGAATTGTGTTCCCATGAAGGAATGTCTCTGAGCAAGGAGCTTGCTAGTGATCTTCAACATGCTACTTAATTTCTCATCTATAAGATGGAGATGATAATAGTAAGACCAACCATAACACCTACCTTGCAGGTGATTCTCTGAGAGGACCAGAGATCATGTATCTAGAGTATCCAGCACTGTACTTGGCACAGAGTAGCGTAGTAAACACTCAGCAATGGTAGCTATGATTTTAAATGCTAAACAAATTCATGCAATATCAACTTTTTTTTAGAAGACTGCTAGAGAGATTTATTATTTCCTCCAAGGCTGTTCAGGAGATCAACTGGAGTCACAGCCAGTTGAGTTTAATTCAAGAGAAAAACTCAGAACACAGAATACTCAATTCCCTAAGATTCCAAGATGCAAATCTAACTTATACTCTATCAGTTAACTTCATCATTACCTGCAAATGGCATGAAATAAAATATATAAGCATGTAAAACAATTATAAAAATACAATTTATTTAAATTATATACACATTTAAATACACACACACACAGAATACATGATACATTTACTTATTATCTACAAATTTTGCTTTTCAACTACTTTGTAGTGGTAAGAATTCCTAAAAAGCCCTCATACTATTTCTTTGATCCTAAGTCTCATACATGTTTCCCTCTCACAATTAGAATACGTCATATAATCCAAACACACACTTATTACAGCATTTTTTCCCCTAAAAAGAAACTCTCAAAAACTGTTAGTAAACCAAAAGTATATCTTAAAACTATTGTTATCTTAGATTCAAGAACATAACGTATTTAAGTAAAAAATTTTCATCTATTTTTTTAACTTTATCACAGCAATACTTTACTCCATACATAGAATTCTCTAATCTTCCTACATTCCTAGTGATCCTGAAATGCAAATTAGGTCATATTATTAAATGTGGTCCTCTCTATTCTACATTTTTTTTTTTTTTTGTCAGAAAGCCACCAACACATGTAATGCATTGTTTAATTTGTCTTGGAACAGGATGTTCTGAAATATGCCCAGCAATCTATACAACTAAGACACATGGAGGTAAAAAGTAAAAGATTAACTCAATTATGTGTCTTCCTACTATATAACCATTTCAAATAATTTTCTTAGGAGCTAAGTCAATTACATAATTGTGCTGATATGAGAAAGAGTCCCAACTTGTCTTTCCTTCAATAACATCCTTTTCTATGTACCTGAAAAACTGCCCATGCAATAGTAACAGGGCACTAAGAAATGGAAAGGTCAATGATAATGTAGGTAGAAATGTAGCAAACATTTCTTTCAAATGAATATATTGCTCAAGTTCTGTATTTAGAGAACTGTATTGAGAGGTCACATCTGTCTTACTATATTCCAAGTTACATAGGTGTTTAATACATAGTAATGAATGCACAGATGAATAAATGGTATGAGTAAAAAATGAGCACACTTAGCTCAAAGCTGGCTTAAAGGCTAACATTCTCCATTTCACCTTTGGGGACAATTTTACTAAAAATAATGCTAAAAGAAAATGATAGAACAATGTACAAACTCTTGGAATGATACTTTTGCATATCTATCAAAAGATCATTATCACATATTAAAAATTAAATACAATGATAATTCTCAAACTGTCATTTCTATTTCAGGTTAATACTTAGTTAATACTTAGCCCTTAGACAGAAAATATTGGTCCACACACAGCACCAATGCTTCTTTCTCAGCTGAGGTACTTTATATACAGCAATAGGTATACAAAAGCTTTTGAGCCATTCCAATATTCCCACTGCTCTGATAAATTAGAGACAAGTTGTAGGCAATATCTCTTCGTAAGTCTAACTGGTCAACTTCTATACCCTAGGAGGAAAAATACATGAATGAATTATATACTGTTATAAACAGTTATATATACTGTTTCATTAAGTAGAAGTATTCAAAAAGCTTAACATTCATGATACTAAAAAAAAAGTATAAAACTAGGCATATATACCTTGGTTCTAAATTTTTATTAGGTAATACTGATTCAGTTAATCACTGTAACAACTATAGAATTAAATTATTTTAAATGTCTAACCAATAAGTTAAAGAAAAAGTCTCATCCACAAGCCATAGCAGAATAAAATTCCAAATGAATTAAGCATTTAAGAATAAACAAATGAAACCATAAAAGAAAAAAAATATATAGTGGAATAATAATATAATCTTGGGTAGGAAAGGCCCTTCTAAGTACAATGGCAAAAGTAGAAACTATAAAGGAAAAAATATGATTTCATTAAAAAATGTAAAACTTATGCATCTAAAAAAGAAATCATAACACAAATGACCAGATGGGAAATACCTGTACTATATAATAGAAAGCCATATAAAGAATAAGTCTAGGAAGGCGTACAGCAAATTAATAATAATAATTACCCTAGGGGTGTTATTACCTTTTTTTCTACTTAATAGCAAAGCAATGAACTCAATGAAGTAGGTTAGATCTATACTAATCTTCCCCAATACAAAGTTTTGGAGTCAACTGTAAAAATATCTGCAACAATTAAAAATGATACCTATAAAGCTTAAGGAGCAATACTTAAAGGCATTTATGAAATAAAAAATACAAAAGTGTATGCATTTCATCAGCATAACTAAAAAAGTATGTATTTATTTGTTTAATGACTAACAATGGACAAGGGTAATAGAAAACAGTTATGAGGGCATGTGAGGATTACGAATGCAACTTAAAAATGTTAGCAACTAGGGGTGCCTGGGTGGTGCAGTCAGCTAAGTGTCAGACTTCGGCTCAGGTCATGATCTCACAGTTCGTGGGCTCAGGCCCCGCGTTGGGCTCTGTGCCGACAGCTTGGAGCCTGAAGCCTGCTTCAGATTCTGTGTCTCACTCACTCTCTGCCCCTCCCCCACTCGCACTCTATGTCTCTTTCTCTCAAAAATAAATTCTTCAGAAATTAAAATAAGAATTAGACTTTAAACACAGATTGTCATAGTATTGGCAACACTTTACCCTATACAGTATCTTAAAATTAAATTCATACTGGCCTTTCATCTTTATAAAGAAATATGTTAGTTACACTTGAACTTTGAAATGAACAATGGCTATATTACTCAATATTCAGGCTTTCTGTCTCCCAGCTCATACCGATAACCACAGAGGCTACCTTAGGGTAACTGAAATGGTCACCACAAGTCATATGTGTCCACATGGTTGCTGATCAGGTCATAAGGTAAGAATGCCAAAGATCTACTTGTTGCTAAATAAACACATTCAATATGGACAAAATGCATTCTTTTTTTTTCTTTTTTAATGTTTATTTGAGAGTGAGCATGTGCATGCATGAGCAGGGGAGGGGCAGAGAGAGAGGGAGAGAGAGGGAGAGAGAGAGAGAGAGAGAGGGGGAGAGAGAGAGGGAGGGAGGGAGAGAGGGAGAGAGAGAGAGAGAGAGAGAGAGAGAGAGAGAGAGAGAATACCAAGCAGTCTCCACACTGTCAATGCAAAGCCCAACACAGGGCTTGATCTCACAACCACGAGATCATGACCCGAGCCAAAATCAAGAGTCGGACGCTTAGCCAACTGAGCTACCCAGGTGCCCCTGGAAAAAATCCATTCTAGTATGTAATTTATTTCACTATCTGGACCACAACATAAGCTAACTAAACTTCTCTCTAGATGAAATGAAATGAAATGACTCCTCAGTTTTTAAAGCAAATCATACAATACCTCTACCACAAGTGGAGGGAGATCCAAGGCCTTCTGATAATAGTGGATTGCAAGATGAATCAGCCCCAGCTGGTGAAGGCCACGGCCCAAATTGTAGAATGATTCCTGGCAAGGCCCACGTATGCTGAGGTATCGATTAAGAAAGGAAAAGCCCTACCCAAAAGAAAAAGATAATTCATTATTATTCTCATTTGACTGGTATATATTTGAACAACTATATGTGCCAGGTATATTCTGTACAGAATACAAGTATTTAAAAAAGGGCGCCTGGATGGCTTAGTCAGTTAAGTGTCCAACTCTTGATTTCAGCTCAGGTCATGATCCCTGAGTCATGAGACCAAGTCCTATGTAGGGCTCTGTACTGGGCGTAGAACCTGCTTGCTTCTCTCTCTCCCTCTCCCACTGCCCCTCCCGCTTGTACTCTCCCTAAAAGAGACACAATCTCATCCTGAAAGAACATATGTCTGTGGCATAGTGCTATATCACAATTTAGTCTAGAGCTCTTCCGAAGATATAAAGGAAAGATTTATTTTTTTTAAGGACAAAAATATTTACAGAAAACAAAGTCCAATGTTAAAACTGTCAAAGATCCATAATCTTTAAGAACACAGGATTGTTTTTAAGGTTCCAAGTTGGCTTTTGTGACATTAGAGGCCAATAAACTTTTTCTTTTTTTTGGGGGGGGGGGGTAGGGTGAGAGAGCACGCATGCATGAGTGGGGGAGGGGCACAGAGAGAGAGAGAGAGAGAGAGAGAGAGAGAGAGGGAGAGAGAGAGAATCCCAAGCAGGCTCTGCACCATCACTGCAAGATCATGACCTGAGCTGAAGTCAGATGTTTAACCAACTGAGCCACCCAGGTGCCCTGAGGCCAATAAACTTCTTGATTCAAGATGTCTAAAAGCTTGAGCAAAATATAAAATCTAAGCTCTTAAAATGGTAATTTTAGAAAGGTTTCTTCTCAGGGACAAACTCACTTAAGTATACCTAAACTTTCTGGGTCAATGGTACCTTTTTTGTAAGTTACCTCTCAGGACCTTAATAACCTCTTAACCCAAAAAACTTGATTATTCTTCCCCTGAAAGCTTCTGACTCAAAGACTTTATGGAAAAAACATCAGAACACAGATAGAATACTGCAGGCTCCACGTGTGTCACGGTGTCCAAAAAGCACCTGCTTCATCTCTTACTGTATTCATTTTCCCCTTTAATGCATCTTCAAGTTACCAGCTGCAGAAAGTTACCGACTGCAAAAGTGCAAGTGTCCTATGTTAAGTAATTAAATAAATATAATCTCCAGCTGTGAGTATAGACTATAAAATGCAACTATTTCCTGGGTGATCTGCTTTCTGATAAATGGTCACAAATTTTTCTTCATAAAAAACAATAAAAATTAATGAATTCTTTAGAATTAATGCATTTTAGGAATAAAAATAATTATGTTCACTAAACTCATACTTTCTGCATAATAAAATAACCCATATTTATAGGTGACTATAACTTCTACTCCACTGAAAATCATGGTTCTGTTAAGTAAAGCAGACAAACTATTAGTCTCAGAGAAATAGCAAATCTTCCTATTTTAAGATGACAAATTTAAAGATAAAAATTTGAGAAAGAATAATAAGCCCAGATGAATTACTGCAACCCAAATAAACTTGTAGGTCTTCTGATACAGTAACAGGATTTGAATTACCTGCTGCATTTTAAGAAATTTTTAACAAACTTAGGAGACCACTGAAACACTATTCAAATATTTAGTGATTTAAAAGCTAGGTAATAGAGACAGCCACTTTATCTTTTAGGCGATAAGAGTTTTGACAAAAAATTTAATGGAATAGAAGTAAAAGAGTCCTTTTTACATTAACTGTGTTACTTTCAAACATTTTTGTCACATTATTCACTAAAGTGTCCAAGTAATATACACTGTACATAAAATATTAAATACGGGCAGAATTATAAGATTTACTTTCACAGTATAATAAGAAGGTAGGAAAGATAGTAAAACATATGAAATTAGTTTGTTTTTAACTACTCCAAAGGAAAATTAATTATGATCATGTAGCATAAGGAAATAGATTCACAAGAAATTAAAACAATTTAAGAATCACGGTATTTACAATGAAACTTGTTTTTAGAAACTTTTTTTAATGGAAAATGTTTAACATACACAAAAGTAGACAGATTAGGACAACAAACCCCCATATACCCATCACTTCTTGTTTTATCTCAATCTCCAACCAATTAAACACTGCTGTTTAAATATACCAGTGATTTGAAAGTTAGCTTCTAAATTACTGTGCAGTACATAAATTTTTTCCCTACCAGGCAAAAACTGCATACTTTATTTTTTTTATTTACTTATTTAGAGACAGAAAGAGAGCATAAGTGGGAGAGAAGGGCAGAGTAAGAGAAACAATCTTAAACAGGCTCCATACTCAGCATGGAGCCTGATGTGGGGCTCGATCTCACAACCCTGGGATCATGACCTGAGCTGAAATAAGAGTCAGACACTCAACCAACTGAGCCCAGGCACCCCTATTTTAACTATTTAGTAATGAGTCAATCCATAAAAATTTCCTATTAATGTTTACCAGAATATAAGCGTCATGAGGGTAAGGAATTCTGCCTGTATACTCATTCACTACTATATCCCACTCCTAGCACAGTGGGTGCTCATTACATATATTTAATTTATAAACAATCCTACATTACCTAAAACAGCAAAAGTATCCATTAAGAGAGAAAAAAACTTAGAGCAAGAGGTGGATAAATATCACAATTGTTTTTTGGTTTTGGTTTTACTTTTTATTATGAAAAATTTCAAACATACAAAAGTAAAGAGAACATTATAATGAATCCCAACACCTAGCTTTAACAATTATCATCATTTGAATTTAGGCTTTCTTTTAACCATTTTACTTTAAAAACCAAACCCACATGAAAAATTCCTTTACTAAATCCTGCTATTCCATTCAAGTCAACATTTTTTTCCTTCCATAACTACTTAAAAAACATGTCTTTACATAAGTCAAACATATAAAAACAACACAAAAGTACTAAAGATACAGTGGTAAACAAGACAGACAGAATCCCTGATCTCTTGGAGTTTCCATTCTTATTAGAGAAGACAAACTATATAAAAAAGTAAACAAGAAAATAAAAAGACTACAACCATGAAAACTTTAAAAGAGCAATTTGTTGGTGGTGATGTAAAGAAACAGTCAACACAGTTACATACTCATACATTACTAGATATATATATTATGTATTTTTAAAACTGATTTACAATAAATCAGTCATCAGGACCTAGAAGACTGGAGGTCTTAGGGGCTCCAAAGTCTTAAGGAAGCCTCCAGACTCTTCTGTGTCCTCTTTGTGATCTGGCTGTGTACCCTTTCTACATGGCTACCTAAGTCTTAGCCAGAAGCACCACCACTAGATGTTGAGTCCATGCTGAGTGCTAAACAGAGGGATAGGTGTTGGAACTCCCAACATGTATGTATACTAAGCAGGTATTCCTTCTAAAGCAGGACAACAAAAGCATTAAGTATATTCATTTTTAAAGAACATAAAACCAAGTAATGAGAAATCTAAATGAATTACCTGCACAGTAAGAGCATGTCTCCTTAATACATACTTCTGAGAGGCCATGTGAATAAACGTTAGGCCTATACAGAGGCTATAGAGAGGTTCATGGGGATGGGTGCGAAAGGCTTGCACATATTGTCCTGAAAAAAGAACAGTGGTATCAGATGGGTGTGACAAGAGCATAGTTCCCTATTTCTTCACTTATTCAAATATACTTTATTGCTAAATAGTACTGATTTTTAACATATGCAAGGTGTACATTTTAAAATATCAATCAGATGCACATTAATTTGAATTTTAAAACAATGTACAAAATATAACAAAATTAGGAGGATTTACCTATAAATATATCCTGATCACCCAGATTAAATATGAGCAACTAAAACCTTCTTTTAGGCACAGCTAGACATTTCCATGTAGAGTAATACTTCCAAAATAATTTATCAATTGTGATCGTAACTCTATTTTAAGATCTTAAATCTATTTTAAAAGAAACAAGGGAATGTGTCTTTGGTGAATTCTTTTGGTATAAATGCAAATGTGATAGATCATGGAGATGAAAAAAAGAAAAATAGCTCTGTTTTGTTTTTTAGGATTATGGATGTTGTTTCCCAAATGGAGCACTACTTCGTTTTTCCTGAGAAAAACATGTTTTCCTTGTTTCCATGTATTTACATATGTAACTGCTTCATGTCAAAAGTTTATCCATATGAGACAGGGGAATTTAAGCAAAATTTTTATTTTTTTGATAAGCAAATTTTTTTATAAAGGGATGATCAATAATTTATCATACAAAGGTAAAAACTTCTGTTCTTTCCAGCTCTGTGCCAGAAGACATAGCACCACAGACTCTCTTTAGCAGCACAGATGGTAGACTGCCATTTGCACTTTCTATTTTTACCTTCTGCAAAAGGTCCTAAATATAGGAAAATAATATAAATCTGTTTTATATTTTCTTACCATTAAACAAACAATTCCAAAACACACACACCAGAGCTAAGTTTCAACATCTGATGTTCAAGGTTACTGGCAAGTGAGTTGGGCAACACTAGCTCTTAGGCAGCAAGAGATACATGCCTCATTTTAAATTTAAACATTTGGCCAGGTATTTTTCTAATTTGCTTCTGATTCCCTATTATAGAAAATTTCAAGTGATTAATTTTCCCTGAGTTTAATTAGAATTAGCAAGCACAATGTAAATAAATCTTGGTATAAAGACTTGTCTCCTTAAGGAACAAACTATCAGCAAATCTTAAATCCATTTTTGTACTATAGCAAATTAAAATCAGGTAGCAATCCACACACACACACACACACACACACACACACACATATATTTTTTTTTTTTTTTTTTTAGACAGAGACTGCATGAACCGGGGAGAGGGGCAGAGGGAGAGAGAGAGAAAGTCTCAAGCAGGCTTCACGCTCCACACAAAGCCTGACACAGAGTTCAATCCCATGACCTTGGGATAATGACCTGAGCAGAAATCAAGAGTCAGATGCTCAATCGACTGAGACACCCAGGCACCCTGCAAAGCATCCATAATTAATGAAAATTATTTAGAAAACAAACAAGTCTACGCAGGAGGATTATTGACCTTTAGAATGAATTATAAAACTTCAGCCTTTTGAACCAAAGCTTTGTAAAAAAAATAAATACTAATATTCATTATTATCATTACTGCCAACACTTACAGCTACTTACTGTATGTGCCAGGCATTTTTTTTAAATGCTTTACATTAACTCATTTAATTTTCACAATAAGTTGTAAGGCAGGTCCAATTATTCCCTCCATTTCAGAGATAAACAAACTGAAGCACTGGGAGGTAGAATAACTTGCCATGAGGGAGCTGCTATTTAAACACAGGTAGTTTTCTGCCCCAGGCCCGGCTGTTAACCATCATACCATCCACACTTGACAAAGTCACATACAGGACACTTACCAAGCGCGTGCTTAAAACTACCAGATACAAATGCATTGTGTCCATTTAAGACACACAGGGCATGATTATCTGGGTTTTTCAGCATTAGGCGAAGACAGAAGCGATGATGTCGTACCTCTTGGGAGTGCATGGTAACCTGATTGAAAATGTTCCAGAGCTGAGGTTTATTGACATTTTCCATTACCATCACCCTAAAATTGCAGACAGAGAGGGAGGGTAAAAAATAATGTAAAAAGAAAAACTTCTGATTCTAAGAATGAAATACTTCATTCAGCGCAGCAACATTTTCCTACAATGAAAAGCAGACTATGTCAACATATTTAAGCATAAACACTCACACAGTGATTTTTCCCAGAAGATGCTACTTAAGTTAGTATTTCTACATCTTGTTTGTTCTTTTTAACAAAACTTTTAAACCAAAAAAAAAGAATCAAGTAGTTTAAGTTTCACCCATTCTCCCCCAGCCCACTACAGCTCCAGTACAATGAACAGTGAGTAACAGCTAATAAGTGTGTGCCAGACATTGTTAAAAGGCCATTATCTATAATAATTCACTTAACTCTCACAATAATCCTACAAGGAGGTAATATTATAATATCCATTTTATATATGGGGAGACTGATGTACAAGAGGTTAAATATATGAGACGGCATGCCTCTGAGAATCATCAATGATTTGAATTTACCTGTAAGCCACAAGAGAGTTAAAACAATTTATTAATTCTTGAGTATGAGAGACTAAATCAAAGTAAATACACATCCTCTTTCAAAGAATCTAAAATAAGTTATTGGAAAATTACCTGATATAGTTGTATGCCTTTCTGAAATTTTTGTCCAGTATTGCAGCAGACAGACCAAAGTATTCTAATTCTTTGCGTTTTTGCCTGTCATCATAAAATGAATAATATTCCAGTGAAGAATCCACAAGTAACTCAGCCTCTTGAAATCGGGATAGGTCGCATAAGGAGTATATGGCCTTCAACAGAAGGTTCCACCAGTCATCTTTTGTCAAGACACTTGTGAGTACAGCAAATATTGCTAAAATGATACCAGTGAAAATCAGTTAGGACACTGTATTTTCAGAAATAACAATATTAGAAAAATCCCTATGATCAATTTTAAGGCTAAATTTAATACCCACATTCCTATGGGCCTGAATTCTTGCCAACACTCTTTAGACAATGATGAAGTGGGTAGTTTTCTGTTTACACTACTTCAACACCAGCCCTCTGCTCTGCCTAACAATCCACAACCCCAGGTAATTCTTACTTCTGGTTTGTCCTCTACAAAGTCCAGCTATGTCATCTGTATCTGTCAGTGCTAGCTAGGATATATGGTCCTCCAGGGCAGAACAAGTAAGTGAGTATTCCATGACTAAAGTCAGATACAGGATTCTGCACATACAAGGAATTCAAAAGTTTGCTTAGCAAAGGACTTCAAGATTTAGATTGTTCTTGATCTTTTTATAATCTTAATATTTTCTCTGCCTCAAAATTTCTTTTCCTTCAAAATCTTGTCTTGTCTGTTAGAGCGTCCTTTTTTATAAATTTATAACTTGAGAAATATCAAAAGCCATAAAAATTTTTTAGTCTTTGACCCAGTAATTCTCCTGAGAATATATCCTATACAAATAGTCAAAAATATGGATAAATGCATAGTATTATTTATAAAAGAAAATTATCAGAAACAACCATATATCAAAAAATAAGGGAATAATTAAATTATGGGATTGCTATCCAATGGAGTATTAAATATTCCTTAATGATAATAGCTATAAAGAGACCAGCATGAGAAAACATATGTGAGAAAATGTTGAGTGAAAAAATCAGAGTACAGGCATGCCTGGGTAGCTCCGTCAGTTAAGCATCTGACTCTTGATTTCAGCTCACAGTTTGAGTTCAAACCCGCACTGGGCTCCGTGCTGACAGCGCAGAGACTGCTTGGAATTCTCTCTTTCCCTCTCTCTCTGCCTCTCCCTCACTTGTGCTCTCTCCCTCACTCAAGCTTTCTCCAAAAAAATAAATAAACTTAAAAAAAAAAAAAAAGTACAAAGATGCATGTAACATAAAGAGACCTTGTTCATCCTATCCTGGTACACAAATGTAACATGATCCCTACCATGATGAAATTAACAAAAAAACCCCTTTATGAACCTAAGAAAAACCCACAATGGACCTGAAATGAGAAAATACTGAAAGAGAAAACTTGACAGAATCACATATAGAGAAAAATATAATATAGTCTTAAACACATGAAGCAGAGTCTGCCTTTGAGATGGGCCCAGAACCATGAGCTGTAGAGATAGGCTTCTGAGGCATTTATGAGCAGCTAGATTATGAGCAGCTGATCCTCATTCCTTTCCTGACTCTCCTCCCCTGAAAAGCCTACTTATGTTAGGTCCTCATAATGTGCTTACAGAGATTCAGCTCTTCTGGATTTTAAAACCCTTTTCCATTGCACACTGCACACATTGACAGACTGATACCTCCAGTTTAGACTCTTTTCAAGTTTCTCTTTTCAACCTCACCCAAACATACTTGAGGCATACTTGAGGCATTACTAAATATAGACGCCTTTTAAAATCAAATTACTCGAGACTAGGTCAAAGCAATTTATTTTAGAGTTTCTACAACTATTGCTACATTTATCAAAAATGAATTTAACAGAGAATGAAATACATGTAATTGAAGTGACTGGACAAATATAGTAATTTATACTGCCATCTAATCTTCACAAATTTCTTAAAATAACATATTTTCTTCTTAAAAGGTCAAAAGTTCTGTTTAGTTTTTTCACAGGGAGATCCAAGCAGATGGTTTCCTTCTAATTTTTAAAAAGTAAAGTATTTACATGTAGCCTTCCTTTTCTTCTTTTAACATCAAATGAGTTTATTATACTTGAAGGATCTGGATTAGAAATTTCATTTTATTTGAAAACGGTGTATTTTCTTTTTTTTCTATGAGAGAGAGAGAGAGAGAGCAGAGGAGAGGGGCAGAGGGAGAGAGGGAGAGGGGGAGGGAGGGAGACGGAGAGAGAGAGAGAGAGGGAGAGAGAGAGAGAGATTGAGAGAGAGAGAGAGAGAGAGAGAGAGAGATTGAGAGAGAGAATCTTAAGTAGGATCTATGCTGAGCGGGGAGCCGGACGTGGGGCTCCATCCCACAATGCTAAATCATGACGTGAGCCAAAATTAAGAGTCAGATACTCAACTGACTGAGCCACCCAGGTGCCCCAGAAAAGGGTATATTTTCAATTAAGTTACTATCAGGTATTATTTCATGAATATTTTTTGAATTCAGTCACATTTTATGCAATAAAGCAAATGAAAGTAATTACCTTTTGCATCACAATTTGCGGTCTCTTGGTCACTGTTGTCTGATATTTTGTCTCTTGACACTTTTATAAGGTAGAGATGCCTCTCTCCAGATTTGGAGCTAGATATCAAACAAACTTGAGCTCTATTCATTGCTACCTGAATTTAAAATAACAATTTGAGATTTTTTTAGTCATATACCTTTTTTTAATATTTTATTTTTAAGTAATCTCCATACCCAACATGGGGCTCAAACTCACAACCACAAGATAAAGAGTCTTGTGCCCCTCCAAATGAGCCCGTCAGGCACTCGAGTCATATAATTTTTTAAAGAAAATCTATGGGTCACAAGTACCACAGGTATACCTGAAATCTTCTTTAGTAGGGAAAAAAAAAGGCCAAATTACTGTGTATTTAAACACCTAAAAGAGAACAGACTTATTTTTTTCTTCCCAAGGGAATTTAGATCACACTGCTTACCTTAGCAGGGAAAAAGAAGGCAATTCACATTAACTCATAACATATGTACATGCACACATAACCACTTCCCTGAAAAAAAGCTAGACTTGGAAATGATGTCACACATGGAAAAGATTTTTGCAAAGTGAACAATTTTGGCACGTGGTACTGTCTACAAAGCCAGTAACTGATCACACTATGGTTCTCACTTTTCTGAGTTTGTACTAGCAAAAACTTTATTTCACTTACTCTACCTACAGTCAAGTTTACACTTTCATGTAGAACTTTCAGTTACAGTCAACCCTTGAACAATACAGGTTTGAACTGCACAGGTTCACTTATACATGGGTTTTTATAGTACAGTACTATAAATGTATTTTCTCTTCCTTATAATTTTCTTAACAACATTTTCTTTTCTCTAGCTTCCTTTAAGAATACAGTATACAATACCTTTAACACACAAAATATGTGTTAATCACCTGTTCATGTTATCAGTAAGGCTTCCAGTCAACAGTCGGCTAGTAGTAGTTATGTTTTGGGGAAGTTAAAAGTTATATGCGAATTTCAACTGTGTTAGGGTTGATGGTCCTAACTCCCATGTTGTTCAAAGGTCATACATACCAGTAACCTCTAAGTCTTTTGTCTATATCTGACTTTCATTTTCAAAAGTTTGAGAGTAGAACAGTTATAAAATAGCTGTAATCTATGTTTCAATCAAATTCTAAACATTTAAACAGTCAACAGCACTAACATAAGGAAAGACCATTACCCACCTTTAAAAGCATGGCTAACATGGTAAGTAAGGTATCCACATAACCATACGTTTTGCCTTGGGAAAACAATAGAGTAGAACGATGAAGCAATAACTTCAGTTCCTAAATAAATAAGCACATGATAATGAATGTGACAAGATTCCTTTGCTGTAAGTTGTTTTGTCTGCATGGAAGAGTTGTGTTTTTTTTTATTTTTTTATTTTTTTATTTTTACATTTATTTATTTTTGAGAGACAGAGACAGAACACAAGTGGGGGGAGGGACAGAGAGAGAGAAGGAGACACAGAATCTGAAGCAGGCTCCAGGCTCCGAGCTGTCAGCACAGACCCTGACATGGGGCTCAAACTCACAAACTGTGAGATCATGACCTGAGCCGAAGTCAGACACTTAACCAACTGAACCACCCAGGCGCCCCAGAAGAGTTTTGTTTTAGAAACCAAACCTTAACAACATTTGCTTTATGATCTTTCACAACTTAAGATCCAACATTTTAGACACACAACTTACAGAGTTTAACAAGAGGCTGAAACTTAAATTCAAAATTACTTTTCAAAAATGGTGAATTTAATACACTAAAATAAATCTTTTGGATACAAACCGTATACACATCCTTAACGGAGGAAAAAGTTCAAAAACACAATCCACCAAGGAAAACTTCCTTTCACATGACATGGCCTACCTGCTGTGCAGCATTTGCATCCTGTGCTAAAGTATCTGGGTCATACATTGGTTCCAGAGCTTCCAGAGCTTTCTCAGGACGGCCCAGCTGCTGCTGAAGGGTGGAAAGTGAAATTCTTGCATCCAAATGAAGGGGGGCCAGATCAACCACTTTGCCATAGCTTTCCGCAGCGCGTTCCATATAGCCTAAGGCCTTTAAACATTCTAAGATGATGTTAAAATAAAGCATAATAAATATGATCTACAGATTTGTAAGCTTGCCAAAATTATTTTTCCACTTTAAAGAAATATTAAATATTTCTTATATTAAATATAAAATTAATATAAAATATAATATTAAATATAAAATATTCCACTTTAAAGAATTATAACAAAAATGAAATGTCTGCAGATTTCTAATACTTTAAAACAGCCATTCCTTCTAATCTCCATCTACTGATTGATCCATCTATTGATTTCTCTAACTAAATCCAAATTGCTACAAGGATGTAATCAGCACATACATACACTTTGAGGTTCTGCTTTATTTACTTATTAGCATTATACTTTCAACATTTCCCACATCTTCCTTAGCATTTTGAATGGTTATAACATTCAACTATTTATTTAACCATATTATCTGATATTTAGGTTATTTCTGAATTTATACTCTAATACATAGCAATGCAGTAAACATTTTCATGTATATAAGCCATGTCTAAAAATTGGCAAACCTATTTAACCCACAGAGGTGTTTTGTTAGGCCACAGTGCTGTTAAAAACAATACATGGCCTCCATTTTTTAAATTTCGGATTTTTATGAACTCTAAGTTACCGGATTCTTTTGACAAATCTGAATTGGCAACACTCTCCTGTTCCCACATGGCACATCAGCCTATGCTGAGAAACAGCAGCATCCTCTGGAGAGGGCTCTCCAGTTCTCCCCCCAAGCCCTGCGCCTCTTCACTTGCCCACTTCACTCATTTTCGTTATTTGCCAGGCTCCTGAGTTTTGTGATACCCAATATAAACTACCTCCCCTCATCTCACTCAATTATTTCCTCAGGGTAAGTTCTCAGAAGGGAAGTTACTGGGCTCTATTCCTCAAACTTTATGCCAATCAGTCATTAAATCCTACCAGTTGAACTCTCCAGCGACAACACTAATCTAGGCCTTTTCCATCTCATTCCCTTTTCATTACAATTACCTCCTAAAATGGTTCTTTCTCTTTCAATTGCTTTCTCAAATCTAAAATTTCTCAACTCTCTCCCGAGTATCATCTTTAGGTTAAACTTTGATAGTAAGCAATAAAAACTCCATCTCCCTGCTCATGTCTTTTAAATTCAAATATCACAAATAATGTTTTTATGATGGTTATTACATTTGTATTCATGTTCACTCATCCAAACAGTAAAGAGTTATCTTTAAGTGCTCTTAGCAATTTCATATTGTGATAGGTCTCAAAATAACCCAAATTGTCAATCAATGCTTCTCTAGTTATAGAAAACTTCTATACTTCTATTACTAGAAGTCAGAGCCTATGGTTAAGACAGGTAAATGACTTGTATAAAGTATTTTTACCAGGGACATGGTTAGTCTTACTTCATTCCAGTAGCATTAAGTAAATCTTTCTTCCAAAGCATTAATGTGGGGGAAATCATATAGTGGCATACCATGACAATTTAAAATACTAACATTCATAGGGTTGCAAAATCACTATGTTGTACACCTAAAACTAATGTAACACTGTGTGTCAACTATACGCAAAAAACAAGCAAACAAAAGAAACTGATATTCAAAAAACTGCCCTGAAACTAGAAATACTTTCACTTTTACCAAGACATTAATATTTTAAATAATTATTACCATTTTGGAAAGTAAGTTCTTGCCTGTTTATATGATTAAAACTTCTCCCTCCCACAAAGAAGTATTACCTGCATGCCGAAGCCAAACTACTGCGAGGTTGTATCTTTCAGAGCAGACTAATGCACTAAGGAGGGGAAGTGCAGAATTATATTCACCAACATCCAGAAAAGCTTCAGCAACATCTAGATAGAGGTCTCCCATATCTTCAGGATTCTGTTCCACTAGTGTTGTCAAGAGAGGCTAGACCCCAAAATAAAAGTCTGAAGTCAAACAATCATTACAAATATGGACATGTAGGTATATTTCTCTTTTCACATGTCTATCAGTTATTTGAAGCAAGCCGAAAAGGAGCAAGGTTTAATGAAAACAGCTTTAAATAACCATTTTTCTATTCATTTCTGAATCTCTATTTCTCTATTAGAAAGAACTCATACTACCATCACTCATTCAACATACTACTTTTAAAGTATTTTTTTTTAATGTTTATTTATTTTTGAGAGAGATCAAGCATAAGTGGGAAAGGGGCAGAGAGAGAGGGGGACAGAGGATCCGAAGCAGGCTCTGCATTGACAGCAGAGAGCCCAACGTGGGGTTTGAATTCACAAACTGTGAGATCATGACTTGAGCTGAAGTCAGATGCTCAACCGACTGAGCCACACATTACTTTTGAAGGGCTGGTGTAAGCAGACATGGCAGGAGCTAAGATAACACTGACTTGCTGTGCTCTTTCTGTGCTAAGACAAACATACCCAAGCTTCAGGGCCTCTGTGTTTGCTGATATTTCTGTCATTATTCAAAGGTCACCTTTTCAGAGAGGGCTTTCCTGACCACCCTCCTACTCCCAATATTCTCTGTTCTTCACTGTTTGATTTTTTCCAGAGTATGTACCACCAACTAACATCCTATATTTTGCATATTTATTTTGTTATCCATTTACTCCCATTAGAATAAAAGATCCATGAGGGCAGGGTTTGTGTATTATATTCAATACCTTATCCTAAGGTCTGCAAAGCAGATGCCCAATAAATTTTTTTATTCAACGAAATACTCCAAAGCTGGCAAAAGGGAAGAACTTTCAGAATTTACCAACTGTCTAAAAAGCCCAATCTCAAATTCTGATCTCTGGATTGTTCTCATTTAAAAAGGAAAACAAGGGGCACCTGGGTGGCTCAGTTGGCTAAGCATCCAACTCTTGGTTTTGGCTCAGGTCATGATTTCACAGTTCGTGGGTCCGAGCCCCCCACTGGGCTCTACAATGACGTTGCAGAGACTGCTTAGGATTGTCTCTCTCCCTTATCTCTTTCTGCCCCTCCTGAGCTCACATGCGCACTCTCTCCTTCTCTCTCAAAATAAATAAATAAACTTAAAAAAAGAAAAGAAAAGAGAAACAAATCATTACAAGCCCAGTTCAGCTTTTGTAAGATATTCACACACAAATAATTTGATGCTTATGGTGACTTCCTGGGTTACTGAAAAATGTGAAATCTAGGGTAAACTTAAAATTACTTGTCATCTAAAGAAAATGTGATTTTATCTGAAGTATCTCAAGTGCAGATCTTAATGTTACTTACATTAAGTGGTTCAAGAATGTTGAGATGTACAAGGCAGACCATCAACTTCACTGTGATATCTATTGGCACACCATCAGGTATAGTGCAGGTAACATTTTCACCAGCTATGGATTAGAAAGACAGGCAAAAAGCAGTTCCTATATGCAAGCTTAGAATGTAGGGCAAATGAAGCAAGCTCTGTATCTTCTACATAAGATCTCATTTACTTCATTCAGAGCAAATGATTCTGTAGTCAATTCTAAGTTGGACCAACTCTTATTACTAGGTTTTTATATTCTCTTCAGTCTGTCCTTTGGTAGCAATTATCCTTCCAATTCTTTTCCTAATACTTTATCCACTTATCTGAAACCTACAGAAACTCCCACACCTATCAAATCTACAGAGAAAAAAAAAGAGAAAGACAAAAATGACCAACAAGAATATATACACTCTTTCTTTTTTGAATTCAAAAGTCTCTTTTCAGTCTTTATGATAAAGAGGCTAAGAAAGGAATAAATTAAATGTTGTGTTATTTTCTAAAACTTCATTAAGGTAAAACAGTTAAAAAAATTTTAACGTTTATTCATTTTTGAGCAGGGGAAGGGCAGAGAGAGGGGGAGACAGAGACTCTGAAGCAGGCTCCAGGCTCTGAGCTGTCAGCACAGACAGAGCCTGATGTGGGGCTCAAACCTACAAACTGCGAGATCATGACCTGAGCCAAAGTCGGACACTCAACCAACCGAGCCACCCAGGTGCCCCAAGGTAAAACAATTTTTAAAGCCCTGAGAAATCAGTCAAAGGAATTTTTATCCACATTTAAAATATTTTGTATTTTGTAAAGTCTAGTAAGTTCCAAGTAAGTTTCCATTTCAGAAAAAAAAAAAAACACTGAAGCATAAACATCAGAGATTGATCTTAAGTGATAGAATAAAACCTACAATTATATTAAAATGAAATAACTCATGTTTTATAGAATTTGCCATATAAATTATAGAATTCCCTAAAATTATGAAGTCATGGAAGGATTTAGACAAGTTTAATTGATAGATTATTTTTATCTCTAAGCTCCAATATAATAACTGTTACAGGAAACCAACTTAAGACATTTATTTTCCTCAAACAGAGTCCTAAAATTTAAATTTACCTAGACCATAAGCTCCATGAGGATAAGGACTAATCTGACTCACAACTATATCCACAGCCTATTTCTTCTGTAGACAGTGGCTATGGCATACCCATTAAAGATATAGTGTGTACAGATGTGTAAATCAAAAATTTGATTTCAAGAATAATCACAAAGTAAAACTCAATGTTATGTTGAAAATAAGACACATGCCTGAAATCATATAACTCAGGAAGGTTGAAAACAAAATGGCAAACCAAAGATACAATAGGCAAATGAAAACAAAAAGAAAGCAGGGGTTACAATCTCATCAGACAAAGTAGAATTTGGATGAACTATATTTTAATAGAAATAAGAGGGTCACTTTATAATGCTATAGGACAGGGGTGCCTGGGTGGCTCAGTCAGTTGAGCGTCTGACTTCAGCTCTGGTCATGATCTCATGGTTCATGAGTTCGAGCCCCGCGTTGGGCTGTGTGTTGACAGCTTGGAGCCTGGAGCCTGTTTCAGATTCTGTGTCTGTCTCTCTCTCTCTCTGCCCATCCCCACTTGCGTGCGCTCTCTCTCTCTCAAAATAAACAAATATTATAATGCTATAGGACAGTGCCACTCAAAGGGAAGTCTGAAGCCTGTAGTGGTCCACAAGCGGTTACCAGTTCTATCAGGTAAGTACAGAGATTGAGAATAATTATTTAGACACTTTAGTGGCAATTTGACAATGCTAAAGAAGGCAGTAGATATTATTTACAGCCCCTACAGTTTAAATAATAGTTTATCAACTAACATATAGCAGCGGTATCTTTTTATTTATTTATTTATTTTGAGGGAGAGAGAGAGAGAGAGAGAGAGTGTGTGCATGAGTAGGGGAGGAGCAGAGAGAGAGGGAGAAAGAAAATCCCAAGCAGGCTCCGTGCTAAGAGCAGTATCTTTTAAACCTCATTTTATTGTGAACCTCAATGGAAATGCTTATTAATCCACCAATAAATGTTCTCATTTTCAAAAATGCATATGAAAAACAAATTTTGCTTACATTGAAAGTGTTTTAATGTCCTAGTTGTCTGGATTATCTCTTTCTTTAAAGTTATTTTATCAACTCTAAGATGCCCGATTTCAGATACACCATTATTTTATATACTAAGAGAGACAAACACCACTACTTTAACTGTGACATGTTGTTGATTTATGTTAAGATGTTTCCTGAATTCAGATATGTTAAATCATTAAGAAAGGAAGGGAGGGAGGGAGGGAGGGAGGAAGGAAGGAAGGAGGAGGAATGGCCAATGAAACTCAGCAAAATATATTAAACAAAATGACTAACAAACATATCTACAATTAAAAGTTGAACATAATTCTATTTTTCCTTAATATTTTTTTTTTAATTTTTTTTAATGTTTATTTATTTTTGAGACAGAGAGAGACAGAGCATGAACGGGGGAGGGGCAGAGAGAGAGGGAGACACAGAATCGGAAACAGGCTCCAGGCTCCGAGCCATCAGCCCAGAGCCCGACGCGGGGCTCGAACTCACGGACCGCGAGATCGTGACCTGGCTGAAGTCGGACGCTTAACCGACTGCGCCACCCAGGCGCCCCCCAGCATAGAATCTTATAAGAAACTCTTATTGAACTGGGCTCTTCATTCCCCAAAAACTTTTCACTTCAATATTTATCTTTCCCACGTCTTATTGGTGCCTTGTTCTCTATGAATTAGCACACAAATTGACTGTAAAAATGAATTACTACTTTACATTAGGATAGATCCTTTAAAAAAAAAAAGGCTTTTGTTTTTGAATAATTATGCCTTAACCCAAAGGATTATATAATGATGGAATTTTTAGGCTTCATGACTGCCAGGGAGAGAAGTATTTTGAAGCAGGCAGTACTCAGGTAACAAGTGTCTTCCCACTTCCCCACCACCACCAAAAGCCTCATGGGGTAGAGGTGGAAGGTACTACATAGGAATTTCCTCACAAGAAAAGGGACATCTATTTTGCCCAGAGTTCAATTTTATTACAACCTCAGACAGGGTCTTGCATGCTAATATTTGCACAGAACAGGTTAATGGGTGTGATACAAAGGAAAAAGCTGAAAGGGATACTGCAAGCCATACTTCAGGTATGACTTTCTAGCCAGATCCCTAACTACATATTTTAAGCTTTCAAAGATAGTAATCATATCAGTTTCTACTTTTTATGTGAATGCTTAAGTTTGAAGTAGATTTTTTTCAAGGAGAGTATTTTAAGTCCTTCCTAAAAATTAAACTGCTTTATATCCAAATGTTTTTGATAGCTGTTCAGTAATCCATTCTTTGTTCACGTATCACTAAAAAGACCTGGATCAATGAGAAATGCCATGTTCAAATGGATGTACTGAGAAGTAAAAAGGGACCGAAAACAATTTTTTAAAAAGATGTCTTGTGAGTAAATATCCATAAGAAAAAGATATGAAATCTCTATAAAGAAAAAAATGCTTCTGGGACAACTTGTTATGAGAACATTTAACTATCAATTTCTAAATGCCACATTATAAAAAAGAGAGGATTATGTATACTATCCACTCTATGCAGAAGGAACTACAACCTTTATTCTCTTCTGAAGTGCCTTCTTCTGTAGTTTTTTTTTCCAGCACAATTCCAGAAAAATCTGTTATTACCTAAAAGAATGGAAGAAAAAAAGGAAATGATATAATAGATACATATGAAAAACCTTTTCACAATGCAAAGATTTGTACAGTTAATTCAAATAATATATAGTTCATCCTAAATGAACTATAAAAAGCATCAACAAATCTCTTTAAAATAAGGAACCACTGTGATATATTAACGTTTTTATATCATATTAACTAAATGTTTAACAGAAGATACATAATTCCCCTATATCAAACCAAACTACTGTTCCCAACAGCTTAGGAACGGAATCACAGCAATTGGTCTGGCTGCTCAGTCCTGCTACCCTGAAGTACAGACTATCTGGCACCTGTGATAATGGCGAGAGCTTTTATCATATAACTATACTTTACCTTTCATATGGAATTACTATAGAATCTAGAAATCTGTTTCCATATAGACTTTAAAAATATAACTTAGTATATAAATAATTTAATTTTTTATAACTCAAGTGAGGAATTGTCAATTTGTAAGAATTTCTAAAATGCAGAAATGTGTCCTAAATCTAAGAGAGAAACACATTACATGTTCCTACCTCCAAAGCTCTGTCATACTGTTTGTTAGAAATATATAGTTCAGCTGCTACATTAACATCTTCCATGGAAACAAGACCCTGATGTTTTGAAAAAGCTTCTTCAATTATGTTAATAGCTGAAGTAACATCATTGGCTTCATAGTAACTCCTGAAAAAATAAATGACAAAATGGATGAATACTTATTTAATTCAGATTATAAAACTCACATCCTTGCTCAGACCATCCATTACCTATGATTTCCATTTTATTAAAATCAGAGAGGAGAAAAAACTTTTCCTTAAAATCATAATCATAGCTGATCCAGAGAAAAATGGGCAATGCCCATTTGACAATGCCATCATGTCAAGCCCCTCATTCTACAAAAGCTACCTCATACCATTCCAGCTCATCCTCCCTATCACCCAATTCCAACAACTGTTCCACCTCAGTGGGGTCTACAAAGCATCGATCTACCTGTTTCACTGTCCTGCAGCCTCTTGTCTTCACTTTCCTCCTTCTCCATAGACCAACATTGTAATTACTCCCTTGTGCATCTCCTCACTTCTCCTGTCCTTCTGTCCCTTCTGATAAAGTCATGTGATAAAATCCCAACCCTTGTTAATCCAAATATGCCTACACTTCACAACCACCTGTCAAGCTGACCATGCTGACTGGACTCACTCTAAATTAATGATCACTAGCCTCAAGTGGGCCCATGGTGCTGTCAGCAGTCTTTCTACAGTTACCTTGTCCAGTACTTTTCAAACCTGAATGTGCATACAAAGCAACTGGGCATCTTGTAAAAAGGCATATTCTGATTCAGTAGAGCTGGGGCAGGACTGAGATTCTAATTTATGACAGGCTCCTAGGTGATACAAATGCTGCAGCAAGGCCCCAAAGACCTAGACAACCGCTTCTCATCTCTCCCTTCAAACCTCCAAAACTCTCTGATCCTCACTGTCAGCTGATGACCTTGCTTCTTAGTTTGCAGAGAACCAGATCATGACATCCCACACCTCCCAATACATCTTCCTACTTACACACACCCATGGCCATATATTCCACATTCTCCACCTATAAGGCAAACCCCCAACTAGATCCCATTCTCTCCAACCTACTGAAGGATATCACTCAAGCAACTGTCCCTTCTCTCATGAATCTTCAGTGTGTTCCTCAATTGTGGATTACACCAGCTGAATACAAATCCATTGTAATTTTTCCCAACTTAAAAATTATCTCTTACCCCTACAACCCATTCTAATTATCTTCTCATTCCTCTGCTCCCCTTATAAATTTCTCCAGAGCTGCCAATACTCCAGGAACCCTCACCCCATCTCCAATGTCAATACTCAGTCCTCATTTTACATGCTCTATCTGGACTATTTCATCCCTCCTCCTTGCAGTGCTTTCTTCAATATATTTCTGGTATATCATGTTCTCTTAGTTTCTTCCTACTTCACTGCCCATTTCCTTTCAGTCTCCCTGCTGCTTCCTCCTGATTTTCCTGATTTCTAAACACTGGAGTGCCTCAGGGTTTAGTCCTAAGAACCCTTCCCTTGTCTGTCTGTGTGTGTGTGTGTGTCCCTCTCTCTCTTTCATACACACACACCCACCCATCTCCTATTAGAACATCGTTGAGTTCAGCCTTAAAATACACCCAGAATCTGATTACTTCTCACCACCTGCACTTTTATCCTGGTCCAGACTACTATTATCCCTTCCACAGATTACTGCACTAACCAGATCAAGATGGTTGATCCCAGATTGAAATACCATTTACAGATACCTCTAGAAAAGAGAGCTTACAAGACATTATTTAGCCAAAATGTTTCCTGCTTTGCTTTGATGTACAGCATGTCAGAGAAGTATAGTAGCATATAATATTTTATTTTTTATTTTTATTTTCAATTTTTTATTTAAACCTAATTAGTTAACATATAGTGTAATATTGGTTTCAGGAGAATTTAGTGATTCTTCACTTATATATAACACCCAGTGCTCAACACAAGTGCCTCCTTAATACCCATCACCCATCTAATCCATCCCCCACTCACCTCCCTCCATCAACCCTCAGTTTGTTCTGTAACGTTAAGTCTCTTGTGGTTTGCTTCCCTCTCTTTTTATTGCCTTCTCTTTTGTTAATCTGTTTTGTTTCTTACATTCCACATGAATGAAATCATGGTATTTGCCTTTCCCTGACTGACTTATTTCACGTACCATACATAATACACTCTAGTTCCATCCACGTCATTGAAAATGGGATATTTTAAAATAAAATATATACCACAGTCAGTGCTGTGTCAACCATAAAGAAAAATTTTTGTCTTAAGATGTTATTCTAGTACTAACTAAAGATACAATTATAGAAAACCCCAGACCACAAACATTTCAATAGCATATTTACAACAACTAATCTAATATTATTGCAAATGTACATCAACTAAGTTATGGAAACCTAGGAACCTAATCATCCTTTTAGAACATGCCCCATTTTTAAACTTCAGAACACTTGAAGGTAATTGTATATACAAATTTTTCTAAGTAATCACACAGTTGACTTGGAAACAGAAAATTACTGAAAAAAAACCCACCTCTATATTTAAGCACAATATAAAATATAGGAAATAAAACACTTCTTTGAACCTCGATAAAAAATATATTCTACTTCAAATATGTGCTTTGACGTGTAAAATAAGATGATTATTAGGAGCATCTATATATACTTCACTCCAAACTTACTTTGCCATATCTCTAGTCAACTGCATAAAACGTTCTCCATCAGATGGAGATAAAAGGTTTAAAATACGCCTATAACCATCCATCGCCATTTTATGATCCCCCATTTGTTCATAAAGGCTTGATCGCTCCCACAGGTAACGGACATTAGTAGGTTCATATTTAAGAGCTAAAAAGAAAAAAGAGAATACAAATTATGGATTTATCACAAAAAGGTGTTCATGATACTTGGGTATGACCAATTCTCTTTTCAGAAAATTAAATGAACGCTCTAAACTAATTGTCTAATAGAACTAAGTGGGTTACTCTGGAACAAATCTATCTTCACAGGAACTCTCAGTTAGGTTTACTCTAAGACCAGACAGAACCTGAATCTCTACATTAATCTTCATTTGGTAACTTAGTGTGATGTTAACCCTCAAGGAACAGCTTAGAACCAACAATGATCTCAGTAGGAAATTGAAGGTAGTGTTCTACCAACTTTTGTGCCATATATTAGCTCACACTATAAAGTTGCTGATAAACATGAAAGCAGACAGGCTCCAAATACTTAACCCTGGGATGACAGAATATAGGGACGACAGAATATAAGGAATAAATACATTTCAGCTAACATCACCCCAGAGTAGCAAGTACAATTATCAAAAAATATATTATGTAACATTTTTATCAAACAAAATAAGAAAAACATTTTAATTACCTTTTGTGTAGCAAAAAATAGCCTGCTTAATATTATCTTGTTCCAGAGACATTTCTGCCAATCTAACCCATTCTTCAGTGTCACTGGGATTTAAATGTGCAGCAATCAACTCAAACTGCAGAGACTTCTCCATGTCACCTTGGTCCTCATATATCATGGCCAGAGTAGAGAATGGCTCATAAGCCAGAGGAGCTATAATGAATTTAAAAAAACAAATTCCACTGACTGAGGAAAGAAGCATGGGATGATGCAATCCTATGGCTCAAATTATGATCTTGTAATAATTAAACTCTTTTAAACACCCTAGCAGAATTATACAAACTACTTGATGGAATTTAGAAGGTATCATTTCATGAAAAACTCTATTCTCCACCATGTGCTCCTTATGAAAATCCCCCTTTGCTAAGGCTAAACATGGCTTAATAACTGAGTGAATTCATCCCAATGAGCATGAAGCACATCAGTGTTGAATCTTCATGATCCAACAACCACAGGCATATGGAATGAATGGACTGAGGATATCTAAACTGCACCTAAATCCAGGATATCAAAATGAATAGTTAATCTGCATTTCTGAAATGTTTCTGAAATGAAGTTCTAAAATCACAAGGGATTGAAGTCAAAGTTATTGTCAAAAATAAACAACTATAAACTAATATAAAGGAAAAGATAATATTGCAATGTAGGAACCAAACAAAATATTCTCAAGAAAAAAGTGTGGTTAATCTTGTTTCTCAGATAGAAAAGAAAAAGCAGTGACCTCAAGTTATCCTAATAAGCAATGCAGGAAATTTTTAAAGTAAACTGTACGTCCAATGTGGGGCTTAAACTCACAACTCCAAGATCAAGAGTTACATGCTCTACCAACTGAACCAGCCAGGTGCTCCAATCCAGGAAATGTTTAACAAGACTTCAGGAAGGTTGGCTGGGAAGACGGTAGAGTAGGCGGACCCTAACCCCACTTCATCCTATGGATGCAACTAGATTAACACTGATATCAGCATAAATAATCCAGAAAACGATCTGAAGACCGGCAGAACAAAAACCACAATAAAAGGTATAGAAGAGGTCACAATGAAGAAGGTATGAAGTGTGAAGACACAGTCTGGGAGACAAAGAGGGCCGTCTGCAACAGGAAGGAAGCCAGTGGTGCAAAGAAGGAAACTTCACACTGGAGAGCCCACAAATGGTGAGGTAATCCCCATAATATTTGCCTTTGAAAGCGAGAGGAGCCGAGTTTCGTTGAGTTCTTATAACCAATGGGACTTAAAGTCTGCAATTTTAAAAATCCACCAGCATGGCTCTAGGAGACCCAAGAGGATATTAGCAAGCAAAGTCCCTACCCTTAGATAGCACAAAAAACAGGCCATGCAGATACCATGCAGAACCAGCAGCTTGAAAGACACCAGGGGCAGATGGGAGGGAGAGTGATTTGTTCATCTCAGAGCACGTCCCAGAGAGACAGGGATCACGGGGAGACCCCTCCAGGAACAAAGGAGCTAGCAGGCGTCATCTCCCTACCCATCTACCCCCAGCATAAACAACAACCACCTGCAGGAACCAACACTCGCTACCTAACTTGTTTAAAGCAAGCCCTGCCCCCTTGTACTTTGGCAGATCCACCCTTCCTAGCCAAGCTGGCCTTAGTCCCCGTTACAGGCCCTTCCCCCAGAAGATCAGTGCAAACCACAGACACCACATCTCCCAACCTGCAAGTTGTGTGGGACTTCAAACGCGGCAGCTGCAAGTGGTGGCAGGTCTCATTTTGCAAGCAGACCACTGCACACCTTGTTAAAATGCAATCCACTTCTGCTGGGGACCAAACAATGCCCACAATAGGCAAAGAGAGCCTCTGCAGACAACTGAACTGAAAGAAAAAGAGGCCAAGACTCAACAGCAGAGCACACAAGACACATATAGGAGACACTCCCTGAAGCACGAGGCCCTGGGGAACAGGGGACACTGGACTACAGTGCACTACAGGACCTCTTCTTCATAAGGATATTATCGTTAAGAGCAAGAGAAGTAGCTGATTTTCCTAACATAAAGAAACAGACACAGAAAGTCAGACAAAATGAAGAGACAGAGAAGTATCTCCCAAATGAAAGTATAGAACCAAACCACAGCAAGAGACCAAAGCAAAATGGATACAAATATGCTTGATACAGAATTTAAAGTAATGATCATAAAGATACTCACTGGAGAAAAGAATGGAAGACATCAGTGAGACCCTTAACACAGAGCTAAAAAAGAATCAATCACAGATGAAGAACATAATAAATGAAATTAAAATACACTTAATGGAATATCAGGCTGGATAAAGCAGAAGAACAAATTAATGACTTAGAAGACACAGTAATGGTAAGTAACCCAGCTGAGCAAAGGAGAGGAAAGAAAATTATGCAAATTGGGAAGTATTAGGAAACTCAATGACTCCATCAACCATAACATAGTAACATAATAACATGTGTATTATAAGGATCTCAGAAGAAGAGAGAGAAGGGGGCAGAAATTTTATTTGAAGATATAACAGCTGAAGACTTCCCCAATCTGGGGAAGGAAACAGATCCAGCTCCTGGAGGCACAGAGATACCTCCAAAAATTCAATAAGGAGGTTCACACCAAGACACATAGTAATTAAAATAGCAAAGTGCACTAATAAGGAAAAAATATAAAAACAGCAAGAGAAAAGAAGACAGTTACACACAAGGGAAACCCTATGAGGCTATCAGCAGATTTTTTAGCAGAAATTTTACAGGCTGTAAGAGAGTGGCATGATATATTCAAAGTGCTAAAAGGGGAAAATCTGTAGACAAGAATACTCTATCCAACAAAGCTATCATTCAGAATAGAAGAAGAGATAAAAAGTTTCTCAGACAAACAAAAAATAAAGGAGTTCATCGCCACTAAGACCAGCCCTACAAGAAAATTAAAGGGGACTCTTTGAATGCAAATGAAAGACCCTACATGAAAGTATGAAAAGTAAAAAACACAAAAGTAAAAGTATTTCTGCAAAAATAAGTCAAAGCATTCATAAAATAAAAGGATGTGAAATATGACACTATGTATCTAAAACATGGAGGGGAGATAAGAATGGGCTTAAGCGACCATCAACTTAATATAGACTGCTATTTGCAAAAGATTTTATATGTGAACCTAATGCCAAACACATAAAAAACCAGTAATACATATGCAAAAAAATAAAGAGACAGGAATCAAAGTATATCATTAAAAAAAAGCCAACAAACCATGAAAGAGCAAGAGAAGAAAGGATCAGAGAAAATATGCAGAAACAACCACAAAACAAGTAACAAAATAGTAATACATATCTATCAATAATTACTTTGAATGTAAATGGACTAAATGCCACTATCAAAAGACAGTGTGACAGAATGGATAAAAAATTAACACCCATGTATATGCTGCCTACAAAAGACTCATTTCAGATTGAAAGACACCTGCAGATTCAAAGTGAAGGGATAGAGAAACATTTATCGTGCAAATGGATGTTAAAAGAAAGCCAGGGTAGCAAGACAACAGACTTTAAAACAAAGAGTTTGGGGTACCTGTCTGGCTCAGTCATTAGAGCATGCAACTCTTGACCTCGGGGTTGTAAGTATGAGCCCTACGTTTGGTGTAAAGATTACTTAAAAAAAATAAAATCTACAAAAAATATATATAATTAAATTAAATTAAATTAATTTAAATTTAAATTAATTTAAAAAAAAGACTGTAAGAAGAGACAAGAGCTTGAGTGGCTCAGTTGGTTAAGGATTCAACTCTTGAATTTCAACTTATGTCATGATCTCATGGTTTGTGGGTTTGCGTCCCACATTGGGCTCTGCACTGACAGTGCAGAGCCTGCTCGAGATTTGGTCTCCCTCTCTCTCTGCCCTTTCCCTACTACTCTCTATCTCTGTCTCAAAATAAATAAAAACATTTTAAAAAATTTTAAAAAGAGACAAAGAAGGATATTATATAATAATAAGGGGGCCAATCCAACAAGAGGATATAACAATTGTAAATATTTATGCACTCACCATGGAAGCACCCAAATACATAAAAACAGTTAATAACAAATATAAAGGAAATAACCAGTAATAATACAATAGTAGTAGAGGATGTAAGTGATGTCCACTTATAACAATGGACAGATCATCCAAACAGAAAATCAACAAACAGTGGTTCTGAATGACACACTGGACCAGATGGATTTAACACATACATTCATAATAAAACAGCAGAATACACATTCTTTTCAAGTGCACATGGAACATTCTCTAGAACAGATCACATTTTAGGCCACAGAAAAAGTCTCAACAAATTAAAAAAAAATTGAAGTCATACCACGCATCTTTACTGACCACAAAACTATGAAACTAGAAATCAACTGTAAGAAAAAATCTGGAAAGAGCACAAATACATGGAAGCTAAATAACATGCTACTACACAATAAGTGGGTCAACCAAGAAATCAAAGAAGAAATCAAAAACTACACGGGAACAAATGAAAACACAATGATCCAAAATCTTTCGGACACAGCAAAACTGGTTCTAAGAGTGAGTTTATAGCAATACAGGACATCAAGAAGCAAGACAATTTTCAAATAAACAACCTAACCTTATATCTAAAGAAGCTAGAAAAAGAAGAATAAAACCCAAGCCCGGCAAAAGGAAGGAAATAATAAAGATCAGAGTGGAGGGGCACCTGGCTGGCTCAGTGGGTATACAATACTCTAGATCTCAGATTGTGATTTCACGCGCCACACTGGGTACAGAGACTACTTAAAAATAAAACCTTAAAAAAAAAAATTAGAGCAGAAACAAATGATAAACTAAAAAAAAAATAGAACAGAACAATGAAACCAGGAGCTAAGTTCTTTGAAAAGATCAACAAAATTGATAAACCTCTAGTAAAATTATCAAAAAAAGGAAAAGGAAAAAAAAAAAAAAGTGAGAGGACCCAAATAAACAAAGTCACAGATGAAAGGAGAGAAATAACAACCAACACCACAGAAATACAAAAACTGTAACAGAAGATTATGCAAACCTTTATGTCAAAAAATTAGACAACTTAGAAGAAATGGATAAATTCCTAGAAACATACAACCTACCAAGACTGAAGCAGGAAGAAATAGAAATTTTGAACAGACCAATAGCAGTAATGAGACTGAAGCAGTAATCAAAAAACCAAAAGTCCAGGATTAGACAGCTTCAGAGGTAAATTCTACCAAACATTTATTTTTTTTATGTTTATTTATTTTGAGAGCAAGTGTGCATGCACACACATCAGCAGGGGAGGGGCAGAGAGAGAGGGAGATAAAGAATCCCAAGCAGGTTCCATGCTGTCAGCACAGAGCCTGATGCAGGGCTGGATCTCACAAACTGTGAGATCATGACCTAAGTCGAAACCGAGAGTTGGACACTTAACCGACTGAGCCACCCATGTGCCCCCTAGCAAACATTTAAAGAAGAGTTAATACCTATTCTCCTCAAACCATTCCAAAAACATAAGAGGAAGGAAAACTTCCAAATTCACTCTATGAGGCCAATATTACCCTGATACCAAAACAAGATAAAGACACTACAAAAAGAACTACAGGCTTGTATCTCTCATGAATACAGATGCAAAACTCCTCAACATATTAGCAAACCAAATCCAACAATACATTAAAAAATCATACAATACAATCAAATGGGATATTCCCAGGATGTAAGGGTGGCTCAGTTTTCACAAAAAATCAACACTATACATCACATCAATAAGAGAAAGGATGAAAACTACATGATCATTTCAACAGATGCAGAAAAAGCATTTGAAAAAGTACAACATCCACTCATGATAAAAATCCTCTGCAAAGCAGATCTAGAAGGAACATACCTCAACATAATAAGGGCCTTATATGAAAAACCCACAACCAATATCACACTCAATGGTAAAAAACTGAGAGCTTTTACCCTAAGATCACAAACAAGACAAGGATGTCCACTCTCATCACTTTTATTCGACATAGTACTGGAAGTCCAAGCCACAGTAATTAGACAATATAAAGAAATAAAAAGCATCCAAACTGGTAAGGAAGAAATAAAACTCTATTTGTAGATGACTTGATACTATATACAGAAAGCCCTGAAGACTCCACCAAAAAACTATTACAACTGATAAATGAATTCAGTAAAGTCACAGGATACAAATCAACGTATATCAATCTGTTGCATTCCGGGGCACCTGGGTGGCTCAGTTGGTTAAGCGGCCAACTTCGGTTCAGGTCATGATCTCGGGGTCTGTGAGTTCAAGCCCCATGTCGGGCTCTGTGCTGACAGCTCAGAGCCTGGAGCCTGTTTCCGATTCTGTGTCTCCCTCTCTCTGACCCTCCCCCGTTCATGCTCTGTCTCTCTCTGTCTCAAAAAAAAATAAACGTTAAAAAAAATTTTTTTTTAAAATCTGTTGCATTCCTATATACTAATAATGAAGCAGCAGAAAGTGAAATCAAGAAAACAATCCCAAGGGCACCTGCCTGGCTCAGCTGGTAAAGCATGTGGCTCCAGATCTCGGAGTCATGAGTCCAATGTAGGGTGTAGAGCTTATTAAAAAAAAAGGGGGAGGGGGCAGACACCTGGGTGGCTCAGTGAGGTGGGCAACCAACTCTTTGATATTGGCTGAGGTCATGATCTTGCAGTTGTAGGATCAAACCCCACATCAGGCTCTGCACTAGGCATGGAGCCTGCTTGCAATTCTCTCTCCCTCTCTCTCTGCCCCTCCCCCACTCACTTGCTCTCTCAAAATAAATAAATAAACTTTAAAAATAAAATAAAAACAGAACTACCCTATGACTCAGTAATTGTATTACTATTAACCCAAAAAATACAAAAACACTAATTTGAAGGGATACATACACCTCAATGTTTATAGCAGCATTATTTATAACGGCCAAACCATGGAAACAGCCCAAATGTCCATCAATAGATGAATGGATAAAGAAGATGGTGTGTGTGTGTGTGCGTGTGCGTGTGCGTGTGTGTGTGTGAGTATTATTTGGCCATAAAAAAAAATGAAATCTTGCCATCTGCAATACGGATAGAGCTGGAGAGTATAAAGCTAAGTGAAATAAGTCAGTCAGAGAAAGACAAATACCATATGATTTCACTCATATGTGGAATTTAAGAAACAAAACAAATGAGCAAAGACAAAAAGAGGGAGAGAGAGAAACCAAAAGACAGATTCTTAATAGAGAACAAACTGATGGTTACCAGAAAGGAGGTGGGTCAGGGGATAGGGGTGAGTAAGAGGGTATAGGGATTAAAGAGTACATTTATCATGATGAAAAAAATAAAATTAACAAAGAAAAAACCAAAGACCTCTAAAAGGACCCTTGCCCAGATAAAATGAAATGCCAAAATACTGAAAAGATAAATGAACAGTTTACTGTATTACAATTACCCAAGCCACTACGCAGGTCACCATTTGGCAACATATCAGGAAAACAAAATGACAAATACAAGTAATTAATCAAAGAGTCACTTCTGAAGATATCCTCCAATGAGCCCAAGATTTGCAGTTTAATGAAAAATGATATATGTAAATTGTGTCTTTTACCAAAAGTAGATTAAAATAACCTAGCTCTGCCTAATCTGGAAAATGAAAGAAAAAAAAGAACACTTTTTAAGTGGTTTCAACACGTGTCATATTTAAAAAACACTAATGCTCCAAAAGCCTAAAAACCCCAAAATGAAACATTAAAAAACAAACAAAAATAAAAAAAAGGCTATAAGAGTTCAATAAATATTAATACTTCATTAAGTCATACTCTATGATTTTCATTTTCTTGGTAATGATTTCTACTGAATATGAAAAATGGCAAATCACTATTATCATAATCATTTCCAAGCTTCTGAATATTTTTTCCAAATAGTACAGTGAAGTGCTCCTCCACTTGTTTTAAGACACACTATTAAACTGCTATTGTCAATAATCCCCCCTACAGAAAACACCTTGTCTTATGATTTCCATGCACATCAATATCGCCTCCTCCCGTTCTCCTCGAGCAAAGCGAATGTTGGCTTCACCCATGAGACCCCTCAGAGCTCTGGGAAGTTTACTTCGAGGTCTTTTCTCCTGTATAGAAAAAAAATGACATTTAGACTAAAATACAGTAGTGTCTTAGATTTCAATTCCAACCAAATTAATAAATGCAGAACATAATGAAACTGAAATTTCCCTTTAAAATTTCTCAATATTCTAAATTGAGAAATAAGGACTAAATGACTATAATTCTAACCCATTAATATTAAAGTCTATATTTCAGGAAAAAGTCTAAAACTAATCTCAACAAGAAAAAGAAATATTCTATAACATTCTCCAAAAAGGAACACCTCAGAAAATTAAAACAAACTTCCTAAGTAGAAAGTTCAAACCACAGTGAAGTATATAAAGAAAGTAAAAATCAAAGTGGTCAAGAATTATTAATTACTAACTAGAATAATAACAAATGTAGAACCTGATGTTGCAAAATGGATTTATGTGCCACTAAACTTATAACCTACTGAAGATCCTCCTTCCTTCTAATTTATCTACTCAGAAGAAAGTTGGTTAAAAAGTTATAATATGGAACTTTTAATAGCAAAACTATAGCATATTTTGACACACGCAATAATTAAGGTTTTACATTTTAAAAAATCTCTAAGGTGAAACATAAGAAAGTAGGTGGCTCAGGGGCGCCTGGGTGGCGCAGTCGGTTAACCGTCAGACTTCAGCCAGGTCACGATCTCGCGGTCCGTGAGTTCGAGCTCCGCGTCAGGCTCTGGGCTGATGGCTCGGAGCCTGGAGCCTGTTTCTGATTCTGTGTCTCCCTCTCTCTCTGCCCCTCCCCCGTTCATGCTCTGTCTCTCTCTGTCCCAAAAATAAATAAAAAACGTTGAAAAAAAAATTTTTTTTTAAATAAAAAATAAAAAAAAAAAGAAAGTAGGTGTCTCAGTCAGTTAAGCGTCTGACTCTTGGTTTCAGCTCAGGTCATGATCTCGCTGGCCTGTTTCGGATCCTCTGTTTCTGTCCCTTCCCTGCTCATGTTTACAGGCTCTCTCTCTCTCTCAAAATAAATAAAAAGAAAAAAAAAAAAGAAATGTAACAGTTGTCTCATGATATTTCCTTTTTTACAGTTTGAATTCTTTCCAGATATACGTATCATTTAAAGATTTCTTTTTCGATTACTATGTCACATTTTTACATTATGTTTATAAAGACTAAAATAAATTATTTACTTTCATCATCTTCTTGGTTTCACGATTGAGAACCATCTCCAATACAAACACATCTCCTGCAGTGGGTTGCTCAGGTGTTTCTTCTTCCTCTTCTTCTTCTTCTTCCTCTTCCTCCTCATCATCTTCATTCTCCCCAAGCATGGAAGCAAAGACCTTGTGAACTGATTTACTGACTCCATCTGATGTTTCTCCTGAAGAAAGACACATGGAGATTGCCAACAAACAAACAAAAACCCATTAGAACACTCGGTAGTCAAAAGGGAAAAAAAAGAATCCAGTATTTTCTGAAAGTAAAAGTAGAGAACAAACATTCCAAAACACAACCCAAAGAAGAAATCTGTTACAAAGTCATATATTTTACTCTGTAGGAACTGCTGACTCAACCTTTAGGCCTCATTAAGATGTACAGGAGAATTAAGTGGGAAATCAGAAGTGTACATAGTTACCACTTAAAAGCAGAGAGGAAAAAAAAATAAAAGAACTGTAAGACACAGACCTGAAAACTAAACAAGTCTGATGGTACACACCAGGTGGCATAGCATAGTGATTAAAGATAAGGCCTCCAGAGTCAAGCTGTCTGATTTCAAACTTCATCTCCAATTATCACTAACTGTATAACCTTGGGTAAATTACTGAAGCTCTCTGAACGTCAGTTTCCTCATTTGTAAAAGAGGTTAATAATAATGTCTGACAGGGGCATTTGGGTGGCTCAGTCGGTTAAGCGTCTGACTTTGGCTCAGGTCATGATCTCATGGTTCGTGAGTTCGAGCCTCACATCGGACTCTGTGCTGACACCTCGGAGCCCGGAGCCTACTTCAGATTCTGTGTCTCCCTAGTCTGTTCCTCCCCCACTTGTACTCTCTCTCTCTCTCAAAAATAAATAAAAATTAAAAAAAAAATTTTTTTTTAAATAATAATGTCAGAAAGACCAAAGAACTCTTGATCTTGGGGTTGGGAGTTCAAGCCCCATGCTGAGCACAGAGCTTATATACATACATACATACACACAAACATACATAAATAGTGGTTGTACCATTTAAATAAATAGGTAGATAAATAAATACAGTACCATAATAATAATGTCTGCTTTAGGCTCACTCTAAGGATGAGGTGAGGTTTTATATATATGCACTTAGAATAATGCCCAGGATACAGTAAAAGCTTAATAGATGCTATTATTAAAACAGTATTATCATTTCAGGAACAAAATAATATGACATAATTCATTTGTATCTGAGGATGCCACTATAGTACAATAATTTTTGCAAGTTCATAATGATAACCTTAAATGATCATGTAATGCTTAAGTTTGAGGCCAATTTTCTGTTAAAGCAGAGGCATGTAACATATTTTAGAAAAACTCCAATGAAACAGTTAAAATTTTACATACATTTTATATAATTTTACATAATTGTATTAAAAAACTTGCAAGCTTATTCACTTACATGAAATACGTCAAATCCCAAAGATGCTGGATAGACAAGATAGTTAATATGTTTGAGGAAGGACAAAAATTTTTAAAAACCCACATATTCTGAACAACAAATAAGTAATCATTCTTAAAAAGTCATAATGACCAGCTTCAAGAATTGTGAACATCCTAAATAAATGTAAGAATATGTACACAGAAGATCCAAAAGAATATACATACATACTGCCAGAATACATGAATTAAGCAAGGTTCCTGGATACAAGGTTAACATACAAAAATTACTTGTAGTTTTCGATCAGCAATAGAAACCTCCACTTGGTACAAGGAGGCAGGAATAAAGCTGGTTTTCTGCATGTAAACTCTGTGTAAAAAGAGTTATTCACAGGGAAAAGAACCAGCTTCTACTTCTACCCCCTAGAACTGGAAAGTTTAATTTAGTTCTCATTCAGATACTATACACAAAGCTACATTCTAATTGACATTTCAGTATCCCACATAACTTGTCATGGGTAAATGGATACTATGAACTATTATCAGTATTCTGTTCACGAGGAAGGTATGTCAATCACTGGAAATTAATGAATTTGCAAACTAGTTCATCAATTAGACTCTGATGGCTGTAATTAGATGGGACTAACCAAATCTGGTATCTGCACTTGCAGAGCTGAGGACTGGATTCTCGAAAGAGGCAGCATACCAAGAAATCTATACTGTGTGTAAAGACCCATCTGGGGCAGCCAACTGGACTTCCACACTGGCATTTTTTATCTTATCTCCTATGACTAATGCAGTGGTTTCGAAGCTACTTTGTTTAGAAGCATAAATCATTACCATTGGGGGAGTATAGTCTGGAAATATTAGTAACCAAAGCCAGTTTAAAAAACAGTGACTCTACAAAGGCTCCCAAATACTGATGTCAATTTGAAATACTTTTCCACAAAAATAACCCATAAAACTAACCATCACCATATTCAAAACCTCATCAAATATTTATTGAGCACCTATTATATGCCACACACTATAATTATGCTACTGACAAACTAGATAATCCAGAATACCACTGCAATGAAAAAAACAATGTTTTCATTAAATGATTAGGTACTCGTAACATTCAATGCAAGTAGCAAATGATTTTAACATACCTTCATTGACCTCATTGTCCTGCGATTTGCTGGAGTCAATTCCTGATGATGATGGAACTTCAGAGTCATGTGGATTTTCTTCAACTGATAACTTTCCTTTTTCCTGAACACTCTGTGATTGAAAATTAATGATTTCAAAAAATAATGCAGATTTAGTTCTCTCCAGATGGGAATAGGGCATTTGCCTCATTTTCTATTTCTATAAAACTTGAGCTTTACATAAGTGTGAATACTGTCAAAGCATTTCATAGTCTCATCCCTCACGACTGTCTGAATCAGTCACTTGTAAAAAATAATTTACTACATCTGGATTATTTCATGAATCTACACATTATATCCTAGCTTTTTAAATGAAAAGAGATGGGTCTTTATTAGGTGCATGAATTAGGAACGAATCCACCAATTAATTTCAAAGAGTGCAATATTTGTTTTCCCTCGGACTTCTTATAAGTGAGAGGATATGTAAAGTTCAGATATT
Organism: Panthera onca; assembly: GCF_046562875.1. Classification (NCBI taxonomy): domain Eukaryota; kingdom Metazoa; phylum Chordata; class Mammalia; order Carnivora; family Felidae; genus Panthera; species Panthera onca. The sequence continues at coordinate 38,851,901 of NC_138346.1, read as the reverse complement.
CTAAGTATCAAAAAATATGAATGAAGATTTTATCGGAAAAGAAAACTCGCTTTCTTGTGGAAGATTACATCACACCACTGGGAGACTCCTCAGAAATGGGAGCTCGAACCCCTCGGTTTAAAAATAAACTGAGGCCTAAAGAAGAGAGGTGAGTTGCTCACCCGAACACAAAAAGAATCGGTGGCAAAACTACTACTAGAATCAGAAACACTGACGGGGTGGGGGAGGAGGGGGGTGGGGGAGGAGGGAAGAGAGACAGAGAAGAGGTTACCACAAAGACAAGCTTTTTGGTGGGAGATATTTCTTAAGAGGAGATTAACACATGGATGAGAGGTGAGAACCCGCATTTGGGTAAGAAGGGGAAGAAGCTGCTAGGAAGTCCCGGCCCGCTCCATCACAGCGAATGGGGTCATCTGGGTCCCCCACATCTAGCTGCATTAGGGCGACACGACAGTGAGGGGCATCCTGGCCTGGCCATCGCCTCACTTTCTTCTCGCGGGTTTTTCTCTCTTCTCTCCGCCTTTCGAACTCCTCAAAGGAGATCTTCCCTTCCAGGTAGTCGATGAGCTCTGGGCTGAAACCCGACATTCCTGCTTCGGGGTGCGAATACGCAGCAACAAGAACCAGGACAGAGAACCGGAAAAAGCGAGACTTCCTAGATTTTACCTAACCCCCCGGCGCGAGAAAAGCGACGCGGCGTCCTCCTGAGAAACGGGCCCGGCCTGCGCCGCAGCCGCTGCGGTCAGGTTCCGCAGGCGCATATGGTCCGGCAGCCTTCGAGGCGAGAGAGGGGCGGAGCCGGCCGCTCGGGTCTTGGCCTGCTGCCCTGGCTCAAATTTATTGTTTAAGAGGATTAGGGAGTTAAAAAAAAAAAAAAGTGCTTTAAAGACATTTTCCTTAATCTAGATCGTTTCCCTCAATTCTTCATTCTCCTAATCCACTTCCTTTTCTGAATGTTTGTTCTTTAAATTAATTTGATCTTTTCTTTGGTGCATTATTTTCTTTTTTCTTTTTTTTTTTTTTTAATGTTTTTATTTATTTTTGCGACAGAGAGAGACAGAACATGAGCAGGGGAGGGCCAGAGAGAGAGGGAGACACAGAATCGGAAGCAGGCTCCAGGCTCTGAGCTGTCAGCACAGAGCCCGATGCGGGGCTCAAACCCACAGACTGTGAGATCATGACCTGAGCCGAAGTCAGACGCTTAACCAACGAGCCACCCAGGCGCCCCTGGTGCATTATTTTCTTGATTTAACCAACTGCACTGCCACGTGCATGTTTCATTTTCCATTTTTCTCCTGCCACAGAAAGCTAAAGTCCTCTCCCAATTTGTGCTCTAAGTCTCATCTCCTCCACCATTAGTTTTCCCGTCTTCCACAAATTCTCAAACTCTCCCTTTCCTTAGGGCTCCTCAGTCCTTAAGTAAGTTTATCGGAACTTCACGTTCCACCTATCCCTCCCACCCAAGTTTTCTTTTCTTAACAGTCAAACTTTTAGAATCAAATGCTTGATGTGGTTACTATACACTCTTGCCCATTTACTATAGGTCATGTACTGGCTTATGCATATTACATACATAGCTCAAAATAACCCTTAAAAATGGATGTTGCTTTCATTTTATTTTTATCTATCTATCTATCTATCTATTTTGAGAGAGAGCGAGCAAACTCGTGCTTGTGCCGGGGTGGGGATGAGGGAGTGGCAGAGAGAAAGGAAGAGAGAATTCCAAGCAGACTCCCCCTGCTGCCGGTGGGGGCGGTGGGGGGGGGGGTTGATCCCACAAACTGTGAGATCATTACCTGAGCTGAGATCAAGAGCTGGGCTTAATAGCTGACCACCCAGGCACCAGAGGATGTTGCTATTATTAATGCCAAAGTCCTATATCTAATAAGTAGCAGAGCCAGGATGTGAACCCTGATCTATCTGACCCCAAATCCCATGCGTTGGAATTAATATGACATATGGCCTCCCCTCAATGGAACTATTCTTCACTTGCTGAACACTCCTGTGGTTTATATTTTACCTTGTGTTATAAATATTTCTCTGCTGTCCTATTCTAGACACACTGTCAACATCTTGAGAATAGTACTACCTGATGCATCTTTGTGAATTCTAGTAATCTGTGCTTAAAACACGTTTATGAATTAAACTGGGTGGAATTGAGAGTACCTTAGAAATGAGCAAGAGTGTTTAGGTACAGAGAATGAAGCTCGATATAAAGCTAAGGTTAGAGACAGGTTACATGGAGCCTATCACTTAGCCATTGGTACCTCTTTGTTACAATCTAGATGAGGATAAGAACAGAAGAATGTCAGAATGACAGCTGTGACCCCAAGACTTCTAGATAAGAGGGGGAAAAATCTCACAGCTAGAAATCATCACTTTCTCATAATGAAGGATCCTCAGGACTCTACCTGGGTGTAAAATATGGGGGCTAGTAGGAAAGGTTGGATTAAGGAACTCAACAAAAATCACTTGTAGGGAAATTCTCCCTGCCTTCTCCAGGCAGGCAGGGAACTGCATCTAAGAAGTCAAAACTCTGGTCCTAACTCTCCTAGGGGAAAAGAAGGGAGTCAAAGGCAAGAAAGATGGTACCTCATAAGGAGAATTCTCTACTAAGACCCAGATGGCTTAGACTAGGTTGTTTCACTATCACCTGACTGGAATATGGAATAACAGTTGTGCAGCTATCCATTCATGTTGGGGGAGAATAGGGAACAAGGAGAAAGAGATAAAAGGATAGTTTTTATGCCATTATTAAAGAGACAACAGACCCAAAATCACTTGTGCTAAAAACTACATCAGGAACCAAGACTTAATACATAATTTAGTTGCAGTTTCAACCTCTCTTAGGAGTGGTCAATCTGGAATTACATGGTCAGCGCTAGTGAGGTAATAGACTTCACTGCATGATAGACCTCTGCTGTCCCCTAAAGGGAAGTGACCTTGCCACAAACAATCCACTCTCTGCTTGGTGACTTCCTTGTCCCACCTTCTTCTAGCTACAAAGTCTTTCATTTTGTACAGCTCTTTGGAGCTCCTTTCTATTTGTTACATGATGCCCAATTCATCGTTCATTGAATAAATCCAATAAAATCTTTAAAATCTACTTTAAAATTTCAATTTGGTTTTTAACACTGCTATGGAACACCTTGTTGACATGAAAGTTGTTTTACAGGTCACATTGTAGCAATATATCTTAAAATTGTAATCTTTCTGTTTTTCTTTTATCCACTTCCTTGAAAGTGATTTGTACCCTGGTGAGTCAGAGGCATCTGCATTACTTTGAGAAGAAGTGAAATTGTTACAGCGGTAATAAAAATAGCAAGAAGAAACTTTTCAGACTTTCTGACTGATTTTTGAGGAATCAAAATGGAATGTCTGAAGGAAGCAGAACATTGAATGGGTGCCATGACAGTAGAATTAAGAGTACACAGGGAGGAGATGACTCCATCCTTTCTCCTTTTCAAGGGGTCGAACCACAATGGGATGTGACCCTTTTGGGGAGACAATTTTTCCATAGTTCTCTCACTTTTCTGCAAAAGTTTTTGACAACTTTCAATCTGGGCTATATTTCCAAAGATGTCTGTAGAACAAACAACCTTGAAAGACAGACATACTGTCTTTCTCTGTGATAGAGGACAGATTTGTTTTCTGGCCAGTACAATAGATATAATGCTTCCATCTGGGGCAAAGATTGGGCATGTTTGCTAGTAGCCCCATATAAAAGTGGGGATATCCTAAGTTTGGGGTTCCTCAGCACAAACCCACTCATGTGCAGCAGGTGCTTGGATTCACCTCCATGTGGCTCCCATGATACTTCGGGTATAAGGAGAACCAATGTGGATGTACAACTCATGCTGCCTGCAGTGCCATGAGTAATAAAATATGCTGCCTCAGACCCAGGGGTCTCATGTGTCTATTAGAATCTGTGAAACTGTAGTAGGATAGTGTGCGGCTTACAAGTCACACTTGTAAGTGTGACTTAGAAGTCACACTCTTAACAGTCCTTTTTTTTTTTTTTTAATTTTTTTAATGTTTATTTATTTTTGAGACAGAGAGAGCATGAACAGGGGAGGGTCAGAGAGAGAGGGAGACACAGAATCTGAAGCAGGCTCCAGGCTCTGAGCTGTCAGCACAGAGCCCGATGCGGGGCTCGAAGTCACAGACCGTGAGGTCATGACCTGAGCCGAAGTCGGACGCTTAACCGACTGAGCCACCCAGGCACCCCTCTTAACAGTTCTTGACTACCCTAGTTCTGGGATAGGGGACAATAGGTCATGGCCTGGGAATGTGGGCCTCATCAAAGAGGAGCAGAGTCAGTGTTGAAAGGCTGTCAGAGGACTATGTAGAGAATTACCATGGGCCCCGGAGAGCCTGGATCACTTGCAAAGCATTGAATTTCACTGGAAGAAACATGACATTTCTGCTGTTTACCTAGCAATGGTTCTCAGCCAAGAAAAAAATCACTTCCCAAGTGGGCTTTTAGAAATGTGTGTAGGGAAGTTTTGGTTGTCAAAATAATAGGGTAGGGGTGGGGAAATGACTGACATACAATGTCTGAGGACCAGGTGTGCTAAATGGTCATACAAGTGGAGACTTGTCCTTCCCCAATGGCATCACCACCAAGAAACTCCAGTCAGTATGGAGTGTAGGCCATCCATTAACAGCTATCTCCCAATGTGAGTTTTCCAGCAGAAGGATGCATGCTCCTGCCTTGAGACTTTGCAGGCTCATAGTTAAAAGTCCGTGTGGATGCTCTTCCTTTTCAAGGCCCTGAAATTAATAAGTATTCCCTTTGTGGCAGTACTGACACCCAGAACAGGGCTGGTAAAAGGAAAGGAAAACCAGTCAATGCTACTTGAGTGGAACTAGAGGGTGGTACAACACTCCTAACTACTCTACCCTTTATTTGAATATTTTTTATGAGGAATAGCTCATTGTCAGTAATTACTTATATCTTTTATTTTTACTTATTTTTTTAGTGAGTGAGACAAAGAGTGAATGTGAATGGGGGTGGGGGGGGCAGTGGGAGAGGTATAGGGAGAGAGAAAGAACCTTCAGCAGGCTCCAAACCTAGCGCGCAGCCCAACACAGGGCTTGTTCTCACCACCCTGAGATCATGACCTGAGTCTAAATCAAGAGTTAGATGCTTAACTGACTGAGCCACCCAGGTGCCCCTAGTTCTATCTTTTAAATGGTTAAACACAGGGGCAGCTGGCTGGCTCAGTCAGTTAAGCACCCAACTCTTGATTTGGGCTCAGGTCATAATCTCATGGTTCGTGAGATCAAGCCCCGCATTGGGTTCTGCTCTGACAGCACAGAACTTGCTTGGGATTCTCTCTCACACTCTCTCTCTGCCCCTCCTCTGCTCACGTTCTCTCTCTCTCAAAATAAAGAAATAAACTTTAAAAAGTTTAAATGCTAAAAAAACCCCCATAATCTTGATATAAACTAGAAGCGGCTTCTATTACCATATAATAGCACAATAGCACACCTTCAGTTCGACACATATTAAACACTCGCTACATGTAGAGCATTGTGCTAGGTGCTGGAGAAATAAAAATCACTTAGATATGATCTCTGCTCCCAAAGACCTCACAACCCTCCAGAGAAAAGACACACACACACACACACACACACACACACACACACATTACTAGTTAAAACAGGACAAATTAAACCAGATGAAGAAATCTATTTTTCCATAAGTATTTTATTATTGATATTCAGTATCAATCATCCACAAGAAAGCCACAGAAGACTATCGTGAAAGGTACAGGCTAATGTTCCTAGGATGCCAATGTTTTTGCATTCTAGTATAATGTTCGTTTTTCAAGAATCCCAGAGAAAATGATGTGGCTCTCCATAATGATACAGGAAAAGCAGCTATTCCAAATGAAAATATGAGAGTCAGAATATTTCAACCTGAGCTGGTGGAGAGAGGAGAAGGTCAGTTGGTTGTAAAAAAGGGACCTGTTTCTACTCCACCTGTTTCCACTCGCCCTTCTTAAGAAGCTGTGTGTGCAGAAGAACCAGAGCCGAGTGCAGCTGGGATACTTGGTGTAACACAATGTCCACCTCTGAACGATGGCAGGGAACATCTCCTAAAGACTCTAGCAACTCCTAGAATCCCCAGTGCCTTTGCTTTCCATTTCAACTTAACTGTGGATATTTATCACTTCCTCTCCCTTGGTGTGAAACAAACATTGTGAGGTCTTTCAGTGGCATATGCTGAATGTGGGAATGCAGCTTCTTTTCAGGAAAAAGAGCAATTTTAAGCCCAAATCTCTATTATATATAATGAACGATACTAAAAATGAGCAGAGTCCCTTTCCAGTAAAAAATGTTTATTGATAGGGGCACCTGGGTGGCTCAGTCGGTTAAAGGTCTGACTTTGGTTCAGGTCATAGTCTCATGGTCTGTGGGGTCCGTGAGTTCGAGCCCCGAGTCGCACTCCGTACTGACAGCTCAGAGCCTGGAGCCTGGAGTAGAAACAGGTCCCTTTTTTTACAACCAACTGACATTCTCCTCTCTCCACCAGCTCAGGCTGAAATATTCTGACTCTCATATTTTCATTTGGAATAGCTGCTTTTCCTGTATCATTATTCTGTGTCTCTCTCTCTCCTCCCCTCCCTCGCTCATACTCTGTATCTCTCTCCTTCAAAAATAAATAAACATTAAAAAAAATTTTTTTTTTAATGTTTATTGATAAAAGGTAATAAGCACACAAGCTTGAAAGACAAGCTTAAAGGAAAGGTAATTTGAATCATCATCTCTTTGGACTCTACAGTATTTTTGTAACTCTTAGAAATATGTCCAGTGCTCTACATTGATGTTTATGGTTTATAGAATGGAAAAAAGACTCCAAAAATATGCACATAAGTCACATATGTCCCAAAGCTCGACCCATTTATATGTAAATCTGGAAATGTAGAATAAAACCATGATAAATTGACAAAAGTGGAGGAGGAAAAGGTTTAGCCATGACCATGATTGAATTTTTCTGACGAGAAGCTTGATCTGTAGTTTTAAAATAGCCAGACACCTGAAAGAACAAGAAAATGTTATCATGAAATAGAAAGTGAAGACTCTTCAAGCAACACAATGACCCAAAGAGCAACATATTTCAACAAAGACTCTTTTTGTTTTTCTTTTCTAATCAGAGATGTTAGGAAAGGAGCGCATGTAATTATGAAATATTCTCCTGGGGCGCCTGGCTGGCTCAGTCAGTTGAGAGGCCGACTTCGGCTCAGGTCGCTCAGGTCATGATCTCACGGTCCGTGGGTTCAAGCCCCGCGTCGGGCTCTGTGCTGACAGCTCAGAGCCTGGAGCCTGTTTCAGATTCTGTGTCTCCCTCTTTCTGACCCTCACCCGTTCATGCTCTGTCTCTCTCTGTCTCAAAAATAAATAAACGTTAAAAAAAAAGGGAAATATTCTCCTAATAGAAGCTTAACTTCTCTCACAAAGTTGAAAAACTCCCATCACATTACAATACTACCAACTTGGTGTTTTCTCTGTTTCCTGCCCTTAAACATTACCTCAGTCCATGCTCACATGACACTATTTATTTGATATTTTCTCTATAGTATCTGTGAGTTAGAGATCAGTGTCTGCAATTTATAAATGAAGAAACTAAGGCTCACAACCAGATTGCATGCAGTTCTGTCTCATACTAAAGCAGATACTGTGATATTAATAACTATTCTTTAGTGTTTAATAGCCTAGGGCCCAAGAGTGAATATTAGTCAAGGTAACCCTTCCATAATGTCTTCCCGTTCATTCTATTTCATTTTCTCATTGTAAGAGCTTTCAAGCACATATGCCACATAGTAAATTGCATCTTCCATTTAGAATAACAATCATTATTTTAAAAAATCATCACATTTAAAGGAACTAATAATCAAAATGCTTTCCCATACACAATAAAGTACAGCAATAGTATGTATTGTTCCTCACAATTTCATCCCTACCCATTGGAAGAATGGAAGTGGATTTTAATCATGATTCAGTTCCCTTTATTATTTAGCCAAACAAAAAGTTAATAGACTAGAATCACATTGTGTTTTCTTGGAGTACACCATACCTGTTTGTTGTTTCTTTTTCCTAAATGGTAAATATTTATTTGATAGGAATGCTCAAGTAATAAGAACAGGGGCACCTGGGGGGCTCAGTTGGTTAAGTGACCAACTCTTGATTTCGGCTCAGCTCATGATCTCACTGTCATGCTCCACACTGGGCGTGAGCCTGCTTGAGGTCCTCTCTCTCTCACTCTCTCTCTCTCTCTTCTCCTTTCCTGCTTGCTTGCGCATGTGTGCTCTCTCTCTCACTCTCTCTCTCTCAAAAAAAAAAAAAAAAAAAAGGAATAATAAAACACAAATTTTAAACATAAATAAATTTCTAATTTTTTTCCATGAGGAAAGTGCCATCTTTACAATATTTTACTTTTTTTTTTCTTTAGGTGAGGAAGTTCAAACTCAAATATATGTTTATTACTTTTTTCCAAGAAGACAATTTTTTTAAACTTTTCTATTAAATCCAACTGCACAATTTGACATTTTTAAAGTTATTTATTTATTTTGAGAGGGGAGGGGAGGGGCAGAGAGAGAGAGGGAGAGAGAGAAAATCTAAGCAGACAGCTCAGAGCTTGAATCCAGGCTCGATCTCATGAACTGTGAGATCAAGACCCGAGCCGAAATCAAGAGTTAGATGTTTTTAACCAACTGAGACACCCAGATGCCCCACCTTATTTCTTTGTATATGATTTCCACATAACTAGCTATATGACCTGGTATTCAAAAAACATAGGTAAAAGTGTGTGATATTCCACTATATTTACTAATCCTATTAAGAGTGATAATTCTAGGGGCACCTGGAAGGTTCAGTTCATACAGCAGGTGACTTTTAACCTCAGAGTTGTGAGTTAAACCCCATGTTGGGCATACAGACTACTTTAAATTAAAAAAATAAGAGTGATCATTCTATTTTAATATATCTCTTCCCAGAAAACTATGCTTATAAAATTATAAACTTTCATTTCTTTTTAAAACCAGACAGCGAAATACATGAACCAAATCCAAATATTAACGGTGATGAGTATCATCAGAACTGAGCACATATTTCTATGAGGAAATAAAATCATTTTTTCAAATAAATACTTTCAAAATCTCTTTATGACTGAGTTGTTATAATTGGACAGATCCTGGGAATAAAGGGATAACTTACCTGTGTTCAGAGGAAACATTCAGCCTTTGACGTAATTAGGAAAGGAGTTTTTCTGCTCTTCATAATCTGCAAATGCAGAAGCAAGAAGTTCTGATTGGAAAGAGAGGGGTCTGGGATTCTCATTCATGGAGAAAGTGTTCGGAAATCTCCCAAGATCAAGACCTCTTCCCTTAAGATATGCCTGAAGGGTTCTGAAAAACTGAAGAGAGAAAGAAAGTGTTCAATGCGGTATGTAAATTAAATATAAAAAATACTCAGAGATGGATATTTTCCCCCTCTTTTTTCCTCCGTGAATTGACTTTAGGGCTAATCTAGGAGGCAGGAGGTAGAAAATCCAGAAATACAAGTACAAACTTTGGCTACTTCTCCTACTTCCCCTCCACTGTCCTTTACCCTGCCTTGTTTTTGTTTTTGTTTTTTTTTTAATTTTTTTAAATGTTTCTATGTATTTTTGAGACAGAGACAGAGCATGAGCAGGGGAGGGGCAGAGAGAGAGGGAGACACAGAATCCGAAGCAGGCTCCAGTCCCTGAGCTGTCAGCACAGAGCCCGACGCGGGGCTCGAACTCACGGAGTGTGAGATCATGACCTGAGCTGAAGTTGGACGCTCAACTGACTGAGCCACCCAGGTGCCCCTACCCTGCCTTGTTTTTGACATTTCAACCCTAAACAAGATAATTCAACATTCTTGGTGGAGATTGAGAGAGGAACATCAATTATTTAATAGCATCACGGTCAGAGGGTCCTTTGTAAACCATCTCTGAACCACTTAGGTCGGAGATTAAATGGAACTTTACAGTGGTCAAGCTCTGGGCCTCCTCTCTGAAGGTGAGATCCTGGCCATTGTCTTCTGCACCAATTCTTTCAGGCATGCGTTTTTCAAAAAGCTTTCCTTTATAAAATGGATACATAGAAGCTTGCAAAGGGCTGCTTGGTTGTTTTAACCCTATACTGTCATATTTCACATCATTTTCTTTAGGGAAACTAGTTTTTGAAATAGTAATGCCAGCATGTTTATTGTTTTGGCATATTTTCAAAAGAGAATTTTCACTGATGTTTTGAATTATATTTCCTAGATAGATTTATCTTGAAAATAATGCTTGGGGAGCACCTGGCTGACTCAGTTGGTAGAGCGTGCAACTCTTGGTCTCAGGGATGTGGTATTGAGCCCCACAATGGGTGTAGAGATTACTTAAAAATAAATCTTAAAAAAAAAATAAAGAAAAGAATGCTTGGTAAATTGAAAAGAATGCAGGTCAACTTTCAGTTTTTGTAATTGAGCTTTGCACGTGTTGGTCATATGAGAATTGATTTTATTATCAGTTCAGTCTGAGCTATGCAAAAATCAATTCCCCACGATACTCTTGATTTTGTATATGTGTGAGAAATACAGGCTATAAAGTCAATGTGTATGTACGATCATTTACAAATGTAAGGTGTCGTGTGTACATAAAATCATTTCTATATATAAATTTGCTTCTCCTTACAGGACAGATATAAATTGGGCAGAAGAACAATAGGATACCAGCTACTAGGCTAGCAAAGCCCTTGACCAGATTTCTCGGCAGGAATTGCCTTGGCACTTGGTAGCCTCCTCACCACCGTGCTCCAACAAAGTGCAGTGTGCATAAATCCAGAGAGGTGCCAATTTCACCCTGCAGCCCAGCATGCCCCAGGGTATGCTCTTACCAGCTCTCTGTTCTGGGGATTGTTGAGCGGCTTCCATTTCTCTCCGTTTCTCACTGTGTCTCCAGGCACAAGCCCAAGTAGCACCAGGACAACACACAGCAGCAGGAGTGCTTTGGGCATGGTGGAACGAAGCTGAGTGGAAGGCAGGATCGGGAGATATCAATGGTCTGAGAGAAAAGAGGGAAAGAAAAGAAGAAGGAGGAGTTGGAGGGGTAGGAGGAAGGTGAAGGAAGAGGGAGGAGGAGAGAAGGGAGGGCAAAAGTAAAAAGAGAAAGAGGAAACATTTTTAAAGAGAGACAGGGAGGAAAAAATAGTATATTGGTACACCTGAATTTTGCAGCCCTCTTTTTCCCCATGTTTATTTGCAAATGAAGACCCCCAAATCCAGTTTATTAGCTTAAAGGAGTCTATGATGATAACATTATACAGTGATGAGCAAACCAATTATGAATACAACCCAGAAAGTCTGAGTACGCTTTTTCATCTTCGAAAAAAATGCACTTTGTTGTCTCCAAAGAAAGTGCAAGTCTTAAAAAAAAAAAAAAAGCATACATATGTATTAAGATAGCAGTCTCAATAAACAAAGGAGGAGGAGGAGGAGGAGGAGGAGGAGGAGGAGGAGGAGGAGGAGAAAAAAGAAAAGATATACCAAAAACTGAGAAATGCACCTTATATACACATCTGAGACAGACTCACACCACATCAGCATAAGTATGGATTGTCTCTGACTCCAAAATGTGAAATGGAAATGAAATACACAGAAAGGGCTAATAAAGCTTACCAGGAGTTTGGCTTTGCTGGTCCTGGTTGGCTACCCTGCTTACAATCTGCAAGGCCATTTATGGCTACTTATAACCAATGGACCGGCTGCAGGTGGGAGTCAATGACGTGAGCAGGGGAAGTTGAAAAATAATGATTCCATTTTCATCCAAGGCATCAAACTCCCCTGAGAATCATATCTTCAAGTTTCTTCAGGGGTGACAGTGAACTTATTTGTCTTATAAATACAGGAGCCTCTCCTCCAACCACTGACCATTTTATGTGGATTTTATAAAACACGCAAGGCACTTGTACACAACAAAGTGGATTTTTACTTTTTCATTCTTAAGAGAAGGGTATACACAGCAGCTGGCAATATGATGATGATTACCCACCTAATAGAATGCTCTTTTGGAGGTATCAGCTTTTCAAATTAACATCATTTTTTGAACAGGAAATCCTATTGCAAGAGATAAAACTGTTCTTTGTGATCTATGCCTTATATTTCTTCTGAGAATCTCAAAAAGCCTTACAAGTTTTAAATAGCGGCATGGTTTATCATAAAAAAAAACCCTTCGAAATAGAGCAAAAAGATAGCATGTATTTCTTGGAAAAAAATTGCTATACATATCGCATCTCCTTGCTGCATAAATTCCATCCTTAGAAAATGGTAGGGTCGAGAAATTGGACATGAGTTGTGAAGTTGCTTTGGTTGCAATAATTCAGAACAATTGAGGACAAGGTCTTTGTGAGAAGGCTAGTAACATGGACTGAAATTTAGAATACCTGGCCATGGTCTGTCTTGCTATATCGATCCTGGGCAAGTCACTAATGACCTTCATTTATTCATTCCTTTGTTAATTAATTCAACAAACTTAAAAAAAAAATTTAATGTTTACTTATTTTGAGAGAGAGAGAAGGAGACACAGCACAAGCAGGGGAGGGGCAGAGAGAGAGGGAGACACAGAATCTGAAACAGGCTCCAGGCTCTGAGCTGTCAGCACAGAGCCCGACACGGGCCTCAAACCCATGAACTGTGAGATCACGACCTGAGCCAAAGTTGGATGCTTAACTGGCTGAGCCTCTCAGGTGCCCCAATTCAACAAACTTATTGAGTGCCTACTATGTGCCAGGCACTCTAATAGGCCTTTTTTTTTTTTTAATTTTTTTTCATCGTTTTTTATTTATTTTTGGGACAGAGAGAGACAGAGCATGAACGGGGGAGGGGCAGAGAGAGAGGGAGACACAGAATCGGAAACAGGCTCCAGGCTCCGAGCCATCAGCCCAGAGCCTGACGCGGGGCTCGAACTCACGGACCGTGAGATCGTGACCTGGCTGAAGTCGGACGCTTAACCGACTGCGCCACCCAGGCGCCCCTAGGCCTTTTTTTTAATGTAATGACCTTATGTATTTAAAAAATTTTTAATTAAGGTATAGTTGACATACATTATATTAGTTGCAGGTGTATCACATAGTGATTTGACAATTACATTATGAAAAGCTTACCACGATGAGTGTGGTCACCATCTGTTCAAGTAGGCTTTGAGGATCAAATGGTAAGAATAATAAATATTGGCTCTGCCTTTATTAAACTAATACATTAGAGGGCAAGACAGATTAATCAAATCATTAAACAATAAAATGCATAAATACGAATGATGATAATACCTATGAAGAGATACTGGGTGCTGTGAGACTGTAGCAGAGGGGGATATGATTCAGTTTCAGGGGTCAGGGAAGGCTTCTGTGAAGAAGTGACCTTACATCTAGTAGGTGAGTAGGAGTTACCTAGGCAACCTAGCAAGGACAGAAGGACTAGAGCTTCAAACAAGACTCTGGCTGAAAGCAACATGGCACATCGGAGCAACTGAAGATAAATTACAATGCCAGAAGGAGAGGGGGGACTGTGCTGTGAGATGGGGTTGGAGAGGTAGTCAGATCACGATCTTTCTGCCACAAGCAATGCTGATTGAAGGGTTTTAAGTATCCAAGCAGCTTGCTCAGATTTGCAGTTTTAAAAGATTTTTCTGCTTGCAGTGAGGGCAGATAGAGCTAGAAAAGAGGGATGTGAGAGAACAGTTGGGTGCCTATTGCAGTAATCCAGGCAGGAAGATGTTAAATTGGATTAGGATGGCATCACAGATATAGAGATGTGGCTGGATCTGAGAGATATTTTAGAAGGTACTGGCAATGTCCTGAATACTATGGAAGGCAGAACTCAGGGGAAGAGAATTTCAAGAACAATCAGGATTGTATAGCTGAATGGATGACAGGGCCATTCACTGAGATGTCGAACATTGGCATAGAGGGACAAAGATCATGAGTTCCATTTGGGACATGTTGTGTTTGAGGAGACTTTAAGATCTCCAAGGGGTGGAGGGACACCTTGGGTGGCTCAGTCAGTTAAGCATCTGGCTCTTTTTTGTTTGTGTGTGAGAGAGAAAGAGAGTATGTGTGCACATGCAGACAAGTGCGAGCTAAGGAGGGGAGAGGTAGAGGGAGAGAGAGAATCTCGGGCAGGTGGCACACCCAGCTCAGAGTCCATGGAGGTGCTCGATCTCATGACCATGACATCATGACCCGAACCAAAATCAAGAGTCACTGGCTTAATTAACAGCTTTAGCCATCTAGGAGCCCCAAGTGCCCAACTCCTGATCTCAGCTCAGGTCTTTTTTTTTTTTTTTCTTTTTTCTTTCTTTAAATTTTATTTGAAAGTATATTTTGCACTATTTTGTTTTAAATTTTATTTTTTATTTTTTTAAATTTACATCCAAATTAGTTAGCATATAGTGCAACGATGATTTCAGGAGTAGATTCCTTAGTGACCCTTACCCATTTAGCCCATCCCCCCTCCCACAACCCTTCCAGTAACCCTCTGTTTGTTCTCCATATTTATGAGTCTCTATGTTTTGTCCCCCTCCCTGTTTTTATATTATTTTTTATTTCCCTTCCCTTATGTTCATCTGTTTTGTCTCCTAAAGTCCTCATATGAGTGAAGTCATATGACATTTGTCTTTCTCTGCCTAATTTCACTTAGCATAATACCCTCCAGTTCCATCCACGTAGTTGCAAATGGCAAGATTTCATTCTTTTTGGTTGCTGAGTAATACCCCATTGTATATATATACCACATCTTCTTTATCCATTCATCCATCGATGGACGTTTGGGCTCTTTCCATACTTTGGCTATTGTTGATAGTGCTGCTATAAACATGGGGGTGCATGTGTCCCTTCGAAACAGCACACCTGTATCCCTTGGATAAATGCCTACTAGTGCAATTGCTGGGTCCTAGGGGAGTTCTATTTTTAGTTCTTTGAGGAAACTCCATACTGTTTTCCAGAGTGGCTGCACCAGCTTGCATTCCCACCAACAACGCAAAAGAGATCCTCTTTCTCCGCATCCTTGCCAACATCTGTTGTTGCCTGAGTTGTTAATGTTAGCCATTCTGACAGGCATAAGGTGGTATCTCATTGTGGTTTTGATTTGTATTTCCCTGATGATGAGTGAAGTTGAGCATGTTTTCATGTGTCAGTTGGCTATCTGGATGTCTTCCTTGGAGAAGTGTCTATTCATGTCTTTTACCCATTTCTTCACTGGATTATTTGCTTTTGGGTGTTGAGTTTGATAAGTTCTTTATAGATTTTGGATACTAACCCTTTATCTGATATGTCGTTTGCAAATATCTTCTCCCATTCTGTCGGTTGCCTTTTAGTTTTGCTGATTGTTTCCTTCGCTGTGCAGATTTTTATTTTGATGAGGTCCCAGTAGTTCATTTTTGCTTTTGTTTCCCTTGCCTCCAGAGATGCGTTGAGTAAGAAGTTGCTGCGGCCAAGATCAAAGAGGTTTTTGCCTGCTTTCTCCTCGAGGATTTTGATGGTTTCCTGTCTTACATTGAGGTCTTTCATCCATTTTGAGTTTATTTTTGTGTATGGTGTAAGAAAGTGGTCCAAGTTCATTCTTCTGCATGTCGCTGTCCAGTTTTCCCAGCACCACTTGCTGAAGAGACTGTCTTTATTCCATTGGATATTCTTTCCTGCTTTGTCCAAGATTAGTTGGCCATACGTTTGTGGGTCCATTTCTGGGTTCTCTATTCTGTTCCATTGATCTGAGTGTCTGTCCTTGTGCCAGTGCCATACTGTCTTGATGATTACAGCTTTGTAGTATAGCTTGAAGTCTGGGATTGTGAGGTCTCCTGCTTTGGTTTTCTTTTTCAAGATTGCTTTGGCTAGCCGGGGTCTTTTGGTTCCATACAAATTTTAGGATTATTTGTTCTAGCTCTGTGAAGAATGCTGGTGTTACTTTGATAGGGATTGCATTGAATATGTAGATTGTTTTGGATAGTATCAACATTTTAACAATATTTGTTCTTCCTACCCAGGAGCATGGAATCTTTTTCCATTTTTTTGTGTCTTCGATTTCTTTCAAGGATGCGGAGAAAGAGGATCTCTTTTGCGTTGTTGGTGGGAATGCAAGCTGGTGCAGCCACTCTGGAAAACAGTATGGAGTTTCCTCAAAGAACTAAAAATAGAACTCCCCTAGGACCCAGCAATTGCACTAGTAGGCATTTATCCAAGGGATACAGGTGTGCTGTTTCGAAGGGACACATGCACCCCCATGTTTATAGCAGCACTATCAACAATAGCCAAAGTATGGAAAGAGCCCAAACGTCCATCGATGGATGAATGGATAAAGAAGATGTGGTATATATATACAATGGGGTATTACTCAGCAACCAAAAAGAATGAAATCTTGCCATTTGCAACTACGTGGATGGAACTGGAGGGTATTATGCTAAGTGAAATTAGGCAGAGAAAGACAAATGTCATATGACTTCACTCATATGAGGACTTTAGGAGACAAAACAGATGAACATAAGGGAAGGGAAATAAAAAATAATATAAAAACAGGGAGGGGGACAAAACATAGAGACTCATAAATATGGAGAACAAATTGAGGGTTGCTGGAGGGGTTGTGGGAGGGGGGATGGGCTAAATGGGTAAGGGTCACTAAGGAATCTACTCCTGAAATCATCGTTGCACTATATGTTAACTAATTTGGATGTAAATTAAAAAAAAAAAATTAAAAGAAAAGAAAAAAAAGAGCCCATCAAAAAAACCCTAGTGTTTTAAATTCTTTTAATTGTTTATTAATTTTAAATTTGTTCTATTTTTATAGCTATTGAAAGTTTATTTACTTTGAGAGAGAGCATGGGCAGGGAAGGGGCAGAGAGAGAGGGAGAGAGAGAATCCCAAGGAGACTCGGGGCTGTTGGCGCCGAGCCTGATGGGGGGCTCAATCTCATGAAGCATGTCATCATGACCTGAGCTGAAATCAAGAGTTGGATGCTTAACCAACTGAGCCACCCAGGTGCCCCTAAATCTCTGCTTTAAGAGCAGAATGTATTATTGATTAAGCTAATGATGACATTTTCTCCAGAATGTATTAGCATAGCACTAAGTAGATATTTTGCAAGTATTTGTTCAATGAATTCAGTTGGGAGAGGAGAAAAAACCCTGGGTAGTTTAAAGAAGAAAAAAGACCTTCCTCTGTTTGTAACATGTTACTGCTGTTTTTACTTCTTCTTCCTTTTTTTTTTTTTTTCCAATAAGCTATTTATTTATTTTGAGAGAGAAAGAGAGAGTTAGAGAGAGGGACGTTAGGTTCCCAAACTATTAGTTTCAGGTCTAAATGATCCCATTTGGACTCGTCAATAAACAGGGCATTTATTAAAGTTGGCAGTTGGAATATTCTAGGCAAAAGACTCTTCCACACCCAGAGGCATCTGAATGCAGACCTTTACTGGCATTTCTCTATCAGAAATTGAGGAGAAAATAGCGTACTCAGCACAGGGCTACACACATAAAAGAAACACAATAAACATGTGCTGAATAAATTGTAAACTTAGATTATAAATTCAACGTGACAGGAAGGGTAAGGAAAGGATGCTAAACAAAGAGGATATTGCAGGAGGCACGGGAGGTTTTAAGATGATCTCTGTTGGACTATACAACCCTTTCAAGTCCTTCTGGTCTCTAATAGGTAGAAAAAGACAGAGCTGACATAGCTCTTTAGCTGTATAATGAACAGGGACAAGAATTTAATCTCCTTTTTCTTTTCCCCACTCTGAATCAGGGAAAGGGAAAATTATTGTCTATTGACTGCTTCCTCACTAATGATGAGAACTTCAAAGATAGTGAAAAGGTTGCTCATGTGATTAATAGAGTAAACCAGGCAGCTTCTGCTCATAGCAATCATGACTATTTTTTCTGGCAGTGGGCAGATTTCAGTTTGAAGGAAGACCAAAGAGAAGAGGGGAGAAGAAGCACAGGCCTCTTGCCAGACACAGAACAGAAGCGAAGAAGCATGCTCAGGTGAGGCACGGTGCCCATGCTGTATGGGACAAGAAAGCCTCACCTCTCATCCTAGAGGCCTGTGAGATCGTTTCCAGATCCTGTGAGACCTTGGAGAGGTGTGGGAAGGCCCAGAAACCAATGAAATTGGACTCCTTCCCTCCTCCATTCAGATAGGGGTGACAAAATTAGTTTTTTAAAATCCGTGACATTCTCCACACTCCAACACCTCCACAATACGATTAACCCTTTGTCTCGTTCTGGCATTAGTGACATTGTATAAAATATCTCTGATTCTATCAAGTTGATCTTCAGAATTCTCTAGTCATTTACCATGCAGAAATCTCTTTAATTCTTTGCTATCCTCTGCTTTGTTTTTAAATGCTTTTAGAATGTCAAAGGGGTGGGGTGTCTGGGTGTCTCAGTCAGTTAAGTATCTGACTTCAGCTCAGGTCACGATCTCGCAGTTGATGAGTTCGAGCCCTGTGTCAGGCTCTCTGCTGACAGCTCAGAGCCTGGAGCCTGCTTCAGATTCTGTGTCTCCCTCTCTCTCTGCCCCTCCCCTGCTTGCACTCTGCTTGTCTCTCTCTTTCTCAAAGATTAAAAAAAAATGTTAAATGCATATGTTTAAGAAGACAAAAAATCTTCCTCTGTTTGAAATAAGTTACAGTTGTTTTTACTTCCTTTTTTTTTAAGTTTATTTATTTTGAGAGAGCACAAGAGCACAAGTATGTCAGCGCAGAGCCCAGCTCGGGGCTCAAACTTGCAAACAATGAGATATGACCTGAGCTGAAATCAAGAGCCAGACGCTTAACGAACAGCCACCTAAGCACCCCTGCTTTTATCTCTGAAAGACCAGAGTATGAGCCAATTCTAGGAGCCTGGATCAATAAAGGAAGGGGACAAAGGCCAAATGGGGTGGCAATCCTTCCTTAAGAGCATTCCTCTTGCTGCCTGGCCTCAGGAACTCTGCTTTCATCAGGTGTTTCTTGTCACCTGCTGGGGCTTCAGCAGCAGCCTTCCCTTCTGCCATGGTCCCTCCTCTGGCCATCTTCCTCCCTGGCACCAGCCTTCCTGAGAAACAAATGCTAGTCACAAAGGGCCAGCCAGCACATACTTTTCAATCCTACCCTAAGTTCAAGCTACTTCTCCTTTAAGATGAAGGAATGGAGGCAACAAAAGGTAAAAATCATGATAATGATGCTTGATCTGAAGCCAACTTGGAGAAACAGCAGGAAAGCAGATATCTAGATTCACACAGTGCCTGTGATATAAACCAAATTCTCTCAATCTGGATTTCCCTGTCATTCCAGGCCAGTATCTCCAAGGTCATAATAAAGGAGTAAAGGAATTTTCCTAAAATATAGAAAGCTAAACAATTCCTTAGGACTTTGCAAATAGCTTTTCTGTAGTCAGTCTGCTTTTGCAGCAGAGAGTCTGAAGTTGCTGGCAGTATCTTTGGCTTTGCAACTGACCCTGGAGCAGAGGCAACAGAAAAACAAGGTCACACTGATAAGTAAAAGCTTACAAGATCACAGCCGCCTTTAGTGGCTTCTTGATGCTCATAAGATAAACTCTAAGCTTTTGACCATTATGCAAAGGCCCTCAATATATCCCAATCCTACCATTCCAGCCATGTGATCTTTCCAGGGAACATCATCCATGCTTCTATTTCAGTGCCTTTGAACTTGGCTTTTGGTTCTGCTTGGAATGCCTTCTCTAAACCCTTGCATACCCTCAGAACTTATCCCTGACCTTAAAGATTCACCTCAAATGTTACTTCTTCTCAGAAAAAGAAACCACTTAGTCACTTCAACAGCTCTTACTTTGTTGAATTAGAATGAATAGATTTGCTTCCACATGTTTTACTGTTCCCAAGGCTAAGCTCCTTGAAGGAGGCACCAAGTCTTTTTTATCATAGCTTCTTCAGTCTTTATCACTGGCATAATGCCTGATATACAGTAGGCAAACATATCACAGATATTTATGGAATTAATAATTCTTTAGGTAAAACTGAAGCTTAGCTTATTATAATGTTCTTTTGAAATTGAAGCTTTGTTACATTTCTATTTGTATTGTTAATCTAAAGTGTATAACTTGTCATATTTTAATGAAAAGAGAAGAGATAACTATAGCTGACCAATAGATATTTATTGATTTGACTTGAATATTCAAAGGACCAGTAAAGTATAACTTAATATTCAACCTACCTGTTGCAAAAAAAAAAAAAGGAAATATTGTTCTGGAGTTGAGACCACAATCCAAGCATGCATGCAACCACCAGAAGCTCAAAGAAGAAAGTAACTGATTCTTCCCTACAGTCTCCAGAGGAAGACTCCTCCGGAGGTGGAGGGCCTCCTCCAGGGCCTCCAGAGGTGTAGCCCTGTCCACACCTTGATTTTGGTTCACTGATACTGATTTCAGACTTCTTGCCTCCAGAACTGTGACAGCATAAATTTTTGTTGTTTTAGGCTACCTACGTCTAGCAGTCTGTGGCAGTAGCCACGGGAAAACTAATACAAGAGGTGTTAGGATGTCGGGCCAATCATGAAGGAGGAAGACCCAATAACTCACTATAACTGTGTTAGCTTCTCCTGAATACATTGAACATGGACAGACATAGAAGTTGGATCTAAATTCTTTATTCCCTTTTGAGAAAGGTGGAGCTTCTTGTCATCCAATTCACAATACAAAATAGATTTGGATTGAAAGGTCTATCAGGAACCTGAGTTTTATGTGAATAAAACTAGATGTTGTGGGTTGTTTTTTTTTTTGTTTGTTTTTTTTGGTTTTTTTTTGATACAGAAGGAATGAAAATAAGGATCCATCTTAGACCATTAAATTAGATAAGACCCTATCCATGAGTCACATGATTTTGTAATGGACCACATATTTTAACCCATTAATAAAATTAGGTAAGTATTTGGAAGAAAAGCCATTCTTAAAATATTACCTAAATTTCCAGGCATATATTTCACATGATAAAGAGAGTAGTTTCAGAGAAGGGAAAAATAGAGGACAATTTAGATGAGCATATCTTTGGATGTTTTGGGGCATAATGGGCAAATGATTCTCTTCTTGGTGCTATTCATCAATTGTGAGCTCTGAAATAGAACCAGTGAACTGTTGTTCTATTTTTTAAAAATCAACAAACTCTCTTCCCTCCAAAAAAAACCCCAAACAGCTCCCCACCCCCCAAATGTTTAGTTCCTAGTATTCTGGGAGCTTTTTATTAGTACTCTAGATGCATAAGATATCATCCAGTTATTTTAAGCAAAATTGAATAGCAAAACTTTTCCTCCTCCCTTCAAACGTGCATTCATTGGGTAAGTCTGGCCCTGAGATAATCTACCCGAAATCTTGGCATCAGAGATGATTTCACCTTAATCCTCCCACAGTAATGTGCTCCCAAGTGGCAGTGAGGACATTCTAAGTTTCTGCTAAAATATTTCCTGATGACTTTAAAAAAAATTCCACTTGTAAAAATTGGGTTATTTGAGGTTCTATGATAGAGTTACATAAGTATTTTACATATTCTGAGAACAATCCCATTATCAGAAGTATGTTTCTCTGTCTGTGGTTTGCCTGTATATTTTCTTTCTTTTTCTGCTTCTTTTTTAAAGTTTATTTTTATTTATTTTGAGAGAGAGATAGAGAGCGAGCAGGGAGGGGAGGGACAGAGAGAGAGGGAGACACAATCCTAAGCAGGCTCCACACTGTCAGCACAGAGCCTGATACGGGGTTCGAACTCACCAACTGTGAGACCATGACCCAAGCCGAAATCAAGAGTCAGACACTTAACTGACTGAATCATCCAGGTGGTTCAGTATATTTTCTTAATGATATCTTTTGATGAGAAGACTTTAATTGTGATGAAGTATAATTTGCCAAATTTTAAATCATGTTGCTTTCTTTACTGTCTAAGCACCTTTGCTTTCTATCATGTCACAAACTATTCTTATATTTTCTTCTAGAAGCTTTTAAGTTTAGTTTTTACATTTATATTTATGATTCACCTCAGATTACTTTTGTGTGTGATGTGAGGAAGGATCCACATTTATTTTTTCCTCCCAGGTAACTGTCCATTTATTCTAGCACTATATGTTGAAAAGACTCTTTCCCCCCATTAGTGTTTTGGCACCTTCGCCAAAATCAATTGACAATAAAAATGTTCTGTTCCACTGTTGTATTCATCCTCTCCCCGACACCAAACTGCCTTGATTTGTGTAGATTTACAGTAAGTCTTGAAATCAAGTAGTGTGATTCTTTTTTAAAATTGTGGTGACTATTCAAAATTGTTTTTCCTTATAAATTTTAGAATCAGCTTGTAGATTAAAAAAAAAAAGCCTGCTGGTATTTTGATTGAGAATGCATTTAATCTACATATCATTTTGGAGGAAAATGACATCTTAAAAATAGCAAGTCTTCCAATCATTGAATACTATATTTCTCTTTATATTAGTGTTTTAAATTTTTCTCTAAGCAATATTTTGTAGCTGTTGGTGTAGAGGTCTCATACATATTTTAATTTATTCCTCTGTATCTTATTTTTGTGATATATAAATGGCATTTTATTAAAATTATTTTATAATTGCTTGATCCTTTTTTTTTTTTAAGATTTTATTTTTTTTAAGTAATCTCTACACCCAACATGGGGCTTGAACTCACAACTCTGAGATCAAGAGTCACATGCTCTATTGACTGAGCCAGCCAGGTATCCCCAATGCTTTTAATGTATACAAATTTTTTTTTTTTTGTATATTGATTGACCTTGTATTCTGTGGTCTTGCTATATTAAGTTATTAGTCTTAGTAGTCCATTTGTACATTCCTGAGAACTTTTTATATATTGCTGGATTTGATTTGCTAGCATTTTGTTGAGGATGCTCACATCCATCTTAAAAAGGAATGCTGGTCGGTAATTTCTGTGTCATGCTTTGCTTTTAGGCTACAGTTGCCTCATAAAATGATTTGGAAAGTGGCATCTTCTCTTTCACTTTCTGCAAGAGCTGTACAACATTGGTGTTACTCAAAGTTCAATAGAATTGAAAGTTCAATATAATTTACCACTGAAATAATCTAGTCCTGGAGTATTCTTTGTGGGAAGTTTTAATTTCTTTAGTCAGGCTTATTAATATGCAACTTACATATTATTCTTAATAAACAGTTCCCTGAATTTTAACAAATGCTTATAGTTATGTAACCATCATCACAATCAAGATTTAGAACATCTCCCTCACTTCCTCAAATCCCCTCAAGCCCTTTTGGAGTCCCTGTAAGTTTTAATTTCTTTAGTCAGGCTTATTAATATGCAACTTACATATTATTCTTAATGAACAGTTCCCTGAATTTTAACAAATGCTTATAGTTTTGTAACCATCATCACAATCAAGATTTAGAACATCTCCCTCACTTCCTCAAATTCCCTCAAGCCCTTTTGGAGTCCCTGTAACCACTCATCTGCTTTGTTTGTAGTTTTCCTTTTTACTGACTGTCATAAAAGTAGAATCATCCAGTATGGGATCTTTCACTTACCATAATGTGTTTGACATTCGTCAATATTATTTCATGTATCAGCTGTTCACTTTCCCGTTTTTTGTGGGGGTGAAGTAATGGTCCATTTTAATGGGTGTGCCACAATTTTTCTACCCATGTCCCAGGTGACAGATAACCTTGCTTGCTTCCCATCTGGGGAAATTATTAACAAAGCTGGTATAAATATCTACTTACAGGTCTTCATATGGACATAGGTTTTCATTTCTTTTGAGCAAATATAGGAATGGTATTTCTGGTTCATATGGTAAATGCATGTTTAACTTTATCAGAAATTGCCAAACTTTGTACAAAATGACATAACATTTTGCATTCCCACCAGCAGTGCGTAAGAATTCTAGCTATTTCAAATCCTCACTAGCACTTGGTATTGCCAGTTTTTGAAACTTTCTATTTTAGGTATTGTAGTTATCATTTGCATTTACTCCATGACTATGTTGAGCATCTTTTCTTTCTTTAATTTTTATTTTTTATTTTATGTATTTTTTTTAGAAAGGGGGGACAGGCAGAGGGAGAGAGAGAGACTCTTAGGCAAGCTCCACACCCAGTGCAAAGCCTGACATGGAGCTAGATCCCACAAATCTTGAGATTATGACCTGAGCCAAAATCAAGAGTTGGACAATTAACCGAATGAGCCACCCAGGTGCCCCATCTTTTCATGTGTTTACTTTGCCATCCATATATCTTCTCTGTGAGATCTACTTACGTATTTTGCTAATTTTACAAGACCAATGCTCTGACCCCTGAGTGATGCAGTCTTGTATTTTGTTAATTATAAATTGGTTTATTTTCTTATTGCTATACTTTGAGAGTTCCTTATACATTTTGGATGCGAGTTGTTTATCAGGTATGTGTTTGTTTTCTTCACACTTGTGAATTATCTTCTCATTTTCTTAACATGATATTTTGAAGAACAGAAGTTGTTATTTTTGGTGAAGTCCAATTTATCAAGTTTTTCTTTATGCTTTGGGCTTTTAAAATATTTTTAAATTTCTATTTTAACTTCTCCACTAGCATCTTAGCTGTACCTATTTGGATTATTATTTCAGTGGTTGCTTTTGGGATTAAAATGTATAATCTTACACATATGGATAACCACAGATAATAATCCATTAGAATTAGCTAGGGTAATTGATAAAAGAAAAACTGTTTTCAATTATTTCTATTTTTTTAAAACTAAATTTATTTTTTTAAGTTTTTATTTAAATCCCACTTAATAAACAGTGTTGTATGTTTCAGGTGTACAATATAGTGATTCATCACTTCTATACAACACTCAGTGATCATCACAAGGCCACTCCTTAATCCCCATCACCTATTTCACCCATCTCCCCACCCAATTCTCCTCTGGTAACTGTCAGTTTTTTTCCAGTTAAGAGTCTGTTTTGTGGTTTGCCTCTCGCGCTCTCTTTTTCCCTTTTGCTCGTTTGTTTCTTAAATTCCACATAAGCAAAAAGACAGTATTTGCCTTTCTCTGGCTGACTTACTTCACATAGCATAATGCACTCTAGCTCCAAACATGTTGCAAATGGCAAGATTTCATTTTTTCATGGCTGAGTAATATTCCATTGTGTATATATACCTAAATAAATTACTCAGAAATAAATTTAAAAAATAACTTCTGAGTTTTTCTAAATATATTAATCTACTAGTGAATATAATATTTAGACCATAATTATTTTTTATTATATTAAACGCCAACATATACAAAGGTAAAGAGAATAGAATAATGCAAACCCATGTTACTTATCACTCAGCTTCAACACTTATCAACACATAGGCAATTTGTTATGAACATAATTGTTTTTTATTAAATTAGGTTTTTGAGGTATCTTGGGTCATTGTTACTATTGTTTATTAAAAAACATTGAGCAGGGGTGCCTGGGTGGCTCAGCTGGTTAAGCGACCAACTTTGGCTCAGGTCATGATCTCACAGTCCGTAAATTCAAGCCCCACATCAGGCTCTGTGCTGACAGCGCAGAGCCTGGAGCCTGCTTCAGATTCTGTGTCTCCCTCTCTCTCTGCCCCTCCCCCACTCATGCTCTGTCTCTCTCTGTCTCAGAAATAAACATTAAAAAAAAACTTAAAAAAATATTGAGCAAATTTCCACGATGTGAAATATGCATTGCTAAGTGTGGGAATACAAAGAGGTGGCATATGGAATGAGATAAAATTCCTGCCTTCTAGGATCAGACAATCTACTTGGAGAAATACTATGGTGTGGTAGAAAGGGTTTCAGAACCAAATTTAACATGCTCAAAACTGAGCTCTGCCATTCCCTGGCAAATTATCTCATCACTCTGCACCTCAATTTCCTCATTCGTTTAGTAATCTTACTTTGCAGCTGTCATAAAAATTAGAAATGATACATATAAAGTTGGGAGCACAGCACCTGACATGTAGACATGTCAAATAAATGTCACTATCAAGAGCTGCACAGAAAAAGCACACAACACCTAATGTGATGACTCTCACAGGGTATGGAACTATGACAGTAAGAGCTGGAAGTAGGGACAAGTAGATTAGTTCTGACTGTAGCAGTTGATGATTTTTGTGAAGAAAAATTTGACAACAGAGTTGTGGGAAGGTATAAAATTTTTTTAGTGTTTATTTTTGAGAGAGAGAGAGCACGAGCAGGGGAGGGGCAGAGAGAGGGAGACACAGAATCCGAAGCAGGCTCCAGGCTCTGTAGCACAGAGCCTGACATGGGGCTTGAACTCATGAATTGCAAAATCATGACCTGAGCCAAAGTCTGGCACTTCACTGACTGAGCCACCCAGGGGCCCCGTGGGAAGGAAGTTCTTAAGCAAAGGCAGAAAAGTAGCAAAAGGCAGCAGATACTTAAAGAAGATACAGTAGCCCACTTTGCTTGTGTGGCAGATCCTACTTGTTGCTTCCTTTTATCCCTTTTGCTACGGACTGAATTGTGTTCCCCCGAAATTCATATGTTGAATCCCTAATCTCCAATACGCCAGCACATTGATTTTGGACTTTCCAGACTCCATAACTTGTTTTAGGCACCCAGTCTGTGGTATTCAGTCATCGTAGCCAAACAGACTAACACATCTTTCTTCTTAGACGTATTTGTTTGGGGAGGCAACATAGCCAACTTAAAACTTGTTTCCAGTCTCCCTTGTATTCCTTAGTGGCCATGTGATATCATTCTGGCCAGTGAGCTGTAGACAGAAGCCTCTGAGGTGGAAAAGGGATGAGAGAGAGAGAATCTTTTATAAATAAAAGCAGAGCTCCTTTTGTTCTTTTCCCCTCCTTCCTCTTCAAATGGAAATATCATGTAGCCACCATTTTGTCAAGAAAGCCACACATTAAGGATGGAGAACTGATGGGCTACAAGGAGCTTTAGCTCTTGATGACTTCAGGGAGACTTATCCTCAACTTTCTACTTGAAGCAACTGTTTGTCAGATTTTCTGTTTCTTGCAAACTAATCCTAACTCAAACAGTTTGTGTGGGGAGGAGATGGGTGTCTGGAAAATGGTAGAAGGACTGGAAATGTAGATTGGTCAAGCGGTCAAAAGAAGGAGTTTGTACTGTATCTTAAAGAACATAGCGGGAAGAATAAAAGGTTTTACACAAGAGTGATAATACTAATTTGCTGTTTAATAAAAGATGAATGGCAAAATAACATGCAGGTTAGAAGTAAAGTGTATGAGACAAGGAGAGAGATCATTTATGAACCTGCTGTAAAATGTGGAATGCTGGTAATGACAGTCGGAACGACAGTGGGAGCCACAAAGGAGTGTACCAATATAAGGGTGACCCTAAAGTGGTGGATTGATTAGGGCTTAATAACTGATTGCACGTGGTAAGCAACGGAGAAATTATTGCACATAGTAAACAAGAAATCAAAATAAGTGGGTTTTCAATTTGTGTAAATGGGGAAGATTTAACAGAAATTTGGAAACTAAAGAGTTGCTAATTAGGGAGGGAAAGAAGTTGTAAGGCTAAATTTCAACAGTGAGTTGAAACGGATTTGTTTAGTTTAGAGAAGCTAGAGATTGGAGAACTAGGAAGAAATCACTGATCATTTCTCTAGCACCCACTAGGTGTCAGGTACATTTGACTATTATCTCACTTAGTCCTCATGCCAGGTTTGTAAAATATTACTAGCCATAATTTAGGGATGAATATTTAGTCTCAGGGAGGCTAAATATACTGCCATTGACTCAGAGTTACTTAGATATGGAGTTGAGGGGGAAAGTGTCTGACTTGGTGAATCATCCATCAAAAAAATAATGTCAGACTCACAGAGTTAGAGGAAATCTTTAAGGAAAAGTATAGGAAGAGTAACAAAGAAGGCTGGGGAAGGCACTTGGGTGGCTCAAACAGTTCAGTGTCCGATTCTTGGTTTTGGCTTAGGTCATGATCTTAACAGGTGTGAGATTGAGCCCAGAATCAGGTTCCACATTGGGCACGAAGCCTGCTTGGGATTCTCTCTCTCCCTCTCTCTCTGACCCCTCCCCTTCACTTGCGCTCTCTTTCTCTCAAAATAAATCGGTAAACTTAAAAAAAGAAAAAAAGGCTGGGGTAAGATCATTGGAAACTTTTGTCTCTAAGGCAAGAGGAATCACTAGTAAGGTCAGGAAAGATTCTGAGAGTAGGAAGTGAGGATTAATATGCATTGCACGTCTTCAGTGGAAAGAACTCTTTCTTAGATAGACAATCTGCTTTGAATTCTATGATGGGTAAATGGTTTCCTCTGATACTAGATCCTTTCCTGTAATGTGGGGATAATCATCTTCCCTCTAAGGGAATGAAATGAGAAGCTAAATGTGAATGTGTCTGGCATGGATTCTGGTACAACAGGTACTCAATGAGTATCTGCTAAATTATAGGTGACAAAGCAGTCTGTAACAAACCCCACAATACAGTGTGGAATGTTTTTAGTAAAAAAAAAAATCACTTATTTCCTTTAATTTTCCTATAATTTCTTCTCTTTTAAAGTTCAATTACATCATATATTTCTGATTAAGGATTCCAGTTAGTTGTATTCTGGCACCTGAAGAACTTACTGCCTTATAGTCTCACTGGGACAATGGGCTTCTTTCTTTAAAAAGTTAATTTAAAACTGTATGGTACTGGAACAAGATGAAGAAAGAACAAAATGGCAATTCAAAAAATCCACTCTCCACTCCCTCCCTTGTAGTTATGGTACCTAAGATCTTGTAGATAATGAAAATTAAGATAGGCCGCTGGCTGGCAGCATCTTACATTTTAATTGTTAGTGGTTCTTCGCATCATGTGAGTCTGGCAAGGTCCCAGGTTAAACGTAACACAAAGAGAAGCTTGCCTACCACATTTAATTCGTTGCTAACCCCTAAAAAGTCCACCACTTTATGATCATCCTACACTGGTGCACTCTCCTTTCTGGCTACTACCCCAGTTTAGACCACTATTAGTAGCATTCCAGAAGTTTTTAACTTTAATATTTTTTATTATGTAATTTCTACATCCAACGTGGGGCTTCAGCTCACGACCCCAATATCAAGAGCCGTATGCTCTACCCACTGAGCCAGCCAGGTGCCCCACTAGCATTCCAAATTTTATAGTGGCCTCATAAACGATCTCCCTCTCCTTGCCTCATCCATTTCCCTTCTATCCTGCATACTATATTTACCATGAATCTTTTTTTAAAAATAAAGATTCTTATAAGCTTCAGTATTAGAAGACCTCCTCAATGCTGGCTCCACCAGTTTCCTTCCTGCCTACTGTACCCAACAGAGCACCACTGGAGGATTATATGTCATGACACTTAAGTTGTCCTACTCAATTCATCTGGACATTAAGTGTGCCTAAAAGTAATGCCAGGAGTGAGTGAGGCATTATTTCCATACCCCGCTAAGACTATTAAGGCAACAATGCTTCATGAATATTTCCATGTTTCAACATAATTTGGCTTCCTGAGCAAAAGAAACAGACAGGCTATAAAGATAATGTCTCCTTTCCCCAGAAATATCTACTCTTCAGTGCTCCATTTCTCCTTGCCTCCTGTTTGGTACAGCCACATGTTTACATTTTATGGGGAGATAAAACCTGAAGCAATTTGTTTACATTCCAGAATTGTAAAACATTTGGAAGCAAAGACTTTTCTTCTCTCAGGAGGGGAAAGGAGGCAGTGTGTAGCTTATATAAACTTCCAGATTCCTAATTTCAGGGTTCATCTCCCTGGTTCAAAACAAAACAAAACAAAAAACAAAACAAAACAAAACAAAAAAACCCTTTTGCACATACAGAGTTAACCTGGCTCTCCTCACATTGCCCTGAAGGAGAAAGAATGGGGCAAGGGGAACCAATGTGTATACTGCTTTAAGTAAGAATAGTCTGTTCCTGATCCAGAAATCTCATTTTTGCTTTCATGAGAACATAAATATAGATATTAAAACTTACCAAAGACAACCTCAAAGGGTTACGAAATATATTCTAAACTAAGTTTCTCCAAAGGGGGTTGTGTGCATTAAGTGGTGTGCAAGACAACCCAGTGAAATGTGAGAGGAAAACCAAATTCATTTTCAGGTTTTTAATCTAACAGATTAATATAGGGACATTTTATACAAGGATTGCTAACAATGGCTTCACAAACTTTATCAGAGCAAATTATAGAAAGCGTGTGGGATATGTGCTGGGAGAAGACGAGGAATTCTACAGCACGGGTGAAAGTGACAGGGCACATTACTAGTTGTTTAATTTCTTCATTCACTTCAAACATTTTATAACATTGCAGTATATGTGAGCCAGTTAAAGGATTCATGGATTATGTTATTAAATACTTATCATGGTATCTGCTTTTAACTATCACAAATAAGGAGCTTAAAAACACTCCTTATAAGAGATTACTACTTACAACAAAAAGTTGAAGATGATACTAGAATGTGAACACAAACCAACAAAAGAAAATATCAGTGCTAACATTTCTACCCTCTTATCAGGCTTATTAGGAATTAAAACCAATAATAAGACTTGACAAAAAGTTACTCCTTTCTACAAAAGACACCATACAGTCAAGACAATCTTGAGAAAGAATAAAGCTGGAGTTATCACATGCCTGGATTTCAAACTCTACTATAAAGCTATAGTAATCAAAACAGTATGGTACTGGCACAAAAACAGACATGATAGATTAATGAACAGAATACAAAGCCCCCAAATAAACCCATGCTTATATGGTTAATCTATGACAAAGAGGGCAAGAACATACGATGGGGAAAACCAGACAGCTCCACGCAAAAGAATGAAATCTGACCACTTTCTTATACCACATACAATAATAAGCTCAAATGAATTGAAGACTTAAATGTGAGATCTGAAACCATGAAATTCCTTGAAGAAAATAGAGTAGTAAACTCTCCGACATCAGTCTTAAAAATATTTTCTTGGATTTGTCTCCTCAGGCAAGGACCACAAAGACAAAAATAAACAAATGGAACTACCTTTTGCACAGTGAAGTAAAGTATCAACAAAATGAAAAGGCAACCTACTGAATGGGAGGAGATGCTTGTAAATGACATATTCAATAAGGAGTTAACATCCAAAATATTTAAAGACCTCATACAACTCAGTATCAAAAAACAATCCAACTAAGAAGTGGGAAGTGGACCTGAATAGACATTTTTTCCAAAGAAGACATACAGATTGCCAACAGGTACATAAAGATGGTCAATACCACTAACCATCAGGAAAATGTAAATTAAAACCACAATGAGATATCACCTCATACCTGTCAGACTGGTTATTATCAAAAGACAAGAAGTAAGTATTGGTAAGGATATGGAGTAAATGGAACCTTTCTGCATTTTTGGTAGGAATGCAAATTGGTTCATTCATTATATAAGATAGTATGGAGATTCCTAAAAAAAAAATTAAAAATAGAACTGCCATATGATCCAGCAATTCCACTTCTAGATATTAAAAAAAAAAACCCACTAATTTGAAAAAAAGTATGCACCCCTATGTTCATTACTTACAATAGCCAGGATATGGAAGCAGCCTAAATGTACATTGATAGATGAATGCATAAAGGAGATGTGATATATACACATATGCATATTTGAGAATATTAGCCATAAAAAAGAATGGTATCTTGCTATTTGTGACAATATGGATGGAACTGAAGGATATCATGTTAAATAAGTCAGAAAAAGACAAACGCACATACACACAAGGGAATATTACTCAGCCATAAAAAGAATGAAATCTTGCCATTTGTGACAACATGGAAGGACCTAGAGGGCATTATGTTGAATAAAGTAAGTCAGAGAAAGCCAAATACCCTATGATTTCATTTATATATGGAATCTAAAAACAAACAAACACACACACAAAAAACCCAAAAACCCAAATGAACAAAACAGAAAGAGATTCATATACAGAGAACAAACTGATGGTTGCCAGTGGGGAGAGGGGTGGGAGGATGGCCGAAATAGGTGAAGATTAAGAGATATAACCTTACTGTTATAAAATAAGACACAAGGATGTAATATACAACACAGTGGATATAGTCAATAATATTGTAAAAAATTTGTATGGTGACAAATGGTAATTAGACTTACTGTGGTGACCATTTCATAATGCACAGAAGTATTAAATCATGACCTTGTACACCTGATACTAATATCATGTACAACAAAAAATTACTTTTCATTTAAAATTATCAAGGTTTAGGAGCACTTGGGTGGCTCAGCTGGTTAAACGTCCGGCTTAGACTCAGGTCATGGTCTTGTAGTTCATGGGTTCGATCCCTGCATCGGGCTCTTTGTTGAAGTGTGGGGCTTAGAGCCTGCCTCGGATTCTGTCTCCTTCTCTCTCTGCCCCTCCTCCTGCTCGCCCTCTGTCTCTCTCTCTCAAAAATAAATTAAAAAATTAAAAAATTACTTTAATCAAGGTTTGAAAAAATCAACTTATATTGACTGTTGCCATGAATATATTTTCTGCCTTGAGATATTAGCTATTGATATTATAAATCTTTAAGTAGCAATACATTAAAAAATGTCATTCTAAATTTTCTATTTACATATTAGTATAGTAGTATTTTGGCGGGGGAAGTTCAAAAATTTTTAATATCAGTGTTTAATCAAAGTTTGGAGATCATTGTCTAAAACAACCACATTTCCTTTTACAGTACTCTGTGGATCTGTGATTTATAACTAATTTTTTTTATTAATTCCACTTAAATATTTGTTAGAACAAAGATTTTTTTAAAGTGTTTATTTATTTTGAGAGCGAGCATGTGTGCAGGAGGGAGGGGCAAAGAGAGGGGGAGAGAGAATTCTGAGCAGGCTCTGCACAGCCCAATGTGGGTCTCAATCTCACCAACTGTGAGATCACGACCTGAGCCAAAATCAAGAGTCCAATGCCCAACCAGCTGAGCCACTCAGGTGCCCCAGTTACAACAAAGATTTTTAAATGCAGTGAATGCTACACATTCCTATTTTAAAATTCAATTAGATTGTATAGTTTTTTTTTCTAAAAGGCGTAAACCAAGTTTCTTTCTTTTCAAACGTATGTTTGTTTATTTATTTTGAAAGAGAGAGAGAAAGAGAGTGAGCATGTGAGCACAGGAGGGGCAGAAAGAGGAGAGAGAGCCTGGAGCCTGCTTTGGATTCTGTCTCCCTCTCTCTGCCCCTCCCCCACGCACTCTCTCAAGAATGAATAAACAAACAAAAAGAACTATGGGGCATCTGGGTGGCTCAGTCTGTTGAATGTCTGACTTCGGCTCAGGTCATGGTCTCCTGGTTCATGAGTTCAAGCCCTGCCTCAGGCTCTGTGCAGACAGCTTGGAGCCTGGAGCCTTTTTTGGATTCTGTGTCTCCCTCTCTTCTCTGCCCCTCCCCTGCTCATACACTGTCTCTCTCTCAAAAATGAACATTGAACTTATTTATTTACATTTATTTATTGTTGAGAGACAGAGCATGAGCAAGGGAGGAGCAGAGAGAGAAGGAGACAGAATCTGAAGCAGGCTTCAGGCTCTGAGCTGTCAGCAGAGCCAGACGCAGGGCTGGAATCCATGAATCACGAGATCATGACCTGACCCAAACTCAGACACTTAACCGACTGAGCCACCCAGGTGCCCCTGAACTTTTCTTTTTAAATAAAAAAAAGAACTATGGAATCAAATATTACTTAAGTATAGCAATTATGAAAAAGACTTTTGTTCCTTGATATGCATGCTAGGCAGACTTCTAAAATGGCCCCAAGATTCTCATCTATTAGTGCACCCGTCTTCTATCATCCATGCCCCTTGAGTGTGGATGGAACTTGTTGAGTATGATGGGAATAGGAGTATGTTATCTTATGTGGCAAATGGGATTCTGCAGATGTAAGGTTGGTCTCTAGTGAATCAAAAGGGAAATTACCGCAATGGATCTGAGCTACTCACATGAGCCCTCTCCATCTGGGTCTAAAGGTCAGAGAGAAAGTTGAAGACACTCAAAATGTTAAAGTAATTCTACTCATCTTGAAGGTGCAAATTGCCATTTTGTGAAGGGCCACATAGCAGGCAGACTGGGGAGCTCAGAAAACAGCACTCTGTCAACAGCCAGCAAAAAAAGAGGAACCTTAGCCCTAACAACCTGAATATACCAGATAGGATAACTTGGATAGTCCCAGCTGATACCATGGTTTCAGAAGTTTGATTCTGAGCAGAAAACCCAGGTAGTCTGTACTCAGACTTCTGACCTAGATAATTGTGTGCAAACAGGTGTTGTTGAAAGCCATTAAATTTTTCACTGCTATGCAGCAGTGAAAGGGAGTGAAGATGAAGTGGTTATTCAAAAAAGGGAGAAAAACTAGTGGGAATGATTTATGAAGCTTTCATTTTGTATACTCCAGTGGCCTCTACATTTGGTGGTTTAAAGATAATCCTTTAAAGGCCCAAGGGAAACTATTAAAACTTCTAGCTGTATATTTTTCATTTTTAAAAATTTACTTTTCAGGGTTTATTTAGTAATAACATATACAACGTTAATACGTGCAGATGATTTGTAAATGTTGATATATGCAGAGATGCTGATTATAAGAGTTTAGAAAACACTCTTCTCATCAGAGGGAGAGTGTACCACTTGTCCCTCAAAAGATGTCCTGCCTCATTTTTAACTCCTCTCATCCATTCTTAGTGAAGTTTAAGTCTATACTAAACTCTCAAATTATGTAGTGTCTCTTTTGGCATCTTATAATCCTAAGGACAGTCTTTCTAGATGCTTCTAGGAGCCCTAGCAAGTTAATTTTATTGACTAGAGCAAAGTTTAAGAATTACTATTTGGAACACAAAACAGAACCCCAGGTTTCTTCCCTATAGATCAAATTTAGTAGTGTTAGGGTGACCTGGGAATCTGTTTACAAACTGTTTAGATCATTCTCATTTTCATGTAATTTGAGAAAATGGTCACTTAAGAACATATATCAAGTTAGCATAAGAAAAGCTGAAAGCATGATCTTTGTGAGAAACCTGTATTTGGGAGAGATTGTAACTGTTCAATTCCTTAAAAATGGAACATGAACCATGAGATGTCCATACAAATGCTACAAAATACCAACTTGGGAAATCTTAGAATTTATCTGGCTTCCAATATTTACCTGTAATGTGTCATTATGTGCCATGCATAGGCCTTCAAATTTCTGAAATCCAGATGTGCTGTAAAGAAGTAATCTTGAAGGATTTTCTCCTGAGATGGTATTGTGGAGTATGTGAACTGGCAAACAATCTCTGCACCACATGCCCTTGTTCACCAAATTTATTGTTGAACATTCAAAACACCAGATTATGACAGATTTAAAAAGAAAGCACCAAAAATTGCTACACATTAATACCTGAGGAAAGACTGAAGGCAAATATTCATTAAACTCCACACCATAATGCCAAAACACACATGAAAACATACACAACACTCTACAGAGTATAATAAATAGCACTTTTTGTGAATTACAACCAGTTAAATGTAATAATGTTACTTATTATCATTTAAAAAATACACACAAAATCACATTTGTGTATTTCATACACCATATATTATACAAAGCACTGGAGAAGATCAGGCATGCTTAAAAGGAAAAATCTGCAAGGTAACAATCATTTTCCAGTATATGCCATAGGACAAATTCCTTTGCACTAAGTATTGTTACTATACACTGCATTTTCTGGACAAAAGTATCAATTTGCAAATAAAATATTACTGAGTCTATCTCAGTATAATACATAGTTTGTCCTTTATAAATTTTTAACTATACTATAAACACAGATGCAGGTTGACAGCCATGTATTTTATTACATTTCCTTGGCAAACTACTTTCACCTCAATTTTACCATGTTCTAAGGAAAGACATGTTTTCTTTCTACCTATTTTTAGAGAATCCTAGATTTTTGTCTCTGGGTGCAGGTAGTGAAGGCGAAATGGGAAGAAGAAATGTGTTGAGTTTACATTCAAAATTGAAACTGAAAAATACACAACAAATTCTGAGTACACAGAGATGGGGGTATCTTTTAGCAGAGACCATGATATCCTCTGAATGGAATAATTTGTCTTAATAGAAATTATTTTAAATTATTTTAAATAAGCACAGTAAAAATTCAAGTTTTTACATTAAAAAATAAAAACAAAAACAACTAGAGCCAGTTCTTTCTTGAGATCTTAAAAATAATTATTAGGAAGGAAAAAGAAAAAGAGAAAAGGGGGAAAATAATATTTAAAAATATACTGCATGAATCTGAGTTTAAGTACTAAAAAATTGTTATTGGGTAAACTAACTCTAATATTCAAGTATGAGCCTCAATAATCTGAGGAAAAATAAGTACAGGTCTTCATGTCTTTGATAGATTATTCATTAAAAAGACAAAGAAATATACTTGAAGATTAATTTTTCCATGTGTAAATAAATACAAAACAGAAGTGCCACCACATTTTCCTAAAATAAATTTATTTTCAGAAACTTTAGCCAAGCTTACTTTCTACACCTATGAAATGTAAGTCAATTTTAATTCAAAATGAGAACTCTGGAAATTAAAGGTTTCTAGAGCAAAACAGGAAATGCTAGTCAACTTTAACAATTTTACTTAACCAACTTCAAAGAAAAAAATTTGGTGCCAGGTTGAGAAGATGACCCATAATAAAATATAGTTATAAAACTGCAGGGCATCCTTTCATCATTTTAAGGCACAGTCTGTTTTATCCCAAACAACTAAAAGTTCAAGGTCACAGTGATAATACGCATCCAGTTTTGGTCTATTTTCTCGTGGGTACGTTGCTACATTTATGTAAGCATGTATGTAAGCAAGTTAGTCACATAAGTTTAAGAAACTGTAATACAACTACTTCAAAATAATACGTTTAAAGTCATTTATATATTTTTAAAAATATAAATACACAATACAATTTCATAAATTATATACACTAAAAATTGAAAGTTTTTTCCCCCTCTATAGTGGAGGAAGAGTTTATTTCTACCAATATTCCAACAAACACATATTTAATTCTGTAGACAGCATAGTTATATTAAAATACAGGTATTTCCTACTTAGGATAAAATTATTTAACACAGAGGAAAAATTCATTCCAAAAAACAACGTTAACTGAAATTTTAGGTCTTGTACATCATCTTTTTACTAATATCCAGTCACTACCAGATAATTGGATAAACTGTCACCACAGTCAAACATTTTAATATTTGGTTTTCTCTTGCCTCTTTACTTCCAAGGCTACTTTTGCAAACTGCATCAGCATTACTGGGCAGAGAAACAATAAATGATTAAATCAATTACATGATTCAATGGGAAAAACTATAATATGAAGGAATGAAATTCCTTTTGAGAATTTCCAGAGGGAAGAAATTAAAGAATTCGAATCAGATAAAAATGTTTTTGAGTCTATCATTTTTCTACTTTTCTCTCATGAATATAACACCCATCAATGTTAACACTTCAGCATTAACACCATTGATTGTTTATATTTTCTGTTAAAATGTGTGTTTTGAAATGTTTATCTCATTGGACTAAGTTAGGATCTAGTAGATAATTTTCCCCTTTGAAACATGTGATTTAAAAAGGGAATGGAAATACACAGAAGACAAAACAAATTTCACAGTAAACACTGTTACATAAATAAGAGACACCTGTACCAAAAAATGATCTGTACAACAAAACTTGAAGTTTTACAACACAGAATGAATCTGTGATAAATAAAGCAAGATTACTTCAAATGCTTACTTCAATTAATTAATAAAAGATCATTACTGGGTAAAATAACTTTTAAACCCACTAAAACCAGAGAACATTATCCCAGAAATCAGATAAAATAGAATATACTATGGCACATTACATGTTTTCAAAGAAATATTAGAGTATGGAATGTAAGTTTTGAAGATTTACATATTTAATATAAGTCCTAGATGTAAAATACTGAAAATAATATTTCTGCTTTAACCCCAATATGTTAAGAAAAATTCATTGGCACAAATATCTGGAGGTATTTTACAGTTTCATTTAGCCTTTGGTGGCAAAGCATGTTTTGCTAACCATACGAATATAGTTATATTTTTCAATGTAGTGTTTTACGCTCAAAAAAATTCAAATGTGTTTTTTCCTGTAAAAGGGATGTAAAAAGTCCAATATGAAACAAGTACAACATGAAATACAAAATATGCCTATAATTTAGGCTTTTGAATAGTTGATAGTTCTATGCTTTGTCTATAAATCTTTTACTAGTGCTAGTAATATTACTACTATACAAATACTAAAAGCAAAAATAACATTAAAAAATAGCACATGAACTTTACAAAAATGGCTAATTTTTAGACTTCCTAAATTAAGATTAAATTCAAATATGCAAACAAATTTACACTAACTGTTTTTTACGAGTGTTCAAAGTTACAAGGTACAGAATCATTACAGAATAATTCTGACTCATACATATCAAGTTCTATACAAAATCGTCAGAAATTGGTTACTTGGCATTTCAAACCATACTCATTTTTGACAGCATAACATGCCAAAACAAACACTTTTAGGAAGTCCTGTACTTGACTCAGAATCTTCAACTACAGACAATGTAATCAAGATGTACGTTAGAATATCATCTAACTTTTGAAAGACATTATTGATTCAGGTATACTGTTACGTTTATACTATTAATATAACAAGTTAGTCTATTCTCACTATTTCCAAACTTCATTCTGTTCTAAAACTGTTATTAATATACAAAATCCAGTCTTCTATATTCATAATATAACTTATCACAAAATTGTGAATTCTTGAGCATTTACAGTACACATATTCAGATTTGGATTACTGGCCTGACTTTTCTTTCCTATCATCATTATTAAACGTAAAGGACACAAATAGCCTCCCAGACTTCCTATTTCCTCAGGCTGTTGAAACTTACTGTGAAAAAATGCATGAGTAATATGTAAAAAAAGAAGTCCATTACAGACTTGGTAATGTTGTCTCCTCTGTTCAACAAGAGTGAGATGAAATTTCAGCTCCCAATCATCTGTTTTATAAAAGTACCTTCTACATTTACGTTGGGAGGCAAGGAAGCTTTCTGTCAGGGTCTAATTTAGTAATATAAAGATATCCTTTTTTTTTTTTTAAAGATTTTATTTTTAAGTAATCTCCACACCCAATGTGGGGCTCAAACTCACAACGCTGAGATCAAGAGTTGCACGCTCCACTATCTGAGACCGCGAGGTGCCCTGCATAACACAAAGATACTTTTATTACTTCCTGGAAGTGTGTCATGCTCTCCAAATACTTCCCCCTGAAAAACTGCACAAGGTATCTAGTTTCCTATGATAGTAACACTGAAAAAAAAATGATGAAAAATAATCAACAGATGCCTCATCATAAAAAGTTGCAACACACTAAAAATTTTTTTCCCAACTGATTTTAATAATAGGTTACTAAAATTGCAAATGCAGCAATGTAAAGTTTTGCACTAAACCTCCTAATAAGCAAGCTGTTACACTCAGACCTAATGCCCAAGATGAAAATACAGGTGAAATTAATCATCCTGGGATTCAGGAATCAATTCCTCCCATTTTCCCTACAGCTTTCTAGAACTAAACTGAAAATCAGTTTTATCTCCTTTTATTTCCCCTGGCCACTAGTGTAAGAGGTGCTAATGAGCAGTGAGGTGATATAAATATACTGTGTTATGAATGACAAGTCTGAAGCATTAAGAAAAGTGTAGAACTAGAGAATGAACAAATTAGATAATCTGTCTTTATTAAGTGTGTGTGTGTGTGTGTGTGTGTGTGTGTGTGTGTGTGTGGTGGAAACGTGTACCATCTATACGAGTGATAGGAAAATCAACAAACAAATTTACTAGGCCTAGTATATAGCTCTTTATCTTTCTCTACTGTATAATCATGTAGATTGTAGTGTAGTTCAATCAAGAAAAGGTATTCATTATATACATGTGAATTTATCTGACCGAAATATGAAAAAAAAATTAATGACTAATCAATACATGATCTATATATACTGAAGAGACTCAAAATCAATGTGAACGAGGCACACATGGTTTTTGAGGACCACTGTTCTAAATATTTTCATTCTGGTGACAACCAAGAAGAGTTAGCAGAACCTGTTTAATTTCTGGCAAAAGATCCAGAAAAAAGAGGTTAATGTTTTCTACTGTATTATCAGTTCCAAGTTATAATAGTAGTAACTCCAACTGAGGCTTTAGAAACACTGAAATTACTCAGTATTTTTACTGTTCGGTCTATATGTTTGATGCAGTTACCAATGATAGGGTCCAAGAGTAATTTTTATAAGCACAAAACTTACTCAAAACTCAAATTCTAAATAAAAATGTTATAGGGGCACCTGGGTGGCTCAGTCGGTTGAGCGTCTGACTTCAGCTCAGGTCACGATCTCACGGACCGTGAGTTTGAGCCCCGCGTCGGGCTCTGGGCTGATGGCTCAGAGCCTGGAGCCTGCTTCCAGTTCTGTGTCTCCCTCTCTCTCTGCCCCTCCCCCGTTCATGCTCTGTCTCTCTCTGTCTCAAAAATAAATAAACGTTAAAAAAAAATAAATAAATAAAAATGTTATAGTACTAGAGCTGAGAAGTTTGCTAAATTGGACACACTGTAACTGCCAATAAACAATTTCATTTTTAGTAAAAGTGCTAATAAAGCTGTGCTGTTTTACTAGCTAATAAAATAAGCTGCAAGCATGATAGAAGCAATGTATAATTGAGAGGCAAAAGGACCTTCATTTTCTCAAGTGACAGAAACATCAATTTCCCTAATTTTCAGACAGAGCCTACCTTCTCATCTCTGGTAGTTATTTGGGTTTAAAGTGCATCAGGATTTGATAAAGACTCTGTCAAAATGTGTGTGTGTGTGTGTGTGCGCGCGCATGCATGTGTGTATCTGTATATATATGTACCCATAATGGCTAAAGACCCAACCTGTTGTTTATAAAATGTTTAATTAGAATCCTTTTTATAGCCCTAAAATGAAATATTCTGTTGGAATAAATAAGACTTTAGGACTTGATAACTACACTTACGTGGAAATTGTCTAGTGAGATATAATATGCCTAGTCTGCTGCTTTAAAAAGCTAATCTCCTACTCACAAATGAGAAATTTAAGCTTGTTATATTTTAGTCATGAATGGTCCTGACTGAACAAGAAGACTTTATATCATATAAACACCATGGTTATGGCTGTCAATAGAAGATCCAAATTAATGAATTTTCTAAAGTTCTTTCTGTATATAAACATGTTTAAATTCAGAAATAAATGACACAATTAACCTATAACTTGAAATACATCAGTGAAAAAAACAAAGATACAATGTACATAAACTTATGGGTATATGAACAGAAAAACATAGGCAGATGTGTCCTTATTTAAATATACATGTGGTATGCCATGGGACATCTTTCCTTTCAGGTACTGAACAAACAAGCATTTTGCATTTTATCCCTTTGCTACCTCTCTCAAATCAACAAGAACCTGAAATATTTGCCATGTCTTACTATGAGATTATCACTTCCCTTCAATGATCTTCGTAAGTGAAAATATAAATACTGAACAACAGGCATGAGGCTGGGAGAAACAACGGAATCAAACAAATTTACAAACCCTCACAGACGACACTGAAACCCTCAAATGATGCCAAAACAGCAAGGACCTGAGGAATAACTGAGAAGAGAAGTGAGGTAACCCTCCACAGGCAGTAACAGCTAAGAGACTGTAATGGAATCCAGATGCAATAGCCGATAAAAAGAATCTGGTACTCTAGGACATTCCTGGGTACTAACAGAGACACAAGTTCACAGGTACTGCTGGGAGTTAAGGGCTTTACTTAAAAAGGTTTTGGGTTATGTAGAGCATATGCATCTAAAGGAAAGGCTCCATGAGCCAAGTACACCTCAGCCTGAGTTTATTCTATCTTAAGGCAAAATACTTAGCTCTATTATCTACTCTTTTGTAGTTAAAAGTGAGCCGAAGTATGAAATGAAAGAAATATTACTTTCTTTTCTGTGAAACAGTAATCATCTTGGCAAATTAAGATTCCATTGTTAAAACTAGTGGCTAAAACCTCCAATCTATTTAAGTATATTGTTTATACATTACGCTATTAATGGAGTAGTGGTTATTCCATTAATAGTATAATTTTATTTATCAAATGTGGTACAGCACTTAATCGTGCTTTTTCTCTACAGTAGACAAAACTTGTGCAAACCTGGAGTTTTTTCTGACCACTGGAATTTAGTTATGTTAACAATCCACCATGATCTGAGGCACTTTTGGCAACCATGGGGTCAATGAATTAAATAAAATGGCATATGCTGGACAACTGTACTGCTCCAATGCTAGTAAGTAAATATTTGGGAGGATTCTCTTTAAATTTAACAACAGATTTCTTTAATAGTCTCCTGATGTTTACCAAGAGTACAAAATAAGATCTGCATTTGAAAAGCAGCAAGAAAATTTCATTGAATTTTGAGTTTAAATTATGTTAATTAATCTTGCATTGGTTACCAAGAAAACATGTCTCCTTAAAATTAAAAGTTGTATTTTCATAGATGTAAGAAAACAAAAGATATGCCTTGATCACTGTGGCTGCCAAAAACTGACCAAAGACTTTTGTGGTTATCTCATTTTTGGGAAACCAAACAGTTGTGAATTTCATCAGTCTTTTAAGACTGATTTCTCAATATGCATACTGTAGCAAATACAAAGCAATCTACTTTTCAGAAGAAAGTTTGATGAAATGAGCAGAATGCTTGAGTTGAGATTACAAGCAATGCTACATTTACTCAATGTTTAGAAGATCCCCAGTATGGCCAATCAACCAGAATAGCTGTTATGCAGAGAAGTCCTCAAAAACAGTGGCCACCATATCCTTTTACTAATTTTTCAAAAAATGACTAGTACTTAGATGCCATACCACAAAACTAAACCATGCTTCAACGATTTTCCTCAAGCATTATAAAACTAATTTCCTATTTTCAATATTGTAAAAATAGACCTATCTTCTCCAAAGGATCTTGTCATCCACATTCATGGATGTGTGCATTCCCTCTTAACACTGACTCTAATGATATAAATTATTTTTATCATTCCTTAAATCCA
Organism: Panthera onca; assembly: GCF_046562875.1. Classification (NCBI taxonomy): domain Eukaryota; kingdom Metazoa; phylum Chordata; class Mammalia; order Carnivora; family Felidae; genus Panthera; species Panthera onca. Next base: position 38,808,742 of record NC_138346.1, on the reverse strand, counting down.
GTCTTACATAAAGTTACATAACGCATGGAGTAAAAGAGGAATAAAAACAAAGCATGGAACCCTGTATAAGTGTGCTGACCCAAAAGCAATTACACCAACAGCCAGAGGAAGTGGAAATTGTGAAGTAGTCTTCAACAATTTACTGTAAAGAGACAGAGAAATATATATTATGCAAACTACATTGTAGGCAAAACCAGAATATGCTGATATTTTATACAGTTCTGAGAAAGTATTCTAAATGGTGTTAGATGGAGTAATTTTTCATATAATGAATTTAACCATACATAATTTTTAAAAAGATCAATACAAGCTATATTTTAGCCAGAGAAAAATACTAGCCGAACTTTTATTCACCAATTCTACCTCTAAAAATTTACCCTTACAAAAATAATATTTACTAAGACATACCTATAGAAATATTTATTTTAACCCTACTTGTAATAGCAAACAAAACAAAAAGCCTCAACCAAATAAAAAGGGAATGATCCTTAATTACTAACAGGAACAGTATTAAAATGACACCAAATCTTATTAAAAGAAAAATACAGAAAAGACTATTACTTTTTTATTCTGAAAACAAAAAACTGGGATAGGAGGGGTTAAAGAAATTTGTCTAAGGACATAGGGCTATTAAATGGCAGGCCAAGATTTAAACCCCAGGTCTGCCTTATTCTACAATGTCTACAAACATCTGCCAGGATCAACTGAAAACAGGCTCGTAGAGCAAACAACCAGGCAATGAAAACTCAAATTTTATTGGAGAACTTTAAACATATGTATTAGTGAACTACTAATAGTATAATGAACCTCATGTACCCATCACCCAACTTCAAAAAGTATCAAGTGATGGCCAATCTTACTTCACCTATAATCCTATCCACTTCACTCCTTCTGTACTTTTTTTAAGTTTGTTTGTTTGTTTATTTATTTATTTTAAGAGAGAAAGTGAGCATAGGAGGAGTAAAGAGAGAAGGAACAAGGGAGAATCCCAAGCCGTCTCCATGCTGTCAGTGCGGAGCCCGACGTGGGGCTTGAACCGGTGAGATCATGATTGTGCCAAAATCAAGACTAAGTCACTCAACTGACTGAGCCACCCAGGTGGCCCTCCTTCCGTACTTTTTGGAAACAAATCTTATTAGACATCATATATTTTAAGGGCCAAATTAAAAAAAAAAATCATTATATCCTAACAAGTAAACCTGATAATTAAGAAAACAAATATAGTACTTGCATATAAACTACATCTGCATACAAACCATAATTACTCTACAGTTATAGCTTTAACTTTAGGAACAGTCAAAATAATTAGAAATAAAGAACATGTTTCAGGCATCAAAGAAAGAGTGATAAAGACTAGGAAGAGATGTAAGAAAAAGGAAGATTGAACTACTATACCTGGATTTTATTGAAACGGTGTGAGTATTTCCAAGAATTGCCATAGTTGGAATAAGGATAAATGCCAAAGGTTTACATGGATCAGGACTAAGTTTAAAGTAATACCTACATCAAAGAGAAAAAACAAAAACAAATCAACAAAGTATACTCAATCATTTTATTTTTTTAATTTTTTTTTTTAACGTTTATTTATTTTTGAGACAGAGAGAGACAGACCATGAACGGGGGAGGGGCAGAGAGAGAGGGAGACACAGAATCGGAAGCAGGCTCCAGGCTCTGAGCCATCAGCCCAGAGCCCGACACGGGGCTCGAACTCACAGACCGCGAGATCGTGACCTGAGCTGTAGTTGGGACGCTTAACCGACTGAGCCACCCAGGCACCCCACGACCTGAGCCGAAGTCGGCCGCTTAACCGACTGAGCCAATCATTTTAAATTATCAGAATCAAACAAATTAATTAAATTTCAGAATACTGCATTGATATGAGAGCTCTAAACAGCTCATGAAATTTTTGATAATTTTTGCTATAGATCATCTTTATACCTAAGGTTTTATATTGAGAATTATGTTCAGAAACTACTAAGGGAAATGAAAATATCCAATATGGGAGCACTTCCTTTTATTTTTATAAAGTTTATTTATTTTGAGAGTGTGTACATGTGAGGGGGAGGGGCAGAGAGAGAGAGAGAGAGAGAGGGAGAGAGAGAGAGAGAGACAGAGTCCGTCCCAAGCAGGCTCTACACTGGCAGCATGAAGCCCAATACAGGGCTTGATCCCACGAGCAGTGAGATCATGACCTGAGCTGAAATCAACCGACTGAGCCACCCATGCACCTCAGCACTTTTTTAATAATAGGTATAGGGGCACCTGGGCGATTCAGTAGGTTGAGCGTTGACTTGGTTTCAGTCAGATCATGATCTCGCAGTTCCTAAGTTTGAGCCCCACTCTGGGCTCTGCACTGACAGTGTGAAGCCTGCTTGGGATCTCTCTTTCCCTCTCTCTCTGCCCCTCCCCTGCTCACTCACTCCGTCTCTCTCAAAATAAATGAACTTAAAAAAATTTAATAATAGGTACATGTAAAAAAAAAAAAATAGGTACATGTATATCTGAAAGGTCATACAGAAATAATGTTTTTATAAAACAAGTTATTCAAAATATATTAAGGCTGCTCTAGTTTATAAAAAAGATGAAAAAAATGAAGATTTATATAAATTGTCTCTTATTTTCTTTTAAATCTAAATTCTCATTTCTGGCATTTACTGACAGTGAGACATCTATAGCCTTTTAGAATCATAAATTTATGCTCCTCAAATAATTTTCTCCCCAAACCTTTGAACAAAAAACTCTGGATCTTGACTAAAATTAGGGACAAAGGAAGAATATTAACATCTGGTAACCTGTTGATTTATCAAACTTTGACTTTTCAAAAAATATACTTTCAGTATTTAGATAATTTGAAATGTTTATATTGTTTCTAAAAACTATATTGAGTAGAAGTTCAATTATTGGATGATGTGGCCTATTTTTCAAAAACAAATTATAACTAAATATTCTAGAAACAATCTTAGAAGGCATCTCAGACTCTGATTTAACCTAGAATAGTTACCATGTGGCAAGGCAAACGATGGTCATTTAGTTTAATGTTTGGTGCTCATTAGAAAAGTACACTTTTTTTTCATTATTTCCAATATTTTTAAATGTAAGCATTTTCTTCTTCCCCAATTTAAGGAAACATAAAACTGATCATGAATTGAAAAATACTTAAAGCACTACCATTATGAATACCTTGGGTCAGCAAAGCAAAGCACATTTTCACATATGTCTAGACTCACAGAAGGTTAAAGGTAAAATAAATAAAACACAATTCCCTCTTTTGGGCAGATTTTGAGGAAGTTTATATTCTCACAGTAAGGGAAAAAAATGTGATTGTATTGAAAATAAATTTCAGGTGATATATAGCTTCCTGTTCTTGAGGACGTTTGATGGATCGTTAGGAATCTGGCAAGTCTCTACTTACAGACATTTATTGTTTTAACCACATAAATTATAATTATATAAATAAAACGCACCTGAGATTCTTTAACCAGTAAATTAAAGATGGCATGCTGAGTAATACAATCCATGTTAATAAGTTAATCACAGTATTGTGCATACGAAGACTATCTTCAGCATCATTGGCAGATAAATGAAGATAGTGTACTGTAGAGTCTTTATGGTGATTTGATTTTTTTTCATTTCTTCTAGAGTGTTTGAGATTCTACAAAGCAATAAAGTAAAAATACTAAGGTATTGCATAAAATTTAAGTTTATTATTTTACTTAGAATCACTCCATTATTTAACAGCTAAATAAACACATCTATTACCAAACTGATATAAAATACTTTGCTCAAAGTATAAATTACCTTGCTCAAAAGTAATCTAAAGTGGTTATCATTATAAAACTTTTGTTCCTTTGACTTGCTATTTCCACTGCTGAGAATGTATCTTCTAAGTAATTACTTAAAATTTAAAAGATAATTTGTAACAATAAAAATGACATTTACTGACAAAGATCAATTTAAAATTAGACAATCTAATTTCTAGGTTCACTTATCTTAAAATTATTTAAATTCATGACATCTTTTTTTAAGCACTGTAAAATCCTAACTTAAAAAAAAACACAAAACAATTTTTTTATTCCCTCATGTTCTTTTATATTAAAGTGATGTAGAGCTTTGAAAATAAAACTTACCACAGTCTGGCTATTTTTAAAAGTTGCTAGGCTGGCTTGCAGATGAACAATCTAAGAAAAAGAAAAAACTGTTTAATTTCACTTTTATTTTGAAACAAAAAACAACCATTTTTATTACAATTGAGAAGTATTATAATCTGAAATTTAAAGAAATCTAGAAAACTAAAAACACACTTAAACATTTACAAACAGTCTTTCAGAAAAGGTAAATAATAACTACACATACTTGCTATCATGGATTAAAAAAGAGAAAAAAAAATAAGAACAAACTTTCAGAGTATGATAGGGCCAGGATATATTGTTATACCTCCTATATTCTGTGAGACTATATTTGAATAATGCTTTGCTCTAGAAGCTTCATGTCCTGTGAGTAAAATATTTGATTATCTTCATTATAGCATAAGGAATTTAACATGTTTCACACATTCCACATCACTGAAAATCTGAACTTGGTGAAATGTTTATAAGAACCTGAGAAAATCTTTTAATTGGCTATGTTTGCTTAAGCTAAGTATTTGAGAAAATTTTGCTTACTGGATCAATTATTTGCAACATCCAATTTGAAAAGCTAAAAATATCATATTTATAAATCAAAGCAGTAAACAGATTTTTCTGATAGACAAAATTCCTTTGGAAAACTGAAAATAAATTGTATTAGTGTTAAAAACAGACATAAGTCAACTTTGTTTAAAAAAGGAAAAAAAAGATGATCCATTCTGTTATCAACCGTCTCTACATAAGCCTCATGTGGAGAGTATGCAGTTGTATAACCTAGATTTTCCTGCAAAGCTGTCAGCCTTCTTGGAAGTGTTTTTTGGTTTCCCAGTAAAATTATCAGACTATTTTATCCTTGCCTTCTGATTCTCCAGCAACATCTGTTAACATTCTACATTATCTCAGTACATTTGAAAGCTTGATCCCACTGACATAATTTTTTGTTTACTACCCGTGTTTAAAGAGGTGTGAATAAAAACTGCTCTAGTAAAATATTTTTTAAAAAGCTAACATTACTTGTAAGAGCAAGAAGCAATGTGAAACAGGTTACATCTTCTTCCCCCTTTTTTTAAATACACTAACCAAACTCAGATTAATAATTTCAGCTTTACAGTGAACTACGTATTTTAAATAACCAAGATGTTTAAAAAAGCCTTTTACACTTAAGCCTGTTAGAGAATAGAAGGTTACTACAGCTGTAATTAAAATTTTTGTTAACAACACCAAAGGAAATTCTATGCCTGCCTGACCCAAAGCCCAGCCATTCTGACTTCAGTGATGTGACATACCTTAAACACATAATAAAGATAAGTAAGAAGTATGGCAAATGCTCCACAAGTTGTCCAACTAACTATGATCAAAACAGTGGTCAAAAAGGGCAAGTCTAGTGATATCATCTTGGTATCTTTAGGAAGTTCGGGGGGCCTGGAAAAAATAAGAATAAAGCTTTTACAAGTATATTAACAGCTATTTACATGGTCACATATAAGAAGAAAACAATTCAGTACTCTGCCAGGCTCTCCTGCTTATTAATATGCAAGTACCATACGGTAAGCAGTAAAATGTTTTTTCATAAAGGCAAGGGATGACACATATTTGATTGTAAATTCTGTAATACACTGTGATAGCTCCTCTTTCACTTAGATACACTATGGCTGATACTAAGAAAAAAACGTTGCTACAAATAATCATTAATAATAGGCTCTCTGCCATGTATTTCTGATGTTGATTAAGAGGAAAAACAGTTTTCTATTTCTTAAAGTCTTGAGATCACTCAGACAATGTGATGCTAGTAGTGTCTGAAGCATCTCAGAAGGGTGAAGGAAGAAGGCAGACCATAATCCCCTCTGTGACAGTAAATCATATAATATGTCTGGTGAGGAGCAGTGGCAATGGAAACTAGGTCAGTGGTTTATCAGAAAAGCCTACCAGTAACTTCAAACTTTGTCTATGGGCCTGTAATAAAACTCTAGGCAATGTTTTTGGAATTTTTATGCATTTCACCTAATCTGATCTTAAGTATCTTGACTGGAATCTATTGCCCCCAGGTTTGACTGAAAGTTAGCATATAAAAGCACTGCCAGAGAAACACTTCTTCCTTGGAAAGATTTACAGCCATAAACATTAAAACTACTTCTGTAATCTGTCAATATTTTTTTTAAGTAATGTCAACCCACAATATGTGGCTCTAACTCGTGACCCCAAGCTGAAGAGTTACACACTCTACCAATTGAGCCAGCACAACATCCCTCTGTCAAACTTTTTTGATTAACTCTTGGCATTAAGGTCTAACTCAAATATAGCATTTATCTTGCGATAATATATTTTTAACAAAAGTTTTATTTAGATATAGCTTTGAACATTAATCCATGTTTTTCTAGTCATACATCTTTCCTTAGAAATTACAGTTTAGTGAAAGCAAATTAATATTGAGGATCCTTATCAAAATATAATTTTTTCCTTAAGAGCAATGAGAAAGCTTTTGGTCATTCTTTACCTTTTCAAAGCTAGCCACAATGAAGAAAGGAGTCTCACAGATGTAGAAGAAAGTAGACCACCCCAGTAGGCAGTACATGTTCCAAACAGAAAGAGAACCAAGGATACAAGGGGGAAACACATACTCTGACTAGTTAAAACGATGGCATCTAATTCTGGCAACAATAACACATCCCATAATTCCTTAAACCATTTATATCTGTGGATAGAAGAAAACATACAATAAAAGCAAAAAAAAAAAAAAAAATCAACAACTTTCAAATATTTAATATCTGAGGTGTTTGACCATTTACTACAGTCCCCAAAGTTCAATGATACTCAATTCATAATTATACTGAAAAACACATTTCAATTCCTTGTAGAGAAAAAGTCATTTATCTTCCAAGTAAGTCTACTGATCTTCAAGGATCTGAATCCTGAGTCTCAATGTAACTCCACTGCTCTCTATTGATCATTGTAATGAAGTAACAAGTGATCTTTTTTTTAGGTTAGAAACCAACAATTGTCATGACAGAAGAAAAGAGATCTAAGTATATTGGTTCTTAACCAGAAAACCCACAAAATGTGAGTAAATTAAAAAAGGAATGTTAAGTGTGGTAGAGAGATCCAAAATATACTTGTATGGGAAGAAAAAGTGATCCAAGACATCATTTCATCAATACTCTATAATGGTTTGTGTTCATGAATCTGGGATACTCAGGAGATCATGGACCATGTACATCCATTTGCAAATGTTAAAAGTCTGGTATATTTACAGACTAAGTTTCTACAATTGATATATATATATATATATATATATATATATATATATATATATATATATATATATAATTTTAAAACCTTTGAATTGGTTATAGTATTAAAGTAAATGTTGATATACCAATTAGGCCTCTGCCTAAGAGAAAAACCTCATTTAATAAAACATATTTTTATGAAAATTTATATTATGTTATGGGGCCAAACATGTTTTATATATATAAAACAATTAAAATCATTTTCACAGATAATAAAACTTACCCCAACAGAAACTTAATCATAAGTACAAAAGGATCAACTTTATATGGCTTGGCTTGTTTATCCAACATAGTAGCATATTCTAAGCAATGACCTGGTGATTAAAAAAAAAAATTATATGTAGTAAAGAATTCATAGTGATTAAGTATAGACTATCATATACTGACTGCATTACCTGTAAGAGCAATATATTTCTTGTTACAAAGCAAGGGTCATTACTATCAAAGACACTATCTTCAAAAGATTAAAAATCACTGTAATTCAACAGATCTCATACAAGAGGACACAATCACTTGTTAAACAGCTTCAGGAAGCCAAAGCTGGGGTTTCACCACTTGTATTTTCACAAAGCTCCAAAGGTGATTTAAAAAAAACAACAACTCTATAGAGATATGATTCTTATACTACACAATTCATTCAAAATATATGCAGTTCAGTGGTTTTAAGCATTCACAGATATGCCTTCCTCACCACAATCAGTCTTAGAATATTTTCATTACTCCCAAAACAAACTTTGTTCCCTTAACTGTCACCTCCAATGTCTCCTTATTCCCAGGCAACAACTAATATCTTTTCTGTCTTTATAGACTGGCCTATTCTGAACATTTCATATAAATGAAACCATGTAATATGTGGTCCTTTATGATGGGATTTCACTTGGCATGTTTCCAAGATTCATCCATGTTGTAGCACCTATCAGCACATTTTATTTATCCATTTATCAGCTGATAGATATTTGGGTTGTTTCCACTTTTTGGATATTATTAACAGTGCTCCTGTGAACATGTATGTACAAGTTTAGTATGGGTGTACGTTTATATTTTTCGTGTAACTAGGAGTACAGTTCCTGAGTCATACTGTAACTGCCAGACTACTCTCCAAAGCACCTATACCATTTTACATTCCCAACAACAGTGTATGAAGGTTAAAATGAATACTAAAGGTAGACTTGAAATTGTAAGTTGCTGAAAGGGAATGAGTAGCTGGAGAAGGATTTGGCAAGATGGAAATGGTAACGGTTATTTCTGGACAGCTTTTACGTATTTTGGTCCTACTCTCTTCCTATCTCTTACTATCCAAGCCCAACAAGTGTGTGAGGGCCTTACAAAGTAGGCTCCTGGGAAACTATTCTAATTGCAACAGACTAGGGAAGGTTTTGTGCAATGTAGTGTCTATTCTGTATTTGCCTCTCCAGATCCATTCCATCGCCACCCTTTACTTTGCTCTGAATTCTGGGAGGCTGACTTCGGTTCAGTGAATGATAGGCACTGGAAGATAAGAGGAAATAAGGTTAGTGTATTTACTTCCCCATCTTTCTCCCTGCTGACAGTGGCTGGAGCTGCAGTAATGCTGCCCTCTCGTATAGCTCTCTCTAGGCTTGCTCCCTCTCTTGCCCTAGTCCTGAGGAGTATCAGATGGATCTGCTGCTAATCTGGCATTTTATCATTTCTTGTTGGTTTCCCCTAACCCATCACATACCTTTCAAATAGTCCCTTTATTAAGATTAACTCTCAATTATTCCATTCAGTGTGCCAGAACCTAACTGATACAGCTGATAACAGCCCAAATATGCTGAATGCCTACTATGTGCTTGACACTATGTTAGGCACCAGGAATGGAATGAAGAACAAAATCCCCATCAGTGAGACTCCACCTGTTAAGACCTCCTCAGAAGAGAGGAAAAAACTTCAGACACAAAAGTATCTTTTCCTTACTGGAAAAGCCCAGTAAGGAATCTTCTTGGGTATTTCCTAAAACTAGAGGATCTCAAACCCTTGTAAACTTAAGAGATAGGTCATAAATTTTCAAGAAATTGAGGTATTCCTTAACCACATGACAGATAAATTAAGTAGAAATGAAGCACTAAAGAAGAAAGGGAGAGAGGAGGAATAGAAACATTCTTACCTGTTGAGAAAAGAGAGTATAACTGTCCTCCATAAGCAAGAAGGATACTAGATGTAACATAAGCAGGAAGAGCTCCACCATGAAATCTAACTACCTAGAAAACAGGCAAATCAAAAGGCAACTTTTGAATATTCGTGTTAATGAAATAAATGTACTTTCACATGAAATAAAAATGTCTTTCTTCACTTTTTATCTTTCCTGACATTGCCACAGAGGTATACTTCCAGTAATGGATACCAAAACTCTAAGTAAAATAAATGTTAAGAATATACAGCATGCTAGAAACATGTTATCAGATTTTTTCATAAAGGTGTAACAAAAAATATATATAATTAAGCAGCATATGTATGTTACAAAGTTTTCTTACAAGGTACATTTGGTGAGCATGTATTTAATGTTTCAGGTTTGATACTAAACATTTTATATGCATTATCTCATGTTCTCCTCCCAAAAATCCTTTGAGGTAATTCTTATCCCTGTTTTACAAATGAAGAAATTCAGGCACAGGGAGCCCAAGTAACTTGCACAATTAAAAACATAAAAGACAAGCAAATTACTCGTTAACTCAATGTTCTCATCAGTAAAATGGAGGCAACAGCAGTACTTACCTTATAGGTGTTTTCAGGTTTAAAGATGTTCATTTGTGGAAAGCATTTAGAATATTAACTTAAACATGAAAAGCTATCAAAAAATATTAGCTATTATAGGCATACCTCATTTTATTGTTTTGCTTCATTGTACTTTGCAGATAATTGTGTTTGTGTTTTGTTTTTTTTCTTACAAATTGGAGGTTTGTGGCAACTGACACTGAGGAAGTTTACTGGTACCATTTTTCCAACAGAATTTGCTCACTTGGTGTCTGTCACTTTTGATAATTCTCACAATATCTCAAACTTTTTCATTATTATGCTTGTTATAATGATCTATGATGATTAATGACGACTCATGGAAAGCTCAAATAATGGTTAGCACTTTTTAGCAGCAATAAAGATTTAAAAATTAAGGTATGCATAGTTTTTTTAGACATAATACCATTACACACTTAATGGGCTGCAGTATAGTGTAACCATAACTTTTATATGTACTTTTATGTCATTTGACTTGCTTTATTATAATATTTGCATTATTGTGGTGGAACTTAACTCACAACTCCAAGTATAAGCCTATTAATATTTCTTGAATAGGGAGCTGTTTAAGGGGGGAAGGGAGGGATGAGCTGTTTTTATGTAAATGGAACTAAAGTCAAAAATTATTCATAGATAAATGACTATGAAAATCTAATTTATTTGGTCTTTCCCAATTTAGAAAGTGTTCCATCAATGTACTGCGCTCAATGTGCTTGGCACTGGGAATATAAGGGTGAGCACTAAGGAGTTTACAATGTAGTGACTTTGCTGTAATCTCATTAACAATTTAACACTTCAGTATCATTAGGTGCTTTAACTTCAAAGTCCTGGAGTTTTAAGGACAGATGAGGCAAGGGAATTCCAGGGTATTCATTTACTCACTTAGCCACTGACATTTAAACAAATTCAAGTCTCACCCTCAGAACAGTGACAACACCTTCCCTTCACTCTACTCCCCTTCTCTCTCTAGTTACTGCCTTTTTCTTCCCTCTCGTTGCTAAACTTCTCAAGAGCTTGATGTGCTATCTCTCCTCTTTATCTACTCACTCCTAATCTTTTGCTTGCATATACCAAAATAACACTAATGCTCCATGGACCCTTTTTCTGAGGTATGCCTGTATAAGGCTTTTAGGTCCTTTAGTGTCTTTGGAAATTGTGTGGAATGGGATTTAACTCAGAGACTAAATTCATAACCATTATGTTAGTGCCTCAAGACATTCTATCAGCTAATCTAATTTCTATAAAAATATATAAATACAACAAAAAGAAAGTGTTAAATTCTTTTAATGTTAAAGTTTTATTTTTTCAGCATAAAAAAGATTTATTATTCTCTGTAAGCACCTTTTAATGTTGAAGTTTTAAAAGAAATTTACCTTAAAGCATGTTCTCCAACCACCGTATTAAAAAAAAAAAAAATGTACAGACTCTCCTGGCAATCTGATGAAAGCCATGGAAATGCATGTTTACACAAAATGGCATGTAAAATTTCAAGAAGCTCAAGGTCTCCCTGAATCTCCTTCATGGATTTCCAGGTTAAGATTAGAAAGACTCAAAAATAAAACCCCACTTACTGCCTATACTCATAATTTACAATTATAACTTTGAGTGGAAGGAGAGGAGTTGAGCAAAGGGGAAAAGGTCATTTTTCTATTACTAAGTGATACTCAATGCCTGCTAATGACATGCTAGGAAATATATAGCATTCTTTAATTATCAATAGCATAGAAGGAAAGTTAAGCAGCATTCAGCCTTAGAGTCAGACTCCTGGGTTTAGACTATAGCTCTGCCTCTCACTAGCGCTGTGTCCTTGGGCAAGTTACTTTACCCCTCTTTTTCTCTGTCTTTATTAGTAAAATGGAGATAAACAGCACTTATCTCACAGGGAGTTTGAGGCTTAAATGTGTTCATCTGTATGAAGTATTTGGAATAGTAACTGGCACACATAGGTGGATCAGAAAATATTAGCTGTTATTATTAACCTTTAATGCTCTTCACTATCTTTGGAAATCTTCTAAGACTTCTTATATAGTATTCTGAATATAACAGTTCTTTGTAGTGACTGTCATTGTTGAGTATTAAGTATTATACTGGGCCACAGATATAGCTCATATAAAATATAATCCAACAATCCTAAATTGGCTTTCATGGATCATATTTAAATTGTAGACATGGTTCATTTGGTTTAGTATTTGGCACAGTATTTCTTTACATTTCAAATTAGAGGCCAACATTAAAAAAATTTTTAAAAAGGGGCACCCTGGGTGGCTCAGTCAGTTAAGCATCTGACTTCCGCTAGGTCATGATCTCTCCGTGAGTTCAAGCCCCATGTTGGGCTCTGTGCTGACAGCTCAGAGTTTGAAGTCTCCTTTGGATTCTGTGTCTCCCTCTCTTTCTCTATTCCTCCCCCACTTGCACTCTGTCTCTCTCTCTCTCTCAAAAATAAATAAAGATTATGGGGCACCTGGGTGGCTCAGTCAGTTAAGAGTCCGACTTCAACCTGGGTCATGATCTCACGGTCCGTGAGCTCAAGCCCCACGTCAGATTCTGTGTTGACAGCTCAGAGCCTGGAGCCTGCTTCAGATTCTATGTCTCCCACTCTCTCTGCCCCTCCCCTGCTCATGCTCTGTCTCTTTCAGTCTCAAAAATGAATAAATGTTAAAAAATAAAGATTAAAAAAATTAAAAATTTTTTTAATCTAAAAATCCAGACTTCCAACTTCTCTTAAAACCTAAAGATTTGGCAACATTAGACTTTATTCCTACACCAAAATGATTTACTAATTTATATAATTCTGTTGAGAAAGTAACTTCTGGTTTATTTTTTGTCCTCTCTTTCATTAGAGTAGACTAAAGAGTATGTAAATAATTTTCCTTTTTCTGGAAAAAAAATTAATTTTATGGAAAACTGTCTAATCAGAAGTTAAAGATTCTCTCAAGCAAGCTTTCTCTTTATTCTTCTTCTCAGTCTTCTTTGAATCAGCAACACTGAAAATATGTATGAATGATAAATACAACTTCAATTCATTCTCCTGTTCTCAAGCTAAATTTTTAAACAAACATGAAGAAAGAGCATCTGGTATCTTTCCAGTAATCTGAGGACTTAATTACCACAAATTCTTTGACATTTAAAAAAAGTATCCACCATTGATTCTGTAACACCTACATATCTTGTTTTTTTAGATAAATTTCCATGCCTAAGCAAGAATACTAGCATATTCTTCTTTGGTGGACAGATAATTATGCTTTGCTATCAAGTATCAAGCTAACTTGACTTTTTTGGTCACTAATCTGAATTATGAGCCACGGGGATGATATGGGTAAGAGAGTATGTTGTAGACTCAGCCTATATCACTGTATACACTAACATGCCTTCTGGACATACTAAATATACAACAGCATCAATTCTTCCCCTATATTCCTTAATTTTTCTTAATAAAGGTCCCCTAACAATCTAGAGTATTTCTTAGAACTATCATCCATGATGCTATTTTCCAATTTATACCAACATTTAATCTTCTCTTCCTAATGTAGCACATTGTACACATTAACTTACAATTTTCTAATGATCGATCACAAATTTAAAAATAATTACAATCTAGCTCTCACCAGGTTGCTGTGAGAATCAGATGAGATAATGCATGTAAAAAATTTTTGAATTTAATTTTGGTTTGTAAATTTTATAAATATAGAATGAGTTAAGTCTTAAAAATTCTGCTCTGCCCGAATTACAAAACACAAGAGACCAAAAAATAAAGTAAAATTAATAGAGGGCACAAAAAAATTTTAGTCAATTTTAAAACCACTATATAATTTTTCTAATCAATACTATTATTTATGTTATACATAAATATAACAGGTTATACAATTCTGCAAATTATAATGATGCTGAAAAATTTAGTAGCTCTGTTACTTGATAAGTTATTTCTATAACACTATTCGCTTATGAATTATACTCAACAAAAGAATTTAAAATATTTCAACATGTTTCTATTTATTTATTTATTAAAGATTATTTATTTTGAGAGAGTGAGCACATGTGTGAGTCGGGGAGGAGCAGAGAATGAGGGAGAGAATCCCAAGCAGGCTGTGCACTGTCAGTGCAGAGCCTGACATGAAGTTCACTCTCACGAACCAGGAGATCAAGACTTGAGCTGAAATCAAGAGCTGGGCACAACCCGACTGAGCCACCCAGGCACTCCAACATATTTATTTTTAATATAATTTACTTTTTATTTTTTACAAACTAAGCACACACAACATAAAAAGTCATTTGAAAATGTTTGTTTATATGAGAGCCTAAAATTTTATTGGATTATGACTTACAGCACAGTATGAGCAACATAAGATCTTTATAAGACATTCATTTAGCCAAAAATATTAGTTTGTTTGCAAATCAAGAATCAGCTCTCAATTCTTAGGAATGAAACCATCACCTTAAAGCCAGGGGTGGCCAACTATGACCTATCTGTGAAGAATGGTTTTTGGATTTTATTAAAGCAGGAGAAAGAAGGAAAAGGAAAAAGACTGGGGGTGGGGGGAGGAAGAAGCAACTGTAGCAGTAGCAGCAGCAAAAGACCATATTTGGTATGTTAAAATATTTCATTATCTGGCCCTTTTATAGAAAAAGTTTGTAACCTATGCCTCATAGTATCTATTTACAAGGCAATCAATAATCAACCAGGAATCTTACCTGTCCAAGAATTTGTGAAAAGGAAGTCTTAACTGTGACCTAGTTTAAAATAATCATAAAAAAAAGAGGTTATTTCTCCTAAACTCTTCTAGTTCACATTTTATTAAATTGAACACTTCTGCACATCTCTAAACACAATCGTTAATTTTTTTATAATAACCAACCTAAAGGCACTTACAGTCTTAAAAGGATCCTCTGAACCAGAAATTTTAATTTGCTATAAGTATAGTTTTATTATTCAATATATTTTCCTTCTAATTCTTTGATAATTGGATGAATGCTATGGTACATGTGATAGGTAACCCTTTACTAACTAGAATTTTTGATTAACCAGAATCTTAGTATTGGGTCATATAATCTAAAGGAATTTACTGATTGAGTCCAGAAGCTATACATATGTCTGAACAATTAAACACAAATTAAACTACTACATAACTGATATTTTAAAAACCTCAAACCTACAACTGTACAGCACTAAGTATAGTTAAGCTAAGCCAATTCTGAGTAAATTTCATAAAAACAAGTTTCACATGATATAAGACCAGGAACAAATGGAGTGTATTTGGTAAAATTTAAGCCAAAACAATGTATTAAAAAGAAATTCATCATTAATTACCTCTATTATAAATATACCCTTTTTGATATTAGCAAGTCTGGGAAAAGGAAATATGTATTTCATAAGGAAATTATAAAATGGCTATTTATAATACTGACTTTTTAAAAATGTAAAGTAGTTAAAAAATATTGACATTTTCAGAGTGTGCAGTACATGGAGCCAAATTATTATGCAATTCTCACTATCACTATTAGAACTGTGAAGACATGTTAAAAACCATTACAGCCCTACAAAATCCTTCAATGTTAGAAACAATGAAGATATCAAACCAGTAATAGATTCCATGAAATCTAAAATAACTCATAATTTAGGTTCAACTGAAACTTGTTGCTACGAACAGATTCTATTCATGTAACCTACCAATTCTAGTTTACCCCAAGAAAGTCAATTCTAATGAAGAATCCAAATAAGGTTGATTGAAAGGAATTGCATGGAAAGAAGTTATTTCACATAAACCGGAAACCACCATTAAATGTATATATACTTCAATCCCTTAAACCTGGAATCCTTAGAACCTGGCATATTTGGATACATAGGGACTCTTGTAGTTCATGAATCCATAAGGGTAAATGTTGCTCAAGTCTATTTCCCTTCTCTTATAGCAGAGATCTGTTGGTTGTTAAAACAAACACAATAGGCACTACATTGCACATTAATGACTAACAGATTTAAAAAGCTAATGAAAAGGAAAGAAGATTCTTAACCTTATCCAATAGAGCTGGAAACCAATACACATCATGTCAATTATTGCAGAAAAGCCGTGTCAGCTGATTTCATGATATTCTTCAATTTACAGAGGATTTTGGACTTTGGGTTTCTAAATTTAGAAGGTTAGTCTACAGTCTCAATTTTTTGCTTATTTTCTACTATTTATTAAGATGTATACTTTTAATAGTCCACCTAGGAAAATACTAGGGTGGTGCTAACAGGCAAAATGCAGAATATTTAAAGCATCATAAATGTCTATTTTGTATATTTACTGGTTTCCACATTGCCATATATCTGAGACTAATAAAAAAATATATTTCCTATTTATTCTATAACTAAATCTTAAAAATTAAGTAAACATACAACTTACTTCATACTGACAGTCTGAAGATGTGTACATTTTTAATAATGCTACCTGGCTCTCATTTTCTGGTTGAGCAATATGGAGTTTCAGAGAAATTTCTGTGGAAGATGGTACCCTGAAAAGATAATTCAAGTATCATTTCTCAAATACAAAATACTGTTAAATAACCATGGCTAAGTTAATCCTTGTACAACACAATGACAGAATGGAGAGGAAGACACATGTCAGACATGTTATTAAAAATGGGACACTTTTCCAATCCTATCACAGTCGTTTGCTCATTCAACTAGAAGAGAAGTTGGAGGATGGTCTAGGAAGGGGTTGATGTTCCAAGCAAGTAAGGTTTAAATTCTAGATCATTTAGGTAAGAATACTATGTTATCTTATGAGCGCAATGCTACATAAAGGATAGTTACATTTTATTAAGAGGCACTTAGTTTCACTAAAATTTCACTATGATTTAAATAAACAGAATATGTATTATTCAAAAACACCAAAGTTTAAGATAAATTCTTTAATATACTTACTGTGCAATAGTTAGTGAATCCTCATAAGACCAAGGAATATGAAGTTTATAGATACTAGTTATTTCTTCTGTGAAAACATAAAGGAAATACATGTTACTAACCTTATGTTACATTAAACGTTACATAAACTACTATAATACCTAACTAACTACAGTTACCCATTTCATAAAAAATAACCAGTCAGAATTATATCACATAAGAAATTATGGAGAATTATTAACTAATAATGTTTAATTAGACTTACAAAAGATATTAAAGCATATGGGAAATACTAAGAAACTGAAAAAAAGCTAAACCTGAATTACTATAGTGAGACAGAAAGATATACAGTATTTTTAAAAAATGTGGATATTTAAACTGATACAGTTGAAGATGCTTAGTGTTAACAAAGGGTCTGTGTTAAATCTGTTGGAAACATAAACAGTTTTTCTACTATCATTTATTTAATTTTAATTCACATAAATACACAAAATAATAAGCACTACAGAAAATTCAAGTAAAGACCTACTGATTCTTCAAATGACAATACTATTCTTCTCAGAAAATACACTTACCTTTTACTCCTGAGCACTTGCTCACTACGTTGATTTTAAAAGCTTGGTATATCTAATAAGCGTATGACCACAAAAACAAAAAAGTAAAAGTTTATTTGTTTGCTTAATTACATAGTAAAGTAAAATCAAATCCTTGTTATAATCAGGATAATTACCTGTCCAAAGTTTAGAAGTTCTATATTATAAAACAGGCCACTTGTATTTAATAACACTTTCCTTGAAGAGAGTCCTGTTGAATTGAAAGCACTGTATTACTTAGAACACCAAAGAATTTTTTTAAAAAGTACTGATTGCTTAATAATGCTAGCACATTTTTAATCTTAAAAAAGAGTTTAAAGATTTTCATTTCTGGTATGGAGGAGTGAACTAAAAATCCTATCCTCCTTCAATAAACTCTAGATAACATTTATAATGTATGTATTTTAAAAAGTCAAGTATAAATTTCCAATTTCAAAAAGGTATGCTTTCTTGGTAGATCTCTTAGAAGTTTGTTATCTTTAATGAGATGAGTGATTCAGAGTTTCCTTTTTACCAAAAATAAACAAACAAATAAATAAGGTGGGTGAGGGATAAAAATCTAAAGGAAAAGGAAGTTTCCTCTCTCAGGTAACAGATTCTTTAAACAAATGGAATACTAAAAAAATATATTTTAAGAATGGGTCATGCCAAAAGGGTAAGGAGCCAATCTAAAATGAGCTCTTAATATCCAATACTGGAACAACTTAAAAAAAAAATGTAATGACAGTATTAAATTATAATCCAATGAGCCTGGGTGGCTCAGTCGGTTAAGCAGCCGACTTCAGGTCATGACCTTGTGGTTCACGATTTCTAGTGCCATGTCTGAGGCCTGCTTTGGATTCTGTGTCTCCCTCTCTCTCTCTCTGCCCCTCCCCCGCTTGTGCTCTTTCTCTCTCTCAAAAATAAATAAAAACATTTAAATATAATAGAATGAATAAAGTAAATATCCATGGGTCACACTGACATAAATAAAAACTGAGTAAGTAAATAAATAGAGAAGGGACAACTTTACTTTCACAAAAATTATAATACAGAATACCAGTAATAATTGCCTCAGACTAGAAGAACCAGGGGTGCCTGATGGCTCAGTCGGTTAAGCATCTGACTTCGGCTCAGGTCATGATCTCGTGGTTCCTGAGTTTGAGCCACACATGGGACTCTCTGCTGACAATGCGGAGCCTGCTTGGGATTCTCCCTCTCCCTCTGTTTCTGCCCTTCTCTCTCTCTCTCTCTCTCAAAATAAATAAACTTAAAAAAAAAAAAAGGATGCTAAAATTAGTGGGTTATTTTGAAGATAAACAGGGTACTTAAATATTCTCAAAGTAGTCCCCCCAAGATATTTATTAAGTACAAAAAGGAAACGAGTAAATTTACAGTGGAGAAACCTGGCAGACACTACCTTAACCAAGTAATCAAGGTTAACGTTGCTAGTTATGTGTGCAATGATATGATACACTGAGATGTACACATCGCTTTGGTGATATGCTTGTTAAAAAAGCACAATCTTAATCTAATCATAAGAAAGCATCAGACAAATCCAAATATTTGATATTTGATATTCTATAAAACAACTGACAAGTACTCTTCAAAAGGTGTCAAAGTTATGAAAGACAAGGAAAACCTGAGGCACTATCAAGACTAGAAGAGATGATGGGGTGCCTGGGTGGCTCAGTCGGTTGAGCATCTGACTTTGGCTCAGGTCATTATGTCATGATTTGTGAGTTTAAGCCCCACATTGGGCTCTCCGCTTTGGACCCTCTGTCTCCCTCTCTGTCTCTGTACCTCTCCCATTCACGCTCTTCCCCTTAAAAATAAATAAACATTAAAAAAAAACAACAAAGACTAGGGGTGCCTGGGTGGCTCAGTCAGTTAAGCGTCTGACTCTTGGTTTCAGTTCAAGTCATGATCTCATGGTTCATCATTTAGAGCCCTGTGTCAGGCTCTGTGCTGACAGCTCAGAGCCTGGAGCCTGCTTCAGATCCTGTGTCTCCCCCTCTCTCTCTGCCCGTCTCCCTTTCACACTCTCTTTCTCTCTCTCAAAAATGGATAAACATTAAAAAAAAAAAAAAAAAGACTAGAGAAGATGAATAGGACATGACAACTGAATGCAGTGTGGGAACCTAGAGAACAGTGGTGGAAAAACTGATGAAAACCAAATAAAGCCTGTAATTGGTCAATACTATTGTACTAATTTCTTAGTTTTGAAAATTGTATTATTTATGTTAAGGTGAATGAAGGATATATAAAAATTTTGTGCTCTTTCTATAACTGTCCTGAGTGTTCAAAATTATTTCAAAATAAAATTTAAAAAAATATTTAGTTATGTGTATTTTACCACAGTAAAAAAAAAAGAAAAGAAAAGAAAAGAAAAGAAAAGAAAAGAAAAGAAAAGAAAAGAAAGGAAAAGAAAAGAAAAAGAAACCATAAAAGAATTAGAGAAATCTTAAAACTTCCATACGGCAGGCAGCTATTTATACCTTACAATAAACATTAAAAATTTTTTTTAATTTATTTTGAGAGAGAAAGAGCATGCACACAAGGGAGAGGCAGAGAGAATCCCAAGCAGGTCCATGCTGTCAGGGGCAGAGCCCACCATGGCGCTTGAACCCATGAACCATGAAATAATGACCTGAGCTAAAACCAAGAGTTGGGGGCTTAACCGACTGAGCCACCCAGATGCCCTAACTTATAAATAAACATTTTATTAAAAAGGCCAATATGGGGGCGCCTGGGTGGCTCAGTCGGTTAAGCGTCCGACTTCAGCTCAGGTCACGATCTCACGGTCCGTGAGTTCGAGCCCCGCATCAGGCACTGGGCTGATGGCTCAGAGCCTGGAGCCTGCTTCTGATTCTGTGTCTCCCTCTCTCTCTGCCCCTCCCCCGTTCATGCTCTGTCTCTCTCTGTCTCAAAAATAAAAATAAACGTTAAAAAAAAAAAATTAAAAAAAAAAAAAAAAAAAAGAAAAGAAAAAGGCCAATATGTAGTATAAATTCACGGAAGAACACACATACACACACACACACACACAATTACCAACAAATGTACATGATTAGGGAGAAAATTAAAGTTTCCATTTTCAAAAGATGCCTGCTGGCCCAGTATTAAATAAGAATCAGAACACTGAACCACATCATATATTTATTCTAAGAACTATACTTCAAACGCACAACATTTAATGTTACAGTCTCTCCATTACTGCAACTGACTGGCATAAAATAAATCACTGTTAAAAATAAAAGCAATTCTTAAGATTTCCAAAATCAAAGTACTTACCAAAGGAAAAAAGATGAGTTACAGGAAGCTGAATGGTTCTTGTCTCTTTTTTAAAGAATTCACAATCCACAACAAACTAAAATATAAAATATTGATTTATTAGAAAAAAATAGAATTAAATTTATAGTAAAATATCTTCACTTGATGTTTGAGTGGAAAATAAGTCTATAAACTAGCTTTGCAGAAGTTATTACCTATCACATTCTAACTCTGGCTATACTTAGATGGCCAACAATTACTCAAGGAGGGATACTAAACTAACAAAATCTGATGCACTATCTTAATTTCATAGACAAATTATTGGAGGATCATTTGTGTAACAGCTGATGTATAGCAGTTTTCTTCAGGTTACTTTTAGGTGTTCGTAGAAGGACTTTAAAGGATGGATCAAAGCATTAAGAACCAAGGTTAACTCAAGATTAATTAGAGATTTAAATAAAAATCTCTGAATACTTTCAAAGTCAAAAAGAAATGATTTTGTTACATTTACTTTTGTAAAAATCCCATATTTATTATGTATCTACAACACTTTAATTAGACTACAAAAGACTTGGAGACAGACATACTACCATTCATCTACCAATCATTAACGCTATTTGTATGATTATTTCAGGTTAAACAGTGATTGGAATAAATGGAAAAAAAGGTTTAGTATGTATAAAGCAAGAAAAAGAAATGCTATCTTGGGGCACCTGGGTGGTTCAGTTGGTTAAAAGTGTCTGGCTCTTGATTTCAGCTCTGGTATGATCTCATGGTTCAGTTCATGGGATGGAGCCCCATGTAGGGCTGTGCACTGACAGCATGGTGCCTGCTTGGGATTCTCTCTCTCCCTCTCTCTGCCCCTCCCCTGCTTGTACACTCTCTCTGTCTCAAAATAAATAAACTTTTTTTTTTAAGTTTAAAAACTTGAGAGAATCCCAAGTAGGCTCTGTGTACTATTAGCAAAAAGCCCAATGTGGGGTTCGAGCCCATGAACCATGCATGAGATCATGATCCAAGTCAAAATCAAGAGTCAGACACTCAACCAACTGAGCCAGAGGTGCCCCTAAATATACCAAAAAAGATGCCATCTCAAAAAAAGTAAAATTAAAATGTTACATTGGCATGATTACAAATTTTTGTAATGGCATTTCTTTTGTAATAACATTTCTACAACAGCATAAAGGAACTTTGCCCTAAGCTGTCTGCAATTAGAATGTTATCATTAAAATAATTTCCAAAAGGAAACCAAATTTCTTTGGTCTATAGGAGCCAAAGAAAAAAATTAATCTGATGCTTAATTGTAGTGAGCAAGTAGTTTGCTGTTGATAGGATGTAGAAAGCCAGTGAGGTTAATCCTAGGGTTTTCCAATAAGTGTACCTTGGATTGTGCTTGAAGCTCAATAGATTGTTATTTTGTTTGCCTCTTAGGTGGATTTTTTGTTTCTGAAAGTGAAAAGCAGATGTGGGAAAATGCTATTTGACTACAGTGCACACAAGGGAATAAAAGGAAATACTCGTCAAGGGGCTTTGCTTTATTCCCTGCTTCTATACTTACATGGCCAAGAATACCATCAGACACTTTCCTTATAGAAAACCACCATTACAAGGTTAGGGCAATCATTTACTGAATAGGATTATTCATCTTATTTTTAACAAAGCATTTTTAGTGAGACATTGCCTCAGAGAACCATTTTAACTTTATTATTTTTTTAAGTTTATTTATTTTGAGCAAGAGCGCATGCGAGAGAGGGAGGGGCAGAGACAAATGGAGAGGGAGAGAATCCCAAACAGGCTCTGAGCTGACAGTCCAGAGCCTGATGTGGGGCTTGATCTCACTAACTGTGAGATTATGACCGGAGTCAAAATCAAGAATCTGACATTCAACCAACTGAGCCACCCAGGGACTCCAACAAAGAATTTTAAATCACTTTGTACGGGTATTTAAAATAATATAATTTTTATTGTTGCTTTAAAAATTTGGCTATGCCCTTTAAAATGGAATAAACCCATACCCAAGAAAAGAATTCAAGGTTGTCTTTCTAATGAACTTAATTATTTGTTTTCTGTCATCAAAAAAATGTAATTCCATATTTGTATATTGAAAATTGTATTATCAGTTGACTGAAAAATAAATTCAAACTATTTAAATATATGTATCCTTCTGATGATGGGTTAGAACAGATATAGAGAAATTACGAAAGGTCTAAATTAACATTTTATAAGACTGGGTGTGTAACAGTACAGTCAGCAAGTGGTACTTTCCAAAGAGCATTAAGACATATTAAATATTCATTAGGCTGCTAAGGCTGCCTATTTGTGAAAGGCTCATTCATTTCTTGGAATAACCAGAGACGGCCTTTCCAAGTTTGGGAAAGATGTTTAATTCATTCAAAACCAACTTACCTGACAGAAAACCCCCTAAAGAGAGCTTTTAGAATTGAAGATGTTGAATTATCTCTCACTTGAGCTAAGCAAAACAAAACAATCAATCTATTATAAGGTACTTCTAGATTCAGTCTTTGAGTTAATCTCTGACTACATCCCCTTTTTCCTTTATCTTTAAAATTTTCCTAATGATTTTGGCCTCAAATCTCTACAATTTTCTCATTCAAAAAACATTTTTTGAGCATTTATATGGTAGTGAGTTGCTAAAGGTTGAGGATGCTGAGTAGAATAAAATCTATCTGGTCTTAGTCTCAAAGAATTCACAATATGGTGGTGGGAATAGAGACATAAATTATAATTCAGTGTAATAAATCCCTCAAAGTTAAAGTGGCATGGAAGCAAGAGGTTGCCTAAAGGAGTCATGAAATGGAAAACAGGGGACACTTAAGCTAGATTTTGAAGGATAAATTTGTTGGGTGAAATATGGAAAGGGGAATAGAGGGTCTTTTACCTCCATTTTCTTGCTTCTCCCTCCCCCAACTTCCCTTAAAAATCACCATCTCTACCAAGTGGGAGTATTTCTATTCCCACTTCCATATTTCAAGTCCTCATAACCCCTTATGAAGTATCTTGTCTGTTTCTAATCCATGCACACTATAGATTCATCTTCCAAAACGGCTGATTCCATTTCTGAAAATCTTTCAGCTGTCTACTAACTCGTGAATTCTATAAAGTCCCGAATCTTCCAATCAAAGTCCTCCACAATATGGCCATGGACTTTCCCAGACTTTTCTTCCACCACTATTCTACCCATGGTGGCCATCTTTTTAAAATTACTGTTTACTTATCCATTGTTTTCCAAACATATCCTACACTTTCACACTTGCATACTTGGATCTATTTCTTTGACCCAGCAGTGCTGTTCATTATAACTTTCTGCAATGATGTTACTAGTGAGCACCTGGAATGTGGCTAGTACAACCAAGGAAATTAATTTTTTATTTTATTTAGTTTTGTTTTTGAATTAAATAGCCACATGTGCTCATAACACCCATATTGGATAGCACAGGTCTACAATGTTCATTCTACCCATAAAAATCTTAACTATCCTTTAAGGCATTTTACTTTATTATCTAAAAATCTTTTTTTCATTTTTATTTATTTGAGGGGGAGAGAGAGAGAGAGAGAGAGAGAGCGCACACAAGCAGGGGAGAGGTGCAGAGGAAGAGAGAGAAAGAAAATCCCAAGCAGGCTCCATATTCAGCCCAGAGCCTGAGGCAGTGCTCGATCCCACGATCTGAGACAAAATCAAGAGTCGGATGGTCAACTGACTGAGACACCCAGGCACCCCAAGGCAATTTTAAATATCACTTCATAATAAAGCGTTTCTTCATTCCATCATTCAGAGATAGCTCCCCTTCTTATACTTATTTACTTACTATATTCTGATTTGTATTATATTTTTGGGTATCTCACTCTTCCCTCTGCTTCCAAATGTTTCTCTCCCCTACCCAACAGTACGTAGCTTTTTGAGAATAAGATTGATTTGTGGGCCTCCTATAATTCCTGGCAGAGTCTTAACATAAAAGGTACTCAATAATGAAGAGATTTTGAAAGAATAATATATAAATTAAGTTCCCACTTTGAACACAGAGACTTAGGTTTATTCTACTTAGTTCATGTTAGAATAGATGATCCTATGATTTAACAGTCTTAGGTGGATCACTGAACTAGCCACTGTTTTAGATAAGCATTATACTAATGAAGTCATCAAAAAATAACTTAAATATTTAGCATGAGTATCCATAAAACATTCTGATAATAACCTTAATCCATTTGTTACCTTACTTCCATGAACAGATGGTACATAAACCACAAGATGAGACAAAGAAGGATAGTCTTGAAGTCTTAATGTCAGAGACTAAAAAAAAAAAAAAACAAAAAAACCCCACAATATAAACAGCTGATTTCTGATGGTACACAGAGCTTAAAGCATGTTAAAAGATAAATTACAAACACTAATTTCTTATTATTTTGTTATTAAAGAAACTGATTTCAAACTTCACATTTAGGACTTTGTAAAATTCCCATATTTACATTTTCAGGTTAATAATCCTGCTGAAGTCAAATTCCTGATAATTTTGTAAGTACAGACTACCAAAAATATTCCTTGAACTATATCCCTTCTTGTAAAACAAATGACACTTAATACTAAATTTAGTGGTTTTACATAATTATTTCCAGATATGGTATCTTTTATAACTTGTCCATTTGTTTTTTTATAACCATGATTTCTACATTTATTTTGGTGGTATATGACAAAGAGCATTCAATGAATGAATAAATGAATACTAAAAATAATGGAAGAGTTGCAACTTAACCTCAAATGATTCTGATCTAGCCCAAGCAGTAAAGACTTGCCATCTAATGATGTATATAAACATCACCTCCTGGAAATTATTCAGCAAATGACATGAAGACACAATACGACTAATAATGTACCTTATCAAATGAACATCTCTATTTTCAAAATTAAGACCAGATCCTTTAGTCCATATTTTGAGGAATGATTAGATAGGAGACTGGTCGATTTAATGAAAAACGAAGCCACCATATACAGGGATTTTTTTTTTTTTAAGTTTATTTATTTTGAGAGAGACCACGAGCAGGAGAGGAGCAGAGAGAAAAGAAGAGAGAATCCCAAGCAGGCTCCACGCTGTCAGTGCAGCGATCACTGGGGAGCTCAATCCTATGAACCATGAGATCATGAGCAAAAATCAAGAGTTGGACGCTTGATCGACTGAGCCACCCAGGTGCCCCCAAATATAGTTTTTAAATCCAGTTTTTTTTTCCTGGAAGTAGGAGTGGGGATGGAAGTAGTTATATGTGGTAACAATTTGTATGCATTAAGAAATTTCTGCAGACAGTTAACTTTCTCCAGTGTTTTTCAGAAGCACATATGTGGGCAAGTAGAACAAAGGTGCTGAAGCTACAGAACTGTTAACAAGTGGCCCTCTAATAACCTGACCAGATTCACCTGTGAGTGTTTTTAAACTCCTAGGCTTCACCTCTACTTGGCAGTCTCAACAAGACTTAATACATTCTACTGCAAATGAAAAGGCCTTAAAGAGGTCTCAAAAATCACAGTGACAGGCAATTGAGACTACCCAGACAAATGGTAGATTAATTATAAAAGAATAATTAGAAAGAACCATGGTTACTTTGTGTAGTTATCCAATAGCTTTTGTTATTTATTTGCAAGAATAATTTTTTCTCAAGAATTATTTTTAGGATCAGAATACTCTGAAAAGGTAACAGTGCCAAAAAATTTCCTTATAAAATTCTCATATAGTTATAATGTTAGTAGGTATGAACAATATAATAATTCATGCAATTGTTATATTGACAAATAAGATTAATATGAAGTTTGGAAATTTTTCAGTGTTTTAAGGGGTTTTAAAATGCCCTTAATGCTGGGACAATACACACTGGAAATCAAACACCAAGTTTTGGGGAGCCTGGGCAGCTTAGTCAGTGAAGTGTCTGATTCCTTATCTCAGCTCAGGTCTTGATCTCAGGGTCATGAGTTCAAGTCCCACGTTGGGCTCCAGGTTTTGATGTCAGAAACCCTCTAAGTTCTGCTGCTGTTTGCAGAGCAAGGCTATGATGCTAAAGTATGATTAAGGCAAAATGGTGACAAGATAGTTTTCTCATATAAGGTAGGTATCTTTAGAAAGTTAATTTTTGTGTTTGTTTTCAACAATAAATCCATTTTGGCTTACCAAATTCTTGGCCTGCTGTGTTGTGTTTTGAAGAAACTTCTTCATTGTACCCATGGAAGAAAAATTCCATGGGATTGGCATTTAAAAACTGAATTTACAAGTGCTATGCTGGACTCTTCTATTTATTACAGTTCAGTCAGCAGCAATGCTAAAAGTGGTATGATTCTATGAACCTAACATTGCTTTCATTGAGATGATATAAATAAAATCCACAAAATCTTATTAATCTTTTCCCTTCAACTTGATGACAAAATAATTTTGTGTTCTTTTTACAAATGGCTAACACATATATAATTTTGATTTTCATGAAAATGGAAAAATTTATGTTTAATAATTATAATCCTCTTCAGATGAGGACACCAAAGATTGAAGAATATTATAATCCTTGTTTTCTAAACTTCCTTCTTCCATTTTCTCCCTTCTAAATTTCAGTAGGCTTTTAACATTGTCTGACAACCTCTTTCAGCATTCACTATAAAAAGCAGCTGGAATAGCTTGTTCTCCTGCTGTTCAGCCAGCTATTTCTTACATTTAGAAGAAACACATAGGGGTCCAGAACTAGATGAATACATTGTTTAATCTTTGAGATCAAACATATATTATAAGGATTTTATTATTTAAAAACTAACTTTTTAAAAATAGGAGCAAAGTAATATCCTATCAGGGTTTTCTTTTTTTTTAAGTTTACTTAGAGAGAGAGCCATGAGTGGGGCAGGCGTGGAGAGAGAGAATCCCAAGCAGGCTCTGCAGTGACAGTGGGCTTGAAGTCATGAACTGTGAAATCATGACCTGAGCCAAAAATCAAGAGTCAGACGCTTAACTGAGTTACCCAGGTGCTCCTCTATCAGATTTTAATCATTTATTTCCTCCGAACTCTTAAATAACAGATTGGTTAGGATATCCAAATTGGAAATTCAAGGAAAGATTTATGAATGATTATGAGTTATACCCTAATACTTTTGTTTGTTTTGCTCCTGCCTACATTAAAGTAGAATCCGTGAGAGACATTAAAAATGTTCATGTGAATGTAATCACTTTCCTATAATACTTGTCTCTTAAATACAAAGCCACATGACTGAATATGCACAAAGTAAGGATGACCAAGGTGACAGAAAAAATTGCAACCATTTCAAAGTCAAGTGTGAAGTAACTAGCAATTATTCATTCTGTCATTCCTCTCTGTTAGTAAAGTTGACTATACATAAAAATATAAACATTCATGAACACAAATTAACTAACTAAACTGGAGTGGGAGATAACTGGGACCAACCAGATGGCTTCACTTTCTTTTTTAAAATTTATTTATTATTTTTTAAAATTTATTGATTTATTTTGAGAGAGAGAGAGAGAGAGAAAGAGAGAGAGAGCAGAGGAGGGGCAGAGAGGGAAGAAGAGAAATTCCAAGCAGCCTCCACACCATCACCCCAGAGCCTGTTGTCAGGCTTGAACTCAAGAACCATGAGACCATGATGTGAGCTGAAATCAAGAATCAGAAGCCTAACCAAATGAGCCACCCAGGTGCCCCAGATGGCTTCACTTTCAAGTTTATGAGGCTAGGATTCATTATGAAAATACATTAAAAAAAATTTTTTTTTGATGTTTATTTTTGACAGAAAGCTCAAGGAGGGGAGGGACAGAGAGAGAGGGAAACACAGAATCCAAAGCAGGCTCTAGGTTCTGAGCTGTCAGCACAGGGCCTGACGTGGGGTTGGGACCCAAGAACTGTGAGATCATGACCTGAGCCAAAGTCAGAAGCTTAACAGACTGAGCCACCCAGGCACCCCTGAAAATACATTTTTAAAGTATAAATTTACTTGAAGACTAAAAATTACCAATCCTCATATAATATTATGGGTTATAATAAATACAATTTGGAAATTACAATGGATATTTTCATCAAATTTTAGAACTGTTTTATTTTCCCAACAATATTAACCTTTTGTAAAAAGACTTGCTGACCTGTCAGAGTTAAGGAAATCACTAACAATTAAATAAATCCCATGGAGTACTAGATAAAGTAGAGTTATCCAAGTGCTTGACCACAAAGTGATGTTGAAGTTGATGTGGAAAATTACTTTGCACCTCTTTAAGATGCTCACTTCCCTACTGTTAAGTCCTCTCCAAAACTCAAACTACTACTCAGCTTCTATTTTAAGATAGACCATTCCAAACATACTCTCAAATTCAATTTTAAAAATTTATCTAGCTCTTGGTATGATGTTATAATATACAAATTTAATTTTATTAATTTTTTTTTATTATTTATTTTTGAGGGGGAGAGACAGAGAGAGAGAGAGAGAGAGACAGAGTGCAAGTGGGGGAGGGGCAGACACAGAATCTGAAGCAGGCTCCAGGCTCTGAGCTGTCAGCACAGAGCCAGGCGAGGGGCTAAAACCCACAAACCGTGAGATCATGACCTAAGCCGAAGTCAGATGCTTAACCCAGACGCTTAACTGACTGAGCAACCCAGGCATCCCTAAATTTTATTTAGAAAAGTGTTAACTTACAGTTTTTACCTCTGAAAGTAAAAAAAAAAAAAAAAAATTCATGTTATTCTCCATTAAATATATTACCAGAGAAAATATTTCTAAAATTTATGTTAGCAAATCTCAAGTTTACTTAATACTTAGATGAATTCATAGAAGACCATACTCTAAAATGCCTATAGATGCAAGTCTTTTTAGTATTTTTTTCCACTGGATATTAAAATTCTAAAGCCATAATTTACCTTAATTGTTGGCAGCAGTTCAGCTTTCCATGATAAATCAATCCCTTGCCGGCTTTGAAATGAATATGAAAATATAATTAAAGAACAAATATATTAAAATACTATAATTTATAAATAAGCTTCAGAGGAAAAAGAAACCAGCTACAGACCTATCAGTGAAAGTTCTAACGAAGTTAAGTCCAGTAAATCTAATCCAATATACTCTTATCTATAAAGACTTTAGGATACAAAAAAAAATGTTTTTCCTAGCAACTAACTATTTCAATGTTTGCAAATATTATTGGTGTTAATTTCCTTTCTTTTTCATTTTAAAATCAATACTACAATTTAGTATAGCAGCCAAATGAGTTTAATAATGTATGAAGCTATTCTAAAAAGTGCGGTATGATTTGTATTATTTATATTGAGAAAAATGAACAATCAAGGTTCAAAAGACTTACCACATAGAAGTGCTGTTTATGCAGCCAAATATCCAACTATTTGTATCCTGTTGATTAATAACACAAAGCACATAAAATATTATAGAAAATAATTATATAAAATAGTCAGCTTTAACATTTTACTGTTATGTTATAGGGTTAGTAGGCACAATGGAAACATAAAATAGCAACTTGTTATTGAGAAACATTTCCAAGCAGTTGTCAAAAGTCATATAGGTCAAGGGTAGGCAAAGACGTCTGATGTCAACATAGGTAAGCAAATAACCTAGAACAGCAGTAAGAGAAAGAGTGACCTCTGAACAGCATATTGCCTAAGTAATTCTAATTTTTGAACCAACACTTCCAGAGTTCAGAAACGTCCATACTTTAATTAGGTAATTACATAGTAAGTAACCTACATTTTAAGTAAAAACAGAAGAATGATCACCTAGAGGTGGACTTTTTTTTTTTTTAATTTTTTTTAATGTTTATTTATTTTTGAGAGAGACAGTGACAGAATGCAAGTGGGATAGGGACAGAGAGAGAGGGAGACAGAATCTGAAGCAGGCTCCAGGCTCTGAGCTGTCAGCACAGAGCCCAACACGGGGCTTGAACTCACAAGCTGTGAGATCATGATCTGAGCCAAAGTCAGACGCTCAACCGACTGAGCCACCCAGGCGCCCCCAAGGTGGACTTTTATAAAAATAGAAAAAAAAAAAAAAATCCAGAGCCAAGTAATTAAAAATAGCAATTATTCTAAGTATAGCAAGTTAGTTTATTGTTGGGTACTTATTTGATTATCATGCAAAACTTCTATGTAATTGAGAATGTGTTTGGGTTGAAGCACAACTGCAAGGGCTCAAAACAAAAGCTAGTTATTACTTTATCCGGGTAGCAGGGGAATGCTGCAGAGATGGTAGTGATAGTTTAACAATATTACGTTATTTATCTTCAGTAGTTTAAAAGCAGTAGGACTAAAAGACCAAAGGAAGTAGTAAGAGCAATGTTCCAAGATGTGATGATCCAACTACTGAAATCCTACACCAAGGTGTAAGAGGATAAAAAACACTGCTCAGATAGCTACATAAAATTTGCTTTAGTAAACAGAGAGGACAATGAAAAAGAAATTAATCCCTTCATTCAACCAGTATTTACAAAGTCCATTCTAGAACCATGGAATCATGCTAAGCCTCTAAGGAAAATGATAAATGAGACAGACACCATCTCTGCCCTCATGGGGCTTAAATACAATTTCAAGACATTTTCCAAGAATACAGAAAAGAAAGCTGAAAGGAAACAAAAAACAATGTGGTATTTGTCTGTTCTCCACTGCAGGCAAAATACTTACCGAACTTCTGTATCAGGTGCCTGTGTTTCCCAGAATAACGTAATATTAAAAAGGCAAAAAAAAAAAAAAAAAAAAAATCTGCATAGCTTAGACAAGAAAAGTCCAGCAAGCTCTAAAGATCCAACCCACTTTTGTAATGGGTTTTTGCAGGGAGCCTATCCTAAGATAACCCTTAATATGAAAGCTGCTAATATTCCACACTATTTACACTTCAGTGTATAGTGAATTCTGACTTATTTATTAACAAATTGAAAAAGTATTATTCAAGCGCATCCTAAAACACCATGTTGATATAATCTATAAGGTGTCAAAAGAACAATTTCAGGTCATCTAGTAAGCATCCCTAACTCAACTAATTATAAAAATTATATTAAAAATCTTAGAAAAAGTCACTCAAAAAATGCCAACTAATTCCTAAGGTATACAGAAAATGCTACTTGATCATAAAATTTATAGATCTAAAAAGAAATACATCTACAGTAAAAAACAATGCTCTCAATGGCTGCTAAAACTGTTAGGTAAAAAATTGATTCGGAACTTTATAAAAGATATATCATGCTGATACCACCCTAGTCCACTGATAAGTCTTTAGGTCACTAAAGTGGGACAACCAGATATTATAGATCTTCTAATAAGTACACAGTTCTACTTATAAAACATTCTTGCCACAAAAAATGATAATTAATCAAAAATCAAAGTTCTCACACAGAGCCTGCTTTGGATCCTCTGTCTCTCTCTCTCAAAAATAAATACACATTGAAAAAAAAATGATACCATAAGAATACAGTCAGCTAGGGTACCTGGGTGGCTTAGTTGGTTGAGTGTCAGACTCCTGATTTCAGCTCATGATCTCATGGTTCTGGAGACTGAGCCCTTGAGTTGGGGGGGGGGGGGGTGGAGTCTCTCTCTTTCCCTCTCTCTCTGCCCCACCCCCACTTGGCTCTCTCAAAATAAATAAATAAACTTTAAAAAAAAAGAATACAATCAGCTAAACCCAGAATATGGGAATTCTGTAGAACATATAACCCACTTTCTTAAATAAATGGGGGGGGGGGGGAGTAAAGAGGAGCTGTTATAAAAGAGACTTAGGATCCATGAATCAAATGCAACATGTGTACTTTTTAGATTCTGATTCAAATAAACCGATGTAGAATTAATTGAATGAGAAGAAAATTCAACATGGACTGGGTATCACATGATATTAAGGCATTAATAATTAATTTTATTGGATGAAAATGGTATTATAGTAACATGCACAATTCTTATCTGTTAGAAAAACATATTGAAGTATTTAACGATGAAATGATAAAATGCCTAGAATTTGCTTTAAACATGGTTCAGTCAAAAAAAAAAGTGAGGAAAGTATAAACAAGAATGGCAGTGTTGTTAAAGCTATGTGATGATTATGTGAGATTTCATTATCATATTCTACTTTTATATGATTGAAAGAAAACTTCTATAATACAAATTGAAAATATTTTAAAAATTCACTACTATCCTAATTAATACCCATGGACCTTAATTACAGAAAAGAAATCCTCCAATAAGTCAAATGGATAATTTGAACTTTGGCAAGGATTTTTCTCAATGTAATACTAACACTGTAATTTGGAATTTAAGTATTAAGTGAGTTTGGATATTTTAAGACAGCAGTCTAAGGGCTAGATTCTCCTAAGATAAACTGCCCATACAGATTTTAGGCTAAGAGATGCTAGTCTCTGTGAGAGACACTAAACTCTGGTCATCCCACTAAAATTAGTTTTCATTAGCATCTAGCCCATAATGCTTGCCTATAATCTTTTCTAAAGATTTTACAAAATATCAAATGGCAGTATTTACCAAGAAAGTGACACATGAGATTCTAGTTCCAAATAATACAAACAATCCAACAAAAGGGAGAAGAGGAAATAAATTATGAAAAATGCATAGACAAAGTGAAGAATCCTGGGAAATGGGAAAAAAAAAACTTTTTTCAAAAAAAGAGGGAAAAGAACCCAAATTGGGAAACAAGTTCCCGAAAGTATGCTGATAATTACTTAAATATTCCTAATATAACAAAGGCATGCTATAGCATTTAACATATTTTTTATAATGTCTAACATAGTAGGTACTCATTAAAAATAAGAAAAATAATCATTTTGTTAACTCTTTGTCTAGGTAACACTGTAACAAAGTTATTATTTTAGAAAATGTTTGGTATAAAAAAACCCTGCAATTTTAGTGTGGTAGCCAATGGAAAAACAGTATTTACTTCATACAGAACAGCTTTGCTTAAATATATCTGTGAATTTTAAAATTAAAGGAGATTGGGGGGCTGGGAGGGAGGGGAGGGTGGGTGATGGGTATTGAGGAGGGCACCTTTTGGGATGAGCACTGGGTGTTGTATGGAAACCATTTTGACAATAAATTTCATATATTAAAAAAATAAAATAAAATAAAATATAATATTTTATTCAATTCAAAAAAAAAAAATTAAAGGAGATTGAACTGAATTCCTTCATCCTAAATACAGTGAAAGTAAGGCAGAAAAACAATGTGAAAGACCTGAACTAGAACCAAGAGTATAATTTCGTAGTAAATTATCAGTGAAAGGAACAATGATTAATATTTTTTAATCAAAACTCCGTTCCAGACAAATATTTTTCAACTTATTAGAGTTGATTAATAGCTCATAGCTAGAGGATATCTATTAGATATTAGTCAAATCTTTAAAAACCTAACTTTTTAAATTTACATAAGATGTGCCAATCATCTTACCAGCATGGTGCTCTGACAATATACATGAGTGTAGATTTTTCTATGATTTGCAAGAGGAAATGTAAAATATATCTTATCAGATTCCTAAAAAACAAAAAAGGGAAAACATAATAAAACTATTAAGAGAGTAGATAAATTCATCATTCAAATATCCAGATAAAGCAATGAGTAATTATTCTAGTTTTATCATTCTTGGTATTGTTAAGAACCAATATTCTAGGAGTGGGAAGATGTAAGACAGATATAAGACAGGGGTATCAAGTACCCTGTAGTCCCGAATTTTTCCTGGAAATATTGTTTGGGTTGAGGTTTTGGCCTTATGATCAAGATAAAATACATTTCTTAACTCTGTCCACTGAAAAGGCCTAGAAATGCTAACCCACTAGCCATAAACATCTCTAGTGCCCAAATTATGGTTTTTAGACACCAAATAATATTAAGAGCTCCTTAGAGAAAAAGCTGATTCAAAGTACGCGGCAGGAAATGTGCAAAATGAGCTCAAATATCTTCTCATACTAGATAGGGAATAAACTATCAAAGACAACTAAAGAAAAGCTTTACCAAAAAGATTCAGAAGCCTAACTTGAAATGCCTTCCACTGGTCAAAGACAGAACTACTTTAATAGTTTAGATGGAAGTGCAAACATGTTTGAAGTATGAGTTCATAATAATACTAGAAGAAAAAGTCCCCCAAACCATTTACGATTACTGATGGAGGAGGCTTGTGAGCCAACTAGCTATTCTGAAAACCAGTAAATATAACCCAAAGATACAGGCAATTTTAATTTTTTCCTTTTGTGATTATGTTCCACTTCTGATAAATTTAGATGAGAAATTTCCCAATACAGTGCTCCACTTAATAAAGAAAAAATAATCAAATTAGAGTGCCACCATTTTTGCATCCGCCTAAATGAATTAATGACTCTAGGCATTCTTCATCAATAGCTGCTAACATCACAAAAAAAGAGTAGCCAAAACAAAAGCTGACTCTGATCAAGCAATTGAATCTGATCCACAAACTAAGTCACCAGAAGAGTAGACAAAGGAATATATAAATGGCATGCAATGAGGAATATAAGGGAATGCATATAGGGGAATGCAATCAGCAAAATCAAGACTGTGAAACTCCAGAGGACGAATGACTTGTTTTTTCAACAAATAAGCTGCAAGGAAAGAATGGGGTAGAGGAAGTATGAGAGATTAAAAGAGGAATAAGAGACATATCAACAAATGACAATAAGTGGACACTTGTACTCTCATTTAAACAAACTGAGAAAAAATTTGACAATTATGATAAAAGTGGATAACTGTGGATATGGATAGTGGATAACACTAACTAGATATTAAGGAATTTTCATTAAATTGTTTTAATGTGGGAAAATGATATATAGTTATCTTTTTAAAAGAGTCTTTAACTTTTAAAGATAAATAGTAAAATGTTTTTGAGAAAAAGTAAAAAAAATCCATTGATGGTATACTTACATTATAAGCCACATAGGTCCATTTGGACACTTTTACTGGAACCCACATAGATGTCCCTAAGGTAAAGGAAATTAATTTTGAAACATTAAACAATTTCTTTTACTGAATGCTCATGAAATATACTTCTTTTTTTGAACTACTTCTCAATTACAGCAGGATTTGAAAAACAGGGTTTCCTGAACAATGGCTATTTTAAAATAAAAAATCCAGTAAGATGTTATCTATATGCTCATTAGTAACTAGCATTCACATCAAGGAAAGCATCTTAAATTTATCTGGTGTCTTTAACTCTAAGAAAGTATCAATAAAAAGGAAATAAATTATTTCATTTTCCAAACTGAGTATGACAGGTAATATGTTAACAGCAAAAGATACGCTGTTACACTAAAAGAAGACTGAAAAATGACTGATACTGAAAACCTAAGTAAAGATTAATTATTTTATGGGACTGTCAGGAGAATAGAGACATTTAACTCTATCTTTAAGTTTTTTCTACTTGTCATGTTATTTTGAGGACAAAATTTTTATCAGCCACATCTTATAAACTGTTTTTCTACTCTTCCCTTCCTTAACCAAGAACCTCATCAGAAACTATCACAGAAAAATTAATAAGATATAACAGAATTACAGTACCTGAAATACCAAAGTTTCAAAGACTTTGTCTGCTAATAATAAATTTACCTAAAAATAATAATCAAAACTTGATTTAAAATAAAAACATGTTATTACCACCAACCTGTTAAGTCAGAAATTATTGCTGGATTTTCCTCAAAGTGTTTTGCTGGATGTCTTATAAAGTGGTGATTCAAAACTGACAATTTCTTCTTGGGATTTTGAGTTATCTAGAAAGAAGGATACATTCTGCATCTTTTTGTATCCATTGTGATAGTTCGATAAAACTTTGCTTCAAATAATAACAATAAGAACCAAGAGTTATTTACTCTGGGTCAGGCATGTTCTAAGTACTTAATATGTTATTAACTCATTTAAGCATCGCAAGAGCTCTAGGAGATAATAACCTTTACATTTGCATTTTTACAAAGAAACCAAAAGCAGGCAGAAATTAAGGAACTTGCCCAAGGTCACATTCCTATTCAGAGTCTGGGTCAGGATTCAAACCCAGGCAGTCTGGCTCCAGAACCCATGACATTAATCATTACGCAACAGTACCTCTTAAGTAACAGTTAAGAATAAAATATACAAAGGTGTATAGAGTCAGATGAGAACTTAAGAGATCCACCCTACTAGTGATTCCAACACACTGATTCCAAACTCAGGCCAGTGCCAATCCCACAACAAATAATTCACTGGTCATTAGAGAAAATATGAATTGCCAACTGCACTTCCTTAGAAACTACTTTCCTCTACTTTGTCCTACTTACTTTCATTGTGTCTAAATGTCCTTTCTTTCATGAAATGAAAATGAGAGAAAATAGGATTTTTTTTATTGCCTGTTTTAAAATACCATAGCACAGTAAATATCTACAACTTTATACCAGTTTCTCCCTTAAAGAAAAAAAAAGTACTGGGTATAAAATCCATTTAGAATCTACCACTATTTAATTCTCTAATTTAAGCACTGAGGCTCTGACAGGTAAGCGATTTTCTCAGTAACATAGTGAGAGGATGAAAAAGAAACGACAGTGAGGACCCATGTCTAGTAAATCTTTTCAATCCCTTAGGAAGTCACCTTTTGCTTGAACATTTATTTCTAACTTGCTCTTGTGGAAGCTAGTACAACCCGATTTCAACAATTCTTATGGAGAATGGTCTGCCAAATCTGACTCCTTGTTACTTTGCTATATGAAGTTAGAGGCCAGCCCTTCAAGAAACTGAAGACCAATAAAACATTTTACAGATTAAACAATTTCAAAAAAAAAAAAAAAACACATCAACTATTTTTCACAGAATTATTTCAAACCCTCACCACCCTGACTGCCTTCCCTGGATAAACTCAAGTTTGTTAATGTCCTCCTTATGATACAATATATAAAATAGAATATAGTTCTTCAGATATCATATAACTACAATAGAGGACACTGAAATTTTATCTTCATTGATGCAAACTCAAGACTTTAATCAACTCAATCTAATATAAAACTAATTCTGACTTTTTTTTTTTTTTTTAAGCAGCCACATCTGTTTGCAAACATTAAAAGTAATAGGTCTTTTTGCCAAAAATTTTAGTTAAGACAGGACTCTCCCATCCTTACTCACTCTGGGGAATCCATCCATTCATAAGTTTTTAGCTATGTCTTTTATTTTTTTTAATTTTTTTAATGTTTATTTATTTTTGAGAGAGAGACAGAAAGAGACAGGGCGTGAGCCGAGGAGGGGCAGAGACAGAGGGAGACACAGAATACAAAGCAAGCTCCAGGCTCTGAGCTGTCAGCACAGAGCCCAACATGGGGCTCGAACTCCCAGACTGTGAGATCATGGCTTGAGCTAAATTAGGATGCTTAACCGACTGAGCCACCCAAGCGCACCTGAGCTAGGTCTTTTATGATAACCATCAGAAATTATTCTCTAATTCTGATTTCTTCGTACCACATGTTTGGAACTAAAGAAAGGTAGCAATCATATCCTAACTTTTTAATTGTCTAATATTAAGTCCAGTCTATTATATATAGTGAGTTTGTGAAATAGAACTCAGTTTCAAATTTTGATTCTTAGCAATATTAGTTATCAAAAATTTCTCATTTGTCTCTTAAAAATGTGTCTGTAAAATACTTATCTATCCAGAATTATAACATATTACATACTAGTATTAAAATTTTCTCATCTCAGGACTTAATGGAAAACAAGATTTATTAAACTTAGTTTTATGCAGTGTGTCAACTATACTTCAATTAAAAAATAGATCTATGCACAATTTTTAAGGATTAAACCTGTCTATTATTGTCCTTCATGGGCTGAAATGGTTTTTTTCCCTAAGACTACCAAATGTCATTCCAAATACAACCTGGTCTTGCAATTTCAAGGGATTCTATTATTATATCTAGCTGCACTCTCTCAAACAAACTAAAAGACACTGACCATAGTTAAGACTCACAATTAAAACAAGGTTGAAAACTAAAAAATGTTTACATTCCATGACCAATTCAGTGTTAATACTATAAAGCTGATTTACTTTAATAAATATACTAACTTGAATATGGTATTTTGTGGCTTAAAATGTAGTAAAACACAACAATCTGGGTCTCCCTTTTTGGGGGGGGGGTCCCTCTTTTATTGCATTCTTCAGGAGAGAGGTAAGCATCTCATCTACTAGTAGTTCTGCAGCTTTCTGAAGGGTTAAGGAAAAAACACAAACGCTACCCCCCCACTTCCAACAGAGAAAGCAAAAGAGCAAAGTTCTAAACACAATAAGGAAAGCATTACCTAGAGATCTACTGATAAAGAGCCACACATGCTAGTCTCTCAAAGAATTGGAGCCTTCAAGAGAAAGAATCCAAAAATATCTGAGCTGAATACTTTGTCATAATGAAGAAAACTACCTAATACACAAGGAACTTCTTCTCCAAAAGGAGAAGCCACAACCATAGTTCTCAAAACATGTTTCTATAAAACAGTGAAAGACTCCAAGATGACCTGAGGTTAAAAAAAGAGCTGCTTAAGATGAAAAACAGCAGTATGTTCCCAATTCACAGAAAAATATGTAAGTTCATTCCCTGAATTTTGCTGGAATCCTTGGTGCCCACTACTATATATCTGCTGGCAGACAAGAAAGAGATGAAAGAGCAATACTATAAAGGGCACTAGGACTTCCAGGTGTCCTGCTAATTGAACAACTTGGCAAATCACTAGCCTAGAGAGTTTATAAGTGAAATCTCATTACAGAAAAGATTCAACTTCTAGAAGTACATAATTTAAGTTTTGGCCAGAGTGGGTTATTCAGTGAATTCAATGATAGGAATAACTTCTCTTATCAGAAAGGTAATCATAGTGATCAAAGTATTATCAGATACAAATAAAGATATTTCTATTTTGAAACTAATTAGTTATATAACATAAGGCATCTACTTTTATGAAAGTAAAAAAAAATGTATTAAATCCTGCCCTGCTGTTACAAAAGCTTTTACTTTACTGAAGTAATATTTAATTTTAAAAATACATACTTGTTTAGTATCAGCATCAATAAGATCAAAGAATGCTCGAATTGTAGTCAATTGCAATTGCTTACACCTAAAGAATAAAGTTACAAATGAAATGTTCTTTAAAAGTATACTTTTGATACAAACATGCACAATTCTAGTATTTAATGAAATATCTGGGTTTCCTTTACTGCTCTAAACTCTAAAAGTATTTAACAAATCATTATTATTAAGTATATATCTTAAAGTTGAAACATAAAAATAAAGCAAATTAAATCTTCCTGGATGTTTGACAGTGGAACTATCAGGGTCCTTCTGTTTTCCCTGAGTCTCCTTGTCTACCCCAGCTATAGACAATATCTGCCCCATCTTTCTATGCCTAAACTGTTGTGCTTCTTTCAGACACCATAGACTACACAGCCAGAGGAAAGTGAAAAAAGAATCTTTAAGCCAAATCACAGAGAGAGAAGATAACTAGGGTCTACATATTTCTTACTCATAATCTATTTATATAAAGGATAAATCTAACTCCTACTTGGCTTTCCATGTACTATTCTAGAATAGTCAATCCTACATTAATCAAGTTCCTGAGTTTGGTGACTGGCCAAGAGCTCAGTGGTCTTATCGCAAATACCTTTAATTTTGCTGAACTATGACAAACTCGAAAATTTTGATATTTGAGTCTAGCTTGAGACTGATGCTATTGGTTCTTCAAGAAATGATTTTACAGGCTGCCAAAGGAACCTTGGTCATACTGAGACAAAAACCAAGGTTAGAGTTGGTACTTTAGTCAATCTTTCTCCCATATCATTATTTGTGAATAAAGTTCTAATCAATGCACTGAAGAGAAAAAAGGAGCACCACAAATCACCAAAATAAGTTATATTAACTTACCACACAATGGAGAGGTGGTCTGTTGAGACCCAGGTCTTAGGCACTGCTGAACTCTAAAAGGACAGGAAAAAAAAGTCCAACTTAAGAAAAGCACATTTGTTATTCTCCAAAAGGTCTGAAATTCACAGAAGCTAATATTTAGAAACACGTAACATTAGTTTCACTACTTTATGATGCATAAACATATTTAAATGATGCATTATTATAAAAGGTGATCCAAAAATATTAAGGTAGTCCCTGCATAAAATCATTGTCATTACTCCTTAGTCAAGCTTAAATTACCCTTTAAAAATTATTTAAGTATCCACAGATTCCTTACTGAAGTTTAATGTCTAACTCTAACTCTATTACTCTATTAAGAGGCTGTTTATGATTCTTTAATAAATCACAATTATTTTAGTAGTTGTAGTTCTGACTATCCTTTGATAAAGCCTAAGATGTTACTTTTTAATCAGGTGTGCTTAAGAAATACCCAGACCTGGGGAGATTTTTCAAAATTAACATGCCTGACCACAATTCCAAAACTATTAAATCAGACTCTTACAAGTAGGGCCCAAGGTTACTTATTTTGAAAAAAATCCCTAGATTAGGATATGTATTACTAGTTAGAGACAGAATAGCAAAAGGCTCCTAAAAAATATAACTATTTGAAGAAAACTTCCTGACAATGGCACAGTACCCCCTTCAAGAACTAGACTCCTTTTCATACCAGGTAATGACTTCCTTCCCTGTGAATAGCATCTTACATACAATGGGGAAACATTAAGTAAATCTGATTATTATTTTTCACAGTGTCTCTCTGCATTCAAGAAAGGGTTGTTTACTGTTAGCCTGGGTCCCTTAATGGGACTCCTTCAAAAACCATCCACCAACTTAAATACATATTTAGGGCAGTTATAGGAGTAAAATGTAAACTTGTATAGTGTTTAAGTGCTAGTTCTGTGTGAGTGTATATCACAGCATTTCAGCCTACTTTACTAATACAATCGAGGTCTCTAACTTAATTTTTCTAGTTCCAATGGATGTAAATGTCAATTAACTATTCTTGAGATAATCATTAAAAAATTGTTACTTAAGAATTGTTTTTTAAAGTAAACATACATGCAGATATATAAAAGACTATAAACTATTTAGGGGCTAAAATACTAAATAAAATTCTGACAATAACCAGCTTTGAGAAAATTCCATTTAGAGACAAAATATTTTCATCAGAGATACAGAATTACAAGCTCCTCAAACAACAAATTATCAATGCATCAGAAAAGAGGGACACGGACACACACACACACACACACACTTAAAGAAACCAAAGTTCTTTAAAAGATAAGCTGGAGGAAAGGACACCAATAGAGCATCATGCCCCAACCAAGTCTAGGAAATAAGACATCCAATTATATATATATTTGTGTTTTACTAAAGAGTTGATATTTCATGTTTTGAGGACTTCAAGCAAATATCTGCCCAAAATATTCAACACCAAATAACAAGATTCATACTAATAATGAGGTCTGAGAGATTTTCCAATTTAGTTGCAAAGCTATTATATGGTTATATCACAACTCCTCCAGTAATAAGAAAATGGTGGGTAATTGCAGAATGGCTTAATAATTTTTGTTTTATGTGTGGCAAGTATTCAGTAATACTTGTTCAATAAATGAACAGTAACCTAAGGTGGGGCAATAGATGAACTGAGCAAGGGAGTTATGTATGAAGAGAACAACCATGAAACAAAGCACCATCTCTTAAAAAGCAAAAAGAACTCTATGGATTTTTTTAGAAATTAAGTTATATGGGGCACCTAGGTGGCTCAGTCGATTAGGTGTCTGACTCTTGATTTTAGCTCAGATCATGAATTCAAGGTTCATGAGTTTGAGCCCTGCATTGGGCTCTACACTAACAGCACTGAGGCTACTTGGGATTCTCTCTCCCTCTCTCTGCCCCAACCCCGAGTGCATTCTCTCACTCTCTCAAAATAAATAAACTTAAAAAAATTATTTTTTTTTAATTTTTTTTTTTTAACATTTATTTATTTTTGAGACAGAGAGAGACAGAGCATGAATGGAGGAGGGTCAGAGAGAGGGAGACACAGAATGCGAAACAGGCTCCAGGCTCCGAGCTGTCAGCACAGAGCCTGACGCGGGGCTTGAACTCACGGACCGTGAGATCATGACATGAGCCGAAGTCGGCCGCTCAACCGACTGAGCCACCCAGGCGCCCCAAAAAAATTATTTAAAAAAAGAAATTAAGTTATATTTGGAAATGATGTGTAGTATACACATGTATACATACTACATACAATATCTACACACTGTG
This sequence comes from Panthera onca, assembly GCF_046562875.1. Taxonomy (NCBI): domain Eukaryota; kingdom Metazoa; phylum Chordata; class Mammalia; order Carnivora; family Felidae; genus Panthera; species Panthera onca. Next base: position 38,765,647 of record NC_138346.1, on the reverse strand, counting down.
TAGAGTTAAAAAGTTAAGATGATAACTGAAGACTTCAAGGTAAAAAATATAAGAAATAATATAAATCCTAAAAGAAAACTTGAACTCACTTTACAGAGGCTATGTATCCCAGTTAAAGACCAAATACTTGATGTCCTAGCAGGGGAGAATAATTAGCAAATTAATCAATCAGGGTTCTGTTATACTATCAAAGCTACTTTTTTAATTTTAAAATTGGTAAACCTTAGAGCGCCTGAGTGGCTCAGTCAGTTATGCATCTGACTTCAGCTCAGGTCATGATCTCACAGTTCATGGGTTCAGGCCCCGCATAAGGCTCTGTGCTGACAGCTCAGAGCCTGGATCCTGTTTCAGATTCTGTGTTTCCCTCTCTCTCTGCCCCTCCCCTACTCACACTGTCTCTCTCTCTCAAAAATAAACGTTAAAAAAAATAATAAAAATAATAAAATTGGTAAACCTTTATTCAAGTTCAACACTCGTAAGTATGTGATATGCTTGATATTCGACTTCCATTATAAATAGCACACCACTCAGATGTAACAAGGGGCCCTTGGACTTCAGTACATAAATTCTTATGGTTAAAACTCATCAATGAGTAGATACTTATTTTGAACAAGAAACAATTATTCTTACGAGTCACCTTCATAAATAAGTCATTTTCACAAGCTTTCTAAGGTCCTTTTCACTTTCTGTGGACATAAGCACTATGCCTCTGCCTTCCCAACATATTCATTTTTTCATATTCTGTCTCTCACACACAAACGTGCACACACACACACACACACAGAACTACACCAACTCAGTAGTCATTTTCAAGCAAGTACATATTTTTCCTTTCATACCCCATTGTATCCATCCTGTTACTATTTCAGTAGAATCTTAAAAAAAGATTACCACAACAGATAAGGCACTGGTATGATGGCTTAATTTTGGAAGAAAAGTCAGTCCTGAACGAACTTGGTAATCCCGGAATCCTCCAGCTACAGAAAGTGTGGTTAAATTTATGTGTCTAGCATTTAGAATCCAATAGTTGTTTACAGTCATATAAAAATCTGGTAGGAAATAAAGACACATATTAAAAATTAGTAGTCATTCCCTGCAACAATAAAGTATCTATGATACTAATACTAAACTGAATTTCTGTTTAAGCCATACTGAATTGCCTACAAACAATGTTATTCACATTTCTCATTTTTGAGTAGTCAGTATCTTTATACATGGTCTATTTTCCCATTAAATCAGAGTACAAATACTAAGAGTTACTAAAGGTCTCAGTAAAGAAAAAAGATATTCAAACTTCATTAGTTTTGTCAAGTCCATACACAAACAGGTCTCTACATCCCACAAAGATGCTGCTACACCATAAGCCACACAGTGTAATAAGGAGAAACCCCTAAAATTCTACCAAAGATAAAGTTCACTATGCTAAAAAAATTGTAGATCTTCCTAATCATGGCAGTATGAGAGCTTAGCAGCTCTCTACTGTGGCCAGTTACCACTATACAAAGTACTATTTAAGTGATTAAAATACAATCAGGAAAACAACAATCATTTTAGTCTTGAGACTCGATGCTGCTATGGAAAACTCTAAGGGTTAAGAAGGTTCTACTCAGGGTGCTCCTGGGTGGCTCAGTTGGTTGCGTGTGTGACTCTTAATTTTGGCTCAGGTCATGATCTCACGGTTTGTGAGACTGAAGCTCACATCGGGGTCCGTGCTGACAAGGTGGAGCCTGCTTGGGATTCTCTCTCCCTCTCTCTCTCTCTGCCCCTCCCCTACTCCCTACTTGTGTGTCCTCTTTCCCTCTCCTCTCTCTCAAAATAAATAAATAAACTTAAAACAAAAAAAAAGTAACTCATTTAGTGTAAGTAACAAGTAGCTCAAAGGGAAGAATCTGCAATTTTTCCACTTTATCTATGGAAGATGAAAACAATACAGTGTCAAAGATTTGAGGCCAGGGCAGGGGAGTTCTCCTTTCCTTTCTGATTATCAGAACTTAATGTGTTTTTACCCTGGCATTTGATCCTATTGAGGGCTTCAAACATTTTGGAACAGCAAACTTCTCCCATTAAAGATCTCAGCAATATTTAATTAGAATATGACTAAGCAGACCCATTCCTAACATCTGCAGGTCCTAGGACAAGAGGACCAAGGAACACATGCTATATGTCTATATATGTCTAAATATTTAACAGTAAAAATTCCAGCTAACAAACTGTTAAATCAATTATCTCTGCCTATCTTGACAAATATACATCTTCCAAATAACCTGGAAGACCAAGTTCAAATAACAAGTTCTAGGACATCTCAGAGATGGACACTAGATGATGACAGCATAGGAAGAGCAGATCTCTAACCCATCACTGTACTATCCTGTCTTCCCATCTCAATTTCATCCTGCATTACAAGGATGAAGGATACCCAAGCTCTATTTGTACCTCATGCAGAGCCATCCCTTAGCCCCAACTCAAGTTTATATACCTGCCCTCAGAACAGATCCAGGTAAGAGGCCCACACAGGCCATGGAAAAGCCTGGAGGTGGGGTTACCTGGATCATGGTCCAAAAGTAAAGGCACAGCTGCAAACAGGGAAGCTGCTTGGCCTATATACTCCTCGCCTTGTGGTGAATGGCAGTGCCAGGGCAGGGACCCCTAAAGTGCAGAGCCCAGTGCACAGCTTCCATTCCCCTATTGAAGGGCAGTATTTCCATCAAGTATAAACAGGGAATGCACTTCTGGAGGTCATATGGGTCTCCTAAAAACCTCCTAAAAAATCCGCCACCCCTAGAACTTCTGTTTTTTCATTCTAATTTTGGCTTAATGAAATATGAAATAAATACAGAATAAATAAGAAAGAGGGTTGCTAATTACTGGAAAGGCACCTAACATTAAGAATTACTTTCAGCCTGAACCTTTCAGAGACAGATCATCAGTAGCCTTCCAAAACAGTAAAATTGGACTCTTTTGAAAGCTCTTTCCTCAAAGAGTTTTTTAAGATGTATTCTGAGTAATTCTAACTTAACATACATGGCTCATCAACATAAAATGTAATAAAAAAGTTCTCAATTGTGATGACAAGTATTATGACTAGTCTATGCCTTTGAATCTTTTTCTAAACCTATAGGTCATTTGTAATTATTAGAATTAATAAAGCAAATTTAAGCAACTTCATTAAAACTAAAAATTTATACTGAAAGATTTCTATAAGCAAAGTTTTAAATGTAATAAGGGAAAAAATTAAACTTCACTGTAGGTACTGTTGCACCAGATATTCCAGCAAATAAATTACCCCTTGGCAATATTATGTTAAAATGGGTACTTTGGTTTGGAGTCACTAAGGTATATTTCTCATTTTTATCACAATTAAGATAATGCAAATTTCGATAAGGTAAGAAGTGGTATAAATTTACTGCTCAGGAAAAAGAATTCTTTTTCAAAGACTTTCTTCTGTCATATAACATTTCAATAAACAGTGAAGATAACACTTTTTTTAAAAATATTTATTTATTTACCTTGAGAGAGAAAGCATGAGTGGGGGAGAGGTAGAGAAAGAGAGAGAGAGAATCCTAAGCAGGCCCCATGCCCAGCACAGCTGGACACAGGGCTCGATCTCCTGACTGTGAGATCATAACCTTAGCCGAAATCAAGAGTCAGATTCTCAACCAACTGGGCCACCCAGGCACCCCAATACTAGACTATTCTTTGAACATGCAGATAATAATGGTACCTATCTCACAGGACTGCTCTAAGTCTCAAGTGAAATAATAATACATCATGTAAAGTCCTTAATACAACACCCAAAATATAGCAAAGTATAGTAATAAGGAATTCTATCGCAAATTCTAAATTTGTTTAAAAATTTATTTAAAATTTACATGGTGACCTATTTATTTTAAAACAAGGCATTTCTACTGTTTTACTTAAAATATAAGCTTATTTTGAATAGAATACTGTAAGAGTTAACAAAACACAGGAAGTTTAACAAACATACTTTAAGAGACAGAGTCATCTCCAAGAGTAACTAAACTGAAGCCCAAGTGTCTAGGGATTATAAGATACGTGTTCTCCACAGTAAGATGCTACTGACAGAGAAAACAAAAATTCCAATTATTAGCCTAAGCTGAAAGTCACAAAGAAAGATGCTCAGAAATGGAGGTGTTAATTTGAAACTGAGCTGCTTCACACATGGATAAATCTACAGCACACTCTAAAGAAAGTAAGAGCAAGGATTTGTTTAATCCTAAACAATAATGAGGAGGTCAGTTAGTGTTTATCTAATAGTACTTACCTGTTATGAAACGATCCAATGGCAACACAGGAGCAACATGAGGTGTAGCTTGTGTAATAAGAAGATTTATCAGATCTTGTTTAAAATTTTTCAATGTAAGCAATGCTCTTGCAACAAGGCCACCCATAGAGTGACCAATTATTGCCACACTTTTTGGAGCAAATTCTTGACCCTATTAAAAAAAAAAAAAAAAAAAAAAAATCACCAAGGCATAATGAAGGCTTATCATAACAAAAATTCCAAATACTTACCTCTCTATATGAGCAATTTTATAGAAAAAAAGAAAATTAAACTACTTACATAAACTTGCATAAGATACAGAAATATATTTTCATTTACTTATAACTGGTATATGCTACCATTTTGTATCCTGCCTAATATTTTTAACGGCTATGCTTTGGTTTTCTGAACCAAAATCAGAACTCTTCGTCTACCATATCATGTCTTACCATTTGTTACATTGGATGTAAAAGGTGTAATTATATTTGGTTTATTCCAAAATATTAGATTTTATAGCATAGAAGTCAGATCATTTATTTGAAACTGAAAACATCACAAAAATTCAGAACAATTATGGTTGCCATAACAATATGATACCTCATCCTATTGATATATCTTATCAAATTACTTCTCTATTGTGCACCTGGGTTGAAAAAGAAACCAGCATTCCAAAATATTTATTCACTGACAATTACATATTTTATTTTTAAAATAAGCATTGCTTTTACAAAAATCTTTTGTCTCCATATAGTATCCTTAGTTTCACTGCCAAACTTTTGCTTATCACTCCCCACACTAATCCTTCATCTATGCCTTCTCTCATAACTATGAATAAATTGGGCTTTTTACAGAAAAGAATTAACACAGTAAGCCTGAGACTGTTATCCTTATAATGGACTGCATATAAGTTGATTCTGGGATACAGTCTGGAACCTTAGATTCCTGGATTTTCCCATAATTTCCTAAATGGAAGAATGGCTCACTATGCTGAAACTGTTTTGCAAATAATACAGTTTATACTGCATACCTGCTGTCCTTCTGGTTGCGATTTTAGTACACGCTAGACACAGGGTCTTTACATGACCAGCCCCCAGTAAATACTATGGGCACTGAACTTCTCATGAGCTTCTCTCACAGACAACACTTCACACATCACAATTCATTGCTGTATGAATTAAATGGATCCAGTGTTACTCCCCTTTAAGGACATTTGGAGGCTTGTACCTGGCTTCCTCTGGACTTCACCCCATGCACCTTTTCTTTATTGATTTTGCTTTGTATCCTTTCATTGTAATAAATCATAACCATGAGTACAAGTACATGCTGAATCCTATGAATCCTTCTGGACAATTATCAAGCCTGGGGATGGTCTTGGTGATTCCCAACACAGAGCTGATCTTAAAAAAAAGCCAAACTCTCCATTTGTGCTCTGAAACCCATCCCCTTCTGCCTTCTCAAGTACATCACTCCAGCAATTCTACTCACTTTTTTCTTGCATTGTTGTTTCTCACTCTCTACCAGATCATTCTTGCTAGTATAAAAATATATTATTCTCCCTTAAAAAATAAAAACTACTCTTTTGACACCAACTTTACCCTTAGTGAGCACATCTTTCTCCACATCTCTATAGTGTAACTCACTAAAATCAACTGCCTATACAGTACTTGCTGTCTCCAATTTCTCAACTTCCATACACTCTTACACCCACTCCAATCACACTTTCACTTCAACACTCCTCCAAAATTATCAAGTCACCAAGGAATCTAATGGCCAATTCTCAATCCTCATCTTATATGAACTATCAACAGGATTTGACATAGATCACTTCTTCCTCTTTGAAATGATTTGTTCGGATTCCTTGACAACATATTATCCTGGTTCTCCTCTTACCTCACTGGCTACTTCTTTTTAGTCTCCTGCTGTTTCCTTCTCATCTCCCCCATGTTTTTTTTTTTTTTTTAATGTTTACTTTATTTTTGAGAGAGAGACAGAGACAGAGTGTGAGCAGGAAAGAGGCAGAGAGAGGGAGACACAGAATCCAAAGCAGGCTCCAGGCTCCTAGCTGTCAGCACAGAGCCCAGAACAGGACTTGAACTCATGAACAGATCATTACCTGAGCTAAAGTCAGATGCTTAACCAACCCAGGCACCCCACCCCCCATCTCAATAAGGTAGTGACTCAGGCCTCAGTCCTTAGGTCTCTTCTTTCATATCTTGACTCCATAGTGATCTCATCCAATCTCATGGCTTTAAATACATCCATATACTGGCAAGCTTCAAGTTATTATCTCCAGACTGGACCTCTTTCTCTTGAACTCTAAACTTAAAATCCAATCGCATCCTAACTATACTTGGGATATCTAACATGCATCTTAAATCAAACCTGTCTGAAACTAAATTATTAATCTCCTCCAAATATATTCTTCTTACATTTTCCCCCATCTTAGATAACAGCATTTCAATCCTTCTAGTTGTTCAGCCAAAAACTCTGGGTCATTCTCAACTCTTTTTGTTTCACACTGCCCCTCCATATCTGATCTGCCAGCAAATCTTGTTTCCTTCAAGATTTATACCAATCTATTTCTTATCACCTCCAATGTTACCAACTTGATTTAAGCCACCATTATTCATGCCTGAATTACTGCAATGAGCCCCTAACTGGTCTCTTTACTTCTCTCACATCCCTTCATTTATCCTTGAAACCATCCACAGAATAATATCATTAAAACCTAAATCAGGACATGTCACTCCTTTGCTCAAAAATCTCAGCAGTGTCTTTCCCTATCATTTCAAATAAAAGGTAATATTCTTAAAATTGCCTACAAGGCTCTATCATTTGTCTCCCCCTGCCAAATTTTCCTTTATTAACTTATTCTATCTACTCCAGCCATACCAGTCTCCCTGTTTTTCTTCTAATACAGCTCACATGTGCTGGCCTCATATATTTTACTTGTTTCCTCTATCTGAAATACTTTCCTCCTAAATACCCTCATGCCCTCTAATTTATAATAAACTGTCTGCTTCTCAATAGAGATCTTTGCTGGGGACCCTTATTTGTAATTGTAGTCCTCTACCCTTTGCTCCCTATGTCCCTTTCCTGTTTTATTTTACTTTTTGGCATTTATCACTCTGTAAGATAGTATATATTTTTATTATTTATGTTTATTATCTGCCTCTCCTGACTAGAACATATGGTCCATGAGGGCTTGGATTTCTGTTTTATTCACTGCTATAACTGCATGTAGATTCAGGTGCTGAATAAATGAGGTTTCCTCCATGTGTAATGTCCTCTCACTTTCTCACACTCAAATCCTGTCCATTCAACAAAATTCGGTTGTCTCGAACTCCTACAGTACCTGGTTGTAAAACGAATCTTATGTTCTAAAAGCCTCAATTTAAAATCGAGTTTATTAGCTCTATTATAAATTTAATGTGTAGTCATTAGGGAAAATATGAAAACAAAAATACAGAAGGGAAAAACTACCTAGCATAGCACATTAAAGATACACTTATTTATTGTGAATGACATTTATGGAGATAAATCTCATTCTGTAAAAACATATTTATCTTACCCAATATATATCAAATACTTAAAAGGTCCTGCAACCTAATTTCGCTTGTCTCCTCCTACATTATCCAGTACAGATTTAAGTTTAAAAAACACTTGCTATTGAAGTAACTTTAAAATGCTGGCTAGGGGCGCCTGGGTGGCGCAGTCGGTTAAGCGTCCGACTTCAGCCAGGTCACGATCTCACGGTCTGTGAGTTCGAGCCCCGCGTCAGGCTCTGGGCTGATGGCTCGGAGCCTGGAGCCTGTTTCCGATTCTGTGTCTCCCTCTCTCTCTGCCCCTCCCCCGTTCATGCTCTGTCTCTCTCTGTCCCAAGAATAAAAATAAAAAACGTTGAAAAAAAAAATTTTAAAAAAAATAAATAAATAAATAAAAAAAGAAAAAGAAAAAAAAAAAAATGCTGGCTAACGCAAAGAACCATGAAGTCTAAATTTCATTCTCAAGATGCATAAGAATATCATACTGCTTGAATTTTACTATAGCTATATAGTTAAGTCTTCAAATTAGGCAGTGCAAGTTCTCCAACATTGTTCTTTTTCAAGACAGTTTGGCTTTTTTGGGTACTTTGCATTTCCACATAAGTTTGTAAATTTTTACAAAAACACCTCCTGGTATTTTCATTTGTATTGCATTAACTCTACTGCTTAATTTGGAGAGAATTTATCTCTTAATTTTAAGTCTTCTAATCCTTAAAGTTGGTTCATTTATTTGGATTCCTTTCCCTCAGCAAGTTTTACAGTTTGCAGTGTACAGATATTGTATATCTCTCATTAAATTTATCCATAAGAATTGTATTTTTATATTATTGAAAATGCACTTCGAAATTTCCCCTTCCATTTGTTGTGATTTTTGAATACTGACCATTTGCCCTGAGAAATTGTTAAATTCACTCATGAATTATAATTCTCTGTAAATTCCTTTAAATGTTTCTGTATATTTGTATCATCTTTAAATGTTTCTGTATATTTGTATCATCTTGTGATCACATCTTATTTATCTCATCCAATAAACACCTTTATCAGATACAGAAATAGTTCTTAACCTAATAGCTTGTTTCCTCCTGTAATGCATAATACTTAATTTCCTTGGGTTGAGAAAGTTTGCATCTGTTCCTAATGCACTGAATTTTGTGGGTTTTCCTTAAATCATGAATGGGTACTGAATGTAACCAAATGATTTTCTTCATCTATTAAGATGATCCTATGGTGAATTACACTGATTGATACTTAAATATTAAACCAACTTTGCATTCTTGGGATAAATCCTATCTAGTCATATTATAGTTTAAAATATTGCTGGATTTGATAGCCTAATTTTTTGTTGAGAATCTTACATCTATGTTCATGAGGAATACTCTCTATTTTTTTTCCAAACAATATTAATGTCTGATTTTGATAAGGTTTGCATGTTTCTTAAAATGAACTATAAGTATTATCTCTTCCTCTATTTTCTCAGCTTGTATGAGATGGGATTATTTCTTTCTTAAATGTGTCATGGATTTTACCACTGAAGTCATTTAACTCTAGGGTTTTCTTGGCAGTAAGATTGTTAGTTACAAATATAAAAAATGTTAAACATATAGGGCTAGTCAGAGATTCTTTCTCTTGTGTCTGTTTTGTAATTTGTTTCAAGAGATTTGAGAATTTCAACCAAGTTGTCAAATTTATTGGTGTAATGTTGTTCATAATAATCCTTTAATAGCTTCTTACTATCTGTAGGCTCTGTAGAGATGTCCCTTCTTTCATTCCCAGTATTGTTAATTTGTATTCTTTTTTTTTCATCAGTCTAGATAAGGGTTTACCAATTCTTAGATCTCTTAGAAGAATGAGCCATTGGTATAATTTTTCCCCCTTTGTCTATTTTCTGTTTCCTTGACTTCTACTCCCTATTGTTTCCTTCCTTTTACTTTGAGTTTTACTTTGTTCTTTCTATAGTTTAAGTTGAAAGGTTGGATCACTGTTTTTAAACCTTGTTCTTTTCTAACATAAGCATTTAAGACTACAGTATTTCTTCTAACCACTACTTTAATTTTATAAATTCTGATGTGTTTTCATTTTAATTAGGTTCAAAACATCTTCAAATTTCACCTGTTAGTTTCTTTTTGACCTGAGTTGTCTAGAAGTAATCTCTAAATATTTGCTGACTTTCCAGATATGTTTTTGTTAATTTTAAATTTAATTCTGCTATGTTCAGAAAATATACCCTGTATGATTTGAATCCTTTGAAATTTATGTTGACTTATTTCATGGCCTAGCATATGAAATTTTTTGTAAATGTTCCTTTTGCATTTAAAGAGAACATAGCTAGTGGGGGAGCTAAGATGACAGCATAGTAGGAGGACCTTAAGCTTGTCTCGTCCCTCGAATACAACTAGATAACTATCAAATCATTCCGAATACCCAAGAAATCGACCTGAGGACTGACAGAACAAACTGCACAATAGAGGGAGAAATGAAGCCACATTGAGGAAGGAAGAAAGATAGGAAGTACAGAAACATGGTTTGGGGGAGAAAGCAATTGCTGGTGCTACAGAGAGAAGGGAGCCCTGGTCCTGGAGCAAGGCAAGAGAGGGTGGAGCATACAGGGATACACACAAGGAGAACACTGGAGCCACTGGCTGAGAAAACGAGAGGGGCTGATTTTCATGAGTTTTGCAAGTTAGCAGGGCTCAAAGACCAGAGTTTTAAAGGTCTGCAGGCTTGGCTGGGAGAGACCCCTGAAAGCACTGCCATAAACCTGGAAAGAAGGCAAACAACCCCAGGGTAGAAGACACGATCTACAGATCACTTAAGGCACAGGGGGAGAAACTATTCGTTCTTCTAGGAGTGCATCTGTGGGAGGGGGCATTCAGAGAGATGCCTCTCTGGGGACAAAACAGCTGGCAGGTGCCATTTCCTTCCCCTGCCCCTCATATAGGCACAGAGACACCTGCTAAGGGCAGCTAAATCAGACACTGGCTGTTTAGCCTGCTTTGCTCCTAATCCCATATCCCTGTGCTCTGTGCACAACTGCCCTTCTAAGTCAAACCTGTACCTATCCCAGCACAGTGAAACTCTACCTCAAAAGACCAGCACAGGCCCCTGCCACAGCACATCCCTGAAGTCTGATGTTTCAAAAGTCAGCAGGCTTGGCTGGGATAGATCCCAAAGTGCACTGCACTTGTCTAGGCAGGCAAGCAACCCGAGACAGACAGCATGAAAAACATCTGGGAAAAACAAGGGGAAATTGTTTGTCCTTGAGAGTGCTTCCCCGAGAGCACAGCAAGTGCAGGAGAGGGGTCTCCAGGGACAAAGGAGCTGGCTGGTACCATTTCCCTTTCCCTCCCCCCACTTAGCATAAGCACAGAACAACCTATAGTAAACAGCACAGCACCAACTCTGGCTGCCTAACCTGCTTACACCAACACCCGCCCGGTACCAGCAGAGTGGGCCCATTCCCCAAAGATCAGCACAAACCCGACACATATGAGGTCTACCAACCAGAGAATTCTGCAAGGCTTCAGTACTTGTGGAAGTAGTATCAGGTCTGATTCAATAAACAGATCAGAACACACCTAGTTAAAACTCACCACACTCTGGCCAAGGTCCAAAAACTGCCCACTGCAAGCAAGGAGAGCCTCTGTAGACCACTGGCCTGAAGGATAGAGCAGCCAAAACACAGCAGCAGTATGCAGGCAGCACACACCAGAAACATTCCCTGAAGCGCCAGGCCCTGCACGCTAAATGACCTCTCCCCCATAAAGCCATTACTCTCACGAGCAGGAAAAACAACAGGCTTTTCCAACACAGAGAAGACCGAGACTTAGACAAAATGCCAAGATGGAGGAAATCATACCAAAGGAAAGAACAAGAAAAGATCGCATGGTCAGAGATCTAATCAAAACAGACATAAGTAGTATGCCTGATGGAGACCTTAAAGTAATGATCATAAGGACATTCACTGGCTTAAGAAAAGCATAGAAGACATCAGAGTGACCCTGGCTGCTAAGATAAAAGAATTAAAAAAACAATCAGAAGTGAAAACGGCAATAACTGAAATTTGAAACAGACTGGATAATACTAATCCACAAGAATAGAAGCAGAGGAATGAATAAGTGATATAGAAGACAGAATAACAGAAAATAATGAAGCTGAACAAAAGAGAGAAAGAATTATGGATCACAAGAATAGACTTCGGGAACTCCATTACTCCATTAAATGTAGTAACATTTGTATCATAGGAGTTCCAGAAGGAGAGGGAGAGGGAGGGAGGGAGGGAGAGAGAGGGAGAGAGGGAGAGAGAGAGAGAGAGAGAGAGAGAGAGAGAGAGAGAGAGAGAGAAAGGAGATTTATTTAAGGAAATATAGCTGAAAACTTCCCTAATCTGGGGAAGGAAACACACATCCAAATCCAGGAGGCACAGGGAACTCCCATTAAAATCAGGCAAACATCAAGACATACTGTAGTTAAATTTGCAAAAATAGTGATAAAGAAAAAGTCCTAAAAGCAGCAAGACAGAAGAAGTCCCTAACTTTACACGGGAAAAGCCATAAAGCTAGCTGCAGACCTCTCCACAGAAACTTGGCAGGCCAGATGGGAGTGGTATAATTTATTCAATGTGCTGAATGGGAAAAATCTGTAGCCAAGAATACTCTACCCAGCGAGGCTATCATTCACAACAGAAGGAGAGACAAAGGATTGCCCAAATAAAAACTAAAGGAGTCCATGACCACTAACTCAGCGCTGCAAGAAATTTAATTAAAAGGGATTCTTTGAGTGGGAAGGAAAGAACAAGAGTGACAAAGGAAGAGAAAATCTCCAGAAATCACAACAAAACAAGTAATAAAATGGCACTAAATACGTATCTATCAATAGTTACTCTGAATGTAAGTGGATTGAACACTTCAATCAAAAGATAGAGGGTGTCAGAATGGATAAAAACCTAAGACCCAGCTATATGCTGCCTACAAGAGACTCATTTTAGACCAAAAGACACCCACAGATTGAAAGTGAGGGGATGCAGAAATATTTATCATGCAAAGGAAGTCAAAAGAAAGACACTGTAGCAATACTTACATCAGACAAGCTAGATTTTATTATATTTTTAATTTAAATTTTAGTTAACATACAGTACAATATTGGATTCAGGAGCAGAATTCAGTGATTCATTACTTATATACAACACTTAGTCCTCATCAAAACAAGTGACGTTCTTAGTACCCATCACTCATCTAGCCCATCTCCCACCGACCTCCCTCCACCAACCCAGTTTGTTCTCTATCATTAAGAGTCTCTTGTAGTTTGTTACCCTTTCTTCTCTTTTTCCACCCCCCTACCCATATGTTCATTTGTTTTGTTTCTTAAATTCCACATATGAATGAAATCATATGGAATTTGTCTTTCTCTGACTGACTTATTTCCCTCAGCATAATACATTCTAACTCCACCCACGTCACTGCAAATGGCAAGATTTCATTCCTGTTGATGGCTTAGTAATATTCCAGGGTGTGTGTATGTGTGTCTGTGTGTATACACCATATCTTCTTTATCCATTTATCAGTTGATGGACATTTAGGCTCTCTCCATAGTTTGGCCATTGCTGATAATGCTTCTATAAACATTGGGGTGAACGTACCCCTTCAAATCTGTATTTTTGTATCCTTTGGGAAAATACCTAACAGTGCAATTGCTGGATCGTACGGTAGTTCTATTTTTACTTGTTTTGAGGAACTTCCATACTGTTCCCGAGAGTGGCTGCACAGTTTCACACAAGCCAGATTTTAAACCAAAGACTGTAATAAGAGATGAAGAAGGATACTATATCATAATAAAGGAGATTATCCAACAAAAAGATCTAATAACTATAAATATTTATGCCTTCAATACTGGAGTACCCAAATATATAAAACAATAACAAACATAAAAGAACTCAAGATAATAATACAATAATACTAGGGGACTTTAACACCCCACTTACATCAACGGACAGATCATCTAGGCAGAAAAGCAACAAGGAAACAATGATTTTGAATGACACACAGATATAAAGAACTCACCAAACTTCACATCCGAAAAACAAATACTCCAATGAAGAAATGGGCAGAAGACATGAATAGACACTTTTCTAAAGAAGACATCCAGATGGCCAACAGACACATGAAAAGATGCTCAACATCACTCATCATCCAGGAAATACAAATCAAAGCCACACTGAGATACCACCTCACACTGGTCAGAGTGGCTAAAATGAACAAATCAGGAGACTATAGATGCTGGAGAGGATGTGGAGAGATGGAAACCCTCTTGCACCGTTGGTGGGAATGCAAACTGGTGCAGCAACTCTGGAAAACAGTGTGGAGGTTCCTCAAAAAATTAAAAATAGATCTGCCCTATGACCCAGCAATAGCACTGCTAAGAATTTACCCAAGGGATACAGGAGTGCTGATGCATAGGGGCACTTGCACCCCAATGTTTATAGCAGCACTTTCAACAATAGCCAAATTGTGGAAAGAGCCTAAATGTCCATCAACTGATGAATGAATAAAGAAGATGTGGTTTATATATACAATGGAATACTACCTGGCAATGAGAAAGAATGAAATCTGGCCATTTGTAGCAATGTGCATGGAAATGGAGAGTATGATGCTAAGTGAAATAAGTCAGGCAGAAAAAGACAGATATCATATGTTTTCACTCATATGTGGATCCTGAGAAACTTAACAGAAGTCCATGGGGGAGAGGAAGGGGGGGAAAATGTTAAAGAGAGGGAAGGGGGCAAGCCATAAGAGACTCTTAAATACTGAGAACAAACAGGGTTGATGGGGGGTGGGGGAGAGGGGAAAGTGGGTGATGGGCATTGAGGAGGGCATCTGTTGGGATGAGCCCTGGGTGTTGTATGGAAACCAATTTGACAATAAATTATATTTAATATAAAAAAAGGCAAAAAATAAAATATTTACTGAGTCAAAAAAATAAATAAAATAAAATTAGGTTTAGTAAACATAAAAAAAAAATGAATGACACACTGAACCAGATGAACTTAACAGATATATTCAGAATATTTCATCCTAACACAGCAGAATAAACATTCTTTTCAAGTGCACATGGGACACTCTCCAGAATAGATCATATATTAGGTCACTAATCAGGCCTCAACAAGCACAAAAAGACAAATCATACCATGCATATTTTCTGACCACAATGCTATGAAACTGGAAGTAAACCACAACAAAAAATTTGGAAAGACCACAAATACATGGAGGTTAAACAACATGCTACTAAAGAATGAATGGGTCGGGGCGCCTGGGTGGCGCAGTCGGTTAAGCGTCCGACTTCAGCCAGGTCACGATCTCGCGGTCCGTGAGTTCGAGCCCCGCGTCAGGCTCTGGGCTGATGGCTCGGAGCCTGGAGCCTGTTTCCGATTCTGTGTCTCCCTCTCTCTCTGCCCCTCCCCCGTTCATGCTCTGTCTCTCTCTGTCCCAAAAATAAATAAAAAACGTTGAAAAAAATTAAAAAAAAAAAAAAAAAAAAAAAAAGAATGAATGGGTCAAACAGGAAATCAAAGAAGAAATTTTAAAAATAGAAACAAATGAAAATGAGAACATAACGGTCTGAAACCTTTGTGATGAAGCAAAAGCATCACAAAGAGGAAAGTATATATCAACACAGGCCTACCTCAAGTTGCAAGAAAAATCTCAAATAAACAACCTAACTTTATACCTAAAGGAGGTTGAAAGAGATAAACGAAGGCTAAAGAGAGAAGGGAAATAGTAAAGATGAGAGCAGAAATAAATGACACAGGAACTAAAAAATGATAGAACAGATTAATGAAACTGGGAGCTGGTTCTGTGAAAAAATTAATAAAATTGATAAATCTCTAGCAGACTTATCAAAAAGAAAAGAAAAAGGACCCCAATAAATAAAATTATGACTGAGAGAGATCACAAACAACACTACAAAAATACAACAATTATAAGAGAATATTATGGAAAAGTATACCCTAACAAATTGGACAACCTAGAAGAAATGGATAAACTCCTAGAAAATATAAATTACCAAAACTGAAAAAGTAATAAAAAACTTGAACAGTCTGATAACCAGTAAAGAAAGTGAATCAGTAATCAAAAAACTCCCAACAAACAAAAGTTCAGGAATAGATGACTTCACAGGCAAATTCTATCAAACATTTAAAGAAGAGGTAATACCCATTTTTCTCAAACAGTTCCAAAAAAAAAAAGAAATGGAAGGAAATCTTCCAAACTCATTCCAAAACCAGAAAGACTCCACTAAAAAAGAGAAAACTACAGGCCAATATCCCTGATGAACATGGATGCAAAAATTCTCAACAAAATACTAGGAAATTGAATCCAACAGTACATTAAAAGAATCATTCACCATGATCAAGTAGGATTTATTCCTGGGCTGCAAGGGTGGTTCAATAGTCACAAATCAGTAAATATGAAACACCACATAATAAAATGAGACAAACCATATGATCCTTTCACTAGATTCAGAAAAAGCATTTGACAAAGTACAACGTCCATTCATGTAAAACCCCTCAACATAATAAAAGCCATATACAAAAAACCCACAACTAGTATCATCCTCAATGGGGGAAAACTGAGAGCTTTTTCTCTTCAGTCAGAAACAAGACAGGGATGTCCACACTCACCATTGTTATTTAACATAGTACTGGAAGTCCTAGCCTCAGCATTCAGACAACAAAAAGAAATAAAAGGCATCCAAATCAGCAAGAAAGAAGTCAAATTTTCACTATTTGCAGACAACATACTTTACGTAGAAAACCCAAAGATTCCAGCAAAAAACTGCTAGAGCTGATACACAAATTCAGTAAAGTTGCAGGATACAAAAACAACATACAGAAATCTGTTGCATTTCTATACATCAATAATGAAGCAGCAGCACGGGGCACCTGGGTGGCTCAGTCGGTTAAGCGACCGACTTCGGTTCAGGTCATGATCTCACAGTCTGTGGGTTTGAGCCCCGCATCGGGCTCTGTGCTGACAGCTCAGAGCCTGGAGCCTGCTTCCGATTCTGTGTCTCCCTCTCTCTGCCCCTCCCCTGCTCATGCTCTGTCTCTCTCTGTCGCAAAAATAAATAAAAACATTATAAAAAAAAATTAAAAAAAAAATAATAATAATAATGAAGCAGCAGAAAGAAAAATCAAGGAATCAATCCCATTTACAACTGCACCAAACACCGTAAGATAACCAGGAATAAACCTAACTAAAGAAGGATAATGTACTCTGAAAACTATAAAACACTGATGAAAAGAATTGAAGATGAACAAAAAAACATAAAATATTCCATGCTCATGGATTGGAAGAACAAATATTGTTAAAATGTCTATACTACCCAAAGCAATCTACACATTTAATACAATCCCTATCAACATACCCCCAGCATTTTTGACAGCTAGAACAATCCTAAAATTTGTATGGAACCACAAAACACTCAAACAGCCAAAGCAAACTTGAAAAAGAAAAGAAAAGCTGGGGGCATCATAATTCCAGACTTCAAGCTATATCACAAACTGTAGTCATTAAGACAGTACTGGCACAAAAACAGACACATAGATCAAAGCAACAGAATAGATAACCCAGAAATGGACCTACAACTATATGGCCAACTAATCTTCAAGAAGGCAGAAAAAGGGGCGCCTGGGTGGCTCAGTTGGTTAAGCGTCTGACTTCAGCTCAGGTCATGATGTCACAGTTCGTGAGTTCGAGCCCCGTGTCGGGTTCTGACAGCTTGTGCTCTGTCTCTCTCTCTCTCTCTCTCTCAAAAATAAATAAACATTAAAAAAAAATTTTTTTTAAGGCAGAAAAAGTATCTAATGTAAAAAAGATAGTCTCTTCAACAAATAGTGTTCGGAAACCTGGATAGCAACATGCAAAAGAGTGATACTGGACCTCTTTCTTTCTTTCTAAATTTTTTCAATGTTTATTTACTTCTGAGAGAGACAGACAGACAGAATGTGAGCAGGGGAGGTACAGAGAGAGAGGGAGACACAGAATCTGAAGCAGGCTCCAGGCTCTGAGCTGTCAGCACAGAGCCTGATGCAGGGCTTGAACTCACAGACTGCGAGTCATGACCTGAGCCAAAGTCAGACACTTAACTAACTGGGCCACCCAGGTGCCCCTGGACCACTGTTTTATACCATACACAAAAATAAATTCAAAATGGATAAAAGACCTAACATAAGACAGGAAGCCATCAAATTCCTAGAGGAAAACATAGATTGTAACCTCTTGGACATCAGCCATAACAACTTCATACTAGATAGATCTCCTGAGGCAAGGGAACAAAAGCAAAAATAAACTAGGTATCACTTCACAGCAATCAGAATGGCTAAAATTAACAACACAGGAAACAGTGTTAGCGAGGATGTGGAGAAAGGGGAATCCATTTCCACTGTTGCTGGGAATGCAAACTGGTGCAAGCCACTCTGGAAAACAGTATGGAGACTCCTCGAAAAGTTAAAAATATGGCCACAGCAACTTCTTACTCAACACATCTCCAGAGGCAAGGGAAACAAAAGCAAAAATGAACTATTGGGACTTCATCAAAATAAAAAGCTTCTGCACGGCGAAGGAAACAATCAGCAAAACTAAAAGGCAACTGACGGAATGGGAGAAGATATTTGCAAACAACATATCAGATTAAGGGTTAGTATCCAAAATCTATAAAGAACTTATCAAACTCAACACCCAAAAAACAAATAATCCACTGAAGAAATGGGCAAAAGACATGAATAGACACTTGTCCAAAGAAGACATCCAGATGGCCAACCGACACATGAAAACATGGTCAACATCACTCATCATCAGGGAAATACAAATCAAAACCACAATGAGATACCACCTTACACCTGTCAGAATGGCTAACATTAACAACTCAGGCAACAACAGATGTTGGCAAGGATGCGGAGAAAGAGGATCTCTTTTGCATTGCTGGTGGGAATGCAAGCTGGTGCGAATGCAAGCTGGTTCAGCCACTCTGGGAAACAGTATGGAGGTTCCTTAAAAAATTAAAAATAGAACTACCCTATGACCCAGCAATTGCACTACTAGGTATTTATCCAAGGGATACAGGTGTGCTGTTTCGAAGGGACACGTGCACCCCAACGTTTATAGCAGCATTATCAACAATAGCCAAAGTATGGAAAGAGCCCAAATGTCCATTGATGGATGAATGGATAAAGAAGATGTGGTATATATATATATATATACAATGGAGTATTACTCGACAATCAAAAAGAATGAAATCTTGCTATTTGCAACTATGTGGATAGAACTAGAGGGTATTATGCTAAGCAAAATTAGTCAGAGAAAGACAAATATCATATGACTTCCTTCACTCATGTGCAGATTTTAAGACACAGAACAGATGAACACAAGGGAAGGGAAGCAAAAATAATATAAAAACAGGGAGGGGGACAAAACATAAGAGACCCTTAAATAAGGAGAACAAACACAGGGTTACTGGAGGGGTTGTGGGAGGGGGATGGGCTAAATGAGTAAAAAAGGTGTCAAGGAATCTATCCCTGAAATCACTGTTGCACTATATGCTAACTAACTTGGATGTAAATTAAAAAAATAAAATTAAAAAAAAATTTTTTTAAATAGACATATTATGGTGGATATCCAGGTAGTTGAAGACTGTGTAGTAATCAACTCCAAATTCCACCTCCCTCAAATGATATAAAATAAATTCACAACTACAGTGGACTGTTTAAATGGAAAAAAAAAAGTTAAAAATAGAACTACCCTACAATATAACAATTGCACTACTAGGTATTTACCCAAGGGATAAAAAATACTGACTCTAAGGGGCACATGCACCCCAATGTTTATAGCAGCATTATAAATAACAAAATTATAGAAAGAGCCTAAATGTCCATTGACTGATAAGCGAATAGAGAACATGTGGTATATATATGTGTATGTATGTACACACACACACACACACACACACACACACACACACACCACAGTGGAGTATTATTTAGCCATTAAAAAAGAACAAAATCTTTCCATTTTGGGGCACCTGGTGGCTCAGTCAGTCGGGCATCCAACTTCAGCTCAGGTCATGATCTCACGGTCCATGGGTTCAAGCTCCATGTCGGGCTCTGTGCTGACAGCTCGGAGCCTGGAGCCTGCTTTAGATTCTGTGTCTCCCTCTCTCTCTGCCTCTCCCCTGCCTGCACTGTCTCTTTCTCTCAAAAATAAATAAATGTTAAAAAAAAATTTTTTTTTAAATCTTTCCATTTGAAACAACATGGACGGAGCTAGAGAGTTATTATGCTAAGTGAAGTAAGTCAGAGAAGGACTAATGCCATATGATTTCACTCATACATGGAATTTAAGAAACAAAACAAATGGGGGTGCCTGTGTGGCTCAGTTGGTTAAACATCGGCTCGATTTTTGGCCATAGTCATGATCTCGCAGTTCTGTGAGACCGAACCTCAAGTCGGGCTCCGCACCGTCAGCTTGGGATTCTCTCTCTCCCTCCCACTGCTCACATGAACATGAGCCTTCTTTCTCAAAATAAATAAACATTAAAAAAAAAAGAAAAAACAAATAAACATAAGGGAGGTGAATAGGTCGAATAGGTGATGGGTACTAAGGAGGGCACTTGCTGTGGATGAGAACTCGTGTTGTATGTAAGTGATGAATTGTCAAATTCTACACCTGAAATTACTATTACACTGTATGTTAACTAACTTGAATTTAAATACAAATGCGAGGAAGAAAATTTTAAAAGCAAAAAAACAAATTAAAAAAATAAAGGTAACAAGTTTCTACAGTCGTTGGATGTAGTATACTATAAATTTCAACAGGTTAAGCTGGTTAATACTGTTCAAATCTTCCATACCTTACTGATTTTGTCTATTTTATGAATTATGGAGATAAGATTGCTGAAATTACCAAATCTAATAATGGATTTACCTATTTCTTTCTCTGTGTTGTTAGTTTCTGCTTCATGAATTTAGAAACTTTGTTATTAGGTACATACTCACTTGAGATTGTTTTGCCTTCTTGATGAACTCTATCATTGTAAAATGTCCTTTAACTCTAATATCTTTTGTCCTAGAATCTATTTAATTGATATTAAGACAGGCATGCCAGCTTTCCAATGATCTGTGTACGTATATTTTTTCCCATTCTTTTAAAAGAAATCTATCAGGATCTTTCCATTTAAAGTGGCTTTTACTTTCTGGTAGATAGATTAGCATATAATTGGGTTGGTCTTGCCTTTCTTATACAGTCTGACAATGTCTTCCTTTTAACTGGAGTGATTAATCCATCTGTAATAAATGTAATTATTGATATAGTTGGGTTTAACTCTATCATTTTGTCATTCGTTTCTTGTCTCCTATTTGTCCCAGCTTATTTCTTTCTTCTTTCCTTCTATTTCTTCTCCATTTACTCTTTACTCTTTTGCTATATCTCCCTTTTGTTGCTGGTATTCTAGAAATTACAATATGCAACCATATTGGTCTACTCTGAATTAATATTATACCACTTACTTAATGCAAAGGAATAATTCTATACATTCCTCTCCCCATCCTTTTCACCATTATTATATATTTTTCTTCTAAATAAGTTATAAACCTCATACTATGGGTTTTTTTTTTTGCTGTAAACAAATTGTTAACCTTTTTATTTTGAACAAATTAAAGAAATGTTGCAAAAATAGCACAAGAGAGTTCTCCTATGCCTCTCATCCAACTTCATTTATTATTAACATTTACATAGCCATAGGACAATTATCAAAACAAAGAAATTAACGTTGGTGGGATGCCTGGATGGCTCAGTCAGGTAAGCGTCCTATTGGTTTCAGCTCAGGTTTTGATGTCACAGTTAATGAGTTCTATCCTCACATCAGGCTCTGCACTGATGGTGTAGAGCCTGCTTGAAATTGTATCTCTTGTCTCTGACCCTCCCCTGCCATGCATGCTTTCTCTCTCTCTCTCTCTCTCTCTCTCTCTCACAATAAATAAAACTTAAAAAAAATTAACATTTTAACTTCAGCTCAACTGTTATTAGCTAAACTGTAGACCTAATATAAATTTCATCCATTTTCTCACAAATGTACTTTTTTCTATTTCAGGATTTCATCCAACATCCTACCTCGCATTGTTATTTCTCCTTAGTTTCCTCTAACCTGTGATAGTTCTTCAGTGTTCACTTTTTTATGATTGTGATACTTTTAAACAGTACTGATTATTTTGTAGTATGACTCTCAATTTGGGTTTTCCTGACGTTTTCTCATGATTAACGTGAGGTTGACAATGCCACAGAAATTATGCTGCAGCCTTCTCAATGCATCACGTCAAGGAGATTTATATCAATATGTCTTATTACACATGTCAAGGAGGTTTCTATCAATATGTGTTATTACTGGTGATGTTAATTTTGGTTAAGATGGTATCTGCCAGGTTTCTCCACTGTAAAGTTATTCTTCCCCTTTGTAGTTAATGAATATTTCAGAAAAGATTCTTTGAGATCATGTAAATATCCTTTTTCTCCTCAAACTTTCACCCATTAATTAGCATTCATCTTGTCTACAGCAAGTATTACTGTACTGTTCACCTAATGCTAATCTTTTATTTCCCTTTGTCTACTAATGACAAACTGCCAGTTTTTATAACTCTGAAGATATCTTTATTTTGCCCTCACTTTTGAATGATATTTTTGCTGGGTATGCAATTTTAGGTTGAAGAGCACCCTTCCTAACCTCATCTCCAAGATCTTTAAGATGTTATCCTGTTGTTTTTTGGCTTTCACTATTTCTTATGTAAAAGCACTGGTAATTTTTACTCTGTATGTTTACTCTGTATGTTAGGTAAAGGATCTTTTTCTTTGGGCTGTTTTTAAGATTTTTCTCTTTACTTTAGTTTTCAACAATTTGACTATGATACATATAAGTGTGATTTTGTATTTCTCCTGCTTAACACTCACTGATCTTCTTGGACCTGTGGGTTGAAATTTTTTAATCAAAATTGACCAACTGGGGACCATTAGTTCTTTAAATATTTTTTCCTTTCCAATTTCTTTCTCTTCTAGAGTTCCAATTATATCAATCTTAGATTACTTAGTATTGCCCCACAGGTTCCTGAGGCTCTTTTTCATTCTTTTGTCCGGTGTTTCATTTTGGGATAGTTTCTATTGTCGTACCTTCAAATTCAATGATCTCTTATTCTATAGTATTCAATCAGCTTAAAGCCTATGTACTGAATTTTTCATTTCTGGTATGTATTGCTTCAGTTCTATATTTTCCTTTTTGTTCTTCTTTTTTAATAGTTTCCATGTCTTTGCTGAGACTCCTCATCTGTTCTCTTGTTATACATACTTACCTTACCTTATTTAACCCCTTACCCTTGAGTATTTTTTTTTTTCTTTTTTAATTTTTTTTTTTCAACATTTTTTATTTATTTTTGGGACAGAGAGAGACAGAGCATGAACGGGGGAGGGGCAGAGAGAGAGGGAGACACAGAATCGGAAACAGGCTCCAAGCCATCAGCCCAGAGCCTGATGCGGGGCTCGAACTCACGGACCGCGAGATCGTGACCTGGCTGAAGTCAGATCGTGACCTGGCTGAAGTCGGACGCTTAACCGACTGCGCCACCCAGGCGCCCCACCCTTGAGTATTTTTGAGGCTTCTATTTAAGCATTAAGGTGGATCCTAGAATAGCTCTTATTTTAGACCTAGAATATAGAATAGTCTTATGCCTAAATAGCATCCTTTCTGGGATTTCAACAATGCCCAGAGTGTTCAAATAGATCTTCCTGCTCCAGCTGATCAGAACTCCTATTTCCTAGCACCATGTGACCTCTGGAATCTCAATTCAGGTCATAATTCCTCCAGTAGCTTTTTTTTTTTTTTGCCAGGAGTTTCATTGTGGCATACTATGGGAGGCAGTGGCTCCACCTCAGTAGGCAGTAGTATTTTATCCCTGACATTGTTTAGAAGTGTTGGCACAGAATGATTTTTAGACTGTTTTACCACTCTTTCAAATTTCTCTAAAAATATATATTGCTCCTTATTCCTTGAACTTGAGGTAGATACATCCCATCACTTCCTCCTCGGTATGCCATTGCCCTGTAGCTTCTTGCCCTGTGCATATTCAGCACTGCATTCAAAGTTGAAAAATGCAAATTTCTAGAGCTTCTATTTCTGCCTGACTCTCTTCTTTCTAATACCATGCCCACAGATTTAACCACTCCAGTAGCCCCAAATTCCAATCTCTGCCTTCTTCAGTTCAATTATATAAATGTGCTCTGCTTGATCTTTACCCACTTGTCCCATGGTCTGGGAAATGCTTTCAGGCAGAAAATCAGGGCAATCATGAAGCTCACCTCACATGTTTTCCTTCTTTCAGGGATCAAGGTCCTTGGCCAACACTTAAAAACATGTATTTCAATATTTTGGCTAGCTTTATAGTTGCTTACATACGGAAGTGGTCTACCCTAGTACAAGTTATTCATAACTAGAAGCAGAAATCCATACTAATGATCTTTAGGAAACTCAATGCACTTCTGATTTATAAGGTTAAAAAAATTTTTTTTCCCCTTAAATTCACAAGAGACATTTCTTATAAATTCAATTTATTTTTTTTTCTCTTATTTTTTTTTTTAGTTTATTTATTTATTTTGAGAGAGACAGAGAGCCCAAGCGGGGAAGGGACAGAGAGAGAGAGGGGGACAGAGGATCCGAAGCTGGCTCTGTGCTAACAGCAGAGAACCTGATGTGGGGCTCGAACTCAAAGACCGTGAGATCATGACCTGAGCCAAAGTCGGACGCTCAACTGACTGAGCCACCCAGGCACCCCTTATAAATCCAATTCAAATTTCAAAACCACGGAGTTCAAAATAAGACTCCCACCAAAACAAAAAACAAAACTTTGTGCCATCTGTAACTTCCATATAAACAAATACATGATTTAAAATATGCTGAATGTCTTAAAAAAAAGATGTTAATAGGTGATCACTATTGATTTGCATGCTTATCTCCTACCTTATAGAGTTTGAGAATTGTTTTAATGCATTCATGTACAAACTTGGTCTGTTTCTGAAGACTTCCACCATACAGTGCCACCAGTTCTTCATTGAAATTCACACTAAAGAAGTCAAAGTGGTATTTGAAGTCAATGTCTTCTGCTTTTCTAAGTGCAATAGAGCCAACAGAGCGGACTGCAGAGGAAAATACAATGTGCACATTAAACAAAATTTTTAACGTTTTATTTATTTCTGAGAGAGACAGCACGAGTGGGGGAAGGACAGAGAGAGAGGGAGACACAGAATCTGAAGCAGGCTCCAGGCTCTGAGTTGTCAGCACAGAGCCCAACGTGAAGCTTGAACCAATGAACCATGAGATCATGACCTGAGCCAAAGTCGGACACTTAGCTGACTGAGCCACCCAGGTGCCCCAAACAAAATTTTGAAAAGTTGCTTCAAAGGCTCTTAACAAATAACTTTATCCCACACTCCCAAGTATAAACAACCTACTTCAGGGTGACATCCTTCAACAGTATCAATTCAGAAGAACAAACCATTGTTTGTGCCCTGTATGTCTTGTGCCCTAAATGTTTTTTAAATTTAAGTTAAATAGAAAGTAAACAGGTCATTCATTCTTTACCTGCTTCCACTTCAATAGGGACAACAGCTAAAAGGGAGGGGAAGAATTCTTTGAAGAGTAAGAAATGTTAGTCATCTGTATGAGTCATGCTTGAGGATTTTAAGAATGAGAAAATCCCTACAAGAAATAATATGCTCCTCACTTGGTTCAGATACCTATGCTTGATTTGTCTTTTTCTTACACATGACATCCAATCCATCAGTAAATCTTATCATACTCTACTTTCCAAACATATCCCCCAATCAACAATTCTCATCATTTCCACTACTGTCTTCCTAATGTAAGCACCATCATCTCTTGCCTTAACTACTCTAATAGTTTCCTCATTGGTCTACCTGCTTCCATCACTGTTTCAGGTTTTGTTCTGTTAACTCCACAGAATTTGTGAACTGACTGCCTTAACTGGCATTAAAAATTGCAGGGTATGGTTTAGCAAACAAAATACCTATGTGCCATTCCATTTTTTTAACATACGTAATTCACATACTATTCAACTCATTATGTAAAGTGTACAATTCAATGACTTTTAGTATATTCATCGAGTTCTAAAATCATTTCTCTAATCTAACATTAGACATTTTTAATTACCCCAAAAAGAAAACCCTGTACTCATTAGTAGTCACTTCTCATTCCTCTTCTCCTTCCAATTTCTGGAAACTACTGATTTACTTTCTGTCCCATGGACTTGCTTATTCTGGACATTTCTATAAGTGGGATCACATACGTGTTTTTTTTATGACTGGCTTCTTTCACTTATGTTTTTAAGATTTATCCACATTGCACCATGTAATTCATGTTATCAGTTAATTCATTCCTTTTTTATTATATAAGCTTCAGGTGTACAGTTTTATAATTCAACTCATGTATATACTACAAAGTGATCATCACCACAAACTTATTTACTATCCATCAACATACAGCTGGCTCCCTTCACTCATTTGACGCACTCCCAAACCCCAAGACTTACCTTGCTTATAACTTCCAGCATTACCAGGAAGAAAGAGAACTGGAATACCCGTCAAAGGGAGAATTTTGTGTTCTTCAGCATAGGATCCTTCTCCATAAAGATATAATTCATATGCAGGATAGCGTTTTGCCAGTTTCTTTGGAAGTTGTATTTTCTACAGCATAAAGAAAAAAAAAGCAATTTCACTTTAATTAGTTGTATTAATACAATTCAGCCTATTGTGTACATTTCTGTATTACACACATTTGAAACAGCATAGCATAAAAATACTACTAATGATAAAACTGCACTTAATGTTCCAAACAAATTTCACTTTTAGCTTATTCATACGTAGAATGCAGAATTAGTCTTGAATTATGTGAGTTTTGAACCATGCAGTTTTCAAGAACGCATAAAATGGAACCACCTGAAATTCTAATGAATGCAAATTACTCAAAGTAGCCACTGACTAAAGAAAAACACTGAGGTATGTCAGCAAGTTACATGTTAATATAATTGGAAATGCTCTTAATATAGTATCAGTATCAATTATACTTAGAAATGATAAAGGCTTTCCATTATCAAATCAATTCTTTTTTGCTATTTTAAACTATTTTGTCATGTCTCTCCTTTTTTTCAGGCCCAACTATATATTCCAGCTATTATATCATTCAAAACAAAGTAAGCTTGTTTTGTAATACAGCTTTCTGACCTCTCAACTTAATGTGCTTTGATCTGCAATGTGCTTAACACATTAATCTGAACCTTACAGCCATGTCTTGGTCAAGACATGTACACTTTTCTCACCATAAACATGCCAATGAATTAGCATCTGTTTCAGTTTTCATGGACCAGGTGTATGGTTTGTCAGCAAGCCTTAAACTACTCTGCAATTCATACTTTGTATAACAAATGAGCCAGTAATTCACGTAATTTTTTTTTTCCAACAAAACAGAAGTTAGGTCTTAATGTCATCCCCAAAACATAAGCATCTATAAATGTGATGGTAAAGTATAAGCTCTTCTTCTCTTCTTCTGCCCCTTTTTTGAGTATAGAACCATTAAAAATGAAATCAGTTACACTGAATAGATTTTAAGTAGACATCAATAGATTTAATGATCTAGCAGTGCTGTACATGTGCTTGATAAAAATTTTAACTACTGAATGAATTTTAAAGCCTATAAATGGTAATGACACTGAAAAACCTCACTGTTCTAAGAAGCAGAATTGTGATTATTCATGCACATTCAAGATTCTTTTAAAAATATTACCATAAACAATCTGTGTTAATAACACCTGAAAACATCTTTAGAGACTGTGCATTTATTGCTTAAAATATTAGCAATTTTATCTCTTCCAATACCCAAAATGCAGAAATACTAATCCCGCAATTCACTTTATATATATATGGGCTTCAACTCAAATTAGCCCCAATACTGACTATGCACAATGTATAATAAACTAAAATGATGCAATATTTTGATTAAGTATACATTAAGCAAAAAGGCAACGTGAGAGAAGAAGAAAACGTTAATCTAAACTTCTCCCAATTTAGTACATCTTTTGATATGACAGTACATGAATATTAGATCATTCTTTTTATTTTCTTTTTTCTTTTTTAATTTTTTTTTTTTTTTAACATTTATTTTTGAGACAGAGAGAGACAGAGCATGAACGGGGGAGGGTCAGAGAGAGAGAGAGAGACACACAGAATCTGAAACAGGCTCCAGGCTCTGAGCTGTCAGCACAGAGACCGACGTGGGGCTTGAAATCACGGACCGCGAGATCATGACCTGAGCCGAAGTTGGACGCTTAACCCACGGAGCCACCCAGGTGCCCCTAGATCATTCTTTTTAGTACATTAAGTTTTGAACTAGCTGAAACTTAACTCAGAAGAATAGGAAACTATCAATATATTGAAAAAGAAATATTTAATTCTCTAGAGATAGAAAAACAAGCAAAAGAATATATTTGATATATTTTATAATATGCTATTATGAAAGCAATTCTGTAATGAGAAAGCATACATTTAAAAAAATATGAATGCATACCAGATGAAGTAGAATAATTTATAAAGATGGAAAAAACAGGTAGAACAACAAAAAAAAAGTGGTAGTTGTAGGCAAATGGCAAAATTCCATTTCCAGAGTTCAAGTTGGGAGTGGCAGGAAGAGAAAGAAAGGGTTCTGACCAGATTGAAGACAGAAAATTATAGGCCTATGAAAAGGATGCTGATGAAGAAAAAGATGAGGGTCAAGGGATTTAAAAGAAAACTTCTATAGTAACAAGAGTCCCATATATTTTGAATTATTTTGCATATATTATTTTAAATGAGCACCCCTTCCCAAAAACAGACCTTCAATCAAAATAAATTACACTTATACTTAAATAACATGTCCACAATCCTGCCCCTGCTGTCCATCCCTTCTTGACTCTGCCTTAGTACAGGTCCTTCTAATCTCTAACCCCAAACTCTTTCAAAAGACAAAAATTCTAATAAGTTCGCAAGTACTAGAAAAATACCAATTCAAGAAACAAGTGTCTTTTTTTATGACACATATCTCTTACTTGTAAATCAAAACTGGAAAATTCAAATTTGAGCTCCATAATTAAGAAAAAAAGGAGAAAAAAGAGATTTTGATCAAAATGCAGTTTAAAAGATCTTACAAAGAGTTCTTGGCTCTTTGTTCATCCCACCCCTAAAAACTCCAGTTTAATAAAAACACCTAGGGACAACTGAATCTTTTAGACTGGTTGGTCTTTCTCCCTGTCATAACCTCCCTGCTACAATCCAGAGTCCATAGTGGTGTCAAGAAATACCTTGTTAAAACATACAACTTGTGTTTCCTGACTGCATTTATAAAGGCTTAAGACAGTGGTCCTCTAATATTTGGCTCCAATTATTCTTACCTTTCTTACAATTTACATATGCCATGTTTTAAAATTTATTTTTAATATGCTTCAAAATTCAAGATTCAATAGAATGTACATTGAAAAGGCTCTCTTCCACCACTAGTCCTTTAGCCACCTAGTAGTTTGCACCCAGAAGGCAATCAGTGTTAGCAGTTTATATACATACATACTGCTTATAGAATGTGTCCTGGTGCCTTCCCACTTTCACAAATGCTATTCTTTATTCCTGCAATTTTCTTTAAAAAAAATTTTTTTTAACATTTATTCATTTTTTGAGAGACAGAGTATAAGCGGAGGAAGGACAGAGAGAGAGGGAGACACAGAATACAAGAGCCCAACATGGGGCTCAAACTCACGAACAGTTAGATCATGACCTAAGCCAAAGTTGGATGCTTAACCAACTGAGCTACCCAGGCACCCCTATTCCTGCAATGTGAACTATATATGTGTATATATATATATATATATATATATATATATATACATATATATATACATATATATATATCCTCTAATTCACTACAACTTGGCTACAGCCTTTGACTACTGAAGATGAACTTGGACACTGTCTTCTGTGAAGAACCTCATATGCGCTCTTACAGTGAAACTATAACATTTAGCACATTTTAACTCTCCATTACATTCCTGTCTCCCCCACTGTACTATAAACACATAAAGGCAAAGTCTGATTCATCTCTAATTCCTTCTTACCCATACCTTGTATCTAGAATATACTGGACACAGAGTAGTTATTCAATAAATTATTTGCCAAACGAACATCACACTTAATAACAAAATGCTATCATTCGTATTTTCCAATATCAACATTTTCTTCAGATAGCAACTGCTAGGTCACTTATCTGAAGACGGTCAAATAAATTACTATATGGGAGAAAAACAACACAGATGTTTCTTCTTGAATTCTACAATTTGCCTAAAACTGTTTGCTACCAAATAAAAGCTGTGCCTTGCTATCATAATAAAGCAAGAAGCTTTAAGGGATAATGTGTATTTTGCCTGGTAGGTCTGTGAGATGTCCACTTAACTCTGAGTAAGTGAATCTACGAAAACCAAAGGTAGAAAATGAATGCTCAATTTTAAATTCAAAACTTCATTCTTACAAATAGGCTCAAATTCCTGTCCCACCTTTTATTTTTTAAATGAAGAATAAAATAGAGTGTGTTTCAACTATCTTTCATTTTTTCTAAAATTCAGCTAACAAATATGCAAACTAACAGTAAAAAAGAAGAAAAGTGTCAAGAAGCTGAAAAGCCAATGAATATGTCAACTTATATGCAGGTATCAACCTGTGAACAATTAGAAAGCTTACTATGAGATATAACTAGAAGTAAACAATACATATGATGGACGTATTTAGAATACTTTTATTCATTAAAAACCACTGGTTGTTTGTTTTTTTTTAATATGTGATGTATAATGTCTTCTTTTTTTTCTTTCTTTTTTTTTTTAATTTTTTTAACATTTATTTATCATTGAGAGAGAGACACAGAGCATGAGCGGGGGGGGGGCAGAGACACAGACGGGGAGACGGGGAGACACAGAATCTGAAGCAGGCTCCAGGCTCCGAGCTGTCAGCGCAGAGCCTGATGTGGGGCTCGAACTCACAAACCATGAGATCATGACCTGAGCCAAAGTCAGTCGCCTAACCAACTGAGCCACCCAGGCGCCCCAAAAACCACTGGTTCTTAATAGAACGATCTCAGTTATCCAGAAATCTCACTATATTCAAGATGACTCAATTATATAGACAGGCTTTAACTACATTTCTAAAATAACATGACCTGGTGTACACAATGTAAGGTACAAGAATCGAATATAATACTGTAGTGAATTGACACAGCCTCTTTTTACATCATAAAAATAAATATCTACTGAAAATGTGAATCAGAAACTCCTGCCACTGTAATTATTACTGTACTGACAAATAATATTAACAGTAACGGAATAGTAAAACCACAAAAAAGTAATTTGAATCAAAATAGCTAAATAGACTACTCAACAACAAAAAAACCCCAACAGCTCTTTTGCATTAGCTAATTTGCTGTCTTTCCAGTTAATTTTATGAGGCAAGAAATGCATCTGTGAGGTCCATATGCTTTGTTCCCAACACTAAGCAATTTCCACTACTGCAGATATTAAAGTAGCTTCAATAATTGTGGGCAATCTCAGAATAAATGGGAATTAGTTCTGTATTGTTACAGATAATTTTGTTTTAATCAAACTCTTCAGTGAAGTAGAAAACTAAAGTGACTATTGAGTTTCTCAATTATTACACCATAGAAAAATGAAAGATTATAAGGGCTCTATTTTCGGTTTAAAAAAAAACCCTTAAAAGCCCACGTATTTAACTATGTATAGACTCTGATAAACATAAATCGGCATATGTGCTTAGAAACTGAGACAACAGTAACACATTAATATCTTCTCCTTCAATAGCATCTGATATCAAGTTCTTCCACTCCTTTATAAGCACTGATGCAAAACCAAGATAAGGATCTCAAAGCAAATGAAATCTAAATTAGAATTTTGCCCACGGGAAAAGATGTCCTTCAACAATTTAAACCTTAGGTATTTTTACGATCTAAATAATAGCAGCATTAATCAAATAATATGCTAATCCACAATGCCCTGGGCAGAGGCAATCACGATCTGCATTCTACACCTTAAAAAAAAAACAAAAAACTGCTATGGTTTTAAAAAATATACGAAGAATGCGTTTTATCAGTAATGTATTATAGTACACATACTTTCTATGATGGGTTACCATTATAACATGTATTGCATAATTAGGAGATGCGTTTAGAAATAAAACAATCATTCGAGAGAAATTTTTTTGGACAGTTGTGTAATTTGTCACCACAGCTGGTCATGAATGAAATTCCAAATTCTCCTAAGCTGAACTGATGAAGCAGTTGTGATAGAAAATCTCAAAATGGAACGGAAGAGGTGGGGGACGGCGCGCGCGCTCTCGAGACAGAAGGGCCGGGTCTCTCCTAAATTGCAAACACAGCGAGAAAACAAAAACAACACTATGAAATAGATTTTGTATACAACTGCTAAGAGGCGACAAGCATAAACACAGGCTTGCATGCACACGCACGGGCCGGTAACCTACAAAACCGGAAGTTGCGCAAAACTTTACAGGACGGAACTCAACAGTTTTCCATTTAATTCCTCCCCAGGTTAGCCTTTCACACAGAGGTAAAGACCCTGGAGTCTCAAAAGCAGTCTTGGGATCTAGCCAACACAAACTCTGCAGAAGCTCAGTCCCTTTCCAGAAAAGCGAAAGCTGACGTGCAAATCACTGCGCGGGATGGTTAAGAATTAGGTGCGTGGAAAGCCAAGGAGGGTCCAGGGGCACCTGTTAAGGCAGGAACGCAGGGAAAATGGGGTTTAGGTTTAGGGAGAGGCGCTGAGTTTGCGTCTCTGGGAATGAGGCGGGGTGGGCCCGGGCAGTCAAAACAACCAGTGCCTGGGATTTGGGACCGGGATGGGGGCGGAAGACAGGGGAGCAACTATGGGGGGGGCGGGGAGGATGCTCAAGGAACCGTCTACCTAACACCCCACTTTAAGGGAGGACACAAAGGCGGGGTGCCCGGCTGGCTCGTGGGAGGAGCATAGACTCTTGATGTTGGGGTTATAAGTTCCAGACGCATATCGTGTGTAGAGATCCCCCAAAAGTAAAAATCTTAAAAAAAAAAAAAAAAAAAAAGAAACAAAAAAAGACGACACAAAGGGTAGGTGAGGTGAGCAGGAAGGGCGGGTGGTCGGCAGAGTATTCTGGGAGGAAAAAAAAAACAACAACAAAAACAGACGAGGTTGGCATACGGGTGCCACAGAGGCGCGGGGAGCCAAAGCAGGAGAAACCCACAGGAGGGGCCCGAGTCTCAGAGCGCCCAGGTGAGGAGAGAGCCGAACCTCACCTGATACTCCGGGTACTCAAACATATAGCTCATACTGCACTTGTTCTCCTCGAAGCCGAAGAAGACGTCCCACAGCCCCAGGGTCGCCATGAAGACCATAAGGGCATAAAACGCCACGTTCCAGAGATTGACTGAATGAAGAAACATGGTGCCGCCGCCGGCGCGCGGCCCCAAACCCCGACCAAGAGACGCGAAGAACGCCTAGCAGCCAGCGCCTGAGCGAAGCCCGGACAGCGAGCGCCTGCGCGGACGCCCAGCCTGCCCGCGCGCCCGCCCCACAGTGCGCCTGCGCGAAGTCGGCCTGCTGCGTCTCCCGCCGGGCTGCTTCTGGTAGAGAGAGGAGGCGGCGTTTGCGGCGCGAGCGCGAATCCAAGGGGAAAAAAGAAGGGATGAAAGCGGGGTGGGCAGGGCGAGAGACCGAAGGGAAAAAAGGGAGGGAACAATGAGAGGGAAAAGGAGGAAGGGGGCGCGAAAGGCTATGAGAGGCTGGCTGAGGGAATGAAGAGGAGGGCGCGGGAACCTAGGAGGCGAGGAGGGGGAAGGGCTGGCGGGGGGCGGGGGGTGGGAGGGCGTGGGTGTGTGGTGAGTTAACCTGGAGAGGGAGAGACGCTTACTGGTAGGGAGCTGACCCCGCGAGGGGAAGGGGACCGTCAGCTGTCACGTCGCAAACCTCTCTAGCCCTGCGCAATTTAAAAACCACATTCGCTTTTGAAATGCCTCAGGCCTCCGCAATTTCGGTTCTCCCAGTGGTGGTGGGGCACGTTCACAGCTCCCAGGACCAGTTAGCTAGAGAAGGGAACAAATGGTTTTTTCCCGCTCTTTGACCAGAGACCTTGGCCCAGTAGGGAACAGCACTTAAAAGCACCAGCACATAAATAACAGCCAGCAGGTCGACAAGATTCAGTTCTTGGTGTAAGATGAAAGCCTGAATCACAAAAAGCATTGCGAGTCTTTAGAAAACGGTATTAAAATTTCCATGAACACTGACGCTTCCAACAGTTGTCAGCGTGACCAGTTGGACGCTGTCTTGCCTTGCTCCCCAGGATCTTCACCTCTTCGGAATTCGGTTCCAAATTAATGTGAAGAGACAATTTCGCTCGAGCTTCCACTCAGACTCTCAAGTGACTTACTTCAAATTTAGAAGAATTTCAGTTTGGTTTTGCACAAAGAAGGGGGTGAAAAGCAGTTCAAAAACCATTCGTAATCATGAATAGTGACTTCATTACACTGGAATGTTATGCGAAGACACAGTATCACTCTTTAAAGTAGACCGAAGAACAGATGCGTGTGTGTGTGTGTGTGTGTGTGTGTGTGTGTGTGTGGCTAACTGCAAATTTTTCCCTAGAATTAATTTTGACACTAAATTTCATTTCACTTCATTTCAGTTTTGTGAGATGGAATTAGGGAGGAGTTAGTGTACAGGATGACAAATCATTTGGAAAACGATTTAAGTTATACATAAAATAGGTAATAAGTACAAAATACAATATAAATAATAAATACAAAATAGGTAATAAAGTCTGGGAGCTCAAGAGCATCACAGAATGTCTGCCCCTTGTTTCTTCTAGCATATCATGACCAGCACATACAAACCGAGGGTGAATCTACACTCTTTCTACCCCAGTGCCTCTTAATGTGGTATGAATCACTTGGAGATT
This sequence comes from Panthera onca, assembly GCF_046562875.1. Taxonomy (NCBI): domain Eukaryota; kingdom Metazoa; phylum Chordata; class Mammalia; order Carnivora; family Felidae; genus Panthera; species Panthera onca. The sequence continues at coordinate 38,730,695 of NC_138346.1, read as the reverse complement.
CTGTTAAGCAGATTCTGCTTCAGTATTTCTGGAGTGGGGCTTAAGATTCTGCATTTCTTTCCTTTTTTTTTTTTTTAAATGTTTATTTTTGAAAGCGAGAGTGAGTGGGGGAAGGGGCAGAGACAGGGAGACAGAGGACCCTGTGCTGACAGTGCAGAACCCAATGCGGGGCTCAAACTCACTGACTGTGACATGATGACCTGAGCTGAAGTCAGACACTTAACCAACTGAGCCCCCCAGGTGCCCCAAGATTCTGCATTTCTAACAAGCTCCTTGGTGATGCCAGTAACGCTGGTCAGTGGACTATAATGCTACATGGAGAAAACCCTGAACTTGAAGATGACGTAGCATACTCTTCTGGTGGCCTTCATGGCTTGTGGCAACCTGATGCCTCAGAAAGGAGTCGTCGGATAGAGAGTTAATGGACTTTTTACGTTTGTAATCTTTCTGTTTCAACTCTTTTACTTTCTTTTTTCCTATCCATTATTATCCCCCTCCTGGCCTCACCTCCTTTCATATCTAACCTAACCCCAGTGAGCCTCAATTAACCACCCTCTGCCAGTGCTGTCAACTTCCTGAACTCTGTCTCGCCATCCTAGGCTGCTTACAGACTTCCAGCCATGGGTCATCACAGTCTGTGTCTGAGCTCTGACACTAGTATATCTGAGCACTATAGGAGAAAATGACACAATCATTTGCATTACTATTCTGAAATACTTTTATGTTTCTGGTCAACTTCCTCTCCTGTTCATCAAACCACCACTTTTTAAGCTCCCTTCACTATCTCTTCTTCCTTCTCTTTTAGAAATTATTAGTACACAGTTTTATCTTCGTATTTCTAAAGATCATTTTGATTTTCGGGGCGCCTGGGTGGCTCAGTCGGTTAAGTGTCCGACTTCGGCTCAGGTCATGATCTTGCAGTTCGTGAGTTCAAGCCCTGCGTCAGGCTCTGTGCTGATGGCTTAGAGCCTGGAGCCTGTTTCAGATTCTGTGTGTCCCTCTCTCTCTGACCCTCCCCCGTTCATGCTCTGTCTCTCTCTGTCTCAAAAATAAATAAACGTTAAAAAAATAATAAAAAAAATTTTTAAAAAAAGATCATTTTGATTTTCAGATAAACATTCATTTTTCACTCTCAAGTTCATCATTTCCATCCAGTTCAGTTAAGATATCTAAAATGCTTGGAACAATACCTGGCATCAGTAAGCATTATTATGGTACTTTGCTGTTCCTCAGAGGACATCAAAAGCAAATCCCTTTACTTGTGTTTTAGTTTCATCCCCTCCTCCTTTCTCTTTGGGAAATTAGTTCTATCAAGTTAAAGTCTCTGTCAATCACTTGCCGTCTATCTTCCCTCCCCCAAAGCATATTAATATGCTTAAATCTTATTCATTTCAAAAGAGAATAATCCTCCCTGCAATTATCACCTGTAGCTCTTGCCTTCTTATTTCAGTCAAGGTTCCTAAAGGTGTGCCAATACTTATCTCCAATTCCTCACCTCCCATCCATGACTCAACACACCATAATTTTTGTCTCCCCCACTATCACTCCAAGGAAACTGTTCTGGTAAAGGTACCCACTGACCAAATTACCAAATCCAAATGACACTTTTCAGTCAAACTTGATCTTTCTGCCACTTCCTTAAAACACTGTCCTCTGTTGTCTTAATACCATTTTCCACTGAGTTTTCTCCTACTCCTTTGGGTTCTCAGTCTTTATCCCATGTGATCTAGTTCACCCAATTCATGGTCTTAAATGTTTATTATTTATCCTATATGCTGAGAAGTTGTCCTATTTCAATGACTATTTTTTTATGTCTAAAATTTCTCTTTTTTTATTCAAATTCATCTGTCCTTGGTCTCTCATAAGATTCTACTCTTACCTTATGGAGTTCATTGGTATTTTAAAAATCTCTTTGGGGCCCTTGTGTGGCTCAGTCGGTTAAATGCCCCACTCTTGATTTCAGCTCAGGTCATGATCTCACAGTTTGTGGGTTCAAGACCCGCATCGGGCTCTGTACTGATGGTGTGGAGCCTGCTTGGGATTCTGTCTCCTTCTCTCTCTGCCTCTCCCCTGCTTGCTCTCTATCTCTTTCTCTCAAAATAAATAAAAAACAACCATTAAAAATTTCTTTTTAAATCTCTTTAAAAATATTTTAAATACCTTCATTCTAAAGATCATTTATGTGTTATCTAGAATTCCTCATTGTTATTTCTCTCATACGTATCTCTCATGATGCTATCCATGCTATCTCTCATGATGTCAGATTTCCTCAACTGCTTTGTAATTTTGGTTTGTAAACTCATCTTCAAGATGAATTACATACGTCAGGGTCCTGCACCTCTCTTAGGTTGTAGAGATTTTCTTTGGCTGGGCCCACTTATATTAATTTCTTGGCTTTTTTTTTTTTTTTTAGTTTCTGCACAATGAAAGCAGTATGAATAATTGGGATCACCTCCACAAATTATGTGGTCTGGGATGCTGTTTTTTTATTTTCAATCCTAGTCAATGATCACTATGAGCAACAGAGATTCCATACTGTTATGGAATTCTCTCTATGGAACTTAAAGATTTTTATTTCTTGGGGCGCCTGGGTGGCTCAGTCGGTTTAGCGTCCGACTTCGGCTCAGGTCACGATCTCACGGTCCGTGAGTTCGAGCCCCGCGTCGGGCTCTGGGCTGATGGCTCAGAGCCTGGAGCCTGCTTCCGATTCTGTGTCTCCCTCTCTCTCTGCCCCTCCCCCATTCATGCTCTGTCTCTCTCTGTCTCAAACATAAATAAAAACGTTAAAAAAATTAAAAAAAAAAAAAAAAAGAAAAAAAAAGATTTTTATTTCTTTCTATAGCATTCAGTAATGAAGTAAAAAAAAAAAAGTCTAGAAGTTCTGTGTGTTTAGAATGAGAACAGATAAAGGATGTATGTGACAAGTTTCTTTTAAGTTAGTTTTTTGAGGGGAGGGGCTGGGTGGCTCAGTCAGTTGAGCATCTGACTCTTGATTTCAGCTCAGGTTGTGATCTCACAGTTTGTGCCTTCAAGCCCCACATTGGAGGGGCTTGAGGTTCTGCCCCTCTCTGCCCATCCCCCCCCCTCAAAAATTAATAAATAACATCTTAAAAATAAATTAGTTTTTTTGGTAGTATCTAGCACTTCTTGCACAAATTTTAAATCATAAAGGAAAAGTCACTTCAAGGATGTTATTTCAGGGGCACCTGTGTGGCTCCGTTGGTTGAGCCTCTGACTTTTGATTTTGGCTCAGGTAATGATCCCAGCATCATAGGAGTGAGCCCTGTGTTGGGCTCTGCTCTGAGCGGGGAGTCTGCTTAAGATTCTCTTTCTCTCTCCCTAATAGGTACCTCTCCCCCTTTGGCCACACTCTCTCTAAAATAATAATGATAATAATAATAATAAAGAATGTTATTTCATTTGAGCAGTGAGGAGAAAATGCAGATTAAAGTGTTTTAAGAAACAAATAAGAATAAGAAAATGGAAGCTGTAAATATAGGCAGTTCTACCCTCCTTTTCATGAATATATGAAAGCAGTTTAAGTAGTAGGTTCACTAAACTTTTTCTAGTTAAAAGTTCACCAAAATACATTTTTAAGCAGATAAATAGGAGCTAGTAAAGAACGATCTTAAATGAAAAGGAGAAGGAGGAGAAATATATCTTTTTCAGAAACCTGAGAAGAAAGAAAATATTGAGATGGAGAAGATTAAGATGAGGAAAATTTCACTGGATAAACTTAATGTTTATGTAGGAATAAAACCCATTGGGTGGAAATAAGGGATTGAAGGAAGGGTTAATGCTCAAAGAGAGTGGAAATACTTGGGAATTACCATTTTAAGAAATGAACTTGGCAGTCAGCCAGAGGTGATCAATAGTGAGGACCTAGTCAACAGTGTTCCATACTCTTGCTCTGCAATTTTCCTGGTCTTCTCAGCTAACATAGATCTCTTGCTTTCCTGTAGCTCTCTCATCAAGGGAAAACCAAAAATAGATATTATGTAGTGATGAGACATTTAATTGACTATTATGTGCCAAGCTCCATAACAGAGATTAGGAAAAAGAGAAATGAGACCACTGAGTCTGATTTATAAGAGATAAATGAGTCATTGATGTCAAGGAATCTAAGGTAAGTACATAACATAACTGCACTATAGTATGGTAAGTGTTAGAATAGAGATATGAACAAGGGGTATTGGAGCACAAGAGAGGAAGTATTTAACTGGTTAGGGGGAAAGGGATCCCAGAGAAAAATGATTTATATACATAATGTAACAGGGGTTCAAAGAGTGCTCCTTGAATTACTGAGTGATTGAGTTGATAGATAGATGCTACTATTGGAAGAATTAAGAAGGTGAGCTTCCCACAATTCACAGTAATGAGAGGCTTTTTGATCATTCTGATGTTTACTTCTGACACTTTCTGAAAAGCATACAGCTTCATAGTTCACTCAGAACTTAAATGTGCCTATTAAAGCTACATTTGTTGGTTCTTTCATTTGGATACATGTTCATAAAGTATTTTTATTTCTTATTGTATCTTGTTTTTAAACAATAGAAGAGTTGCCAAGAATTGTGTAAAATTAAAATATTTGCAAAATGAAACCTCAATGAACTTTATTACTAATAGAGCACTAAAGAACACTGGTAATCAAGAAATCTCAGTTCTAGCACCTCTAGTTCTGCCACCCAGGTATGATTTAGGGAGAGTGTCTCCATCTCCTTAGGCCTCAGTTTTTTCGTAGGTAAAATGAAGATATTTGACAAATGATTTCTGAAAGTTTATGATATTTTAATTGAATTAAGTCTCTTAAAACTTAAATGAATGCAAGTTTTCATAAAGGAAAAGATTATATTATAATCATTTGACAGTAACCCCTCAACTGAAATATTTAGCAAATTCATTAATATATCAGTTTCTCAGAAAACATTTTAGGTTTAAACTATTTAAGCTCGCTTTAGTTTTTATTTTATTTCTTGGAAGCAAAAACTGTTTCCTCAACACATAGTAACGACCCACATATTCCCCAGTTTTTGCATACAGGAAGATGGAATCATGCTGTCTTGTGTAGGAATCTAGTTGTTTTCTAAAATTAATTTCACTAAGTCATACAGAGAAAGACAGATACCATATGTTTTCACTCTTATGTGGATCCTGAGAAACTTAACAGAAGACCATGGGGGAGGGGAAGGAAAAAAAAAAAGAGGTTAGAGAGGGAGAGAGCCAAAGCATAAGAGACTCTTAAAAACTGAGAACAGAGGGTTGATGGGGGGTGGGAGGGAGAGGGGGGTGATGGGTATTGAGGAGGACACCTGTTGGGATGAGCACTGGGTGTTGTATGCAAACCAATTTGACCATAAATTTCATATTTAAAAATAAATAAATTAATTAAATTAAATTAATTTCACTAAACTACACTAGTTTCAATGTACTATGCTCACACTATAGGTTTTTTTTTTTTTTTTTTTTTTTTTTTTTTTAGATAAAGCCTATTTCCTCTCTCCTTTTCTTAACAAAACAAAACAACACCCAAAAATATAATAGATTGGCACTTAGAAACTAAAATTTATTCCACTTAGTTGGTTTAAAGCCCTCTCTCATACTTGTTAATTTTACCTCATAGTACCTTATATGTAATAGGTATTCAATAAATACTTGTTTTTAATTTGTTTGAAAATAAGTCAGAGTCTACAGATTATAGCCATAAAACCTTGCCTTTGCTTGGGTGCTTTAAAGCTTAAAAAGAAAAGAAAACATAATGCCAGCAATTCTGTGGCTGTCAGTTCTGTTTCCAAGGAAACTGAGAGTAGATCATCAAAAACAAAGTATGGATTTTCAGCCTGATTATCCTTTTTTTCACCACTTCATTCTCCGTTACTGCAAAATGAAAGACAACAGAACCTCAGCCTTGCAATCCATATTTTTAATTACATTTGTGCTGTCTCTCACCATTAAAATCAGGCAAAAAATTTTAACATTTTGGGTTATATTGTTTTTCTTATAGAGAAAATTAAAAAAGTTCATTCAGAAGAATAAAGAAAATGTTTTGAATATAAAGCACTATGTACATTTGCTGAATATTCTAGTATGTTATTGACCTACTAGGTCAAGTGTTTAAATTACTGAATCTCAGATTTAACATTTCTTGGGAATAATATAATAATGGGATATTATAATAAAAAGACTTCTAGAATGAAATGTTTTAGGGGCACCTGGGTGTCTCAGTCGGTTAAGCATCCAACTTTGGCTCCACTCATGATCTCACAGTTGATGAGTTTGAGCCCTGTGTCAGGCTCTGTGCTGACAGCTCAGAGTCTGGATCCTGCTTCAGATCCTGTGTTTCCCTCTCTCTCTGCTCCTCCCCCACTCATGCTCTGTCTCTCTCAAAAATAAATAAACATTTTTTTTAATTTTTAAAAATTTTAGAAGGAAATGTTTTATTTAAAGAAATAAGGAGAGACGGGACAGGATGAAAAAATAGAAGTCAAGGAGAAAATAATTGGATTTCTTTCTATTCAATAGAGAAAAATGCCATTTTTAATATAGTTGTTTCTTCCTACAGATTGTTGTCTAAAATAAATAAAATCATGATCCTGATAATAACTACAGATAACAAAAGCTTGCTTTAGCATTATTATATTACTTAGTGATACTATGTGTTTTATAAAAGCAGTATTTCTCTCAAATCAACACACTGTATACCATAAACTCACAAAATGTTGTGGGTCAATTATATTTCAATAAAGCTGGAAAAAAAAACCAGTATTCCTGTATTTTAAAAATGTAGTTAAAGCCAGAGGATCCTCTTCAGGGTGAAGTGTGCAATAGAAATTTGCTTTAATGGAAGTACAGTTTAAGAAGCTTTAGATGGCATATTAATATGTTCAGTTAATGAATACCGAAACTCAGATAACACTAACGGGAAGAATGATCAAGGTAATCATTATTTGGGATCTTCCTTATATCAGTTTTTCTGCTTGTATGTCTATTTTCCTCCAAAGGACTTTAGCTTTTCAAAGGCATGAGCTGTAAGAGGGTCTTGGTCATTTTTAATACCTGGGCTCAGTACAGGACCTTGTAATTAGATGTATTTGAAAAGTGTTTTTGAATAATGTTTTTTATTTATTTAATACTGGCATACATGTTTTATTATGCTTCACTTTATCTCACTTCACATACACTCTGTTTGCAAATTCAAGGTTTGTGGCAACCCTGGATCACGCATGACTATTACTACCATTTTTCCAAATATTTGCTAACTTCATGTCTCTGTGTCACATTTTGGTAATTCTCGCAATATTTCAAACTTTTCCATTATTATATTTGTTACAGTGATCTGTGATTAGTGATCTTTGATGTTACTATTGTAATTGTTTTGGGGCACCACAAACCACACCCATATAAGATGACAAACCTAACTGATAAATGTGCATGTTCTGACTGCTTTACAAATCAGCCATTCCTGTCCATTTCCCCCTCAGGCCTTCCTATTCCCTGAGACACAACAATATTTAAATTAGGCCTGTTAATAACCCTAAAATGGCCTCTAAGTGTTCAACTGAAAGGAAGAGTCACATGTCTTTTGTCTTTCACTTTAGGTCAAAAGTTAGAAATGATTAAGCTTCCTAAAGAAGGCCTGTCAAAAGTGAGGTGGGCTAAAAGTTAAACCTCTTGCACTGGTTAACCAAATTGTGAACCCAAAGGAAAAGTTCTTGAAGGAAATTAAAAGTACTACTCCAGTGAACACACAAATGATAAGAAAGAAAAATAGACCTACTCCTGATATAGACAAAGTTTTAGTGGTCTGGGCAGAAGATCAAACCAGCTACAAACTAATCTAGAACATGGTTTAAGCCAAAGCCTAATCTAGAACAAAGCCCTAACTCTCTTCAATGCTATGAAGTCTGAGAGAGGTAAGGAAGCTGAACAAGAAGTTTGAAGCTAGCAGAGTTTACTTCACGAGGTTTTAGGGGGAAAGCCATCTATAGTACATAAAAATGCAAGGTGAAGCAGCAGGAGCTAATGTAGAAACTGTGCAAATTTTCCAGATCTAGCTAAGATAATTGATCAAGGTGGCTACACTAAACAACAGATTTTCCATGTAGACCAAACAGCATGCTATAGAAAGAAGATACCATCTGGGACTTTCATAGCTATATAGTAGAAGTCAATGCCTGGCTTTAAATCTTTGGAGGACAGGCTAACTCTCTTGTTAGAGGCTAATGCAACTGGTGACTTTAAGTTGAAGTCAAAGCTCATTGAACATTTTGAAAATCTGAGGATCTTTAAGAATTAATCAGATATACTCTGCCTGTGCTCTACAAAAGGAACAAAAAGGCCTGGATGACAGTACATCTGTTCACAACATGGCTTACTGAATATTTTAAGCCCACTGTTGAAATCTACTGCTCAGAAAAAAATACTCCTTTCAAAATACTACTGCTCATTGACAATGCACCTCGTCACCCAAGAGCTCTGGTAGAGACGTACAATAAGATTAATGTTGTTTTCATGCCTGCTAACACATCCATTCTGCAGTCCACAGGTCAAGGAAATATATTTCATAAGGCTATAGCTGCCATAGATAGTGATTTCTCTGATGGAGCTGGGCAAAGTAAATTGAAAACCTTCTGGAAAGGATGCACCATTCGAGATGCCATTAAGAATATTTGTGATTCATGAGAACAGGTCAAAATATCATCATTCACAGGAAGTTGGAAGAAGTTGATTCCATCCCTCATGGATGACATTGAGGAGTTCAAGACTTCAGTAGAGGAAGTTACTGCCAATATGGTAGATATAGCAAGAGAACTAGAATTAGAAGTGGAGTCTGAAGATGTGACTGAGTTGCTGCAATCTCATGATAAAACTTGAGAAGTGGGTAAAATGCTATCAAATAGCATCACATGCTGTAGAGAAATCGTTCATGAATGGAAGAGTCAATTGATGTGATAAAGTTAATTTTTGTCTTATTTTAAGAAACTGCCACAGCCACCCAACCTGCAGCAACTACCACCCTGATCGGTCAGCAGCCATCAACATCAGGGCAAGGCCTTCCACCAGCAAAGACATTATGACTTGCTGAAAGCTCAGATGATGCCTAGCATTTTTTAGCAATATTTTAAAATTAGGGTATGCATATATTTAGATGTAATGCTATTGCACACTTAATATACCACAGTATGGTGTAAACATAACTTTTATATGCACCAGGAAGCCAAAAAATTCATGTGACTTGCTTAACTGCAATATTTGCTTTATTGTGGTGGTCTGGAACCGTTAAAAAAGAATACAATATGTGAGACAAATATGTACTTGTCTTGAGAATGGTAAGACATGTGGGAAAAGATAGTGAGTTTTGGCTAAAGAACATGTTCATATATTTAGGCAGAGCATGATGTTTATTGAGATCTATGAAAATATTATCAAAGGATCTAGATATATGTCCTTATCTACATATTGGGAAGATTGAACTAAATGAGGAGTTAGCAAACTTTCTGTAAAGGACCAGATAATAAATATTTCAGCTTTGTGGGGCATACGGTCTCTATTACAACTACTCACCTCTGCTGTTGTAATGTGAAAGGCACTATAGACAATAGGTAAACAAGGTAAACAATAAAACATTATTTATGAAAATAGACAACAGGCCAGATTCGACCTGTTATCTATTGTTTGCTTACCCCTGGAATAGGAGATCCCTTATTCAATATTCCACATTCAAATTCTGTACCTATGAATGTTAACATTAGCCAACATGGATTCTCTGATTTTCCAAACTTATTAGACATTGGTCAATAAGTGTGATTAATGGTGAGATAGCAGAAAACTTGGGCTTTTAGTGTAATGTAAACTTTAGCTAAATGTGTGTCACTTTAACTAGAATTCTGTCACTGTACATACATATGAAATATTGTGACATCGTCTGATGTAGTATTATGGCTAATTTTATTAACAGATCCATTTTAAATAACTAATATATTTTATTAAGCATATTCAAACATATAGAGATATAGAAAATATCTCTAAGAACTTTAAGGCAAAATAAATTTCATTAATTTTTGTTTGATGTTTGTTTGGGGGAATTTTGTTAAGTTTTAAGAATCTTTAGTTTCCTCTTAAAGGGCTACAGGACCAAAGTAATAGTTACTCATATGTTAGGACATTTATAGAGTGGTACCAGAAAGCCAAGTCTGCACAACATTCCACAGTTGCCTTTATTATCATATGAGTGTCTCATCTACAAACTTATCAATGTATATCTTCCCTAATCCTGGTGCTAGGCCACTAAAGAAAAACACATTAGGTTTAAACTTTTTTAATGCTAAAAACAGGGTTAGCAGAAGGTTTCTATCATAATTGAGGGACAAATGTCTATTTGAGACACAATCTCAGTAAAAGAGGGATGATGGTAGAAGCAAATTGACATATCTAGAAAGAATTGTAGACATCTTATTTCCATTGATTAATTAACCTTTTAATGTTGAATTACTTATGACTTGGTGAAAAGCAGAGTTTCCAAGGAGTTCCAACTCCAAACCGAACTTTTCTCAACTAATAGTATAAGAAGACCTGTTTCAGTTTTACCTTTATTTTTATGATTTGGGGAATTACTTAATTTCTTTGAGTCTCTGTTTCCTTAACTTCAAAGTAGGAAGAATAATTCTACCCTGGCGATTGCTGGGAAGATTACAGATATCTGTGTAAAGTGCCTAGTATGTAATAGGCACTCAAGAAAAAAACAAAAAGCTATTATTACTATGAGCTTGGCTATTTAGAAAAACAGTACTTGCCCCCAGTTAAGTTAAAGGGGATTTTCCGGTACCAGAAGGAAAAGAAAAATGAAAGACTAACAGTTTATTGAACGAAAAGATCATCATCTTTCTGTCAGAGGGTAACATGATTTATGACACAAAGTTGACATTCAGAAAAACTGACTTAATGAAAGAAGGTGGGAAGTTCTTAAAAGGAGAAATTAGTGCACTCATAGCCAGCAGAACGATGGTGGAATTTTTTTGTTTGTTTTTGTTTTTAGGGGCTAGGAATTCCTCCAAGGAAAGCCCATTTCAGTGAAGGCAGAGAGTTTCTGTGGACAGCTGATTTTGAACCCCTGTCACACCTATGGTCTGATGCAGCTGTTCAGCATGTTCAGTGGCTCTTCCTAAAGCTGTGTGACCCTTTTTTCCCTCTGCTGCTACAGGGGCTACTGCAAACTTACACTTGCTGTCAGGTGTCTCCAGGCCTCTCTTCTGGACAATCACCTGCTGCCAAAGTCCTGCTCCAAAGCCCCTAAGAAATGAAACACATGGGAAGGTTTCACGCTCCTTTACTGGATGTTTCAGGCTCCTTTACTGGACTGCAGAGGCCAATGCCGAGAGGGGTACACTGAAAAGTCCCCGGCTCTGTCTCAAAACCCTCAATCCAATGAGTCACATTATAAAGGCTCTAGAGACTCTCCAGTGAGAGTATCCGCATGACAATACTCATTTGTTCTTTGAGAAGAAGTTCTTTGAGAGAAACAGAGCCAGCAGAGTCTGTCGGGAGGTGTTAGCCTGATTTTCAAGCTGTTATTTTTTTTCCAGTGTTTTGTGGGTGGGTCACATGTCATGGGTATATGCTGGTGCCAGGTCCATTTAGTCTAACCCAATAGCTCCCACTCCAGTGCACCTGACTTACTCTGATGCCTAGCGGGATGGAGGATGCTGGATCTTCCTTCTTTCTGATAACTGGTGCTGAGATGGGTCTCCTCAAACAATCAGTGAAAAGAATCCAAAATGTAGTTGCTAGATTGAGGTCAGAAACTGAGGAGATGACAAATTGCCAAAGGTTAGTCAATAAAAGCAGAGTGAGGAGAATAAAAGTAGGAACTAAGACAACAACCAGAGACTCTAAGTCTAGACAGAAGAAAAAGAGAACAAAAGTCCAAGGAGCAAAATGAAAATGATTGTTGGTGGGTGCTGGCAGAGAGATAAGAACAAGGAAACTGAAATATGCTTGTAGTTAAATCTGCTATAGAGCATTCCACTTTGTTAGATGCCAGCATGTCTCAGAGGCCCTAGATACGCTCCTACACGCCCACCTGTTACTCTTCCTCCTCCACATATACCTCTCTATCCTAAACATAGGAAGCACTTATGGGTTAATAGTGCTGCTACGTGTAAAAGTGGGTGATGGTCCTCAGATATGTGTACACCCATGTTCATAGCGGCATTATTCACTACAGCCAAAAGGCAGAAACAACCCATGTGTTGAATATCATTTAGACTTCAAAAGGAAGGAAATTCCGACACATGCTATAGCACAGGTAAAACTTAGGGACATTGAGTGAAATAACCCAGCCAAAAAAAGATAAATGCTGTATGATTCCATGTATATGAGGTACCTAGAGTAGTCAAATTCACAGAGACAGAAAGTAGAATGGTGGTTGCCTGGGGCTGAGTACTGAGTTTCAGTTTTGCAAGGTAAAGAATTCTGGAGATGGACGGTCATGATGATTGCACAACAATATGAATGTACTGAGTACCACTGAACTCTACACCAAAATAAATGGTTAAAATGGTAAATTTTATATTACGTATTTTACCACAATTTTTTTTCTATTACGTATTTTTACCAAAATTGTAGGGGCACCTGGGTGGCTCAGTCAGTTGAGTGTCTGACTTCAGCTCAGGTCATGATCTCACGGTTCGTGGGTTCAAGCCCTGCCTTGGGCTCTGTGCTGACAGCTCAGAGCCTGGAGCCTGCTTTGGATTCTGTGTCTCCCTCTCTCTCTGCCCCTCCGCCACTCACAGTTTGTCTCTCTTTCTCTCTCAAATAAACATAAAAAAAAAAAAGGAGGTGATTACCTTGGAGGACTGTTCTTTTTCATGGCACAAGTCCTGTCCTCAAAACATTTTCAGCTTAGTGAGAAATCAAATGATTCTTCTCAGGAAAGAGAAAGTATACAAAGATATTTTTTAGGGAATTGCCTACAAATAGAAGTGTTTTCCTTTTGGCACCACCAAGAAGCCAGTACTCTTGTGCCCAAATCACAGTTTCCTGAAGCGTAATTAATAGTCCATCCTGCTATGAGAGAAAAAGGAGGTAGGTTAGGACAATGTGTCACACACAGCACAGTATACTCAGGAAAAATATGGAGAGAAAAATAGACAAAAGGAGGACATGGAGATAACAGAAGTGAAAAGTAGAAAGCAACATAAAACCAGAGGAAAAAGAAGAAAATGTAGCAACAGTTCTCTGCAAAGATCTGCGATCCCCCAGCAGTAAGCATAGCAGTGAGGACTCTGAGACTTTTAAGACACAATAATCTGTCAGCTAAAGAGCTCAGTGAAGACATAGTGGAACAATGCAGGACAAGAGAGAAAAACTGAGCATGGATCTCAGTCACCCCTGACCTATGAGCTTAGGCAACCCTCTGTAGGAGGAAGGAAGCCTAACCAACATGTATCCATTCTTCCTAGAACAGTACTCCTTCAGCTTGGGTATGCATCAGAATCTGGAAAGGTTGTTAGAGAGTATGTGCCCACACACCAGAGATTCTTCCTCAGCAGATCTCCACTGGGGACTGAACATTTGCATTTCTTTTCTTTTTTTCTTTAATGCTATTAATGTTTATTTTTGAGAGAGAGAGTGAGACAGAGACAGAGTGCGAGCCAGGAAGGGTCAGAGATAGACAGAATCTGAAACAAGCTCCAGGCTCTGAGCTGTCAGCACAGAGCCCGACACAGGGCTCGAACTCACGGACCGCGAGATCATGACCTGAGCCGAAGTCATTCGCTTAACCGACTGAGCCACCCAGGCGTCCCTGAACATTTGCATTTCTAACAAGTTCACAGGTGATGCCAGATGCTATTGGTTTGGGGACCACACTATGAGAATCAGAGCTCTAGAATTAAAGAGGTACAGGATATTAGTGATTGGTTGCATTTTTTTTTTTATTAATTGCTTAAAAAGGAAGGCCTAAATCAAGTACTGTGGTAAGGGACTGTATTGAAAATATTTAAATCCAGGTAGACCTGTCTACCATTTGGTCCCTCAGTGCAGTGGTTAACAGCATGAACTCTTGACTCCGACAGACATGACTACACTTTCTAGTAGTATGCCTTTGGGTAAGTTACTTGACCTTTCCATACCCTATTTTCTTCATCTGTAAAACTAGGATAATATAGCACCAACCTAATGGGGTTGTGAGAAGATTAAATGATTGATGCATGTACAACGACTTAGCACAATACCACGACACACACTAAATGTAGCAGCAACATTCTTCTCTGCTACTTTTGTACCAGTCCCAATTATCTTTCCACCGATGTTAATAGCCCTTTGAAACCTGAATCTTAGGAACAAAGCCAAGATAATAATCTGCTGAACTGATCCTCTCAATTTACCATGGAAACCACTTCATCCTGTGGCAGGTAATTTACAGGCAAAAGAATAAAAATATATATTGCCTTTACAGAAATGTTTAATCCTGGAATATTCCCTTCCAGGGTTGCTAGAGAGGGAGATAGTTCCAGAGGTTTCCTAGGTAAATTAATTAGTTTGCAACTGTAATGTTATTCAGCATCTTGTATTCATAGGCCTGTGCAAAAAAATGTTGCAAGGGAAACAAAGGGTTTGTGTCCTTAAATTTGTGATGAAAATCTGGAGGTAGCTGCTAGGATGAAATGCAATTTTTTGTTATCTGTAAACTCAATAAAATTTATTATTTGGGAAGAGAATTTTAATTTTAATAAAACAAATAAATGACCAATTTCACTTCTCTTCTGTTAGAAGATGTACTTACAGTAGTTGAGGAATGATTGGATTAATCATTTCTCTTAAATCTATCACAAAGGAACATTCTGGGCCATAGCTTCAAGACTAGTTTCTATGCTATAACCTCTTAGGGGGATACAACCCCTTGCCCCCTGCATCTGCCCCTTAATCCAAGAAGATAAGCTCTTATATGGCACACCTTAATCTAAGAAGATAAGCTCTTATATGTTTATAGGGGAGAGTGAGAATGCAGACTTCCACTACTGCAAATTATCAGTGGAGTTTCCCACATTTGGGGAAATCACAGGGGTCAGCGTATCTGGAGTGCAATGGATAAGCCTCTCTCTGAGAAAACCACCTTCATGATCATGGTATCTTCCCTGCCAGGTAAGTATGGAATTTGTTGTTTTTTAAATGGCTTTTTTTTATTGTGTCTTTTGGATAGTTTCATAGAGCGAGCACCTTTAACTGCTATCTGTAATCCTTTCCTTTTTTCTTGTGAACTGTCCTTTCTTTTGCACATAGCCATATGTGTCAGGGAGGCCAGTCCAGTTCTAGTTCTGTGAAGCAAGGGGCAGGGGCAGTATTTATCCTAGACTGGCATATAACAAGAGCTTATGACAAAATTCTTGCTATGATGAAGTGAGGGGGAAGTCTACTGGGGACATACAGGAAGCCCTTCCTCACATACAAGAGGGGTGCCTAGGTGGCTCAGTTGGTTAAGCCTCCAACTCTTGGTTTTGGCTCGGGTCACAATCTCATGGCTATGTGGGTTGGGCCTTGCATGGGGCTCTGCTCCCACAGTGCTGGGCCTGCTTGGGATTCTCTCTCTCCCTCTCTCTTCCCCCATCTCTGTCTCTCTCAAAATAAATAAACTTAAAAAAAATGGCACACAAGAATGAGGTGAGCTCATTTATGTCTGCATCTTGTTTATGTCTGCATCTGATCTGGGATAAGGGGCAACCATCTTGTAACTAGGAAGGGAGCTATCCTAAAAGATGGCAGGATAGAAGGTGGAAGGGTAAAAATCCTGAGAGCTTGGTGATATCACTGAGCTGCTGAATTCAGTAACCCTAGAGGCACCCTTCCTCTAGGATAGTAAATAAGATAGTAAAATTTTTTAAATAAGAGAGTAAAATTTTCCTATTGTTTTACATATTTTAAGTTAGATTTTCTGTTACTTGCCAACAACATTATCCTAGCAGTCATTTATATGAAACCAGTCCTTGACCTGGTACTCAAAGAGACTGGTGTTCTCAGACCCAGCGGTTGGGCATCTTTGCTCCAGTCAGTGCTACAACTGAAGTAAAGTCTGTTGAAATGCACCGTAAAGCTTTGAGTGAAGCTCTTCCGGGGGACAACAGTAGACTTCAATGTCAAGAATGTGTCTGTCAAAGATGTTTGTGGCTGCAATGCAGCTGACAGCAAAAATGACCCACCAAAGGAAGCAGCTGGCTTCATGGCTCAGGTGGTTATCCCGGCCAGGCCAAATCAGTGTGAGATATGCACCTGTTGTGGACTGTCACACAGCTCATATTGCGTGCAAGTTTGCCGAGCTGAAGGAGAAAATTAATTGTCATTCTGGGAACCAGCTGGAAGATGGCCCCCAAATTCTTGAAATCTGGTGATTCTGCCATCATTAATATGACTCCTGGCAAGCCATGTGTGTTAGAAGCCTTTCTGATAATTCTCTTCTGGGTCATTTTGCTGCTTGTGACATGAGACAAAGGGTTGTTGTGGGTGTCATCCAGAAGGTGGACAAGAAGTCTGCTGAAGCTGGCAAGGTCGTCAAGTCTACCCAGAAGGCTAAATGAATAGTATTTGCCACTCCAGTCTTAATCAGTGGTGGAAGAATGGTCTCAGAACTGTTTGTCTCCATTGGGCATTTAAGTTTACTGGTAAAAGACTGGTTTGATGATACAATGCACTGTAAAACCTTCAGAAGGAAAGGAGGACATTTTGTGGACCATTTGTTTTTGTGTATGTGTGGCAATTTAAAAAATATCAGTACTTTTTAATGGAAACATTTTTTATTTTTATTTTTAGCTATCTCTACACCCAATGTGAGGCTCAAATGCACAACCCCAAGATCAAGAATGGCACACTCTTCTGACTGAGCCAGCCAGGCACCCCTTTAATGGAAACAACTTGACTAAAAATCTTTTACAGAATTTTGCAATTCATTAAAACAAAGTTTAATAAGAAAAAAATTCTGTTATTCAGCCTGATCTATTTGAAGCCTGATCAAAGAGACTATGAATGAACATCAGGAATCTTCTAGTGATGGATAAATTAATTATCTTGATTGTGGTAATGGTGTCATGGGTACTTACATATGCTACAACTTGCCAAATTATACACTTTATTTTTTAATAAAGTTTATTTATTTATTTTGAGAAAGAGAAAGCACACACACACGTGAGGAGGGGAAGGGCAGAGAGAGAGGGAGAGAGAGAGAAGAGAATACCAGTGCAGAACCTGATGTGGGGCTTGAACCCACAAACAGATCTGCATCACACAAGCGCCCCTTAAATTATGCACTTTACATATGTACAGCATATTGCCTAACAACTATATCTCACAGATAAATTTCTCTGACTACAATGCAATTAAGTTAGAAATTAATAAAAAAGGAAAAATCCATTAAAACACTTTTAAAAATTCATCAAAGAATAAAATGACAGATTTATAAAATTCTTTAGAATTGAACAATGAAAACAGCGTAGAACAAACTTTGAGATGCAGCTAAAGTGTTACCAAGTTGTAGATTTGTCTTCAGTGCTTACAAAAAAGCCCAAGGATTTGATATTATAATCTAAGTTAGACAAAACAGAATGAAGAAGTGGAAGAAAATGTAAATAAGAATTGAATGAAATTGAAAATAAATATATGAAAGGAACAATCAGGAAGCAAGAGTTGTTTCCTTAAAATGACTAATTAGACAAACCTCTGGCAAATTTAATCCAGGAGAAAAAGAAGAGAAATAAAAGAACTGAAAGAGGAAACAAGATACTGTAGATACTAAAAACATAAAGGATATTATGATCCACTTTTGGCCAAGATGGAGTAACAGAGACCAGATTTATCATCCTTCCTAAAACAAGCGAAAAAACACACAAAACGTAAGAAAAGATAGTTTTCAAGAGACTGGACATCAGAGAACAAAGAGCAATAGTTCCCAAGAGGAGGAAAACAGGAGAGAGGCAAAACAGACGACAAACGACAGAAATGAGAGTCCTGTGATAGCCCCAACTTACCATGTTTCCAGGTTTCCAGGCTAGAGTTTCCAGGCTGGGGTTCAGAGAAGGGGAGTCAAGGTGGAGTCCAGAAGATTCCCCAAGGTGCTGAGGAGTTGATTGTTCAAGAATACGGAGCTGAGAGTCCAGGGAGCTCAAAGAAGCTAGGGTTTGCAGGACAGAGTGTCTGCGTTGAGATAGAGCTTCACACGAAGAGAACCTAGGACATCTGCACATGCGTGGGAGGAAACCACCTGAGGTCAGAGAAAGGAACACCTGAAGGCATTTAAGGAAAGAATGCCTGGAACTCACAAAGGAGTGGTGTCTACTACCACTAGCCAGTTGGGAAATAATCTTATAAATCACAGGCATTGGGGGGAGTACTCTGAAAGGATTACAAAGGGCAGGAGAAAAATTTTTGGGGATAAGGGATAATGTTCACTATTTTGATTGTGCTGATGGTCTCTGGGATGTTTGCAAATGTTAAAACTTATCAAATTGAAAACAAAAAAAAGCTTATCAAATCATATACTTTTATATGTACAGTTTATTGTCTATAACTATGTCTCAAAAAGGCTATTAAAAAACTTTAAAAAATAGACTCTAGAACACAAAAGTACAGTACGTATAATAGTGCATAAGACATCCTCAATAGATACTTATTAGTTTTCTCATATAAATAACTTTATCCAATAGAGTTGAAACTTACATGAGGTAGATGAATTCCTAGAGAAATGTAAATTACAAAATTGACTCAAGAAAAAAGGAGGAAAACTGAATTATCTATATCCTTTAAAGAAATTAAAACAATTTAAGAACTACTTCAAAAAAAAAAAAAAAAAAAAAAAAGCACTGTGCCGCCCAAATTTTTACAGGCATATTTTAGCAAATAGTAAAGTGGAATAAATAAAAACACAATATAACAAGCTAAGAGTAGAGACACATGTTCAATACTCACTGTATATATAAAGCACATTCAACTCAACAATTGAGAAAAAAATCCAATCTTAGTGAAAGAGTATCATAATTACCTCAACGAGTGATAGATAAAGCAGAAAAAAATCAAGAAGGATAATGCTGACTTAGAATAATTTCAATCCTTAGATAACTATTTCCAGAGAATAGAAATAAAACTTCTTAGCTTATTTTATGATGTTAAAATACCTTGATATGAAATCCAGCACAATCTTAATCTTGAACAATAATCACAAACCTATCAATGTATAAAAAGATAAGTTATTAGGTTTTTTTTCAGAAATAAAATATTGATTTAACATCATGTTATATGTATAATAATATATTGTTTAGAGATACGTACATATGCTATAATTAATGCCAAAATGTTGAACACATTCCCTGTAAGATCAGGAACAAGGATATCCAGTATCACAACTTTTATTATATTTTTCCATTTTATGAAAAATATATTTACTATCATGACTATTCAATATTGAACCAGAGATCTTAGCCAGTGTGGTAAGATTAAAAAAAAAAAAAAGATATTTGCAACAACATGGTTGGAGCTAGGGAGTATCATGCAAAGCAAAATAAGTCAGTCAGAGAAAGACAGATACCATAGGATTTCACTCACATGTGGAATTTAAGAAATAAAACAAATGAACATAGTGGGGGGATAAAGAGAGGAAAACCGAGAGACTCTTAACTATAGAGAACAAACCGGTGATTACTAGAGAGGAGGTGGGTGGGACAGATTGGCTAAATAGGTGATGGGGATTAAGGAGGGCACTTGCGTGTATATAAGTGTTGATTCACTCAATTCTACACCTGAAACTA
Organism: Panthera onca; assembly: GCF_046562875.1. NCBI lineage: Eukaryota > Metazoa > Chordata > Mammalia > Carnivora > Felidae > Panthera > Panthera onca. Next base: position 38,710,911 of record NC_138346.1, on the reverse strand, counting down.
GCGTTACACCGTATGTTAATAACTGGAATTTAAATAAAAACTTGGGGGCACCTGGGTGGTTCAGTTAGTTAAGTGTCCAACTTAAGTTTCTGCTCAGGTCAGGATCTTGAGGTTCATGGGATGGAGCCCGCATTGGGCTCTGCCCTGACAGTGCAGAGACTGGTTGGGATTCTCTGTCTCCCTTTCTTGCTATCTGCTCCTCCCCTGCTTGTGCACGCATGCTCTCTCAAAATAAATAAATAAACATTTAATAAATAAATAAAGACTTGGAGGAAAACACACACACACACATACACACACACACACACACACACACACCTGAAAAAGAAGCAAATGGAAAAAAGAAAGAAATGGCACAAGAGTCAAAAAGGAAAAAAACAAAATTCTCATTTGTAGATAATAAAATTTCCTGTATGGAAGAACTTAAAAGATTTCTAGATAAACAATTGGACTTAATTAATTTAATAAGTTTTCTGGATTAAAAAATCAACAAATGAGAGTGAATTGCAATTCTAAATAACAGAAACAAATTAGAAAAAAAATTACTTTTAAAGTACTATTTACAATAGCAACAAGACAAAATGCCTAAATACCTAGGAGTAAGTCTTGACAACAGATGTGCAAGTCCTTTATGGGAAAATTAAGAAATTTTATCGAAAGACCTTAAATAACATCTAAATAAAATGGAATGATATATATGATGCTCATGGATTAAAAAATAAAAAACCTCAATATGAAAAGTGAGCACACAAATAGAATGCAAATATATCTAAAAATACTCAACTTTTTAGTAATCTAGGAAATGTAAAATAAAATCATAATGAAATACCATTAAACCTCTACCACATTGACAAACATATGGCTTACTTATGTCTGTGAGCAATATTGAACTCCAGAATTAGGCTGACACACCCACTTGGGCATGGACCACCACTGGTGGCCTATGTGACAATTAGTTATGCCCTGTGGCTTGGAGATATGGGTGCTTCCTGTGGCCAGCTGGCCCTTAAGAGGAAGAAAGGAGGAAGGTGGGGCTCTGACTGCCCAGTTTCTGCTCCTAAAATCATGCTCAGGTCCTTCCTAGGGTAGAGTAGGGGGATAGAGAGGAGTTAGGAGGATTATGTTAATTGACCTCCCTTCAACTAGAAGGAAACTCCAGGAGAGGGAATCAATGTTCCTACTAAAGATAGTTATTTTGTAGTTAAGGCAAAACAAGTTACTCCCACAACGGTATAGTTATTTTTACAGGGATGGGTAGCCAGCATGTAGAGTAATTTTACAGCAATTGTAGCTTACTTGAGGTCTTACTTGAGGTTTATCAGCACCATAACCAACCACCACCAAGTTTAATAGAACAAAAGCACCAGACTTTAAAGAATATTCACTTTGCACTTTATATTCACTTGCACTTTAGAGAAATGTTCTAAATATATAATTTGGCAGTTACTTTTAACAATTTTTAAGTTAAAAAAAATCTTACTGGGGGGAATAATTATCACAATACATGTGGTATAAAATTCAGAGGGAATAAAGTATGTAAGGTGAAGTCTTTCCTCTGCCTTGGCAATTATTTTTTGAGTTGTTTTTCTAATTACATATCATCAGAAATGTGTTTTGTTTCAATTGCTCTTCCTCTTGATTTGATGAACACAATTTATTTTTGTAGCACAATTAGCAACAAATTTTTGAGCATAATTTGCTTTTAAGGCTTTTGGAATTCAGACTACATAGTAAATTTCTGTTTCTAGTGTCTTTAAGGAGGCTCACCAACTTATAATTACACCTCAAAAATACACATGAAATAGTCTAACACCTAATGCATTCAATCACATAGTTTCTATACTAAATTGTATTCCAAGTTCTAACTGAGAGTATCAGAAATATATCTAATTATCTGCCATTTTACTTCAAAATCCCAGCAGAAACCATCCCTCTTCTCCTCCAATATCTATACTGGAACCTTCAAGCTAATTCTCAGGGAAGAGGGAAGTAAAACATGTGTCTATGGTGGTAGACAGGGTAGTAATGGAACTTCTGGGAGAGTAACAACATTTACTATGGGAACCCCCTGCCAGTTGGGGATTGAGTAATTGGACCACAGTGTCACTGAGAGCACCCCAAGCACTGGAAGACACAGCACTCATGAATCCCACAAGCTGTAATTTTGCTCTGGAGTATATAGTCAGAAGTGGCAATGACTGATACACATATAAGTATCTTTAACTTGTAGAGACCATAGAAGATATTGACAACCAGTTAATCATATACAAATGGTTTATTTCCTACCTCTTAATTTTAATGGACACAACTCGAAAAGGAAGTATTTTTCATAGTCACTTTTTTTACTTTACTTCAAAGAAGTATGAACATTTCTTTTAGACATTTGCTCTTTGAAATAGTGTTGCTCTTCCATTATTTCTTCTATCTGCTTATTATTTGTTTACATGAAGCTATTGACTTACTTATATTCATTTTATATGCTACTTCTTTACTAAATTCTCTTATAATTTCTATTAATTTTTCCATTCATTTTTTTTGTCTACCAGATATATAATCAAGTTATCTATAAAGAGAGGTAGATTTTTGGTCTTCTTTCTAACTCTTGTATGAGTAAATCCTTTCTCTTGTCTAACTGTATCGGCTAATATCTCTGTTTCCAATGATAAGTAGTAATGGATGTGATGGTCATCTATGTCTTCGTTCTACTTTCAGTAATGTTTTCCCATTAAGTAAGAAGCTGGCTTATGGGCTGAAGTATCCCTCAATTCCTATTTAATTAAATATCTTCAACATGAATGAATGTTAAATTTTATTAAATGCCTTTTTTGGCATTTATGAAGGCAATGAGCTGATTTTTCTCCCTAGCTGTATTAACACGACGAGTCATATTAACCGATGACCTACTATGGAAAAACTCCTATATCCTTGGAAATAGACTTTGTAAACATACATTATTTTTTATATTTTAAATATAATTAAATACATTATTATATTTTAAATATGTTGTTGGTTCTCTTTGTGAACATTTAAGATTTTTTTTATCTTTCACAAGTGGGATTGGTTTTCTTTCTTTTCCTGTAATCTGGATTGGATTAAATAGCATTGGGATGATCTTATCTTCTATGGTTTGATAGAATTCAAACCATCTTTTTTTTTTTTTTTAATCAGATTCTTCAGCTCTACCCTAGTTCCACAGCATGTGGGACCCAGAAAAAAAATTTCAAGCCCTCCTCTCCTATACCTACTGCCAGTGATACTCACCCATGGATTTTGCATTTTGGAACCACCATAGGATATGGGGATGCTAAATCTTCTAAGAAAGGAGTATAATATTAATACCAAACCTGACAAAGATCACACACACAAAAAATTATAGACCAATCTCACTTATTCTGTGAATATACTAAAAAAAAAAAACCACCACGTTGCACACTTTAAATAGATGAATTTTATGTTATGTGAATTATATCTCAATAAAGCTTTCTTTCTTTGTTTGTTTTTAAGAAAAAAGATTACTATAGCATGATTCCTAGATATCTGACTTAGGGGACTGAGTGGTTAGAGGTGCCAGATACTAATACTAGGAGTAGAGAAAGACAAGTAGGCTTGGAAGGAAAGCTACTGAATTCAGCTTCAGACAGGCTGTAAATTGTAAATGAAGCTATAGAAAGGGATAGAGATGGAGACAAGCCCATAAAATTGTAGAATCAAGGACATATTCACTCTCTTGCATATAATCCTGAAATTCTATATGAAAATAAATTGAGTTTCCAAGTTGTTTAAAACTAGCTGAAATTCCCCTTTGCTTTCCATTTTATTGTTAAAAAGATACATGGTTTATCACAAGCCATATTTGATGGAATGTTAATTTGAACTCAGTATAATAGTCATTACCAGATACTAAGAGAATGACAAAGTTTAACTATTTCTAACCTTTACCTGGAAATTAATATTAAAAGAGTCACCTTCTGACATCAGTGAGAGAAAAAAACATCTCTATGAACGGCTTCCCTCTGAAGGCTTATGAAGGTTTGACCTATTTGTAGAAGAATGGTTGTGATTGAATAAGGTGTACATTAATTAAGATGAATGAATTTAAAATTAAGTCAGTTTAAAATTTCAACTCACAATGAGTCTGGCAAACAATGGAGTATAACTTGTTTCATGGAGATGAAGGTTTTGTTGTTTTTGTTGGCTAAGACTTTAAATTGACTTCTCACAAGGAGGCTGCAAACAGATTCTCTAGCAAATTGGCATCCTGGGGAGAGCCAGGTACTTTGAATGTTTCCAATTAGGAGAAGTTAAAGGTTATATAAGCCCAGCTGCCAAATTGACTGCCTAACCTTAACAGCCAGACAGATTTACCTTTGTTTCCTTCCTTCTCCTTATTTGAAACCTGGTCTGGAAATAAAACTCAAAATGCAAACACAAAGTTCTGTGATAGATCAGGTCTGAAAACTAGAAGGGAGCTTGTTATAGTTTAACAGAGGCTGTGGCTCATCCGAGACTTTATATCTAAGCACTCATAATCACAGGTAGTCCCGCATTTGGCTTTGGTGTGAACTAATCCAGAGAGAGGGCAAAACCACATAGTATGCTATACTGTGTCCACAGAACTTTTGTCCGTTATGCTTATTTACATTTCTGAAAGCAGGATTATTTCAGTCTGGAGTTACAGACCCTATTGCCTGTGTAAAATCTAATCAGAACCACTGCCATAGATACTGACCAATTTTAGAAATGATGTTATTCCTGGGGGGGGAAAAGCCTATAATCATCTATTTAATAAGAGTTATTTCTGGGGCACTTGGGTGGGTCAGTCGGTTAAGCGTCCCACCGGCTCAGGTCGTGATCACACGGTATGTGGGTTTGAGCCGCGCGTCAGGCTCTGTGCTGACAGCTCAGAGCCTGGAGCCTGCTTCAGATTCTGTGTCTCACTCTCTCCCGCCCCTCCCCCACTCAGGCTCACACGCTTGCGCTCTCTCTCTCTCTCTCTCAAACACAAATAAACATTAAGAAAAAAAAGAGTTATTTCAGCATTTGGGTTCAGAAAAGATTCCTAATTCAATTTTCACCTATCTTTACCAGCCTGTTGATCATACTACAGCTATTCATAAATTACAATAGATCCAAATTGTATCCTTTTTAAACAGGAGCTATTTTTTCCAAAAATGATCCTGGTTATTTCTAGGAGTCCCCAAACAAGTTTCTTCCCCATATTTATGAACCAATATTTCAGCTTTCATCACTATATGGCACTCTCCATTCATTCATTCACTCATTCATTGGTTAATCTGTACTGAGTGCTTACTTACTGTGTGAGGGGATAGTGCATAGTCTTACAGACATCTCCATCCTGGCCCTCTTGGGCATCCAAAGTATTTTTCCTGGAAAGCTCCAGTTATCATTTGTCAACATTCATTGCTGGCAAGCAGCTGGATGAAATTTTTATCGCTGTCTCTGCTGAGGAAGCCCACTGTGTAACACTTGAATCAGAATATACCAAGAATGCTGTCTCTCAGTGTTCCCAAAGCCTCCAATCTTATATGCCAGAACAATGCTGGATTCCATGAGGAGATGGAGAAAATGGCCCTTCTCAATTCTGTGATACTCTTTGACACCTGGACTCTAAATCAGAGCTGCTTCTTGAAAAAAAATTTCCATAAGTCTTGGGGCTCAAAACCAGTCCTAGAGGCTGGAGGTCATGTTTTCATCTTCATGGTTTTCATCATCCCTCTTGCCCACCCCAAACCTAGTTATTGAACTGACACGCACCCACGCATGTCAAATGACAGCAAATACTTCCTAGGTGTTGGTGGTTGTGTTTATATTAGAAGTGCCTGGATCCCAGCTGAAATGGCTTGTTACATTATGTAGCATAATTCAAACGCTTGGCCAGCAATCTAGCAACCACTTAAAGATTTTGCCCAGAGCTACAGCAAAAAAAGAACATGGCAGTTTAGTGAGCTTAGTCCATTCTTCAGCATGCCCAAAGTGCAGGAGGATATGGCCAGATGCTGGTATGGATTGCTTTAATTATTTGGAGGTATATATGAATAGTAGGGACCTACTAGTCTAAAGCTGGGTGTCTAGAGCTAGATGTGTCACTAGGTTGAGAGTGGCAACCAATTCTTGTGGGAATTGATAAAAGTTTGGTACTGTTACTGCTAGAAGATCCCAAGCAAAGTGGGAAATGTGGTCAGAAAAAGAATTCAGTCCTGAAATATCGAGAAATCATGTTGTCAAGGAGAATGCATGCATGGCAACCTATAAGGACAACAAAAGCAAAATAAATAAAACCAACCAACCAAAAAACAGACACCAGTCAGAACTGTTACTGAGGGATTTGTTCTGGGAACCTAAGAATAAATCAAATAAAATTCAATCCACACCAAGTCTGACTTGTTTCATGGGCCAGTATCCACTGTCACCTTGCATATTTTATGAATGGTCTTATTCACAAGTTTCTAAACTGAAAAAGAATCCAACACAGGGCTATGATGTAGCATGTATAACACCTGACACCAGATATTATTTATTACTCGAGTGTGGATCAGGTAGCTCAGATTTTGAAATTTCTAGTATTTTTCGGTGTTGTTCCTTCCACCATTTAATTACCACAGAGGGAAATATTTAAAATTATTAAAGTTTTCTACAACTCAAGAACAGGTAAATTTTCAGCCTAGGACTTGAGAAAGCAGCAATCAATAATTGTTTTTACTTTGGGGCACCTGGGTGGCTCAGTCAGTTGAGCATCCAGCTTTGGTCAGGTCATAATCTCATGGTTCGTGGATTTGAGCCCTACATCGGGCTCTCTGCTGTCTCTCAAAAATGAATCAATGTTTAAAAAAAACTTCCACTTACCAGAGGTAGGTAATTTCCACTTACCAGAGGTAGGCATTGATAAATTTGCCCTGTATCCTTCTTGTCTTTCCCCTATGCATGTACATCTTCTTTCTAGACTATGGAATCATACTACATAAACTGCTCCACAGTTTGTCTTTCATCACTAAATAATTTAAATTGGATATCTCTGCATGTCAGTAAATAAAGGGCTGTATCCATTTTTAAAGGATAAAAATATATCATATTCCACTATTTTGATGTAACATTATTTATCCAATCCCCATTGATGGACATTTGGATTATTTCCAATCTTTGATTATTACAAATAGTGCTACAGTTAACATCCTTATACATTCTATGTACTTATACAAGCTTTTTAGGAGATAAATTCCTAGAAATGGAATTGCTTGGTCAGATGGTATATGCATTTACATTTTTTATAAATATCTCCCAAATTACCTCTAAAATGTTTACATCAATTTACACTCCCACCAATGATGACTAAGAGTGCCTGTTTCCCTGCCTGCTCTCCAAACTGTGTATTCAGGCATTGCCTGGTGAAACTAGAGAATGTGTCTCTTGCTTCCAAGATACATGGTGATAAAGGCCTTTCCTTGTGCTCTTATTTTCTTTTCTCTTTACTTTTCATAACTGAGGTTTAGTCCTAAGATAGGAAAAAAAGAACATGCCTCTTTGGTTTTCAGGATGTTCCTCAAAGATCCATGAATTCTCCAAGTTGTGAACACCTAGCTTATAAGCATTTACATCTTACAGATAAACCACTCATCTGGATACAAAAGGCAACCACCCTGAGGCAGGAAGATGCTCCCTTTCAGATTCTAGAGATGGAAAAACACTTTCTGCAGGTCTCCTTAGAACTTCTCATTCATGCAGGCATGCAAGAATCTATGCATTAGTTCCTATTTGTATGCATGCATTCACCCAATATTTACTCTAAGTCTGCTCTGTTCTGGGTACTGTGCTAATGACTGTAGCTATGGGAATGAAATACAGTCTGTGCCTTGGAGAAGACCACAATCTAGCTTCATGACAAGACAAAAGGAAACTATCAGTTGTAATTGAGAGGGGAAATACTGCTTTCATGTTAGTGCAGGGCGCAGCAGGAGCGATGAGTGGGGTGACTCCACAACTGAAGGTGAGGGCTGTGGAGAAGACCAGGAATATGGTTCTGGGAGGGCCCAGGCAACTATCACATCTAACCCGGTCAGGGAGGAAGTGAGGGAGAGGCTGGGGACTGGGCACCCTGATGGGTAATCTTTGACTAGCAGTTTCATTAACAGCAGAAAGTTACATTTTGTAAATATGGTTTTGCTCTACTCTTAGTTTTTTTAATGAATATTCTTGAATGAAAAAAAAATTTCCACCTTGTCATTGCTGAACAGAGGGAAGCTGGAAAAGATAAGGAGATTATGATCTCATCTATCAAAACGTGCAAGCGACTCAGTGCCTCTATCCCTGTGGGTTGGCAGCTGCACTGTTTCACCTTGTTGACCTACATGAACCCTGTGGAGATGGGGGGGGGGGTGGTATAGGAAGCCAGGAGGGTGAGAGTCAGTCAGCTCTAGAATGAACAGTAATCCCATTTTATGGTATTTATCCTAATTAGGTATGACCTTTATCATAGGTCAGAGGTGTGGACAAATACACTTATTGATAATTTACAAGAACCAAACTTGGAAACAACCTAAATGTCCACACACAGGAGATACATGATGGTAAGTCCATGAAATGGAATGAGACAGGGCCATTACTGTATTAAATCATAATGTATCATCTTGCATTAAAATCTTAGTTCCAAAAACTATCTGGTAAGGTGGGAAAATATTTATAATAATGTATTAAGTCAAAAAAGGAACATACAAAATAGAGTAACATACAAAATACAGAGTAAACCCACCTTCATAGTGACAATGAATTTTTTATATTGTGTATGTTTTTCTCTTTGTGCACACACACACATACATACAGTTGCATTTACATAATATACACAGATATGTGTTTATCTTTTCTATCAGTCAGGGTAAGCTAATTTATGTTTCATTAACAACATGAAAATCTCCAGAGCTTACAATAACAAAGTTTATTTCTTCTGATGCTGCCTGTCCATCTCAGGTCACCAAGAAACCCATAAAGATGACAGAGGTTCCATCTTGAGACAAGGTTCTATGATTGCAAAAGCATGAGTGGACTTTTAAAACTTCTGCCCAGAAGTGACTCACATCATTTCTATTCCTGTTTCATTGGCTGAAGGAATATGGCCTCACTGGACTTCAACTAGACAGGGAAGGGCACCAAGTATTTTTGAATAATATTATAGCATACCACATCCATATATCTAAGCATTAAGAGGATGGGGTAGGGATGGGGAAAGAAATTCACTTAAACAAATGGTTATCACAGTGTGATGAGAATATAATTTAAAATAGTCTCCATATGCTTTTCAGTATTTCCTAATTTTGTAAACGAACATATATTACTTCTACTTTTTGTTTTCTTTATTTACCTAGGTATACATTACCATATTTTGTAAATAATTGAAACACTATGGAAGTATAGAGTCAGTGAAACTCCACCATCATATCACCTCACTCTAATCCCCAGCCTTTCCAGATGTAATTATTCCCAGAAGTAATCACTGTTTATGGTTTGGTATATATGCTCCAGACTGTCTTTGTATATGCATTCACAAACATGAATATAAATACACATGATTTGATTTTATGAGAGAAAAAAATTAAAACATCATGTAAACTGAGCAATATGCATACTATTGTAATAAACCACTTTCTTAAAGAAAATGCATAATTCAACCATACCAGTTCAGGGTCCTTAATAGCTCCATCCCAACTCATGAGTTCATCTATAGGCAATCCATGCTCTGCACTTCTCTGTATTTCTTACCTTCTGGTGGTTTTTTCAGTTGCCTCTGTCTTCCACTGCTGACTTCACTTTGGAACTTCTGTGCTTTCCACATTTTACTTCCTTACTTCCTAACCCTGACTAAGGGCACAGTTCTCATTGTGCCTATTTTCTTGTGATCCTACTGCTGCTAACTAGCACTGCCTGCTCACAGCCCAGGCTCCAGCATCACCAGCCCAGCTGCTCCCCTACTGGGAGAAGTATGTGGGGGGATGTGGGACTTAATTGCTAAGATCATGAATCTCAGCGAGCTATGCTCAAGAAAATGTGGAATAATGACTCTCATGGTGGGATGTTGGAGTTTGGTGGTTTGGAAAAGCCACCATCATGATTTTAATTTGGAAAATAATATGGAAACCTATTGTTTTTACACTAGAAACTTTAAAACTAAAGCTTGCAGTTGAGAGTACTATAGTAATGTCAACAATAAGGAACAATAGTCAACAATAGTCAACAACAGGGAAAATTGGGTATATGGTATATAGGAACACTCTGTAACTCTTGGAATTTCCTGTCAATTTAAATTTAAATTAAATTCTGTGAATTTAAAACTATTCTAAAACCAAAAGTTTTTTAAAACAAAAAACTAAAGCTTACAAAAATCTTATTGACTGGTGGACAGACTCAGAAGTCACAGAGACTCCCAATCAGGGATAGTCTCTGAAATTCTGTAGGAAATCCAGATGTATAACCTCAATGCAAATATTACATAGACTAAAAATTCAGAAATAATCAGAAAAGTAATCTATCCTGAAATACACCCCCAAAGACAGAAATTCCAGTTGTGAACTAGCAAAGGAGTGGAATTTAGATTTAGATGATAGGTTTTATAATTTATTATTTATATCCACTTACTTCCAAAAGATGTATAAAAATTGCTTGCAACGAAACCTCATATCAGCGGAACGGTTAAAATAAAAATATCGGAGAAAGGCAGAACAGCATTTTTCAAAGTGTGTTTTATAGAATGGGAATAGGTATCACGTGAAAAATAAAGTTCATGTTCAAATAAGCTTGAGACATGTTTTAACAAAATGAAACAATAGTTCCTCTTTTCAGAACTTTGCAGAGCCTTTTATGCTAACGAACATGGTGAATGAACAAAAGGAGTAAGGTATATGCAAGGCTCCCTGATTAGAGCATGCTTTCTGTGATGATGAAAATGTTCTATAATCTGCTAGCCACATTTAACTGTTGAGTACTTAAAAGGTAGCTAGTACAGCTGAGGAACTGAATTTTTTATTTTATTTAATGTAAATTTAAGTAAGCACAAGTGTCTACTAGCTACCATATTGGCCAGCACAGAGTTAGAGCATCCCAAAGTCAACCTTCCAAATAATGCACTCTGGGAAGCATATATAAAGAGCAACCATTTTCAAACTTCTTTTGGTCTCAGGATCTCTTGACACTCTTTTTTTTTTTTTTTAAGATTTAATTTTAAGTAATCTCTACACTCAAAGTGGGGCTCGAATTTACAACCCCAAGATCAAGAATCACAGTCCCCACTGGCTGAGCCAACCAGGTGCTCCAGGATGTCTTTTAACACTCTTAAAAATCAATGAGGACCCCAAGGAGCTTTTGTTCATGGAAATTAACACTGAAAGATTTAAAAAATATATATGCACTAATTCACTGAAAAATAGCATCCGTCGTTTTCCTTGAAGTGACATTCATCTTCAGGAAAATCACTGCCAAATACCCAAGTCTGAGTAATCACAGTCATCTCATCAGCTGTATATTTGAGTAAAAATGGTTTTCCGTGAAAAAGTCGCTGATTCAGATAGCAGCTCAATGCAACAGTGCTCTGGCCATACTTGAACATGCAGCACAAGTGCTCCAAGCCTATTTTCATACCTTTAAGGACTGAAGTTCAATAAAATTGATAACTTTTACTTCATCATTTTTTTTTTTTTAGTGCCAGTATATGTATAGCGACAGCCAGTATAGTTCCATCACACTGACATTGGTGCTAAGACAATGGCAGTTTTACCTGCTATAAAACTTGTTTTGCACCATTAGTGAAATAGGCAGGTAATCTTAGAATTATTATGAAAAACTTTTTAACTCAGGAAGTCCTTCAAAGGGTCACTGGGATGTCAAGGGTCTGCAAGTCATGTTTTGAGAAAAACTGGTATAGAAAAAGAATAAGGTGGGGAAGGATGGGCAGGAGAGGATATAATCCAGGAAACTGGGTCTTTCGTTGAAATTGATGATGATATGGAAATGTTGCAGTTCAGAGCAAACAGTCAAGAAAGGATTCTTGAGATACCTTAGATGCAAAAAAAGTGGTTTTAGGGACAGGACCCGTGGGCAGAAAGAGTTGCACTGAGGTTGTGATGGGTGACTGATAATGTACTTTAAGTTGGGAGGGGGCTAGGCCTAGTGTAAGTCTCTAGGAATTTGGAAGCAAGGTTTCCAGGACCTTGAGGGGCTAGCTGTTGTTAGGAAAAGGTCATTTATTACTGTTTAATAAACTTTAATCATGAGACCCTTCAGATGTATATCAGGGGGCCCTATGCTTGGAGGCTGATTGTTAACATATATCTTCGGGGTTAGAAATAAAGGAAGTTTCTAAAGGAATTTTTATATGTTAAAAGAGTCTTAAAGATTCAGGAGGTCAGGATCATGTTAAGCTAAGATTGCCTTTTGCCCTTAGCAAAGTATTAACATGGAGGCAGTTGAGTTCCTAGAGTTGCTCTGCCTGTCTCAAGGACTTGTCAGTGGGATGTACGTTGTAAGGAAGTTTAATTTAATTTTTTCTTTTGTCTTTGTTCTCCACATCAATGAGAAAATTGGTGAGTGTCCAAACTGTTTGTTATGCATGCTTAGGTTAGAGGGACATGGAGACATCCAAATAGAATCCATCTTTGGAAGCAGGTAGTTGTAGCAAATAAAAGGAGGTACCAATCATTATATCCCCACAACTGGATTGTCATTAGCTATTCATTTAAGAATAACTAAATAGTATAAATTAGTCAACATAGGGTTCCTAGAGCTAATTCTCCACAGATGACATAAACTGGATAATGAAACAAGTTAGAACACTATTTCCTTAGTGTTGGTCTGCAAAGCAGGGTACTTTAATTTTGTACAGCCCAGAGCTCATTTCAAAATATGACCAAATTCTTTTCACATTCATTCCCGAGTTTCCACTTCTTTACTTCCTCTTTGTCTTATAACTCAGAACAGGATTTATTTTTCCTTCCCACATTAGTAGACTTCCCTTCCATCAGGAATGTCTCTTTGTCTCCACACCACACATGGTTTCTCCCTTCCCTTTCAATGAGAACTTTGGGGCTTACATTTTGAATTATTTCTCCTACTTTTACATCCACCCTCTCCCCTCTCACTTTTGTCCAACAGGCAGACCATAACATGTGATGGGAAATGGGGGACAGAGGTAATTTATTCAGAGGCTGATTTTGCATGCTTTTGACTCTTCCTTCTTTGCACAGCAAAGTTCTCTTGTTAGTGATTCACAGCATTGTTACTTCCAATTAAAAAAAAAATAAGCTCCCCTTGGAGAGTTATTGATGATAGGAACTTAATTTAACAATAAAAGAAATAATTTGTGTTCTTACAACATTTTTCCTGAAAATTCCAAAGAGCTCTGGAAATACTACCTAGTTCTAATTCCCACAGAAAACACCCTTGTTTTCTGTTTTTAGGTGGAAGGGGAGTTTCCAATACCTTGCTCCCAGTAAGAAGACAGAGTGTAATTCCCAAGGGGGGAGGGCGAAGAAAACCTCTCCCATCCCCCACCACAGGCCTTGCAGCTTCCAGCCGAGTAAACCCCTTTGCATTGGGTGGCTGGTGTAAGGCACCTTCCGATTCCTAACTGCTCCTTCAGGGCTTCTGTTATGCAGCTGACCCATGGATCTTGAAGGGTTAACAGCCTGGGTTGCTGTTTAAAAAAAGAGAAAGAAAAGACAAAGAAAATGTGCAATTCTGTTAATTTTTTCAAAGTGGGGATTGGAGAGTGTTCAAGAATAAAAAATATTTGCTGAAACAAGATACTAGTGCCTGCTTTAAATCATCAAAAATTAGATCTTTAAAAAACTACGCAAATAATTATATGCAATAAACAACATAGGACTCAATTTTATACAATGGCAATAAAAGCTGATCCTACAAACAGAATTATCTATATTAAAAAAATTAATAGATAAAAAGTGTTGAGATTAAGAATCTGTTAAATAATTCTCACAGTCTTATGTTGTTTCCTAGATTAAGTCAATGGCAACTTAAAAGACTTATCCCAAGAGGAAAAGTAACTATGAAAGGATAGAAAAGACCAAATGTGGAAATGGAGCTCATTGATTGAGAACACTGAATTTTCTTCAAGGTTCCTACTGAAATTGTCCCAGGAATTGGTTCCACAGAAGGCCATTGGTTGTGTCATAAATATGCCATGAAGATGCACAAATGAATTGTGTCTTTTCACAACGTCAGCTTTATCCAGTCATAAAGCAAAGTTGACCACCATTATAAAGCAGGTTCAGGATTCCAAACTCCATGACATTTCACCATGTGATTAAACTTGGCTTCTTACACAGCACACAGAACAGACCATAAGACAAACCACATAACAAACAAGATAACACAAGGGTGTGGGAAGTAATGAACCAAAAGCAAAATCAGTCTGTGGGTGTGCAGTAGAGATAAGGCCTCAGTCTGGTCCAGGTCAGCTCTTGGCACCTACTGCTTATTAAGTGCAAGCAGTGGAGGATCTCAATTCTATTCGGGAATCCATTGGGCAGAGCCTTTGGTCGTGTCTGAAGAGTCTGACAGATTGCTGCAAAAATCCTCCCCTTTTTAAAGGGATTTCATTGGTCTTGGGCCCCTGCAGACCTCCACTGCTTCTGCTTGTTATCAGTTCTGGGTGCCAGCTGATGCTGGTCCTGGTGATATCTCTCACCTTGTGTCATTGCTTGACACAGGCTCCTGCTTGACATGAGAGACTCCATTTTGCTCCCTACGGGCTGGAAAAGTGGGAAACCAGGGAGATTGTGTCTTACTTCAGAGATAACTTTTACTGCATCATTATTTTTCCCTGCAAGTATGTGACAGTGTAGAGTACTGTGACTACCAGTACAGCACCAGGATATAAACATGATTTATGGTAGGGCACCAGCAGTTTTTGCCACTATAAAGCTTGCCTTGGATACTCTGGACTGGCCTGTTCAGTGGGAGAGGAGTATGAAAGAGGGGATACGCAGGGTGTTCCAGTGTCTTTCAATAGCTGCACCTGCCTCATTCAAAGACACATTCTGAAGAATATCCCTTTCTCAGATCTCTGAACATATTTCCTTCATTTGGCACCTTGAACTGGGACATCATCCTTGGATGTCTCCTGGCCACTGATCTCACAGCTTGTGTTCATCTTAAGCCTTTGGCTTGCCTTTCTCTTGGCATCGCGTTAATAACTATTCTCTCATTGCCACACTTGTCTCACTTCGATTTGGCCTTCCATCCAGAGCACAGGCCCCTCTGCTTATGTTCCAGCCTGTGGGCACTCCTCTCAGCTGTTGGCCTGGCCTTGAGGACCTCTAGTGTTTGAGCATAAGCAAAGTGACACCATCTGGAAATGTTCATTAATGCTAATTTGGAAAACTGGGACATTTTGTTGGAAGGAGCCAAATACGACATACTCATGCACATTCATACATTCACTTATTAAGTAATTCAGGCACTGTCTTAGGTACTGGAGAAATAGACATGACCTAGAAAAGGAAGCAACAGATACATGCATGACATAAATAATCCCAGGGCTCAATGTGGCTTATCTCTGTGTGAGAGGCACAATATTCCGATATTTATTTATGTTTCTCAAAGAATATTAAAGGAGTCCCGATTCAATTCCCCATATTTAGAGATTTTGATTATTACCCAGAGGCTTTCATATGCTAATCCTCCCAAGCCCTTTCCATGCCTGTTTTTAAAGCACCAGAAAACACCCAGAATTAGGCCAACCCAAACTGTTCTTTGGCACGTGGCAGGGAGGAGATGGGGAGTGAGGAGCATTGACACAAGAATATTTCATCTTCATCATACGTATAATCACATCATTACAATGGTAAGTGATATGATCAACCACTGCTACTGGCGTATGCGCAGTGCCTCAGAAACAGGGAAAGAAACAATTATTTCTGCCTTTTGTCTTTCAGGTAAAACTTTAGGAGACATTTGAGAAGTGACATTTGACTGAGGTTTGGAAAGTTGAATCCAACAGGCATAAAAGGGGAGGTAAGAGGACTAACACATATGAAGGCAGCAATATATGCAAAGGGGAGGACTTCAGTTCTTTCCAAAATGCCTATAGTGTAGGGTGGCTGAGCTGTACGAGTGATGGAAAAGGAAGATGAAGAGATGGGCAGGTGGTTCAGGCTAAAGAGCTTGACTTTTAAAAAGTATAGATTTTGGCAGCAATTTTGAAAAAAGATTGAAGAAGGGAAAAACTGCAGGCAAGGAGCTTATTAGGATGTTATTTCAGTAATCTAAGTGTCCTTTGATGAGGTTCTGAAACAGGAGTACTGGATAAGGAAATGAGGTAATTGGTCCAAAAGACATTTAAAAGGCACAGAAGTATTAAAAAAATTAAAAAAAAATTTTTAGAAGGCACAGAAGGAACAGAACTTCATAACCCATTGTATAATTATAGCAAAGGAGAGGGAAGAGTCAAGGATGTCTGTCTGGTTTTCAGCCTGGGGACACAGGATGAATTTTGATGCTATTGAATATCATAGCTACAATAGATTGTTCAAGGGTGAGAGGAAATAAATGTGTTTGAGCACCCATGAAACAACAAGCTGGTGGAGATGGCTGTATATGTAGTGCTTGAAAGACTTCTGGGCTATGGAGCGTATTGGCCAACTGACATCTCTCTAACACTATCCTGTCGTGATGAGTGACAGCCTTAATTCTGAAAGTCTCCAGTAAAGGGACTTTACAATCGGTCTTGTATCCACCACTTCTTTATTAGCTCTATATTTTCCCCAGTCATTCTTCATGACCCTAAATTTGTCATGCAGCAGTTAAAACCCACGTATTTTCTTGCTCAGAAGAAGAAGAGCACATCTTAATCTCTTCTGTCTGGAAGAAATTCTTTCGGTGGAACGACTAATGGTGCAGTCAGCCTCCAATCATGTTTATTTCCCAGCGTATGCAAATTCCTAGTTTTCTGCTTCAGATGTTACAGGCAGTTGGCAGTTACTCTGTTGACCAACAGATCTAGTCTAAAAACAAAAAATTGTTAGAACTGAAAGGATATGAGAAATTACTGACTCAAATCTCCATAGTTTACAGTTCAAGGTAACCTTAATCTATTTAGGTTGTCTTTTACTCTTACAAAAAGGATGTGTTTCTCAATTCTTAACGTATCTGTGGTTTTACTGGAACATCTCCAAGTTTTCTTCATTCCTCTCTAACTTTGAAACTTGGAGCTTGTGCTAATGAGCGGTATTAACCTACCACAAAATAGAATGACTAAAATTTACCTCCTAGTTCCTGTTGTGCATTCAAGCATCTTTTCTTTTTAAAAACTTTATTGCAAAAACAATAAACATAAATGTAAACATAAATTCAGAACAGAAGTCGCCCACAATTCTGGCACATAGTTAAATCAATGTTTTAATTTGTCTATATTATATTTCAGTCCTTTTTCATATATACGTTAAATTTTTATCTATTTTTGTGATATAAAACAATTTTATATTCTACATTTTATATTTTCACTTAACATTATGCCATGCACATCTTCCCATTTAACTGCAATTTCACCACTATCTTATACCCTCCTCCTCTAACATTATAGGGTAAGTCCTGCCATCATGCAGCAGATAGATGCCAATAAACATATATATGGATTTTTTGTTGATGTCGGGATTATAGCTATAAACATTTCACTGAAACTTGCTTGTTTTAAACCACACTTAGTACTGCTTAACCACACTTATTATTTTTAATAGCTTAATATCATTCCATAGTAGGGATATAGCAGAATGAATTCAAATTGTCTCCCATTTTTTCTTTCCCACTAACAATAAATGCAACAGACAGGGGTGCCTGGCTGGCTCAGTTGGTAGAGCATGGGACTCTTGATCTCTGGATTGTAAGTTTGAGTCCCACATTGGATGTAGTGATTACTTAAAAATAAAAGCTTTAAAAAATGCAATAAATATTTTGGCATATATTTCACTGCTTTTCTGAGGGACTAATAGTCAACTTGTAGTTGCTAGAAAAGTATACTGGCCAGCAGTATTGGCTTTAGACTGGTGTCCCATACTAGACAGCAATGCTCTGGTCCTTCTCCAGTTGTGTTCCTCCCTGTGTGGCAAGGAGTCTGTGGCTGAAAGATGTGCCCGATTGTAATCTGTGACCTTCTATTAGACTATTTTGATATCTAAGATGCTGCAATTCCCTACCCAAAAGTATTGACTCTAATAACAGAGCTACATGGCTCATTTTCCTATGTCCATCCACTTGAGGGTAACTTATGCCACCATTGCATGCCACCCCATAGGCCTGAGGGGTAACCAAGGGGCTGAAGGTATAAACAGAGCTTGGTTGTGCCAGCAAGGTATCCATATACATATGTAAGACTCCTCTTGGTGAAGGATCAGGCTGTAGGTAGGAAGAAAATGGAGTCACGAGCCACAGGTTGAAGGTGGGAGGCTACCTTCCCTATGCTACAATGGTCTGACTTAGAACTCCAACGAAGGCAACATTTTTATATCTAAACCGGTTCTTCTAGGTTGTCATGAAGGCATATTTGTCAAAGTATGGTGAGAGAACATATTTTATTTAATGATTTTTTTTAGCTTGTTTTTTTTTTCACTTTTAAGTATTTCAACATCTGGTATAAAAGCTTCCACTTATACTGTTGCTCAGGACCTGAGAATGTTAGAGGCAGGCCTATTGGTGTCTGTTTTGATTGTTGTCTTGTTCTGATTGGTAGGAATTTGTACCATATTGGCTGTTAAATATTTTATTTTATTTTTTTATTTTTTATTTTTTTAAATTTTTTTTTCAACGTTTTTTATTTATTTTTGGGACAGAGAGAGACAGAGCGTGAACGGGGGAGGGGCAGAGAGAGAGGGAGACACAGAATCAGAAACAGGCTCCAGGCTCCGAGCCATCAGCCCAGAGCCCAACGCGGGGCTCGAACTCACGGACTGCGAGATCGTGACCTGGCTGAAGTCGGACGCTTAACCGACTGCGCCACCCAGGCGCCCCTGTTAAATATTTTAAATATCACCCTTGCTTAGCTGCAATTTTATTTCTGCAGCATAGATTCCACAGGGTAGGACTGATTGGTAAAAGGGTTTGTTTAATTCTAATTTTAATTAGTATTATCATATGCCATATTTTATCATTCACATTTAATGTCTTTAAGATCAGGATGCATCTAATAATCAAAGAGAAGAAAGTATTGTATCATTGTTCAATTGGCAGTATTCTCTTCCTTTGATAAAATAATGGTACATCTTTGCTATAGACTGAGTGTTTGTGTCCATTCAAAATTCATATGTTGAAATATAATTTCCATCATGATAGTATTAGGAAGTGGTGCCTTCGGGAGGTTATTAGGTCATGAGGCTGGAGCCTTCATGAATGGGACTTGTGCCCTTGTAAAGAGACCCCAGAGAGTTTTCCTATCCCTCCTATCATGTGAGGGTACAGAAACAGGGAACAGGCTCTTACCAGACACCTCATCTACAGCACCTAGTCTTGGAATTCCCAGTTCCCAAGCAGAGAAATGAATGTTGTTCAAGCCACCCAGTCTTTGGGATTTTTGTTATAGCAGCCTAAATTGACTAGACAGTCTTACAATTGCTATCTTAGATTTGATGAAATACAGTATTGTCCTACTGTAGCAGTTCCCATACCCACTATCACTGTAGGAGAGTTCCTGTCTTTTGGCCTGCAGCAGGTGGTATCACTCTTTTTAAAACTTTTTGTCAATCTTTTGAGTAAAAAATAATATAACTCTTGCTTTAACTTGGATTTCCCTACTTACTAGTGATGTTGAGATTTTTAAAAACATACTTATTAAATATTTATCTTTTTGTAAATTAGTTATATACTTTTTCAATTTTTAAATTGTGTTTTCTGTGTTTGTTACCAATTTATAGATATTATATTATAGACATTAAACTTTGATCTGTCATTCTATTGTAAACAGAAATTATATAGGGGAGAAATGCGATGCAAGGGAATGGTTGGTGAGTCACCCCACAGTGCTGGGAGCCTTGATGTTCAAACCAGTCATTCTTTGACATCTTCCCTCCTGGCTTCCCATGACAAATCAGGAATTCTACATGAACTGTGCGAGATGTGATCCAGTGACTAATGAAATCAGAGGCCTTGGTTCCCCGACCCCTGCTAAGGTTAGATGGGGAGAAACAGAATCCAACAATGTATAAAACATTATACACCCTTACTAGATGGGATTTATCCCATATATCCAAGTTGATTCAATATAAAAAATTAATGTAATACTCACATTAATAAAGGACGAAGGATGAAACCACATGATCAATCATCTCAAAAGCTTCAGTGAAGCATTTGGCAAAATCCAACCCCCTTTAATAATTTAAAAAACTCAACAAACTAGAAATAGAAGGAAACTTCCACAAACCGATAAGGGGCATCTGTAAAAACCCACAACTAACCTCATATGTAATAGTGAAAGGCAGGATTCTTTCCCCCCAAGATCAAGAACAAAATAATGATGTCCATTCTCACCGGTTCTATTCAACATCATACCTGAGCTTCTCATTAGGGCAATTAGGCAAGAAAAAGTAATAAAAAGTATCCAGATTGAAAATGAGGAAGTGAAACTATCTCCATTTTCAGATGACATGATGTTATATATAGAAAATCCTAAGGAAACCACTAAAAAACTATTAGAAATAATAAACAAGTTTAGCAAGTTTGCAAGATACAAGATAAATTTTTATAAATCAATTGTATTTCTATACATTAGCAATGAAAAATCTGAAAGTGAAATTAAGAAAACCATTCCTTTAACAGTTGCATCAAAAGGAATAAAATACTTAGGAATAAATTGAACAAAAGAAGTGTAAAACTTGCACAGTAAAAACTACCAAACACTGTCAAAAGAAAGACCTAAATAAATACAAAGACATTCCATGTTCATGGACCAGAAAACTTAATATAGTAAATAGGGCAATACTCCTCAAATTGACTTACAGATTCTAAATGTAAGAGCTATACCTATAAAACCCTTAAAACAAAACATAAGAGTAAATCTTTATAACTTTGAATTAGGAAGTGGTTTTTTTTACATATGATACTAAAAGTACAATTTTTGTGCCTCAAAGGACACAATCAAGAAAAAAAAATAGAATGGGAGAAAAAATGTGCAAATCCTATATTGATAAGGGACTTGTACCTAGGATATATAACAAGTTTTTACAACTCAACAATATAAAAGTAAATAACTCTACTTTAAAATGGGCAAAGGATTGAGGGGGGCCTGGGTGACTCAGCCAGTTAAGCCTTAGACTCTTGATT
This sequence comes from Panthera onca, assembly GCF_046562875.1. Lineage (NCBI taxonomy): Eukaryota > Metazoa > Chordata > Mammalia > Carnivora > Felidae > Panthera > Panthera onca. The sequence continues at coordinate 38,689,587 of NC_138346.1, read as the reverse complement.
TTGGCTCAGGTCGTGATCTCACAATTCGTGAGATCAAGCTCTGCATTGGGCTCTGTGCTAACAGTGAAGAGTCTGCTCGGGATTCTTTCTCTCCCTCTCTCTTTCTCTGCCCCTCCCCCACTCGTGCTTGCGAGCTCTCTTTCTCTCAAAATAAATAAACTCTAAAAGAGAACATTAAAAAAATAAATAAAATGGGCAAAGGACTGAATACACATTTCTTCAAAGAAGATTTAAGAATAACCAATAAGCACACAAAGCAATGCTCAACATCATTAGTCATGAACCAGAAATGCAAATCAAAACCACAATAAGATATCACTTCACACCCACTAGGGTGGCTGTAATAAAAATAAATGGGAAGTAAGATAAGGATGTGGAGAAATTGAAACTCATATATTGCTGATGGAATGTTTGGCAGTTCCTCAAAAAATAAATCTAGAGTTACCCAGAAATTTCAGCAATTCCACTTGTACGTATAAACATAAGAAAACTGAAACACAAGTCCATACAAATATCTGTACACAGTGTTCATAGCAGCATTATTCATAACAGCTCAAAAGTAGAAACAACTCAAATGTCATCAACTGATGAATGGATAAATAAAATGTGGTATATCCATACAATCAAGTTGTTATTTGGCTATAAAAAGGAATGAAGTAATGACACATGAAAAAACATGGAAAAACCTTGAACACTTTATGCTGAGAAGCCTGTCACAAAGGACATACATTGAATTATTTCATTTATACGGAATGTCCAAAATAGACAAACTCATAATGATAGGAAGTAGGTAAGTGGTTGCCAGGGAAGGCGAGAAGGAGCGGATGGAGAATGACTGTTAATGTATATGGGGTTTCTTGTTCGGGTGATGCAAATTTACCAGAATTAGATAGTGGTGCTTGTTACAGAACTTTTTGAAATCACTAACAATGATTGAATTTTATACCTTAAAAGAGTGAATTTTATGGTATATCAATTATATTTCAATAGATCTGTTATTGAAAAAAAAGTGGCTGCTGGTTTTGGACCACAGACCAGAGTTTACCAACCCCCTGTTGCATACAAATATTTACTGTCATAGAAGACATTACCATGCTATGGTAATTAAGATTATGAACTCTAGAGTCACCTAAATTTGAATCCCAGATCTGCCACTAGTTATTGTGTATTGCTGGGGGGTTATAATAACCTCTATCTTCTAGGTAGGGTGAAATGGGTTGATACATGGGAAGCACTCACAGCAGTGCCTGGCACAGAAGAAGTATTCAGTGGGTATGGGCTATTTTTATTATTCACTCTGATTGAAAAAGTAGCTCGACTAATTCGATAAGATGATTTTTATTTGGTGCTCTGGTCAGAACCAGCAGCTTAATAAGAATGTCCTCTGTTCCCCATCCAAGTCACTATCAGATCATGAGGCTGGCAGCCGGAAAAAAGGATGGATCATTAATATACACTAGAAAATATGTTCTTATCTCTAGGAAATATTGTTAGCACCCTGAAGGGCTTTTCTTTTTCCACATCTAAAATATATTGTGGGAAATTAATTAGTTTTCTCAATCTAATTTCTAGTGTCAGCTGTGACATCACAAAGCAAACTCCCAGATGGTACCAACTGAACCCTTTATCAGCTTTGTTAGCACTGATGTCAAAATGAAACTGGCCCAGCAGCCCCATCAAAATTTACATGCTAATGGGTAGACCCTTGTGAATGAAGTTAAGCAGAAAATGAATCATTAGGTAACATTCCTCTAGCAAAATCATCCTAGATTTTAAGTAATAATGAAACAGCAAGGAGTAAACTCAAGACTGAAAAAGAATGTAAAATAGAAACATGGCACACACTTAGAAATGGAGAAATCATTTCTAAAAAAACAAGAAGTTCAAAGGGAAATTATAAACACAAATTAGCTTTCTCTCCTTTTAGTTGAAAATTGAGATTTTCAGGAACAGTTAACATTTTAAGGCAAATTTCGTTTTCACTTAAAGAGCAAGACAGAATTCCAGTGGTTTTAGTCTTTTGTCTTCTGTGGAAAGCCTACTGCTAAGTATTCAGTTTGTCATTGCTATTACTAAGATGTTTGATCCATACACTCCTTTTGTTCATTCTGTGGCTCTTAACCATCTGTCATGTTTTCTGGAGAGCATCATAAACACATTTAGGTTAAACCATATGGTCATGAAACCTGTCATCCTATTATAATGAAAGTCTGGTTGGTTCTTTTTCTTGTGTTTGTTTTTAACAGAAATGCACTTGACCATTCTTCTTTAAAAGCATCATCCTAATCCTGGAACCAAACTTCAGCCTGATAATAAATCAACTCTGAGTCTACAGCAACTTAAAGTAAACAACCTGAATAACAGATGTTTTGAAATGGCCAAATTTTCTCATCAATTTTACTCAAATACTATGTGAAATGGCTTTGGGGCCTTCATTATATTGGCCTCCTCAGTTTTTACTTCCGCACCTCCAATGCTTTTTCCTTCAATCATCCTAAACTACCCACTCTTTAGGTTTGTCATCATCAAAACTGTGCCACCTCTGAAAGCCTTACCTCAGGCATCCCATGTTTAGCTCATCACCTCTGATGCTACAACTCAGCAATTCTTCCATCTTGCCAAGACCTTCAGTTCAGTGACTCTACCCCTTGTTCATTCTCCATAACCTCCCTCATGACTTCACTTCCTTCCTTACCCAGTTTAGAATCCATGATCCATATAACCATATCTATTGAAATCACCATAGTTCCATAGCTCCCTTGACTCGCCTCGCAAAGCTCTATCCCTTTTTAAATCCTACTATGTACTTATTCTATGCCTGTACCCAGACATCTGATGAAAAACCCATCAGGATGACTGGTATCATTTAAATTAATGGTCATAAATCTCAAATGTACTAAGCCCTAATCAGCAATCTTCCTTTGCTGCTCCAAAATGTTCCTTCCAAAATTACTTTCCATCGCTTCCCAGACCTTCTTCCTGCTCTCTTCCAGACACTCCCTCAGCATCAATATGATAAAACATGTCCTATCTTAAAAAAACAATACCCTCTCCAGTCTCCAGAGCTTCCTTCAACTACTGCCTTGCTTTTCTTTTTCCCTTCAGCTTCTCTGCTTTATCTCCTCATCCTATCCTCTGGATTGTTGCCCCCACCACTCTGATGCATCTGTTCTTACAAAGATCACTAATAAATTTTATGTTGCCAAACCCAACGTCACTCTGTCATGTCTTATTTGAGTTCCCAGAAGTGATTGACACCATAGATACAACTGAAGCTCCTTTTTCCATGACATTCTTTTCCAGGTTTTAGAGATACCTTGTTCTCTTGCATTTCCTCCTTCCTCACTGGCCATTCCTTTTTGATGTTCTCTGCTAGGTTCTCTCCTCTTTCTGACCTCTAAATGTTGGTGTGCCCATGGTTCAGTGTCCTTCTCTCTCCCTATTACTCCCAAGGCAATCTCCCATGGTCATCTATAATTTCACATGACCCAAGCCCCAGCCTCTCTGCCAAACTCTAGACTATTTACTTGACATCAAACCATCAGTAAGGTCAGCCAACTCTACTTTCAAGAATACTCCAAAATTTCCTCATTCTCTCCATTTCCCTTGTTGCCACACCATTCCAAGCCACCATGTTTACTTGTCTATTCTATTGCAGTGGCCACTGAACTGATCACTAGGGTTCCTCTCTTTCTTCCTTACAGCAGCTAGAATGATCTTTTAAAAACAAAATAGGACCATAGCCATTTTTCTCCTTAAATTTCTTCAGTGGATTTTTATCACATTCAGAATAAAATAGAAACTACTTCTTCTGGCTCATAAAATTTAATAAGATCTGGCTCCAGATTGCTGTTGAGCTCATCTCCTACCCTACAAGTCTGTAGCCACACTGGCCCCATTTCTGTTCCTGGAACATACCACATTCACTCCTGCCTTTGGGTGTTGGCACCGACTGTTCTCTTTCCTCTGGTCTTTATATGGTTGGCAACTTGTCATTAAGATCTGAGCTTAGATGTTTGTAAATCTTAGGAATCCCGACTATAAGAAATATGAGTTATTCAAGTTCTCAAACTTGCTGGGTGCTTTCAACTGAATATAAACATGGGTAAGTTTTTTTTACTCCAAGTACCACTTCACTTCACTATTTTTTCCTTGAAAATTATAAAATCCTTCTAGAATTTAAGTTTGCTTCATTAAATCGTCATTTATCTTTGTGGTGGTAGCCACAAAGATTAAAAAAAAAAAAAGTATCCTAGAAATTGTGTCTACCAACGCCTAGAGAACATGAGAGAACATGAGACAATAGTGCTTTGTTGCCAAATCTTGCTATGTGACTGTGGGCCAAGTGCCCCATCGTTGTGAACAGGATTCCCCCACCTGGACGTAGATACGATCATACCCTGCTGAAGACAAGGAAAGTATATCTGCATACATGCATTCGTGTATTTAATAACAAAAGAATTAAGTGTCTCAATTCTGCACAGTAGTTTCTCCTCTCCACTCACTTGCATGTGCTCTTTTCTGGAAAAACACACAATCAGGGACCATGTTGTCAACATTGCTTCTGAAATTCTTTTTCTTTTTTTTACAATTTATTTTAATAGTTTATTTTTGAGAGAGAGAGAGAGAGAGAGGGCATGAGAGAGGACAGGGGAGAGGCAGAGAGAGAGGGAGACACAGAATCCGAAGCAGGCTCCAGGCTCTGAGCTGTCAGCACAGAGCCTGACGCGGGGCTGGAACTCATGGACCGTGAGATCATGACCTGAGCCGAAGTCGGACACTTAACCGACTGAGCCACCCAGGCACCCCTGAAATTCTTTTTCTTAAACTTGTAAGTGCTCTTTAACAGGTATACATATTTGAGCCTGTTTATGCAATTCCTGTGAAAAAAGAGTTAAAAATATGGCTGGCTTCACAAATAACAAATCGATGAAGAAATGATTCAGCAAAAATGGTGAGGAGGCGGATGAGTTGTGAGGTGGCAGAGCACCAGCACTGAGGACAGGGTGGTCGCACGCTGGGCTTGGTGGGACGTTTGGTGGTACCCCTGGCCTAGTAAATGCTAATACGGTAAATGCTAGTAGCAGTTTACTCACACCCACGGTTACTGTGCCAGCCCCAGAGCTCATGTTTCCAATCACCCCCTGGAGTGCTTGAAAATTAATGAATGGCACAGCCATTACCTTTGCTGCTTTATATTTTACAGCAAATGTATCTTCAGTATGAAATTTGCCAGAGACAATGCATAGAGCACTTTGACCCACAACATTTTTTATGTTATGTTAATAGCTTTTTAGTTGAATGCCTTTGTGCCTTGCAAGCTAATTCTGGAACACATGAAATGTGTTCAGTGAGGGGCGGATGTACCAGGATCTAAACCTGCTGAATGGAATTAGAAGGATCCTTTGACAAGCGGTTTGGAGACAAAGTGCACCAGCAACGTTCAACAATACAGCTACTGTAGCAGAAGCCATCGGCTCCTTTCTGCTTGCTTATGACAGCACAGGTGAAATTAGGGGATCCCTATGTTTTTCTTGAATTTAGGAAGTCAAGTAAACAATTTCCTTAGCAAGACTGGGAAGAAGTTATTCTAGGAGGATGCTATGCTCTGGAAGGACATTGTGATAGATCCAGTGAGATAAATAGCTTCCCAAATAGTTCCCAGTGATTACTGCCTCTTGGTAGTCAGACCCTTTGGTCCCTTGAACATGGAACAAACTTAGTGATTTGCTTTTTATGAATAAAATATTATGGAAAAAATAACGAAATTTCACTTCAATATTCAGTTTAAAAGCTGTCACTTCTGGGGCACCTGGGTGGCTCAGTCGTTAAGCATCTGACTGTTGATTTAGGCTCAGGTCATGATCCCACGGTTCGTGAGTGCCAACAGTGCAGAGCCTGCTTGGGATTCTCTCTCTCTCTCCTTCTCTCCCTGTCCCTCCCCATCTTGTTCTCTCTCCCTCTCAAAAAAGAAAAAAATAAATAAAACTTAAAAAAGCCATCACTTCTGTCTTACACTTTCTCCTTCTGGCTTTTTTTCAGCTTGCTAGCTCTAGTGAGGTAAGCTACCAGGTTGGGACCTGGCCCTGTTGGGAATGGAAAAATTTGGCATGGAATTGAAGGCAGTGAAGAGCCATCAAGAAACAAAAGCCCTCAGTCCAACAACCCATGAAGAATCTACCAACAACCATATGAGTGAGTTAGAAATGAATCTTTCCCCGGCTAACACCAAGATTACAACCCATGAGGGGCCTTGCGACAGAAGACCCAACTAAACCGTGCCTGGACTCCTGACTCTCAGACACTGTGAGATAATACACATTTGTTGTTTTAAGTCACTAAGTTTTGGGGTAATTTGTTTCACGGCATTAGGTAACTAATATAGACACTCAGCTCTCAACTACATGAAGTACCTACCTGTGGTATGACTCACGCTTCACAGTCGTCCAGAATGAAAAGCACCAACATTTGTATATTTGAATAAGGAGTGAGACATTGCAAAGTACAAAACCTCCCTAAACATCTCTAAGCAGGAACAACCCCAACAATCACAAAGCATTATTGCCAGGATGGCATAAAAGAAAGAACATCTATAGGCACAGGTTGTACATTCAGATCATCAATTATACAAATTTGAGCAAATTATGTAATTTCTCTGGAATCCAGTTTCTTCATGATGGGATTGGGCTAGACCGTGCTAGCACTCCAGAACACTGTGCTTTGAGGAACTCCAGAGGGCCCCAACCCCAGAGTCTCTTTCTCTTCAGCTGGAAATGGCGTCCCTGGGAATTTGTTCCTTAATGCTTCTAAGGACTGTCCCTGAAATTATTACTTAATGGGAGGAATTCTGAATGTGAGAAAGAGAGAAAATTCTATTGAAACCTCTGAGATAGTGCAGCGAGGTGGGGCCTTGTATTGCAATGAAGCAGTTGAAGGGTAATGGTGGCAGCCACAAAGATAAGTGTGGTTGATTTCACAATTTTGAGGACCTAGTAGACTTCCCCCTTTCTGAGATATGTGATTTACACAGTCACATTGCCCCTCTCACCGTGAGTGCCTTAGGAATCTAGAGCAAGCTCCCATTCAGTCAGAGCCACTGTATTAAATCTTATGGTTCCCATATTTGTACTCTTTTTCTGTCCTAATTTTTCTACTTCCAGTTTATCACGTGTCCTTTGTTGCAGGCCAGCTCAGATCCTTTGCCAAAAAAATCGGAAGCACAAATAAATATAATAAACACGATTATACATATTTAACTTTTCCCCCTCTAACTGAGTTGGTATAAACAGACATAGCAAGTCTGGAAATACACTTCTATCTTGATTGTTAATTTTCAAAATTTAAGGACAATTTGGCTTCGGTGGCGACGAAGATTTACGTTAGCGGAATAATTGGTAAAATGAGCATAAACTGGAAAAATTAAAGACCAACACAAATTGTAACAATATTTGTACCGTTTTTATTTGTAAAAATAACCATCTGAATGCATTTCCATAGTATATTACAGTTAAGTACTTCATTACATTATTAGCATTCAGTAGTTGAAAAAGTATTAAACTGTGCTTGAAAAGATTCAGATTGGTTCAAAGTCATTCACTGAACTAAAAGTCATTGTCTTCATTTTTACAGTCATGACATTTACCAGAGTCATTCAACTCCAATTTACATAAGAAAACATTACAGACAAAATCCCACTGAAATCATCAAACAGTATTTTATGCGATTACAAATATGTTATGCAAAATATAACACTGGCACCAGATTTGTATCATCGTGCTTTGCAAAGATATATTGCACATGCTAAAGCATAAAATATGTAGACGAAACTACCAAACAAAAGATATTTGCATTGAATTTTTAGATCACTGCATAAGAAACGCATAAAATTACATTTTTACACACACTCAGATTGTCACTATCTTAAAACGCTTTTCCCCTAGAACATTGACCTATGGTTTACAGTTTTGTAAGAAGAAAGCATTTTAGCACTGCAAAATTCAACATAATTCCCATAGAAAACTTCGGCATTTTCATTTCAAAGCAGGTAAAGGGGAAATAGGAAAAAAAAGACACTTTATACATTCAAAGAAAGGCTGAAATGAAAACTCACTGGTATTATATTGCTCTGATAACACTCAAACGAAAAAAATACAAAACATTTCACAGAACATTTTCAGAATATACAAATATAAAAAGGCACTCTAACTTCATATTACAAGACAAAAAAGGGGGTGAGTTCTTCAACCAATGCAACAGATACGCAAACCAAGTTGCTCAACAGTACAAAGAATAACGAGTGCAGCAAATCCATTTGATGTTCTTATTCTAATCTTATAATAAAATAAAAAATCAAGCAGCTGTTTACTGCCTAAAGTACCAAAACATACTATGGTGCCCTTTTAGTAGTGATAAATAGAAATCCCCTGAGCTTTTTACTGTAGAATCATAGCAGATTTTAGGCAATTTGGAGATAGTAATGTATTTACCAAGGATAGGCAGACACGGCGAATAGGTTAAGTGCAATGAAACATGATCCCTGTGGCTGTGGTTAAAATACAGTCCCAAAACAACACATTTAGGTAAAAGCGCTAAACAGCTAAGACTCAGTTAAAAGCATCATTTTTTTTTTCTTAGAAAGCTATGCTGCAAATCTAGTTTTATTTCTACGAGATGTACTTGAAACACACAGAACTCAGAGTTTTAAAAGTCATTTCCTAAAGAAAAAAATTTGGGCTTGGGGAATGGAGAAACAGAGAGAGTGTGGGAGAGAGATCTGATTCAATGAACAATTCAGAGCGAGCATGATTTCATTTTGTTCCTTTGTCCTCCCTCTAGCAATGAGAGAGGGGAAAAGTCAAAATGCAGCTACATGGAGAGAAATGTCCATGGCCGCCACCGCTTTGCTGCAATCTTCCTTGTATCTCTAGGCTACTCTGCAGGAAAAATGCGAACGCTGCTTCACCCACTAAAAGCAGGCATTTCCTTTCCTGCTTTAAATGCCAATGGAGCAAGATTTCCATTCACTTCTAGAAAAGACACCACAGTATATCGTGCTTTTTTTTTTTAGCATTGGATCTCCCTTACTTTCAGTGTTTTGGTAAAGGCAAGGTCATTATTGCTCATTAGCAATTTATCTACTTTTTAAAAATTCATCTTCCCTAAACAAACAAAAAGGACAGAGGAAGGAGGGGAGCACAACACCAAGAATTTAAAAAACAATGTTGGTGGTGTCAAAAATTGTCAGTGGAATTAATATCAATTCTAGAAGTCCTTTGAACAAGTTCTCATCTGTGAAGAACCCAACGTGAGTTTTTAATTAAATCCAGAATATTAAAAGAGTAAGAGTAAAGTCTTTTACAGTTAGATGAAAAATATAATACGGTATGTGTATTTGATCCAGATATGATAGAACACTGTTTTAAAAATATCTCACACACGCTCTAAAAGAGAAATTTCCAGGGTGAAAATGGACCTGATTATAAAACGTCAGAGTCCCGCCCGAATGCAACACGTTTCTCTCCTGTTTCTTCCTCAAGCGGAAAATAGCACTTGAGCTGGTGATTTGTATTTCTTCTCTTGGTACATGGACTCACACACTGCTATCATTTCCCATTCCGTTTGGGGGACCACGTGAGATTTTCAGCGCGTTCAGAATAGTTCCTGCATCTTTCTTTGGGCCACCTTTGTGCATATGATCCACCACCCATCTGAGTTTTCATCTCGCAGAAGAGCTTTAAGGACGGCAGTGTCTCCTAGGCTCTCAAGGCTGGCTACAGACTGGGGCTGAGCACTGGATGTCGCACCCCTCTCCAACCGACGCGGAAGAACCTGAGGGTCGGCTGGCAACCTTAGCAGGGGAAAGGCTGGGCTTGGCCCACGACTGCTGGCTAGCCCAGAGAGGGTCTGGAGGGTGTTTCTGCTTTTTTGTTACTCCAAGTCACGCACACAGCAATTAACACAGAGGACAAACAACGGATGTTCCTCGACATTTGTTTCATTTCAAATAAATACAAACACATTTACATCAAAAGTATATGAACATTTTCTCTAGTTTGGCAAAAAAAAAAAAAAAAAAAGCCTTGGTCAACACATCCTCAGTTACAAATGTTAAGCCATCAACTAGAAATCTGTGTCTTAGGAAATATAAAATACAACAAAGACTGTTACACAAAAAGATTACAGTTGAACTCCATAGAAAAGCTACTTCAGTTCTCATTTCCACTTTGAAGGAAAACAATTAAATTCTTCCATTTTAGACTGAAGCATTTTGGTCCTCACGTATAGCTGGTTGATGAACTACAGACATATATATATATATATATATATATATATATATATACATACACATATACATATATGTGTGCATGTGTAGGTGCATAATGTTTAAAGAGTTTCATTCTTCTTTTTGTACAGCTATTCCAGGTGCAGAACGGGGTCCATTTGACCTAGAAGCTTTGGCAGAGGGAGCAGACGCAGTATTCACTATGTTGATTTGATCATCAAGTAACTATCAGTTGGCTTTAATTTCCACATCACCCATTTCTACTTTCTGCTTTCACCTCCTTTGCTTCCTTCTGTAGTCACACTTCCACTCACTTGGCATGACCTTGACTGAGAAGCTCATTTAACGTTTTACTACTGATAAACAAGGTCGATGGTTCTGATGTTTTTTAAAAAGTTAGCATTCTGGTTTAAGGATGAATTAGCAAATAAATAAAGGGTTGTTTCATATTAAATTTGCATATGTCTCAAAGTTTTGGTGCAATACAACTTTTCACCTGAACTTTTATTACATAGATTTGGATTCAATCAGTCGGGTGAAAACTACTCACAGACATGTTACAGGGAGTATTCGGTGCCATATTTGTGTTAAGTGAAAAAAGCAACTTCAATTTTCAGTGAATTTTTCCATTCATCTGGCAACTTTGACAAAATCCTTGGAAAGAAGTTCTGGATATTTAAGTGCGTATTATAGAGAAGATATATGAATAATTGGACTCCCTCAAAAAGATTATTACAGGCATCATTTCTGAAGATGAACACCTTTACCTTTGGCTTCTAGTAAGGAAGTAAACATCAAAGTGAGAAAAGATTTGAGGCAATTCCTATCCATACCTTCCATCCCCTTCCAGGGGACATGAATGTCATACTGATATGCTTCTTAGAACTCACAACTGGGTGAGTATATGAAAAAAAAATTCTTTATAGAGAACCGCTCCCTCTCAATTGCATTATGCCAAAAGAAAAAGAATTAAATGCATTTTTAACTTCTTACTTAAAATGAGAGGTAGACTTTCACAGAAGTATCTTAGATCTAAGGAAAACATAAAGACAAATAAAAATTGGCGCCCATCTGTGTGAGTGCTTTGTCCTACAGCCTAGCTGCCCTCTCTGGGTTTGATTAATTCCTTCTCTACAGGCTTCTGGAAGCCCAGGCCCATGATAACACTTGAACACAACATAAACCTGGAAGTCAAATTTCTTTCCCTTCTTCCATTATGGGTGATGAGGGAAAAGCTTCTACAGTCCAAAGTCAAAACGTTTCTGAATCAGAATCATTTTCATTGTACCCGTCCTCTGAGCCTACGTTGTTACTGCACAGGCTAACCATGCTACCCAGATTGGAGAGGGTCGTCCTGCTCAAATTGTCTTTTTTAAAACAAACGAAGTTGACAGCCGTCATTGTACTGGGAGGAGAAAAAGGCATCATGGTAGCCAAAATGAGGGCCAGGCAGTCAGCCACGTCTTTGTTAGGAGCGCAAGCCAGGGCCGGGGTATGACCTGGGCGTAAATGCAGACAAGGCAGTGGTTAGTCCAGGAAATCCAAAGGCGCCGTGAGCATTCCACAGTACATCTCAAACGACCTCACACGTGGAGATGTATGTTGAGTTAGAAATCATGCCAGGCAAAAAGAGGAGTTACTTCCCATGAGTCATGCTAGGGGTGAGGCTAGAGGGAACTGGGAGGGGGAGACACTTCATGAAGGGTTTTGGGGTTTGTTTTTGTTTTTTCAGTTTACATGACAACAAGCACTATGTTATCCGAAGTTAGGCAGAATTCTAGTCTTCATCTAGTGAACAGAAACACAAGGGGGCAGGGATGGGACACAATTCCACACAAAAAAACCAGCAACAGGACAACCACAAAGGTGTTTCCACTTGAGAGCACACGCACACCATGCGCCTCAGGCCTGGGCCAGAGCACTCTCATTCTGAGAACAATGACTTTCCATAGTAGGTAATCGTGTGTCAGGTTAGGAGAGATACTGAAAATCAGATGTCCGTAAAAGTGACTAATGCAGATTTGTTGCTCTGTATATATTTATATAAAGTCTATACCAATTAACTAGTTCTAGGAAAATGGAATCATTTGAGCAGATCAGACACAGGAAAGCACTGGTTGTTTGTGATTTGAAATTTACTATCAATTAGCGGAAATTTAATAGAATTAAAAAAAAATACCAATACCACCAATCAAAGTCCCAAATCCCAACTGTGGGAAAATGACTGTCGAGTCATGTCATTCTCTACCATTTAGACTTGATGTGTCCTATCCAGAAGAGAAAACTATCTCAATACGTGCAACAGGTGCACGGGGAGGTAGATAAATTCTTTGATTTAATTACTATCCCTACCCAGCCTTTATTCTATTGACCTGAAAGGGCTAGCCTATCTTCTCTGTTGGCAAAGTTCCTACCACCTCTCCCTCATTCATTCAGAGGAACTGGCTTAATAAAACCCAACCTTTTGTTGTTTTATCAACGCTTGACCTAATTTCTGCTCCTGCCCTCCTTCCCCCAACAGATTATTCCTCTCTCTAGTAAGAAAACCAATAAAAATAGACAGGTATGATTTATGATTGTGCTGCTGTACAAAACTGCCCCAAATTGTTCCCAGGCCTTTGGGATACAGCTAAGCTCTAAGAAAGGCCTCAGTTCCACTAACCCAGGCCTCCCATAGCCGAGGTTACTATTGGCAGGACAAGCCTCAAATGCAGCAGGCTTACCCTGGAGAAAGACAAAACTAATTTATTTTGATCTCTTTTGGTCACTTTGGAGAAAAACTGCATGCCAACCCTAAGATACATAATAGGGATAAGAAGGTGAGGGGGAAGGGGGGGGGTGGGACAACCAAGGACATGGAGAAATAGAGAACTTTCTGCGCCTCCTAGATGAGTCAGGTTGGGGAAAGAGCGGGGGGTACATGCTAGGATAAATGGGGCTGCAAAACAAAAACTAATAGGAATTAGCTAATGTCATATGGCTAATGCTTACTTCTGAGAAATAGGCATGGGCTGCTAGTTCCAATACCTGTAATAAGCAGTTAATTGAGTTACATTAATTATAATACTTTATAAATAATAATGCCACAATTAATGCCACATTAAAAATTACATCGTTCATAAATATCCAGAAGTTCGTCTTTTGTTCCCCGCGGTTTATAGGCCTTGTGCTTAAAATGGTAGTTTAACACAATTCTGGTATTCATAAGCTTTCCAAATTTCTTAGGAAGCAGAGTAGAAAGCTTCTGCTAAGAGTTAAGAGTTAGTTCATTTAGAAAAGGAATGTTACATAGATCAGGAGAAGCTTTCAAGCCTAGAAATTAATTAAACAATATACTCATGTTCCCCAAATAGCCATACTGAGAATATGAGTTTTGATCTGTTCTTTAAAAAAAAAAAAAAAAAAAAAAAAAAAGTTTGATCTCAGAATGAACTGAAATACAAAGACCTGGGTTTTTCTTTGAGCCCCTGAGCATGCACTAATGACATGGATAGTCTCTAACTCTTCAGCGTATGCAGTTAGAAGTTTGAATGCCTATTTGAAAGCTTTTCAGTGTGTCTAAAACAGTTTAACCACCACGCTGAGGAGTCAGAGACCAGCTGCTGGCATTACATGCAAAATGGAAGGCACTGGTGGGCTACAGGTAGACTACGTATTTTACAAAGACAGACAGGACAAATTATCCTTGTTTGATTTCTCACACACAGAAACTTCCAAGGGTAGAGAATTCTCACTGCCCTTTTAATGAGCTTCTATCTTTCTCATCTTCCTCTAGCTTCACAGCATAGGTAAGGTACCTGTGGTGATTGCTTACTTTTTCCACTTACCATTTTCATCTATAGCGAGTACACAGGCCCCTTTGGCCAACAACTCCTCAACTACCACCTTCAAGCCATTTCGTGCAGCCACGTGGAGGGGTCTGAAACAAGACAACACCTAACGTCACCTGTGATGCATATTTGTATGAGAATGTGTCGTTTTGGGTAGCTGAATTGCTAAAAGGAAAAAAAAATACTTAAGAATCTATAAATAGTACACGAATATTTTTATTTTTTAAAATAAAAATATTTGCCAACTAAATCTTTTCCAGGTGCTAATGATCCAACTGTTCTTCCATGTTGGTCCAGATTTCTCTGCAGATACTACAAATACTCTGCATCTTAAACAACCCTCATAACAGTACATAGGGAGTCAGAAAAAGAACGCAAGCTCTGGCATGTTTTCTAGAAGGTTCTTTACCCCTTGCTTTCTACTCTAGCATTTGAATGACTGTTTCACACTGTCCATCAACATGATTGGTATTAATATCACTCATATATATTTATCTCAAACCTCCTTATTATTACTAGATGCACTAAACAATATTTGGTTGAATTTCGAATACCTTAAAGAATAATGTCAAACCCAGTATACTCATCTCTGCTATATACATCTTAAGAAACTTAATGGAAAAAAAATCCTAATACTCCTTTGCCCTAAAATGCATAAGGAATTTGGAAAACAAATCAGCCTTTAGGTCTTCCATGCTGAGGAGTACACTGAATTGTATTAAATGTAATTAGGCCAAATTGCTTAGAAACCCTTCAAATGTATTCGAGGAACCTGATTTATAAAACTGTCACTTTCCAGTAAGAATACATAATGGTAGTGTATTATACTATATAATTCTCTGAAGGCATATCAAAATAAAGATTCTAACTAAAAATGTCTAGCTTGGTCAGCATTTGTCAGTATGTGACTGTCAACTTCCTGAAGGAGAAGCCAGGACTATGTCTTTCACCGCTGTGTTCCTCAGTGCTAGACTGGCACACAGCACACTCTTAATATCTGTTGAATAAACGACTATGAAATGAGTATGAATAAACTATGTCCAAATCCAACTGTAGTAGTCACACTTACGTCTGCAGTGCGTTATTTCTTGCATTAATAAGGCTCTCATCCTGTATCTTGTCAAGTATTAACAAGGCACATTTTTCATGACCCTAATCAAGAAAAAAAAAAAAATAAGAAACACAAGACAGAAACACAGAAAAGTTCCTGCAAAATTACTTGATTTTGCTTTAAATTTAAAACAAACATTCTTTGCTTCAAAACATTTTATTAAGGCTATTTTCTGAGTAATTCCTTTTTTTTTCTAAAAAGCAAATGGTTAAAGGATGCTAGATTCTCAAAGATTCTGGATAAGGTCTATTAGGACTTGATTAATGGAACTCTAATCTAAAATATTAATATTTCTAAGGTAACAGCAGAATTAATGTTCAGAGAACTGAAGGAGATGCTAGTTCAGCAAGGTCAGCTGGAAAACATATAAGTCTGTCAACGTTACTTTTGAAACATATGTCAAGTCCCATCTCCTTCCTCAAGCCCTCAGTGACACTCAGTGACCCATCTACTCCTGAAATTTCCATCACATCTATTACCAGTATCACTTATCATTATGTTGTGAAGGAACTCTTTCAGGAAAGTTCATTCTTTTCTTCCTCAACCAGGGGAAGATATCTTTATATCTTATAAGAGATGGTTGATAATTTTAAAAAATTAATTTTTAAGTCAGAGACACTTTCATGACTTCAGGCCTATGCCCTGTTAAGGGGTCATAGTTTCTTAAACGCTTGCTATTCAAAGTGCGTCCCACAGACAAGCAACATCAGCTTAACTTGGGAGTTAGAAATGTTGAATCTCAGGCCTCACTTCAGACCTGCATTGTTTTAAACACTTATTTATTTATTTATTTATTTTTTGGGGGGGGGGGGAGGGAGAGAGAATGAGTTGGGGAGGGGTAGAGAAAGAGAGGGAGCCCAATGCAGGGCTTGATCTCATGAACTGTGACCTGCATTTTAACAAGATCCTCTAGTGATTCATTTGCACAACAAAGGTTGAAGATCATTGTACTTCTATTCATGAAAACATTACACTTTGAAACAAACTTTATGAAACTGAGTTTTTTTTGTGGTTTCCATGGGCTTCCCAGAGCATGAAGTGAGAAAATGCAACCACTGAAATGAAAAACCAAGACTTCTGGTACCAATGGGTATAAACAACACCTTTAACTGTCACTATATTCAAATAAACCACCATCACCGGTGTCCATTGGCATCACATTATAATGCCTTATAAGGGAGCCCCTGAAATGTAATTTCAGAAGTGTCCCTGGAGTTTTCATTCTAATGCACTCTGATAGAGTGTAAATAGTTGTGATCTTATTAGAGGCCCATCTGGGCTTAAAAATATTCATAGCCGTAAGCTTAGTAAGTTCACATTTGGAATTTATCTTAAAGGAATGAGTAAGAATTCTTTAAAAAAATATTTCTCTACAATGACAACATCTATAGTAGCACATATTTTAAAACATGCAAACGTCTAACAGTTGGGGACGGGTTGAATAAAGGATGACACATTTCTAAGGTAGAATACCATGCATCTTCTAAAACACTATAAAAATTTGATATCTAAAAGAAAGATATTCATAAGAGATGATTCAGTAACAAAAGCAGGGTTTAAAATAGTATGATCTCCCTTTTGTAAAATTATATATGTATTTATATGTCATTTATCTTTTACAGAATCAGGAATCTTGGGCTACATGCGAACATCATACTATTAAAAAAAAAAACCAAAAAAACTCAAACACATTCCTTGTGGTGAACTACGTATGCATCAGAAAAAAGGACAGAAGGTAGAAATGCACATGAAGGCACTAATTTGCCTCCTAGGAGAGTAATTTTTGGCTGTGTTATTACAATGTTTTCAAATGGAACAAAATGAAAACAAGTGGACCTTTTTATACTTTAGAAGCCATGTAACTACAGCCCCAGCCTGTGTTTCAAACCAAAATGATATAGTCATGCAACCATGGAGACAGACACAGTGGCAGCATGAAGATAGACCACACAAGAATGCAAGTGTCACATGCCATGAAAGTCATATCCTCATCAACCCCTGCGTGGGTCTGCCTTTTTGCCTCTTCCCCTTCCATTATGCTTAGAGTTGACAACACCTTGGGGAAATGTACATCTTAATTAAGAGACATGATACACGCTTCTGAGATAGCATTCAAGTGGTATTATTTTTCCTATTATTACAACACTAAGTAACACTGTTTCAAATTCATTTACATACTTTGCTACTAGCCAAATGTAAGGATGTGTTCAAGTCTTTATCCTTTACAGTCAGATCAGCCTGGGCACTGTTCACCAAGATATCTATAGAAAAAGCCAAGAGAGAATTACTCAGACTACATGCCAATTATAATCACACATTCAAATCAGTATGGTCACGTAATCATATTTAATGCTTTTAAATTTTTTTTTTTTTTCAACATTTTTTTATTTTATTTTTGGGACAGAGAGAGACAGAGCATGAACGGGGGAGGGGCAGAGAGAGAGGGAGACACAGAATCGGAAACAGGCTCCAGGCTCCGAGCCATCAGCCCAGAGCCTGACGCGGGGCTCGAACTCACAGACTGCGAGATCGTGACCTGGCTGAAGTCGGACGCTTAACCGACTGTGCCACCCAGGCGCCCCTATTTAATGCTTTTAAAGAAAAAAAAGAGGAATACTTTATTGCCACATTTGTTCCATCCAAATCCAAGGTCTACAGGCATCAAGTTTAATTCTCTGTACACAGTTCTGTTATTTCCAGGTCAAATAAATCTGTTGCTATATTTGGTCTCTAAATGTTGAGATGTTTCACTGCAGAGATGAGTTCACTTCGAAAAGGTCCACCAATAATCAAATAACAGGGGACTGAGGATGATTAGCAAGTAGAGTCAAGTGGCTTAAATAAAATGCTGGCCTTTTTTACATGCATATACCAAGAGAATAACTGATTCTCGGTTTTATGCTACTCTGGTTTTGGTTGGGCGTGGATGTGAAGCCCACCAGTCAGCACATACCCACAGCGCCTGCCTGCCCATTCTCAGCAGCCATCATCAGTGCTGTTTTCCCTGAATTATCTACTGCGTTCACTTCGGCACTGTGTCTCAGAAGAAGCTGCAAGCACTCCACGTGATCAGCAAATGCTGCCGCATGAAGCGGTGTCCTAATGATTTAAAACAAACAGGATGTTAGTTTCCTTTATTATTTATTTTTTACTTTTATCACTTTTGAGAGAAAGAGAGAGAGAGAGAGAGAGAAAGAGAACAGGCAGGGGAGGGGAGAGAGAGAGGTAGACACAGAATCCGAAGCAGACTCCAGGCTCTGAGCTGTCAGCACAGAGCCCGATGTGGGGCTCGAACCCATGAACCACGAGATCATGACCTGAGCCAAACTTGGATGCTCAACCGACTGAGCCACCCAGGTGCCCCAATTTTAGTTTCCTTTAAACTCAACACACTCTTTCTGTATATGCCTGAGAAACATGTGCACAGTGTCATCTTAGGGATTTAAACCTTCTCAGTTTACAGAGATGACAATCAGGCCCTCTCCAAGGTCCATTCAGTCACCTAGGTGAATGGCACCCCCTAGATTTGGAGGGTGTAAGTGGTGGCCTTGATAATAAAATGAGCATCTGCACTGACCCTTTGATGTTGAGTTCCAGTGACTTCTTTCTTATCTTTGATAAAGATACTTTCAAAATTAGGCCTTAATTTTATAGATAATTGGCTATTTAAATAATAAAAAAGCCCACATTATCTACTGTGGACAGTAGATTTCTCTAGGAGTACAATTTGGTATTATTTACCAAAAATAAAAACCACTGACCTTCTAACCAAGTAAATCCATGTTTAAAACTTTATTTCCTAGATGTACTTGGTCATGTGAACACACACATATACTAGACTGCTCACTGCACCACTCTGCGAAACAGCAAAATACTGGAAACAAATTAAATGTTCTTCACTAGAAGGCAGGCTGATTAAATGAGTATAGCGATTCAGTGAAGTAATATGCAGCTTCAAAAATAATCTGGTAAATCTACATATTCTGGTATGAAAAGATTTCCAAGATACCCTAAAAGCAGAGCATTGCAACAGAATTCTCCCATTTGCATAAGAGCATAAGTATATATTTTTTTACATATGTTTGTGGTTATTGTGTAGAAATTACTTGGTAGAATATAAAAATGTGAAAAGATCAATTTAAGGTGATGGAAGAGGCTGGGGCTTCTGGGATAAGAGAGTAATTTTTCCTAATTACATATTCATTATATTTAATTTTTAAAAGCCATGCTTTTACATTACTTTTTGTGACTTTTATTGTTTGTTCTTTTTTTTTTTTTTGAGAGAGAGAGAGAGAGAGAGAGTATGAGTGGGGAAGAGGGGTAGAGGAAGAGAGAAAGAGAGACAGAGAGAGAGAATCCCAAGCAGGTTCCACACTCAGCACAGAGTCTGATGTGGGGCTCAATCCCAAGACACTGGGATCATGACCTAAGCCAAAATCGAGAATCATATGCTCAACTGACTGAGCCACCAAGGTGCCCCTATATTACTTTTTAAACTAAACAAAAAAATAAATGTTTGGCTACTTTACAACCACAAAGCAGAGACTAAAATTGATCAAGACAAGAGGCATGCCATCTCAGTATCACTTACCTGCCTTTGTCATCTCTGCAATTGACAATGCTGGAATCTATGGCCCCAAGTAGCAATGACGCACAATTCTCATGATCGTTTATTCTAAAATGAAAATAAGGTTTACATTTTAAGGTATCACTCTTTTAAAAATTACATGTTTCCTCCTACTCCATCTTCCTATGCACTATATATTTTAACAATCTGACACATTAAAAAAAATCTGATTCAAATATCTGGGGTTTATGATCTGTTCACATGATTGCAGAAGACAATTTAGATCACACGAACAAACTTCATTTAATGCTTCATGAAGCAGGCAGTCTCCATTCTCAAGAGTTTGGAGAACTGCTTGCTTCAGGAAGCGTTAAATAAGATGTATATCACCTAAATTGTCTTCTTTAATCAGTTTAACAGGTGACGAGGGTGGGATTCTAAGCTGACTACTAACAGCCTGCAAGAGGAAAAGACAAGCAAGGCACCTGCCTAACCCTGAGTTCACTCTCCTCTGGTTACCAAGGGCCGGGGGTGAGTCACTCTTGGATTTGAGGTCCGCTCCCTTGTCTGAAACGGTCCAGGCCAAACGCACTTTATCCAAAACTTTTTAAGGGAAAAGTGTTCATTAAAGTTCCCAGAGAGGTTCTATGATTCAGAAAAGGCTCAGGGACAGTTAGGTGACAGCAGTTGTGGGACTAACAGGGACCATGATGTAAGTCTACAGCATAAACCACTGGGAGACTTGGGGAAATAAATTAAAAGTCTGCAAAAATGCAGACTATTTTGACCAACGGCACATCAAAATCTAAGTAGGCACAAGTTGGACTATTCGAAGCCCTTAGGGCATCCACCATTGTAAAGAATGCTTGTGACGAGTAATAGATCTTTTGTTAATGAGAATCTCAGAAATCAAAGCCACAAAATTGATGGGCATAGGTTGGGCACTTAAAAGCTGTTACAGTGCTCACCACATACTTCTGTGATAAGCTGGTCATGGAACAGATTAGATTCATACTAGGTCACCCAACAACTTCAAGAAAATTTCATGCAACAAGGTACACTGTAAAACACCACACAAATCCCAAACTCAATGGTACATCTCTCTCAGGTATTAATTTGGTTCCAAGAGACTCTAGGCTTAGCTAAAGAAATGACATCCTCAAGTTTCAAAGAATTGAGCACTCTGCCTTCAAGCACAGTTGCTTATTTTATGTCTAAGAACTGTGGTCCCAGATGCGATGGATACCTACGAAAATGGCAAACTCTTACTAAGACAACCCAGAATTAAAATGGCCATCATGGGGAATGTTCCAATTAGGTAAGATTGTTCCTTTGAGAAGAAGACTTGAGAGCAAGGGTTCCCAAATCAACAAAGAGAATGGGATGCCTATTTTTATTGGTCTGCAGAAGCTTCCAAAAGGTTTCAAGATTCCAAGGTAGCTTCATTGAAAGATTCATTGCAAAAGGTTAATGAAAAATTAAAGACACAAGAGGTACCTGAAATAAAGACTATAAGACTGATATGACTCCTACTACTGCCCTCTATCCTCCCTTACCTGAGTACTTACAGTCTACTAATTCACTTCTGAATTGCCTTTCCACTGTTAAGAGGCTACAAGAGCGTAAACAAGTCTTTTCAGAGTTACTGGCCCTATAGCTACAACTGCTCCAAGGCCAGAAACTTAAAACAACACCTCAGTGCACCATCATCAAAACACTGGCTCAGAAATTGATGTCTCATTTGCAATCCACCAGGACACTGGAGAAAAGATTGTCCTAGAAGGTTTTGTGCAAATCCTCTGATACCAACTCAAATGTCCCCATATATACCCTCAAAGAGGGCCCCTATTATATGGGCCCCCTCCAGTGTTGATAAGATGCCAAGGAATTCTCCGGTAAACTGCTATAAGTTATTCCTTTTAACAGCCAAGTCGAAATAAAATTAAAATTAATGGAAAAATCTTGCCAAATTCCGGTAGACACATACCAGAGCAATATTCTCTACATTAAACTCCACTCACTCTGGAGCCTACAGATGGGATCCTGGGAAAACTGGCAAGAGCGGGCAAAGAGTGAGAATTCTTACCAGATTCAGCTTTTCTGGTCTCTGTGGTGCCTGGTCAAGAGGGGAAGGTATAATTTTGTGTTTTCCCTTCCTTTCCAAATTCACTCTTATGAATTTGGTTTATTGATCTTTTTCTCTTCCAGGGACTGCTATTGCCTTCTTGCTTGTCCTAAATCCTTCTTTCTTTTGGCAATCTTTAGGAGGTAGCTGTGGATCTTGGGAGAGTAGTATCTTTTGCACCATCTTTGGGGGCACCTCTTGCATTCCATGGGTTGTTCAGTATTGCCAGGGATATTTACTGTTTGCCCAGGCTGAAACTTGACAAGATATTGGAAATGCCTTTTTCTTTCTTTCTTTCTTTTTCTTTCTTTCTCTTTCTTTCTTTCTTTCTTTTTTTCTTTCTTTCTTTCTTTCTTTCTTTCTTTCTTTCTTTCTTTCTTTCTTCCTTTCCTTCCTTCCTTCCTTCCTTCCTTCCTTCTTTTTTTTAAAGTTGCTTCATGGTCAGAAGTTGGCCAAATAGGAAGTTGGTATTCAGAGCCTGATAGTAACTTTTTTTTAGGCCTTTCCACTAAGTTAAATGAAACTATGTACCTGGTGTTGGGAGTGGGGAACCAGGGGCATTCCAAAGATAAACAGCTCTAAATCTAGAACAAAGGAAGCCTTTGATTTCTATCTTAGTTGAAGGAAGATTTTCTCCTTGATGTAAAAAAGCAAATTAAAGATAATGTAGTTGGATGAGTAGGTCAGCCCCCTTTTTGGGGGGAATTAAAACCAACCTTCCTTGCCTTACAAATTCGGTTTTTAAAGAACAGAAAAAGCTCACCTATCCTTTTTATCAATCCCCAAATATCCTCTATTCTTCTCAAAAGGCTTGTAGGTATTGTAAAATCCTAGATTTAGGAAACAGAAGTCCTTCTTGGAAGAAAGAATTACTGCATTCTTTCCCTGTGCCTTTGAGATGTAAATGTTATAAAGGTCTTCTCTAGGAACTTGTTTGTAGGCCATCTGTTTGAAATGCACATTTCAGGGAAATGATTCTTGTCAGAAAAAAGAAGAAAAAAAGAAAGGCTATTTGGAAACTAGGAAATAAAAAATCCTAAGTGTTGATGAGCACTGGGTGATGTACGGAATCTCTAAATCTCTATATTGTACACCTGAAACTAATATAACACTGTATATTAACTATACTGGAATTAAAAAAAAATGTTTAGGGGTGCCTAGGTGGCTGAGTCAGTTAAGTCTCAGACTCTTGATTTCAGCTCAGTTCATGATCTCATGGTTGGTGAGTTTGAGCCCTACATTGGGCTCTGCACTGACAGCACAGAGCCTACTTGGGATTCTCTCTTCCTCTCTCTCTGCTCCTACCCCACTTGTGCTCTTTCTCTCTCAAGATAAATAAATAACTTAAATTTTTTTTTTAAATCTTAAGTTTTCTCCTTAAATATTAGTAAAGAGGTTTAAGCCATCTGAGCAGATAACCTTAACTAATTCCATTTGTCAAAAACAAAATTTAGATCTATGTATTTGTTTTGTTAAAAAATTTTTTTCAAATGTTTATTTCTTTTTGAGAGAGAGAGTGTGAGTGGAAGAGTAAGTATGATGTTTCATCTCCAATTTTTGAAGAATTTTGTTATTGATTTGTAAATTGATTTCCTTGTTGTTTCAATTTCTTTTTTAAAATTTTTTTGTGTTTATTAATTTTGAGAGAGAGACAGAGACAGAGAGCACCAGTGAGGGAGGGACAGAGAGAGAGGGAGACACAGAATGTGAAGCAGGCTCCAGGCTCTGAGGTGTTGGCACAGAACCCCATGTGGGGCTCAACCTCAAAAACTATGAGATCATGACCTGAGCCAGATGCTTAACCAGTTGAACCACCCACACACTCTGTTGTTTTTTTTAAAATAAACTAGCGAGCTTTGCATTATCATACCTGTTTAAAGGCTAAAATTTGAAAACAAAAGCTGTAAGATTTCTGTTTGTATCCATCTATATGTGTATGTATGTCTATGTATGTATGTTAGGTTTTTTTCTACTTCCTGATAATATTACCAAAATTAATTTGTAAAGAGCTCTATTTAATTGGCTTAAAGAATATTAAGCACGTACAGAAGTCAAGTATATTCTCTGAAATATAGAAACTAACCTAAATGTTTTTCAGGTTCACATGATCTAGGTTATCTTTGGTAAACAAAGAATAATTTTAGGATGGTTGGTTTAATTTAAAGCAGGCATGTCTTCAGAATTATCAGGATGTATAATGTAGACATAAAACTTTCATTCTACTTATGTGTACTAAAAATCAAATAAGCTCATGTCATCACTGTTACAGAATTTGTCAGCAAGAAAGGTAATTTAAGATGATTGTTAGCTGTTTACTATCTCATGAAACTTTCATGAGTGATCTAAACAATTGTTAAGCACAAGTAAATTAAATAGATGTAAGAAAAAATATAGATGTAAGTAAGATAAAAGTTTGTAAATAAACTTTTCAACAATAATTATGCTTTATGGTGTGTATACTTAAGAAAAGTTTCCAAAATGTTTTTGGTAACCTGAAGCTTTAAAGTTATACGAGATAAATTAAATGATGGATATTCATTGACTATATAGATCATTTCCAATTAATAAAATTCTGAAACATTAATTACTGAACATAGATTTATCTACTTTTGGCTTCCTTTGACCAAGGTGCTAGAGATGTTTTGCTCTGTTTGTAAACATGTTTTATACCACATTGAAATATGTACTATGTGGGAGAAATATACTTCTCAAAATTATGAAATTTATTTATAAAGTTGCCAATCCACGGAACGCTAATGTAATAGACAATCCACTATTGCTTACTTCTTAGTTTTCACTAGGAGTTAGGGCTCTAGAGGTTAAGAAGTTTAATCAATTAAAATTATTGAGACATAATAAGGGTGAAAGAAAACAACTGTGTAAGAAAGGTAGGTAATAAAAGTAGAATGTATTTTTTTGGATAAGGAAAGGTATGAAAGATAGGGGTTTTTTTTTTTTTTTGTTTATTCAATTATTTTGATAAGAAAAAAGAGAAAGTAATTTTTTACTAAAGTAAAATGACTTTTTTTCTGGAACAAGAAAGAGAGAGGAAAATTAGTATAAAATCTGAATGGATATAAAAGTTGTAAAAGACCTGCAGAAAAGGAATCTTGGAAAAGGAATTCTATGTGTGGTCAAGCTGGCTAAGATTGGAATGGATGTATTTAAGTTTAAAAAAATGAGTTTTAGCATCAAAAGTACACTAGTGCAAAATCAGAATTTGGTTTTCTCTCTGTTAAATAAAAGAACAACGGGTTTTTTTTGTTTTTGTTTTTTTGTTTTTTTAGATTATTGGTCTGCACTCAATAAGAAATTATAAGCAAAGGTGTTTTTTTTTTAACCTTTTAAGAAATCCTCCTGAAAAGCAAAAGATTTATTTCTTACCAAAATAGTTTAATGTGTTTTATGCTATCTTTATCATGTCTTTGTTTTATCTTACTTTTTTTAAAAGTTTATTTATTTGAGAGAGATAGAGAGTGTGTGTGCATGCATGCACACAAGCCCAGGGGAGGGGCAGAGAGAGAGAGGAGAGAGAATCCTAAGCAGGCTCCGTGCTGTCAGCACAGAGCCTGATGTGAGGCTTGAACTCATGAACCACGAGATCATGACCTTAGCCAAAATCAAGAGTCAGACACCCAGGTGTCCCCAATGGGTCTTTAATTACTTAAGAAAAAGAGCTAAGGAGTTTTTTGTGTGTTTTTTTAGCCAGTATGAAGTTTTCTGTATTTGAAAGTAAAGACTTAAAGTCTTTAACTATCACTTTGGTTAAATGGATAACTAAATATTGTTGCACAGTGACCTATGATCCTATTTGACCAAGTGTTTTAAAATCTTTTGATATTTTTGATAAACTTCTTCCATAACAAATTCTTTTTTTTAATGTTTATTGTGCTGTCAGTGCATAGCCTGATGTGGGGCTAGAACTCATGAACCATGAGATCATGATCTGAGCCAAAGTTGGATGGTCAACCAACTGAGCCATCCAGGCACCCCACCCGCAAATAAAATTCTAAATGAAGTCTTTTTGACCTTGAACGAAGTTGGGTATTTTTCAAAGGTACCTGAAACATCTCAAAAGATTCTTTCTCTTTCCTTATGAAAGGATAAATATTAAACTAATCAGGCTTATTTGGTATGTTAAATTATATAGGAAGCATTGTCAGATAAGAAATGATGTTTTCAGGTTATATGGTGAGCATACATACGTTATCATAAGTGTTCCAGAAATTGTATAAAATTCCTAAAATTCTGATGCATTCTGGTATAATTTTATCTGTCCATAATTCCACTTATCATGTTAAATGTTATGTGTAACAAAAATTACCAAATTTCCTTGTCAATTCCTTGCAATTGTTATCGGATCTTCCACAATAGACCTATTTAAGTCCTTTGTCATATACAGGCAGTTATTGTTTTACTCTGATGCTTTTGCAAAATGAAATTCCTGGAAAGGACCCTACGAAGTACCCTTGATCACTGACACTGCTGCCAAATTACAAGGTGTACAAATCTCATGACTGTAGAAGGCTCATCTGACATCTGGTCCTGGGCCAATGCCAGAGACTTCAAAATCAAATTGCCTGTGAAGATTAGTAGCTGACACTGAAGTACACCGTTTCCTCCGAAGATGTTGGATCAAGAACATTTCTCTCCATTCCTCTTTCCCTCTCTGGCCATTTTTTCCCTAATTATTATACCATGAAGGTCTTTATGATTCGTGTGTCCACCTCTCACCTTGAGCTGGCCTAGAAAGAGAATGCCATCACTCACATATGTCAGGCCACTGCAAAGGAGGGTAATCAAACTCTCAACTTACTGTTGGATTTGCTATAATACTGGTGACCCTGTGGTTCTGTCCATCAAAAACTTTCTCCTGATTTCTAATGTCTAGGTTTCTCTAGAAAAAGCTTGCTGGATAACACTTCTAGGGAAGTGGAAACACGGTTATACAAGACACACTAACAGGCCAACTGGCTTAAAGAAGTATCCCCTCTTTGGGACCATTTCTTGGTTTGATTCTAGTTGGTTTGGTTCATGGGGACCCTGTTTCAGGAATGTCCTGCAAATCTTAGGAATACTTTTTTCTTATTTTTATTTTTAATTTAATTTTTTATTTTTTAAAATTTACATCCAAATTAGTTAGCATATAGTGCAACAATGATTTCAGGAGTAAACTCCTTAGTGCCCCTTACCCATTTAGCCCATCCCCCCCCCCCCACAACCCTCCAGTAACCCTCAGTTTACTCTTCATATTTATGAGTCTCTTATGCTTTGTCCCCCTCCCTGTTTTTATATTATTTTTGTTTCCCTTCCCTTATGTTCATTTGTTTTGTCTCTTAAAGTCCTCATATGAGTGAAGTCATATGATATTTGTCTTTCTCTGACTGACTAATTTCACTTAGCATAATACCCTCCAGTTCCATCCACATAGTTGCAAATGGCCAGACTTCATTCTTTTAGATTGCCGAGTAATACTCCGTTGTATATATATATATCACATCTTCTTTATCCATTCATCCATCAATGGCCATTTGGGCTCTTTCCATACTTTGGCTATTGTTGATAGTGCTGCTATAAACATGGGGGTGCATGTGTCCCTTCAAAACAGCACACCTGTGTCTCTTGGATAAATGCCTAGTAGTGCAATTGCTGGGTCGAAGGGTAGTTCTATTTTTAGTTTTTTGAGGAACCTCCATACTGTGTTCCAGAGTGGCTGCACCAGCTTGCATTCCCAAGGAATACTTTTACTATTAATAATTATCTTCCTGGTCTATTGCTCCTGGTATGTTGTTCTCTCAAGGTTTTTAGATGCGTGTGTGCAACCATAAGCTAACAAATAGTCTCCCTCCAACTAGACTGTAAGCCTGACATCAGCTCCTCCTGTGAAATATATACTGACACCCAAAGAGACAATGGTAACTGAGAATAGCTTTCAACATCACCTTTGCTCAGACCTCTTGGTTGGCCAGAGGTTGATCAAAGGGAGGAGGAAGAACTGTCAAATTGATCTCACATTAACCTTTCCTTAGTAGACGAGGCACCACTGGTCCTGGGAAGCAACATCAGCAAAACAAAACTTTTACATTTCATGTTCTTATAAATGTTCCATCTTCCCAGAGAAAAGACCATCTAGTTAACCAATTAATAATCACCAAGGTATATGGGTGATTGCTCCATTCCTATGATACCTCAGATTTGTAACCCTAGGTAATCAGGTTTTTTTTTTTTAAATGTTAATTTATTTTTGAGAGCGGGGGAGCATGAATGGGGGAGGGGCAGAGAGACAGAGGATCACTGTGCTGATAGCAGTGAGCCCTATGTGGAGCTCGAACCCACAAACCGTGAGATCACAACCTGAGCCAAAGTTGGACGCTCAACTGACTGAGCCACCCAGGTGCCCCACTAATCAGGCATTTTTATTCCTTCTCTTCCTTGTTCCCGATTTTTTGTTCTGTAAAAGCTTCCTGTTTTCCGCCCCATTTTGCAGTTCTCTGAACTGCAGTTCTCTGAACTTCAAAGTGCAGACAGTCTGCTTCATGAAGTGCAAAATAAAGATTGTTTGTATCACTTCAAATGTCTTCTTTAATCATTTTAACCATTTGAATGGCACATGTTCTGTATTCCCAGCATGTCTTCAGAACCCCTACATCCAAGAAGGTGTTTACTGCATACCACTTATACAAGGCATCATGTTAGGTTTTGGGGGGATACCAAAGTGACAAAGAAATGCTTCCTTCAAATTTAAAATCACCCCTACTCTTTATTCCTTACCCTTTCTTTATGGAGTCATTTTATGCCCCCAATATGTTTCAATCAAATGACCCAGCTGCATGTGAAGCACACAGAAATGCATAGACAAAGCACTCCCAAGTCTTGGGTCCCTAGGCTGACCATCATTGCCCAGGTGAATACGAACCCCTGGGTAAACACAGGCCCCAGGTGACCATGATCCTCCAGGCTGACTGTGGAAGTTGGACTTACAGTCACTGTATTCTCTAAACATTCATACTATGACATGGCAGAAAAAATTACATTCATCAAAAAAGAATTTACAACCTATGAAGAATGGAGAATTACAATATATAAAAAGTCTTCCTGCTATAAAATGTCTTTCCAATCATCCATAGGTACATTGTTTCTAACCCCAACTTATTTTTAGAGTTTGGTACATCTAAAGAACTCTTCACCTGGTGTGTGTGTAACGTGCCTGTTAGCAGTCACCCATTACCTTTCAGGTAGTTTCCCTCTGGTGATATGTGAGCCCCCTGGAAACCTGGGCACTCTACAAAAAGCTCCTGGAAAATCATTAACACTAGGGACCACACTTTGCTATCAGACCTATTTGCCATGAGCAGCAAAATGGAATATATTGGTCTTATCTCTAGTCTAAAAGCCCAATTCTTCTCTAAAAGGCAATTTCTTTGCATGTAGTTAAAAGGATTAAAGGAACACCATTAACTTCCAGCATTTCTACTTACATTGCACAGTGCAGTGGAGTAAAGGGATTACCGATAAATGTTCGAAAACATTTTTGCTCCAAAAGTACCTCTATACAGTTTTCATTACCTGCAAGGAATCAAAAGAATTTAGGGAGTTTCCCAGAAAGAAATTTTGTTCAACGCAATCTATTTTTTTTTTTCATTAAGTATTGAATTCGACTGAATTCTCCTGAATTGGCTGCATGTTCATTCTCCATGGAATAAAATTCACAAAATGCCAAAATGTTATGAACTATGCTCACAGGTGTTCTGAGACATAATGAAACAGTGAAGGCCATATGTTCTGGTGGAGAGAAAGAGATAAAGAAGAGACCTCATTTGCAAGCGGAATGGATTCTATATCATCCTCAGCTCTTGTCAGATGTCTGACATAGCTGTTGACCATATTTACCATAGGAAATTATCCTTTCACCCTCACGAATAGGTTCACTTACAATTATGCAACCTAATTCAGGAAAGAAGATGTGATTGATAGAATTTAGTATTTGAGATAATGCAGGTGAAAAAGGGCTTTGACTATAAAATACTACACATGTGCTTAATACAGCACCAAGATCGGTTCCCAGCAAATAGTATGTACCCAATAAGTATTTTTTTTTAATAAGTAGAGGAATGAATATGAGGAATTATTTTCAGCAAAATGACAAGTAGTTTCTTTTTTTTAAAATTTTTTTAACGTTTTTATTTATTTTTGAGACAGAGAGAGACAAAGCATGAACGGGGGACGGTCAGAGAGAGGGAGACACAGAATCTGAAACAGGCTCCAGGCTCTGAGCTGTCAGCACAGAGCCTGATGCGGGGCTTGAACTCACAGACTGCGAGATCATGACCTGAGCCGAAGTCAGCCGCTTAACCGACTGAGCCACCCAGGCACCCCAACAAGTAGTTTCTAAATCAACTGAATTTGAGTTGAGTAAGGCCCTAGTTCTGTCAGCTTACTTGTTACCTGACTTAGGCAACTCACTTGGGATTTGTAAGCCTCAGTTTCCCATATATAAAATATCAGACTAGTAATGCCTGTCCTACCTAGGTCACAGGATGATGGAGTTTTCAGCTGATAAAGGACCTATATGTGTTTTGTGAGACCAGGTACAATTGTTGAAGGCAAAGTTATTTGGCTTTGGAATATAGATTGTTCTCCTGAACCTCTTCTTGGTTAAACTTAGTGCTAAATTAGAGTTCTTTTATGGTCCACCTCAGAATTATATAGATGTGTCTAATTTTAAGTGTTAAAATGCAAGCCAAACCTTTCTTGCACCTCTAGAGAGAAAAGGTGAAACAGTTTTTAGGATGAAGAAGCATATGAAGTGATGAATATAAAATCGCCTAACTTTATTCAAGTTATACTGTTTAGCTTTCCAACTATATCCAACCCTCACTCAAACCACCCTAGATACTGTTGAAGTGCTGGGAAGAGGGGCTTCCCTCTATTAGTATGACTCCCCCCAAAGGACCTAGCTTCATGCAGCACCTACATCTACCATTCCTTGAAGACTATGTGAATCCCAATTTCAGATCTGTGTGGGGAGGACTGAGGACCCCTGTACAACTTTCAATATTCTAAGTGCTCAGTGGAGGGGATTCTAGGAAAATGAGAGCTTGAATCTCAGATTTGAAAGGCTGCACTGGCAAGGTGATTGCTCAGGAGAGGGTCTCCCCCTTCCCTCCTTGCACCTGGATGGGCCCAAGAACAGAGGCACCTGCCATTCCCACACTATCCCACTCCAGTCTAAATTATGCGGTCTATAATCAGCACTCTTATGTCTTCCCCCTTCCTGTAGGTTTTCCAGTGCCAGAGAGATCTCACAGCTTGATTCAGATGGGGGTTAGGGAGCTCTCATCCATTAGTAGAGAGAAAAAAATCACAATCCACCAATGGCAGGGAAGGAGCAAAATCAAGTCGAACAAGCAGCAAAATGTGGCTCTCACCAAAGTCGGAACCACTGAAAAAAGGAGGACTCTAATGAAACCATAATGAAAGGTCTTAGGTTGATATATCAGGGCACCCAAAAACCTTTCTGGACCTAATAATCATAGTTTTTGAGTGAAAAATTTAATAGAAGAATTAAAAATGGAAAAATAAAATTATAGGAGTTGAGTAAGAAACACATGGGGAAATATCCACATACACTTAGGGGTGAAAGACCTGCTTAAGCAAGACTGGAAACTTAGATGCAATAAAAGAAAAAAATTTGATAGATTCAACCATTTAAAGTTCAAAATCTCTGCATCAAAAAGATATCATAAACAAGGAACAAAGACAAATGCAACACACATAACAAATGGAGAATTCATATTTCTAACACAAGGTACTTCCGCAAACACTATGAGAAATGATAAACAACTCAGTAGGGAAAAATGAGCAACAGGTGAAAAAGGTAATGTCCAGAAGAGGACACTTTCTTCGTCTGGAAAAGGAAATACAAATACATAAATAAATATACTATCAGAGAAACACAAATTGAAAAATATCTGTTTCTTGCCCTTCAAACTGACAAAAATTAAAAAAAAGACATACTATCTTGGACTGGCAGAGGCTTAAGAAGATAGTAAGTTTTATATACACGTTTGATGGAGTAATAAACCTTTATACTCTTGTTGCCAAGTAATATGGTATAATTTACTAAAATTAAAAAATTTTAGGGCATGTATGCCCTCTTATCAACAATTTCACTTTTGGGGACATCTGACAGAACTCGAGTTACCATAATATGAACATACACACTGCAGCATTGTTTGTAATAGGAAAAAACCTGAAAACAATTTGAATGTTCGTCAACAAGGATATGGTATGAATAAATAATAGATTCTGGTATACACACTCACACATGCCTGTATCTATCCAGCTATGTGCTACAAAATATACAACTATTAAAAAGATCAATGTATAGTGATACATATTGACTCGTCAGAGTATCTGCAATGGAAAGTTAAGTAAATAGTGACAAATAAGTTACATAATATTTGCTCTATGATTCTAGTTTTTAAAAATAGGTGCATATATAATTGTATTTATTTATTATTCTCAAGGGAAAATTATGAAATATATATACACCAAATTACATCAGAAAGTAAATTTGGAAATGGAGACAATTTTACTTAGGCACTTCAGTATTTTTGATATGTTACAGTTAGTATGCATTTTCCTTTTTTACTCAAATAAGTGAAATAAAATTTTAAAAATCTCCCAAATAACAAGTGCTACTAAATAAATAGGGGATATAAGACATAAAAAGAAATGCCAAAAAAATAAATCACGCATCTACTAGTGGTCAATTGTGACAGATTATTACAATCATATTTTTTTGTTTGCTTTTTTAGCTTTATTATTTTAATTCCTTGTAGGATCTCTGGTTATCTCATGTAAACCAGAAACCCTGATTAAAACTAGTTCTTTCAGTTCATCCAAAGCTCTGAATAGGAGTTACATGTTAGAGGTTAACAAAAAGGAGGAAAGTGGATGTGCCTGGGTGGCTCAGTTGGTTAAATATCCGACTTCGGCTCAGGGCATGATCTCACAGTTGGTGAGTTCAAGTACTGCATTGGTCTCTGGGCTGACAGCTTGGAGCCTGGAGCCTGCTTCAGATTCTGTGTCTCCCTCTCTCTCTAACCCTCACCACTTGTGCTCTCTCTCTCTTTCTCAAAAATAAATAATATGCATCAAGAAAAATTTTTTAATTAAAAAAAAAGAGGAAAGTGAATTTTTACTGCATTAGGGCATCATGGTAGTCATGAAGGGGGAAAAGGGTATCTTAGATATAGAAAGATTGGAAACCATGGTTTACAATGTTACACTATGTTCTCACTTCCACTGAGACCACAGTGGTACCGGGCAGGCAGGAAGTCTACTGGAAACAGTCCAAGGACAATCAACTCACCATTGTAACAAGCCCAGTGCAGTGGCGTGTAGCCTTGGTTATCTTTGAAAGAACAGTCCTCCTCGGAAAGTGCCATCTGGAGCAGCTCGCTCAGCCATGTGGCATGGCCACGAGCCGCCGCGTAGTGCAGGGGTGTCCTCCCTCTGGAATCTTTACAGAGAATCGACACTTCTTGTTCCAGCAGCATTTGCACACATTCCTCGTGGCCTGTCATAATCTGAGGCATTGCAATTAAAAACACAAAACACATCTCAGAAGGGCAGAGATGCAGGAAGCAAAGCAGGGCTAGGTGAGGCTAGGCTCAGAGTAAGTGGACATACACTTGGGCCTTAAGGCAAGCAGACTCTGCCCTACTGCGGAGGGAAGAGGCAGCACAACCCCAGCAAGATTCCTAACGGAGAAGTCTGTGAGCACCAGCGCTTCAGAAACATCTCTTGACTCTCCAAACATAAACTTGAAAGGTAGCGTGATATAGTGGAAAATACTAGCTTCAGATTCAGGAAGGTGCAAGTTAAATCCTGGCTCCCACTTATGACACTTGGACAAATCAATCTGCCTTTCTGTGCCTCACTTTATCCACCTATAAGCAGGAATAGTCATAATGACTCGGAGGTTGTTGTGAGGCCTTGTGAGGTATGTAAAGGCTCCCAGCCTGTGACACGGACCACAGGAAGTATTCAAAAAATAAGAACTACGATTATGATATTAACCACTTAGAGTTCTTATTCTTTTCATTTATCATAGTGTTTAGCACCATCCCCAAATAGCAATTTCATAATTTGTTTTTGTTTCATTTAGTTTATTTGACACGCATTAAAAAAATTTTAGCAGATATGTATGAAGAATCATCCAAGGATACATATTTCAGCAGGATACGTATTTCAGGTGGGAAATTGTCACAGAATACATATTTTAGGTGGAGAATGGGCCCACATTTGTAAAAAAGAACAATTAGAAATAGCATGGCTACTGAAAACTAGGTAATCACTACAATAAATTATACCTCCTAAGCAAAATGGAGGATTAAAATAATGCGGCAGAAAAATACTTAGTGACATGGAGGGGTGCCTGGATGGCTTAGTCAGTTAAGCGTCTGACTCTTGATTTCAGCTCAAGTCATGATCTCATGGTACGTGAGTTCAAGCCCCGTGTCTCTCAGCATGAAGCCTGCTTAGGAGTCTGTCTCTCCCTCTCTGTCCCCCTCCCTAAATAAAAACATTTAAACAAAGAAGAAGAAAAAAATATTTAGTGACATGGAAAAAAAGTCCTTGATCTACTTAGAAAAAAAAAGCAGGTTCCAAATAACATCATCAGTATTCTCTCTTTTTAAAATTCAAAACAAATGCACATTACAGCAAAAAAGAATGGGGATATATTTACTAAAAAGTGGTTATCTCCAGGAGGTAGAATTGCTGGTGATTGTGATTTTCTTCCTTAAGGTTTACTTTTTTTTTGCAAATTTTGTATGATTTGCATATAATCATAAAACAGAATCAATTCTATCAACAGCAGGTGTTCATGTATCTATTATCATAATCTAACATGAAATCTGAAGAGCAGGATCTAAGAGTACCTGCCATTATTTTACCTTTGCAAAAGATTTTGTAATTTCTTCTCTCTTTTTTTTTTTGTAATCTCTACACTCGACGTGGGGCTCCAATTCATGACCCTGCGATCAAGAGTCGCATGGTGTACTGACTGAGCCAGCCAGGCACCCTTGTAATTTCCTTTTCACTGACTTTTATTAGTTATCTTCGAAAATAATGTTTTTACTAAAAATTCATATGGGGGCAAAGAAGAGGAAACAAGCTCACTACAAAATTGCTTTACTAAAGCTGAGGAAGATGTGCATACCCCTCTGTGTAAAGCTGTGCAGCCCATGATGTCAACAGCATCTACATTTGCTTCCTTTTCAAGCAACAATGAAACAGCATCAATGTGGCCATATGCTACTGCAAGCATCAGTGGGGTTCTAGGGAGAGAAATAAATTAGGCTTTTGAAAAGAAGATTGGGGGAAAAAAAACCCAAACCACATCATTTCCTGAGGGAAAACACCTCTCTCTTCCTTCTCTCTCCCCCCCTCCCCTCTCCCCTTAACAACTGCTTAATATTTTCTGAGGGTCCCCAGTTTGCCGTAGGTCCATGGAACAAGCTATATGCTCTACCTCTGGTCTCTAAAGGCCATGTGGAATGGTGTCAGTGGAATGATCAATAGAGGGGGGACAGGGTTGCTTCTCACAAGGTTCATGTTAATCCCATCATTTTCAAACCCATGTAGCATTCGCCAAATACTGAGGAGGGAGTGTGTCTATGGAGGAGACCCTCTTACTTCTAGCATTGCAGTTCCACTTTCATAGTTTCCTATGTTGGACGTCTGCTCAAGATTTTATTTGATCAAAACTTCACTGCCTTAAAGAAAATTCTGACAAATCTAGAGTTAAAAACAAAGTGTTGGGGCCCAGGAAGTGAGGTTCTGGTTTGAACTCTGACACTAATTCATTGGTCTGGAGTGAGTCACTAGTGCTTTGTGTTTGGCTTTGCATTTCCTATCTGTAAGAGAAGATTAGGTGGGGGAATAGGCTAACAGACGGAAAATACTTTGGGAAAACAAACTCCGAAAGGACAAAATTATGAAGGATTTTTTTAAATGATAGCGATAACCTCTTGAGGTCTGTCCTGTTCTCATTATTAATTAAAAAAATGGGAATGCAGCAGCTTCAGACGAGGGTAAAAATGGATACAAAGAAGAAACAAATTAAAGAAAGCCCAGGACACATGGCCACAAAAGTTGGCTCTTTTTCATCAAGATACACAGCCCCCACCCCATACTTTTCTTGGATATATACTTTAGTACAAAGGCCCTTCATTATTCTTGGGCTTTCAACTATTAATTTCACCCAAATATATACCTCAAACTGCCCTCCTAACTGTTTAAAGAATTAACCAGTTACCTATTGCGATTGAAATGTCAGCCCCAGGCCAGATTTAAAAAGACTTACTGTCCTTTGGCATCTTTCACGTCAATTGCTTCTGGGTTGTCTGCAATTTCTAGTAATAGCCGCAAACACAGTGTATGACCATTAATTACTGAAAAGGAAAATAAGGGACATTTTTTTAGCAGACCAGCACTACACGTATCCTTCCAAAGTGAAATTTATTTAGACTTCAAATCAGTGGTTTTCAACTGCTGCTGACAGATACCTCAGGTTTCCAGCTGGTGCTAGCTGCTGGGCACATCACGCTCCAATGTTTGTTACTAGTCGATTCAGCTTCCCTTTCTTTCCATTAGGGTACGTAGGGTCCTCACCTACCATTTTCCTGGTCTTGCATTGAGAGTGTGTTCCTTAAAAATGATGTCCTTTCTTCCCACCTTGTATGGGACTGATATCCTCTCCTCAATTTTCAGCTAACTATCTTTTGTGTTCCTTGAAGAGAGTTACCCAATTCTATATAATCCCATGTCCAGCCTGCCTCTAGCGCTTTTTAAAAAGAAGGAAGAAGGGAGAGGACGGAAAACAGGAGAGTAGAACAGGATGGGAGGGGAGGAGGGCAAAGGGGAGCAGAGGAAGGGAGGAAAGGAGATGCAAACAGGTCCTGCCTGTTTTCTCCTAGACTTCACATTTATAGGTAGACAAGAACAATCATTCAGTTGATTTGTGGTGACTTAAAGCCTCAAACTGGAAAGGTACCCAGCCCTGGGGTCATTGCTCCTTGATTGACTAGAGGCTCCCAGGGGATTCAGGGATGCGCCTTCTGTGGCCAGAAGACAGCTCTGTCCCAGAGTTCCTCAAACTTCTGCCCTAGGTTTATAAGTCTTCCATGGTCTCTTGTACTGGCTTCCATGGCTGCCACCTGCCTGTCCCCTTGGCCCCTCAGTTCCTTCCCTGGCTGAGCTGTGACTCTAGCAACTGCCTTGCTCCTTCTTCTTCTCGCCCAGCCGACCAAAGGTGGGCTGTCCACTGGGCCTTGACCTGCTGGGGCCAAATAACCAGATCTCACCCCTGTGTACACCAGGCAAGATTCTACTCTGGGGAGTGGTGGTGCCCCCCTGGGGCTGGGAAGCAAGCCTCCTGGAAGAATAATCTACTGGGCTAAGGTACTTTCCTCCAGGTTGTTGAGTGGAACCCACACCCTTACAAAAGACATGGGTTTCCACTGAGGGAGTATGATGAGAACAAATATGTTTAAAATTCTAAACGTGACCTCCTCTCTTCTCTGAACAATGAGAACACTATAAGACACATTGCATTTACCGCATTATGGCTGTGGAGAGAGAAGGGAATAGATGCAGCTATGTTAGGTTGATAAAGGCTTCTAAGAGCTGCATTTTACAGTTCTTTTTATTGCATGCCAGTCGTGAGAGAATGCTAACTTAACGACATATTTTTCAGGGACAATGCATATTAGAATTAGCTTCCATTCATTGACACAACACAAATTAACTACAGGAATAATGCCCACATTTTGTAGACCACTGCATTCAGCTCATTCAGCAATGTTCCATTTATGTATCTCAGGAGGAAATTTTGGGGACTGGATGTACAGGCAATCTACTGCTGTTGCTGTTGTTTTGTTTTTTGTTTTAAAAAATACATTAAACCTATTACCACTGGTAAAATAGGCAAGAATTTAATGTATGCTTAAAAGGAAATGATCAGCAGAGAAATGATTGCTACACACTATAGACAATGGGTTCATGAAGGTACAGGTATATTTTGATGGATTCCTCTTTCTATATCAATTTGCTATTCATTAAATACTCATAATCATAATAGTTCCAAAGACATCTGATTTTTGGCCAAAGAGAAAAAGACAATAAAATTATCTAAGTTCACATCACTCGCCCAGTATGCTGGAGAACAAACCAATTTCTACAGTGGTGTGCTTTTTTTGGCAGGGGGTAGGGTGGTATACTTTTGAACTTAGCTAATAGCCCTCAGGTAATTATAATTCCCCTCTAGTGTAAAAGTGTCGCCAAACCAGAATTCTTATTGGCTTCCCATACACTATGTTTTCCCCAGTTGCCTT
This sequence comes from Panthera onca, assembly GCF_046562875.1. Taxonomy (NCBI): domain Eukaryota; kingdom Metazoa; phylum Chordata; class Mammalia; order Carnivora; family Felidae; genus Panthera; species Panthera onca. The sequence goes on along the minus strand of NC_138346.1, from coordinate 38,651,266 downwards.
CTAGCAAAAAGATGCTAACATCTCCTTCAGTTGTGCCTGCCAACTCCAGCTTTGTCCCAGACTAGCTCAGCCTCTCCCTGGCTGTGAGTGACAGCCATTTTTCATACTGCTCAAAGGCCACAACTGTCAATGCAACGATCTGTGCCAAAACCTCTAATATCCATCCTGGCTCCCGCCTCTCACAGTACTCCCAGGATTTGAAACAAAAAACAATTGGCCTCTCAAATGAGTTGGAAAAGATTCTGGAAGCACAAGCGAAAGCTTCTGCACAGCAGACATTTTGTGGAGAATAGAGTCAAATGACGGCCTGTATCTTTTTAATGAATGACCTGAGGGAAATCCAAAAGGATTGAGTGGTCTCGACCACGAGGGGGCTCCATTGGACCACAACCTATGTCACAGTGGCAAATGAGTGACAATGATTATCCTTCACTGTTTACCTGTTAACAAGGACAATTTTCCACAATAAAAATAGGCCTTTTGTAATTGTCAGGAAGTACTGTACATGGTAACTAAAGCATGATGTTTGCCGTGAATAATAGACAACTAATCTTTAAAAAGGAGAGCTACCATTTGCAACTATGTGGATAGAACTAGAGGGTATTCTGCTAAGCTAAATTAGTCAGAGAAACACAAATATCATATGACTTCACTCATATGAGGACTTTAAGATACAAAACAGATGAGCATAGGGGAAGAGAAGCAAAAATAATATAAAAGCAGGGAGGGGGACAAAACAGAAGAGACTCTTAAATATGGAGAACAAACAGAGAGTTACTGGAGGGGTTGTAGGAGGGAGGATGGGCTAAATGGGTAAGGGGCATTAAGGAATCTGCTCCTGAAATCATTGTTGCACTATATGCTAACTTGGATATAAATTTAAAAATATAAAATTAAACTAAAAAAAAAGAGATCTAAATATGAACTTTGTAATAATACCAAGAATGCCTAGAATACCAAACTTTGTAATGATACTTTACATTATTACCAAAAATACCAAAAAGACTAAATGTGATGGGAAATTAGAATGTATAATTTATAACCGTACCATCCATTACTGATCTCATGGCTAAAAATTCTTCCAGGAGCAATCATTTCCAGATAATTAGGTAACACCATAATTTTTCAATCTCCATATTGATTTTCTTCAGTGGTTTGGAAATTCAGGGATATATATAGAAATAGTGCCACAAGATCTAACATTTTTCCAAATAACAAGAATTATAAAGTCTTTTGAAAAACTGTCTTTACTCTTTTATTTTTCAATCAACCCATTATTTCATGGTCTGAGTACGATAGTTATTTCTCTTCATAAGACAATATCGGGGTGCCTGGTGGCTCAGTTGGTTAAGCATCCAACTCTTGATTTTGGCTCAGGTCATGATCTCATGGTTTGTGAAGTCAAGCCCCGCATCAGTCTCTGTGCTGACAGTGCAAAGCCTGCTTGGGATTCTCTCTCTCCCTTTCTCTCTCTCTCTGTCCCCCCACTGCTTGCTCATGTGTGCATGCATGTGGACATGTGTAGACTCTCTCTCTCTTTCTCAAAATAAATGAATTAAAAAAAAAAGACAATATCTACTATTCTGATCAAAGGCTGATATCCTTGAATTCCTGACTTCAAAGGAATTTATGTCTTAGCGGAGCTAGAGATTCTTCCACATTACCTTTCTATCTGTGTATGTAGCCAGAAATGTCTTGGCAGAGTTTTATTTTATGTATATTGGAGAAAAATCTCCAATAGAAAGGCAAATTACTTACTTTTTTATATATATGCATATACTTTTTAAGAGTCTTTATTGTTACCTGATGTAAAGTCTTTATTTATTTTACCTGATGCATCAAGAATTAGAGCAGAAGCTAAGAAGCATCGTTTAGACTGGCAGACTGATGCTGTCTGATGACACCTTTTATGAAACAGCCCAGAAATATCATTAATTTTATGCTTTAAAATGCTGTGTGATTTTGTCTATGTAACTCATTTGCAGATCACATTACACCTTGCCTCCCGTTTAGAAATTTTTGTGATAGCCATTGGCCAAGGTTCTGAACTCCCTTCTGAGTTAAGAAGGCCAAAAAGAGTGCAGAGGGTTTTTAGGGCAGTATTTACAATATCATACTTTATATGATACTATAATGCTGGATGCATGCCATCATACATTTGTCCAAATTCATAGAATGTATAACGCGTGGACCCTAATGTAAACTATGGACTCTGGATGATTATGATGGGTCAATGTAGGTTTATCAACTGTAATAAGTGTATGACTCTGGTAAGGGATACTGATAATGGGGAAGGCTATGTGGGGGGAGACAGGAAGTGCATAGACAATCTCTGTAGCTTCCTCTCAATTTTGCTGTGAACCTAAAACTGTTCTCTAAAAGAAGAAGGCCAGAGCCTACCTGGCCATAAAACACTAATCATCTCCAAGTGGATAGTAGACCAAAAGCGTTTTGGAAGACTGGAGGCATATTTGATGTAGAAAGAAAACGGATACTTTTAAAGTTGGGATGCAAGAAGATGCTGCCATCCTTTTACTTGGACTTATAAGTGGGCCGTAAAACTACAGTAACCAGACTCATGGCAAGACCCACCTGAGGCATGAAGTGGGGTTCTTTTGGTTACATTGTCTTTCACAAAGATGGATGCGCCCTGATTGATAAGTGCTTCCACGCATTCTGTGTGTCCCTTAAAGGCAGCCAGGTCCAGAGCGGTGCGGCCTTTCTCATCCCTGATGTCCAGGTCCACCAGCGACTGCAGAAGGACTTCCAAGGCTTGGTGGTGCCCGTTGTAGGCCTGCAAAGAAGAGACCAATGACACAAATGCCCACTCACTTCCAATCCCACAACAACCCACATGAGGGGCTAAGCCTCCAAGGTCACAGTTGAAGACCCCTGCAAAGAGCACATATGAAAGATGCTTGGGATAATTATTGAAACAGGCAAACCAGAGAGACTGAAAAATGATAATGCACAAGCCTCACTGGTACATATGAATTTCTTCATGTTCTTTCTTGTTTGTCAAATAATTTGTTCCAAACGTACTAAATGTATTAATGTATTCTTATATTCATATCTATCAATCTAATAATATAATATAGACAAGCAGCTGAATGAATTAATACATTAATTCTATCAGTTCAGTCCTAAACATAATAACACAATTAGAATATTTTTTCAGGATACTTTTCTGTTAAACCTGGGGGAAAAAAAATCACTGAAAACAATGCAGACTTGGTAATTCAACAGAAGCATACTGACCTGTTGCAGTCCAACATTTTAATTTCTGTTTTGTTAATGTTTATTTTTGAGAGAGAGAGAGAGAGAGAGAGAGAGAGAGAGAGAGACAGAGTGCAAGATGGGGGGAGGGGAAGAAAGAGAGGGAGATACAGAATCTGAAGCAAGCTCCAGGCTCTGAGTTGTCAGCAGAGTCTGATGAGGGGCTCAAACTCCTGAGCTGTGAGATCATGACCTGAGCTGAAGGTGGACGCTTAACCGACTCAGTCACCCAGGCACCCCACCGGCATTTTAATTTCTAAGCAGGGGACCCTTGGCAAGTTTCTGAATTTCACTTAGGGTTTGTTTTCTCATTTATAAAAATGAGAGCAATAAAAGTCACCTCCCATGGAAGATAGAAAGAATAAAATCACACAGGCTTCCCCATCCTATCTTGTACCCAGTCGATGCTTCCTCCTATCTCCTTTACTTCTCCCATTGATTATAATGAAAACACAGACACAATTATGGAAATGTATTTCATGTACCAGCACCAAGTTCAGACCTATTATGAGGTCCTATGCCATGTTAGGTTAAGAAGCTTCACATTACTAAAACACAAAATTAAAAGACTGAGGGATAATTTTCATTAAGTCTACAAGGTAAAAAATTGTATATGCACACACAAGGCTGAGGACATTGGAAGTAAAAGAGAGAAGAGGGATAAGGATAGGAAGGGGAAAGACGGGGGACAAGGAAGTAAAGAAGGAGATACAGGAATAATCTGCCTCCAGGGGTTTTCAGCAGCCAGGGTCCCCTCTTATGTCAGCAGCACTTTTTGTTTTCCCACTGCAGCAATTGCTCAAGGCACAATGAATTTGAAAAAGGGCTTAGCACAGACAAAAGATCAATATCTCTAATACATAAAAAGCTCTTACAAACCATTAAAAAAATTTTTTTTGCATTTATTTATTTTTGAGAGACAGAGATGAGCAGTGGAGGGGCAGAGATAGAATGAGACAAAATCCGAAGCAGGCTCCAGGCTGTGAGCTGTCAACACAGAGCCTGACGTGGGGCTCGAACCCACAAACTGGGAAATCATGACCTGAGCCGACGTCACACACTCAACCAACTGAGCCACCCAGGCGCCCCTCTTACAAACCATTTTAAAACTTAGGAAAATGTACAAAGGGCATGAAAAGACAGCTCCCAGAAAAAGAAATATGAAAGGCCAGTGAATATATGGAGAAAATATATAATTTTTTTCAGGTATTATTTTTCAACTACCAGCTTGACAATGATTAAGTTTGGTCATGTCCAGGGGCACCTGGGTGGCTCAGTCGGTTAAGCATCAGACTCTTGATTTTGGCTTAGGTTGTAATCTCACAAACCGTGAGATCAAGCCCCACGCTAGTTCTGTGCTGACAGTGCGGCAGCTTGGAATTCGCTCTCTCTCCCTCTCTCTCTCTGCTCCTCCCTTGCTTTCTCTCTCTCTCTCAAAATAAATAAACTTGAAAAAAAAAAAAAAAGGTTGGTTATGTCCAGTATTTGTTAAGACCTGGTGAAAAAAGCAATCTATGCTCTGTTGCTGGGAGTATATATAGTACGACATTTGAGGAGACTTGACAAAATCTATCAAAAACTTTTTTAAAAACTGTAAGCTGCAGATAGCACATATAACATGACCTCATTCATATAAAAAGCAAACATATCCAAATATACACATATCTATATCTATGTATATTTCTATATTCATAGAAAATCTTAGAAAAACACAAAAATAACTGTTAATGCTGGCTACCTCTAGAAAAGGGAGGTAAAGCAAGGAGCATATGGATTTACTTCATCTTACCTTTTTAAGAGTCACTTGAGTTGTTTTCCTAAGTATATGTTCATAACAATACCAAAAACTGAACATAAAAGGACCCACAGAATTTAAGAGTACTTAATTTCTAAGTTTTAATACTTTTTCTTTATATTACTTTTGTGAATGATTGTGGCTATTATGTTATGTATTAGACATATCTTACCTATAATATGCAGTATAATAATTCATATGCTAATGAATTTCAAATTTATATCCATTTCTAACTTCTTTTACTTCCAAACTTGCGTTTTTTTAAGTTTATGTATGCATTTTTGTGAGAGAGAGAGAGAGAGAGAGAGAGAGCATGAGTAGGAGAAAAGTAGAGAGGGAGAAAGAGAGAATCCCAAGCAGGCTCTGCACAATGGACACAGAGCCCCACGCGGGGTTTGAACTTATGACCCGTGAGATCATGACCTGAGCCTAAATCAAGATCAGAGGCCAAATGAGCCACTCAGGCACCCCTCACTTCTAAACTTATATATTCAACTGCCTATTGATCTTTCCACTTGAATATATGCCTCTCATGCTCCTCCATTGCAGCAAATGGCAACTCTATACTTCTAATTGCTCAGGCCCAAAACTTTGGGGTCATCTTTGTCTTCCCTCTTAAGACCAGGGTTGTAGCCCTATACAAGGGCCCTGGGACGCTGGCGCCAGTGTGTGTTGAAGGATAGCCTCTTCCTCCTGATCCCAGCTTTGCCATGCCCGGGAACGGGGATGCATCTGCTGAGAGGAAGGGACACCTTTTGCTCAACACACAGAGTTGTCCTCAGGTTCTCAGGCACCTGGCAGGAAAACATCTATCCCCAACCCCCTACACCTCTGTTCTAATTCACAAACAGGTGTCATGTGGCAACCCTCAATCCACGATCATCTCTAAAATTATATCCAGAATTAACCCAGTTCTCACCATAGGGCCATTCTCTTTGGCCAGGATGATGGCAAACACTTTCTTTCCATCTTTGCCCCACTGCAATCTATTCTTGACATGGTCTCCAGATGAAATCTCTTAAAACCCAAGTTGGACATATCACTCCTTGATGAAAACTAGTCAATGGCTTCTTCCCTCCTTGATCATAAAATCCAAAACTTTCCATGACCATTCAGGCCCCTTAGGATTAGTCCACCTTCTTCTTCTTCTTCTTTGTTTTTAAGTAACAACCAGTCTTTTTTGTTTTTAAATATTTACTTTTGAGAGAGAGAGCACATGTGCATGTGAATGCACACAGGTGGGGCAGGGGCAGAGACAGAGAGGGAAACATAGAATCCGAAGCAGGCTCCAGGCTCTGAGCTGTCAGCACAGAGCCCGATGTGGGGCTCAAACCCACTAATGGTGAGATCATGAGCTGAAGCTGAAGTCTGACACTTAATCGACTGAGCTACCCAGGCACCCCAGGATTAGGGCTCCTTCTACCCTGATCATCAGCATGCCCCCTCACTCACTCTGTTCAACCACACTAACCCCACCTCCTACCCCATGGTTAAATACATGCATTTCCTCCTCTGGGCTATTGCATTTGTACTCTTAAAATTTTTTTTAATTCATGTATTTATTATTTTTTAAGTTTATTTATCTATTTTGAGAGACAGAGAGAGAACATGTCCATAAATGGGGGACAGGTAGAGAGAGGGAGAGAGAGGATCCCATGCAGGCTTTGGGCTGACAGCAGTGGGGCCTGATGCAGGGCTTGAACCCACAAAATGTGAGATCATGACTTGAGCTGAAACCGAGAGTCAGACGCTCAACCCACTGAGAGACCCAGGTGCCCGTGTACTTTTTTTTTTTAAGTTTTTTTTTTTTTCTCTAGTAATCTCTCCACACAACGTGGGGCTTGAACTCACAACCTGGAGATCAAGAGTTGCATGCTCCTCTGACTGAGCCAGCCAGGCACCCTTGCATCTGTACTTTCTATTTCCTCTATCTGGAAAGCTCTTCCTCCAGAGGGCCACATGGTTCTCCTGGTACTTCTCCTTCAAATATCACCTTACCTGGATGCTTTCCAGAGCCAAAGCACAGCCCTCCACCCTCCACCTCAGCATACTACCGGACATTCTCCATCCCACTTATCCTGCTTTATTTTATCTTTATAGCACTTATTACCATTTGATATCTATTACTTATCCATTGGTTTATTACCTGTGATTGAAGGCACTTCATGCGTATTGCTCACTGTTCTATCCTAAATCATGCCTAGTGCATAGTACACACTCCACAATTATTTGATGAATAAATGAATTAATTTAATGGATGTTATTTTCATTTATTGGTATTAGTGGTAGGAATATATTTTTAAAATAGCAGCTATTTGCCTATGCAAACGTTCTTTTTATTGATGAAAAAACAAAACAAGCAACGTAAATTAATTCATCCAAGGTCACTTAGCTATTAAGTGACAAAGCTAGAATTTGAAACCCAGAGCTGTGACCACTAAAATCTATGCTGTTCAGCAATGTCTTATAATTTTTCCCAGTAATTCCACTGAATTGGCTTTTAAACAAAATACTTTTGTCTCTACGTGTAACGGCACAAAGAGGTGAAGAACAAATATTGGATCAGAAACCTTGACCCCCTCTCTAGAAGGCTTAACACAGAGGTAAAGTGACTTGCACAGAACTATGAGGCAAGAAGGCACACCCTGGGGCTAACTTCTAGACTATTGTTCTTTTACTACACATACTGCCTTTCTTGAGACAGGGAAATAATTTCCTATATGTCCATGTTTGTAATCTGTGCTTGCTGTGCAAACCATAACTGCATAGGATTGTAAACCGTTTAGTCTAATCTGAATTGTGAAGCAATAGCTAACTTCTACTGAGCTCTTGTTGTGTGTCAGGCCGTGCTGGACATGTAGCACCTCATTTAATTGTCAAAACAACTGCTGATTTGGATACTACCGTTATCCCCATTTTACTGACAGGGGCACAGAAGGGCAGAAGGTAACAATCCAGCCTTTCCATGGTCACTCAGCCTTACATGGGACAGCTGAGATTCAAAGACAGGCCAATTGGACCCCAGAGCCTGAGCTGTGGGCTTTTCATGAGCTCCTATGGAAAGGGTGCAACAAGGCCAAAAGGTGTATGTTTCTTTACTTCTTTATTATAGGAAGTTTGAAACTTAGACAAAGAGAGGATAGTTTATGAATTCTTATATACCCACAACCCAGTTTCAACTCAGCCATTATCGACTCAGGCCACGGGTGATTTTAAGCCAACTTGGGAAGACCTATCCTGTAAAATCTGTGGTACTAGCAACATCTACATCAGGGTATAAATCAGTCTATCTCATTTTACTCTAGACTTACCTGTGACTTATTTGAAAACAAATTTTGCATAACACTTCTTATTTTAAACTGTAATAGTAGCAACTGATTCAGCTTATGTGGAAATCCTGACTTCACACCAAAGGGAAATGAATCCCTGTAGATCACAGCAGGGCCTAGATGTCATTTGCAAATGCTGGTCCCTTCAGTGCCAATTATTATTATGACAAAGACAGTAAACATTTTAATTTCCATCAACATGACTTAGCCTAGGAAATAGAATCGGCAACTTATAAATTGCAGGCGTATCTGCAAAACATGATGGCTAACGTATTTCGATTTAATAGAGAGAAGACATAGGGGAAAGAGAAAAGTAGTAGGAAGGAAGCCAGTGTGAAGGAATCGATGCTGTTCAGTACAGTAGAGTCACCCTGCAAGGCGCTTGGGTTAGGTGCTAAACTTATCCCCACGCTTTCTTCTTTAATCCTCACAACAAAAAATAAATCCATCAGTCTGTGTTAAATTTAGAGGCTTAATATTTTTAAAAAAAGATGAAGTGGCCCTGTTGGTAATTAGGAAAGCTTCAGAATCCCAACCCATACTTTGTTCTGTATCAGGCATTTCAAATTCTCTTACGGAATGGTTGAAAGGCCAGATTTACCTATAAAATTCCTTTCATTTCTTCACCTAGTCTAGCTAGCAGCTTTTGAATTTTAGCATGCAAAAACATTACCCCACAGAACTGAAGACATAAAACTACGTATACTAAACTTAAATGGCAATTTAAAAGGAATAATAAAGTGACTTTGATTATACAAGAACTTTCACTTACTTCCACACTCTAGAGTTTAACCCTAGAAACAAACTACCATGTAACATGGAATTCTGTTTTATGGTTAAATGCATGATTATGTCTTTGGGCAGGTATATGGTTCTTGGAGTACACACACACAAAAGTATATAATAAAGCTTTAAACTCTTTTAAGGAGGCTCAAGTAGGCAGGAAAGGAAACCTTTCTCATGTCAGCAGTACATGATGAAAATTGCCCTCTTTCTTTCTATTTCCATCCTAATCCAGGTATTTAGTAGGCAGTTTCACCAATAATTTCTGAAATAAATGAGGAAGGAATCACATAAAAGAACAAATATGTCGGTTCAAAAAGCATGTAATATTTTGGCTTTCAATAGATAACTCAGTTAAAGTCTTCACTAGAGGTAGCAATCAAACATTTTAAGTTTGTTTTATGAAATGTCTTTATTAAAAAATGCATTAGGTAACTTTAAATATGTCTTAAGTATGATTAATTTCTTTGAACTTTTTAGATAGGAACTGAGGGCAATGAGGAGAAAGAATCTGGCATCTCAACAGAATCCACGAAACAATGGGTCCATCTGGAAATCTTGACAGCTGGAGGCTTTCATTTGCATAGCCTTGTTTCTTGATTTAATTTTTTCAAGTGGATGAAATGTTTATGAAATTCACTGGGTTGGTAACCCTGGAGACTTGAGTCATTCAGCCAGGAAATAGTAACTCAACGCAGGTCAGGTTTCTTGTGACAGTCAAGGTTTGGGGGCATCTGGTGTGATTTCACTGCTAGAATGCATCCCCAAAAGAAATAATGTGCCTTGGGTTTTTATCAAGTTAATTGCCACCGAGGCCCCTGGAGAGAGTGATGGGCATGCTTATAGGATTCTTGAAGCATATAATAATTTTTAAAAAGGTGTTAGCAGGCAAGAATAACAGAGTTTTAGAATTAATCCACTGCTATCACCCTGGTCAAAGACATCATCACCATCATTACATCCTGGTTGTCTAGCTTCTGTTTTTCTTCCCTTACAATGTATACCCCACACAGAAGCTGAAATAATCCTTTTCAAACAAAAGTCGTATCATATCATCTATCTCTTCAAATCCCTCCAAATGGTTTTCTAACTTGCTCAGAGTAACAGTTGAAGTTCTTACCGGGGAGTACAAGGCCCTCCCCTGATTCCTCACCTCCTCCACGACATGTCGGACACCATCGCCTACACCACTCCCTTTCTACTCTGCTCCAGCCATGTCGCCTCCCTGCTGTTCTGGGACCATGCCGAGCATGCTCTTAACCCAAGGACTCTGTACTTCTGCCCAGAACACTCTTCTGTCACATGATATCAACATGGGTAGCTCTTAAGGTCTCTTGTCCAAATGTGAGATTCTATGCTATGCAAAGTAGAGCTTCGCCTGTCGCCTCAGTGTTGTCTCACTGATCCCATTGGTAGCACTTCACACCATGTGTCATGTTAAATATTTACTTGCCTATTTCTCTCCTAGACTAGAAACTCTACAGAGGCTGGGCTTTGTTTATTGCAACCTCCCCAGCTCCCAGAACAGGTGCTTAGCATACACACAGTGAGTGTATGTCAAATGAAATAATGATATGTTAGCGTTAATGAGGATGAAGCTTAGCTGAAAGCACATATGTGCCAGGCACTGTTCTAACCACTTTAACGCATTAACACACATCATCCCCACAATGGCCTTACGACAGAGGTACTGCTATTGTCCGCTTATTTAATTTTTTATTTTTTTTAATGTTTATTTTTGAGAGAGAGAGAGAGAGAGCAGGAGAGAGGCAGAGAGAGAGCGCAACACAGAATCTGAAACAGGCTCCAGGCTCCGAGCTGTCAGCACAGAGCCCGACCCAGGGCTCAAACTCACGGACCATGAGATCATGAACTGAGCCAAAGTTGGACGCTTAACCGAATGAGCCAGTCAGGCGCCCCTGTTATTGTCGCATATTATGGGTGAGGAAATTGAGACACAGGAAGTTCAGTTTTTGGCCAAGATCATACAACAAACAATTAAATAAATCTACAAATTAGAAAGGGTGTGGAGGTCCTTAACTTACTCCTTTGAATTTACAGGTGGGAAAACCATGACCAGGCGAATTGCTAAAGGGAAGACTGGTGGCTGGGACCTCCTCTCTGGGTGTACTTCCGAGGCCCCTCCAAGTACAGAGCTGCCAGATGCCCCGTTCTCTCCAGGGATAACACAGCACCCTGACTTTACAGGACCCAGAAACTCACAGACCTTAGCAGAGCAACTGGCACACTGTAAGCACTCAACAATAATTCTTTGGGGGGAGAAAAAGAGAATGACAGCTGGCAGAATTTGGGAGAGCTAAGAAAGTCTCTTCTCAGATTACCAGCAGGTGTGGCAATGCAACCAGCCCCACTTACAAAGGGCATGAGAATTCTATCTGAGATAACCTCAGATAGTCCTCTCTAGGGTCAGCTAATTCTGCTGTGAACCCTCAGCTTTGGGGTAACTTCTCCAGGTGCACCAGGTGGTTGGGCAGAGATTCTAGGGAGCAGCCTTTAGGGCAATGTATACTAAGAGCCACATGGCATAAAGTTTTATACATACAAATATCCCACTGTCCATCTAACTTTTCTGCTCTAAGTCCACCTCCAGAACAAAGATTGATGCATATTTTAGCCTGATTTCAGGACTCAAAACATGTGTGTGTGTGTGTGTGTGTGTGTGTGCAGTGGATGTGTTGGTGGGTGTGGCAGAGGGTGGTGAGTGGGATCAATAGATGTGCTGGTGGATATGTGGGGAGACTAGCAAGGAAGCGGGGGCTCCATGCAGTGTGATCAGTTCATCCCAATCCTTATGGGATGGTCTCATCCCCTCACCTTGCCTGATTACTTATGCATGCCCATCAACAAAGCCACTCCCCTTTGCTCTCCAAAACCTCCCTCTCAATTTTTCATCAGAATGACATCGAGAAAGTGCTTGTACATGGATGGTACTAAGTGAATGTCATAACAGTTAAACTCAGAGACCCAACTCCTTCCCAACCTTCTCAGCGTTCAGCCTCCAGGTGCCTCCAACCATCATCATTGTGGCCATGGACTGAGGGCTCACAATGTGGTGACACCTTCTGTAGCTGAGCCTCTATTGCTGGGTGTGGCTGCCGGTTGGAGAGAGGCTCCTAAGGAATAGCTGTTGATTACCAACTGCTGGCAGGAGACCACGGTAGGGTGGTGGGTGAGTTTCCTGGCTCGGTCATCCCTATGGAGAATCTGGGGATCCTCACTCTGGGCTGCTGCATTTCCCTTCAATTGTTGGGATGTGGAGAGGAAGGTTTATGGGTGACAGAATAACTCTTCCTCCCTGCTCACAGATCTTAGCCAGTACAAGAATCAGAGCTCATACCTCCTCTGAGACCCTGACTTCAAGCCCAGGCAGAAAGAGCAGAGCTGCAATAATGCACGTGCTTACCTTGCTCTCATGTTTGTGTTTAAATATCTCACACGTTTTTAATTGGGGTATTTGGTTTATTTTTTGGTAGGCTGTATACTCATGCATTGTCGGCTACAATCAAATCTTTAAGCCACAATGTTTTCAAATTTCCTCAATGTTTTAAAATTTAACTACTAGATAGCAATAATTTTAAAGATTTAAAAAATGTATAACAATCATTTATTAAGTATACTGTGGTAGAGGCTTTATGAATATTATCTCTTTTCCTTTGTCTTCATTTTACAGATGGGGAAACTGAGGCCCAGACAGGGTAAGTAATGTGTCTGAAGTCACCAGTGAGTGAAGCTGGGACTGGAATTTGAGGCAGTCTTTCTCTCTGCAGCCTGTGCCTTTACCCATGTACTGTTTTCAATATTTGTTATTATTGCATTATTATGCTCTCATTTTAAGAGAAGCCTAGTTCTAGGACACTTAGGTTCTTTTTGTAACAGTGGAAGCCACTCACAGCATCTCACTTACAGCTAAGTGGAGCGGACTCTTGGTAGCACCGGAATCTGATTCTTCAAAACCATTGTTGGTTCTTTCCAAAAGCTGTGGAGACAAAAAGAAAACAATAGTACATGAGTGAACTTTGCAGGAGGAATCCTCCTTTATGGATACCAACGTTGACATAAATGCAAAAGAGGTTTCAGAAATGTAAAAAAATCACACAACTTATCAATATAAGAAGCCTGGTGCAGCATATCTGAAACAAATAAGAAATCAGATGCAGCATATCTAACACAGATACTCTAAATATTTCAACTTCTAGATCATCTTAGCATTTGCTAATGAAAAAAGGCTTTCATACTTGAAAGATGCTCAGCCTCATGAATCCAGGAAAATAATTCATGTTTAATCCTCTTTTCACCCAGCAGATGGTAATAATGAAAAATTATAATAGCCGGTGTTCAACTATCAAACACACATTTACCAGAGATAAGTGTTAGAAAACACGTATAAAGTTCCCGTTCTCATGAAGCTTACATTCTAGAGAGGGGAAACATAGACAAACAAATAAATATAGAAATAAATATCTGGTAATGACATATGCTATAATGAAAATAAAATAGGGTGATGTGATACGGAATGACTGGGAAGTTACTTGACAGCTGATGATCAGGGAAGTCCTCTCTAAGGAGGTGACAATTAAAGGCCTGAATAATAAGGAGAATTAAACCAAGTAAAGGTGTGGCAGGAGAGTATTCTGGAGGAGGAAGTCATGGAGGAGGGAATGTAAATGTGTCAAGGGGAGATGGACATGGTGAGTTGAAGGAACAGAAAGGATAGTGTGACCAGGGAATCAGGAAAAAGACATTCTCAGGGATTCATGGTGGGAACAAATTGTTAAAACCTTTCTGGGCAATTTGTGCATACTTTTAACCCAAGGAATTAATTCCCAATAAATAATTAGACAAGTGCATAATGATGCATTTATAAAGAAAATTATTCAACAAATATTTGATGAATGATTACCAATGTGCCTAGACACTGAAGATTCAAAAATAAAATTAATAATGTATTAAAATATTCACTTCCCCAGGGCAGGGGGTAGGGTGGATAACAATAGAAAAAAGTTACACAGTTAATTAGAAAATGGTATGTGCCAAGGAGATAAATCAAACAGAGAGGGAGGGTTCAGAGAGCTGGAGGGGAGATCAGTTTGCAACTTAAATAGGGTGATCAGGGAGCGTCGTACTGGCTGAGCAAAGTCTTAAGGGTGATGAGACAGCCTTGTGGATATCTAGGGGAGGAGAGTTCCACTCAGAGGGGCCAGCAACTGCCAAGTCCCTCAGGGTTAAGTGTGCTTAAGAATATCCAGGATGCTGGAGCAGAGTGACCAAGGGTGAAAATGACAGGAAAGGAAATCAGAGAGATAGTGGCAGTGGGGGTGGGAGTGTCATCAAGAACCTTCCGGGTTGTTGTAAGAATTTTGACTTTTCATCCTGAGATGGAATTTCACTGGAGTGTTTTGAGCAGAGTGATGACATGTTCTAACTTTTAGACTCTAGGGAGGGCACAGAGAGAGAGTGGGGCAATAGTTCAAGAGAGAAATAACAGTGGCTTAAACTAGTGGAGAGCAGTGGTGATGGAGAGAAATAGCTGGATTGTGGATATTTTTGGAGGTAGAATCAACAGGATTTCCTGATGGGATGACTGAATGGGAATGTAAAAGAAAAAGAGAAGTTAAAGATGACCCCCAGGATTTTGTCCTATTAAAATGGAAGGATGGCAGTTCCATGAACTAAGATGGAAAAGACATTGGTGGAATATATGTAGTGGGAAAGAACAGAAGTTTGGTTTCATAACAGAAATGTTATGTTTGAGATGTTTTTAAAGCATCCAAAAGTTCATGCTAACAAAGCAGCTGTTGGGTACATGGGTGTGGAGTTCAGGTATTTAAAGACATTAGACTGGATGAGATGAGAAAGACAGTAAAGTAAACAGAGATGACAGATAAGGAGAGAGTTGGAGAGATGGGGGGGAGCCAGCAGGGTGACAGACTTAGCAGATGAACTAGAAGGAACACGAGGAAGTGTGAGGTCTGGAAACTGAGTGAAGAAAAAGTTTCAACAAGAGAGTGAGTAACCGTGCCAGAAGTCCTGATAGGTCAAATAAAATGAGTTGTGAGAATTGACCACTGGGTTTGGCAACACAAGGCTATTAGTGACTCTGTGAAGAGCAGTTTAGCAAAACACTGTTTATATGAAAAAACTAGAAAAACAGATAGCAATAGAGATGGGTTAAATAAATTGAAGTGTTACAGGGACTTCTGGGGAAAATGGCAGAATAGGAAATTTCAAAGCTCACCTCATTCCATGAATACAACTAGAGAATATGCACATCGATGTAAAAAACCCAGAAAACGACCCTAAGATTGGCAGAACAGACTCTCCCCAGCTAAAGGTAGACAAGAGGCCACGTCAAAGAGGGTAGGAAGGGCAGAGATGTGGTTGGGAGCTAAGCAGACCCATGCGACTTTCTAAGGAGGGACACCTAGGGCACAGAGAGGGGAGGGAAACGGACCCTCAGACCAAGCACCCCAGGCATGGGGAACTCACACAGGTTAGACAAATTCCCATAACATTTGGCTTTGAAAATTGGAGGGGCTTAATTTTGTGAGTTCTTACAATCAGTAGGGCTTAATAACTGGAACTTTATTATTGTTTTTAATGTTTTTTTATTTTGAGAGAGCGAGCGAGCATGTGCATGTGAGCAGGGAGGGGGCAGAGAGAGAGAGAGAATCCCAAGCAGGCTCTGTGTTGTCAGCACAGAGACTGAAGTGGGGCTTGATCTCACAAATTGCGAGATCATGACCTGAGTCAAAATCAGGAGTCAGATGCTCAAATGACCAAGCCACCCCAGTGCCCTCCAATGCCTGGAACTTTAAAAATCAGTGTGCTCAGTTCTGGGAAAGCCAGAAGAATGATAGAAACTGAGTCTCTGCCCTTAAAGAGACAGTACAAGAAACAGCCCAGCAGAGATACAGCATAGAAACAGCAGTTTGAAAAATGCCTGGGGTATATAGGAAGAAGATCAAAGTGTGCACTGGAGGGGCAGGGAGTCTTAGGAGACTTTTCCAAGAACAAAAGAGTTGGCAGGTACCGTTTTCCCTCCCCTGTCCCCTAGTTTAGACACATTGACCAACACCCCACCAACAGTTTCCACCTAACTTCCTAACAGTGCCCCTGCCCCCGCATTCTTCTGTGGACTTGCCCCCTTGAATACATCCTTGGCCAGAGTCCATCCAAAGTGGTGCCACAAGCCTGGCAGTGTGCAAGGATTCCTAATAGGAGGCAGCACCACCCCAAAGTGACTCCTGTCCTGGAGAAAGGGGAGGATAACCACCCACACCAGTCTGACTATGGCTCCAGCAATGGGACAGGAGCAGATAACGGGTTTGGCTGCCCTACTCACCAACAAAAGGTAGCTTCTCAGGGCACCAAAAA
Organism: Panthera onca; assembly: GCF_046562875.1. Taxonomy (NCBI): domain Eukaryota; kingdom Metazoa; phylum Chordata; class Mammalia; order Carnivora; family Felidae; genus Panthera; species Panthera onca. The sequence continues at coordinate 38,634,688 of NC_138346.1, read as the reverse complement.
GAGAAAGTACCCTGCAGTTTGGTGCTATTGTATCTCTGACAAATGCCTGTTCTGACTCAACTCAAGCCCAAGGCAGCCCCAGACTGACCCACTAACAACACAAAGACCAAACCCTGCCCCAAACAGGCAAATAGAGCCATTGGAGATGACTGGACAGAAGGCAAAAGTGGCCCAACCACAACAGTTGGGTGCATATAACATACCCAGGAGATACCCCAAGGCACTAGGTTCTGGTGAAGAGGGGACATTGCACTGCAGGGCACTATAGGACCTGTTCTTCATCTACATCTTCTGCAGCTGACTTTTTTTAACACATAGAAACATACACAGAGAGCTAGACAAAATGAGGAGATAGAAGAGTATGTCCTAAATGAAGGAACAGGACCAAATCAGAGCAAGAGAGCTAAATGAAACGGAGATAAGTAATATGCCTGATAGAGAATTTAAAATAATAGTTATAAAAATTCTCACTGGACTTGAGAAAAGAGTGGAGGACCTCAGTAAGGCCCTCAACAAAGAGAAATAAAACATAAAAAAAAGAATGAATCAGAGATAAACTTAATAACTGAAATAAAAAATACATTAGATGAAATAAAAACTAGACAAGAGGAAGCAGAAGAATGAATCAGTGACCTGGAGGACAGAGTAATGGTAAGCCAGCAAGATGAATAGGAGAGAGAAAAAATAATAAAAAATGAAAACAGACTTAGGGAATTCAGTGACACCATGAATGAAGCATAACAGCATTTACATCATATGGATCCCAGAAGAAAAGACAGGAAAGGGGGAAGAAAATTTATCTGAAGAAAGAGTAGCTGAAAACTTCCCTATTCCCTATTCCCTATTCTGGAAGAAACAAAAATCTAGATGCAGGAGGCACAGGGATTCCCCCAACAAAATATACCCAAGAAGGCCCATGGCAAAACACATAAAACCGTAAAGGGGCACCTGGGTGGCTCAGTCAGTTAAGCGTCTGATTTCATCAGGTTATGATTTCACAGTTTGTGAGTTCGAGCCCCATGTTGGGCTCTGTTCTGACAGCTCAGAGCCTGAAGCTTGCTTCTGATTCTGTGTCTTTCTCTCTCTCTGCCCTTCCCCTGCTCTCACTCTGTCTCTCTGTCTCTCAAAAATAAAAAACATTAAAAACTTAAAAAAAAAACAACAGTAAAAAGCAGTGACAAAGAGAGAATTTTAAAAGCAACAAGAGAAACGAAAACAGTTACATAAAAGGGAAGTCCCATTAGGCTATCAGCAGATTTTTCAGTCGAAACTTTGTAGGCCAGAAGGGAATGTCATGATATATTCAAAGTGCTGAAAAAAACCTACAACCAAGAAACTGTCCAGCAAGGCTATCATTCAGAATAGAAGGACAAATAAAGAATTTCCCAGACAAACAAAAGTTAAAGAAATTCATCACCACTAAACTGGCCCTGCAAGAAATGTTAAAGGGGACTTTTTCAATGGAAAGGAAAGACCATAAATAGAAGTAAGAAAAGTAGGAAAGCACAAAAGCAGTAAAATTAGCTATATTTATAAAAATAAGTCCAGGGATTCACAAAATAAAAGGATGTAAAGTATGATGCCATATACCTAAAATATGGGGTTGGGAAGAGGAATAAAGAATGCGTCCAAACTTAAGCAACCATCAACCTAATACAGAATGCTATATGCAGAAGGTTTTATATATAAAAACCACAAATCAAAAACCAGTAATAGATATGCAAAAAAATAAAGAGAAAGGAATCCGAGTATATCACTAAAGAAATCCAGTAAACCGTGAGAGGAAAAAAGCAAGAGAATAAAGGCACAGAGAAGAATTACAAAAACAACCATAAAACAAGTAACAAAATGGCAATAAGTGCATACCTATCAATAACCACTTTGAATGTAGATGGACTAAATGCTCCAATCAAACAACACAGGGTGACATAGTGGATAAAGAAGCAAGACCCACCTATATGCTGCTTAAAATACTCATTTCAGATCTAAAGACAGATGCAGATTGAAAGTGAAGGGATAGAAAGCCATTTATCATGCAAATGGAAGTGGAAAGAAAACCAGGGTAGCAATACTTATATCAAACAAAATAGACTTTAAAACAAAGACTGTAACAAAAGACAAAGAAAGAAACTACATAATCAATCATACAGGGAATGATCCAACAGGAAGATATAACAACTATAAATAATTATGCACCCAACATGGAAGAACCCAAATACATAAAGCAGCTAATAACAAACATAAAGGAAGCAATAGATAGTAACACAATAACAGTAGGGGACTTTAACACCCCACTTACATTAATGCATAGAATATCCAACAGAAAATCAACAAGGAAACAGCGGCTTTGACACATTGGAGCAGATGGATCTAACAGACATATTCAGAACATTCCATCCTAAAACAAAAGGATATATATTCTTTTCAAGTGCATATAGAACATTCTCCAGAACAGATCACATATTAGGCCACAAAACAAGTCTCAACAAATTAAAAAAGATTGAAGTCACATTATGCATCTTTTCTGACCACGAAGTTATGAAATGAGAAAACCATAAGAAAAAATTTCTGGAAAGGACACAAATACATGGAAGTTAAATAACATGCTACTAAACAATGAATGGGTCAACCATGAAATCAAAGAGGAAATAAAAAAATACATGGAGGCAAATGAATATGAAAATGGTCCAAAACCTTTGGGATGCAGCAAAAGCTGTCCTAAGAGGGAAGGTTACAGCAATATAGGTCTACTTCAAGATGCAAGAAAAATCTCAAATAAACAACCTAACTTTACACCTAAAGGAGTAAGGAAAAGAAGAATAAACTAAGCCCAAAACCAGTAGAAAGAAGGAAATTATAAAGATTAGAGCAGAAATAGATGAAATAGAAACAAAACAAAACAAAAACACTGTAGAACAGATTAATGAAACCTGGAGCTGGTTCTTTGAAAAGGTCAACAAAAAAACCTTTAACAAGAACCGCCCCCCCCCCCAAAAAAAAAGGTAGAGAGAGAGAGAGAGAGAGAGAGAATCAGAAATGAAGGAGTAGAAATAATAACTGACACCACAGATACAATGAATTCTAAGAGAATATTATGAAAAATTATATGCTAACAACCTAGACGACCTAGAAAAAATGGATAAATTTCTAGAAACATATAACCTTCTAAAAACTGAATCAGGAAGAAATAGAAAATTTGAACAGACCAATTATCAGCAATGAAAATGAAGTGGTAATCAAAAAACTCCCAACAAACAAAAGTCCAGGACCAGATGGTTTAACAAGTGAATTCTAACAAACATTTTAAGAAGAGTTAATACCTATTCTTCTCAAACTATCCTAAAAAACAAAAGAGGAAGAAAAGCTTCCAAATTCATTCTATGGGGCCAGCATTACCCTGATACAAAAACTATACAAAGACAATACAAAAAAAAAAAAAAAAAAAAAAAGGAAGAAGAACTACAAGCCAATATCTCTGATGAACATAGATGCAAAACTCCTCAACAAAACATTAGTAACTGAATTCAACAATGCATTTAAAAAAAAATCATTCAGTGCAATCAAGTGGGATTTATTCCTGGGGTGTAAATGTGCTTCAATATTCACAAATCAATCAATGAGATACATCACATCAACAAGAGAAAGGATAAACCAATATGATCGTTTCAATGGATGCAAAAAAAGCACTTGAAAAGTACAGCATCTCTTCATGATAAAACCCTCAAAAAAGTAGGTTCAGAGGGAATATACCTCAATATAATAAAGACCACAAATGAAAAACCTATAGTTAATATCATACTCAATGGTGAAAAACTGATAGATTTTCCCCTAAGATCAGGAACAAGGCAAGGATGTCCACACTCAACCACTTTTATTCAACATGGTACTGGAAGTCCTAGCCACAGCAATCAGGAAAGAAAAAGAAATAAAAGACATCCAAACTGGTAAGGAAGAAATAAAACTTTTAAGCATTTGCAGATGACATGACACTATATGTAGAAAACCTTAAAGACTCCACCAAAAAACTGCTAGAACTGATAAATGAATTCAGTAAGGTTGAAGGATAAAAATCAATACACAGAAATCCACTGCATTTCTTTACACTAATAATAAGGTAGCAGAAACAGAAATTAAGATAAGAATCCCATTTACAATTGTACCAAAAAGGATATAATACCTGGGAATAAACTTAGCCAAGGAGGTAAAAGACCTATACTATGAAAACTACAAAACACTGATGAAAGAAATTGATGACAACACAGGGGTGTTTCGGTGACTCGGTTGAGCATTTGACTCTTGATTTTGGCTGAGGTCATGATCCCAGGTGTGGGATTGAGCCCTGTGTCAGCCTCTGCACTGAACATTGAGTCTACTTAAGATTCTTTCTCTCTCCCTCTGCTCCTCTCCCCTGCTTTCTCGCTCTCTCTCCAAAACAAAAATTAAAAAAGAAATTGAAGATGACACAAACAAATGGAAAGATATTCTGTGCTCATGGACTGGAAAAACAAATATTGTTAAAATGTCCATACCACTCAAAGCAATCTACACATTTATGCAATCTCTATCATTAAACCAATAGCATTTTTCACATAACTAGAACAAATAATTCTAAACTTTGTGTGGAACCATGAAAGACTCCAAATAACCAAAGCGATCTTGAAAAAGAACAAAACTGGAAGTATCACAATCCCAGATTTCAAGATATACTATGAAGTTGTAGTTATCAAAATGGTACGATGCTGACACAAAAACACATAGATCAATGGAACAGAATGGACATCCAAGAAGGAAACCCATGATTCTATGGTCAATTAATCTCCAAAAAAGGAGGCAAGAATATGCAATGGGAAAAAGACAGTCTCTTCAACAAATGGTATTGGTAAAACTGGACAGCTACATGAGAAAGAATGAAGCTGGACCACTTTCTTACACCATACACAAAATATAAACTCAAAATGGATTAAGGACCTACATGAGAGACCTGAAACCATAAAAATCCTAGAAGACAGCACAGGCAGGAATTGTTCTGACACTAGTCGTAGAAACAATTTCCTAGATATGTCTCCTGAGATAAGAGAAACAAAAGCAAAAAATACACTGTTGGGACAGTATCAAAATAAACGGCTTCTGGGGCACCTGGGTGGCTTAGTTGGTTAAGTGTCTGATTCTAGATTTCAGCTCAGGTCATGATCTCATGGTTTGTGAGTTCAAGCCCCGTATCTGGCTCCCCATTGCCAGTGTGGGATTTTCTCTCTCTCTCCCTTTCTGCCCCCCGCCGGCCAGGTAAATAATCTTTAAAAAGCCTCTGCACAGCAAAGGAAACAACCAATAAAACAAAAAGACAACCTACCGAATGGGAGAAAATATTTGCAAATGACATATCCTATAAAGGGTTAGTTTCCAAAATACGTAAAGAACTTATATAACTCAACACCAAAAAAACAAATAATCCAACTGAGAAATAGGCAGAAGACATGAACAAGCATTTCATCAAAGAGGACATTCAGATGGCCAACACATGAAACAATGCTCAACATCACTCATCATCAGTGAAATGCAAATCAAAGCCCCAATAAGATACCACTTCACACTTGTTAGAATGGCTAAAATTGAAAACACAAGAAAAAAGAAGTGTTTTTCTGGACAACAATATGGAGGCTCCTCAAAGAATTAAAAACAGAATTACCATATGATCCAGTAATTCCACTACTGGATATTTACTCAAAGGATAGGAAAAACACTATTTTAAAAGGTTTGTGCATCACAGTGTTCACTGTAACATTATTTACAATAGATAAGATATGGAAACAGCCCAAGTGTCCATCGATAGATGAAGGGATAAAGAAGATGTGGTGTATATATACAATAGAATATTACTCAGTCATAACAAGAATGAAATCTTGGGATTTGCAACAACATGGATCTAGAGAGTATTATGCGAAGTGAAATAACTTAGAGAAAGACAAATACCATATGATTTCACTCATATGTGGAATTTAAAAAACAAAACAAATGAGCAAAAGGGAAAAAAAAGAGGGAGGCAAACCAAGAAACAGACTCTTAACTATAGGCAACAAACTGATGGTAACCAGAGGGGAGGTGGGAGCAGGGGAATGAATGAAACTGGTGAAGAGAATTAAGAGTACACCTATCTTGATGAATACTGAGTAATGTATAGAATTATTGTACACCTGAAACTAATATAACACTATATGTTAACTATGCTGGAATTAAATTTTTAAAAGTTTAAATAAATAAATAAATCACGTAAGCAAGTAAATAGAGTGGTATAATCATCCCTCAAGACAAATTATTCCTCTTTATGTTGCCTTTAAGTTCTTCTTTGTATAGTGATGCATCCAAAAGGAAAAAAATCCAACACCCAAAGCAGTGATGCATGGTGAATATGGTGGTACAGAACATCCACTCCAGCCTCCTAACTGATGGGCTTGGGCTGTGTAAGCTAGACACTTAAAAACTATGTCCCTAGACTCCCTTGAACTAGGATTCCAGACACGATGTAAGTTCTGCCAATTAGATGCACTAACGTGAAATACTGAAGACAGAAATGAGCTGAGAACATTTCTGATGACGGGCACAGTTGTAGAGACTTTGTCTTTCAGCTTCCTGTGTACGGGCTCCTAGCTTAGTGAGGGTGGAGTAGCCAGACAGGGATACAGGACATCCACTTTTTAGCAGTGTGGATCAAGCGGGTGCTGTGGGGGCTCTAGGGCCAACAGTGGTACCACTAACAAGTGTGTCCCTGTATGTCGCCTAGGGTGACGTGTCTGGGAGCAGCCATTCTGGTGGCTACTTTCCAATTCCCTGTCACCCTGATCATGGGGAAGAAGCAGCCCCCGCAGTCCAAGTTCATAGTTCTGGCTTATTTTTCCTCTTCTAGACAGCCCCACAGTCTTGTAAATACCCATTTTTAAAAGTCAAATCCTTCTCTGTTTAAAATAGCTAGCATTGTTTCTGTTTCTTTCAAATGAACCCTGATCGATTCAAAGACTAATAGAGTTTATGACAGAAGTTGTCTTAATGATAGAAATTATAGCACTCAATATACCAGAAAGCACAGCTTCCTAAAATCCACTATATCCATTTTTCTCCCTAACAGTCACAAACTTGTTAAGTGGAAAATCACATTTTAAAGCCATGTATGTGGAATAGTACTATTTCATTTACAAAAAATCTGTATTGACATGATGATATATGCAGGCAAAAAGCCTAGAAATACATACTGTATTTATACAATGAGCTAAAAGTGGGATTTTGGATGATTTTTATTTTCTTCTTTCTCTTTCCAGATTTTTTGGGCAATAACTATGTATTGTTTTTGTAATCATCAAAACACAGAAGCTATTTCCTAGTTGGTAAAAAAGCTATTAACCTTCTTTTTCATTAAATGGAATGATGTCCACAGACTCCCCCCCCAGATAGGTCCTAAATTCCTTTCTGGCCAATGCACATGGAACAAAATGTTTGCATTCACTGGTAGATCAAATAGCAGCATAAAATTTATCATCTAAGAGCACACAGTTTTAAGTTTGTGAAGACTACAATATAAATAATGATATAAGAAGTAAGGTATTTTATGTTTGTTTTTATTAGTATAAGAATAGAATTTGGAACTTAATCTAGGATACATTAGACTAATGAGACTAAATTTAATTTGAACTTCAAAGCAAATCACTTTAAAACCAATCTGCCTTGCATAGTTGAAATACAAGTAGCCTTAACTGCTTGCAAGGGCTAGAAAACAGCTGTTCTTTGCTTTGTTTTGCAACATTATCACCTGCAAGACTTCCTGGAATTGACAGTGTGTACCAATGCCAAATCCTGTCCTAGAATGAACTTTTAATCAAAGGAACACAGAATCATTTCCACCATTACCACAAACATGATGAACAGACACAAGAAGACAATATACTGTTTATAGCCACAAAGTAGGCATGTTCCCAGAAGATTTATCACGGAGTAAGATTTTTCCACACACATTCTTTGATCATTCAAGTAGCATGTGCTATTTTACTTCTATCATTTACCAAATATTAGTGGAGTGTTATCTCTGTACCGGACCCAGGGTAAGGCACCAGGATTCAACTTTGCAGCGAGCAGATGTTGCTGGTGACCTGGGTGAGCATGGACGCTAGTGGGGAACCCACAGAAATTAACGGTATTGAAAACAATGAGAGCTAGGCTGCAAGATGCCATGGGAACATGAAGAGGTACCTGACATAGCCTGGGGGGGGTGGTGGTCAGAGAAGACTTCTCTATAAAGGAAGGTCTAGCCTGACACCTGGATGGTAGGAGTCAGCCAGGCACAGAGAGAGGAATTTCCAGGCAGAAGGAAGAGCCTGAGAGAGCAGTGAGTACAACAAATTTGAAAAACTTTCAGTTCAATAAGGCTAGAGTAGTAGGTAAGGGTGAGGAAAGGATTAGGAGCAGAATGGGAGGCTGGAAACACAAGCAGGAAACAGATTAGATGCATAGTGATTATATCATTATTGTCCAATCCAGGGCACTTTTGAGAATGAAAATAGTGCCAGGACAATAACTGTAAACCAGGACATTTAATCAGGGTGATTATTCTGGGTCACTGAAGTGCCAAGCAGAGAAGAGGCACAATCATGGTTAAGATTCTTGGGGATCACTCTGGCTGCAGTGTGGAGAATGAGCTGCTGTGGTGTTGGGGTGGGGATTACAATCCTAGAAGCAGGGACATCAGTTAGAATAGTTCACCTCTGGGATTTCTAAATTGTGAATTATTAAGCTGGTGAGACCTAATGGTGGCCTGAACCGCAGAAATGGAAGGAAGCAGGTGCATTCAGGAGTTTCATTCACTACTGTATTCATTCATTCCACAATTATTTTTCTGGTGCTGTCCCTACCCACATGAAACTGATAGTTTAGAAGGCGTAGTGGACACCATTCATTGATTGAGCAGTAGAGGAAGGGGAAAGGGTGGAGTCAAGGGTGATCCCCAGTTTTCTAGCTTTGGTGATCCTTTCTTTAAGAAATACAGAGAATATGCAAGATCTGGGGAGAGAAAGGTATGTTGAGTTTTGGTTTGAAGAGCTGCTGGGACATTCAAGGGGAGATATCTGGAGGACAGATGGATATCATGTCTGAAGCTTAGAAGAAAGATCTGGGCCAGATCAATGGATCTGTGAATCATAAGCAAAGGCTAAGACATGAAGCCTGTCGATGAAATTGCCTGTCGATGAAATTGCCCAGGGAGAGCGTGTAATGAGAGAAGGGAAAAGAGCATAGGGCATAAGCCTCAGGAACCCCAGGCTTTAAAGGTTTGGAAGAGGAACAGAGTCTGCAATGGAAGCTAAGGAATGGACAGAGGTAGAAAAAAAAAAAACCCAGGAGTGTGAGATGATGATGTTGATGGTGGTGGTGGTAGTGATGGCAATGATTACCAGGACATGAAAGTGGTCGTGGTGATAAATGATGATGAAGATTCTCATGGACAACAGCCAAAAGTTGTAAAGCATTTACTAGGAGCCAAGTATTCTACTAAGGGCCTTACATGGATCATCTCAATCTATCCTCAAGTAATCCTTTATGGCCTTCTCAAGTTCACACAGCCTGTAAAGGATAGATCACAGGACTAAATCTTGGTCTAACTCAAAACCCATGTTATTTACCCTACACAACAATGCCTTCACCATCAACTTAAAAGCTGAAACTCTCCCCTGATATTTCACAAAGGAAAAAAAAAAGCAGCAGGGATGAGTGTAGGAGACAAGGAAAGGTTGTTTTGTGTGGTTTTTTTTCAAGTATGTGAGTCTTCTGAGGTGTCTAACTTCATATATGTACTTAACCTTCTTTTAATTTAGAATTCGTCCTAAGTATATCAAGTCCAAGGGATGAGGCAGGTACACAGCTCTGCTCATACTGTCTCCTGAGCATAAATGTCTCAGGGGAGGGACACGGCAGCCAGAGAGAGACAGAGAGCTCATACCATGACTCATTATACAAACTTATAAGTCAGTCCCTGGTCTGCAATATTCTTGGAAGATAACATTGCTCTGCAGAGATCAACCTCTACATACTCTGTCAAAATCAGAAATGGAATAGCTCTTTTGAAACATAGTTATAGCTAAGAATGCATACCAAAGAAGCGGCATCATAAAAAGCAATGAGTTCTGCACATAAAGCTTGTAGTTATAAATCAATCTTAGAATACAATCTTACATGTATAATATAAAAGCAAACTAGATATAACTTTCTCTCTTTTAAGGCCATTTCCAATTAATATATCCTCATGCTTGTCATCAACATTTACACAACCTATGCATTTATGTGCTAGTTTTCCCACTGAATCACCTCCATAAATTCAGCATACACACTTAATATATTGCCATAGGCTTCTGTTGGAAAAATAAACATTTTGCACACATTCCAAGGATCCACTTGGTTCTCTGTTTAAATAATATTAAAATGGCTGCTTTAATAAAGCCTTATCTGTGCTACTTAATTTTATTTTTGTCATCTCCAAAATCCCAGAAATACTTCTTTTCTCAATTAATTAGTCATTTATGAAGCCTGTAGGTACAGTCTCACACTATTTGATCTCACTTCTTCCCCCAGTCTCCTCCAGTCACCTTGCATTTGCTAAGACTCTCTTGGCTAAAAACAAAACAAAACAAAAAACCAAACAAACAAAAAACAGAAGGTTTGAGATTAAAGCTACTTCTAATTCCCACTGACAAGTAAAGACAGGTGTCTAAACTGGGAATTGAGAGAAAGAACCTAGGAGGAGAGCAAGCAAACTTTTCAACTGTCTAATCTGTAAAGAAAAACTCCCTGTTTCAAGTGGAAAGCAAGTAGGATGCTCTATGATTTTGTGGGCCCCAAGAAGATTACTGTATTTGACATTATAGCAACTTATAGGACATTTTTTGAATCTGGATGGTGTTTGCACAGGATTGGAAGGCTCACATAAAAAGCAGCTTCATGTCTTGGATTTAAAAGCAGCAAAGGTAATAGAAGGCCAAGTTTAAGCCTCTTTCTCTACAAAGTGAATCTATGATAACAAAATCAAGAATAAATATGAACTTAATGGTAAGCCAACTGGCCGCTGGGTTAACAATACAGTAATCTTATCATTCAAAATTCTGAGGACACACATAAATATTACACTTGAGCTGGAAACCCATGCTTTATAAATAGTTTAGGTTATCACTGGCTATTTGAAAGCATGGCAGGGAAAACTTCAGGGATCCCAAGAGACCTCAAGCTGATCTAAACCAGTTTTTAAATGTGCTTTTTAAGAAAGCAGAAATATGCGAGGCAAATATGGCTCAGACTGTAAAAACAGAAATGTGTGGCCAGGGGGTCTGTGGGGTAACCCTTTCTCTTGTTGGTTCTGGTTAGATTCTGACTACACAACTAGTTTCCAAAAGTTAGGAGGGATAGGAGGAGCTAGAAAACCAATCAGAAAATATCCGTGGAGGGTGGCGCCTGGGTGGCTCACTTGGTTAAGTGTCAATTCTTGATTTTGGCTCAGGTCATGGTCTCATGGTTCATGGGTTTGAGCTCCACACTGGATTCTTCCGCACACACAGCACAGAGCCTGCTTGAGATTCTCCCTCTTTCTTCTCTCTCTGCCCCTCTCCTGCTCGCTCTCTCTCACTCAAAATAAACAAACAAACAAACAAACTTAAAAAAAAAAAAAGGAAATATCCATGGGGACCATGTAAAGGAGGTGCTCTGAGGAAAAGCTTAAAAATGGATCTATTTATCTTTCAGCAGTGAGGGCTGAGAGGACATTATGAGTCTTCGAGTCTGTGAAGGGTTGGAAGCAGGCCAAGAGCCCAGGAAAGTTGGCACCTCTGTCAGAAATTCTATTTCACATTCCACTCGTCTGTGCTTGAGAATGAAGTGCTTTTTGGGCAACCTCAGGGCTACTCCTGAGTTAACTGTGGTGGGACTGGCTCTGGCTCAGTCCAGAATGGGGGTTGGGTCTGCAGAAGTTCCAGACCACCCAGCCTGTGTCAATACACTCTATTCAGAGGATCCCAGTGGCCCAGGACAGAGCTCAGGGATACCATAGGTCTTTAGGCTTCAGAATAAATATGATATTTCAGGCCACAATGGACCTCAGGGAACCCCAGGTCTTTGGGCCTAGCCCTAAATAAACTAGCTCCCCATGATGGCACATCAGTAACGGCTGTGACTATCTATTTCTCATGATTCTGCTCACACCCCTTCACAGCTATTAGAAAGAGCTGTGTTGCTTGAAATTATTATTTGCAACAATTATCAGAAAGTCAGTGGTTTCTAGAAATGTATGAATCTAATCTAATTTCTGCCTCCCCCAATTCCACAAGTGAGGAACCATTAACCTTCTACACTTATGTAAGCCAAGGTCTATGCAACTTTAAAAGGAGATAACACGAATTAAGGAGGGTGCTACGGTAAGCTTAGCTAGATTAAGTTTCCATTTTTTCTTTGGAGCCGATTTTGATTACTCTGCTTATCTCCTCCCTCCAGTGTGTATTCAGTTCCTGGTGATTTCCTTGCCAATTAAAAGGCAGAAGAGTCTGGAGTATGTGTAAGGAAGGCTAATGAAACCCACTGTGAAGATAAAGTCAAATGCAAGATGTAAAAGGTATGGTGTTCAAAGTCATCTTGCAAGAGCCTTAAAAGTGTTCACGTATGTTGACCCATAAATCTACTTCAGAGATTTTATTCTGAGAAAGTTTCAAGCCCAAAGCCATTCAATAGTGAATAGTGTAAGCAACCTAAATAGTTGAAGAATGTCAAAGTTATGGTTTATCCAATAATTGAATATTATTTAGATTAAAACATGTTTACTGAATTTTTAATAGTATTGAGAAAGGCTTATATCAGTTATTTTACAAAAAAGAAATCAATGTAAAAAGTTGTATATTTAATATTATCTCATATGTAAAAATAAAATGTGAAGAGACTAAAATGAAATACAAGTGATCCTTGAACAACATGGGTTTGAACCACATGGGTCCACTTATGAGCGGATCTTTTACAATATTGTAAATATGTTTTCCTTATGACTCTCTTCATAACCTTTTCTTTTCTCATACTTTATTGTAAGAATACAGTATCTATTTCATATAACACACAAAATATGTATTGATTGACTATGTTACTGGTAAGTCTTCTGATCAACAGTGGTAGTCAAGTTTTGGGGGAGTCAAAAGTTATACTCAGATTTTCACAAAACAACGAGCAAAGGGAAAGAAAAAGAGAGAATGACACAAATCAAGAAACAGACTCTCAGCTATAGAGAACAAACTGATGGTTACCAGAGGGGAGGTGGGTGGGGGGATGGGTGAAATAGGTGATGGGGATTAAGCAATGTACTTGTGATGAGCATCAGGTAATATATGTTGAATTACTATATTGTACACTTGAAACTAATATAACACTCTATGTTAACTAACTGGAGTTAAAATTAAAACTTAAAAAAAAAAGTTATACTCAGATTTTCAACTGTGCAGAGGGTTGGTGTCCCTAATCCTCACATAGTTCAAGGGTCAACTATGTACCAAAAGGTTAATGATTGTTATGGGGTGACGGAACTTTGGGTATTTGATTTCTTGTTTCCACTTTTCTACATATTCTAAAATTTCTACAACAAACATATATTACTCTAATAAATAAAAAGATAATTTTTTATTCACAAGTAAGATGGTTGAGTGTGATGATTTCCAAAGTCCCTTCAGCTATCCTCTGCATGGTATCTGGTCAAAATTTAAGGAGTTAATGTTTTCATGACCATAACAATATATCTTCATGTTAAAGAAATAGTACCATTCTGGCCAGTATCAATGTTGGTTGGGTGCATTCCTTTGTGGCCATTAAATTGCAAATTCCTTAGGGGCAGGGGCCATCAATACCATGTTAGGCATTAAACAAATGTTTGCTGAATTTAATTTAAATCGGATAAGTGAGTGAAAGCATTTGTGGAATTAATTACAGGGTGATAACACATTTCCTTGCCTGTTTGGAAACTGCAGAACCATCAAAAATGATACTGGTATCTTAAATTTTGGATGGATTTTTGCCTTTATAGAAACAAGTTAAATAACATTCATTGCTACATTTATAAAACCAATGAACTGATCAGCAAAACAAAGAAACAAATTTGACCTTTCACAGAATATGGTTTTGTAAATGAAAAATGCTCCAGGATAAGTGTATCTTTCTATACCATAGTCACAGTTTACTGTTACCAGGTGGTGGTATAATTCATCATGAGGTGACCCTCTGTTCTTCTGTCATAAGGAACTAAAGAAAATTAGTAGCAAATGAAATTTTGATATGATGGATGGACCAATAGTATGAAGAAGATGAGATACCAGAGAAAGAATTCCAAACACATTTTCTGGTTGTAATATCTAAATCAGTCCAGAAAAAGCCAATTAGTATGTTTTTGAAGTAGCAAAACAGTATGACTCTTTTAATCTTGCCATAGGCATTCCAGATGAAGAAGAATATTGAAATTAACTCATTAAAAAAAAGTCAGTATCTTTAGGGATAAGGCACCCTGGTTACTGAAATAACAAGGACTGATCCAAGCCTAGAAGGAGCCAAAACTGATAACGGATGGGACAAGGGTTTAACTAACTGAAGGAGTTGCAAAGAATCACTGCAGAAGCCATCCCAAAGGTAAAAAAAATCATCAAAGTGCTCCAGTATTATTTTGAAGTTCCATGGCAGCTTAGTTTTTAAATTGTTTAACTAAATCTCAGAACTCTTAAATTCAATTTTTCCCCAGCAGAATAAAAAATATATAATTACTATATCTGGGTTAAACAGAATCAGAAGACCTATCAGCTTAATAAGGAAATCATTCTCTTTGGCGCCATAGTTTCCTATAACTGAATTTGGTTTGATTCTTTGTGTGTGTGTGAGCAAAAGAAGGAAGGAATGTTTATGTCTTGGAGACAGAAAAGAGAACTGAAAATGGTCTCTATGAAAACCTCTGAGGGAACACAAAGAAGCTGCAGGCACCAGCCAATTTCAGAAGCACCAACCTCAGATACAAATTCAATGCCTTGGTTGTGGCTGCCTTGGGAGCACCCTTAATATATCTACAAGGGCTGTGGTTGTAAGTCCTGAAAGTCCTCTTGGATCTAGCAATAGTTGTTGCAAGGAAACTTCTGTACAACAATAATTTTGGCTCTTCCCTTGGTATTCATGATAAAGGAAAATCTAGACCACACCTGTTCACCTCCTGAGTTTTGTAAAGTAATTCAAAAGTTAAGTTCACCCTTCTATATTAGCAATGTGTTCAACACACTGGTATATTCTATCAGTGGAAGAAATCAACTGAATCTCTTTTGTTCTCTTTTCGTTTTTGGATCCCTGTATCACACGTGTGTGCTGTAGTGATGGTGGTGTGTTGGGGGCGGGGGGTAAGAGAGAGGAAGACAAAAGCAAAAGGTCTGTGTTAATCAAACATGGATGTTGTCATATGTTAGTAACAGGAGTTTAGGCAAAAGAGTAAGATGGGTAAATATCAAGAGGTACTTGATAGATCCCCTATTGTTAAGAAAAATGATCCAAAACTTATAAACAAGGCAAAGAGGCTAATTCCATGTCCTTTTAAAATCATACTGAGGCACTGTTTTAACAAGCCAACACGATTAATTTTTTAGTATAATGTTAGTTAAGAGCCCAGTCTTCATGAAGTCACATGTTAACTCATAGATCAGTTTCCAGCAGAAATATACATTATCTCTGTGTGGTAGAAAAGGTAACTCCAGAGGTTATAACTTATTGCCCTTTATGACATTAACCAGTTTTGTATCTAACCTAGTAATCTTATTCTAATATTATTTTATTAAACTGCCTATAAATGCTCTGTTCTTCAAATGATCCTTGAATAAACTTTAGCATCTTTACTTAATGAGATTTAAAAAATCTTTAACACATATTCCTCCTCCTTTTTTATGAGAGTCTTGTTTTAAGTTTATTAAGAAGCAGACTTTGACACCACTCATCAGCTCCAATCTTAATGCAAGACCTCAAAAGTATTAATACCCTTTGGAAATGCCTGTAACATTCTCCTCCCCTGAATGCTGTTCCACAACAGACTATTCAGGCGAACCCTGAGAGAATATGAGAAGGTGCCTTCCTCTCTTTCTAAAGGAACCTGTGGGCAGACAGAGCTATGTTGTTCCAGGATCAGAAAATCAATTCTAGTGGATTTCCAATGAACTCTTTTCAGGCTCTGAGACTGAGGAATCACGTGCTCCTTTCCCTGCTTCAAGTGTCTACTGTATCCAGAGAATCATGGTAATGGCCAAGCACTTTTCACATGGGCTGAAGGCCTTATGGCCTACACTTGCCCATTTTCCTCCTAGGAACCAACAAGAGTTGCCAGAGACCAACACAGCCCTTCTTCTTGCTCCCATTCTAAGAGAGGAGGTCTACCTTAGTGTACTAAGCTCATTTGGCACACTTCGGGGGAGTGGTAGGGGGACTCGCAGTGCACCACCTTTTCTCTTCCTGGCCTCCTTCCCTGCTTAGACTCCTCAGCAGAACTGCACAGAACCTCACCATGGTCAGATGCCTGTGGGACTTAAATCTCAGATCACCCACTGCCCAAGAGGCAGACCTCTCTTCCCTCCTTCACCTCACCTCTCTTCAGAAATAAATCTCACTGCAGAAGAAAATTAAATGCAAAAGAATGCATAGAGCATCTATGACTAAAAGCAAGAGCACGCTCATTTCACATTAAGCTAAATAAGATAATTCAAAGAATTGTTTCTCTCAAAGCTCAGTTTCATTTCATAAAACCGTCTTTTCATTTATGTAAAATGAATTTATGCCATAGTTATCTTGGTGGTATAAAAATTAAGAAAATATGGCTGTAGATTTATATAAGATAAAACATACATAAAAATCATAACAGAGTTCTTTTCTCTTTAGTATAATGAAACTATGATGCTCCAAAGCTTGATTTATTTGTGTCAGTTTAAAAAATGGTTTCTTCTATGGGTTTTTCTACTGTGGACCCACCTTAGTCTCACACCCTATCCTGGATACTTAGCCTCTCCTACCTGCTCCTATTACTACCTCGTCCGTACTAAATGAAGAAAACTATCATGGATACTTAGCCTCTCCTTAAGTGAAGGGCTTGTTGGGAGCCAGCTTGCAGGATGTCATTTTGGCAAATATAACCCTCTTAGACTCTCCTTCTGTGGGATGTTAGGCCATCCACCCACCCGAGTCTGACTCCTGCTATATTGTCCTTTGGCAATTAGTGACCACAAAATATGGCCCCCATTCCCCCCAGGGCCACCAGTATTCTGGGGAGAGAAGGAAGGTCACTGTCTGTAGGATCTAATTAACTCCTGTTCCTTCCAACCTCATCCTCCCACTCCAAGGCTTCCTGCTCCTTCACCAAATTCAAACTGAAACCCAAAACCCTTGCCAGCCCCCAGGACATATATGTAAATAACTACCAGTCTCTTGGGGAAAATGTGCACCTTGTTTCACTCACCACCGCAATATAAAATATAATCTGCTGTCACAAACCCAGACAGCCCATGGATAATTCATGAATTTTAATGAGTTCTGAATTCAGCTCCTAAACTATTTTATCTCCCATTAAGGCTCACAAAACGAACAATTCTAAAAGTTAGTTATGTTCAACCAATGGCAAGAATGAAGCATCTTCAGCAAATGGTGTCCATCATTTAATGGGGTGCCTGGGTGGTTCAGTTGGTTGAGCATCCAACTTTGGCTCAGGTCATGATCTCACAGCTTGTGAGTCTGAGTCCTGAATCGGGCTCTGTGCTGACAGCTCAGAGCCTGGAGCCTGTCTTGGAGTCTGTGTCTCCCTCTCTCTCTGCCCCTCCCCCGTTCTCTCTCTCTTTCTCTCTCTCTCTCTCAAAAATAAACATTAAAAAAAATTTAAGACACATTAAAGGGGCACCTGGGTGGCTCAGTTGGTTGAGTGTCCAGCTCTTGATTTCAGCTTAGGTCATGATCTCATGTTTCGTGAGGTCAAGCCCTACATCAGGCTCTGCACTCACAATGCAGAGCCTGCTTGGGATTCTCCCTCTCTCTCTCTGATCCTCCCTCCCTCTCTCTCTCAAAATAAATAAATAAACTTAAAAAAACCCTACATTATAATGTACGAATTTGGGCCACCAAATAGGATGCAAATGGAGCGATTTCACTCATGGAATTCAGAGACTCTTTTACCAAGTTGGGAGTGTCCATGCTTCCTTTCCCATCTGTTATCTTTTCTTTTTAGCTGTTAATTAGCTCTTTGAACAGAAGGTGTGAGAGTATTTAATGTGGTAAAGTAGATCACAAAGGTTCCCCCAATTCTCAGAGTGACCACTCTCACTGCTTGCTAATGCCTTCAATAAAAAATTTAAGAAGACATATGAAATTATTGACCAAAATTGGGCTTTTGCATTACCCATGCACTTACCCTACTACCTCGTCCCTACTAAATGAAGAAAACCTTAAAAAGGTATGTAACTTTATGTCACTCATAACAGCAATTTAAAAGAAATCTATACTCTTGTAAAGTTCTTTTCCTTGTTGCTCTTGACTATTGATCAGAATGACTTTACTCTGATTTTAACAAGGCTTTATTCAAAAAGAGTCACATTTATTTTTTCTATATATTTTTAATGTTTATTTTATTTTGAGAGAGAGAGAGAGAGCAGGGGAGGGGCAGAAAGAGGGAGACAGAGGATCCAAAGTGGGCTCTGTGCGCTGACTGCTGAGTGCCTGATGTGGGGCTCGAACTCATGAACCATGAGATCATGACCTGAGCTGAAGCTGGACGTTTAACCGAGCCACCCAGGAGACCTCAAAAGAGTCACATTTAAAAGGTACTTTATATGCATTCTCTAAAAAGTATGGAAAACTGTAATTTGGATGCAGCCCTGTTTTAATATTGTAATTACTTTGTATGGTGACAGATGGTAACTAGACTTATCATGGCGATCATTTTGTAATGTATATAAATGTTGAATTACTATGTTGTGTACTTGAAACTAATACAATATTGTACACTAACTATATACTTCAATTTAAAAAATTGGAAAATAAGATAAAATGGTGAACATCACACATGTCAGTATGCAGCTGAAAGGGACCTGAAAAAATTCAGAGCTCCATTTAAAAAATGGGTACGAACTGATGCTTTTAGCTCGACACATTTGAAACTAAGCCACCTTCATTTGTTGTACAAGAGTGCAGTTGTCAAATTTGGACCCTGTATTTTTCCCCTTGAGGACACACATGATACCATGAATTCTTTAACTTAGAGTGTGGATTAATTAGGAACACATTTGAAACTAAAAGCACTAACTTCACTTCTAGTTAGAAGTTCACAAATTCATAAATTTCAGTTCCAATTTCAGTTTCCAAGTTCAGGTCCAAGCTCATAAATTAGATTGCTGAAATTTAGATAACAATGATCCATTTATAAAATCTAGTGCCAAAAATAAAAGAAATTGTAATATTAATGTGATTTCAGTGTTTAACAGTAGAGATAGGTGATCAAAAGATAAAAATCATGAAAACATCTTAAAAGAAACAAATCACAACTTATAGCATATTTTTCTTTTTTGTTCACTCACTGTATCTCTTGGAATTTTACTTATCAACTAATAAAAATGGCAATGAACATAATTGCATAAAAACCCTTGGGAGACTTCTCTGTATGTTATCACAGTAGAAAGATGTTTTTTTCCCCCCAAATTTCTCTTAACTACCAAGTTATTCTGAAATTGCCTGAATGGTTAATAAACACTGGAAGTGATAATTGCATACTAACTCCTGCAGCTTCCAATTGCATATTCCAGTTTTAAAGTCAGGCCCATTATGAATGTTTTCCTCAGGAGGGTGCTTTGCGTTTATTTATGATCAATTTTTAAGTATATGCCTGAAAAGTGACATGATCTTGAGAAATGCCCAAACATACCAAAGCACAGTCTGTGATTTCACCTGGTTCTAAAATATTAAATCAAGCCATCAATCCATAAATAGTTTATACAAATTCCTAGCTATGCCATAAAGGAGGTAAAAAGGAAGTTTTACGTCTAAGTAAAAAAAAAATTAAATATAGCTTAATTTCAGCATTTATTTGCTGAAACAGCTTTTGAAAAAAGTTTCCAAGTTTGTGCTCAGGGAGAATGCTGGATTAGAAAGACTACCTCAAAGTTATTAAAATTAAATATTAATGGTGAATCTTATTAAAATGCCAAAAGAATTGTCAAAGGTTCTGATAATTTCATAAATAGTCACACAGCTTGAACCATAACTTGGGTTTTTCTTTTTCTTTCCTGCTTTGCCATGTAGGCAGTAGGAAGGCTGAGCCACCTTGTCAGTGGGCTGTACAAATTTGTCTTATGTTGCTTGAATACTAATCTTCTCTTAGCGGAATAGACAGGAGCTCTTCTTTCTTTTTCCTTTCTAAAGGCTGATAATTCTGTCTTCATTTTACTTTCCTTCCTCAGTTTCAGTAAAGAAGTTGTTTGTTCTTTTTCTGCTATCATAATGAGGTCAGGTTACTGCAATCTAAACTACTTTGAAGGCATTTTATTTTTAACAGGATGGAACCACTAACAGAGACTTTAAGGTCCTCCTCCATCACTCTGAGCTACCGCCTGCCTGCAGCGCTGTGTTGATCCCCACCCCTGAGTCAGTTTTCCCTGGCAAGCAGTCTAAAAGCATCATCAGTAGGAGGAAGCAGAACTGGAACTTCAGGTCCTTGTCTTCCTCCTCTAACAACAGGCTTGGAAAGTCACTCTTCTTTTTTTTTTTTTCTTTTTAGTGTTTATGTATTTTTGAGACAGAGAGAGACAGAGCATGAGCAGAGAAGGGGCAGAGAGAGAGGGAGACACAGAACGTGAAGCAGGCTCCAGGCTCTGAGCTGTCAGCACAGAGCCCGATGCGGGGCTTGAACTCACGAACTGTGAGATCATGACCTGAGCTGAAGTCAGACGCTTAACCGACTGAGCCACCCAGGTGCCCCGGAAACTCACTCTTCTAAACACTGCTGGTCACTGAGAAGCTTAATTTTCCTTTAAAACAAACTTTGATGACTTTTCTTCCCATTGACTTTTAAAATTATATTTTTAAATTTTTATTTATTTTAATATAGTTTATTGTCAAATTGGCTTACATACAACACCCAGTGCTCCAGTACTCGTCCCAACAAGTGCCCTCCTCAATGTCCATCACCTATTTTCCCCTCTCCCCCACCCCCCATCCACCCTCAGTTTGTTCTCTGTATTGAAGAGTCTCTTGTGGTATGCTTCCCTCCCTCTCTGTCTGTAACTATTTTCCCCCTTTTCTTCCCCCGTGGACTTCTGTTAAGTTTCTCAAGATCCACATATGGGTGAAAACATATGATATCTGTCTTTCTCTGACTGACTTATTTCACTCAGCATAATACCTTCCAGTTCCATCCACGTTGCTGTAAATGGCATGATTTCATTCTTTCTCATTGCTGAATAGTATCCCATTGTATACATAAATCACATCTTCTTTATCCATTCATTAGTTGATGGACATTTAGGCTCTTTCCATAATTTGACTATTGTTGAAAGCACTGCTATAAACATTTGGGTACATGTGCCCCTTTGCATCAGCATTCCTATATCCCTTAGGTAAATTTCTAGTAGTGCTGTTTCTGGGTCATTGGGTAGTTCTATTTTTAATTTTTTGAGGAACCTCCACACTGTTTTCCAGAGCGGCTATAATAGTTTGCATTTCCAATAACAGTGCAAGAGGGTTCCCATTTCTCCACATACTCACCAACATCTGTTGTTTCCTGAGTTGTTCATTTTAGGCACTCTGACCAGCATAAGTTGGTATCTCAGTGTGGTTTTGATTTGTATTTCCCTGATGAGGAGTGTTGTTGAGCATCTTTTCATGTGTCTGTTGGCCATTTGGATGTCTTCTTTGGAAAAGTGTCTATTCATGTCTTCTGCCCATTTCTTCACTGGATTATTTGTTTTTCAGGTGTTGAGTTTGGTGAGTTCTTTATAGATTTTGGATACTAGCCCTTTATCCGATATGTCATTTGCAAATATCTTTTCCCATTCTGTCAGTTGCCTTTTAGTTTTGTTGATTGTTTCCTTTGCAGTGCAGAAGTTTATCTTGATGAGGCCCCAATAGTTGCTTTTAATTCCCTTGCCTTGGGAGATGTGTTGAGTCAAAGAGGTTGTTGCCTGCTTTCTCCTCTTGGGTTTTGATGGTTTCCTGTCTCACATTTAGGTCTTTCATCCATTTTGAGTTCATCTTTTGTGTATGGTGTAAAATTATATTTCTTTTAAAAATCGAAGGATATTTGACATCCACTGACTTTAAAGTATGATTTTTAAATAAGATACACCTAGGCAAGCACACATTATCTACCATGGTGCCTGACTCTAGGGCAGTATCTAGCCCAGAGAAGATATTCAATATATTTGCTTTAATCCATGAGTTAGAAAAAAAAGAAAGAAAATGAAAGAACTGTAAACTAATCTTTAAACCAGGCCAAAAAAAAAAAAAAAGAAAAAAAGAAAAAAAAGAAAAAAGAAAAAGAAAAAGGAAAAAGAAAAAGGAAAAAATTAAAGAAAAAAAGAAAGAACATAATAATGTGGTCCCTAATCCATAATGGCAATGACCAGAGGTAACCAGTGAACATTTTACTATGTGCCCTCCCAGTCATATAACAGCCCGTAGCACACATAAATCATGATGCATGCATTATTTCTTAACTTTTCTTTTTGTGCTATTTAGTATGTAGTGAATATTTTCACATACATTAAATATTCTTCTACAATGTCAGTTTAATGGCTATACTGCATTCCAATAATCAGTGTAATAATGTCTCAATAATTTAACTTTCTCCCCTATTGTTAAACTTTTAGGTTGTTCCCTTCTTGGCTTTATTATTATTGATATTAACAGCTATGGACACTTGTGTGGCTAAATCTTTATGAATATTCATGAGGATTCCTTGATGATAAATTGTAAAAAGCATAATACTAATATTGTGATTCGCAATTGGCAAAATATTTTTGGTAATTTATTATTTAAAAAAAAATTTTAATGTTTATTTTTGAAAGAGAGAGACAGAGCACAAGTGAGGGAGGGGCAGAGAGAGAGGGAGACACAGAATCCAAAGCAGGTTCCAGGCTCTGAGCTGTCAGCACAGAGCACGACATGGGGCTTGAACTCATGAACTGCAAGATCATGACCTGAGGTGAAGTCGGATACTTAACTAACTGAGCCACCCAGGTGCCCCTTTGGTATTTTAAATCTATTTCGGGGGTAGCTTGAGGAATATACCTGCAGATATAGTGTCTGGATCTTTTTCTTTTTTAACAAATTCTTTAAAAAAAATTTTTTTTTAAGTTTATTTATTTTTGAGAGAAAGAGAGAGACAGACAGAGAGAGCACTAGCGGGGAGGGCCAGAGAGAGCCGGAGGAGACACAGAATTTGAAGCAGGCTCCAGGTTCTGAGCTGTCAGCACAGAGCCCAACGCAGGGTTAGAACTCACAGATGACAAGATCATGACGTGACCTGAAGTTGAATGCCTAACCACTGAGCCACCTAGGCACCCCAGTGCCTGAATCTTAGTTCATCATTTCCAACTCTATTCACCCTTATCTCTGACTTTTTATTTTCAAGGCTCAACAAAGCAGTTATTCTCCAAGGAGCTGGTGACTGAACCCTCAAAGAGAGCAGGAAACTTGTTTCTCCTTTATTAAAAATAGCTCCATGGGTATTGCCAGCTGTTCTTTCATGCCCAGCTGGAGCAGTCTACATATCTTTTGATTCTTTTTCTAGTAGCAAGCACATTTTCTAAAATGAATCTTGTAGCCTTACAACTTCTCATATCTTTATGTGTTCATTCTTAATAAGTGAAGTGAAATATGAATTGATTCGTATTTAAACTAAAAGAAACAAAACCTAATCTTTTCCACTAGTTAAAAAAAAGGAATTTCAAGTTGCAAGAAAGAAATGAATAAAAAGATAGTCTTTATTTATGATTTTAAAAAGGGCTTATAGCTATCTATGAATAACTATCTCTAGAAGACTTAAAATTTTCTTCAAATATTTATCTCCAGTTGGTAAATAAAATATCTAGAATTGCTATTTTAAGATGATAACCAAAATGCAATCCTTTACAAATGTGAGTGGACACAAAATAATATAGCATTTATCTACTTGGATTTTAAAATTTATCTTTAGAAAACATACACATTGAACTCTGAGTGGTGACTTGAGTAATTAAATGGTTTGTTCATTTTACTTATAACCACCACTACAAATTAATGAAGAAAAAATTTCTCTTCTTATAGGACTAGGGCCACAGTGTTTCTAGTAATGACAGAGATACTCAGCATGTTTTATAGGAATTTAGCAGAGAAGGATTTACAACCTTTTCCAAAAGGGTCCCTGAGGATGGGGTAAGAGGATAAGAGGTAAAAATCCGAGCATGACTTCAGTGAATTTTTTGAATGCTTATAACAAATGCCCTCTGGAACTAAAAAATACCCAATTCTAAGAGAAAACACACACACACACACACACACACACACACACACACACACACACACACACAATTTCTTTGTTAAAATGCTTTTTGCTATTCCTTTAAAAACTCAAATCTTAAATCTTACTTGTCGCTGTATGAATAAATATTTTATATGGATTTACTGCAAATTATGAAACAATTTATTTTGTATATTGTACTTTTCTAAACACACCTATTCTCGTGTATCCAATCATTAAAGATTTTTCATCTTCTAAAAATTTATGTGCAAAGGATTTTTCCATAACCTTCACAAGTTCACAGGATACCACTATGGAGGGTAACTGAGGACTTCTAAATATGTGCATGATTACAAGAAACCCTTGTTTTACCCCCCTTTAATAGCCACACAACCACATGCTAATATTTAAGTTCTATGCTATTAAGGGAACATTCTCATTGTTTATTTAACTTTTAAATTTTTTTTCAAATATGCCTTAAATTTTCATGCTTTATATACACCTTAGGATAACCAGATGCTTTTCTGAATTCTCACCTTAATATTTCACCTTAACAGTGATTTTAATCAAAGAAAGAAAGAAGATTCTTGGGGTGCTTTTTCTATTACAACATAAACTACTCTTCCTCCTAATCTAATCCAGATGCCTCTCTCTGTATCTTGGCCAGGACACTCCTTGACCACCAATAATAAAGCATTATACTTCTCCTTCATTCCAAATTCACAATATTATTTATTGAAATTAAAAACTTTCTCCCCAGAAATTTAGGCTAATTAAATTTGAGCCTTTTTCTGCTGGTAAGCCACCAGGTTAGTTTTTGAAATTTCTTGCCTACTGAAAGTCGTACAAATAAGCTTTGGTTATTCCTAGCTGTGTTTGGGCTCTGTGAGAACACAGCACTCTCAGAAGCAGAGCTGAGCCTGGGGATGAGCCCCTCCATGTGTGAAATTATTCAAATGCCTCCCTTTCTTATCTTTGAAGTATTGATAACTCATAAACAGTAGGACTCAACCTTTTCAAAACCATGCGCTTCTACCAAATCAAGCTACTAGGAGGTACCAGTTTGGTTAAATCAGATTATCTGGTCAAATTATTATGCCCCATATGTGCCTTCTGAATTATTTACTAGTAACTTTGTTGAAGAGAAGAATTAACAGTACGAGCTTGGACTCCCAGCTAAATCTCACCAATAAATAATTATCTACTTTATCTTACTGTCACCACTGAGATGTGAATACTATTCTGTAGGCCAGAGGTTCTTGACAAGGATGACTGTAAGACACTTGGAAAGGATTGGAGATATATTTGATTGTCAAAACTTAGAGGGGATGTTGGTTGCTATTGGCACCTAATGAGTAGAGGCCCAAGGATGCTACTAAACACCCTACAATGCACAGGACAGCCCCCCACAACAAAAAATTATCTTGTTCAAAATGGCAATAGTGCTGAGGTTGAGGAATCCTTCTTTAAGAAAATGAAATACGGGAATGCAAGCGGGTGCAGCCACTCTGGAACACAGTATGGAGGTTCCTCCAAAAACTAAAAATCGAACTACCCTACGACCTAGCAGTTGCACTACTAGGCATTTATCCAAGGGATACAGGTGTGCTGTTTCGAAGGGACACATGCACCCCCATGTTTATAGCAGCACTATCAACAATAGCCAAAGTATGGAAAGAGCCCAAATGTCCATCGATGGATGAATGGATAAAGAAGATGTGGTATATATATACAATGGGGTATTACTCGGCAATCAAAAAGAATGAAATCTTGCCATTTGCAACTATGTGGATGGAACTGGAGGGTATTATGCTAAGTGAAATTAGTCAGAGAAAGTAAAAAATCATACGACTTGGCTCATATGAGGACTTTAAGAGACAAAACAGATGAACATAAGGGAAGGGAAATAAAAGTAATATAAAAACAGGGAGGGGGACAAAACAGAAGAGACATAAATATGGAGAACAAACTGAGGGTTATGGGAGGGGTTGTGGGAGGGGGGATGGGCTAAATGGGTAGGGGGCATTAAGGAATCTACTCCTGAAATCATTGTTGCACTATATGCTAACTAATTTGGATGTAAATTTAAAAAAAATTAAAAAGAAAATTAAAAAAAATAATAAAATGAAATAAAAGTAGATAAAAGAAAAGTATTCCCTTTGAACCTTTGGAAAGGGTTACCACCCAGGTAGTATAGAGCTCCTGGAGCTTTATGATAGGAAGACAAATTGCCAAACAGAAGCCCCAGGATGGCAGCACCCCAGTATATTCTTAAAAAGGAGTTTAGTAAATGTGAATCCATGGTACAAAGACCAAATTCCAGAAAAAATATAATCATCAACTTGATAGTGTTCATAGCTAGTGAGAAACCCATCCTTCACATTTAATTTGACTGCATAGAAAATTTATGGAGTGAATGAAGAATAAAATAGAAAATAGATGTTAACCAAGCCATCCTAATTAGGTATAGCCTTTTTGATCCATTTAAAATCTTCTCTTGTTTGGAGAAGCGTGGCGCTTGGGGGATGGGGTACAAATAAGTATCTGTAGTGTTCTGTCAGTGTTGTGACACATGAGCAAACCTCCAGCCATTTTCAGATTTTAATCATCTTACCCACATTACAGATGCAGGCTATTTGGCAGATGCTCAGAGGAAAAGAGCCTTATCAGTCCTCAGCATCTAATTACTTATCTTAGAGAAAATTAGGCAAGATTCCAAGTCTACAGAAGACTCATGTTCTGTTGGGAGTTATTAATTACAAGCAGACTTAAGAAGCATTAATTTGTTTTAGTAATCATGCCAGGGTGTGTACAACTCTGCCAAAAAGCACAGGAAGTAGAGATTGGGGAGAAGGTGAGCTACTCAGCTCAGCTGGTAAAGGGGGATTAAAACCAGACGGCCCCAATTTGTCTTTTAGCCAAGTTCCAAATAAAATATTCCTTGTGAAGTTTAAATTAAATTGATGCCTGATTGTCTCACTTCTGAGTAAGAATCTAAATTAATTCCTTCTTTGTGATTTCCAGTTTCATTGTTATGGTTGAAGACCTTAAGATAGTTAAAACTTAGTCTGACATACAAACACACATCCACATACATTTGCATACATGTGGGAAGAAAGACTGGAAGAAAACAGACCAAAATTTAAACAATTATTATATTTGGATGGTGGAATTATACAAGATTTCAATTTTCTTTCCTTTTTAAAAAAATTTTATTTTAGAGAGAGCGTGTGAGCAGGGGAGTGGGGCAGAGGGAGAGAGAATCCCAAGCAGGTTCCACGCTCAGTGCAGAGCCCAGTGTGGGGCTGGATCCCATGGCCCTGGGATCATGACCTGAGGTGAAATCAAGAGTCAGCCACTCAGGGGTGCCGGGGTGGTTCAGTGGGGTAAGCGTCCAACTTCAACTCAGGTCACGATCTCGTGGTTCATGAGTTCGAGCCCCGCATCAGGCTCTGTGCTGACAGCCCAGAGCCTGTAGCCTGCTTCAGATTCTGTGTCTCCCTCTCCCTCTACCCCTCTCCTGATCACGCTCTGTCTCTGTCTCTCAAAAATAAATAAACATTAAAAAAATTTTTTAAAAAGTCAGCTGCTCATCCAACTGAACCACCCAGGTGCCCCTCGATTTTCTTTTTATATTTCTATGATGTTTCCAAAATTTCTACGATGAAGCACATATTATTTTTATAATCGGAAAATCTATAATAGGTTTGTTAATTATACTCCTCTCAGCTTTCTATTCCATTCCCTAATTATGATCTAGTTCTACTGATAGTGTCATACTTTAAAGGTTGACATGAGTACTTATGCTGAAAAGGGGTGAATAACCAGTGATAGATGCTAATCAGATCAAAATCTCACCCAGTATTACCTACTTACATAGCTGTCTGTATAACATATTGCTAACAGGTAACATGTTACTCAAGAAATAATTTAGCAAGGACTTCTCAAATTCTATCTTTCACTATTTACATATCTTTATATTCCAGCAATGTATAGAGGGAAAGAAAAAAAGGTGGAGAATGGATATATCAGGTCACAACCAGGCCAGTTGTGGGACATATTGAAGAGATAAGGCTCAAACCTTGAAACGAATTTGAAATGAATTATGTTTAAGCTCAATGTCTAAAGTTACATGCAATCTATACATTTAGTGAAATCCCTTGACAAGCTGGTAATATAAGGTACCTGATGTTGGCCTAAGTGAAACACAAAAAAATTCCTACAATACATGAAGTAACACAGGTTTACCTCAATTTCATGGTCAACAAAGAATTAAGACAAAGTGTTTGTCCTGCTGTGATGCTAAGAAAACTCAAATGATGGGGGCGCCTGGGTGGCTCAGTCGATTAAGCATCTGACTTCGGCTCATGTCACGATCTCATGGTTTGTGGGTTCGAGCCCCGCATCAGGCTCTGTGCTGACAGCTCAGAGCCTGGAGCCTGTTTCGGATTCTGTGTCTCCCTCTCTCTCTGCCCCTCCCCCACTCGTGCTCTGTCTCCCTCTGTCTCAAAAATAAATAAACATTAAAAAATAATTAAAAAAAAAAAGAAAACTCAAATGATGAACTTAGGTATATCAAAGCAAGTGCTGACAACTCTACCTCAAAAAAAAACCTCATCAACATCAAACATTAATAGCTATTATCATTGAAAAGAAACATATCCTTTCTTTGTGAGAGAGAGAGAGAGAGAGAGAGAGAGCAAGTGAGTGAGGGGAAGAGAGAGAGAGAATCCCAGGAAGGGCAGAGGGAGAGAGAGAGAGAGAGAGAAGCAGGGCTCACCCAATGTGGGGCTCGTGTTTTACCCAAAGTGGGGCTTGTGCTCACCCAAAGTGAAGGTTCAAGCTCACCCAAAGTGGGGCTCAAGCTCACCCAATGTGGGACTCGAACTCATGAACCGTGAGATTATGACCTGAGCTAAAGTCAGATGCCTAACAACTGAGTGACTCAGGTACCTGAAACACATCCTTTAAAATTAAAGTCTAGATAGTTAGGCAAAAAAAATAATAAAAGTCTTATATAAGTACAAAATGAAGAAAATCCTTGTACCTACCACTCAGGTAATGAGACTGTCTTGATAGAAGTCAATAAGCAAGAAATAAATTATGCCTATAGTGATCCTGGAAGCAGGTAAGTGATCTCTCGTCCACTAGCTATTTCCAGTTCCTCATTGTTAAGCACTGGGGAATTTCTCTTTGACTCATGACAGTTTCCTGATGCGTACAGGACCATATAGATATTCTCAAGGCTCTTTTAAAATAATACTTCTAGTAACTCTATGGTTAAAGCCACACATACAGAATACCTTCTGTATGGATGATATAGTGATAGATGTTTTGAGGCCACAGAATATGGAAAAGATACAGTCCCAGGAGGCATCAGCCTGGGGTAGACCTGGGAAAACAGAAAGTTATTTGGACCAAGAATCCTTCATCCACTCAATAGTCTTATGATGGCCCTAGGCAGCTCAAGTCTCTCTCACAAAGAATTTATCAGTCCTATTTCTCATTCTTTCAAGTTTTTGCTCTTTCTGAGCTAAGATGCCAGCAGACGTGTTTCCTTCTAGGAAAGGAATTTTCAGTTTAACAGAAACATAATACCTTGACTCGGAGGAATCACCTAGCAGAAAGAATTTTATGTGACCAGCACACAAGTCAGGAAATACAACATTAGGGGCGCCTGGGTGGCTCAGTTAAGCGTCTGATTTCAGCTCAGGTCATGATCTCGCAGTCTGTGAGTTCGAGCCCCACATTGGGTTCTGTGCCTACAGATAAGAGCCTACAGCCTGCTTTGGATTCTGTGTCTCCCTCTCTCTCTGCTCCTCCCCCTACCCTCTCTCTCTCAAAAAAAGTTAAAATTAAAAAAAAAAGACAAAATACAACATTACCAGGAATTAAAAAGTCCTTCTCATGCCCCCTAAACATTAACCCCTTCCAAGAGTAACCACTATTCCGACTTCTAACACCAGAGGTTAATTTTGCTCACTTTTGAGCTCTTTTGAGTGGTATCATACAGAATGTATTCTTTTGTATCTGGTTCTTCTGATCAACATTATGTATGTGAGATTAACCCATGTTCGTATGTGTAGTGTAAACTATGTGTTTGTATGTGTAGTTGTATGGGCTACTCGTTTCCAGTTATAAATATTATTTACTTCAGTCTTCACTGTTTTTCCACACATAACTCCAATTATTCATTCCAAAATTATGAGAGACATAAAAAAAGCAAGAAAAAAACCCACAACCTACTTTTAAGAGATAAAGCAATATAGTATAGGATTCTAAGATGAATGATCCAGATAGTGGAACTAGAGTCATAAACTATAAAATACCTAAGAATAACATGTGAAATGATTCAGTAAAGAAAGTACAAAAATAAGCATGAACAAATGGGGAAAGCAGCAGAGAGATAAAAACTATACAAAGAGTTAAATGGAAATATGAGGGAAAAATCATATCAGAGATGAAGAATTCCTTTGAAGGATTCACCCTCAGACTAAAAATCATGGAAGCAAAAACCAGTGGACTTGAAAATAGGTCAACAGAAGTGATCCAAATGGAAACACAGAGGATAAAACAAGTAGTGAAAGAAAAAATAATAAAGTATCAAGAACTACAGGACTATATCAAACAGTATAATATATATGTATTTGGAGTCCCAGAAGATGAAGAAAGAGCTAGCAAAAATCTGAATTTTCCAAAATTAAAAAGATATCAAATCACACGTCCAAGAAATCCAGGGAACTTCAAGCAGGATAAATGCCAAAGGGGAGGAAATACACCTACATACATGTTATCCAAACAGCTGAAGCCCATAGATAAAGAGAAAATCTTTAAGATAGCCAGAGAAAAAACTGAAATATTACATTCAGAGAAACAAAGAATTACAGCAGATTTCTCATGAGAAATTATATAAATCAGAAGACCATGGAATGACATTAAAGTACTGAAATAAAAAAGTTGTCAATACAACATCATATAACCAGTGAAACATCTTTCAAAATGAAGGCCAAAATAATAGTAATAATAATAATAATAATAATAATAATAAGCAGGAAGAGAAGAAGAAAAGGAAGAAGACAATGACGAAGGCAACAATGACAAAGTGGTTCTACTTTCAGCAGCAGTGTAGGGGAGTTATACTTGTTCCACATCCTTATCAATACTTGGTTTTTTTTTCCCACTGGCAATTTTGGTGGCTGTGAAGTTGAGGCATAATGTGGTAGACAGAATAGCTCCCCAAAACATCTATGTTTTAATTCCTAGAACCTATGAATATATTACCTTATATGGCAAAAGAGAATTTACTGATGTGACCTTAAGATGGAGGAATTAAAAAAAAAGGGGGGGGGGGGCGCCTGAGTGGCTCAGTGGATTGAGCGTCTGACTTCAGTTCAGAGCATGATCTCATAATCCATGAGTTCAAGCCCCGCATCTGGCTCTATGCTGACAGCTTGTAGCCTGGAGCCTGCTTCAGATTCTGTGTCTCCCTCTCTCTCTGCCCCTCCCCTGCTTGCACTCTGTCTCTCTCACTGTCAAAAATAAATAAACATTAAAAAAAAAGATGGGTGAATTACTGTGGATTATCTGGGTAGAAGTAATCTAATCACACAAGTCATAAAAGTGGAGAATCTTTCCCAGTGGCGGTCCCAGATGTACACAGTGGAAGAAGTGTCAGAGAGATGCAACATTGCTGGCTTTGAAAACAGAGAAGAGGAGAAAATCAGAGAGTGAGGGTGGTGCATAGAAGCTAAAAAGAAAGGGAAATAGATTCTTTCCTAGAGTGTCCAGAAAGTAATGAATGCTATCAACATCTTCATTTCAGGGCAATGAGACCTTTGTTAGACTTCTAACCTATAGAACTGTAAAATAATAAATTTGCATTGCTGTAAACCACCAAATTTGTGGTAATTTGTTATAGCAGCAATAGAACATGAATACATACATTGTGGTTCTAATCTGCATTTCCTTGATGGCTAATAGGGTTGAACTACTTTTCATGTTTATTGGATATCCTTTTTTATGAAGTGCCTGTTCAGATTTTTTATCCATTTTTCTATTGATTGCTTATCTTTTTCTTATTGGTTTTTGAAGTTTCTTTATATATTCTTTAAGAGTTATTTATATATTCTGTTTTTTCATATGAATATATTGCATGCTGAAGCTTGCCTTTACACTCTTTTTTAAACATTTAATTTATTTTATTTTATTTTGTATTTTAGAAAAAGAAAGAGCATGAGTGGGGGAGAGGGGCAGAGGGAAATAGAGAATCCCAAGCAGGCTCCACACTCAGCACAGAGCCCAATGCAGGGCTCGATCCCACAACCCTGCGATCATGACCTGAGCTGAAATCAAGGGTCAGCCGCTCAATCGACAGAGCCACTCAGTTGTACCTCACGCCCATACATTCTCTTAATGGTGTCTTTTAATGAAGAAAACTTTTAAAGTTAATATATTCCAGTATATCCAATTTTTTTCTTTTTGGTTTATTATTTTTACATCTTATTTAAGAAATCTTTTCCTCTAAGTCATGAAGATGTTCTCCATTGCTTTTTCTAAAAGCTTTATTGTTGTAACTTTCATGTATACATCTACATGTATAGATTTAATCCATCTTGAATTAAATCTTGTATATAAAGAAAAGGTTTATTTTTACCATGTGCACATTCAATTAACTGTTAGTGAAAAGACTCTCCCTCCCCCCACTGAACTGCTCTGCCACCTTTATCATGAGCCAGGATACCATACATGTGTGGATATTTTTTCCAACTCCCCATTCTGTTACATTGGCTAGTTCATCTGCCTTTGCTCTAATATCATATTGTTTTCGTTACTAAGATTTTGATATATGGAAGTGTAAGACCCCAAGTTGTTCTTTTTCAAGATTGCCTTGTATACTCTTTGCCCTTTGTATTTCCATATGAAACTGTAAATCAGCTTTCCAGTTTACACACATATACAAAGCCCCACAGGGATTTGGATGAGTTGAAGAGAGTTATTATTTTTACAGTATTGAGTCTTTTTAACTAGTGGAAATAATATGTTTTTCTGTGTATTGAATCAGAGTTAATTGTTCTCCATAATATATTGTAGCTTTAAGGTAAGGGCACTTAATATTTTTTATGTTATTGAAAATTAGAATTTTTTAAGTGGTATCTCCTTAAAATTTCATTTCCTAGTTGTGGTTAATGAGATACAGAAAAACAACTGATTTTTAACATATTAACCTTGTATATGGTAAAAATAAGGGTGTTTACTAGGTCATCTCTAATTTTTCTCAATACTCTTGTAGTTTTTATGGAAAGAACATTTTATATAATATTTTAGATGCTAATAGAAATAAATCTATCTTTTATAAATGGTATGTTTAAAAATTTTTATTTCTTATTTGTTTTTGTTAGTGATATATAGAAATATAATTGCCTTTTGTATGTTGACCTTATACTCTTACCAATCCATCTTGAATTGAACTTTGTATATGGTATGAGGTAGAAAAAAATTCATTTCTCCCTATATGCATATTCAATTAACCCACCACTGATCTTATTGTCTGTAGCTTATTAGCACCTGCAAAGTGTCATTTGCCATATAAGGAAACATATTCACAGGTTCCAGGAATTAGGGTGTGAACATCTTTGGAGGGCCATTTGTCTACTACACTTTTATTTCCTTTTTTCCCCTTATTTTACCAACTAGAACTCCCCATCCAATGTTGTACAAAAGGGGAGATAGCAGGTATATTTGTCTTGTTCTTACTGTAAGGAAAAAAGCTGTCAATATTTCACTATTAAGTAGTGAAAAATATCTATGTTTGCCATAGATATTTTGCAGATAATCTTTATCAGATTAATGGAGTTGTTGTCTATTCCTATGCTGCTAGGATTTTTTTTGTTTTTACAAATGAGCATTGAGTTTTACCACATACTTTTACTATATCGATGGAGACGTTTATCTGATGTTTTTCTGCTTTTTCTGTTAATGTGGTAAATTACCCTCGTTAATTTTCTAGTGTTAAACTATTTTGTATTTCTAGAATGCTCCCATTCATTTGTGATATATTATCTTTTTTAGCATATTGTTACACTTAATATGCCAATATTTTGTTTAGAATTATCACATTTTGGATGGACACTTTCAGTCTAAAAACTATTTTTTTTTTGTTCTACCTTGAGCAAAAGAAAAACTGTAGATAATATTGAAATAAGGTTAAATCCTTATTCTCAAGCATTTTATAATCTTCTGTAACTTGTCCACATTGGTCCGACCACATAACAGTTCTTTTTGCTCCTGTCAAAATTTTTTTGTGATTTCTCTAAATGAAATGAAACATGTCTGGGAATTGGGATCAGAAAAAGAATCTTATAGGAACCACATATTTCCAACAGAGCAGTCCATTCATTTATTTTCAGCATTTTTGCCAGTTGGCAATATATGCCGAATCCATCAAGATGAAGCCGGGTCCACTTTATAGAGTGGACACCTGGTACATTATATGTTCTTAATAAATATGCAGTGACATTAGCAGTGAAACCACCAGATGGTGCCACTGTAGGTAACAGCCTGCTTTTTCATTCCAACAGTAAAGAATTCTTTCTCTCTAAGTACTATCTGGAAAAATCTCTTGGGACTGCAGTTACTGCACATACTAGTAATTATCTACTCCTTCATCCCACCCCTGACATTGCAGGTCCCCAAAGTCACCAAATATTTAAATCGGTTTGGGCTCAAAGTTATCGGGAAAAAAGCACTAGAGTTGAATTGGGGGATTCAGAGGGTGTTCTCTCTACATTTAGCCTGTGAATCTTTATAGCATTTTTCAGCATTGAATGGTTATTGCGCTGTGTTGTGCAAATTAAAGCCTTGTAAACAGAGAAAGGATGCCATAGAAGATGAGAAGAAATCATGACTAATTTTAATGAAGGTCAGAAGCCTAGATTTGATGTCAGTTGTTTAATTTTTCACTTCCTGGGGTAATATTAATTCATTGATAAAATGTGAATGATATCAACAAAGACTTTCATTATAAGAGAGTATTCGTAAGTATGAGGCCTAATCACCACTCTAAGTGGATATCTAAGACAAAAAGGCAGCAGGTGTCCTGGATCTCATACTATGTAAAATGCATTCAAGCCCCCTGTCCATTATCCACATATCTATCAACAAAAGTACTCAACTGAGAGCTAATTCAGTTGAAGTTCTGCACTGCAAAACACTCGATTGCATTAAGTGACAGACATATTGAAATGGTGACAAGTAGTCAACCCTGTAAAATATTCAGGGTCATGGGTATTATATTTGCTCAATTCCACTTGCTAAGCATATACAGTTCTTTGTGTATTACCAGGAAAAACAATAATACTAGCCTCATGTTTCCATGGTGACTTCTGAGAGCAATTCTTAAATTTAAAAGTTACCTCTTTTAATCAATGATAATTTTCATCTAGATGATATTCCCAGGTTACCCTGACTTATATTACCGTGTTAATTTACTTTCTGCCTCAGCGCAAGGTGAAATTTATTTGCCTAGGGCAAGAGAGGTTTTATTTAGGGGGTAGGTAGTTTGGAGAGGGATGTGGAAGCTGAGGGACATGGTAATCATATGGTAATATGATTAAAAATTGCAGAAAAAGAGAACAAAGAACATAATAGATTTGAATACAAAAATTATTAATTTTTTAATATTTAAAAATTGTGCAATGGAAAAGATATTCTGTTTCAGACTTTGCTTACCTCAAGGCTGTGCAAACCAATGTAATGTCCCTTTGTACACCATATTTATGTTAAGTTACAGTATAAATTTCCCACTCTAAGCATTGATGAAGATTTTAGTGATTCTAGCCCAGTCAATAAAATATACAGCTTTACAGAAAATTTCTAATGATTCAATTAAAGCTCATCTTGGTAGGATTCTGAAACACTAGCTAACCACCACAGACTACTTCTACCTAATGAACATTAAAAGAATTAGCAGAGTCAAGTAAGTGGGTAAAGAAAGCTGTTATTATTTTAAGCAAAATTAAAACAGATGGGAGAGACTGACACACATGTATTCAGATATGTGCCTGCCTCGCATTTAATCTTTTATGAATGGCTGATCCCAGATGGTGGTGGGATTCAGGAGCACAATTTGAGACCCAGCATCCACTTTCCTACTCCAAGGTATGTGTCATTTATGTCTTTTCTATCTAGTGGATGATGCAAATACCATCAAAAGCAAAGAAACTTTTTGAAAGCAGGTTCTCTGGTATTTTGAAAATGAGGTATTGGTCAATTTATCAACCAAGTCCGAACATCTGCCCGCATTCTCCATCACTCAATTCATTTCAGGTTTGGTCTGCTATTCCACATTGACACAAACGGTGGGGTGATGAAACAAGAAATCTAGAGACAAGCTCAGCAAACACATTATGCTGACAAGTGTCAGTGGATCTCTCATTAACCACTGAACCCAGAAAGAGATGTGCCCTCCTCTGAACTCTCACAGCATGTCACCAGTACTTCTTCTGGGACATCATATTTTATCTTGGATGATGGTAAGAATATCAGAAACACAGAATTCTAAAAGAGCAATTATAGTACTTTACCACATTGATTTACATGCTGATTCCCATTACTGGACAATAAACTCCCAGGTACAGTGGCTTCTTCATCTTTTAGACCTGGCAACACAGCCCAGTGCCTAGCAGACGGGGGAATTAGGATACACGAAACAAAGATACAATGATAGCTGCTACTGATACCCATCACATGGCAGGCACAGTGCTAGGCACTTTGCTTACATTATTCCATTAAATCCTCAGAGCAACCTAACCCCTATTTGACAGATTAGGCAAGATACAGAGACTCACAGAAGTGAAGTAAAATGCTTAAAGACCTTGCAGGTAGGTAAGGACACAGCTGGCATTCCAACTCAGGCCTGTGTGATGCAGACGTCCTTAAACTTGCAACGATACCAACGCCCCCGCCTCTGGCACAGCTCCCATAGGCGCAGGCACAAGTCGTAGAGTGGGAGGTCTAAGGAAATGATCAGTGGCACCACAGGAAGTGGTTGAGTGAAGACCCCACACGTTGGGCACAGCACTGGCAGCCTCTGCATTGACACCGGTGGACAGCAATGGGAGCAGTGTCTTTCCTGCACATCGGCGACCAAATGGCTTTTTGGATGTTAATGGCAGATACCACCTTAGCAGGCATGGACAGGAGAGAAGGAAAATAGTGGGTGTTCTGTAGTAGCCAAGAGAAATGCATAGAGCACATGGGAAACATGCCAAAAGCTTTTCAGAATGAATTGGAGCCAAAGCTTAGGCAGAATGAGAGGGGACAGGGCCAGAGAAATAATTTGGGGATAGTTATGTTAGTCCTATTATTACCATATGGGGAGCTAGGAAATGTGAGTGACATTTTGAGCCAATATCTATATAGTATATCTTACCTCCCATATTCCATACTTGCATAGATTACAATCTCCTTGAAAGTAATATTCATGCCTAATATATATCAGCCATGGTTCCTAGCATATTGCCCTGTAATTTACTCTATACCTCCAGAAAGCAACCATCCTAAAGGTAGCTAATGTAAAAGAAGCCACCCCTTGGAAGTTGTCCCAGGGGACTGCTAGATCCGTTTTCCTGGAATCTGGGAAAAGTAGTACCAGTAGTAAGGGCTTCTTTAACTCCTGGATAGGTTACCAAGGATATTCTGATTGACAAGGCACCGGGTCTCAAGTACAGGAGAATACATGAGGTTACCAGAGTTTGAGCTCATTGACTTGTACTCAACTCCTTGATTTTAATTTTATAGACAGGAAGAAGACTTCTGATCTTTATTCAGTTTATAAAACTGGATCCCCTCTTTGGAAGGGAGCGTAGCTATAGCAAATGACATGAATACTTCGGTCCTCTTAGCAGTTGGACTTTTCACTGTAAGTTAATAAAGAATGGTCTTGCTTATCAGTCTCATATGACTAATAAGGAGGACTAATAACATTTATGAACTTGTAAAAGCTGATATGTTGACCCTGATCTCCAACCTCACCAACTGCTGGTAGTAATAGAGCCTTAAAAAGACCAGTACACAGGAAATCCTAATTATGTACCATATTTATTGTAATATTCCTTACACTTTAAACAATATTTTTAGAGACAGAATGACACTGAAAATATGCTGCTTGTCTGAAAGGATTGCTTCGGATTATTTCTTTTTTATATGCTGCTGAAGCAAGCACTGGATTATTTTTTACACAGTTTGTCTCACATCATTGTGGGAATTTGAGATGCAAAGAAGATTCCTATTAACTGAAAAATCTTTATGGAATAAGAGGAATTTTTGTGTGAAATAAATCATGTGTTTGGAAAACTACAAATTTTTCCTAGAAAAAAATTCTATGAAGTCCCGACTGTATTAAATTGCCTTCCCAGTGACCCAGTGAATTTTATCATTTAATGTTAACAAAACTACTTTCCAAGTCTGAATGGCACAGAATTTAAATCCCATGATGTTACCACTTAGCTTATAGGTATCTGCTCATATGAGAAAATAAATCTGTTATTACTCAATGATTTGGTTTTTCCAAATATCCTTTTCAGCTGTTACAGATGGCTGAGCCTCTACCCTCCTTTGGAATCTTAGAAAGGCTCTTTGTTCTTTGTGACTATCATAACCCCATGACCTGAAGGCACAGGTGTCTATGTCAGCTCTTATTCTGATAATGCTCAAGCTTCTATATCTTCTGTTACTGAATGAGGATCAAGGGAAGATGTGATTATTATAGGGACCTGATCTAGGCTTCAAAAATGTCAAGTCCTTGGCAGCTGTTAAGGATAAGGCATCTTTGGAGAAACAATCTTGCTGGGAAGTCATTCTTCCTCCGGCCCTTCCCTACCCACCCCCCCACCCCCCCAGGCTGGAAGGGGTCATCCCTGGCAGCTGTTCTTATAAGGAGAGTGAGGCCAGGCTGACAGCAGCTGTTACAAAGATACTGAACAGAGATTCCAGGACAAGGGCTAGGTCCAAGTAAGAGTACTTTTATGAAAATA
Source organism: Panthera onca (assembly GCF_046562875.1). Lineage (NCBI taxonomy): Eukaryota > Metazoa > Chordata > Mammalia > Carnivora > Felidae > Panthera > Panthera onca. The sequence goes on along the minus strand of NC_138346.1, from coordinate 38,595,124 downwards.
TGTGCCACAGTCCAGGGCTCAGAGTTGCAGTGGGATGTACTTGGGAGCTGTATCGGGGGTCATTTTACTTCTCACTCGGTGGATAACGCTGTAAGGTAGTTCTGCTCTCCTGACTGAAAAAAGAAAATGCAGACCTCTAGACAAGGTGTCCAAAGATGACACAGACATAACCGTTATTGGTATTATCCATCAATAATTTCCGTTATTGATATTTCCTTTGACAATGCCTAATGACTGCACATCTCGGCACTATCTTGGTTGGATGTCATTGTCTTGGTTGATGTGGAATTTAGATGCTCTGAGACAGCTTTATCTTTCAGAGTGTGGAATTTGCCAGTCTTCCAGGCAGTACCACATAATGGTTAAAAGCCTGAAATACCAAATCCGATAAACATGGGTTTGAGTCCTGGTTCTACATCACACCAGCTGTATGACCCAGAACAAATTAATTTTTCTTTGTACGTTAGGGTACTCACATGTGAAACACAGATAAAAATAGGAGCTCCTTCAGTGTTGTTGTGAGAATTAAATGAGACGATGCAGGCACAGAGCCCAGCCCAACATGCCTGCAATAAATGCTCATTATTGCGACTTTACTAAAAATAGGCAGAGCTGTTAAACTTCTCTACCAGAACAGACTTTCAAAGAGAAGTAGGGTTTTGTTTTGTTTGAGGGATTGATTCTTTCAGGAAATGAAGGTCTGATGACTTTTTATCATTGATCAAAGTTCCATGAACTCTGGTGCCATAAAGTTCAAAATGTCTCCCCGTTTTTAGATCTTCCTTGATTTCTTTCATCAGCATTTAGTACTTTTCAGCATACAAGTCCCATATTTCATTTTTTGTGGCAGTCATAAATGACACTGTATTTTTGATATCTACATGTTCATTCTTAGTATGTAACAGTGCAACTAATTTTTGTATGTTTATTTTGTATCCTGTAACCCTGCTACATTTGCCTACGAGTTTCTTTTGTTGTTGTTGGTTCCCTGGGATTCCTTCTGTAGACAATCATGTTATTCACAAACAGGGGGTTTTACTTTTCCCTTTCTGTTCTTTATACCTTTTATTTCCTTTTCTGACTTTTTTGCTCTGGCTGGAGCTTCCAGCACAATGTTAGAGAAGAGTTGTGAAAGCAGACATCTTTGCCTTGTTCCAGATTTTAGGGGGAAGTGTTCAGCCCTTCGCATAATGTTACTTGTTCTTTATGAAGTCGTTAGGTGCTTTTTTATCAAATTGAGAATCTTCCTCTCTATTCCTATCTTTTCCGAGAGTTTTTAAAAAATCTATTCAAGATGTTGAATCTATTCAAGGTGTTGAGTTCTGTCACAATTTTTTTCTGCATTGTTTGACGTAATCATGTGATGTTTCTTCTTTAGCCTATTCATATGGTGAATTGCATTGATTTTCAATTATTAAAATAGGCTTTCCCTATACTAATCTCACTTGGTTATGATATATAACTTCTTGTATATGTTACTGAATTCTATTTTTTAATATTCTAAGGATGTTTGCTTCTATATTCTTGAGATATATTGGTCTATATTTCTCTGTTTTTGCTTGGTTTTGGTGTCAGGGTATTAGCTTCATAAATGAATCAGATGGTGTTCCTTCCTATTCCATTTTTTCAGAAGATATTGTACAGAATTGTTAACTCTTTAAATATTTGGCATAATTCTCCAGTGAAATCATCTCAATCTGGATATTTCTTTGGGGAGAATTTTAAAATACAATTTTCTAAATAGTTACAGGGCTATTCAAATGATCCACTTTACATTGGGTAAGTTGCAGTAATTTGTGTTTTATTTTTTAATTTTTTTAATGTTTATTTATTTTTGAGACAGAGGGAGACAGAACACGAGTGGGGGAGGGGCAGAGAAAGAGGGAGACACTCTCTCTGAGAATCTGAAACAGGCTCCAGGCTCCGAGCTGTCAGCACAGAGCCCTATGCGGGGCTCGAACCCACGAACCGTGAAATCATGACCTGAGCCGAAGTTGGACGCTTAACTGACTGAGCCACCCAGGCGCCCCCCCCCCTTTTTTAAAAAATTTTTTTCCTAATGTTTATGTCATTTGTGTTTTATGATTAATTGATCCATTTCACCTAAATTGTCAAATGTATGTGTGTAGAGCTATTCACAATATTATCCTTCCGATGTCTGAAAGGTTTGTAGTAATATTTCATTTCATTCCTGATACTGGGAATTTCTATCTTCTCTCTCTCTCTCTCTCCCCTCTCTTTGGGTCACAGTCTCAGTAGAGGTTTGCCAACTTATTAATCTTTTTAAAGAATCCAATTTTTAAAAATTAATTTTCTCCATTATTTTTCTGTTTTCAATTTTATTTTTGCTCCCATTTCTATTATTTCCTTTTTATGCTTATTTGGGGCTTACTCTGCTCTTTTTTTTTTTTTTTATTCTTGAGGTAGAAACTTAGATTATTGACTTGAGACTTTTTCTCTTTTCTAATGTAAGCATTCAATGCCATAATTTTTTTCTGCATTAATTTAACTGTGTCCCCAAATTCTGATTTTTTATATTTTCCCTTTCATTCAATCCAATGTATTTTTTTGGTATTCCCTTGAGGTGACTTTCTTTGACCCATGGATTATGTAGATGTCTGTTATTTGATTACCAAGCCCTGGAATTCTTCCTGGTAACTTTCTGTTACTGATTTCCAGTTTCATTCCATTGTCGTAGGAGAATATCCTCTATGATTTCAATTCTTTTACATTTGTTGAGGTTTGTTCTATGGTTCAGGATATCCTGGTGAATGTTTCATGGGCACTTAAAAAATACGCATTGTTTTGTTGGGTGGAGTGTTGTATAAACGTCAATTAGATCCTCTTGTTGATGGTATTATTGAAGCTTTTCTATATGCGTGATGATTTTCTGTCTAGTTGTTCTATCCATTATCGAGAGAGAAGTGTTAAAGTCAACAACCATTAATTGTGGATTTCTTGATCTTTTCAGTCCAATTGGTTTTGGTTTCGTATATTATGGTTATGTATATTGCAGTTCTACTGATTGATGCATACACATTAAAAAAAAAAAATAGGACACTCTCCTTCAGTGGGTTCTAATCTTTTCTGGGCTGCCTTCTGGCATCTCCTCCTTGGGCTCCAGCCCAAACTGGACTACTCTCCTGCCCTACAGGTTTTTAAATGAGTAGGAAGGAAGGAAAAGGGAGGAAAGAAGGAAGGAAAAAAAGAAGGAGGGAAGAAAGGCCAGATTATTATTATTTTTGCTTTTAAACTATATTCTCTTGGGGCACCTGGGTGGCTCAGTCAGGTAAGTGTCTGACTTCAGCTCAGGTCATGATCTCACGGTTTGTGAGTTTGAGCCCCACGTTGGACTCTGTGCTGACAGCTCAGAGCCTGGAGCCTGCTTTGGATTCTGTGCCTCCCCCTCTCTCTCTGCTCCTCCCAACTGTGCTCTGTCTCTACTCTCTCAAAAATAAATAAACACTTAAAAAAACAAGCTATATTCTCTTTGAGAAATCTTCCTTTCTCCTACATCACTGAGTCCTTAGAAGCTCCCATACCAGGAGCAATAATCCCCCTTCTTTGAGTCCCTTAGTGCTCATGATCTATCTGGAAGAAACGACAGAAAATGTGTATGTGGGCATGTATGCATGTGAGTGTGGGTGTGTGTAATTTTAACTTGGTGGATGTCTTCATATTGGCTTGATACATTAGTATAGGTTTTCAGATCTTGAGGAGGAAAAAAGTGGAGGGGATATTGCAATAAAATGAGTTGGTGCTAGGAAATAATCAAATCTAAAGAAAAGGCCAAACCACAGAAAAGTAAATTTTCATTTCTTCTCTCACCTGTGTCTCTTCTATGAAATACCTTCCTAACAGGACAGTTATCACAATAGTTATAAAATAGCACTTAAGTTTTATCATTAAGTCAAGCTTAATCATTCATAAGTGTTTTTAATTTGTTCCACAATTTTGGGCACCTGATAAGTGTGTGGGATTACTAAAACCTCTGTCTTACCCAGTTGGTATTTAAATCCACATACATTTAAAGGATAATTGTTTATTCTACCTTACAGCTGGGCATTCATCTTTCCTAAAACAATGATTCTAAGTGTGTGACTTTGTACTGAACCAGTGAGCCATGGGGTATAATCAAACACGAACTTAATTCTCCTTCTCCCCACACCAGGTCTAATCTCCTTTATGGAGCTACTTCTTTTCCTGCTTCCTTTTCCTGCTACCAGATAAAATCTCTAGCCAATAACAAAAAGTTCCTCAGGCACTTTAGTTACAAGTATAAGTTCATATCAGTAAGTAGTACACCTACTCTAGTGTAGTAATCACAAACTGAATGCTGTTTAATGTTGAAGCTTCTCTATGCCTCCTGCATAGGCTGCAGTGGGGAAGGAAGGAGACAAGACTGACTTCTCTGTTCCCCAGCCTCAGGCTCCTCCTCCTCCTTTACCCTCATTGTCTGCCTCTGCCTCCTCCAGGACTAGAAGAGTTGGGGAAAGGAGGACACAGAAGGGGACACGGACCATGGTCTGACTGACTGGCACCCTTCTGGCAGTGACATTCTCTGTCCAGGTCAGATGTTTAAAACTGTCTCTCTGGGATGCTTATGTAGGTTCTCCAGCAACACCCCCATCCCTGGGACCTCTCATCTGCAGTTTCCTCTCCCCGTATGAATGCACCTCTCTGCTGATAGCTCACGTTCCTCTCCAGGCAGCCTGGGTCTCCTCACTCTTGAATAGGATCTAGGAGAATGCCAACCCGGCTCTGGCCCTTGGCTCACATTTGGACACTAGGAAATGTACGCTTCTGACCCATCATTGGTGGGGATGGAGTATTTCTCAAACACAGACCTCTGGTTTGTTGGCAAGCAACCTCTGGTCAGAGCTATTTAGTCTTCAGATTTATCATATGCCAGTCTACCGGCCCCTAAATTTCATGGAACACATATCAGGGATCCAAGAAATCTCCTTGAAGCTTCTGTCACTGGGCTTGGGGTCAGGTGAAATCATCCTTAGCCTCTGCTATGGTGGGAGGGGAGCGGCAGTGGGATTCATAGCAGACCTGTCTCCAAAGAAATCTGCTCTTGGATCTCCAACTTCTTAAATGGGGAAGGAGGCCATGGGTTGGAACACTTGTATTTCACTTTGAAATGTGAAATGTCATGTGCCCCATGAAATGAAACGAAATGCCCCACTTTCCTGGGGCATACACCTGGTTGAATGATTCCTTCATCGATTGCCAAATTCATTCACAGTAAAGACACACACAAAAATTCTGCTGTATTACAAAGAAATAAATGAAACATTGTGTCATAAAATATTGTCTATTCCAGTCTTCTGAATACAGATTCATGTCACATTCTGATTCAAATTTTGTGAGTTTTTACATTTATATTGCTAGCCCAGGAGGCTGCCCGTGGCATCAAAAGATCTGTGCCCACCCCTCCATTCCCTCCCTGAGAGTTCCTCATAAGATTTTATGTTTCTCTTCAACTAAATTAGGAGAAAAAAACAAGACCAGCATTGTTGAGGTCTCCTCTGCCCATTGGAAGTCTTCTTGCTGGGAGGTCATATATACCTCCAGGTACATCTCTGACATGTACCTCTGGGGACAGAAAATCATCAAGGACTTGTTTGGGGCTGGGGTTCATGTTTGCTGGTTTTTCATCTTCTCATATTTAGATGACTGCTTGTAACCCTCCTCTTTTTCACTGCTTTCTCAGCCTTCAGAAGCTTAATTAGACATTGCCAATGTAAGTACATCTTATACAGAGCCATGTAGGAATGGTTTCCTAAGGTCCTGTGATAAACGCAAGAACCAACCAAAACATTAAGTAGTTTATCTCAAAGCAGCATAATTTCAGAGTTCAGTTGCCCAAGATATACTTATCTTCAGAGAATCCCAGAAACTCCTTGGAGAGACATGTAGGGGCGTCTGTCATCCCCACAGACTCTCACAGCTGAAGTTCAAGTTAGCTTGTAACAGTGAAAGGAGGTGAAGGTCCCAGGGAAGGAGCCAAATTCCAAGTAATTTGGCATGGTATAATCTCGGACTGAATTTAATCACAGGCCTGGAGTTTTCAAACAATCTTTCTAAATTTCTGCAGGCAATTTACGTAATTATATTGGCACATACATTTTTCCATTTCAATAACAAAGCCACAAAGATCTTTATGTTCGCAGACAAATCTTTAATACTATAAAAGAAAAGCAGCACGCCAATATAAACTCACAAATTCCAAATAGGGGCATGATTCTGTAATTTTTCCCTTCAGAGCTAGTAAGATGCATTCCAAGAAAGGGGAGGCACAGGGCTCTCCTTTGCCAACTCCCTTCCTCCGCTCAGACATAAGTTGTATTCAGACATAAGATGCTTTATTAGCCAAGTCTCTTCCATTCTGCTTTGATATTTTGAGCTCAATTGATTATGACTTATCACAGCTCTCAGCATGTATTTGTGGGGAGATTTTTGCTTGTACCCATAGTACATACGTTTTTGATCACAACCAGCTGAGAACACTGGCCTAAGTAGGCAAACTTGGCAGAATCCCGAGCCTTGGCTATTCTACCAAGGCTAAGGAGTTCATACTACTTTCTAGAAGTTGTTTGCTCAAGGAATGAATTCCATATAACTTTATATAAGGGAAGTAGAATGAAAATGACTAAAATAATTTCTGTTCCCTTTTGATTACAGCAAAATAGGCTGAACACAAAGTATGGTTTATAAATTCTAAGCTTATGATCACAGACAGGAGCCATGAAGCATGAATGCCAAGTAAGCCCATACCAAGTTAAATGTCAGAGTCAAGTAAAATCTGCATCAAAATTAATGATACATATTTAATGATATGCATAATTACAATAATTGCTCAACTAGATGAGAAGAGAGGTGAAAGACAAATGTTACCAACCTTACTAATCAGCTGGCTCCGAAGGCCACCCACCCTCTTCAGTGCTATACCGGCTCCCAAAGGACTAAGGCCCTGGTCTCACAGGAGAGGTTCAGGGGCTATGAATACTGATTTGCTCCACTTCTTCCACAGGCCAGAAACATAGGCTAGGCAATGAGACATAAAGAAATGATTCCCTGCATACTTCTTGCTGTGAGGCTCAAGTAAGCCATTCAGGGCTACTAGAAACATGTCTTTCACTGGCGTAATTCTAGCACCTGGCACAGAGTCGGGATCGATTTGTTAAAAGGATCCCCCACCCCCCTGAAGGACAGGGGTGTTTGTGTGGTGAGATGAGGGAGCAGACTGGCATGGCAGTGGTGAGTATGAGGAATGAACCACCTAGCATACTGGTGAGGTGGTTTACTTTCCTAGTATCTACCACCCAAAGAAATGGGGCTTTTAAGGAATTTGAGGGTATTGTGGTCCTAGAGAAAGAGACAGGGAGTATAAATTAGAAAAGGCGCCCTTCAAAAACCCTACTTCTTGTATCAAGAACAAGCCTGGGGTGCCTGGGTGGCTCAGTTGGTTGAGCATCCGGCTTTGGCTCAGGTCATGATCTCACGGTTTGTGAGTTTGAGCCCTGCATCAGGCTTACTGCTGTCAGTGCAGAGCCTGCTTTGGATCTTCTGTACCCCCTTTCTCTGACCCTCCCCCACTCTCTCTCTCTCTTTCAAAAATAAATAAACATTAAAAAAAATTTTTTTAAAAGAACAAGCCTTATTCTCATCACAAGGGAAAAAAACACTTCCTTTTCTTTTCTTTTGTGTGTGTGTGTGTGTGTGTGTGTGTGTGTGTGTGTGTGTGTGTCTATATGAGGTAATAGATGTTAACTAAACTTATTGTGGTAATTATTTCACGATACATGTAAGTCAAGTCATTATGCTGTATACCTTAACCTAATATGTTGTTGTCAAATATATCTCAATAAAACTGAAAGAAAAAATAATTAAATGGCATCCCTGGCATGTGACGAACATGTAGTAAATGCCATTAGTGGTGGTCTCAGCCACTCCCAAATCTGTTCACAGTGCTGCGAGCCAGCAGTATGGCTAAGATGCCTGCAGTGGTCTGGCTCTATGATGCTGGTCCTAAGGGAGAGCTCAGGACTGTGTGTTGAGTGGGAGGGAGCAGGTACAAGAATGTTGATAGCTTGCTTAGGATCTCTGCTTAGTTGAACCACACCCCAAGAGGAATTGGAGGATGCATTCCAAAATGGAAATATACAGAACGTTCCATACAACCACAATCATTCAGGGTTATGAGGAGAATTTTCATCCTGTCTGTGTTATAAATAACCCACTGAGGTCCTTTCCTGAAAGCAAACAATGATGACCTTTCTACCAATTTATATTGATAGTCTGGCTTTCTCAGCTGACAGTACAAATTAAGACCACTGAATACTTTCCCTACCCACTTTTGAATGTCTTAAAATTGCCAAGAATAATCATTTCTTTGTAAATCACATAGGGCAAGTTTTGATATAATCAAGGGGTAATTTCATTATTAGACAGCACTTCCAAAACCTTCTTAGGGACAGAAAATGTTTTCGTTGGATAACAGAAATAGTGGCCCTGAAATGGCTTTCCTGAAAAATGAAAATAATATGCAATATATTATTTACATAGAAAGAAAATGTTACAGAACAATCATTCTCAGAGTTACTCATGTGATGGGATTAAAGATAACTCCTCAAAGTACTTTAAAACAGCAAAGTTATTAAGACTATAATAACTTTGTAATAAAAGTTTGTATGTCCAGTTATGACATGTGGTTTTCATAGAGAAGACCAATTAAAGACAGCTGTGTCTTAAGTACATTTTGGAATGCAGGCTTATGATGGGTAGTAACAATAGTAAGCCTTCACTCTCTGCCACTGATTACTAAACACACAGACACACACGTACAAACTTTGGGAGGAGCCTTTCTTATATGGGACCTAAACATAGAGTCCTATATGGTGATAGGTCTAGATCAACTTCCACAGCAATGCTGGTGTTGGGAGGCAGAAGTGACCCTGTCTTACATCTTAACCAGTTCCTTCCAAGCTTTTGCTCTATGCTGAAAAGGCTTGGGTGGTGGTAGAGCTTTGCCCTGCAATGGAAAGCAGCATGGTATAGAAAATATTTTTTGTTTTTTAAATCAGGAATCCTGATTCATGAGACTGCTTCTTCCACTGACCAGGGCTATGTCTTTGGCACAAACCAGTTAATGCCCTGTGGTTTGGTTTGCCCATCTATAAGATAAAGGATTGCCCCTTGGCCACTTGTGGTTCTCCATTAAAGTCCATCTTACAGAAGGCTATGAAATCATTGGCTTTCTACATCTTCCTAGGAAACTGGATGGTTTTAAAATATGTCTATAAATCCTTTGACACTCTTCCCTTTGAAAGGTGGAGTCTACTTCTCCTCTCTAGGGTAACCCTGTGTGACCTTCAAGGCTAGATCATTAAGACTGATACTGTCTTTCTCTCATTCATTCTCACACTGGCTGTCTCCCACTCTCTTCTGGATCCCTGAAGTGATCTTCTGGATCACTCCTTTTGATCCCTGAGCCACCACGTAAGATATCCAGCTATTCTGAAACCATCATGCTAGAGAAAACCACAGACAGAAGCCCCACAGAAGCTATTTAAATCTTACAAGCCAGGTAACTGACATGAGTGAAGAAGTGTTTGAGATTATCCCAGCCTCAGACATTGTCTGTAATCTCACAGGATATCTTTAACAATAACTACTCAGCTCAGCCACTCCTGAATTCCTGATCAATAAGAGATATTAAATAATTGCTGTTGTTTTAAGCCACTAATTTTGGGGTAATTCTTTTGCAGCCTCTGTAACTGGAAGGGGAACTATAACAGAATCAGGAGTAGGGGGAAAATGACACCTTCAAGGTCAAACAAGGAAGTCTTCAGCAACCACAAGAACCTCAGGAAAGGAGACTTAGAAGTCTTCAAGAATGATGATGGTAGATATAATTCACCAATAAATGCCACACCTAGCAACACCAGAATAATCACCTCTCTATTTTCAAATGTTTATGAACATTTCCCCACATTCATGGTTAAGAGAAATATAGTAAGAATGACCCTAATTGGAACCACTTAAATCTGGCAGCAAGTTCAAAGGTAAAGGAACCAGCTAGAACATCATTCAGTCATTTCTATGGAGGCACTGACACAACTGCTTGCTGGCTTTCCGCCTCAGGCCTTCCTTAATAGATTGTGCAGTTGATAAAGTGCAAGTGTTTTCTCAAACATATCTCCTCAATAACTCTGAAAAGTAGGACTACTCCATTTATTTATGTATTTCTTAAATTAAAAAAATGTTTATTTGTTTTTGAAGGAGAGAGAGAGACAGAACATGAGCAGGGAGGGGCAGAGAGAGGGAGGAAGACACAGAATCCAAAGCAGGCTCCAGGTTCCAAGCTGTCAGCCCAGAGCCCGATGTAGGGCTCGAACTCACAAACTGGGAGATCATGACCTGAGCTGAAGTTGGTTGCTTAACCGACTGAGCCACCCAGTCTCCCCAGGACTACTCCTTTTAAAAAGACAAGGAAAAGAGTTGGAGTCCACTGAGGAAGGTGGCACCTACCAATGGACCAAAGATAGTGAGTTTGGGATGCCCCATGCGTCCTAGTGAAGCTGACCCATGGGCGATGCTCAGGAGATGACAAATGGTGGCCAGCAGCCAGGATTTAACCACAAATCTGTAGTTTTTCTTCCTGGTCCACCCAGTGTTTTTGAAATAGGAAATTTCACATAAAAAGTCTACATTTCTAGCTTTCCTTGAAACACTGGAGTTCATCCCTGAGTATGAATTACCACCTGATCTCACTCACTGGAGCTGACTGGCTGTTTCTCCCTTTAGACATAACATGTCCTACTGGCCACAGTCCCCACTGCTCCCTATTGCTCTACACCTGGGCTCACTTCACTGGCTTACTTTCCATTTCTGTCCTTGTGGTCATTTAAGTTTGTGTCTGATGACCTATACCAGTAGAAGAATTTCTGACTCCAAAACCCCAGGTGTTTTTCGATAGCTGCAGGTTTGAAATTTGGGGCAGTTTGGAAATTCCAATAAATTTTGCTGTTGAGCCCTTGTCAATTTCTCTCTCTAGACTACAAATGTGGGACCATGACAAACCCATATGCCTAGCAGCTATGTAAGTCATCTTACAACACATAGGGTGATAAGTGTGACTGGAAATATATACTGAACCTATTTGATACATCCAAATTATCTTTAAAATACAAACTGTCCATACAGAGATCTAACATTCCTAGTCCAAGTTAATATGAAAAGCAGTAGCTGTGAGATTAGGATGCACAGAAATGAAACAATGAGATCTACCTGTTGTAAAGTAAACATATAATCATTTACCACAGAATATCTTCAAGGTGATTTCTAGTGGGGACTTAATTAGGCAGTGAGGGCATCTGTGAGAGATTAAGACCGGCATTTTCAGGGTTGGGTCTGTGTGTGGTGTGGTGTGTGTGTGTGTGTGTGTTAGAGGAAACAAAACAAGACAGAACAGCTTACCAATTCCAGACATTGTCTGTGGCCATAGGCAGCAGCATAATGTATGCTATTGTAACCTTCCTTGTCCCGGATAGATGGGTTTGCATCATTTTGAAGCAGAAACTCTAGACATCTGCAAGTATAAAAATGGGGTGTTATTTTAGAAAACATCTCTAGAGTAAAAGTTATAATTAATGTAAATATTCTCCTGTTATAAATGTTCCACAAAGCACTTTGTGGATTTAAGTGTTTCTTTAAAAGTCCTACAGCAATGGGGTGCCTGGGTGGCTCAGTCGGTTATGCTTCTAACTCTTGATCTTGACTCAGGCCATGATCTCACAGTTCATGAGTTTGAGCCCTGTACTGTCAGTGCAGAGCCTGCTTGGGATTCCGTCTCTCCCCCTCTCTGTTCCCCCCTCTCTCTCTCTCAAAATAAATAAACTTTTAAAAATATCCTACAGCAATGAAGGTTTATGTATTAAAAGTTTTACATGTTTGTGTTTTCTGTATCCATCTTTACTTCAGCTTAAAATAGCCATTCTAGAATTCAGGAAAAGCTTTAGGAACAAGAGGGTAGTTAAGTACCGTCCCCCACCTCAATTTATTGAAAGTACTATCCCCTCTTCACTGAGTTGTTTTAATGTCATTATCAATTATTGCATGTTTATCCATACATGGGCTCATTTCTGGACTCTGTTCTGTTACAATAATCCATTTGTCTCTTCCTGCATTGATTGGTTTTGTTTTTATAGTTTGCATACAATTGTATATTAGTTTCAGGTGTACAACATTGTGATTCAGCAATTCTATACATTATGCTGTGCTCACCACAACAAGTGTAGCTGCCGTCTGTCACCAATGTTACTACAATATTATTGATTCCCTGTGCTTCACTTTTCATCTCCATGACTTATTTATTTTACAACTGGAAATTTGTATCTCTAATCCCCTTTACCTATTTTGCCCATTCTTCCGCCCCTATCCTCTGGCAACCACCAGTTTGTTCTCTGTACTTATGAGTCTGTGTCTGGTTATGTTTGTTTGTTCACCTGTTTTGTTGTTTCGATTCCACACATAAGTGAGATTATATGATATCTGTCTTTCTCTGACTTACTTCACTTAGCATAATAAAGAATAATTCTCTTTTTCCTTTTCACCTTAAAGTACAGAACCTGTCTGTCGTCAGGATTACTGAGTAATGAGTTTTTGAGTTCCACGTTCAAAAGATGAGCTCTCAAATGTAACAAAGAAGTGGTCAGGCCATTACAGCAAGAGAGAGGGATCTACTTTTAACCTTGCTATTGGAGACTACCATCAATTCAAAGGTTAGAAAATGAAAATTAGGAAGAATAAGAAAATAACAACAGCAAAAGAACTTAAGAATAGCCCAAATAATAAAAAGATTAAAGGAACGGGCGAACACTTAAAAAATATAAAAGATTAACTCAGTAACCACATCTGAAGACAGACGCTTAAATTGCATCATTATGTATAGACTAGAACAAAATAATTAATAATAAACTTAGAAAGCCTTTTCGGAAAGAATTATAATTTTTCTAAAAGAGCCACAATCTTTACAATGGGTTGGAGGTAGGGGTGTGATGTGGCTCCAACTTGGCTGAAATGTCCCAAAGCCCAGGACACAAGTGCCGGGGGATGTAGGAATTCTGTTCAAGGTCTTCTAGTCAAAGAGAGAATAAGTAGTCAGGAAGCACCACTCCATAATTTCAGTTTTATATCCATGGCAGTGGGACAAATGTGTCCTCTACAAGGTCAAGCTGATTCAATTTCATACTCAAATCAAAATTCTCAAATGCTCGAATTATACTTACATCAAAATATGCAATGGAAGCATGTACATTAAATAAGACCATCCAAGGGAAAATGCCTATTGTTTCCTCAAACACTTTATTTTTGGTTCTATTTTTTTTAAAGTTTTTACTTTAATTCCAGTTAGTTCACATACCGTGTTATATTAATTTCAGGTGTACAATACAATAATTCAACACTTCCATACATCATCCTGTGACTCAAACACTTACCTATCTTTTGGCATAAGGCAAAAGGAGTAAATAAGTCACACATAGAGACGATTAACACAGATATTTTAATTTCTAGAAAAACTGATAAAAGACACAAATTTTTTACACTAAATATCTACAAGTTACCAGATTTATCCATCAAATGCTCCATAATAAATCAAACTATTATTGGAGTTCTGATATCATTCTGTCTTTGGTGATTTGTACCTTAAAAGGAAGTCTTTTTTTATTTTGGCAATTAAATGTCCATGGACGGGATCCCAGGTATGACTCATTTTAAATAGAATTTGGCTCTTGAAATAAAATCATTCAATAGGAAAAGGGTTCTAGTGGATTCACAACCCCCAGCTCCTGAAAGAGTCACATTGTAAAAAGCCAGTTGGCGGATTTAATATGTAATTCGGAAAAAACTTGGAATTGCTCCCAAAGTGTCATTTACCCCAGGATATAGCTGAACTATACTACCAGCAGTGTGATTTGAAAAAACAACAGCACTGTAGAATTTGAATATTCTCCATATCGTTTCCAAGGGAAAATACATTCCAGTTTTAACTGGGGATGCTTATCTCTTCTCCTCCCAGGGCTGTGGCTACCACTTTGGGCACCTGCGCTGCAAAATCAAGACCTGCACGTTAAGTCAGAGATGTATCTGGATGAGAGATGTAGCCTCTCTGCTTGGAAGAGCTCTCAGGAAGGCTGGTTCCCTGCCTCCCTTGCCTGTCCTGCTTTTTCCCTCTCCATCAGCCGTAAGAGGGTAAGAGGGCTGTTCTTGGCACGATTTCACTGGAGAAGGGGGTGCTGGCTGATGTGGCTTAAAATTCTACAGTCTTTGAATATCATTAAGTTTGGAATATTAGGGCAAAACCTTGGTCATTCTGCTTTACTCATGGCCATGTTTCCTGTCCCCACCCCAGTAACAGCCCAAGTTACGTCCCACAACCTGTATCAGGGCCACACTTTCTAACTTCTCTTCCACAATGGTCTGGACCTGGGAGGACAGCCCAGTGGACAGTGGGAAGACCCTAGAGGGGACACAAGCCTTCAGGTCACAAAGAAATTGGTTCTTCTGACAACTGGAGAAGAGAATAAACAAGTTAGGAACTGTGTGGGTGCAGACTCTTAAGAGAACTGTATCCACTAGTTTCAAGGAGGCAGGACACAAAGTGTGGGCAGTAATCATTCCTTTGTTCATTTGTTTAACAGTCACTGAACACCAGCGACACGCTGGCTACTGCACTGAGCAGAGCACAACCTTCACACTCTGCTTTGTTGCACAAGGACTCTCAGAGGATGAGGCATTACAGCTTCCTGTGCATCAACCCCCCTGGGTGATGGCAGGGACTCTGGCCCTTGTCACAGTACTAGCTAAGTCTCTGCCAGAAGCCAGAGAGAGAGGTGGGATGAGGTGGGGCAGGAGAAGTTGTGGGAAAGAGTGAAGGACTGTTTGTGAGCTGATGTTTGTGGGTTGGGGAGGGGAGGGAGAACACAACCACAGTATTGCATGCTGAAATTTCAAAACATTTATTTATAGGACCTGGTAAATAGTTACCCCCAGGTCATTAAAGGAGAGCTGATGGCCTGAGAGGAGGCTTAATGTGTCCCCTGAGGCATATGATGCATGGCAGTCAAAAATGATATTTAAGACACCTGTTCCTAAAAACTGCTGACCAATCACAGTGATGGTCTTGGCAAAGGGTTCAATTTTAGGAAGAGTTCCTTGTGTAAAAATAGCATAATTAAGGGATATATTAAAAGAACCATTTCCTCTTCACTAAAGGCAAGCCCATATCGCTTCCTCAATATCCCAAATCAAACCCTAGAATAGCAAGGGCTGCCCTACGTGACAACCCAGAAAAGCAGACAAGCATCAGTAATTACAACTTGTGCTTTAAGCTGAGAAGAAACTTACAATGCGGCTTCCTTTTCCTTCAGCTCTCTGGCTCTTTCAAGTTCTTCTGAATTTTCATGGGCATTTCCTAAGATAGTCTTACTTCTCAACATAAGGGAAAGAAAAAAAATTACAATTATTTGTTTTAATGGCAAAGCTGCTAGTGATTTTGGTACAACTTCTATCTCAACAACTTTTCCCCCAACCCAAAAGAAATAAGCACTCCTGATTTTCATTGAGGATCTACGTGGTTCTCTTAAACGCCATCCAGTAAATCTATTCTCTCCCAAGAAACCCAACTGAGAACATGACTTTCCTAGAATTTCCACCCTGGTTTCAGTAAGGAAGACAACAATTAAGTCGTCCTCCCCTCTATAAATATCCTAAACTCCCCAAGTAAATAGGAGGCAATTTAGCTTAGACCTCCCTGACTCCTACCACATTCCTTGTTGCCTCCTTGTCAGTTCAGCATCTCACTTATCCAGGAATGGGGTTCTAGTCACTCTTCAACTGACAGAGAAATTCTTCATCACATAGGATTCCTTTCTCAGCTTTAACATTGAAGTGTACTTGCTCCCACATTCTTTTCTAAGTGAGCAGCATAGAGCCTGCTATGTAATAAGGTCTCAATAAATGTTTGTCGAATTAATAACCTATGGGTCTACGGGATCCAGAGTGTAGGAACATCAGATTTGCCAATATTATGTAAACATAAAAAGAAAAATAGTGTTTCCCAAACTGGAAATATGGATTATAATCCATTATGGAATTATGAAATTAATTTAGTAGACTGCAGTAATTAGGGTTTTTTTTAACAAGATAAAAGAGAAAATATCAGAATGATCACACATAGTAAAAGTAAATATGGTTTTATGAAATTCTGCCTCCTTTTTACACACACACACACATCTATATAGACATATAGGTATTTAAAACCTATATATTTGAGTACATATACTGGGTCATGACATCAAATGTATTTCTTACCGTGGGTCACTGTGTAAAATATTTAAAAGCCACTGCTGTATACGAATAGAATTTAGCACTGACCCAGAATCAATTCCGTAACACAGAGTGGCAAGTAAGTCAATAGTTCTCCAAACAGGGTCACCAAAAGCATTCCTCTGAAGGAGGCCCTGGTCCTCAAGTCTTTGAGAACAATCTCATAAGCTGTGGGCACCTCTCACACCATTTCCACCTGACCTGGTTCACTTCTGCTTTTCATCCCTGGACACCTAGAATCCAAACATGTCCAGGGCATCCAGCTTCCTCTTTCCAGCTCCTGATAGAGCATTCTTGCCCAGGTTTGGAAAGAGTGCCAATTTTACACATACCAACGCTGGATTTGAAGGCTATTGGGATTATACATGGATGGATATTTTCGACATGTGACGTATTTATTAGCGAATGTAAGTTTGAGAGCCAATGAAGCATTTAAGAGGTGATGATGGCAACTGCAGTATATGACAAAATAAATCACAGCTGATCTCGAATGAACTGAAAACATGGGCTTGACAGCTCCACTTGGCATTCAACCCAAAGACGAGAGAAGAGAAATAATTGGGCAGTGACACGTAATAATCAAACATAAAGAGAGCAGAATGGGAAAACTGGGGTTAGGGATGAGGCAATTCTAACTCCTCTGGCCCTGGATGAGGGAGATTCTTCACTCACAGTTTCCATGAGGCAGTATGAAGAAAACTGAGTAAACCCACCCCCTGTAGCCATACCCCCAAAGTAAATTTGAGCAAGGCTGTTTTTACTTTCTATCCATGTCTGATGCAGCAGCATAGTGCAAAGCTGTCCGTCCCCAGTCATCTGTTTCATTAACGTTGGCCCCTGTGGTCACTAATGTCTCAATACAATGGAAATGACAATTTGCAGCTGCATAGTGCAAAGGCGTCCTGAAAAACAAAGAGCAATTTCTTACTTCATTCAGTCTGAAAAACAGACCTCCCCCCACCCATCATCAGCATTAGCACTGACAGCCTTATTCCTGGGAGTGGGGAAAGCTCTTCAGCTCTCAGAGTGTGGATGCCAAGGGACATGCCTTCATTTGAATTTATACATTGGAGCTGAGGATACAAAGACAGTGGCTTCAGACACGGCCACCTACCTGAGGATCTACCCTTTCTTTCCATTCCTAGTGCCTATCCTGGTTCCGATCTACATTACTGCTCTTTCAGACTATTGCAATACCATCCCTATTGGCCTCCTTAGCTCTAATCAAATTTCTATCTATTTCTAATTGGTATGAATGA
Organism: Panthera onca; assembly: GCF_046562875.1. Lineage (NCBI taxonomy): Eukaryota > Metazoa > Chordata > Mammalia > Carnivora > Felidae > Panthera > Panthera onca. The sequence continues at coordinate 38,577,467 of NC_138346.1, read as the reverse complement.
AGAACTGGATTTTCTAAGGTCCAATACCCACATACGACATCCTGTTCTAAAGCCATCGGTCCTCTCCACTGAGCAAAGCCTTGATTCCTTAGTCTGGAATGGAAGACCTCCCCAAGCTGGGCCCAAACTACCTTTATAAAGTATCTGTCTCTCCCCTGGATGCACCCATTACTACAAGCCCTGTGGGGGTAGGGATGTAGGTTAATGGGAAGAACAATGCCCATGAGCTATACCAAACCACATCCCCTCTCTGGGCCTGGGCTTGCTCACCCTTGCTTCAATAAGGACCTGTGAGCAGCTGTCCCCTAACATCTATTCTAGGTCTAAAATTCCTAGAATTTTACATGCACATGTAAATTTATTACATGTATAACTCATTTAGTTTCTCCAAGCCACTTTTATTCATCTATTAGAAAAGGATAATAAGCATCCCCATATATCTCATAGAGAGACCATGAAAAACCAAATGGGTAATATATAAGAAACACATGCACCTTATAAAGAGTAAGGCATTGCAGAAACATGAAGCAATTTATTTTATATTACTTATTTTTAGTCCCCAATTATTTAACAGTTTATCTGGTGTGCCTAGCCAATATTTAGGGTATAATAATCAAATGAATTACTTTATATCAAAGTGAATAACTTTACTTCAAGAACTATTGATTAATTTTCAAGTACCACTCTTTTATATTTTAAAGTCAATGTATGGGCTCTTTTACTAGTTGACTTTCTCCTCTTTCATCCCCCCAAAAGTAAATTATAAGTATTTTACAAGATCCAGTCCTGTTCCTCAGGAGAGCCATGGACAGGTAAGAGGAGAGACAAAACAGAGAGTCCACTAGAACAGTGTGATATGTGCTTCAGTTGTGAAGTATGGAGGGTGCCAGGGGAAGGGGAGGGAGGTGTTACTTAACCTAAGTCTGGAAGGGTGGGTAGGAGTACCATAGGTAGGTTGGTAAGAGAAGACATCTGTAGCATCTCCAAGAGCCAGGGTGCATGTGGAGAGGAGGGGTAGAGAGATGCATGGAAAAAAAAAAAAAACTGGAAGAAGACACACTGACATTTCTAAACAGAGCTGTGAGAGGAGATGCCTTCCTTGGGGCTTGTGCCTGCTTTGTTGTGTTTCACTACAAAAAGGGATTTCCTTCTGAGGACAGAATCTCCCCAGCTAGCTTCCCTGTTTACCATTTCAGTATAACATGATTTCCAGATGGATTGCTCCCCACTCCTTTTACTTAGGCACTTGAAGCAGAGTTCCCTGTTTACATACCTCCCACACTTGTCCTTTTTATGGAAATCTGCTCCGCTGCTCTGCAAGAGTTTTATACATTCCACGTTACTAGAAAGACAGGGAAAACATTATTAAGATGGCAGACGTCAATTGCTGGGCTACCTTCAGAAAGAGCTGTTTTTGAAGTGTGGGCCAAGATGGAATGATAGTTCCAGCTTTAAATTCTGCTAACACAAAAACAACGTGAACATATGAGGAAGGTAATATTGCAAGGATCTAAAGTTCCTGGAATTCCTTTTTCCATAAATCAATGCATTAAAGAGCCTGATGGAACATTTTCAATTCCATGACCAAGGTATTTAATTATTTTTACATGGTTATTATTACATGATTAAACCTTTAAGTGATGGTTTCATCATTTATCCTGAAATTCTCTTTCAAAAGCATCAAGGGTTTGGGAAATAACCCCTTAAACATATGATGATTTTGCATCACCTTTAAACAATGAGCCAGAATGGAGAAGCATTACCTTTTATCACAGCAGAATGAATTCACTGTGATAACCGTTTTCAACCCAGACTCTCCATAATGGAAAATAAAACAGCTGCATTTCCCTGCCTTTGTAATATAGGTAAATAAATGTGCAAAAAATAAAAGGCCAAAAGTGATGTAATGGAGCATAGTGATCTTCCAAAGCTTCTTTGTCATTTGCAGAAGCAATAAATCATATTTAGTAAAGAAAAAAGGACCCACTGAAGTGAATTTTCCTATTGAAGGGCATGTAGCTAAATATTAATTCTACTAGGAATTTCAGATATGTATCCAGAATGGTGTGTTTCCACTTTCTGTGTAGGTCTGATATTTTTTTCAAATGTCGGCATAAAAAGAGACAATCATCCATTATTGTTTTAAACTTGGAATGCTGAGAAGTAGTCTCAGATTTACTATTTTATTATCATTTAAATATGAAAAATGATCTCATTAATGATGAACCTGAGCAGGGTCCCCCCCCCATCCACCCTTTGTAGTCACCTCTCTCAGAGAACTAGCTGTTTCTGTCATAAAATATAAGAACTTTCTGAGACCATTATGTGTCTGTGTAGCGTGCCCATTGATAGGCACCTGTCTCTTACTGAATGAACACAAAGGATCAAGGGCAGAGGCAGATCTAGTTGTGTGGCTCATGAGACTCATTTGGGGAGAGGGGTTGGGTAGAGGGAGATTCATTTAAAAAATAATACATAACTATGAATATAAAACTAAATACAAGATTTTGGAAGGGACCCATGCAAATAAAGGCCCTGAGGTTTCACAGTCAACCCACCTCTGATAAAGAGGTAATGCCTTTGATAATGTACAGATGACAAATGGAGAGGTATTGCTTCTCCTTAAGGACTAGAAACTTGATTAAGAACTAACACCTTACCCAAACAAGGTCATCTGAGAGAGGCCATGTTTGGTCAATATATGGTCATATATCAATAACATATTGATCAGAGGCTTAATTTCACCACTGATATGAAGAAGAGTACCTGATTAAAACATGCTTTCTACAACTTAAAAAAAAAAAAAAGGCAAGGATTAAATCATTTCTTGCCTATCCTTTGGGTTTTCTTGACCTTTGTTCACATTTAACCATTTAAGTACTTAAAAATCAGCTTTGAAATAAGGACAAAAATATCTGCAAATAAACATGAACTAATTCAATCTTGGATTCCCTTGTGCATCATCCATCTACTAGCAACAACAAAAGAAGAAAAACTTAGGAACAAATCTCAAATTATTTTCTTTTGGTAGCGTATCAGCTAGATACACATTCTATAAGGCTTGAAGACCTACAATTTAAAAAAAATAAGGAAAAGGAAGAGAAGAGAAAACAGAAGAAAAATGATTTTCTATATGAGATGGGCCAACAATTTTTCTTTGGAAGAACAAACGTACAATTAATCTGCAAGTGGAATAGTGATAGTGATATTTGGTGTTGGTAGAAATGATTCTTTACCCATCTTACTACAGAAATTGACTTTGATTCACAGACAACTTGAGTCAATGAAGATAAATTAGAGGAGTTAAGTCATGAAATAACAACTGAAATTGCTAACTACTCACCCTCCTGCAGCGGCAGCATGAAGGCACGTTCTTCCAAATTTATCTGGGGTGTCTATTTCAAAGCCTGCAGACAGCACGTGCTCATTACTAAACAAGGATACTATGCTATACTTTTGTCCTAGTTAAACCACAAGAAACATTGCAGAGACAGAAAAATCAGTTAGTAGAAAAACCAGAATGCAAGCAATTGTAGTCAGAAAGAGGTTGTCATGGAAACGAATGGTAACTGCTCAAGCTTGGCAATTTTATAGGAAGAACCGTGAAGTCTAGAAGAATTTATTTTCACATTCAGCCCTGGGTGAACCACAGCCCCATATTTCAATCCCAGGGTAGAAATTTATGAAACCAATTTGAGATAAGTAGGGCAATAGACAGGCAGACAGAACACATGGAGAAAACATGGACAGCAAAGGAGTAATCTTAACATGCTGGAGTAGATATTTTCTTATGTGTATTATTAGCTTCCAGTTGGTTTAAGATCTGGGAAACATGCTTTCATGCAGGGATTATTTTTAAACATGCCAAAAGCAGTGAAAGCAGAATCAACCATAGGTAAAGCACTTAAAAGGAAAAAAATGCCTCTGGGATGTCTGTTGAATTAATTCATAAACAATCTTTGCCTTGCAGACCTCTATCACCTTTGAAAGCCAGGAACTTCTTAATACATGGAGGTTGGCAGAAGCAGTGATAAGAAAGATTAGCAAAGCTCCAAACCAGAAGGAATTTCTTGGTTCTAAACAGTCCCATATTTAAAAAAATAAAAATTAAACATAGGTGGAGGGGGATCGAACTGTAGTGATTTTTCAGAGGCCACAGAATGGGGAGGTAACATGACATTTCTACTGTCAAAATGTGGGGAATTGCCCTTTTTCCTTTGTTGAAAAGATTAACTGTTAAATCCGCCATTTTCAGCCTCGAAGATGTTTTTTCTGATTACAACAAACTTCCGGTAAGCTACGGCCATCCCTTCCTGCCTCTCACTCTGGATCACCCAAGCTTTAACTTGAAAAACAGACAAGGCTCTCATTCTGGGGCAGGAATACGGACACTCAAACAGTAACAACACCAAGTACTGCTGGGAGCTGTCCCCAGACCAGGTCAGGAATATCATGAAGTGCAGGCAGCCACTTACTCTAATCGGACACCTAGAGCCGTCTGGCTCATTTACAGGACACATTAAGCCTCATCTGTGGTAATGGGGTTACTTACCCGATGATAGCAGCTTTCTGCAGCAGTCAGAGTGAGCATTTAGGGCAGCTAAATGTAAGGGGAACATGCTATGGATTCCACACCTGAGGAGGAAAAGAACGGAGCAGCTCAATGGTAACAGATCTCAAGATACATGCAGAAGAACAACAACCTTTCTAGAAGTTCTCTGATGAAAATGAAATCCACAACACCTCGCTTAGGGACTCTTGCCTGAAATAATTTTATAATTCTTTCACTCAGACAGGAATTGTGGAATCATTTTCTTAAAAAAATAAAATCCTAAACCCAGAACAGAATTAAAAACCCCTAACAACACGGAATGTATAACTTCTTTTCTTTTTAACTAAAAAAATTTTTTTAATGTTTATTTATTTTTGAGAGCAAGAGAGACAGAGCATGAGGGGTGGAGGGGCAGAGACAGAGAGAGGGAGACACAGAATCTGAAGCAGCTCCAGGCTCTGAGCTGACAGCACAGAGCCCAAAGCAGAGCTTGAACCGTGAGTAGATCTCACGAACCGTGAGATCATGATCTACTGAGCCACGCAGGTGCCCCGAGGAATGTATATCTTCAAGAGAATATTCCCTATAAATGGTGACTCTACACTGAGAATTAATTTACCTTTTTTTTCAGCTTAGCAATTTTATGTCAGCAACCTGTTTTACTCAGCAACCTGTTTTATTCCTTGAATTGATGAATAAATACTATTGACTCATTATGTGCTAAGCACTTTGCTAAGAATTAATAATGACTGTATTATTGAAAATAAAACTTTGGATGAGAATAAAAACTAATGTTTACCTTTTGCAGGTGCAATGTCATCTTCCTAATAAAGTTTTATATTGCACATTAACCCACATCAGGACATGAGTCATGAAAATGTGCTGAAGCAGTAAACATTATCTTGCATACATTTCATCAATCTAGCATATTTTCCCTAACAGTATTACAGAAAGAATCTAGAAAAGGACTTTTTGGACTGATACCCCACCATAAAACAGTCCCCAGGATGATCCCTTAAGGGATCGGCAGCCTTCTGATGGCAGTGCTTTTTGCTTTCAGAATCAAATCCTCCTCTTGCCCATCACCTCTCCTCGAACAAGGACCCAAAGCCGTGTGCGGAACTGTAGTTCCTAACAAACAGCATCATCAGGAGTTTCCTGTGTACTTATAAGCATTTATAATGTTAGTGTTCATTTCTCAGAGCATATTGTTATATTCAAACACTGTATTTCAGATTTTGTAAATCCTCTGCATAACACTAGTATATATACTTACACCTGCAGTATTAATCACCTAAGTTTCTTCTCTGCCATAAAGTTGCCGTTTTCAGATTCTACACTGCATTAAAAACCACATACAGTTTGAATTTGTTAGGTTTCAGATACATGAATTTTATTTGCTCTCCTAAAAGCTATTATGATGTGTGTGAATGTGTGAAAGTATCTACATATTCACAGATATTTCATGGTATGCAGTGTTTTGCCAAATCTGAGTCTGCCAGCAATTAACCACCTCTCTCTTTCCGTCAAAACTTCTCTCTGCGTATCGGTGTTTTTGTTCAGTCTTCCCTCTGTTCGTTTCTCTTTCCCTATATGGAGATTTCCAACCCAGTGTATATAATAGCTGGCATCCATCAAGAGATGCAATTTGCTTGTCTTCTGGGCAGTGTCATGTGGAGGAGAACTGCTTGTAATTGCCTCTCTCATCATTTACAAAAAAAATTCTGAAAAGCAATTGCACCAGTGACAACCTTGATGCTCATGGAAGGAAGAGTGAGTTGGGGGATGGGAGAGAAGCCTTTCTATCTATGCTGCTGTTTAAATTGTTCCCTCTTGATTCCAGTGAAACATAGTAATTTTGTAAAATGTCTAACATGCTTTAAAAACACCTTACTAAATGGAATTTTAAGCCAACGAGACTTTACCTAACCATTTTTGTTTGTTTAGGGCAAGTAAGGCAAAAATATATGATTATATGAATATCTCTGGATATTTTCAAGAGAACAACAATATTTTCTAGGATGGTTTCAAGTTCCTGAAAGAATGTGCCTGAAATTAGATTGGATCTCTCAAGATTTCTTTGATCCTTTCCTCATTCGTTAAAAATAATTTTAAGAGGGGCGCCTGGGTGGCTCAGTCGGTTAAGCGGCCGAATTCGGCCCAGGTCATGATCTCGCGGTCCGTGAGTTCGAGCCCCGCGTCAGGCTCTGTGCTGACAGCTCAGAGCCTGGAGCCTGTTTCAGATTCTGTGTCTCCCTCTCTCTGACCCTCCCCCGTTCATGCTCTGTCTCTCTCTGTCTCAAAAATAAATAAAAGTTAAAAAAAAAAAAAAAATAATAATAATTTTAAGAGGCACCTGGGTGGCTCAGTTGGTTAAGCATCTGACTTCTGCTCAGGTCATGATCTCACAGTTCGTGAGTTCAAGCCCCATGTCGGGCTCTATGCTGACAGCTCAGAGCCTGGAGCCTGCTTCAGATTCTGTGCCTCCCTCTCTCTCTGTCCCTCCCCTGCTCACAGTCTGTCTCTCTCTCTCTCAAAAATAAATAAAAAGTAAAAAATAATTTTAATAAAAATATATAAACGTGTGTACAAATATATGTAAAATATAAATATATGAAAATTTTATATATTAAACACATATATATACATACATATGCACACACATATGTATATATGCAATAAAATATATATTTTTAAGGATACAAAAAGTATATATCTTTATATACAATAATACAAGCAAATGAACTGGAGAAAATAGCATCAATATCTATAAGAAACCAATTAGGAAAAACATAAAAAGTGTAAATGATAGTATAACAGCAATAGTATTGTAACATATTCCATACACTTCATCATTGTTTTCAGATAATTCATCATACTCTACATTAGCTAATTCTTTTTTTCCTGCTACTTGTAAACTTGAGAAGATAAAAGAGGTAGAACCATTCTAAAAGATCTAGCAAAAATTCTATTTGGTATATGTTTTTTATTCCATAGTTAATAAAAAATCACTACCTCAATTAAGTTTTGAAAACATATTAATTTAGACCCAAGTATTATTGGCAAATATTAGGCCAAGATTGGAAAGAGAATAAAAATTAAATTCAGAATTTTTGAATCACTTTAGAAATGATTCATGCATTTCAAAATAAAATTATTCCTTTACTGTTATAAAGTAAGACTACTTATAAGGAAAGGCCATAAAACCTTTGGCAGGAAAATTAGGGTTTGGCTGCCTTAGTCAAATAAGAAGCATCATCTTACTTCATCAGGTATACATCGAAGAAGATCAAGAAATAAAGACGTCAGGTAACCGTAAACTTAACAATGCATAAATTGCAGGAGAGAGGAGACCAATTCTACCTAAAATGCTACATTTATTTGACCAGTCATAAAATTAATGAGATACATTTGTATTAGCTATTTCTTTTCTTTTTTTTCATGTTTTTATTTATTTTTGAGAGAGAGAGAGAGCAGGGGAGGGACAGAGAGAGAGCAGGGGTAGGGACAGAGAGAGAGAGAGGAGACAAAGAACCCAAAGCAACCAGCAGGCTCTGAGCTGTCAGCACAAAGCCCAATGCGGGGCTCGAACTTGTGAACTGTGAGATCGTGCTTTGAGCTGAAATCGGATACTTAACCAACTGAGCCACCCAGGTACCCCTGTATTAGCTATTTCTAATTTAGGTGTTACCTGTGTCTCCTACCCAGTTACTTTAGAACAAATAAGGTCAGCATAAACTGTAGGGACCTATCAGAAGTAAGGAGAGGGTTTGTGCAGGATTAGAATAAAAGTTCTTTTAAGCTTTCCCCTTGGCATCAGAGAGCTACGGCGGTCACTTCCCACCTCCAGTGCTTTCTAGAACTTTCCCTTTGGCTGTATGCTAAAAAAACCACTGCGGTTAAGGTGATGGGATCAGAAACCTTGGGTTTGAGTCCTAGTTTTGACACTTGCTAGCTATTGGATCTTTGGGAAGTACACAATGGTTTCCTCATCCAGAAAATAAATAAGATTCCTTCATCCAGAAAATAAATATAATAATAGTGTCAATCTCACAGAACAATTGTAAGGGCTAATTAATAATGTACACCAAGTGCTAAATAAGGGGTCTGGCCATGATAAGCCTTTACCATACAAGTATTGTATTATTGCCCTTGAAATTATTATTAGCTTAGTTGGAAAATTGGCAGTCTATGAGTTTTAAAGTTGTAATCAGGCAATGATTCCTTAAAATCAGGTTTGTGATTCTTTCTTTCTTAAAATCAGGTTTGTGATTCTTTCTCCCTTCCTTCCCTCCTTCCTTCCTTCCTTCCTTCCTTCCTTCCTTCCTTTCTTTCTGTTTGTAATTCTTTAAAAGCCAAGAATAGGGGCGCCTGGGTGGCTTGGTCGGTTGAGCGTCCGACTTCGGCTCAGGTCATGATCTCACGGTCCGTGAGTTCAAGCCCCGCATCAGGCTCTGTGCTGACAGCTCAGAGCCTGGAGCCTGTTTCAGATTCTGTGTCTCCCTCTCTCTCTGCCCCTCGCCTGTTCATGCTCTGTCTCTGTCTCAAAAATTAATAAACGTTAAAAAAAAATTTAAAAAAAAATAAATAAAAGCCAAGAATAACTTGTGATCTGCTAGCATTTCTGCTATCTTCCTACATTTCAAAATTCTTTATGATAATTATCTCACAAGTCCCCTAGGGAAGGTGGATTGATTTAGTTTTGCCCACTGAGCAGGTGAGATAAAAACATGTGATGGTTTTTGATCCTCAAAGGATTTTATGATTCTTACTCAGCTGATCAACCCAAATCAAAAAATCAGTTTCCTATTAATTTTATCTATGTCATTCCAAGTATTATCACGCACCCCTAAGCTATAGGCATTTGGGTATAACTCGCAACAGTGAGGCCTGGTTCTTGCTGTTTGCAACCTACTGACACTTTTAGCGGTTTCTTTTGAATCAAGACCAAACACTCTAATGTGGCTTACAAGGTCCCTTCGGGGTCAAGGTGTTGCTTAACCAGCCAGTATTCTAGAATCTCAGTGGACTTCTATCCCTTTGTCCTGGAGGAACCAAGGCTCATTCCTGCCCAGGCTTTGTTTGGTACATGCAGGTCCCCTCTTGAAATTCATCCTTCTGCCTTGGCTCCTTGTAGCCTTTCTCAAACCAGTTAGTGCATCTCTGGAGGCCACTGGAAATACCTTTGGGCTTTCAAGAGTTCTCCGTGGGAATTGTTAAACTCTCTTTTCCTTTTGATGATAACCTAAAGCAAGTGGTATAAAAGCATATTTTGGCTTCCCTCAACAACCACCTTCTTACCACAGACCTCCGCCAGATGTCAGCGCCCAAGTCTGTATTCAGGGTCACAGTGCTGCCATGTGGAACTACTGTGATTGGCAGGGGCCAATAAGAACAGAAGAAAGGTGGACTTAATAGACAAATGATGTCTGGACCTGGGAAGGGCCAGTGATAATGCAGTATGCTGAGCCTTCTATATGTACCGAATTTGGCAGTAGTTGGCCTTTGTGTTGTGTGATGAGCCCACGGTCCCTCTATTGCGTTTGAAGCCACTGCAAAACCTCTACTCCCACAGCATGTACTGACCTCTAAAGAGTCAGCACCTTGGCCACCAGGACAACTCCATGGAAATGGTGATTGAATTTTGGCAAATTGTGCACTATCACATCGTCCACTACATAGAGAGGCAGCAAGCTTCTTGCTGAGGAGCCTCACCTCCAGATCCAGATGCACAGAGTCTCATTTCCAGCCCCTCACAAGCTCTGTGACCGTGGGCAAGTAACTGAACCTCTCTGTGCCTCATTCACTTCACCTTTAAGATGGCAATAATATATCACTTACTCCATGGAGTTGTTGTGGTAATTGAAGGTAATTCCTCCTCAGAGTGGCACTTAGCATGAGTAAGCACTCATGAATGTTTGCTACTACTGTAAGCCTGTTAAAGTTGAGTGCTGTTTGCATGTGTTTTGTAATTTTTTTTTGGATTTATTGATAAAATAGAGTCAAAAGCTTAAGGAGTTTCTATCTAGTCTTACGTTTATACATATTCAAGTAACACTATAATAAAAACAATTTGTCTACACTTAAGATCTGCAGACTCCCATGACCTAACTCATCACTATACACCTTGCAATCTTCAGTAACCATTGCTCCTTCCGGAAACCCCACCCCCAGCCCTGCCATGTCCCACATATGTTCTGTGTCCAGTAGCACCCAGCGATTATTCTGGCATCACACTTTGCATGCATGATTGTAACTGCTTGTTTATTTCTTGCCCCCAGTGGAATTATAAATTCCTTGAGGGCAGGGAATTCTGTAACCCCAGAAACGGACACAGGGGGTTATACTTCACAGACCTTCAACAAACATTTAGTGAATGAACAGATGTTGGAACCAGTTACCTGTGTAACTGTAATACCCCTAATTTTGCTGTGGTTGAGGCAGAAAAACACGTGAGAGCATAATCAGTAAGGTGGAAGACAAATTAAAATCCCAGAGAAAAGTGTCCCAAACCTAAAAAAAGGGCTAAACCCTAGGGCTAAACCTAAAAAGGGCTTTGACACCACATAAAGTTGCGTGAGCACTGAGTCAAGTTGCAGAAGTGCTCTGACTTGACGTTCAGACAAGGAAAAAGAATACCAAAAACATTCATTTGGCCCTAGAATGAGGTTCCAATAAATTCATAAGAAAGTAAGGACCATAGCATTTGTCATATGGAGATCTTTTAAAATACATTTGGTCATATTGTTTGTGAGTGAGGATAGGTTAATTTTCATAAATACGATTTGTTTGTTTTCTTATTTATAGAAGCAAAGTCCTACTTTCCTCCTCTTTAATAAGCTACTCTACATAGATCTACAAGGAGCCCAGAGATCATGCAATGATTTTCCAGAGGCCTTTAGCAAAGTTCATCTTCTCCAACACTACCCCCACCTCACACCTCATTTTGATATTCCCCCTCAAGTGATTTCTCTCCCCATGCACTACACACACACACACACACACACACACACACACACACACACACAAACACACACACCACAACACACATGATTGCAGCCTAATGAACCACAGTTTGCTGCAGGAGGCCTTCTGGTTTTGTTTTGTTGTTTTTTTAAGTTTATTTCTTTTGAGAGAGGCAGAGACAGCCCAAGTGGGGCTGGGGCAGACAGAGAGGGAGAGAGAGAGAATCTCAAGCAGGCTCTGCACTGTTAGCACAGAGCCCGATGCAGCGCTCGAACTTAGGAACCGTGAGATCATGACCTGAGCTGAAGCCAAGAGTCAGATGCTTAACCAACTGAGCCACCCAGGCCCCCCCACTGCAGGGAGCATTCTTATCCCCAGATATTCTGTGACAAAAGCAGATGTGGCTCTTTGAAGCTGGGACAATGTTTGCCTCAGTGGCATCCCCAGGACACAGCACAGTCAATGGAAGGAAAGGCTACTTGAACAACAATGCCATCTCTAAGGCACTTTAGCCACATGGTGTGTGTTTGCATAAAGTGAAGTCAAAATCATTACCCAGAAATGAACTTTGTGCTTACTGAGTAAATGTATTTTGGGAAATTTTAAATAAGTAGTGGGCCCCGTTTATCCCTCATGTGGATCCAAATCTGAAAGAAAATCAGAAAATCATGGTTGTTTGGTTAAAACTCCCCAAGTAACCCTAAGTTGAAATAAAAGTACCACTGAAAATATTAACATATCACAGGTGAAGTGCATGTGTCTAGATAGTCTACTTCTGCTTAATGAACACTGAGCATTTACAGTCTCTGGCTTTGGGGAGCCATGATCTGGTTCAGGACTCAGAATCTGGTAAGAGCACTCTTTCCACAAGACTGAACTGTTTCTTTCAGCTTGCAATATCCCAGTCAAAAAGGTCCTTTATTCTGAAAGGAGACAGCCCACTGCTCTTACTATTTGTCAGCATGTCCCTCTCTTTCCACCCCCCGCAGCCTCGTCCTGAGCCCAAGCCCTCGTCTTTTCCTCCCTGGACATTTGCAAGAGACTGCCACGTGTTTCTGGTCTGGACCACCTCTTGCACGTCCGGGCTATTGTCAGAGTGATCTTCCTCACATACAAATGGGATCATTAGACACAAACGTCCCTACATCTACTTAGACTTCTTTAACAGTTTCCGAATGCCTCAGAACAGAATCCAACTCCTTAGTGGGACATGCAAGGTCCTTCAAGATGTGGCTCTTCCTGCCTTTGCACCTAATTTCTTTCCATTCCTCCACACACCTCAGATAAGCCAAGCATGGAATCTGCTTTCAACACATGCACATGCTTGTGCTTTTGTAAATACTGTTCCCTTTCCCTGGAATGGCCTTTCTTGCTTTCCCTCTATCTTTTAACCTCACACAGTTTTGTTCTCCTGGCAAACACCTATCCATCCTTCCTTTTGCTGAAATGCCCCCTCTTTTGTGAAACCCACAGAGTCAGCGTCTCCCTGCCTATTCCCATAGCATGGTGCAAACCTCACAATACCGTAGTCATCTGCTCTGGATCTTATTCCCACCACTGGACTGGGGTCCCAGAAGGTCTCTGGAACCCACTGATGCCTTCCATGGACTATTTAAATTTCAGCTCATCCTCAAGCAAGATTTTCAATTCTGTTGCACAACACTTGGCAGATAAAATGGAATTCCTTACGTTACACTGTCCTTATATCGTTTTCCTGAACATCTAGTTTTTCTTTCCCACAGTCTCTGTGATCAAAGCTATACTCTTCATTCAGTCATTTAAAACTCTCTTTAATTTGGTTCTACTACATATCATTAAGTAATAAAACAAAAAACAGTTACTGATAGCTTCCTATGTGCTAGGCACTCTTCAAAGAGCTTTTAACATGGATTATCTTGTTTGATAATGTTAGCAGATATATTTATGTAACTCATACAGATATTAACCTATAGCAGAGAGATTTACTAATAATTATGTCCTTTAATCCTCATAACAAGCCCATGGGCAAGTACTATTATTACTTCCATTTTTGAAACGAGGAAACCAAAGCACAGAGACTTAAGACATTGCCTTAAGCAATGGCTCAAGGTCACACAGTTCATACGCAAGGTAGCTTGGATTGGAGCCAGGTAGTGCCCGTGAAAACCTGGGCTCCCCTGCAACATGATACAACTTCAGGGCAGAGAATCGTGGAACTGTACTCTTGTGACTCTCGTTCCTGCTTTTCTCCCTGCTCAGGATGTCTGCTGCCTTCTGCTCTACCCAAATCATTGTCATCCTTCAAAGCCTACCTAAAACTCAACTTCTGCTTAAAGGCTTTTCTGAAAACTTGGGCCACCTTTGAACTCTCTCCTTCATGGCTACATTCTATGGTATATATTGTCTGCACCAAACATTTTGCCACTTACGTCCTGCTTCATATAACTTTATTATATACTATCTTGCATGGTTCTTTGTCTTAAGAGGCCCTTGGGCCTCCAACAAAATTATGAGCTCCTTGAAGGTACCAACCAGGTGACTTATTTCTGAAATTTCCCATCACACCCCACATTGTGACAGACTTATACAGCTGCTTTGTATATTCTTGTTGAATTGAAATGTAAAATGAAGTCAGGTCCCCCTTCCCAATGTAGCAGATTGACTCAACTGTACCCCATAATTATATCATTAAAACCAAGCAATCAGCCTGAATAAAATTTGAATTTGTCCAATTATGTTTTAGCTTTCTGCTTAACTAACAATAAACATTGGAAAGAACAGAATATTAGAAAGTAGAGTTAGGAATAGAGTTCAAGTCCTCTTGGTTAAAACCACTGATGTAGCTGAAAATAAAATTGGCTCTTCCTTGCATCCATCATTTAAAGTCCCTTAATTCAGTTTAAATTTAATTTGTATTTAGCACAATGGTACAGATCTGCCTTAACCTAGATAAATGGAAATGATCTACTGCATGGCAGAATCCCTTTTGCAGTAACCTACTTGGCTGTGTCAGCTCCGCTGGTTATTAAGGTGTTAATCAAAAGCTCGTGACCGTATCTTGCAGCCACATGGAGAGGAGTGTTGCCATCCTTATCCACACAGTCAATTTCACCACCTGAAAGAGATGTTTTAAAACAGGATAACATAAGGATTCAGGTTGATTCAGACACATTCTGTGCTAGTCACTCCTGTTGTCCAAATGTTGATTTCTTTTCCCCTCTGTATACATCTCTATTCTGAAGTACAAGAATGTCTTTACAGGGATCAGGTCACCATCTAAAGTAGTAGTGTTATTAAATCTACGTAGAGGGAAGTCTATTAGAAATGCTCTGGAAGAGTCTTTCCATATTGTCTTATTTAAAGATCTAAAATCCAGGGGCACCTGGGTGGCTCAGTCAGTTGAGCGTCCGACTTCGGCTCAGGTCATGATCTCACAGTTCATGGGTTCAAGCCCTGTGTCGGGCTCTGTGCTGACAGCTTGGAGCCTGGAGCCTGCTTTAGATTCTGTGTCTCCCTCTTTCTCTGTCTCTCCCCCACTTACGCTCTGTCTCTCTGACTTTCAAAAATAAACAAAAAAAAAATCTAAAGATCTAAAAACTTAACAACTGAATTCCTGCTTTGAAGGAACAGTGTAATCAAATTCCATAAAATGTAATTCTGAAGATACATTCCATTTTACTTTTACCTGCTGGATTAAAAACTTTACATTAAAACTTTATAAAACTTTTATAAAAACTTTATATTAAAGCATATGAACCAAAGAGAATAGACAGTTAAGGAAAATATTTTATGTAGTTTGAGTATTTGGTTTAAAACATGATGAGTAAAATGAATAAATGCATAAACTATGGAATGAAAATGTCTACATTTATAAAAACTATCACATTAATCACCAATAGTCCCTTTAATAATACAGTATTTTCATTTATTTTATTTTGTCTTCTTTTCCCCCAGCTTTTTGTTTTACTACATTTCTTTCTTTCTCTCCCCTTTTCATAAATATATATGTAAATACAGTCAGTCTATCTATTCATTTATTTGAGGAACCATTTTAAAATAAGTTAGACATCGTAACATTTCACTCCTGAGAACAAAGACATTCTCCTACACAACTACAATTCTGTTAGTACACTTAAGAAATTTAATGTTGATATCACAATCTTATGTAACATACAACATATTCCAATTTCTCCAGTTGTCCTCAAAATGCATATTATAGCTGTTATTATTTTTAAGTCCAGGATCCAATAAAAGATTCTGCTACCATTTTGTCGTCCTGTCCCTCTAGTTTCCTTTAATCTAAAACAATCCTCCTGCCATTCATTCATTCACTCATCTCCTATGTCATTGATATCTTTGGAGGCCAAGCCAGGAATTGTGTGGAATATCCTGCATTCTGGAGTTGTCTGATTATTTCCTCGATTAGATTCAGGCTGAATTTTTGGCAAGAACACCCGAGAGTTGATGTGCACTTCCCATTGCATCCCACAGCACACATATAAGGTCAGGATATTCAACTAGATGATGCAAATTTTGATTATGCGATGCGCACAGTTTCAGTTTGGAAAGATGAAAAAGTTCTAGAAATGGACAGTGGTGTTGGTTACACAAAATGTGAATGTAGTTAGCACCACTGAACTTAACAGTTAACAATAGTTAAAATGGTAGATTTTTATGTTATATATATTTTAACACAATAAAAAAAGGGGGGGCTTGGTTACTTGGTTAAGGTGACACCCACCAGAACTCTCCACCGCAAAATGTCTTTTCCCCTTTGTAATTAACAAGCAATTTGTGGGTGGTACTTCAAGACTGTGCAAATATCCTATTTCCCAACAAAGTTTCCTGCGAGGATTTTAACATAAACAGGGAGTACTTTGTTCAAAAGTTACCTGAATTCTTTATTGTGGATGCTTATATTATCAACTTGATACATAGTTCATTGGATTCTGTCTGTTTTCGAAAATTTTACCAGCTTTTGATTTAATTTTACCAACATGTAAAACATTCAAAGGTCAAAATTATATTCTTTAAAAGCCTCACTCTGATTTCCATCCCTTCCACTCCATTCTCAACCACATCCTGCACTAATCATTTCCATTAGTTTTGGTTTATGCTTTCTTTGTTTCTCTTGGCAAAAGTAAACACACAGACTCTTTATACCTTGCTTTTTTAAAACTTAACAATATACCCTGAAAACCTCCTAAATATACTTTTACAAATCACTTCTTGGAGGTCTTCCTCATTTTTATACAGCCTTATTGTTTTCCATTGCATGGATATACTACTTATCCTGGTAGGGTGGGCATTTAGGTAGTAAATATCATTTTGCTATTATCAGGAATGCTGCAGTGAATAAACTCATGCATATGTTGTTTCCTATTTGTGGGGTGAATCTTCAGGGTAAATTCCTAGAAAGGGAGTTTCTCGGTCAAAGAAAGAACTGTGTAGTTTTGTTCAATTTTGCCATATTTCTTCCTTCAGGTGCTGTGCCATTTTACTGTTCACATGAACCATGTATGAGAGTGCCTTTTCCCCACAGCCTAATCAAGCCTTTGAATACCTGCCATGTGATGGAGGGAAGTACTATCTCAGTGTAGTCTTCATTTGCATTTCTCATAATAAGAAAGTTGAGCATCTTTTCCTATACTGAAGACTATTTATCTTTTTCCATGAACTATTTATTCATGGCTTTTGACCATTTTTCTAAGTGTGTGTGTGTACGTGTATAGTTTTTTTTATTCCTTGATTTTCAAGGACTCTTAAAATATGTAGGAGATTCACCATTTACCAGTAATACGTATTACGAATATTTTCACCCTAGATTTACATTTTTCTTTGTTTTTTAGTCTGAATTTTTGGAATTCATGACTTTTCTATTATACTATTTAGATTTTGCATTGAGGTTAGAAAGGTTTTCCCCATATCCTGACAATAAACTGACACACGTGAAACTATTTTAAATACTGTCTCCACAGATACCTCAGAGCAATCCAGGGCCCATGTATCTAAGAACTGCCTGCAGTGGTTGCCTGAAAGATCCCCCCCCCCCCCCCACCAGCCCCCAGAGCTGATCCAGGGAGATGAGAGAGGCAGATTCCCAGACTCCAGAGAAACCTTTGCTCTGGACAAATACTGCATCACTCCATGTCCTTCCCAGCCAAGAGGCACCAAACCTTTCTTAAGAAGTGTTACAGCCTCCGTGTTTATTAGCCCCAAATATGTCCAATATTGGGTAGGGAAAGAAAAGAGTGAAAAATATTGGAAAAGGTAAGGGGCTGAGTTGATAAATTTCTTCCTGTTGTTACTACCATTTTATAAGTCAATTTAAAACTATAAACATATATTTAATTACTTTCCACATATGCATTTGTTGTCATTTAAAATATATTTCAGAAAAACATCTTAACTAGTGGAAAAATAAAGATTGTATTTGTTATTCAGAAATATGTTTTATATTAAAGTAGGACCTCTAGATGAATGAATTTCTATTTTTTTTTAATTTTTTTTTTAACGTTTATTTATTTTTGAGACAGAGAGAGACAGAGCATGAACGGGGGAGGGTCAGAGAGAGGGAGACACAGAATCCGAAACAGGCTCCAGGCTCCGAGCTGTCAGCACAGAGCCCGACGCGGGGCTTGAACTCACGGACCGTGAGATCGTGACCTGAGCCGAAGTCGGCTGCTCAACCGACTGAGCCACCCAGGTGCCCCGTGAATTTCTATTTTATAGTTATTCCCCAAACCTTTCCATTTTCACCTGAAAATCTTTAAGATTTGCCTGGATTGTAAATTAAATACCTTTATAATTCATTTGATGGTTGCAAGTTAAATGCTGGTAATTGATTACTGATAATTAGTGAGGAAAATAAACATCCGTGAATTTAGAAGTATGCCAAGCATGTCAGAAAGGATAATTTATGCAGCATTATCTAAACATTCCTCTGAAGTTAGTTTTTCCTGCATAAATAAAAAGAATGGTCATCTTATTAAATTGCCTCAAAAGTATTGTGAGCCAAAAGGTCAAAAATCTCACAATGAATCATCCTAACCTATCAATTGACTCTTCCTTTTTAAACTCTATTTTTAAAGCTTCCATGAAGCAAACATCACATTTGAACTCTTGTAACCTGCTGCACAGCGTCTGAGGCAGCTGCCTGGTGCAAATGGCTGGATCACATGCGTCCCGGTATCACACAGTGTCACACAGTGGCTGGGGCAACATACCTTCAGACAACAAACAACGTGATTGAACCTCAGAGGTAGTCCGCTACCACCTATAAAAATAAAAGAGGGGTGTGTGTGTGTGTGTGTGTGTGTGCGTGTGTGTGTGTGTGTGTGTGTGTTTTCTGTTTGTTTCTCTTTTTGTTCTTTTTTCACAACTGTCTCACCAATGCTGAATGATCCTGGAAAAACAAAGTTATGAAGAACTAATAACTCTTGACTAGAGAATAGTCAGGGAAGTAGAGAAATGCCGTACAAAGTCCAAACACCAGGGTGATGTAACAAAACAAATAAATAAACACAAAGAATGTTCCTCAGGAGTATGCTCAGCTGGTTTAGGGAGCCAACTGATGTCCCCACGTGGGACCAGCATTCCGAGTCCAGTTGTGCAGTGACCCATTCTGGAGGACAGACACCAGGTCCGGGGGTGTGAGCCTCTGGATTTTTCCCAGAAGGAAGCCAGCAAACAGAAGGAAAGAAAAGAGCTTCCTATTCTTCTCCCTAAGGGCATTTTTGAAAATGTCAGATGGAAGAACTCACAGTTCTCAGATGTGTAATGAATGCAAAGAATTGTCAGCTGACAGAAGAGAATGGCAAATCATCCTTCCACAGGGACTACTCTACTCCAGATATGTGACTCTTAGAATAAATAATTCAAGTTAAAAAAATTTTTTTTAAATATGCCACTGTGCGGGGCACCTGGGTGGCTCAGTCGGTTAAGCGACCAACTTCAGCTCAGGTCATGACCTCATGGTTTGTGAGTTCGAGCCCTGCGCCGGGCTCTGCCGCTGACAGCTCAAAGCCTGGAGCCCATTTCAGATTCTGTGTCTCCCTCTCTCTCTGCCCCTCCCCCACTCATGCTCTGTCTCTCTTTCCTTCAAAAATAAATAAACATTAAAAAATTTGGGGCACCTGGGTGGCTCAGTCGGTTGGGCGTCCGACTTCGGCTCAGGTCACGATCTCGCGGTCCATGAGTTAGAGCCCCGCGTCGGGCTCTGGGCTGATGGCTCAGAGCCTGGAGCCTGCTTCTGATTCTGTGTCTCCCTCTCTCTCTGCCCCTCCCCCATTCATGCTCTGTCTCTCTCTGTCTCAAAAATAAATAAAACGTTAAAAAAAATTAAAAAAAAAATTAAAAAAATATATGCCACCGTGCATCCAGAGATGCATTTGTAAGTGTAGTGCTTGAGAGTTCGGTCTCTGATGTTAGACTGGCTGTGTTCCAATCCCTGTTCCTCAACAAACCTGCCATGTATCCGGACAGAAGTGACAACCTCCATGCCTCAGTTTCCCCATCTTTGAAATGTGGATGACAACAGCACCTCTTTCTCATGGGGTGGTTGAAAGGATTTATGTGGAGTGCTTACTCAAGCACCTGGCAGTGTGAACACTTAATGAACATTAGCTGTATCATTATATATAATGGGCTATGTATTATTGCCACCATATCTTCATCATTTCAGGCCCCTGGACCCCACCCAACTCACAAGTAAGATTCCAGGCCAGCCAAGAATGAGGCTCTGAACAAGCTCCTTGATCATAGAGGACAAGAGATGGGTTCTCTTTCAGGTCTCATCGCAACTCAAAAATCTAGCAACAATGTCTGGAGAGGGCATGGAAGTCTTTCAAGTCCACTGGAATGGCTTTTGGAGAGGTCAAAACAGCCAGAAACACCCCCAGACTGCTGTCAGCACACTAACGTTACACGGGGAGATGCGTCATGGGCTTGATATAAAGGAGATGGTCAGTATGGTCTGGCCACAGGGAAGGACCTGTAGGAAGGCAGTACGCACAAAGAGAAAACTTACTCTCTCTTTGTGCTTTACTCTTTCAAGAATATTCATATTCTTGAATATGCTTTAACAGGAAGCAAAGCTTTTTATACCAAAGAAGTAAGGCCTATTGATTAAATTCAGACTACATTTTATTTTTTAAGTTTATTTATTTATTTTGAGAGGTGGGATCAGAAACAGAGAGAGGGAGAAAGAGAATCCCAAGCAGTCTCTGTACTGTCAGCACAGAGCTCAATGTGGGCTCAATCTCATGAACTGCAGGATCATGACCTGAGCCAAAATCATGAGTTGGACGCTTAACCGATTGAGCCACCCAGGCACCCCAAATTCACACTAAATTTTAAAAAATGGATCCAAAAATCACCCTAGTCTCATTTATTTTTAAGGCAGTGGACACTATTTCTGAAAAAACAGTTGAGAAACATGTGTGATGAGGAAAGTGTGAGAAAGAGAGTTTCGAGGGTCACTCCCCACCTCCTCTTGTTTACTTCAAGCAAAACAAAACAACTAATGTGGCCCTTTCAATCAACTGAATGTCAAAGACATACCTCATATTTCAAATTAGAATTAATGGGTGTTATGCAACTAATTTTCATTTTATCTTCCTTTGTTCACTGGAAACCTGTCAGGGTTTATTTTTCCCTATAGTTACACTGAAATGCTTATAAATTTCCTTCGCTTTGCTGCAGATATTTTGCTTCCTAAGCGTAATTTTCCTGGCTGATCTTCCATCCAAATGTCAAATGACTTTTTGGTTTTATGACTTCGGTATCTAAGATATAACATAGTACCACTAACAATTCATCCAAAGTTCATAAAGATGAGAAAAAGACGGGTCCAAGAAGTTGACTAATGCCAAAACTTTAAAAAGTACAAACGTGGGTCAACTAAAGATAGTTTAGGAACTGCTGAACTTACCTGGAATGTCAGCACAAATTTTGCACTAAACCTGTTTTTTTTTTTTTTTTTTTTTATTGTGTCTAAGATTTGCTAAGAAAGCAGTAGTTCTACTGTGGTCAAGGTCAATCCACTCACAGATGCTGGCCACAACCCATAATAGTATTATAAACCATAATGTGAAGTGATACTCCCTAGTACTTTGGCTACAGAGACAACCCCGTGGTTCAAGTACACCTTTCCAAGTGAGCCTGGAAAATTACTAGGTTACGTGACTTTCCAAGGTTTCTATCAAGCCTGTGACTTTATCATCCTTTATATCAGGCACTTAATTGCTTTTCCTCTGAATCATCTCATTTTTCCTACCTTTGTCTAAATAACTTAAAGAGGTTTAACTTAGCAAACTATGGTGAATTCTAAAACTTAAAAATAATACGATTTGCTGCTAGAAAATGTATGATAGTTATTTGTATTAGTTTCTGAGTGAAGAATGCAGGACCTTGAGCCCATACAAGGACATCATTTCCAGTTTCGAAACTCATATGTTCTTTGACTGGGAATTAACTGAGAAATAGTGGCTTTATGTTCTTGCTCCTAAGCTGGATGGTGATGATATGTCTGATAAAGAGCTTTTAGCAAAGTGCATCAAAGGACGGTGTAAATCTAAGCTTCATAAAATAGACCATTATCTAAAACAGAGCATCATCTTTCATGTCCAGATAACTGACAGACAAGCTCAGATCAGGACACTGTTCAAAAAACAACACTGCGGAAGAATCTCTCTTACCATTCTGAATGAGAGTTTGTGACCGTGTGAACCTTCCATGGACAGCTGTCATGTGCAGTGGACTTTTGCCATCTTTACTCTAAAAAATGAGGGAGAGAGAAACAGTTGATCAGTGACACCAATCTGAAACATTCCTATGAATACTACTGCCAATGCCTTGAAAAAACCAATTTAATTTTTTAAAAATATGATAAAAAATTATAAGCCAATGATAATTTTGAAAGCAAAAGGTAAAATATATATGAAGCCTCAAGTGACTGCATAACATTGCATTTTATTTATTTTCTTAAAGTTTTATTTATTTTTTGAGAGAGAGAGAGAGAGAGAGAGAGCGTAAGCACATGCCTACAAGTGGGGGAGGGACCTAGAGGGAGGGAGGGGACAGAGGATCTGAAGTAGGCTCTGCACGTACAGCCCAATGTGGGGCTTGCACTCACAAACTGTGAGATCGTGACCTGAGCTGAAGGCAGATGCTTAATGGACTGAGCCACCCAGGCGCCCCAAGAAGTGAAAATTATTTTAGAGAGGAAATGTGAAATGTCTAGTTACACTGATAATTTTTAAACTATCCTGTTTCAAACTGAAACAGTCATCCAAAATGTTTTTTTCCTCTCCTGTGATTTACTGATGAAGACAGTTTCCTCAAAGGTGGTTTTTTTTTTTTTTCAACTTTTGTCAAAAGTACATGAGAAAAGACAAATGATGTGTTAACTGGCTTGGCCCTGTTTGACCTAACATTGACTATGCTGCTATAAATGACTGTAACTCTCAAAACAGACTTGGAACCCTCCACCATTTCCTATACTCGAATTCCATAGCACAACTTTTTATTGTTCCAAAACAGAAATGCATGCTTCATTTAACTCATTAGAAATCACAGGATTACAACATGCAATGGTTAAACAAATTGCCATTTTAATGATCACCTGGAAAGGTGCTGAATTTACATGTCTTTATTATTCAAGATATAAATGATAGAACTCCTGGACGGAGATTAAGCAAAAACATGAAAAATGTACAAAATCTATATGGTGATCATTATTATGCCAAATACTAAAGTCCTACATATTCATTAAGAAATAGCCATTTATAGGAATTCATCTGAAAATAATAATACCAAAAAGAAAATATTAAGTATCCCCAAAGGACAGAATGTATCCTTTCATTCAGGTATTGTTAACAAAAAAAAGAAGAAGAGAAAGAAATACATGCACTTTATTTTTCTAAGTCTCAGGAGGAACATTTTCCAAAGTCTGAGGTTAAATATGAGATGTCAAAAATGCAAATTCATTTTTGAAATGAAACCCATATACCTGTGCTTTAAAATGCACTGTTGGTAGGAATGCAAATTGGTGCAGTCACTGTGGAAAACAGTATGGAGGTTCCTCAAAAACTTAAAAACAGAAATACCACATGATCTAGTAATTCCACTATGGGGTATCTACCTAAAGAAAATGAAAACACTAATTTAAAAAGATATATGCACCCCTACTTTTACTACAGCATTATTTACAATAGCCAAGATATGGAGACAACATAATTGTCCATCAACAGATGAATGGATAAGGAAAATGTGGTACATAAACACACACACACACACACACACACACACACACACACACACACAGGAATATTATGCAGCCATAAAAAGGCTTTAGACTGTGGGCTGGAATAGCTTATAAAAACCACAAGGGTTTAACAGAAGAATTTTTATTATATCCTAAAAGTCCATCCCTTAGGAAGTAAGAAAGGAGTTATGCACGCTCTGTGCCAAGGAAAGAGTTAATCAGAGCAGTAAGTGCATCAGTTGAAAAATAATCTTTATAGTGAAAAGTCAACAGGAAGATGGGAGAAAATAGGATCCTTATATGATTATAAGCTGAGTCAGAAAAGATTAAGAAAGGAAGATGGAAGTAAGCTTGAGGCTTTACTGAAATGATATTTTTAGAGGAAAAGGATCAGCAACCAAGAGAATAAGGATACAATTGCAGAAATGGCAGAGTTGACATTAACTTGTCTCTAGGTGGTGCTATTTCTTTAAATTTTGCTCCAATATTTTCTCTTAAATTTAATTGAAACATAACTAACTAGCATTTAGTTAAATATATATAAAACCATAAATATTTCAGTGTTTAGATAATATCTTTATAAATATTTAGCTAAGAACTTTTCTGTGTCTAGAAAATAGCTTAAAGGCTGTTAACTACCTAAACTGCAGCCAGAGAACCAAAGCAGAAATAACTGGTTTCTGTATCTTGCCATTGACAATGCTGGTTCCATTTCAGGGACAGAAAACACTGCACCCTTTTCTCCCATGGAGTGGTTGTGCATTTGGTAAGGGGACAAATAAATAGGACAACCAAATTTTCATAAAATACAAACGACAGCTATATCAGATCAATCTTTGCCTGGGTTCATCAACCACTGAGTCCAGTCCTTAGCTGATTTTTCCCCCTTAGGGATATGGTGGCCGGAGGTGGGGCCAGGAAGCATTGAGAGAATCATGGCAGCCATTGGGGAACAATTATGTTTATATGGCATGGATGTAAAGGGAACTTTCTATTTCAAAAAGCCATTGGAAACTAATGAAGGTCCAATCGATAATACTTTTTATTTAGTCTTTACAAGTTAGAACTCAGGATACTCAGGTTGAGACTAGGGATCCTACTGAGTTTCATTATCTGCCTGAGAAATCTGTCACACTGGGTGTTTGTTGTTACTGCTGCTGTTTTAAGAACTTCAGAGAAGGATAAAACATTCTTTGCATTCTCAAAAGAGAGGATATGTTCAGTTCTTCCATTTATTCAAATCTCTGCTTTTATAAGATTTTTTTCTTAATTCCTAGTCTCTTTCCTATTTCTAGACTCATTTCCCCATTGTAGTTAGTGCTTGGAAAATTCTGTTATTTTGAGAATTTTTTAAAATTAAGCCAGAAGCCCTTCTATTGATGTAGGCATGGTTCAGCCACGCTCATGAAGAAAAACTAATAAAGATAAAGAATATTTTATAAACATTAGTACTCTTCCAGGACAGAATGAAATACCCTTCACTAAATGGGGTATCTCAATTTCCTTGACCACCATTCTCCTGAGAAATCCTTTCATTTCTTCCACTTTGAATGCCTTCTTTCCTCATCCTCCAACATCCCCCAAATCCTCCCTAAACCCAGACATATCTTACTACCCAGGAACTTGAAGGCATTGTGTTGTCTGTGGCACATGTCTCCTGGAGTCACACAGCTCAATGGTCCTACTGGAAGGCAATAGAGCATCTAGAAGATAACATTAAGGTCAGCCTGCAAGGGTTAGGGGGAATGTGTCAGAAGTGCAAAAGGGCTTCCTAATTCAATGGAAGAGCAATATAAAACCCTAATTTGCAAAAAGCCGTACGTAGTCCAATTTTTTAAATGGTTCTAAAAGCCAGAGATGGTACATGGTTAGTCCTCATCCATTTCTCTCTTTTTTCCTCACATCCTCTCCAAAGTCGTCATGTCCTTATCACTGCTTTCTTTCTCTCGCCTGTCCCATTTCACCTTTAACCTCTGCTGTGCAACTCATTCTATAATTCAGACCTGGTACATATACAGAAGGGAGCTGGTTCACTTCAATAGATGTGTGATGGGCTTCAGCTCCAGTGTCTGAGGGCTAAAAAGACTAAGGGCCCACGGATGGAAAAGAATTCAGACCATGGGCAGGCTGAATACTAGTGACCTGGAGGCAGGAAACCTGGCAATGGTAATTTCTGAATCTATCTAAGTAGTATTTGGAATAGCTATGTATTTAGTGCCTTCTTTAACATTTTGAATGCTTCCAAAAAGAGCTTTGAGATGTTACAGAATTACAGTGTAATGTGCAATGGAGAAGAAAAATTATTTTGTATCTTCTTGGGCTCTTCCTATTTGCAAAATACAAGTGAACCTTCAATGGATTATTGTATAAAGTATTGTGTCTTTATTATTTTATCATAATTAAACCAACACTACAAAGTCAGAGGTAGGGCCATGGTCAATCGAAGCAAAACGAGGGATTGTAAATTGTGTGCAGGACACACGTCCTCCTTCCCCTCTCCATCATCTTGTACTTGCTCATGAAGACGTCACTCTTAGTACTTTGTAATGATAGAGGAAAACAACGTGAACATGTGCATGGGTATTGGCCGCATTTCAATATGCTATTTCTGTCAAACTCTGGAAGATCTAAACAAATACAAATTGTCTTGGAATCTACAAACACTTTCAAAATCCAAGGAGCACTGTGGTACACAGAGATAACAGCTTCCATTAGAAAGCTACCTCCAGAGTCAGACAGAATGGCTCTACGGAAATGGGCGACAGATTATGGCTCCAGGGTGAATCCGGAATCATGAAGGAGGATTCAAGAGAAGGAAATCCGATGTAAACAGAGTAGATTGAAGGAGACCGAAGGAGAAGGCTAGATTTGAACCAAAGTCCCACTTACATAGATCAGCTATTACATAAACCTAAGTCTCAGATTTAAAAAAAAAAAAAAAAGGTATTTCCATATTGTATTGATGATTAGCAGTGTACAGGAAAAATTAATTCTTTAAATTAAGTGGTCATGCTTTCCAGGCACATTTTATGGGAGAGAAGGCTGCCATAAACTGAGACAGCATAGTTAACTGGGAGAAGTAGGGAGGTGTCCCAGAAAGTGGCCCTCTAGCCTTGTTCTCAGGCACACTGAGAGCACCAGTTGGCATGGTTTGAAGAGGGAATAGAGAACATCAGACAGCTCTTTGAATTAATTAACTGAAGGTTGGTGAAGCGAGCTATTTTATTTAACTTCAATAATTTTCCTTTCTTTGGAGAATTCAAGGATTTCCTTCAGATACCAGTATGGCAATACAAGTGTCACAAGTTTTGGGGACAAGAAGTTTGGCCACCTGTAAACCTCCTGCCTTCTCACCACTGTCCTCTGTGACTTCAACGCCATATGATGACTCTTTCCACCTTCGGTTACAGGTCCTCAGTCTCTTTGATGCCCCTTTGTCTCTTACCCCCACCTAGCACCCTGGATTGACTCCACTCAACACTCTCTTCTTCATTTCTGCCTGTTTTCCACCTTCATGAAGACATTATACTCCCCTCCACTTCCTTTCTATCTTATCCAACTCTTCTTTTTTCATCCCTTTCTCTGGCTCTTCCTCCTCTTCCTGATCCTAAGACCAAAGGGTTACTGGCATCCTTCCTTCATCCTTCCTCTCCTCATGCACTCTCTCCTTGGGTGACCTCAACCTTTTCTCTGAGCCTCCACTATCGATCACCTCTGTGTGAATGAGGCAGCCTAATTTTTTTTCTTCTATTTTCTACTGCTCTCCCATGCTGGAGGATCACATTTTCCATTGTTGGTTTTCTCAGACTGTACCAAAGGCTCAAAATTACCTTCTCAAAAACTAAACTTCCCAGTTTTACCTCCTAAGCCTACTCTTTCTCCTAACATCCCCCTTAATAATGATAATTGTTTACTGAGTGCTTGACATGTGGAAGACAATGTTCTAAGTAATTTATGTGAGGTAACTTGTTTGGTCCTCACAGCAGTTCCATGAAGAAGATGCTACTGTTTCCCCAACTTTACAGATAAACGGACACACAGAGAGGTTGTTTATGATTACATAATTACTGAAAGTCAAGGCTAGGATTGGAATATAGGCAGTCCAGCCTCAGAACTGAACACTTAACTACTATTCTGTATTATCTCTTAACCAGATTTCATTTCTTACATTTGTCTTCAATTCCTCTATCTCCTATCCATCCAAATTTCATTGATTTTCTTTCTGCGAAGCCTCTCTCTTCTGTTGGTTGTCCCAACTCTCCTGGGCTCATTGCTTCTTATCTAGACCAGTTTTATTGACTTTCATTTATTCTCTAATTGTCCTCTCTCTAGGTCCACTACACCTGAATTTTCTTTTTATAAAAATGAAAATAGTTTTTTCTCACCTGGATATAAAAATAACACATGCTCATGTATCACAATCAGAAGATTAAAACAAGTATATAAAAAAGAAACTAAAAACCCAAATCATAATTTTGCCTCTCTGCAGTGATATTATATTGGTATATATTCCAAATATTTTTCTCTTTTTATTCATATACCCAGACACATACTTTTTTAAATTAAAAAATTAGATATTTAGTTACTGCATATTAATTTTTTCACTGATAACACTAGGTATTACAAGTCTTGTTCACATTTGCCAATCTTTTTTTCTTTTCCCTTTTTCCTTTTTTTTTCATATTTGCCAATCTTAAAGGCAGATATACCTGTGTGTTAGTTTGCATTTTTCTAGTTACTAATGATACTGAATATTTTTCATAGGTTTAATGGATATTGTATTATCAGTCTTGTGATTGGCCTTTGCCCAGATTTTATAGAAGATTTTCAGACTTTTTTTTTTTTTTAATGTTTATTTTTGAGGGAGAGACAGAGCGCAAGCAGGTAAGGGGCAGAGAGAGAGGGAGACACAGAATCTGAAGCAGGCTCCAATCTCTGAGCTGTCAGCACAGAGCCTGATGTGGGGCTCGAAACCACAAACTGTGTGATCGTGACCTGAGCCAAAGTCAGATGCTTAACCGACTGAGCCACCCAGGCACCCCATCAGACTTTTTCTTATTGATTTTTATGAGCTCCTTATATATTAAATGTATTAACATTTTGTTTATCATGTGTATTGCAGAAAAAATTCTTCTGAGTTGTTCCTCTTTCAATTTAGTTTATGTCCGCGTTTTTTTGTTGTGTTTTGTTTTGTTTTTGGGGGGTTTGTTTTGTTTTGCCATATAAACATTAAAAAAATTTATGTAGTCATATATACAATTTTTTCTCTGGTGTTGTGTGGCCAGATTACTATTTCTAATTGTCAGTTTAGATCACATGACCTCTATAATGAGTATTGGTCCCCACAACTTACAGAAGCCCAAACTCCTCAGCTAGTTGATAAGCCCTTTCATTGGTCAGGTCACATCTCAGCTTGCTCCTGGGTACTTTCTTTCATACATTTCATTCAGGCACAATAAATCACCATTCTGAAAATTCGTCTCATATTTCCTCACTATTAAAAATTGTAACAAAAAAAGTAAAAAGATTTTAATAGTGAATGGGAAAGGTCATTAAAATAGATTGATCCACGGGCACCTGGCCGGCTCAGTTGGTAGAGCGTATGACACTTGATCTTGGGGTTGTGAGTTTGAACTGCAAGTTGGGTAGAGAGATTACTTCAGTAAGTAAATAAATCTTAAAAAAATAAAACAGATTGATCCAATATTCTTAAAATTGAATTTCAGGAATGGTAATTTTTCAAAAGCAGAGGCAGAACACATTGGGACCTTGCTTTAAGATTCCTGTGTGCTTGGGATAAGGGAAGCTGAGGATGAGTACAAGGTCACTTGGTACAGGTCAGGATATTCTGCTACAACCTAAATGCATTCAAATGGTGTAACCTGGATGGCGAGGGCTGCACGCGTAAGTTCCTCTTGGTTACCTGTTATAGTGAGCTAACTACTAACCTAGAGTCTACCCAGAGCTTTTCCTATCCAGAATTCCCAAACCCTTTCATGTGGTTCTCTTTACCTGGAGTGCTCTCTCTCAGATTCTCTCTATCCCTCCTCACATCAACTGATATCAATCTTCTGAGTCTCAGCTCAAAAGCAGGCTCCATTTTTGATCCTCGAGAAATAAGCACTGCTTCTTACAGTTTGCAGCACTCTATTATTGTCTCGTGCCACTCAGCACATTCCTCTCTTGCCTCATGAACACTTGAGCACACTATCTCCTTACCGTACTGTAAATTCCTTGAAGGCAGAGCTCACATCTCATCTTGGAGTACTCCTTCCGAACTAAACAGAGGGCACGAGATGATCTTCAGTAAGTGTGCTGAATAAAGACTATCAGGTCCAGGTCAATGTTACATTACTAAAGCCACTACCTAGGGTTTACTATTGGACAGTGCCTGAGAAACTTTTTGGAGGGCCATGCCAGGGTTAGGAACAGACCTGAGATCATTGGCTTAGGCTTTCCTTTTGATTCTCAAGCAGTTCTGCCATGTTAGCTCAACATTCACCTCAGTGTTAGAAACCAAGCCAAGCCAACATCCCTGAGACCAGTATTTGCTCTAGAACATTCACTAAGCTACCAAAAGCATGTGGCTAGACCCTCAGTGTCTTCCAGCTGGTCCTACCATTTCTGTGGTAACAACACAGCTAAGTTTCTGTAACACATCCACACAGGGCAAGGCTGTCGTTTACTAAAACAGGGCATAATTTACAACAGTTGATTTTGCTCACACAGAGGCTCAACGCAAAGGTATTTAGCCCAGAGAGAGACTGAGAATGTCGTACCTGGATGTTAACATCCGCCCCGTTGTTTACCAATAGTTCAAGACACAAAGCACCGTGTGTGGAGGCAGCAGCGAAATGCAAAGGGGTGAACCCGCTGTTGTTGGGCTGGTTCACGTTAGCACCGTAGTCAGTCAGCTCATTAACTACAGCATCCTGCCCGTTGTAGCAGGCGAGGTGAAGGGCCGTGTTTCCATAGATGTTGATTTCATCAATCTGCAAATGAGACCAACACAGGATGGGTAAAATCACCAGAGCCACTTTATTGCATTTTCCACAAAAAAGCTTAATGGCTACACTAAGGGAAGTAAACTTCCATCTGCCAACATAATTATTCAGAGCTTTCTCTTGTCCCGGTGTGGTCATCCTGGGAATGCCTGTCATCCCAAGATAAAGACAGCAAAAAGTGAATGTGACAAAAAGTGAACTGGGAGGAAGAGTTGGGAGTTTCAAGTCGTGGGGAGAGATTTTTCAGCAAGGGAAGGGATAAAGAGTGAAAGGCAAAACTGCCTCAGAATGGCAGAGGAGAACTGAATCAGGGAAGAAAAGAGCCAAAACTCAACAGAGAATGGGAAGCAAAGGGTTGGGAGATATGCAGGGAGGTGCTGCAGATTCTAAACTAGGAGTTGGGCTCAGAAGCCACTTGGTTTGGCTCTGCCGTCTGACACCTCCCACGGCCACGTCCCAGCTGCAGAGCCAAGAGCTGTCTTAGGGGTTTAGCTCAGGGCTCTCTCCTGCTGTCCCAGAACTGCTGCACCGCTGGGTTTCACTATCTCAGTCTCAGCATTGCAACTTGGTTTTCCTTTCCTCCAGGGACAGGGATGTTCCAAAGCCCCACACTGCCCCTGTTCTGCTAGTTGAGGGAGGCTGGGATGGGGCTGACTTCTCCAGCTCAGCATTGGACATTTCTGCTGTTTGTCCCTGCCACTCACTCCTTGATTTCTGCATGTACACCACAACTTAGAAGGCTGAATTCTGAAGGTGGGATGAAGAACCGTAGCCTATTTAAAAAACAACAGGTTAATAATATGTACTGCAGGCAACATATATGTTTATAATTCTCTATGTTGATACAGAAAGTTAGCCTGTTTCTGGTTTTTCATTACTTGCTATATGCCCCCATTGCCCTTCATTGATTGCCCCTGTAAACTCAAAAAGACAGGACGCTAGAAAAGAAGGTGGGGTTTTTTTTTTTTTTACCCTCTGGAATTAAAAATCAAACAGGATTCAATTTCAGAACAACAGAAAACCCACAAATACACCATGGGTTGATGCATTAAACATAGCTCACCTCCACCCCTAGATTCAGGAGATGTTTGACAACGTTGATCTGTCCGTTGGAGGCTGCAGCGTGCAGGGGGGTATAACCCTTCTTATCCTTACAAGTCACTTCTGCGCCGTGGTTAATGAGCAATGCCACGACATCCAGGTGGCCTTTACAAACAAAACAACATAAGACATGGTGAACCTTTTAGGATAATTTGATGATTTATTCTGCCTAAATCACCACTATTAGCTTCTACTGTCACCAATATTGCAAATCCTGCTAAATATGTTAGTACCACAACCTAAAATATGTTAAAATAAAACCGGTGCTTTTGAAAGCAATTGCCATTCCTCACTGAAAAGTCCAACAATGATAATTTGGTTTGGAAAAACTAATGGAAGAAAAAAAATCAATCGGAATAACTCCAGATTATTGTTAAATTATATTGCTGCTGCTTGACCATAGTTGTGGATCACAGAAGTGGCAATTCATATGGTTCAACTTAAAAGTATTCTTGTGAATTACTGGCTAAATAGAAACCCTTCTAGTTTCAACTCCTGTTGACATATTTTCTAGAATAGTTTCCTTTATACCCTATCTCACTATATAAATAGTATGATAAATGTGTTTGGCCTTTATATTGTGACTGAAGATTATTTGATGCTTTGGGTCATTGCTGTAAACATGGTTCATAATTGAAGGGTAGAAGGTAAGTACTAACTCCAAGGGTCTAAGATGCATGTGGGATTGTGTGTGCATATGTGTGAGAAAGAGAGAGATGGAGGGAGGCGTGTATTGGGGGGGGGAGGGAGAGAAGTGTGCGTGTGTGTGTGTGTATGTGTGTGAGACACAGAGAGAGCATTTGGCCATGGCTTGTTGTATTAAAATTTGACTCTTTTCCCCCAAGACTTGTATATGGAAAAATTACTTTCAGTTACTAGTGGTACTATCTTAAGCTTAAGTGGTGTTATCTTTTGTCCTGGTTTTGTCCTTTATTCCCTAAAGATAGTCATCTATATATTTTTTTCCTATTTGTATACTGATGACACACAAAAAGCAATTCCATACAAATGCTGAAAGCAATTCTACACAAATGTTTTAACTACATGTTAGCAAAGAACAAACTTGAAACCCCAGGTTCTTTGAGTCCCATCTCACTAGCCTAGTGTGTGCTCTACACAAACACCAGTCTGGCAAATGGCCTCCTGACTCCAGTCCTGCAGGTACCATGCAGACATCCAATCTGCTTCAGTCGGCACATAAGTCCCTGCTGTCTTTAAAAAAAAAAAATGATAATGCTTGCAAGATCTTAAGATTCTGATGTTTTAAGCACAAATGTCCATGCAGACTCATCTACAGCCACATAATTTATTTCATCCCTACCCAATCCACTCTTTTTTCTCCCCACAATTAATGTTATTATTTTTATGATAATAAAAGGCCTGTATGCCTACTAAAAAGAATTCGGAAAAGGCAAAACGGTGTTAAAAGGAAACCAAAATCATCCATAATCACCAATCCCTTCAGATGGTCAGCCAACATTTCAGTGTGTAATACTGAAAAGACATTTCAGTGTATACTGAATAGACAGCCGAATAGATAGTTTAGATTGCATGGATTTTTTTTTTTTTTTTACAAAAATGAGGATCATAATATCCATACTGTGTATTGATCTGTTTTTACTTAACACATCACAGAATCTTTGTATGTTAATAAATACTAATGACATCATCACTATAGTTACAGGATAGTGTCCCATTGTGCTTATCTTTATAATTCACCAACACAATCTCCTGTGGATGGGCATTCAGGTTGTTTATAACTTGGGGCTGACAGAATCCTATCAGCTTTTCAAATTGCAAGACATTCTCCAGTTAGAAACACAAAGGAAGGATCTTAGCTCTTCATTTCCCACAAGTCTACACTGAGAATAAATTCCATGAGGTCTGTCATTTGTGAGTGGTATTCGTGCCAACAGAAGTGAAAAGGAAAAACACGGAAATGTCACGGCTCCCTTCATCTCTCCCCAGCAAGCTGGCAGAAGCGGGAGTGGCAAGCCCCAGCCTCGCGGTGGTACAGAAGCAGGATACTCCATGGTTACTCTCGTCACTTCAACCTCCATAACAGCCAGGGGGCTGCCCTTCCTTCCTTTTTGTTTATTTCAAAAATATTTATAAATAAAAGGACAAATGGAATTTATGTCCTTGCTTTGCTAGCCAGCCCTCTTTCTTTTTGAACACTTCATTTTGCTGCCATGACAAGCTCAAAAGCAGCTCAATTCACGCCACTCTCCAGTCCCGACTGAAACCCATTCAATGAGGTCTGGGCCATGATTCATCCCTCTTCCTCTCTGTGGGGTGAATGAATCTCTGAGAAAGCAACTGTGTAACTAGAGTGCTCTATGTATGCCAGTAAAATGGACCAAATCTTAACTCAGGTGAATTCCAACCTTGGAAAGAAGTCAGGCCTGCTCAAGAGAAGGCCTACATGGTTAATGGCAGGGCTGTGGCTTCTTTAGGTACAGGTATCTGCACTTTCCCTTCCATTCATGGAATCCTTACCCATATATGCTGCCCAGTGCAGAGCACGCCGGTCCTTTTTGTCAAATGCGTTGATGTTTGCTCCTTTGGCCAAGAGTAAGTTGACCATCTGGAAGAAAACCAACATGCAGATACTCTGAGTCAAATTAACATCAAATCTCAAGGCGGGTCAGAAACCTGGAGTTCACACAAAGTATGAAGATGATGTCACAGACAACCGTGAGGCATGTGTATCAGAGGAAAAGACTGAGGTGATGGCTACTTTTTTAACCCACTGGCTGTGAATTTAAAAATTGCTATGGTTGCCTAAGGTTTGGTGTACAGATGTAAGCATCACACTCTCTAAAACCCTCAGCACTAAGATTAGGTCCCACCTGGGGCTAAGGGAGTCTGTAGTAAGAATTCTTGCTCCCAGTGATGAGGGCACTCACCTCCACATGGCCATTCAGGGCAGCATGGTGCAAGGCTGTGCGCCCCCCTCGATCGGAGACGTTGACGCTGCTCAGCAGGGGAATGATCACTTCTGCACACTTGACAGCCTTATTGGCAGCTGCTACGTGGAGGGGGGTCTGCCAGTTCTTGTCCCTCGCATTGACGTCAGCCGAGTGCTTAATCAATACTTGTACTGCTTCCTGCAACCAAAGCGGAGTTTGCAGGGGTCACTGACAAATGCTCAGTCAATACTTATTGAATAGAAGACGCTTTACCAGACCCCAGAACTACAGGAAGGGAAGGCTCCATGCCCTCAGAGGCTGGCTCATGATGTATATTCTTCTGAGAAAAGCTAGGTAATATATGATAAAGATCAAAAGAGTGGCACAGATGAAAACAGATCCACTTTATTTGTTAGACCAGGAGTCTTGGCACATCTTCAAAACCAAATAAACCTTCTAAATGTAAGGTTTCTTAATGAGGTATAAGCAGCCTTAGGTTAAATGTGAGCAGTCATGCGTAGGTATGCATGCCAGGGTAAAAATATCCATAGGTCAAAAAGCCCCCAAAGATAATGTAAAGTTGGAAGTGTTTGTCCACAAGCCTCCATCATCCAAAGCCAAAGACCTCAAAGTCCTTCAGACATTCTTGGATCAATTCATAAATCTTTGGTTTTCTCTGCCAACATCTTAACCTTCACTGTGTGATCCATAGCAATCAAGGGAAGATGTCTATTACTACCTCAACTTGAAGCTACAAAATTGTTCCATCTTTTCCCAACTTTTTTCCATGTTATGGTGAGGTAACTTTTTTTCTACTGTTGAGTTCCTTCACCTTTATTGAGACTTACACTTTTAATTTTCCTTCTATTGATCTAATCAGCTTATTAGCCTCTTGAAACCTCAACCTTGGATGTGCAATGGAATCACCTGGGGAACTCTTAAAAATACGGATGGCTGGTCCCACACCGGAGATTCTAACTGGCCTCAGAATTTCTGTAAAGCAATCTGGGGATTTTGTTATACAGCTAAGATTTAGGACACTCTTCTGTTACAGCAAGAAAATGATATAGCTTCTCTCAAGGTGGGAATGACTGTTGACTGCTTCTCTTTACTTCTAGAGACAACCCTAGAGCCAATGAGTGGGATGCCTTTATGAACATCTTGTCAATGTGGCATTAATAAACCAATTAAACACAATGAAAGGTACCACGCTCCTGCCACCCTTCATAGACCAAGAACTTACCCTGTCCACCTTATTCCTCACAGGCCTGGACTGTCTGATCTACTTTATTGTGCAGGTACATAAAAGTGCCCAGAGAGTAAATTATTTGAACTCTTGAAATTAACATTTTTATCAGGGACATAAATAATGAAGAAGAATGTTCTAGGAATCAGTAGCAGCAACACATTAAGATGAATGGCTAACCTGGACAGTAGAATGAGAGCAAAAACATTTAATTTTGCAAATTAGAGAATACAGTTTAAATATGCGGTGTGACTCCATTTAGATGCTATAAACAATAAACTGAGAGGGCCCAAGCAAGTAATTTGTTAAAATTACCAAAAAGGAAAAAAAAAAAGGATATATGCCACACCTCCTCAGCAAGGCAATAATATATTACCCTTGTATATGTGTATTCTTAATGCTCAACCATGACATGTGAAACACTGCAGAAGATTGAAAGAAACATTAGTCATTCTTTTTTTTTAGAAAGAGAGCGAGACAGACAGACTGTATGTGCAAGAAACATTCCTGGAGCTCATGTTAGAGTGAAACATGTCTACGTGTATTCTTCTCTCTCTCTCTTTTTTTAAGTTTACTTATTTTAAAGAGAGAGAGAGAGAGAGAGAGAGAGAGAGAGAGAGAGAGAGAAAGTGGGGGGAGGGGCAGAGAGAGAGGGAGAAAGAGAAAGAATCCTAAGCAGACCCCACACTGTCAGTGCAGAGCTTGATGTGGGGCTTGAACTCAAACCATGAGATCATGACCTGAGCTGAAGTTGTCCACTTAACCGACTGAGCCACCCAGGGGCCCTTGTATATGTGTATTCTTAATGCTCAACCATGACATGTGAAACACTGCAGAAGATTGAAAGAAACATTAATCACATTCTTTTTTTTTAGAAAGAGAGCGAGACAGACAGACTGCATGTGCAAGAGGAGGGGGAGGGTGCAGAAGGAGACAGAGAGAGAGAGAGGGAGAGAGAGAAAGATTTCCCAAGCAGGCTCCACACTGTCAGCGCAGAGCTCCACATGGGGCTTGATCCCACCAACCTGAGATTATGCCCTGAGCTGAAATCAAGAGTCAAATGCTCAACCAAGTGAGCCACCCAGATGCCTCCAGACTCTGTTTTAAAAGCTAGCTGGGTGAAAAAAAAATAAACAAAGGAAGAGCTAAGCCACAATATAAGGATTAAGATTTACATAAGAAAAAGATGGTATTTTTTATCAACTTTGGTCTCAAAAGTTGTGAGATTTATGCAGATGCACATACAATTTATTGTGATGTGGGAAGAAAATATTGGAACCTCCACTCATGTTTGTTTTCTTTAAAAAGGAAAGCATTTTAGCCAGTATTTAACTTCTGGGTTGGCATTGTGCCCTCAGCTCCACAGAAGATCTTGCCTCGCAGGAAATGAGATGCCCTCCAGGAACAGAGGGGCCTCCAGGCACAGAGGGGGTGAGCCTTGCCCTCTCCATTCATTTGCTCCGAATGCACTGAAATGCACAGTGATGGGCCTGCCAAATCAATCTACAGATTGTAATATGTACCCTTAAACTAAAAAGATGTATGCAAGGAACCTGCAGATTAAAGATGAGAATACAAATGCAAGTGTAAATAATGTGCAGTCACAGAGCTGACAGTTCTACTCTGAGTAAAAGGTTTCTATCATCCACATTACAGGGTAAAAATAATGACAAATTTAATCAGATCTGACAAGAGCTTGGCCAAAACAGAAGAAAATCATCAGAAGTCTATTAGCTACATGGTTATGTAAGACTATGATAAATGAAAAGCCTCACCCTAAGTATATTGTGATATACTTGAAATATTAGCTAATAATAGTCATTCCTATATATAATTTATAAGTAAATAAGATGCATATCTTGAAGATGCATGCTGAAAAAGTTTTGCAGAGATACAGCCAAAAAGGTTGGAGATAACCATCATAAAGCAATAAT
The DNA here is from genome assembly GCF_046562875.1 of Panthera onca. Taxonomy (NCBI): domain Eukaryota; kingdom Metazoa; phylum Chordata; class Mammalia; order Carnivora; family Felidae; genus Panthera; species Panthera onca. Next base: position 38,539,508 of record NC_138346.1, on the reverse strand, counting down.
ATAAAAGTGGTATTGTACATATTCACAGCAAATAGGAATATACACTATATTTTTAATTCCTTTGTCTTGCGTGTTATTTTACTGTATTTATACAGATTATTGCTTTGCACTAAATATTATTTAAATTCAGAATAGACTAACAAAATAGAAACTATACATGAACATTTCACAAATTTATACTGTTCGGACATAAGACCAATGAATTCATGAAAAAATTTTATTTTAATTACTTAATATATTTATTTATTTATTTTATTTTGAGAGAGAGGGGTGGGGCGGAGCAAGAGAGAGAGAATCCCAAGAAGACTCCACGCTTGGTGCAGAGGTCAACACAGGGCTCAACTCCATGACCTTGTGATCATGACCTTAGCTGAAATCAAGAGTCAGACGTTAAACCAACTGAGCCACCTTGGTGCCCCAAAAACCTTTTTTTTAAGATAACAAAATATGATTACTTTGAGAGTAACTCAGACTAGGTGAATAAGATGTTACCTAGGAGAGGCCCTACTTTTAAATGATTAAGAATGATTTACATTTCATTCAAAGTAACAGGTTAAGCCAAGAAAATATATATTTACATACCAGTTACAGTTTATATATAAATAAGTAGTATTAGAGTTTGTCGGGAAGAAAATCTGTATTGTTAAATAGGCAATACTTCTAAAAATAGTTTAAACACAGAAAAATTTTGGTCTGTTTTTGTAAATAAAGCTTTCTTAAAACACAGTGTCATTCGTTTCTTTACATATTATCTATGGCTTGTTTGAATTGTAATAGAGTATGCAGCCATCAAAACTCAACATATTTACTATCTGGCTTTTGCTGGAAAAAGTTTGCAGATGCCCTGGTCCATCTTGCTCCTTGTTTGAATTACCACAAATTGCAAATGATCAAATCCGGTTAAAATAAAATTTTGTTATTTACCAACATGAAAAAATACTGTTTTGAGTCCAAACAGTCTTCTAAGGAGGGCAGAAGCCTCTGTGTTCAGTCCTTGCTATGCAGTGGTGGGTCTATAGTGAATTTGGGAGGGGGATGTACCAAGATGCATTTTGGGGCATAATACAACAAGCAGCATTTGGAGCTTGGTAGGAAGGAAGGGGTGAGGACAGAGAGAAAGGAGAGAGGACTTGGGCCCTGTACCCCAGGGCAGAGGTGTACATCTGGGCAGGAACAGAGTCAGCAGGCTATGAAGAAGAGAAAGCTGATACATAAACCAAACAAACATCAGGAGCAGGTTGGTGGAGCCAGGCAACCAAACGCTCAGATCTCCAGGAATTCTTTGGGATCACTGGAAGAATGCTAGACTTTGCACAAGATATGGCACATCGTTTCCAGCCAGTTATATCCATTTAGAAGGCAAGGTGCCCCAACCAGCATCGGAGTTACACCCCGAAAATTAGACAAGTTAAAGGTTCAAGTTCATTGACTGGATGGGGAAAAAAATAGAAGCAGGTATGCTTTCTAATAAGTCTCCTTTCACTTGAACTTTAAGCAAGTACCATGTGAGTGCCAACTTCGTCACATTTGTCTCTCATACCAACACTCAACTGTCATAGCTCAAGGATGCCTAGAATAACCATTACTTTTATTTATCTACTTTTATAAAATGTTTCAGCTTTGCCATTCTTCATTTTTATTTCTCTATCTGCTTATGCAATGGATTGCATTGTTTTCATCTTACTTGACAAGAAAGGACTCTATCTAGAAATACTTAGCATACAAAGGAGGGTATCTTACTTATTTTCCAAAAATTAACACTTGTTTTAATGTTTATTTACTTATTTTGAGAGAGAGTGAGCAGGGGAGGAGCAGAGAGAGAGGGAGAGAGAATCCCAAACAGGCTCCATGCTGTCAGTGCAGAGCCTGTCACGGGGCTTGATCCTACAACCCATGAGATCGTGGCCTAAGCTGAAATCAAGAGTCAGGTGCTTAACTGATTGAGCCACCCAGGGGCCCCCCAAAGTTAACTATTTTTTCTTAATGAAAATACAAGTATTCTAAAATTATTACGGAATTAACTTCATAGACATGGGATATTAGAAGTAGAGAAGGCTGGAGCCCCTCGGTGGCTCAGTCCGTTGAGCATCTGACTTCGGCTCAGGTCCTCATCTCACCGTTCGTGATTTCGAGCCCTGCATGGGGCTCTGTGCTGACAGCTCAGAGCCTGGAGCCTGCTTCAGAATCTGTGTCTCTCTCTTTCTCTCAGTCCCTCCCCTGCTCACACTCTCTTTCTCTCTCAAAAATAAATAAACACACACACACAAAAAAAGAAGTAGTAGAAGGCTTCAGGGGTCATCTGGCCTGACCTCTTCATTTGATAGGCAGCTTCATGTGATAGGCAGGGTGACTGACTCAAGGGGAGTGATCTGTCAGCCTGGCTGATTAAGAGCCTGGCTTATGCATTTTCTACCAGGCCAGAGCTTACTCACTGGACAGTTTCAGCCAAACATGCTGACATAAGTACTTTTAAATGTTAATTCTCCTTAGTTATTTAAAATTTTTAACTCTGTTTTAGCCGGCCAAACCTGCTTAAACATTAATAGAAATTTAATATAATACTTCAGTAAAAAACAAAGGTTTGATTTAGAAAGACAGTAATTTCCTTCTTTAAAATTGCATTTCTCTTTCAAAAATTTTAATCTTGGAAGTACTTTAATTTGGTTTTAAGAGAGAGTAATTTTATGGCTATTTAGGAAGTTAATAATTTTTGTAATCAAAAGAAGCCTTTCTCTCCTAGTATCACCCACTAGCTAAAATCTAGGAGTCCACTCTGACAGAAATTTACAAGATAAAAGAAAACTAGGGGCAGCCGGGTAGCTCAGTCAGTTCAGTGGCCAACTTCGCTCAGATCATGATTTCATGGTTCGTGAGTTTGAGCCCCACGGTCGAACTCTCTGCTGTCAGCACAGAGCCCACTTCGGATCCTCTGTCCCCCCTCTCGCTCTGCCCCTCCCCTGCTCACGTGTGTGGGCTCTCTCTCTCTCAAAAAAAAATAAATCAGCATTAAGAAAAGAAGAAAACTAATGTGGGGCAAGGGACACTGAACACTTTCTGAATCAAGAAAAGATACTTAGGGGCGCCTGGGCGCCTCAGTCAGTTAAGCCTCCAACTTCAGCTCAGGTCATGATCTCACAATTTGTGGGTTTGAGCCTAGCGTTGGGCTCTGTGCTGACAGCTCAGAACCTGGAGCCTGCTTCCAATTCTGTGTCTCCCTCTCTGCCCCTCCCCCGCTCATGCTGTCTCTCTGTCTCTCAAAAATAAGCATTAAAAAAAAAATACCTAAACAGTTTTTCTCAAACTATCTGTGGTGAAGGACCAGTTTTTAAAAAAATATTATTTCAAATCAATCATGAGTCAATGCTTTTGTGAAATACAATAAAAAGTATTTAGTAGGATAATAAAATTTAAAAAGACAAAGACAAATTTTGAACTTGATTCTTTCATTATTAAATTTAGCAGGTGTGAAATGAAAAATTGCTCTAAAAAAAATTGCTCCATTAAATTGCTCTAAAAGTTTCTGAATGCTTACTCTTATCATTTTGTCTTAAGACAAAAGCTCACGGGCTTAGATGGGTATACAACCCACACTGTGAGTAGGGCTCCCGTAAAGACTGTTTCTTTATAATGAACAAGCACATGTGAGGAGTCTGGCATTTTTCCTGAATGGAGGCATCAGCCCAGTTAGCATTCAGTGTTAGGACTGTAGACCTAGTTGGATTACACTCCACAGTAGGCTGCTCTGTATCAATCATGGAAATAATAGAGTGAGCAACTGTCATGGGATGCCACGCAGAAGGGAATTGGAGACGGCATTTGCAGTCACTTTATTGCTACTTTTTATGACTTTCTCTTTTTACAAAAGGCCACCCGAACCCTGTAATAAGAAGTAGAAACATACACAGCGGCACATGGAAAAGATGAAAAGAAATAGGAAGCATGTGTCTTAAAAACTGTCACCCTTAATGTTTGTTTTTTCACTTCCAAATGTGCATTGCATTTAAGTGGTCATAAATTACTCATGGAAAAGTAATTGTTTGTGACTATAGAGAGTCCATGCAGGCATAAGCAGTGTCAAATGTTATAAACTCTAAGTTGGTTTAGACCGGGGTCTGAGTCTCACCCAGTTTTCTGTAGAAACTCTCCCCAAAGCCTGGCAGATGCCTTGTGCATACTGTATACACTCAGTATATTTGGGTAGAATAAATGCATTGGTATAATCATTAGAAACTCTCTAAGTAAAAATATGCCAGTATTAACAAGACATTTCCCGCAGTCCTGATGGCATTTACTCTATTACTGAAATCATTTGGGGCTTTCACCCTCTATTGATTACAGCAATTTCATATTCTGAAAGAATTGCATAAATCGGTACCCAACTAATTTGTTCAATTAATTGAATATTTCTCCAAAAGCCCTCCTTATTAAATTAAACTTGACCTTTATTATTATAATTATTATTGGAGTTCAATTATTCCAAGAACTAGCAGTACAAAGGGGGCTCCCTGGAGACTCTGGGGTATGGAGGAACTCAAAGGCAACTGTTGAAGAAGTGCTGCCTTTCGACACAGGGAAGGCCAGATACTAAAGTATTCCCGGTGTTAGACCTCAGCTCTCAGAGTGTGGTGTGGAGACCACATGCGTCACAATCTTCTTTTTAAAAGGCAGATTTCTGGGCGCGACCACAGGCTATATCAGAATCTCTGGAGATGAGGTTCTAGAACAGGTACTTGTGACAAGCACCCCAGATAATATGAATGCGCAGTAAATCTGAGTATCACTCACCTACATTCTAAGTAATAGGTCATAGAGTGCTTACTTTCTTTCATTCCCGGTACTACGTCCTCTACGTGATCATCTTTTTATAATCATGGAATAACTTAAGGAAAGCAATAACATTCCCGTCTCCCATATAATTCTTGCAATCCTCCTGTCTACTAGCATTTAGCTCACAATAATGACAATGCTTTTTAGAGAAAGGGGGAAAGCATGAGTATTAAAATTTGAGCTATATGATAAAATGCTTATCCTGCTCGGCTCTGGGAAACATTTTTATACTTGTCAGGACTTCTGTCTGCACAGACACAAAAGCACACCCATTTTATGGGTAGGAGCAGTATGCATCAGGGGGCTCGGCTGATCTGAGGGAAGCAGCAGATCATGGTGGTTAAGAGAGCAGATTCGCGAGTTATACACTCCTCCACTTACTGGCTGTGGCATGTTAGGCTCGTTACCTAACTTCACTGAGATTACCTTTCCTACATTAGGATTAATAGCATTATCAGTCTCAAAGAGTGGCCCGGAGGTTAAAACGGGATCGTGCACAGAAAGTGCCTAGCATTCTGCCTAGCACACACTAAGGTTTCAATAAACGTTCACTGTAACAATATATATTTGGACTCAACATCCTCACTTCTACAGCCTAAAGACAGGACACAATCATTTTTAACGCTGTTAACCAAAAGACAGCCGCTAGAACAGGAAAGTGAAAGTTCAGCCATTCTCCTTTGGTGCTACCTTCAGTTCATTCTAGAAGAAAAGGCATGTGTGAAAAGCCGGCTGCATTTGGATGCAGGCCACAGTAGGCTGGGTGCCTGGGTGTCTGCCCTAAATACCATGTCCTGGAAGACACACTCTGTGACCCTTCAAGGCCTCTGTAGCACACTTAACAGTGTCCTCACTAGGTGGCCTCTAATAAACAAGGTATTAAACTGTCCAGGTTCATATGCATTTAATTCCTGTCCCCTATGGCCGCTCTTTTCTAAGAAAAACAAAAAAGCATTAAGAATAAGTTAAACAGGAGGAACAATCAGAAATAATTCACACCTCAGAAAACTCTTCCTGGAAGCCCCAAATCTTGCTCATCTGTGTTATATAGAATCTCAAAATATGTTTCCCTAACACTTTGGCAAGAGATATCTTCATTTCTTCTCAGCAGTGGGAGTAGTCAGAGAAAGGGGAGGTGGTGGTGAAGGAAGCCTTTGGGGAGTCACGCAGAAGACAGTGCTATGGCTCCAATTATTGGTTTGGCTGTCTCCTCCCTGGGAATCCCAGGTGTGAGGAGGTGGGGAGGAAGGAGGGGGATGCGGGGAAGCATCAGAAGGAAGCACACAACACAGCCTGGTCAGTAGCAAGAAAGTCTTGAAGGTTTATCTCCAGATCCCAGTCTATGCTGGACAGTCTTCGGAGGGTATGACCACGTTCTGATCTACTCTCCTGTGTGTGTAGGAGCTTTTCTGTCAGGCATGGGTTGATGTTTAAGCAATATTATAATCTATACTCCTATTGCTATTACAGGCTCAGGAAATACATTTAGCAACGAATATGATTTTTCCAGGCATAGAAACCTGAACATAAAACTTGCCTGGATGGAAAGAAAGCTCAGAAAATTTGGCTGATATCGATATCTTTGACTTCTACTGATATCTGTGCTGCATACAATTTTGAAACTCATCCTGATCTCGCGGGTTCCAGTGGCTTAAACAGCTTCCTGTGCCATACTTCCATAAACAAGCTTCAAGTCAGCTTACCTTGCATGCACGAAGGATGATTACCATCGGCATTCTCTGTGGTGCACACTAGTTCTATGTTAGCAGTTGTACAGAGAATCACATTAACATAGCTTAAGTTAGAAATCTAGTCTTTAGGGCGCCTGGGTGGCGCAGTCAGTTAAGCGTCCGACTTCAGCCAGGTCACAATCTCGCGGTCCGTGAGTTCGAGGCTCTGGGCTGATGGCTCGGAGCCTGGAGCCTGTTTCCAATTCTGTGTCTCCCTCTCTCTCTGCCCCTCCCCCGTTCATGCTCTGTCTCTCTCTGTCCCAAAAATCAATAAAAAACGTTGAAAAAAAAATTATAAAAAAAAAAAAAAAGAAATCTAGTCTTTAATGAATCACTCAAAAAACAGTTGTTTACTGAGCAGGCTAGATGCTGGAAACACAATGACAAGCAACAGGCATGACACTCATTTCAAGGAACTTACTATCCAGAATGTCATTTAAAAAGTTTTTTTTTAAATATTTATTTACTTTTAAGAGAGAGACAGAGAGACAGAGGCATGAGTGGGGGAGGGGCAGAGAAAGAGAGAGACACAGAATCTGAAGCAGGCTCCAGGCTCTGAGTTGTCAGCACAGAGCCTGACGCGGGGCTCGAACTCATGGACTGCAAGATCATGACCTGAGCTGCAGTCGGGCACTTAACCAACTGAGACACCCAGGTGCCCTGAGAATGTCTTTTTAATTAGAACAGAATAATAATTTCAGTGATAGTTTTATGTTGTGTCAACATAGCCAAGCTGAACCATATTTCCCAGAATCCCCTCCCCAGCCCTGTTTGCCACAAGGGAAATCTGCCTGGATTTTGGGAGGCATAGATGAAACCACAGCCTGATTGGTGTGTTGGGTGCCAGGTGCCGCTGCAGCTTGCACACACTGTCACTAACCAGCTGGACCCTGTGTTGGCACAGGACATGGTTGGTGCTTCTTCAGAACTTACAGTATCTCCCTCGGGTTCTCCTATTCTTGGGTCAGGTGCCCACAAGCTCTAAGGTGAAGCACACAGCTCCTTCTGCAAGTCTCCCAAGTCTGCAATGTTGAGGCAGTGAGAGTCAGGGGTTCCAGTTTGTTCTTGTTCTCCCCCATTTCACGTCCAGCTTTTCTTTGCAACTGCAGACCCTGCCCGCCAGCAGTGACTTCAGAACCACACAGAAACCAAGGTGATGGCCTTACACAAACTTCTCCAGCAGCTCACACAATTGTGTGAGGCTTAATTACTACAATAAATATCTTATTCTGTATCTCTCATGGTGGTTCTGGGTCCCTGATTGAACCCTGAGCCCGGAGACATCAATTGCCTACATTTTAGAGGCAAAGGGCTTTGAGGACAGAAGAGAGTTCATAAGCCTTTCAATGCAGAAACGGTTTTTAATTCACATTCGCGTAAGTCATACACCAGTGTTTGCCAATCTAAGCAACAGACAGATGTGCCAACTCTCAAGCTGAGCACACACATCTCCTTTGGCAAATGCTAACAGACAAGTTCCAAAACACAATCCAAACCTTCTCTGTTGTTTTCTCCTCAAGCCTGCTTCTCTTTTCTCAGCTATTATTTAGGGGAGATATAATGGAATGTAATAATCACATAATAAGATCAAATTCAGAGGAAGAAGAAAATCTGAATTTAGGACTTCCACAGCCAAGTGCTGTGTTGGAGTTCAGATGTCCACAGTCTGTTCCAACGACAGTCACAGAGACTTCAATTTTCATAAGAATCTTTTTGACTTGTTGTGACAGATATTAATATGAAGATATGACCCTGACTACAACTCAGGGTCGGCTTGCATTTAATTCCTTCCTAACAAGAGACACCTGCATGGGATATTTTTCCCTCGGCAAACCTGTAGAGGGAGCTGGTTCCTTAGGGAAGCAACAAACGCCTGTCTCAGACATAAAGGTTGAATCATCATCATTGGGTTGACTGAACTCAATCAAATACACTAAAGACATGTAAGGAAGGCAAGCTGATGGTTGCTGGCAAATGGGTGTTTTGAAGATTTAAAGCAAGTAGCTGAGCTCACAAAGGGGGAGATCACTTGGGAAAGATCACATAATACTGAAATCATCTGGTTTTACATCTTTCTGTGCCACTAGACTACAAGCCTCCTAAGCACAGTTCCTGGCATGTTGGAAGTGCTTGGTGAATTTTTTTTTTAACTGAAAAGACCTGGTTCATGTTAAAAGAGGAATAAAACTCATAATTTTCGAAGAATACTTAAAAAAAGAAATTTACTGAAGATCATACAGTCTTCAAAGACCAAGGAATACTCTGTGAAGGAGCTAGTCTCATGACACATGACACTGGTCATACAAACTCAAGCAGCCCACTGTACCTGCTTTCCCAGGTAAAACAGAAATGAAACGTGAGACCATAAGGAGATTCTGGATTCCCCAGGATCTGAGTCAGGCAACTTAGGATCATTTGTTTCCCTCATTCCATGTGGGCTATTGGGAAAGAGAACAGACCACATCTTATAAAAACTACTCAAATCACACAGCACAGCAAGGAAGATTATGAGCACTAACTTAACTGTCATCTACGAAGCATATTGTGAAATGTCCAGATAGTTTGCCAAAGAGGAAAAGCTGACGCTGATGATAGCCATCAACACGTCAGCAACACCACTTGCTCCTAGCTGTACCTGGAGAACAGCACCTTCTCCAGCAGCAGAGAAGCCTCATTTCGTAAAAAATCAGCTACAAAAACTAGTCATCCAATGACAAGTGCCCCCTAGGTGACAGCCTCTTGTATCCCTGGATGGTGGGCATCCCCTCTGACTAGGTTGCAAGGTTCATATTCACCAGCATTCCTGGCCACCCCTCTCCCACACTGGTTCTCTCTTTGCATCTGTTATACTTTCCCTGAACCAGCTGAGCCATTTGCTGTAGTTTCTTTTTAAAATTTTTTTTAATGTTTATTTATTTTGAGAAAGAGACAGAGAGTGAGCAGTGGAGGGACAGAGAGAAAGGGAGACACAGAATCCAAAGCAGGCTGCAGGCTCTGAGCTGTTAGCACAGAGCTCAACGTGGGGCTCAAACCCTTGAACTGTGAGATCATGACCTGAGCGGAAGTCGGACGCTTAACTGACTGAGACACCCAGGCGCCCCTCCCCCCCCCTTTTTTTTTTTAAGATTTGCTATAGCTTCAATGACCATCCTCTCAGTTCCTCAGTGCTAGACGTGTATAAAAAATGATCATCTATTAACCATCTTCACCTGCATTTTTGGAATTTAAAATAAATTCTTTCTTGAGCACCTACAATGTCCCAGGCTTGGGACACATCAAGGAACAAAACAACAACAACAACAACAACAACAACAACAACAAAAACAAACAGGTCTGTGCCCTTATGGAGCTTACATTCTGGTAATATGTTTGCCAAATGTGACATGTTCATACAGAACTGATTAACTTCCCTTCCCTGCTCCTCTGCCTCTGCCTTCTCAATCGATGGCATCACCATTCACCCAGTGACCTCTCTTCTACCTCACCCTCACAAGGTCCCAAGTCCTGTCAGGTTCATTCTTATCTTGCCGTGACTGTACCCTACTGCTCAGAGGACCCCCGGCCTCTGCCATCAGACTTATCTTCCACCACATCCCTTGTTCCACCTATAGCCATCTGAACCTGCCGTTCATTCATGTCCATGGCCCTTGTCCTCTAGCACGTCTACTGTCCTGCCTCCACCCTCCCCCCTCCTTCTGGCCTGGTAAGTCCCTACTCATCCTCTAAGCACCAGCTCAACCGACCTCTCTTCTTGGAAGACTTCTCTACTCAGGCAGTTATCTTCTTCCTCCTCCAATTAAGTTATGATATTGTACTGATCTGCTTACATGTTTAGCACCCCCTTCAGACTGAGAACTCACTGAAGTCAAGTATCACACTGTCTACCTGGGACTACTCCAGTCACCACCCCCAGCACCATGCCTGGCATGAAGGAGGTGCTCAAAAGAACAAACTGTTTCTTGGTAACCCTCTTGTATTAGAAGTAAAAGCCTTCTGTTCACAAGCAACAATACTGAATTCAACAGAAAGCATTTTTTCTCTTTCTGTGGCCTGGAGGTGCTAGATTATATAAGATAATCACTCACTTCACTTCTGGAGGCGACAGCCCGGTGCAGTGGGGTCAGCCACATGTTGTCCTTGGCATTTACACGAGCTCCTGGAACCAAAAGCACAAGTTAGAGGCATAATGCAGTCAGGGAAATTCTATTGATGTTAAATCAATAATAATAATTGTGATATCTTGTGCTCTCATTTGCCTGGTACAACCACCATATTTTCTTTTGTTTTCTCTTTGTACCGGTCATGCATTTGCTAGCCACCAGACAGGAAGAGAGACCTAGTATAGTAGAAAAAGTGAAACCAGGAGCTGAAAATGTCACCAGAATTGCATAAAGACTGTGTGAGAAGTGCAGTGCCTCATTGGATAGGACACACAGATATAAGAAGGTGGAGATTCTCCAGGAGCAGGGATATGTCGATTCTGAAGAATGAAGAACTTCGCAGGTATGTGTGTATGTATATAAACATATATGTATACAAAATGTATAAATATAAAATGTTTTATAGACAATATACAATATATAATCACATATATTAGTTTTAGTCTTCAAGTATACTTACCACACAGGACACACAATACCCTTCTTGGCAAACTGCTTAGGATGAGCAGCCTTCCAATAAAAGTATACTAGAGGCCAGTGGGATTTCAAACAAGTCTTGTAAAGTTGAGTTCTCATGAGACTTGATCTGGGCTGAGGGGATTAGCAGAAATCTGTTCTATCCAGGAATCCCAATTATTTCTCTGAGACTAGCCAGGTATCTTGATAGGAAGAAGCCAGCTTCCAAAGCATTTGGACAGATACAACATGAAGTCTATACAGGTTGATCATGGCCCTCCCTCCCCTGCCACTATGGGGTGTGGGCAGACAGGCTCACACATGGGCCAGAACAAGTGCACACTCAGGGATGTGCCCCCCATGCTCAACTTTCTGGGAGCCACGTCGCCATCACGGAACAGAAGCTCTATGTGAATGGATTTCCAGAGAGTAGAGCATGCCCTCCTTCCACGATACCCTCACCATATCTATGAGTGCAAGTTCACTGAGTCTACAACTGAACTGTGGAAACACCCAATATGAGCTTCCCTTTTTTGGGTCCCGGGTTTTGATCAGTGTTTTGCCCAGATGGAAAATTTCTTTAAAGGGCTATAAAAGAGGAGGATAAGATAAATATGTGTGATATCTTTGTAGCTGCAACCTGAGAAGCCTATGTTAGCCTCAGGACAACAAGGAAGGAAGCTCGTGAGGACGAAGAGTGGAGACATGAATCAAAGAAACTAGAAAGTAAGGCAGAGGAGGGGAAGTGTGGAGGGGGTGCCTCTGGGACAAGGGCCGAGAAAGTGAGTCAAGTGGAATCAGGGAGTGACTAATCTCAGTGAGGCCAAGGCCAGCTGAGAGCTGAAAAATAGAAACCTTGTTTTAAAAAGAAAAGAAAAAAAAGGCGACAGGAGACTTTCATGGGTAAAAGTGAGCTAGCCATTTAGTTTAAGCCACCAGCTAAAAGGAAATAACAAATCATAGAACTTACCCTATTTTTTCTCCTTAACTGAAGAACAAATACCATCAACAATATTAATTACAGAGAGCAAGAACATAATAATCCCTAAAACAAGAGAGAGAGGTCTCTCCTCCCCTCCCCTCCTTCTGACTTCATTGGCTTGAGATAGAGCCAAGTGCAGGTATTTTTTAAAAGCTCCCCAAGACCCAAGGTTATTTTAATATGCTGTCAAGGTTGAAAGCCACTGATAAATTGTTGCTTAGTTCATCAAGCTTAAAATTACTTGAATCCTAATTCTACTAACTCTGTCCAGGCAGTTTACCTGAAAAGGCTGAAGCCCCTTACATCAATAAGGATGAAATAAAATCAGTTTGGGCATGCTAAGAATCAACAGCAGCAGGTCATCTCCTTGTCCTGCAGCAAGAAGTCCTGAGCTAAACGCTCTGGAGTGAACGTCCTATAGGGGTGGATGCCTGGTGGGGATGCCTGCATCAGGGTATCCCTTTCGCTTGCCCTGTCCAGTTTTAACTTCATGTCACAAAGTCAAACCAGTCGTCTGAGAGGGACAACACCTGGTCGCATCACACCCTGTGTCTGAGTCTGAGGTGTCACTGAACTGTCTGCACGCTGTCCCATTAACCACTGTAGTCACCCCCTCCTTTAGTACGTTCGTAGGAAGAAACACTATGTGTGTCAGATGTGGTACCTGCTGTGGGTACCGCATCCCTTCAGACTCGGAGCCTCAGGGTCAGTGCAGTCCAGTGGAAATGTCATGGGAGCCAAGGATGCAATTTTAAATTTTCTGGTAGCCACATTTAAAAGGGGGATAAAAAAAGAAGCAAAATTAATTTTAGTAATATATTTTATTTAACTCAATATACCCAAACTATTATCATGTAATTGAGTTTAAAAATTATTCAGGTAATTTATTCTTTTTCTCATGCAAAAGCCTCAAAATCCAGAGTGTATTTTACCCTTACAGCACATCCACACTGGAACTGGCCACACTTCAAGGGCTCAGTAGCCACCGCAGGTTTGTGACTACCGTGTTGGACAGTGCAGTTCTAAATGCTAAGTGGTAAAGCCCAACTTGTCTACTCATTTGCTTAAAAGCTCCCTTTAGTTCAGAAGAGCTAAAATTGTATTATTACAGCTGTGCAATTGCTAACAGCCTTGTTAGAAACTGCTAATATAATCTGAGCTCTTGCTTGGTATACTAACAAATGTGTAGTCCATTTAATAGGGAGATGCTATTAAGATGCTAATTTTGTAGATGAAGGAACTAAGGCCACGAGAAGTAATAAGCTCCAGGTACCCAGCTAGGAAATGGTAGATTTGAACCCAGGCAGTCTGACTTCAAAGCCCAAGCTCTTAGGCAGTGTGCCTCACTTCACAACTAACCTTTCCACTAAACATTGATTAAATTTCCCTTCTACTTTCTCCAATCTTTCTCTGCCTTCCTTAGATTCATTCCTCTCTCCCTCTATCTTTCCATCTTTCTCTATCTTTTTCCATTTTCATACATATATATATATATATGTATATATATATATATTGCAAGTATTTATACATGTACATTCCCCCTTGATTTCATTTCCTTTTCCCCTACATTTCTCCTTTTAGCTCCAAACACTGGTTATAATAATATGAAACAAAAATACATACTTCATTATTCATAGTCTTTGACAGAGCAAATTTTGCATTGCCTGTGTGTAAGCTTAAAAAGCTAATGCAAGAAGAATCCCAAATGGCAAGATACATATGAAAATATACTTCTCAAAATTTATCAGGGAGAAGCAAATGAAAGCAACATTAACCTACCATTTCACACCCATCAAATTGGTGAAAATTCTAAAGTATGACAATCCCAAGAGTTAGTAAGGGTAGGGAGTAATATTAACACTTATATTGGGGCGCCTGGGTGGCTCCGTCGGTTAAGCGTCTGAATTCGGCTCAGGTCATGATCTCGCGGTTTGTGAGTTCGAGCCCTGCGTCGGGCTCTGGGCTGACAGCTCAGAGCCTGGAGCCTGCTCCAGATTCTGTGTCCCCCTCTCTCTCCGCCCCACCCCTTCTCGTGCTCTGTCTCTCTCTGTCTCTCAATAATAAATGTTAAAAAAAAAAAAAAAGATTTACATACAGCTGGTGGGAGTATGAACTGGTACAACCACCTCTGGGAAGCAATTTGCTGCTACCCAGTAAAACTGACATTGCATGTGCCCTCCTACCCAGCGACCCATCCCAAACATATACCCTGGACAAACTTTCACACATGTGGAAAAATGTTTACCGCAGCATGTTTGTAACAGCAAGAAACTGAAATCCTAAATGCTGGTCAAAAGGAAAATGGATAAATACATTGTGGTATATGTGTACAATGGAATGTCATACTGTCATGGAAATGAACAGACTGAAGTTTTTGATGTATATATATATATATATATATATATATATATATATATATATACAGATGCACTTCAGACACATAGCGTGAATGAACAAATGAAGTTACCAATAATACCTATTACATAATGTCAGTTATATAAAGTTTTTAAATTTACAAAAACAATTCTACATGATGTTTGTGGATGCATGCATAGGTGTGAAACAAAAGTAACAAATATGGCTAAAGAAAACAAACAGCAATTCTAGATAGTGGTTGCTTCTAGGAAGGGATGGTAGAGAAAAAAGGATGAAGTATGCCAAATGGGCTGGAAATGTGTCTTCAATATTTTCTTTAGAAAACAGATATGATACAAACATGGAAAACGTCAGGATATCTTAAAGCTTGGTGTACATGGGTATTACTTATATTTTTCTCCATATTTTCTGTATGTTTGAAATATTTACTATTAAACATTTCTAAGAAAGCAGTGCATTTGGAGTTTTATGTTTCTTAATAAAAATAGGGAAGTTTGGGACACTTGGGTGGTTCAGACTCTTGATTTTGGCTCAGGTCATGATCTTGCGGTTTGTGAGCTTACGCCCCAAGTCAGGCTCCATGCTGATTGTGCAGAGCCTGCTTGGGTCTCTCTCTCTCTCTCTCTCTCTCTCTCTCTCTCTCTCTCTGCCCCTCCCCAGCTCGTGCTCTCTCTCGCTCTCTTTTTAAAAAAATAAGTAAGCTTAAAAAAATGGGGAGGATTATGATGCTTTTTCTTATGCTATTTTTTCTTGGTCAGTGGCCCTTCTCACGGATAAAAAAAAAAAAATGACATTTTCATATAAAGTGGCCCGGGCACAGTCTTTTCCAGGATTTTCCGAAGGCTCACTCCAGGTATATAATTGATTAGGAACCACAACTGCTGTTGGATTTGTAGATAACCTCAGTGGCACAGTCCAATTTGAAAAGACATTTTCAAGTTAACAATGTGTTCTCATGCTCTCTTCCCTCCTCAATCACTGTAGCTGATCCCACAGATAGATCCCCAGCTGTAGAACAGAAGCAAGGTCAGCACACCCAGAAAAAGTGGGACCATAGAAGTTCATGACTACCCAGAGGTGAGAGAGCTCGAGAATCTCAGGGAATCTTTTGCTGTCTTCCCAAATTTTATCACCACATTTTGAATCTAAAAATCTCACCCCAGTAGCTCCTCACCAGGCAGATCACCAGGATACCAACGAGGGGCAGAGGGCACGTGCACGGTACCTGTGTTCACCAGCTTTTGCCATGGCATGTCCAAATCTTACCTTCAGTCTCCCTCTGTGTTCTGCCTCCCCCTTTTTCCTCCCTCTCTCTCCCTTTCTCTCTTCTCCCTTTCTCTCTCTCTCTTACCCACAACCTATTTCTGTCTTTGTGTAAGTGTATTAGGATGCTCTATAATATGTTTCTAAAGGAAATAACTATGGGCTAATGTTAAGACTAATCTTCAAGAATGTGTTAAAAAAAGGTTAGCCAAAAAAGTAATATACAGGAAACAATCCTGGTGTTAGACAGAGAAGAGTTGGTTAAATAAATTAGTATATAGCCATACGCGGTGGCTGTGGCGCTTTATAAGAATTCTTAATAATGTGGAGAGATGTTCACAAACCATTGTCATGTGGAAAAAGTATCAAAATATTATATGAGCCTGCTTTTGTAAAAATATTGAACAGTCTAGAAGGATAAACCACAAAAGACCTGAGATCACTTTCTGACACATGGTAAGCACTACATAATTGCTTGTTAACTATTATCAGAGCAGAATCAGGGACTAAGGAATAGAAACTGGGGGCATCTGTCTTTGGCACGATGTGCCAATTTAGGTCCAAGCCCAGGGCAGTCCTAAATTAACAGTTGCTAATTGAAGGAAGCTTTCTGGTTAAAAGAGAGATTCCTCAATGTCTCCTTCACTGAGCTAGTTTATACAGCAGCTATGAAAATCTGCCTAACATAATGAAAATCAGCAGACCTATTTTACTTCATGGTTTCATCATACAAATAATGCATTCTTCTTTAAAAGATGAATTGGTTTTTTTTAATGTTTTTATTTATTTTTGAGACAGAGAGAGACAGAGCATGAGCAGCACAGGGGCAGAGAGAGGGGGAGACACAGAATCAGAAGCAGGCTCCAGGATCTGGGCTGTCAGCACAGAGCCCAATGCGGGGCTCAAACTCACGGACTGTGAGATCATGACCTGAGCTGAAGTCGGACATTGAACCGACTGAGCCACCCAGGTGTCCCTAAAACATGAATTATTAAAGATTTGAGTAAAGGCCTCTGGAGAATCATTCTCAATGCTGGACTCTCCCCACTTACTGAAGGAAAAAAAAAAAATCACTGCCCTGAGCCTGGTATATAAGCCTCCAGTTTCTTTTACCCCTACGCAGGCCAATATGTGTACCAAGGAAAACTGAGAGAATTAAGCTGAGTGGTCAGTACAATATTCTTTTTTGCATATTTAAATTTTTTTTTTTCAACGTTTTTTATTTATTTTTGGGACAGAGAGAGACAGAGCATGAACGGGGGAGGGGCAGAGAGAGAGGGAGACACAGAATCGGAAACAGGCTCCAGGCTCCGAGCCATCGGCCCAGAGCCTGACGCGGGGCTCGAACTCACGGACCGCGAGATCGTGACCTGGCTGAAGTCGGAGGCCCAACCGACTGCGCCACCCAGGCGCCCCTCTTTTTTGCATATTTAAAACATTACACAGTAATTTTTAAAAATCTATAGTGTTTTATAAGTATGCTTTTACATAGATTATATCATATTGTAATAACCCTCTGAATATTGTATCCTACTATAATACTCTGAGTTTCTGAATTGTTTCTGAATTGACATTCTGCATTGTTTCACACGATATATTTTTCATACCTATCTCTGTTGATACTTATGATGCCACTTTTTAATTACCACATGTATTCCAACATATAAACAGTACATTTTTTAGACATTCTGTCCATTGATGGGTATTTCAGTTGTTTCCAGCATTTCATTATTCAAAAAATGCTGCTGTGAACACCCATAAAATGATTCCTCCTACAAACGTGCAAGTATTTGTCTAGGATAGATAATTAGAAATGGACTTTCTGTGTCATGGGTCACACACACTTTCGGTTTTAATCCTTAGTCTCAATCCTCCAAAGAGTGCTAACGTGTGAGATTGCCTAGTTCCCCACATCCTCATCAATACTTGATATTATCAGCCAATAAAATATTGCAAATCTGATTGGAAGGAAGCAGTATCACATTTTTCTGTTTTCCTGTTTGATAGTGAGGTTGGGCATCTTCTAATATGTTTGTTTACTGGACATTTGCAATTTATTCTCTGAGAACTGTGTGTTCATATTTTTTGCCTGTTTCCTCTATTTTTCTATGACTGTTTTTTCTTGTTATTTATATTTATACATTTACATTATATTGTTATTACTATTATTATTTATATAGTCTGCAAACTTTCAGTTTTATGTAGTGCTCAATGTGGCTTTTAATATTAACATTCTTTCAAGGAGAAAGATGACCCCGAGCTTGCTGATATCAGAAAACAACCCACACCCGGCGTGTAACAACCAACAAATGCCAACATTGTTTCCTTGCAGCTTTAGCGTCACTTGAGGAATTGAAAAATAATTAGAAATCTAGGAAGTAGCTTCCTTCAGTTTCTATCCCTCCACTTCTCCTCCTCCAGAAGGTTAAACGGGCAGCTGCCAGGAAAATCTCCTCTCCCTGAACAACAAAATTATTATGACAAAAGCAGAGTTATCTGAATGGGGACCAAGCAGTATTTCATCAGTGTCATCCCCTGCCACTGGTTTCCTCATCCTCTTCCGCTGAACACGTCCAAGAGTCTTGTTTACATGTCAGAGGGAGACGTCAGATGGTTTTGAGTTGAATATTTATAACTGATTTTTCTAAAGGAAGCTTCATGTTATTTACCTGCCTGTCAGGCGCCATTGTGCACTGAAGGACACAGAGTCTGCATGTCTAATGATTTAAAGGCAAATGCTTTTTACCCAAGGACATTTTCAACCTTAAACATAAAAAAAAAAAAAAAAAAAAAGGTGCTAGGCTATACTGATTCTTCAGAAACAAAGACCCAACTAAAAGTTGTCAGGCATAAACTCTGATTATAAATTAAGTATGTTTTCATCATATCCCTATTACTGCTTGATTTTTTTTTTTTTTTATGGAGATCAAGAGTAAAGGAAACTAAGTATCTTTCCCAGAGGCAATATTCCTGTTCTCTCAGCCTTGTCATCTAGGAAGAAGTAAAACAAAGGAAAAAGGTAGACTAAGTGACTGAAAAACCTTACAGGCCCAGAAAGGATAATTGATTCTTAAGTCTGGTTTATCCAAAGTTTGACTTTTAATTGTAGAAATAAATACATACGAAAGATCATATGAAATATGACTTCAATGTAATGAGATCAGCTTGCTATTGATTTTGCTTTTAAGCAAACAGACCAAATGTTATTACAGCCCAGGAGCACTGTCCTTCAAAGCAATAACCTTGGAAGAGTGTATGATAATTCAGTGTATGTGACAATTGCTTAAAACATTTTTCAGACTCCCTTTGGACCTGCCTTTAGAACCAGTTTGCACACCCACCAGAAAATGGCTCATTACTTTGTAATCACACCACACTGAGGGTGCCTGGTTTAATCACCCCTCTTTCACCAGAACAAACAAACACCAATCAAATCCAACCTCAAAGGATGAATAATGAATATTTGTTATGCATAAAAGAATCAAAAGAATGACCTGCCCCTGGCACTGGTGGCAATTTGCATTGACCGTGGTAATCACATTTTGACAAATCACAGGAAATGATTTTACAAGAATACACTTGTTTGGTGGCCTATGTCTAATAAACATATCATTTTTAGTTAGCAGTTGCACCTCACTAACACTCCCACGTTAGCAGGTGGGTACCTCCAGTTTTCTTCCTTCAGCCCAGGACCTGAACCTCGAGCATCCCAGTTTCTCTACAGGGAATTGTGACAGTGCTCGGTTTCCTGTGTGCTCTGCTTCCTCTAGCTCAACCCCAATCTCTTACCTCTTAGCCACGGATCCACTGATTGGTTCACGCTGATCTCATTCATGCATCTCCAGCAAATGATTTAGCATGCTCTTCACCTTCTCTTTGCCTTAAATCCTGACTCGGCTAGTTCCCAAACAGAAGCCAGAGGCCAGACTGGGGGTGGGGTGGGGAGAATAAAGCCAGAATCTGAACTGGCAGTTATAAGAAGAGGAAAGTTTCAAGGCCTGAATTCCTCCCTTTCTACTCAGAGGCATTCAGGGTTCCATCCGCCTGGCTAATAGGAGATAATGTCAGTGGGAATTTAGTGGGCTTGGGTTACACTACGCTCTGTAAGTTAATACAACAATGGAGTACACAGCTGTAATGGGCTATTCTGGCAAGGCCAAATCATTTGTCCAACATGGGAATCATTAGCACCTCATCCATTATTAAACTGGAAAGCAGTTTGGTTGGATTCCCTAAAGGGTCAGCTGCCAGATGTAAACTCAGAAATAAAATCATCGTGCTCTTACAAGGATATTTCTTTAGGAATTTAATATACAAATTGAATAAAGGACCTTTCAAGGAAATTAAAGCCATGTGAATTCCAAGAGTTTGTCTAAGCTTCCACAGTTGAGTAAAATTTCGAAAGAACTTTCCCAATGCTCTCCTGTACCCTACGTCTTCCTAATTGGATATGAGGAGGAGGAAAAATTCCATTGCATGTGCCATCCAAAATTATACCAGAGACTAAACAGGTGTGCAGATCAGGATCTATGGAAAAATTTCTCCAGGCTCTACTAGATGAGCCCCATGTAAGTGAGGTTGATGGACCCCATCCCACGTGAAGGTGATACGAAACCAAGTTTCTCAGTCACCAGCCCACAGATGCCCGAGGAACATAGAGGGGTCAACTTCATGCTGCAGAATTAAAATCTTCCTTCAGATGTAGAAAAACAAACAAACAAAAAACCAAAGTTGGGGGTCTAAGACAAAGTTTTGAATTTGCACCTTCATGAACTAAACATTCCTCTGAGACACTGAGATGTCTCTTAATACAACACTTGGTTGGTTGGGACCCCTTAGCTGTCGTGCCACAAAATTCTTATTTTACACCCCCGCTGGTTTTCCTACAATTTTCCATGGCCCAAGTTTCTACAGCTATAGGGCAACCAGCCAGGTATGTACTGGCTCTCAGCCATAGTGTGTGTCACACCAAACAATACATGTTTGTTTGGAACACAGCCCTGGAACATCTTTAAAACTGTCAGAAGGAAGGCCTGTTCTTTATTTTTTATTTTTTTTTTCAGTAAATATAACCTTTAATCCAGCAGAAAAAAAAAATCAGTCTATCAAACGGAAAGTGAAAAAAAGGAGGAAACAATGTACATTAAACATAAAATAAGAAATGACTTGCAAAAATAAATCTCAATATATTAGCAGTTAGGCCTGTTCTTTAAAGCACAAGGAATGTCACACAGAATCTAACCTAAGCTCCGTGCAATTGTCAGGAGCACAGAGCACACACACGTCGTAAGGCACTGAATACTTGCTTCCTGGGAAAATCCACCTCAAGAACACGAACACAACAAAAGTAAGGGCAATGTGAACCTTCCTGGTGTATCACAGCACAATTCTTGTTAGTTTCTTCTACAGTGTTCCCCATGTCTGTTTGAATACATGCATTAGCTCCTACCTTTGCATAGCGTACTTTGGATTTCTACAGTTTCCCTTTACTATTGCAAACAAAGGCAAAATCTTAATATAGGCCTTTTGCATAGTCTGCGGGCAGAGGTATTTCTTCCAGATTTTAATCTTCCCAAACAAAAAGGAGGAGGGGAAAAAGGCAGCCGATCTGCAATCCACACCAAGACACGTGCATGTACTCAGATTCATTCTAGGGATTTGTCTAGCAAATACTCAAGGGAGAAAGCACATATTGGTTTTGGAAACCAGTTTGGTGAGATGTACCAAGCATACAGGTTTTCAAAAATGAAAACATTGGTATTTCTAGATCCAATGAGATCTTTAAAATACATAAAATATAAAATATAAAGAGAATAATAGCCCCCAAACCAGGTTTCCCATGTTTGCTTCCGTTTTTTTTTTTTAATTTTTTTCCTAACGTTTTTATTTATTTTTGAGACAGAGAGAGACAGAGCATGAATGGGGGAGGGGCAGAGAGAGAGGGAGACACAGAATCGGAAGCAGGCTCCAGGCTCTGAGCCATCAGCCCAGAGCCCGACGCAGGGCTCGAACTCACAGACTGTGAGATCATGACCTGAGCCGAAGTCGGATGCTTAACCGACTGACCCACCCAAGCGCCCCTCCAATTTTTTTTAAACAAAATATTTTACAGAGTTGTAGTCTCTTCTTTACCCTTCCCTGAAAATATCTCTCACTCAACCAGCCTCTTCAGAGGTAACCACCATCTGGAAATTGGTATATTTCCTTTCCTTCCATTTTTTATTACATAGTCAGTCATGTATCCATAAACAAAACATAGTATTATTTTGCCACACAATTTAAATGTATGTAAATACACAGATACATTTGTGTTTTTCATGCAGGCTTTAAGGAGTTAGTTTTGTTTGTTCATTTTTTTAATGACAAAAAAATGAAAAGATATCCAAATCTACTGAATTCATCTATAATACTGGGCCTGATTAGTCAAATCAGACTTTCAAAGTAATAAAATGTTTTAATGGCTACACCATTTTTCATATAAGAATAACTTCTTGCATTGTTGTTTGTTTTGTTTTGTTTTGTTTTTTTGTTTTTGTCTACTGATAAAATCACTGATCAAATAAACTTCCATGAGCACAATAAAGAAATTTCGTTTGGGTTCACTGTCATAGTCAATCTAGTGAGTTGGTCATTTAAATTTTTATCTGCAATTGACTTTTAAGTAGATCTGGTATTTACCTGACAGAATCAGGAGTTCAATGATCTCTGCATCTCCCAGAAACGCAGCCACATGAAGCGGGGTTCGCTTCTCAGAATCCTGAAACAGCGGCAAAGATAAACAAGTCAGTGGAGGCCGGAGGTGCCTTTTGTAGACACAGTCAGACATGTCACTTACTCTGAGGTTAATGTTTGTGGGGAGAATGAAGGCCAAAACCTACTCAGGTGAGCTCTGGTTCCACATTTCTCTCAGCGTCTCCCGCAGTCACACATACAAAAGATCCCGTTCTGGGTCTGTGTGTTGCATTTGTGTCCCTGCTCCTTTTATTGGAGCCCAGCTCAGGTCAGGGATGGACTATCGTGCAACGGATGATGACATTCAATTTATTTTCAGACCTTCGTTATGGCAAAAGAGAAAAAATTCAAACCCTTCTACCTACTGTAATAGCAGTGTTCAAAGCATACAACGATTTCTTTCCAAGTGAACATAGAATTGTTCACAAGGACATTAAATATAAGTACAGTCACTTTCTCCTTTCCATCTCTATTAACTGTTGCCTGGTTCACTGCCCATTCATGTAACACATAATGAGTGCCTACTGTGTGGCAGGAACCAGATTTTGGGTTCAGTCCCTGTCCTTGTGAAATTTACATTCAAATGGGGAGGCTGCCAATAGTCCTGGAAACCAGTTACAAGACAACACTTCAGATGGTGATAAAGGCTGTAACAAAACTAAAACAGGGTAATGGGATCCCGTGACTGGCGTGATGGGAACAAGATTCCTCAGAATGATGGAATAAGGCCTTTCTGAAAATATTGACATTGAAGCCGAGAGCTGAGGTAGATACCATTATCTCTACTTTACGGATGAGAAAACTGTGGCTCAAATAAATTAAGAAATTTCCTCCAGACCCCACAGGTATATAGCAGAGCCAAGACTGGACTTTTGCCTGTCAGACTCCATTCTAAGTCCATGGCAAAGCATTTAACATATTGTGTTGTTAAGATGATAAAATGCAGCGGAAAAAAATATTGCTTCTCCATCTGTAAACTGGAGGATGTGATGAGAGAATTCAAGACAATGTAAGTAAATAGAGCCCTAGGCAGGCACGAAGCTTGGCCTGTGCATGCCATGAGTTCCAGGCAAAGCTGTCTTCGTCATGAGCATAGATGGTTGTGTGATATCTCCCCTCCAAGACCAAGAATTCCACAAGGTAAAGAACTTGCTCCCTTTATCCCCACAGTAGCGGCCAACTAGACGCTCAGCGTAAATTGGCCAAATTGAGCCAGTCTACGAGCGTTGCATCTTCTACAAACTTCCGTTGATTGCTCCATGACAGTAATCAAAGTTTGTATGCTGTGTATTGGAGGTTTCCCCTAAAACCAGCATGCATTTTAGTTTCAAGATTTGTGAAGTTGCTGTTGGTTTTAATCATCGTTCCTATTATCACTTGATGATACAACCTACCCAACCACCCTTGGATTTGCCCAAGGACACGATTCTGTTTTCTGACAATTCAGGCCCTCTGCTCCTTCTCAGTCTCTTTCAGACTACTGCTTTTAGGCATTTTGTGACTCACTAATATCTAAAACAGATGGCAGGCAGGGGACATGACAAGAACTGATGTTCAAACCAGTCTATATGTTAGGAGGTTTGGGAAATAGGTTTTATGAAGGGTTGGACTAACTCTTAAGTGGGTAAAAAGAGGGGTCTGAATTACCTGGGAATTTATGTTTCCTATGTATGTTGCAGGCAATTATTACTGATAAGTGGAAATAGGACAGTCATGAAACTATTCCATATAAAGTAAGGGTATGCTGTAGAAAATTCAGAAAGCTATATAACCATGGTTAACCCTCTCATAGTTATACCATCCTTTCCATGAAAATAGAGATTCAGTATTTGAAACCTGAAAAATATCTCAAGTGTATTAATTTGTGCAAAGAGCTACACTAAGAACTGAGACTAGACTTTCACAAATGCTTTCCATTTCTTTTTCTTCTACTGTTATCTCTACAAGCATTTTCCATCTTAGCCTCACCTCTTTGAATCCCTGCTGTGACTATAAAACATTTTTCTTGAGTCTTGTGACAAAAGTTACATAATTATATGTTCTTCTGTGAACTGAACGGGTTCCAGGGTTTGGTTCAACAAATTAAACCTTACCTAAGTGACTTAAACAAGGACTAACCCGGTCTAAACTATGACTTCATTTGACCTGAAGCAAAGTCAATGCTCTGTGTGAAAGCTTGGCCTCAAATAAAAAATCAAGAAAACCCCAATATCTAAAACTGTTTGGCCTGTCATTATAAGACTGGCTTTGCTGATTCTGTGGCCCCTTTTATGACATGGCTTGTTCAAACTGAAGTTTTTAGAATATAAAATGGATGTGTTACATGAGATCATATTGTAAAAATGCTGGATTGCAAATACCAGTGTTCCTGTTGAAATGTATTTAAAGGTTTCCTGTAGCTTCCAGAACAATTATACCAATTGATACTCTCCTTCAGTGACATGCCACAGACAGGTAACTGCAGAGAAGACCTGTATTCTGGCAGCAGGTCTTTGGTTCTCTAAAGCATCAGAACTAGATAAACAATTTCATGTGCTATTAAGATCTTAACTAAAATAACAAATCATGTCCACTATTGACCAAGGGTCACCAACACCAGCTCTCTGGCAGGAACCTGAATGATATACAGGGTCCTGAGCTGAGAGGTAAATAAGAGAGCCACAGTACTCACCAAACTCAATCAGGTAAAATCAGCTCAGAGGCTGCAGCTCATCCTCTGCCTAAGTATAAGGCCGCTCTACTTTGCCACAAGCTAGACAAATGGACAAGAAGATGTGATGGTAGGAGAAGGAAGGAAAAGGGTCTGGGGAAAACAGCAGACTAGCAATAATACTAAAAAAACATGTTCTAGGCCAATGACACTCCTAGAGTATCTAGAAACAAAACCTAATTACAGAGTGCTTTAATTTTTTTTTTTTTTTTTCAAAATGCCTTTTAATCTATTCTACTACTTGAATCTCATAACATCCCTATCGGGGAGACATGCCTTTCAGAATCATGTTGTTAAGTCTTATTATTGTCATTTGAAAGCTATGATGTTTTAGATTGAAAAGCTAGGGACTCTGAGCATTCTGTATGACTTGCCCAACACTTGGGGATGGGAGATGAGGTGAAGAATTAGAACTGACCCTCACAGAGAGAGACACCCTTGCAGTGGTCTTGAAGAAAGATTCTTGAAATAAATTGATGTTGAAAAAAGGCCAAACATTCTCACAGGTAGATGGAAGAGCAATGCCTTGGCCTAGACTCTTGGTGGGGGAATAAAAGTATCTCCACTGAGCATTCCCACAATTTACCCTGATGTGGTTTGGAGTTTTGAATTCACAATACTTGCGTATTCCAGGAAATTTCAAGCTGAAAAACAGGCATAAAATTGGTTCTAGGCTTAGGACATCCTTAGGGTGACAAGAAGAAGAAACAAGACCTCTCTGGAGGGATGTGTCCTCAATAAAAGCAACAACGGACACCCACAGTTAAGCCACCACCGAAGATGAGCTCACAAGCCTAAGCCACAAGACCCATGTGGAAGCAATTACATATAACCAAGAATCAGCAGGCACAACAACCAGAGAGAACTTGAGATAACAGAAGAATCAGATAAACATATGAATAGTGTTTAAAATCATTTAAAATGTAAAAGGCAAGGCCCAAGAAGAAAAAAAAAACATTATTTTTTTTTTAATGAACAAAATTTGGGGGAGAAGTGTGCAGGAAGAGTTTCAGGAAGTAGTATAAACACATGATGCTGCCAATCATCTAAAGCTCTGGATTAAGACCGATGAAAACAAGAAGAGTAAACAAGAAGGAAAGGAGAAGAAAAAATAAGGACAGTGACTTTGGGGTATGTTTTACAATCATTTTTCAGCCATATTTTCTAGACATAGACCTTTAGTTGAGAAGTTATTATACCCCAGATATTGTGGTGGATATTAAGAATGCAAATGAAAAACATCCAGGCCTTGCCCTAAAGAAACTTACAACCCAGTTACCAGTTTCCGAATCTAGGACATTAGAATAAAAATAAGAAGCAAGTGGCAATTAGTGACACTTGTGATGTTCAATGATTTGTGAAAATTACCATAAGTGATGAGAGTAATGTCTTAGTGAATACTGCCCTGAAACCCACCCCATTCTGAACTGCCCTGGGCAGCAAATCTAAACTGACAAGAGAAAAATCACTTCTGAATTGGGAAATAAGCACATTTTGCCCGGGGCTCTCTAGAAACCGTACTGGCTCCAGTTTACCTAGGAACTTCAGAAACCCAGGGAGAGACTTTCACTTTAGCCACAGAGCCCAGCCTATATCTTACAGGGCTGACTTAGGGATCTTTTCTGGATCAAAGTTAGAATCGAGGACCAGGTCAGGACCAGAGAGGAACGTTCAGATATAGTGGCTGAGCTAAGTGTTCTGCTTCATTTGCATTCACTGACACCTGGTCCTCAAGTGGATGTTCCACAATGACCAAGAGTTGATGGATGATCATGGTGGTCTTTCCAACACTAATCATACAAAAGGAGAAAATAATGCAAAAGCAACCACAGTAAATTCAACACACATTGGAAATGACTCATCGGTGACTTATCCACACTGACAGCACAGAGCCCGATATGGGGCTCAAACTCACGAACAGTGAGCTTGCAACCTGAGCCAAAGTTGGACACTTAACTGACTGAGCCACCCAGGTGCCCCACATCAGTGTATTTTTTAAAAGATTGTTCAAGTATCACACAAAAAAGACCTTTTCCCATTAACCAGTAGCTCCGATTCCAAATAGCCCTTTGAAAACAGATTCGTAGCCATGAAAAGACGGTTTCTCCAGAAGGAAGGAAGGTAAACCCTTCCTTTCTATGAATAGCCAGAGACACACACAGCCAGCTGGCGTCTGAGCTAAATTTGCAGTATGTCATAGAGAGATCAGGCAGAGGAAGTTTCTGTCGTCTGTTTACCAAAGAGGCAGATGAAAGAAAATAGGGAACTTGAAGTATATACACATAAAGTGAGTTTGACATGGGCAGAGAAGCCATTGTGGCAGCCAAAAATACGGTGTAGGCAGGCAGACTGAGGGGGCACCCCAAGCCTCTGCTCTGAAGATTAAGAATTGTTTATTATATGCTTTAGAAATTCTAGGCTAGAAGTGCATGATCTAATCTTCATTATAAGTATCTATCATACACTAAAACAAATATCCCTCCCTACATATAAATATCTTACGTACCAAGACAGGCGGATGGACCAGTATTAAGAAAAGAAGCCCTGCAAAGCCTTGCTGTCATGAAACACAGCAGTTGAGTTTCGATTGTCAATCCAAACTCCCATGAATAGCAAAGAAGCAAGGAAATAACGGACAACTTAGGCCCAATAAGTTTAATGCAATATTGAACAGAGATCGCTAGAAGGAAGGAGATGTCTAAAAAAAAACTCTGAACACAAAACAGTTACCTTGGAGATACTTCAAATCATGTGAAGAAAAGAGCTCAAGACATGTTATGTTATAGGTTGACATCAAACAAGACGCAAAATGGGAAAGATGGGTCTTAAGGTGAGGAATTAAAAGAAATTTGCAAAGAATTAAAGCAGAGAAACAAACGTCATGTTTCTTTTTAAAATTTTCATGTTTACTTTCAAGTTTTAACATCTCACAAATACGAGAGGTACAGAAAATAACAGATTTGTATGTTGCCACCAGCAAAATCAAACATGTTGACATTTTTCTATATCTGCCTCAGAACTCTGTTTTAAAAAATAGCTTTAGGGGTAAAGTGCCAGGAGTATTGTGACTTGCAATGGTTTTGAAAATAACTTGAAGTGTGTGGCAGGGAGGAAAGAGAGAAAGAGAGAAAGAGGAGGTCGGGGGAAGAGACTGTTTTGAATTCTTCGCTATCACAAATGGCGTTGCAATGCACATCTTTGTGCATGTCCCTCTGCACATACGGGTGAAAATTTCCCTACAGCAGATACCAAGAAAAAGAAGTGCTGGATCTCAGTGTTTATACATTCTCAACTTTATTAGGTATTTTCCATAGCTTTCAAAAGTAGTTTTACAATTTATACTCTCTAGCCATCAATTTGCTCCTTTCTCCAACATCCTTGCCAATATTTGATGCTACTGACCATATTACTTTTTGCCAATATGATGTGCCTGACACGATATTTCATTGTTGCTTTGATTTACATTTCACTACATACAAGTGAAATTAAGATTTTTTCATATGTTGTTTTCTTTTTAAGTTTTGGCTTCTTCAACTGCATATCGCCTGTACATATCCTTTACTCACTTCTAAGTTCAGTTGTCAGTCTTCTTCTTATGATATGTAGAGTTTTTATGTAGTTCAACTTTCAATGGAAACTCAACTTATGCCTTCAGCTAGACACAGCAGAGATGAATTGATGTCTACCCCAAGTTATCATAGGAGAAAAATTTAGATTGATAGTCAGTATTCATCTATCCTATGGAGCTGGATTTTCCTCAGCTGGAATTTTCTACATCTCAAATGTGACAGCAAATCTCTGCCCCTACATACCTCCAGCATCAAACAACTTTATTTAGTCATCATTCTGTTGGTATTTTAACCCATCCATTTGAATTTAAATGAGTGTATGAGAAACACCAGTACATTTTGTGATATCTAAACATGTTCAAATGACAAGTCCAAACCTGAAAATGATACCCAATTCTTAAAATGAAACAAGAATCATTCAAAAATCACATGAAACGAAGGTAAAATAAGGGAAATAAGAATGCCAAAAGTGTTCTGATTGTATCTGCCTTAGGTAACTAAATATTGGATATTTTTACATTATGCTAATTTTTAAAACTAAGATGCATACTAAATAAAAATTGTATCAGAGATTATATATTTCCTAATTTGATCCTTGAAACACTGTGGTAAGGTACATATTGTCATTCCCATTTTGCAGTAGAAGAGCATGAGATTTTGAGATGATGAGTAATGTGGCCAGAGTCACACAGCTAGTCATGGCAGAACCAGGACTCCGAACCAGATCTGATTCCATTGTTCATGCTCTTGCTGACTCTCTGAATAGTTACCAAGCCTGGGTAAACAAAATGCAAGTTATTTTTCATTACAATTAACACTCTTGACCTAGTACTCTAGACTTGAGGACAAAATTCTCATAAGTAAAAAGTGCAAGCAGGCAAGTAGAATAGAGTTGGAGAATTAACATTACCTGACTTTTAATGCTTATCATAAAGCTACAGTACTCAAGACAATTGAGTACTGGTGCAAAGACGCATATATGCACAACGTACCGGATTTTCAAAAAAGGGAAAATGGCAATTCACTGGTGAAAGGATAGCATTGTCAACAAACAGCATTGACACAATTAGATATTCATATGCAAATAAAATGAACTTTGATCTGTACCTTGCACCCTAGACAAAAATTAAATCAAGATCACAGAACTAAATGTAAAATGTAAAACTATAAAATATCTGAAAGAAACACAAGAGAAATCCCTTGCGACCTTGGGTTGGACACAAATTTCTTAGATGTAACACCAAAGCATAACCCAGAAAAGAACAAACTGATAAACTGTATTCCACCAACATTAGTAACGTCTGCTCTTTGAAATACACCATTAGGTGAATGCAAAGATGAGCCACAGACTGGAAGAAAATATTTTTAAAGCATATCTATTGAATAGAAGATTTCTATCCAGACTATACAAAAACTCAAAATTCACTAACATGAAAGCAAACAATCCATTTAAAAACTAGAGAAAATATCTGAACAGATATTTCACCAAGGAAAGTATACAGATAGCAAATAAGCATATGAAATGAAGCTCAATATCATTAACCATTAGGGAAATGTAAATCAAAATTATATACTCATTAAATTGGCTAACATTAAAAGGACTGGTGATATCAGGTGTTGAGGATGTGGAGAAACCGGAACATGCGGACATGCTGGTAGGAACATAAACTGGTACAACCACTTGAGAAAACAGTTTGACAATTTTTTAAAAAGTCAAACACAGATGTGCTTTACGATCCGGAATCCTAGGAATTTGCCCTAGAGAAGTGAAAGTATATGTCCATACAAGGATTTGCACATAAACGTTCACAAGTTTTATGTGTAATAGCCAAAAACTGGAAACAATCCAAAATCTCCATCAGCAGATGAACGGTGTTATTTCCACACAATGGAACACTATTCAGTAATTAAAAGGAATGAACTATTGCTGTATGTCATAACATGGATGAATCAAAATAATTACGTTGAGTGAAAGAAGCTAGCATAAAAAAGAGTACACACTGTATGAATTCATTTACATAAAATTCTAGGAAATGCAAACTAATGTACAACAATGGAAAGCAGATCAGTGGTTCCCTGAGGTGGCTGGAGCAGAGATTGGAAGGGGCGGGGGTTAAGGATTACCAAGGGGCACAAGGAAGCTTTTGGGAATGATAGATAGGTTCATTATCTCGATTGTGGTAATGGTTTCATGGATATAAATATGTCAAAACTTTGCAAATTGTACACTTTAGGCATGTCTGGTATATCATATGCCAATTATATCTCAATTAAGCTGTTGTGAAAATACACAAGTGGGCAAATAAAACTTTCTGTCGCTTGTGTAACATAAAGAAGGGGATATTTATGAGTTAAAAAAATACACCTAGGCAATAATATAAATTCAGTTCATAGGAGAAAAGAAATAGAATCTGATCAACCAATAATGTATTAATTTTAGAGGCAACTCATGTTATGTCCCACTCATGTAGAGACATAAAAGTGAAGCCCTTGCAAAAGAATAGGGTGTTGGATTTACGTCTATGTGCTTTAAACAGAGGCACAAGAAAGAGTTCTCTTCAAAATCCCTTGGAACATTTACATTTCCTAAAAGAAACCCATGACAAGTGTGTATTGAGTAAGGATGTAGAAAATAAATCCAGAAAATCAAGTACGAGTGGGAAGATGGATGTTCTATGCCTAACCTGTGGGTACATTGCAGCATGTCAGCGGATTACCAAGGGACTTATGGGAGCTTGCCACAGTACCCCGAGATTCCCAAATGACAGAAGCCCTTTTACATCGATTTCTGCCTAGGAAAGTTGATGGAGTGCCAACTATTTGTTCTGTCGCTCTGATATCATTTGGCCAGCAAAATTTCTTGACAGTGCAAACAGGATATAGAAAAGGATTCTAGTCCTCAACTGCTACAGAATGGAAAACTGGCCAAGATGCTTGTGCTTTGTTGCCAGTGAAACAGTAATATACATCCAGCCACTGCAAAGACATCATCAGGAGTGTCTGATGAAAACCAAAGCAGGTCTTCAAAGCACTACCTCCCCTCGCATCCTACAAACTAATAAAGTTCACAGCTGTTCTGTGCAGTATCTCAAGCATATTAAGGAGCAGTACCTTTTAATGCATTTGTTAAATAGTTTTTATGAGGAAACCCTAATTCTTGTACAAGTGGGAATGTTTTACTACTAAGGGTATTTAAGGAAACTCATAGATTGGAACTGCTCTTGGTTCCAATGAACTAACCAATGAAGTGAGAAGTCTAGTTTCAGTTGGGGCCCCACCCCCCGGCTCACTGTCTCTTTTAATTACGTCATTAACCAGCTTATTCAAGAAAACATTGGTGCCTAATAGGAAAGGCACATAACTAAGAAAATAAATTAATTGGAAAATTATCTTCTATTGATGAAAGAGTAAAAAGAAAGCAGTTGCTAGCTTTTCACACCTATCAGGGGCTAGCAAGGGAAAATTTGACATCAGGTAAATGGCCACACAGTGTCAGAATCAAAATCTCAGAAGAGGAAACCTAAATTTATAAAATATTAGAACTGGAAAGCATTAGAGACATCCAGAGAGTTTAATTGATTGGCCCAAGGTCACATGGCTA
Source organism: Panthera onca (assembly GCF_046562875.1). NCBI lineage: Eukaryota > Metazoa > Chordata > Mammalia > Carnivora > Felidae > Panthera > Panthera onca. The sequence continues at coordinate 38,507,102 of NC_138346.1, read as the reverse complement.
TTAATGGCAGTGGTAGAACCCTTCACTAATGCAAATGACAAAATATTTACTAGGGTCTTTTATGTGCCAGACAGCATGCTCAGTTCTAGAATGCAGCTGCGTTCAAGATACAAGTCTCTCCCCTCACAGGAGCCTCAAAGGATCTTGCTCTCTTGACTATGGTGATGGGCTCTTTACTACAGTAGACTAATATTAGATTAATCACACCAGTCAGCAAAGAGCAAACACACATAACACAGTGTAGAAAATGCCAAAGAGAGAAAGAAAGAGTGTGGTATAAAAGGAGACAATGCTCAAAGGCGTCCACTCTGGATACAAGAATAACTTAGTTCTTGGGTCTGTTTTTGTCTCTCACGTGTGCATTTGGTTGGGGGAGGGGAATTAAAACTAAATCTTAGAAAAACTGTTTCTGCAGTCATAGAAAATCCTCCTAACTGAAAAGATTTAGTAGCTCGTCACAAGTTTTTTTTCCAGCCTCCAGGTGGATATTTTAGAAACAGTGTGTATGTAATACTAATAATAAAAACCACCAGTGCAGTTGTGGACATATCAGATGGGCTCAATGTACTAAGATGGTTACAGTGATTACCTCTGGGTGAACAATTTTATGAGTGTTCTTTACTTTCTTCTTTCTTTGCCTGTCTTTCAAGACTTTGTACATAATGCAGTTTAGAAACAAGAAAACACAATTCCTTTTGTAAATAAGAAAAGACTTTCCTACAAAAAAATACTCTAACAAGAGTCAGTTTTAACTAACTGCATATAAATGTAATGCACTGGACATTATTTATTGTCCAAAGCCTTAATCATCTTGTAGTAGGTTATAATATGCAAATGTGTTTCTGTGCAAATGACAAAACATTATGTTTATGACTAAACATGGGAAGATTCTAATGCTCCATAGCCTTGCTACTGTCCTACACAGTGCATCATCGAATTCTTGAGAAAACTCAAGGGAACTAATCAAGTTGTATTGTTATCCCCATTTTGCAAGACAGGAATCAAGGCTGATTGGGAGAGTTAAATGACTTGTCCAGAGTCCTCTGTGTTCTCTCTCAATACCATATAAAGTCTTACTAATCAGTAACATTCCTCTCCAAAGAAAAACCTGTTTCCACCCTTTTCACGGCCTTTGGTCCTAATGGGACCTTTTCTGTCAAGTGTCCTTCAGGATAGGGACACACACACACACACGCACACACACCTTCATTAGAGGCATCTTCTTATGGCTAAAAGAGCATAGACTCTGGAGTAAGAGTGACATAACTTTGAACCCCCCTCCTCTGCCACTTACGAGCTGTGTGACCTTGAGCAAATAAATCAACCTCTGAGACTCATTTTCCTTTTCTGTAAAATGAAAATGGATTATCTCTCTTACAGGTACAAAGTGGATGTTAGATAAATATTAGCCATCCTATTATCATTATTACTATAGACATCTTTGCAGCTTATCCTGATTTTTTTCAGTTCCTCTTGGCTTAGAGAAAATAAGAAGGAGATTCAGAGCAACAACTTTACTGGAGAAACAATTTTACTGTCAAGTAATGATATTTGTTGGGGCACCTAGGTGGCTCAGTGAGTAGAGCATGTGACTCTTGATCTTGGGGTTGTAAGCTGGGCCCCTCATTGGGTGTAGAGATTACTTAAAAAAATAAAATCTTAAAAAGAAGTAAAGACATGATATTTGTTTACCAGTAGAAGGGCTGAGGCTGCCTACTCAAAGCTGGCCAATAGCAGTGTTTTGCCTGTCTCCTTTCCTGCCTAAAGCAGTCACCCCCCAAAAGGTTTGGCCATTGTATCCTGTCCAACCTCAACCAAAGGTAACCAAAGCCTTTCCCAGACTCTAGAGTTGGCCTTGCATAATTCATCCTTTATCTCATGTAACTCACAGTGGAGTCTTTTCCTCTCACAGAATGACCTAAAAGACCCACACCTCAGCAGTTCTAAATCCTTGTTCAGAAAATATCCCTGCTGTCCTGAAGGCCTTTTTTGTCACTTATTCTTGGTAGCTCAGCAGAGTCAGATCTGGTTGCAACCTGGACAGATGGGAGTTGCCCCAAGGGTTTGGATGCTGTGCTTTCTTTCCTTCCCCAAAGCTGAAAACCTTTGAACCAGGCATCCCCAAGCTAGAACACCCTTGCCAAACCTTTCTAACACTTAATAAGACGGTTTTGACACTCACGACACCTATGCTATCAATGATAGTTCCCCTCATTAACTTATTAGAAATCCACCACAGAATTGTTAAAGGTCCTCAGGAAGATAACCTGGGGGTCACCTTCCAAATCAACAAGGAAGGAAATATTCATTTATGCCCTTACCAAATTCAAACAATCGGATAGAAAGCTAACCACACTGTAAAGATTCCATATAGAAGAGTCAGCTTAGAGAAGGTAGATTGCAAAATGGCAGGCTTAGCAAGCCCCTCAATTACAGACTGATAGTAGCAGTCCCAGAACCTGAAGAAGGTTACATAACATGCTTCTTGGAGACAAGGGATATGGGAGATGTACCTCTCCACCTCCAGGCAACCTCTAATAAACCTATAGCACTTGAGAACAACCATCAGAGAAAATGGTCACTGAGATGCACTTGGCCTTCATAAACTTGGGCTCTAAGGGAAATTTTTTTCCCCGTATCAACTTTAAATTACTGTATTTCCCAACTAACTAGACTTTTTCATGTGGGTTAAGACCCCCTTAAGATCCTCATTCAACAATCTGGCTTCTGGCAGCATAGAGAAAACAAGAATGGGTCTTCTTTTAGAAGACATCAAATACCCATGTACTCAACACCAGAGAAGACACAGGGATATGGCATTTCATTGATGGATAAAATGCTAATGCATATTTGGATGCTTTGCTTGCTTGTAATTATCATCCTTTCTCTATTGAACTTACGTATTCATGGGAGGGAATGATCTTCAATTTAAATGTATCTTGTTCTGCATACCATATGTATTTATGAAAGTGGTTTAAACATTAAGTTGTGAAGAATTGATTAGTTTACCTGCTGAATTATAAAATAATGACTAGAATATAAAAGAAGACATGACATTCAATCAGACGAGTGTCCTGGGGTATTACTTTTGGCTGCTCTAGACTTGAAGTCTTTGTGCCCTCTCTGGGCAATTTGACCTCAAGATGGAGTAGAGCCAGACATATCTTATTAGCACATCAGCCTTCTATTTCCTATAGACATGGAAACTTTTACCAGCTCACACATTGCCATGATCTTACAACTTGGAGGGACTACTCCTCCATTACCCACCTCCTATCTATTAGTTCCATACTCATAGATGTGCTTCATGCTCAGCCTTGAAATCCCCCATAAGACCCCATCATCATTAGTGATCCACCTGGCCAAATGGCTTAGCCCACAGTATGTTCTGGTATGTGATACTTTCCTCCTTATCATCTCTAGATCAATGCTAATCTTAGATCACTCCCCAACTTCAACCTTAAGGAGATATGCTTGGGTTTTCAGTATAACTATCCTGATATGTTCTCTTCCCATCCTAAATGCGACAAGATGTTTAGGTTTCCACTCTCTGAACACCACTGGAGAAAGCACAGAGCTCTATGACCACTGGCCTACTTGTTACACACCATTTTATGTCTAAGAATCTGTATTTCCTGCTTCTATGAGCCTGATGAGTTTCTTCTACCTTTTCCTCACCAAAGCAAAGACTACCAACTGGGGTAACCTGATGGAAAGCCAAGTTTCAGGGAGATGTAAATGTCAAAGTGTGATGCTCTGAGACCCTCAACAGAAAACAGTTCCCTCTTGAAAAGAAGCAGGAACATTTGACAAAAGGATGTTTTTAATTAATTTTTTTGAATTCAAGTATAATTAAGGACATTTTATTTTAAAGTCACAAAACAGGGGACACCTGAGTAGCTCAGTCAGTTAAGTGTCCAACTCTTGATTTCAGCTCAGGTCATGATCTCACTATTGGTCATGGGATTGGGACCTGTGTCAGGCTCCACACTGGGCATGGGGCCTGTTTATGATTCTGTCTCTCTCTCCCTCTGCCCCTCCCCTGCTTGTGCACTGGTGCTCTCTCTCAAAAAAATGTAAATAAATAAATAAATAAAGTCATAAAACAGGGAGCCACTGATTTAGGGTTTTGGAGTTACCTGGAAGAGTGTCACCTCACTCAAGTGTCAGCCCAAATGTCCATTCCTCTGAAACCTTGTCTGATCCTCTATCCCATTCCCCTTCCTCTACTCTACAGTCTCTATTATAGCACCATCACATCCAATTGTCTACTCTTCTTTTCTCCATGCCTCCCACTAACCAGGTTGAGGGCTCAGAGGGCAGAAATAGTCTTATTCATCTCTGTATCAACCCAGCACTACATCTGGCATACAGTAGGTGCTCAACATATGTGTCTTGAAGGAATAAAAAGGAGTAATGTCTTGATTTATCTTAGATTCTTTATCAAAACATACACCCCCCAATAAGAACAGGGTCTATATAAAGATGGCCTGAAGGTTTCTGTGGTGAGACAGAGAAGTGGTTGTCTACAAGGGGTTAGGGATGCCATAGAGTCTGGGTGGGTGGGTGTCATGGTTGTGTGTGGTTCTCATCCACCTCTAACCTTGACTGAAGATAGCAACCCCCTCAGTCCATTACAGGTAGGCTTGGCCTTGTTTCAAAGCTGTTTGTGATGAAAAGTACAGCCCCCAAGTAGTCAATGATATTTTAATAATGTTGTATGGTGACAGATGACAACTACACTTACCGTGGTGAGCACTGTGTAATGTACAGAATTGTTGAACCACTATGTTGTGCACCTGAAGCTAATATAACATGTATGCCAATCTTACTTCAATAATAAAAACAAAATTTTTAAGCTGTTTGACCATCCTAGAACCTTCAGCCCTTCAGACTTCCTATCGATTCTATTGCTCTCAACTGGGGCCTTGGTCTTGCACCTTACTTACCCAGTATGAAGGAAGGCTTGCTAAGAAGCTTGTAACAAGCAACTATGAGGCTCAGCTAACATCCCTTCTCAGTTGAGCTCACTCACCTGTGCTCTCTCTTAACGAGGGCTGCCTGCTGTAGGGATATGGTTTGTGAGACCTCGCCTACAAGAAGATATTAATGTCCGTGGCCAGGCCACAAATACCAGTTCCCAGAAACCTAGTGACTTGTGGAACTAGGGAAAAAACACTGAATTTTTTTTTTTTAATTGTGGCACATTTATTTCCTTGTCTCTGCTAGCCCAAACCTGTGTATGAAATGATCAGAGGCTCCTATTAAAATCAAACTGCTGGTATGGAATAGTTCCAGGCAGAGGAAATCTGGATGTTGGAACAGAGTCATGGAAAGTAGAAGGCGTGGGTTTGTAACTTTATTAACAGGCTGGTGCAGGCCCAGTGCTGAGGAAGGGTGCTGGGGATAAAAGGAGAGGGTTGATGAGATTACAGGGGAGTGGTTCCACCAATGTGCTTTATAAAGCACAAGAAATAGGGGCACCTGGGTGGCTCAGTCGGTTAAGCAAGCGTCCGACTTCAGCTCAGGTCATGATCTCACAGTCTGTGAGTTCGGGCCCGCATCGGGCTCTGTGCTGACAGCTCAGAGCCTGGAGCCTATTTCAGATTCTGTGTCTCCCTCTCTGCCCCTCCCCCACTCATACTCTGTCTCTGTCTCTCTCAAAAATAAATTAAAAAACATATAAAGGACAAGAAATAGAAGCAGGGTCACAGGTGGTGTCTAACTTTTTTATTTAAAAAAATTTTTTTTTAATGTTTGTTTTTGAGAGAGACAGAGCCTGAGTTGGGGAGGGACAGAGAGAGAAAGAGAGAGAGAGAGAGAGAGAGAGAGAGAAATCTGAAGCAGGCTCCAGGCTCTGAGCTGTCAGCACAGAGCCTGATGTGGGGCTTGAACTCACAAACTATGAGATCATGACCTGAGCCAAAGTCCAATGCTTAACCAACTGAGCCACCTAGGTGCCCCACCTAACTCTTTTAAATTTTTAAGAATTTCCCAGAAGGATGAATTTCCCAGAGGCTGAGGTGCGCTGGGAGACCCACAAGCCAGACTAGCCATGTCATTTGGCTAGGACCAGAGTTACTGGAGAAATTTTATTCAGAGGGTGAGAAAGAACTTTATTTCCAACCTGCTTGAGTGAGGGCTTTGTACATTCCTCAGGTCCCCGGAGGTCTGGCCTCAGACACTACCAGCTGTGCCTGGGTAGCAGGACCCTCTCTCACAGCACAAGGTCGAGAGTGTGGGGAAGACGGGGCTGAAGTAGGAGGGAGGGAAGTGCAGCTGCGTGTTCCTGGAGTTCCCAGAAGGGGCTGACACAGGAAGCCTTTTTCCTCTGTTCTCCAGGGCCACACTGTGGGGTCAGGCAGGTCATGCACTGTCCCCAGCTGAAGAGCAGCTCTCAGGAGAGCCCTTTCCCACAGCACTGTCTGTGGAAGAAGGGCGGGCTTTGCCTCCACACTGAGCATGTGCAATGTTGAGCCCATCCTCCTACACACACACACACACACACACACACACACGCACGCACACGCACACACACACACAGTCTATTTTCTATGGGAGGAGAGGGTTATCCTGCAACGGGATTCTCACACCTCCCATGGCTCCCCTCCCTGCAGCTGCCCCCACCCCATTGTCTCTCATCCCCACCACTGCCAAAGGCCCCCTTGGAGCCACAGAGCACTGGCTTTCCTGGCCCCAGACCTCTGCTCAATAGACCTGCCTCTTCCTCATTTTCTCCACCCCTAAGATTTCTTACTTTTTCAGGTGGCCCAGCCCTCAACCTCCCCCAGGGCCTCCTAGCAATGCTTTCCAAGCAGTATCTCTCAGAAGTAGTAGTCCCTCCCTCTGTGGTCCCCAGGCTTTGTTTACACTTAGTTGATTCTGCCTTGGATTTTAGCAACCTCTGAGGATGGCAGTACAACCTAGTGGGTTCTGGAGGCAGAATGACCATGTTCAAGGACTGAACCTGCTTTGTAGACCTATATGACCTCAGGTAACTTACTGGACCCTCCTCTGAGCCTCCACTTCTTTGTCTGTAAAGTGGGAATAAGATTAGACCTGCGTCCTGGGGATTTGTGAGATGGAACAAAATGATGCTAATGAAGCCCTTGCCACAGTTCCTAGTATATAGTTAGCAATGCACAAATGTTGCCCAGTGTTATTTAATCCGTGTGTTCACTCTTTCCCCAGCATGCCTTTCTGGCTGGCTGATGGAAGGAGGGAGAGAAGGCAGGGTAGGGACGGAGGTGGGGAGGTCAAGGTGTCCAACCCATTCTCAACTGAATTCCAGAGTAATCAAGATGGCATTATCCCAAAGGAGGAGGGAAAATATGTCCAAGGGCCAGATAAACATCCTCTCTAGCAGGTCTCGTGGCTAGAGATGCATAAGATTAGATGAACAAAATCAAAACATGCTCAGTATCGTGGGAGGGAACACCTGACAGAAGAGCTGACCAGACAAGCCTTTCATCTTCATCTTTGGTGAACAAATTCTAATTGCTGTCACAGTCATTTATAATTATTGTGGTGACAGAAAGGTGGAGTGAGCACCAACCATAGTGAGTGGTTCACGCGATATGTCTCATTTCCTGTGGGCAAGCCCCTGTGAGCAGCCAGGACTAGAGATTGTACGAAGAGTCTCTGAACACCAGAGAAGCTCAGAAAATGCAGTTCTGTGTCTAAAAGACAATGGACAAATTAGCCAAATGCTTGCGTTTTCCCAGGAGTAAGCCACCATTAAATACAATTTGTGGAAGCATTACTGATGAGAAAAGGTGCTGGCATCAGGAAACATCCACCCTAAAACTTACCCAATGAAGGAAATGCTTAGTAGTAACTATGAGCACTTATTTATATGTAATGGCATTTAAACTTGGACTTATTTTAGATAATGCACTTGATATGACATATTGACTATATAAATGATCTGACTCATTTTAGGAAATGAGAAGGATTTTCTAATAATTTTTACACTGGGCCAGGAGAGAGGGGTTTCAAACAAAGAGAAATGGCACTGTGCTAGCCCTTAAATTCATACTTTAGTAGAGGCAACAAAATATATGTTTGTAAGGTTTTATCTATACCTATTTTAATCTATACCAGAGCTCAAAACCCAGACCCTAAATCTACCTGCATATCTTGTCTGGCCAGCACAGAGGTTTTTAAAATCTAAATTTGAATGTCTTTATTGGGGTACAAATGTTTCTAGTTCAGCACAGTTCTCCCCCAACCACCACCGCCTTCCTCACACACTGGACCTGCAACTAGACTCTGAAAGCTTTTAAGGTGGCAACCGGGTTCTATACCTTTCTTTCTAAGTATGCCCATGCCTTTGGCTTAAAGCAATACAATTTGGACCCAATGAACTGCAATCCAAAGACACGCTCTGAGGCACATGTAATGCCATAAACTGTTAAGGGCAGTTTTTCAGAGCTAGGCACTGGGATAGGTTCTGGGGATACCCAAAGATTCCCTGTACCATAAGGGATTAAGATACTGAAATAACCAAGGCACCAAATGAAATTGAAGAATACTGAAAAGAGGATGTTATGTGTTAAGAACATGCCTAGAGAGGTGGGAGTTGCTGATTCCAGACAAAAATTAAATTCTTTAGAAAGAAACATGCTTAGAATAGAGAAGAAGCACTAACGTTGATTGGGTTCTTAACATATGTCAGGCCCTGATCTAAGTATTTTCCATGGATGTAGCTCAGAGTGAGTAGGAACTACAGGTATCCCCATTTTACAGATGGAGAAACAGGCACAGAGAGGTTAATTACTTAGCCAAGGTCACATTGCAGCTGGTAGGCAGCAGATTCACAGTTGGAACACAGGCAGTCTGGCCACTAGAGCACTCACTCTTAGCCACCATTCTATGCTGCATCCCAAGAATAACCCACCGTTATGCTACATCGGTTTCTTGCAAATATCCTTTAGGAATCCAAAGTTTCTCTCTAGTTTAAGGTTCATCAAGCCTCTTGTCTGATATTTTGGAGTTTTTTAATTATTATTTTGAGAGAGACAGAGAGAGCATGAGCGGGGGAAGGGCAGAAAGGGGGAGACCTCCAGCAGGCTGTGTGCTGTCCGTGCAGAGCCCGATGTGGGGCTTGAACTCATGAAACTGTGAGATCATGACCTGAGCCAAAATCAAGAGTTGGATGCTCAACAGACCGAGCCACCCAGGAGGCCCTGATATTTCGTATTCTGAGAGAAATTACTCTGTCAAAGAAAAATAGTATAACACGTATAAATGATAAGCCTAGTTTTCAAGCTATCAGAAAATGATAAATTTGGCATTTTGGTTTATAAGTCAGTCTCTTGTAGCTTAGATAGTGTGAATCAATTCATCAAATTCTAATCACTCTTGCACTGAGCTGAGAAAAATCAAGCTTCTCCAGGTGATTTGTATGCATAAAATTTCAAAACCATTAGCTATAAGGTGTAAATGCTCCATCAATGAAAAAAGCAACTTTTTAAGCAGAAACAAAGTTAGTTATTTACTTAACTAGTCATTTATAAATTTCATAAACTCATTACTATATTATCATATTTAATATTCTAAGATGCACACAAAAATATATATTAAAATAATTTCCAAGGAATAGAAGTAGGTACTCCACTGCCCGCAGTGAATCATCTTGCATGCTTCTTGGCATATTTATACTTCCCTTTTTGGAATCTGATGCCTTAGATCAAGGATCTTATAGCTAGAGCATCAAACTTAGACTAGTGTTAAAAATCCTTGAAGGCTACTCAAAACCCAAATTAAGAATAATTTCTAAACTTGAAGCATTGTGCATTGTTACCTGAGGTGAAACCCACCAGAATGGATCTTAGAGGTCTTGGCAAATCTGTGTCTCTGTAATGTTTAAATAATTCCAACCTGTTCTTAGATATCCTAGTTTATAAACATCCTTTTATTATCCGGTAAAATAGCCTTGGTTGCTTCACCTCTCAGGGTTAGGCAAGTGGAAGAGAATGGAAAAATACTTGTTTACCACATGACTGGCTCACAGCCAACGTAAGAATATCCTTGTCATCTGGTTTAATGCAAAACATCCAGTTCCTCTCTTTTACCAGACTCTTCTTCCCCGAGTCAGGTTATCCCCAAGACAGCACACTGAGCATGTTGCAATCCCTTTCTTATCTAGCATTCTATTGGGCAGAACATGAATTCAGCTACCTGTCCTGTAGAATTTAGAGATTCAAGATCTTTGCAGTGATGACCCGCCCTTGGAGCCCAGAGCTGCCATGTCAGAAGTTCAAGTGCCCTGTAGGCACCCTGCTGTGAGGAAGCCTGGGCCCCGCAGAGAGGCCATGTGTAGGTGTTCAGGCTGACAGCCAGCATCACCTGCCAGGCATGTAAGTGAAGACATCTCCAGATGACTCCAGCCCCCATCTGTCAAGTCCCCCAGCTGACAAGTCTCTCCAGCTGAGCCCAGACATCATGGAACACAGAAGAGCTATCCTGTTATGCCCTCTCTTAGTTCCTAACCCACAAAATCCATGAGCACAATAAAATGGCTGTTTTCGCCACTAAATCGTGATGTGGTTTGTTACACAGTAACAGTAAAGGTCTCTGTGAGATTCTGAAGTGCTCTCTGAATTATTACAGAAAGACAACATTATGTTCAGTGTTAAATGGCCTTATTTGTTTTCTAATTCAGGGCAACCGGGCAGCCATTGATTTGTGATATATAGGGCAACTCTCTAATAAGAATGTTTATTAAACCCCAACATCATTTCTTTTGTGTACCAGCATAAAGCCAATTACTACATTTGCAGAATAACTGTGGCTATGGTCACTTCACTGTCCCCTGAAAAGCAGCTCTTTTGTTCTGTCCCCTCTCTCAGAAATGAACTGGCACCCCCTCCTTCTCCTCCAGCTCTTCCTCTTTTCTTCTCTCCCCTGTTGCTCAAGCCAGGACCCCAGGAGTCGTTCTTGGCACCTCTCTCTTTTGTTGAGCCCCACATTTAATCCATCGTCAAATCCTGTTATGATCCACTTCCATAATATGCCTGGAAGCAATCCAGGTCTCTCCACCTCCAGTAGATACAAACAATCCATGTGAGTGGCGCCCCCTAGAGCTCATGGGTACACAGCAACCCTGACCAGAGCTGCAGCCCCACTGCAGGTTTATCCTTTCTACCCTGACTCTAGCCTCCCGGTCTTCCTGCTGTTCTCTCACAGTGTCTGCTCTTCTCCTCACACTCCTTCCTTCACACAACACAACTTTAAACCACCACGAGAGCCTTTTGCACTTAGAATGAAACCCACACTCCTTCACTGAGCTCTGATGACCCGGCCCTTCCTTGGCTCCTCTCCAACCTCCTTTTCTTCCATTTTCTCTCTTGCTGACTGGCTTCCAGCCACACTGGCCTTCTTCCTGTTCCCAGAATTTGCCACTCTCCCTCACCCCATCAGGGCCTTCACACATATCTTTATCCCAACTAAAACATTAAGCTTGGGGCACCTGAGTGGCTCAGTTGGTCAAGTGTCCGACTTGGGCTCAGGTCATGATGTCGCAGTTGGAGCCCCACATCAGGCTCTACAACGACAGTGCAGAGTCTGCTTGGGATTCTCTCTCTCTCTCTCTCTCTCTCTCTCTCACTCTCTCTCTCTCTTCCCCCCCCCCCCCCCGTCCCTGCCCCACTGGCATGTGTGCATGCTCTCTCTCTTTCTCTCAAAATAAATAAATAAACTTTAAAAAAAAAACCATTAACCTCATATTCTCAGGGCCTCCAGTTTTTCATGGCCTATCTCAGCTTGAATGTCACTGCCACCTCCCAGAGATCTTTCCAGACCACCTTTTGTTCAGGATCATAGCACACTGTGGGCTTCCTTCACCGGGGCCTTCCCAATTTGTATGGACCAATTGACTCATTTCTTGTGCCTGTTTACTGCCTGCCTTTCCATGACACTGTAAGCTCCTGAAGGCAAAGACCAGGCCTGCTTTCACCACCCACGTATGCAACCCCAGCGCCCAGCACAGTGCCTGGAATACAGCAGGCTCAATCTGTATACTCGAAGTGAGTACATTAACTTGCACACTGTAGAGAGGCACACCTGTGGTACCACCACTACCCCCTGGAACTTTTGTTTTCCTTCCAGTTTGACCACAGACTAGTGGTTCTCAAAGTATGGTCCCAACCAGCAATCAGCATCACCTGGGAACTTATGAGAAATGTAGATTCCCAGCCCACCCTGGACCTCCCAAATCAGAAACTCTGGGGGTCGGGCCCAGCAACCTATATTTTAACAAACCTCCTGGGATTCTGATGCATACTCAAGTTCAAGAACCACTGCCCTAGACGATTCCAGAGACTCTCATTCTCCAACAAAGTAAAGCATGTTCTACTGGCTCTGAGGGTCAGTTCTAGGTGATAGGTTAAAATTAAGAGAAAAAACAAAAGAAGTCGGAATTTGAAGCCAAATGACTTTGGAAAATACTGTGTTCAAGAAAGTTAAACACATTTCCTCATGGCAGAACTTCTCATAGCCTTTAATATGGCAATATGCACTGTAAATCAATAACACAAGGAATTTTGCAGGAGTGCTTCCCAATTTTATTTAGCCACAAAACCTCTTTCTTCCCCTTCTAAACACATATCAGATTTGTTTGAGACTCTGAGAAACACACTCTGGAAAATGGTATCCAATGTATTCTTCCCCCCTGCCCAAATCTTTCCACCATCATTCCAATTCACCGTGCCTACAACAATATTAATAATGTCTGAGTCATTGGCAACAACTGTTTTCAGCTTTGTGCAGCTTTATCTCTTTTGCTCTCACTCAGGTTTGAAAATAAATGCTTAATATTAAGTACATATTCATACACATATGTTTAATGCCAATAAGAAGAAATCCGATCTTTGTTAAAGCCAAAAATGTCTATAAAGACAAGTGTGGAAGAATGGAAAATGGTGGCAATTTCAAGTTGAATTAGAAAAAGAGGCAGAGTTTAGGCTCTTGCTCTGTATTGGAGCAGGCAGTAATGAGATTCACTTTTTAGACTGTGAGAGAAGAGTCCTCTGAAGAGCATTCGAGGACCAACTTCATGTCTGGGGCTCTGGGAAAGCCTTGGTTTTCTTCCTCAGTTGAATGGGGATGGGGAGGGCATTCCCCAATGACAGAGTCGGGGGGGGGGGTGGTAAACTGCACAGGTGAATGAAGAATTATTGGTCCCAGCTGACAATCAGTAACCTAGAGAAGGCCGAGCCAGCTTGGAAATAGGAAGTTAAAATATTCATGCCAAACATCCAGTGTTTACTTAATCAGGGCTAATGATTAGCTTCTTAATGAAATTTTACAAGCTCAGTTGAACACAGAAAACATTGGCTTCTCTAAAAGCAAATAGGTCTGTTTGTATTGTAATCAAACATCTGGAGCACAGAAACCCCCTAACCCTCAGTAGTACAGAGGTGGCCCCATCTGGGGGCTTCCAACCTTTCTGGAAAGATGAATGCGGTCAACCTGTGAGGACGGAGGGAGAATGGTGACCAACAAGTCAGCTATGAGCACATCCACCACATTCCTTGGTTTTAAAACTGCAGGATTTAGCGCCACAGATCCTGACATAAACTTTGGGCCTTTGTGCAGCTGTTAGGTAGAGGCCTGGATGGCCAAAGGAGCTAACACAGTCAGCGCTAATTCCAGAATGTGTTCGGAGGGCTTTGCAGAAGCAATCTGACTGGAGTTGTTTCTGTACTTCCGGCAAACTCTTCCTGCTTAAATTATAGGTAAAATTCAGTAAAACAGGGGAGGGAGGGATGAACAGGCAGAACACAGTGGTGAAACTATTCTGTGTGATACCATAATGGTGGTTACATGTCCTTGTACATTTGCCAAAACCCATACAGGGTACAACACCAAGAGTAAATCCTAATGTAAACTATGGACTTCGGGTGGAAATAATGTGTAGATGTGAAAATGTAGGTTTATGGAGTGTAACAAATGTACCCTTCTGTTGGGATATGTTGACAATGGGGGAGGCTAGGCATGTGCGGCGACAGGGGATATAAGGGTACCTTCCTTCCTCTCAATTTTGCTGTGAACCTAAAACTGCTCTAAAAAATAAAGTCTATTTTTTAATTCAATAAAATTAAAAGTTTCTAGGGGTGCGTGGGTGGCTCCATTGGTTGAGTGTCTGACTTTGGCTCAGGTCATGATCTCACAGGTTGTGGGTTCGAGCCCCGCGTCAGGCTCTGTGCAGACAGCTCAGAGGCTGGACCCTGCTTTGGATTCTGAGTCTCCTTCTCTCTCTGCCCCTCCCCCACTTGCATTCTATCTCTCTCTGTCTCTCTCTCTTTCTCAAAATAAATAAACATTAAAAATTTTTTGGAAAAAAAATTAAATTTCTAAACATCTTTTTATTCATACTTTATGTAAGATTGAGAGAACATCATTCACCCAAATAATAAATCACCATCATTACTTGGAGAAGGAAGTTAATAAAGATGGTGGGTGGGCTTAAAAGTTCTCCCACCACCCCCACTCTAACACCTACCCAGGCCCTTCCTGACACTGTTGCTGAGGGAGGAGACTGCTGCACTAAGAGTCCTGGCCACACGGGGAGTGTGCAGGGGCAGAGCATTTCTACTTCTACTGCGGAACTGACCATCTCCTTTGACAACTTGATTAAATATCTGTCTCAACCACCTGATTATATAACCCAGGAGGACAAGAACCCTGCCCTGTTCATCTTAAATTCCCAGCCCCTGGCACAATGCCAGGAATGTGGTAGGTGATGCTCGATGTCTGCTGATTGAATAGAAGTGAAAACACCACGCTCAAATAGTTCTTTAACTGTCACTTGTGTGTTAAATATTTTCTTTAAATATTCAAGTTTAATAGGGCCCAAGGAAATTACCAATCAAATTTAGGAAATACATAACAAGACCCATTTTGAAATTGCTAAATAGCTAACTAAAGTTTGACTACATCTCTAGAAACAAGATATCCATTCATAGCCCCTATGGATTTTTATGAGCAAAATGCAAAACAGGGTCAATCATGTGATCTTTCTAGAACAATTTCACATTGACCCAAGGACTACTGAGTCATTATTCAAAATTAAAGATGGTAAAATCTTCCTTAACTTTTCAATTATACCTACAAAATCTACAAAATGCTTTTAAAATAAAACCTTGTTCCCTAACAAGTATTCTTTCAATAGGAAGCTCAGAAGAAGGATATTTAAATGTGTACTAAAGAAAACCCAGGCACTGGAGTTATTCTGTACCTATGTCTGAAGTCAAATTGTCATATTATAGCAAAAACAGACTTCTCTGACATTTACAATCTTATCAAAAACCAAGAATTCTAAATATTACTATAAAGCACCTCAACATATTTGTCCCTAGTTTTTCCCTTCTTGAAGGAAAAGCCATTAAAGCTTTACTAATATGGGGGAACTATATATTGAAATATGTGATTTACCTCTGGAGGAATTCTATTTTCTTTTCTCCTCCAGCTTTATTGAGGTATAATTGACAAATTGTTAAGATATTTAGAGTGTATAACATGATGATTTGATAGATACATACATTATAAAAAGATTCCCCGCATGGACTTAACACATCTCTCACCTCGCATACTTAACCTTCATTCATTCATTCATTCATTCATTCATTCATTTTTAGATTCCAAACACAAGTGACACCATACAGAGTTTGTCTATTTTTTTTTTTTCATTTAGAATATAATATCCTGCAGGCTCATCCATGTTGTTGCAAATAACAGGGCTTTCCTCTTTTTTAACTTAATATTTAGCTGAACAATACTCCAGTGTGTGTGTGTGTGTGTGTGTGTGTGTGTGTGTGCGTGTGTGTGTGTGTGTGTGTGTGTGAGACGTTTTCTTTATCCATTCATCCATCCACAGATACCTAGTTTGTTTCCACACGTTGGCTACTGTTAATAATGCATATGCTATGAACACAGGAATGAAGATATTTCTTTTTTTTTTTAATTTTTTTAATGTTTATTCTTGAGAGAGAGACAGAGAGCAGAAGGCAGGGGAGGGACAGAGAGAGGGAGACACAGAATCATAAGCAGGCTCCAGGCTCTGAGCTGTCAGCGCAGAGCCCAATACGGAGCTCAAATTCACGAGCCATGAGATGGTGACCTGAGCTGAAGTCGGACACTTAACCAACTGAGCCACCCAGGCGCCCCTGAATGCAGATATTTCTTCAAGATAATGATTTCATTTCTTTTAGAAATATACCCAAAAGTGGAATTGATGGATTGTAGTTCTATATTTAACTTTTTGAGGAGTCTCCATACTGTTTCCAGAGTGGCTACACCAGTTTGCATTCCCACCAATAGTGCATGAGGGTTCCTTTTCTCCACATCCTCACTAACATTTGTTGTTCCTTGTGTAAAAATTTTAACCATTCTGACAGGTGCGAGGTAGTTAGTATCTCATTGTGGTTTTGATTTGCATTTTCCTGATGATTAGTGATGTTGAGCACTTTTTCATGTACCTGTTGGCTATCTGTGTCTTCTTTGAGGGAAATCTATTCTTGCAGTACCAAGAACAAAATCACAATTCCTTGAAAAAGAGAATTTTATAAATAAATGTGTTCAGTGGTGTTGCATAAAAATCGCTGTCTAAAAATACCATTTATAATGATTTTATTTTTACAAAGAGGATAATTGTTATTGAACAAACTTACATGGTTCCCCTTCTAACTTATTTTTTTCCAAGTATACAATTGGTAAGTTTTTAAATATTTTAATTGTGGTAAAATACACATAACAAAATTTACCGCATTAACTTTTTTTTTTTTTTTTTTTTGGAGAGAGAGAGAGAGAGAATGAGCAGGGGAGGGGCAGGAAGAGAATCTTTTTTTTTTTTTAAGTTTACTTATTTATTTTGAGAGACAGTGAGCATGAACAGGGGAGGCGCAGAGAGAGAGGGAGAGACAGAATCCCAAACAGGCCCTGTGCTGCCAGCCCAGAGCCCACCGCCAGGCTTGAACCCAAGAACCCTGAGATCATGATCTGAGTTGAGGTCAAGAGTCAGACGCTCAACCCACTGAGCCACGCAGGTGTCCCAAAAGAGAGAGAATCTTAAGCAGGCTTTACACCCAGCATGGAGCCCAACAAGGGGCTTGATCCCACAAGCCTGGGATCATGACCTGAGCTGAAATCAAAAGTTGGATGCTCAACCGACTGAGCCACCAACAGTTTCACAAATGTGAAACCCCATTAACTGTTTTCTAACCCATTTCTAGAATTGGTACAATCGTTACCACAGGTTAAACTCAGAGAGTCCCTCACAAAAGAAAGGTAACATATAGCTGCTATTAAAAAGCTATGGCCAAAAATAGATCCACTGGGATAAAATTTTAGAAGGAATACTGTAGGAATATGAAATATATGAAGTAAATGTTTCTGTATTCACATAGATAAATCTCAAGCACATAATGTTTGAAGAAGTAAGTTACAGAGAATATATATATAGTTTGCATATGTAATTTTTTTTTAGAGAGAGCGTGAGTGCACATGTGCGTGTGGAGAAGGGAGAGGCAGAGGGAGAGGAAGAGAGAGAGACTCTTAAGCAGGCTCCACACTCAGCTCAGAGCCTGACGTGGGGCTCCATCTCACAACCGGGAAATCAAGACCTGAGCAGAAATCAAGAGTCAGATGCTTAAGTGGCTGAACCACCCAAGCACCCCTCTAATATTTTTTGCCCCCCACTGTCATATTTCTAAAGGTACACACGACCATCTATTGTTCTAGAGTATGTGTACACAATGCTCACACAGAGATACAAAGGTATAAATAAAATTGGGTTGCATAAAGACAAGGATGGGGAAGATATATAAAACTTCAGGACAGTGGTTCCCCCTGAGAAGAGAAGCAGGGAGAGAGGTGATGCGTGAGGAAGCCTAAAAGAGGCTTCAGCTCTGTTCACCGGTTCCTAGCTGGTGCCAGCCCCACTGAAGGAGAAAAGGATTCATCAGGAACAAAGCCACATCCAGCTCTCACAGAGCTGACATGCTAGTGGAAGGAGATGGACAGAAGACAAGCAAATAAATACACTATATATGTCAGGTGGTGAAAACTGCTAGCAAGAAAAGGTTAGAGGGGAGGTTTTACATGGAAGATTGGGGACGGTGTCCCAGATACGGTAGTATTTATGCAAAGACGTGAATGACCCAAGAACCACGTATTTATATGGGAGAAAACCTCGACATCTATAAAATTTCATTTCGTGTTTTTTCTTAAATATGGCAAAGTGTTAACATTTTTTTCCATCTCAGTCATGAGCTTGTGGTTGTTTTCTGTTTGAACGTTTTCATAATAAAACGAGATTTAAAAAAAAAGAAAGCGCACTACCATCAATTCCTGAAAGATTAGGATGAAGGACATTAGACATCTCTGAATTCCTTCCAAATGGAGTATCTTAAGCCTGTGACTGTAGATCCTATTTCCTAAAGGGTCCTGCAAGTATTCAGGCCCCCCCTGAGAAACAGCCAGTAATTGACAATGCTGCCTGATGATTAGGTTATGCTTGCTTGCTTATGTATACTTATCCATCCATCCATCCATCCATCCATCCATCCATCCATCCAACCACCCACCCACCTACCCACTGATTGATCGATCGATCTATTTTCCTATCTATCTATCTATCTATCTATCTATCTATCTAATCTATCTTTGCTTCCCAAGTAAATTGCATGTCTGTTCAAACACAGTGTTCCCTATTTCAAAGGAAGAGGGAAGAAGATGAAAAGTCAATCCTGCGCATGTGCCTTAAATAGGGAAAAGGGCATATATCCAAGTAAGTGAGGATGCAAGACATAAATCAACATGAGGAACTGATGACAAAAGACAGGACCTCTGTGAGCAGGAGGGAAAAACATGCACAGTCTGTACTGATGAGCTAGAGAGCTGTCATTTATTACATGCTCCAATGTCACCCTTCCCCTTCCCTCCTTCCAAAGAAAGGGATTAGTATCTTAGTGATGTTCTATGCCCACATGCACAGCAAAGTAGGGGAGACTCACAGCTATGTGAATCCCTCAACCCTTTTTCTTGGAGATAACGTAAATTGACTAAGAAATATATGAGGAAGTATATGGGCACAAGTTCTAGTGCTACACCCCCGGTAAGTACTTAATAAACACTTGGTGAATGGATGAATGTACATCAGGTTGCTCCTGGCAATATTACATAAATATTTTTCGTACTAGAAGCATTTCCTAGGTCACAAAAGTCTTTCATGAACTGTGGCAAAGACTGCCGGTTTGCCCCCACATCTTTCTTTCATCATAAATGTAATAAACATAATAAATAATAAGCTGCCTTTTAACTGAGTACACAGCCACCTGATGTGGTTCTGTACAATATGTGAGCAATCCTTAGTGGAAGTATCCTTAAAGAGAACGGGTACACCCTTTTTCCACCTTCCTCCTTTCTCTTAGCTGGAATTTGGATATAATGATTGGAACTCAAGTGCTCATTCTGGGCTATGATATTGAAGCTACCTGCTAAGAACAGCAGTGCAAAAGGAAACAAAGACTGGGTCCTGCACCATAAAGTATCATGCTAGTCCTGGGCAGCCTGGCTCTAGACTCATATACAGGAAACAAACAAAACTTCTATTTCCTACGAAAATAAAGTTCTATTTTATTAAAAGCTACTATTTTACTATTATCACTGTTTTTTTTTTTTTTTTTTTTTTTTTGTCAAAAGCAGTCAAATCTAACCCTAACAGATACACATTTCATCTCCCTAGCCATAACCTTATAAAAAGTTTGTTATAGTGGCCATTTTATAGACAGGGAAGTGAGGCCAGAGTATATCAAGAGGCTTCTGCCTCTGAGGTTAGCCCAGTACTCTTCTCCCTCCATCATAGTTGCATTTTGGTGGGACTGATATAGGTTATGTAGCCAACCAATAAAATATATCAAGCATGGATATACCAGGTTTGTTGTGAAGGGGCTATACCAGAAAGTGAATGTGTGCATGTGTGGGTAGGGAAAGCCAGGGAGGAGCTCAGGAAGGGAGACTAGAGGAGAAGGAGAAGGTAGCCTGTATTACTTCAGGATGACTTTAGAAAGTACACAGCAAGTACCCATAACTGTCCTGTACTAACTGCCAGGAACGGCCTGTTAAGCAGAAAGTTGGCAAGTGATGTGACTATAACCAGCTATGCAACCTCCCGGAGAAAAATCCCACCCCTCCCCCAGGCTTCTACCCTAATTGAATAACATATCCACTTAGCCCTTTGTATTCCTTTCTTTTCTTTTAAAGTCAGTGGCAATAATAATATGTCTATAAAACTACAATTGGAAAGTCCTCTGGCTGTCATAATGATACAGTTATTTAACATTTGAAACAGAAAGTAATATATCCTTGGTAAAAATCAGGGCCAGCACAACTAATCAAACTAAAATATACCTTATATCCTTTTAATTTAAGCATGTCTTTTAAGAATAATCTGAATGTGATCATATCTGCCTAATCCATTTTTAAAATATGAGTTATCTCTTTTCCACAAAGATTTAAATTTTTTTTCTGATTACAAGTATATTCTCAGTGTAAAAGAAATTGCAAAATGAAGGAAACCATGAAGTGTCTGGAAACTTGTACTAAATTTATCCTAATTGAAACTAACGACCAAAACCTGAATAGCCAAAGCAATCTTGAGAAAGAAGACCAAAGCTGGAAGTTTCACACGCCCTGATTTCAAACTACAGAGCTATAGTATTTAAAACAGGACAATATTGGTATAAAACAGGCAGAAAGATCAATGGAACAGAACAGAGAGCCCAGAAATAAACCTACATGTATATGGTCAATTAATTTACAACAAAGAAGCCAAGCACATACAACGGGGAAAGGACAGTCTCTTCAATAAATGTGTTGGGAAACCTGGACAGGCACATGTGAAAGAATGAAACTAGACCACTGCTTGCATCATACCCAAAAATTAACTCAAAACACTTAAATGTTAGACCTGAGTCACAAAGATCCTAGAAGGAAAAATAAGAAGTGGTAAGCTCCTTGACGTTGGTCCTTGGCAATGATGTTTTGAACCTGACACCAAAGGCAAAGGCAACAAAAGCAAAAATAAACAAGTGGGTCTACATCAAAGTAAAGAGCTTCTACACGACAAAAGAAATTATCATCAAAAAACAAACAAACGAACAAAGAATCTAACTCAAAAAAGAGGTATTTTTCCAAAAGACTACATATGGCCAACAGGCACTTGAAGAGATGTTCAAAATCACTAATCAGGGAAATGCAAATCAAAACCACATTGAGATATCACCTCACACCTGTCAGAATGGCTATTATTGAAAAGATAAGAAATAACAAGAGTTGTCGAGGATGCCGAGAAAGGAAACCCTTGTGATTGCTGGTGAGAATGTAAACTGGTGCAGCCACTATGGAAAACAATTCGTAGGTTCCTCAAAAAAACAAAAAACAAAAATAGAACTACCATATGATTCAGCGATTTTACTTCTGGTATTTATCCAAAAAAAAAAAAAAAAACCAAACCAAAAACTTGAACTCAAAGAGATATATGCACCCCATGTTCACTGCAGTATTACTTACAATAGCCAAGATATGGAAACAACCTAAGTGTCCACTGATGTATGAGTGAATATAGAAAATGTGGTGTGTGTGTGTGTGTGTGTGTGTGACACACACAATGGGAAATTATTCATCCATAAAAAAATGAAAACCTGCCATTTGCAACAACATGGGTGGCCCTTAAAAGCATGATGCTAAGTGAAATAAGTCAGAGAAAGACAAATACTGTTTGATCTCACTTATGTGTGGAATCAAAAACAAAACAAAACCAAGCTCATAGATAAAGAAAACACATTGGTGGTTGCGAGGTAGAAGATGGGGAGGGGGTAGGCAAAATATGTGAAGGGGGTCATAGGATACAAACTTCCAGTTATAAAATAAATAAATCATGGAGATATACAGCACGGTGACTATAACTAATCATACTGTATTGCATACTTGAAAGTTGCTAAGAGAGTAGATCTTAAAAGTTCTCCTTAGGGGGAAAAATATTTTGTTACTATGTATGGTAACAGATCTTTACCAGACTTATTGTGGCAATCATTTTGCAATGTATACAAATATTGAATCATTATGTTGTACACTTTAAACTATACAATGTTACATGTCAATTATATTTAAATTTTTTAAATTATCTTTCCATAATTTATGATATGAAATGTTCATATAGCTAAGTAAAAAGAAATGCAATTTTATGATATTGCCATCTAGAATCTTATACATTTTCAGTCTTCAATATCAAAAAAGGGAGTCCTCTCTGAAATTCCTGTAAAAGGGGAAACATGATGGTAGAAAAAAAGAACTCTACTGAGGTGTCAACAGCTCCCACCACCATTCCTCAGACTCCTGCTAATACCGTAGAAAAGACCCTAGTGACATATAACAAAATGGGAATACCTCCCTGCCTGTCATTGTAGGTAATAAGCACCATGTCACTGAAGTATGCTCTACACTTATTCAAACAGACAAATACAACAAGTGTATTTTAAAAGTCATGGGGCGCCTGGGTGGCTCAGTCAGTTAAGCATCTGACTTCGGCTCAGGTCATGATCTCAAGGTTCATGAGTTCCCCCTGCATCCAGCTCTGTGCTGACAGCTTGGATTCTGTGTCTCCCTCTCTCTCTGCTCCTCCCCAGCTCGCACTGTTTGTCTCTCTCTCTCTCTCTCAAAAATCAATAGAACATTAAAAACAATTTTAAAAAATAAACAAATAAATAATAAAAGTCATATCCTGGGGTGCCAGGGTGGCTTAGTTGGTTAAGCATCCAACTCTTGATTTCAGCTCAAGTCATGATCTCACAGTTTGATTCATGAGATTGAGCCCTGTGTCGGGCTCCCCACTGTGGAGCCTGCTTGGGATTCTCTCTCTCCCCCTCTCTCTGTCTCTCTGTCTCTCTCTCCCTCCCTCCCTCAAAAATAAAAAAAATTTAAAGTCATATCCTTATACTAAATATGAACAACTCTGGAAGCTAGTTTGTTGGCTTGTGTGTGTGTGTGTTATAGAAATGCATTTGTTTTTACCTCTTACCAACATAATACATGGTGAGTGCAAAAAATACTAATAATATATAAAGGAACAAACAAAAAAGCAAAATTCCACTAACCAATTTCAACTATAATTAAACTTTTGAAGAATATTCTCTTAGACCTCTTCTTCTATTTGTATATATACATGATATACTTTAACAACTGATTGTTTCTTTCATAAACATATCTTGAAGAACCTATCTATCAATAAATATATGATATAAATAAAAACTGACATAAGCTATCCTTTTTAAAGCTAGTATGATGGGGCACCTGGGTGGCTCAGTCAGGTGAGCAACCAACTCTTGATTTTAGCTCAGATCATGATCTCACAGTTCAAAGGTTCAAGCCCCACATCAGTGTGCAGCCTGCTTGGGATTCATATTCTCTCTCTCTCTCTCTCTCTCTCTCTCTCTCTCTCTCTCTCTTCTCTCAAAATAAATAAATAAGCCACATATGATAGTATGATATTACCACATATATATGTACTGTAATATATTTAAGAAATAAAGTACCGGTAATTCCCAGTTTCTTGTTATTATAAACCACCCAGAAACAGATACATTTATACAAATTGCTGTCTGGTGATTTCCTTTAGGGGATTTTCCCAGGAGTTGTGTTGCTGTGTCAATGGGTGTACACAATTGAATGTTGATACAGACTGCCAAACCCTTCAAAGGTGAGCACAAATTAAACTTTCCCCAAAAAGGCATCAGAGTGTCCCTTCAACTACACCATCCCTGAGATCTTATTTTCACCTCTGCTGATCCAACTGGCAAAGCGTGGCTGCTTTATATGAACTCTTCGATTTCAGGTGAAGTTGAGCCTGGGCACCCTTTCGTATGTTTTGGTTATCTGCATTTTTTCTTTGGTGAGTGCCCTCTGTATGTCCTGGGCCCATTTCTCTATTTGGAGGTTTTTCTTTTTCTAAATAATCTACAAGAGTTTTTTATGTATTAGGAATCTCAATGCTTTTTCACATATAGCATACATATCTTCGATTTATCTTTTAATCTTGCTTTTGGTAATGATTTAATATACAGAAGTGCATAGTTTTTATATATTCAAAAGTATCCACATTTTCCGTCTTGGTTTTTATCTTTGTTATTATGCTTAGGAAGTTCTTTCCCACACCAAGACTGAAAAAAATATTTCCCCCTTCTTATATTTCACTACTTTATCTTTTTATTTTCTACCTCTAGATTTATCTTCGTATAGGAACTTGGGAGGGGGAAGAAAAAAGGAAATTAGGGAAGAGTTCAGCTTTTTACTAGCCAGTTGTCTCAACATTCTTTATTGATTAACCCATCTCATCCCAGTGGTTTGAAACACGTTCTTTATTTTATACCAAATGTCCATATACACTTGGGTCTAATTCTGGATTCCTTGTTCCACTAATTTGGTTGCCTATTCCTGTGCCAATAACACACTGTTTTATTTTTTTGTCATTTGTTATAATAGATTTTATGAAACTCCCCCTTTGTTGATTTTCTTTTAAGTTTTATTTATTTTGGAAGAGAGAAACGGGGGGGGGGGGGGGGAAGAGTGGGAGGGAGAGAGAGAATCCCAAGCAGGCTCCAGGCTCAGCACAGAGCCTGATGCAGGGTTCAATCCCACAACTGACTCCAAGATCACTACCTGAGCCAATATCAAAAGTCAGACAGACGCTCAATCGACTGGGCCGCCCAAGCAGCCCTGATATTCTTTTTTAAGAGTCTTCTCACATGTTTATTCCTCTAAATACTAAAGTTTAGAATGATCTTGACAAGTTTCCCCAACCGAAGTCCTGTCCCCAAATTCAACTGTGTGTATATATATACATATATATACACACATATATGTATAACTGAATTTATACATTCAGTTCAAACAATTGAGGTTTATTAATATAAGAAAAATATAGCTCATTTATTCATATTTGCATCCTCCCCTCAAACGTAATATCTAATGTGAGAAAAAGAGCCATAACCTTTTATCTAGAGATGTCCATATTCTCATGCTATTTACAATATACATCTTTTAATTGAAAGATTTTTCTTTGTGCTATAAAAATGCCTAGCAATTGCAAAGTAATACTAATGTCATTACATTTGGAGTGTTTCTATAGTTCCAAACAACGATCTCTATTATTTGGAGGGTGCACAGTGTATATACCCTTGTAAGATTTCTCACTCACAGCGGATGGCTCTTCTACCTCCAAGGTCAGTGCTGGAGAAATGGGGCCATGAGCTGCTGGGCATCCCCTAGAGGATCGTTAGGAATGATGCTAATCAGACCTGCCTTCACACATTTTAAATGGCCAAGAAGCCACATCACTGCAGCCTGCCCAGTGCCGTCTGGAGGTCATGAATCATTCTCTACAAGACACAGGTCGCGGCTTCCAAACCACAGCCCCACATCCTGGGCACTGGTCCAACAAGGAGCAGGAGATGGGACAGTATTGCCAGGCACATGCTGAGAGACAGGCACCCACCCTCAGCACAAAAAGCACCCCTCCCAGAGCTCTGAAGGGACCACCAGCCTCCCTACAGGCTAATGAGCCAGAAGTGCTGTCAATGTTTGAAGAACACAGGCCACCGCTCTCTCCAGAACACTGAGCCACTGGCTTCACACTTTAGATTTCCAGATACAGGTGGCCAGAGAAACCTTTACTGCTGAATATTTGCTGATCTCATCCACGGTTAGTAAAACGGTGGCCTGCAGGCCAGATTTGGCCCACAGACATGTTTTCTTTGGCCTCAACAATGTTGGATCGCTTTTTGGAACCGATATTTAACAATTTAGAGATTTCCTGTATTTTCTCTTAAAAACGTAGGAAGTCTGGGCCACACTGGGCCCACGTTCCTGCATAACAACACTCAGAGCTGAGTGGGTCAGCGTGCTTCTATTAGTTATGAGACTGGAGTTTGCCATCCCAGCCTCCTTGTTCCCAGCAGTTTCTGATTTAGGTCTAATTTAGGAAGTGCTCAGATCTCTAAGCCAACAAAACATCTCAGGTTTTTATCCCCATATCAATTCTTCATTTAAAAAAAAAAAAGAAAAAAGTCAAGCAACATATATGTAAGTGACGGAAAACACACAAAAATCTAGAAGCTTAAAAGGCTGGGCTATATAGTCTGTATTCCTAATGTTCTAGGGAATCTGACATGATAGAATCAAGCTGAGAAAAACTTAAGGTATTAAATTTATCACTCAAGGCTGTTTACACTTTTTTTAATGTTTATTTTTTGAGAGACAGAGACAGAGCATGACTGGGAGAGTAGCAGAGAGAGAGGGAGACACAGAATCGGAAGCAGGCTGCAGGCTCTGAGCTGTCAGCACAGAGCGTGACACGGGGCTCAAACTTACAGACCGTGAAATCACGACCTGAGCCGAAGTCGGATACTTAACCAACTGAGCCACCCAGGTACCCCTGACTCAAGACTCTTTAGGTAGAGCCATATTGCACCCTTCCAGGTGGATTCAAAACATATGTTCTATTTTTAAAAGAAATAGTGCAAACTTCCAGTTATAAAACAAATAAGTCATGGGGATGTAACTATAGTTAATAATACCGTATTGCATATTTGAAAGTTGCTAAGACAACAGATCTTAAAAATTCTTATGACAAGAAAAAAAACTTTGTAACTATGTGAGGTGATGGATGTTAACTAGACTTGCAGTGATCATTTTAACAGAAAGAAACATTGCAGGGAGCCTGGGTGTCTCAGTGGGTTGAGCGTCTGACTCTGTCATGATCCCAGGGTCGTGGGATGGAGCCCGGCTTAAGATTCTCTCTCTCTCTCCCTCTGCACCCCCACCCCAGCTTGCACTCACTTGTGTACTCTCTCTCTTAAAAAATAAATAGTGCAACACCCCTACACAAATGGACACTGAGTGCATATTACAAGCTTACTATTGGTAATTCGTCTTATTTCTTTTTAGAAAATTCATCATACATTGTTGGTACAACAACCAACTTAACGCTTATAGTTAAAAACAAAAGCTTTAATGCTTGTCTCCCCTTTTTTCACTGTAAGTCCCTTACCAACGTAAGCTTAACGTTCACCTCGCGATTTATTCTATTATATTCACATATCATCCCTTCCTATGTTGGAATTGGAGAGGACAAGCAAAACATGCCAATATTCTTGGGCTAAATCCTATTAGAGAAAATAATAAACATTAATAGCTTGACAAAACCATTTTGTTGTAGAAAATAGATGGATTAAAATAATCAACTTGGGAACAACCCAACTATTAAAAAAACACTTTTGAAACTACTGGAACAAAATAAAATTGAAAATGCACTGGGTATTAGAAGATAAGGAATTATTGTTGATTTTGTTTGGTATGATCATGGTTGTGTGTGCATGAGTGCACATGTGTGTATTCATAACTGTTACCGATACTTTAAAAAAGAAATAAACACCATGGGTTTGCTATCATGTGGGACTTAAAAATCTTGGAATTGTAGTCCTTCACAGTTGTAAGAGACTTTAAACATCACCTAGTCCAGGCATGGGAAGGAGGTTTCAGTGCTGTCCTGAGAAGAAATTTTGGTCTTTAAGACTCAAAGAAAAAGAAATGCCACAAACTATGAGCAAGGTCAGCTCAGGGCACATGAGAGGAGACTGGGGCCATGTGCTACAATTAGTCTCCTTTAGAACCACTTAGAACCACCAGTCTAGTGGTCTTTCAGGGAGCTTACTACTTATTATTAAGTCAGCTCATTATTTCTTTAGACAGCTCTGTTCATTAAGTTATTTCTTCTATTTCGAGCTGTATATCCATTCGGTAGCTTACAACCACCGACATAATGGTAAGTCTAGTTCCATTTTAACTTGACAGCATTTGAACTATTTGAGGCCTCAAATTCTCCTGTTCTTCCCAGGTCTAAAACATCACCAGCTTCTTCGGCCCCTCCTCGCATGGCATGGTTCCCTCCTGGTCTTTACCACTCACCAATGACAGGCACTAATTATCTCTGTACCCATTCCAGCATGGCACAGTGGCACTGTTGGTGTCACGTTGTCATAGCATAATCCTAAAAATGACTGTATTACGTTCAAATTTGGTTTTCAGGCTCTATGCATTCATTTTGAATTCAGATGCTCCACTTTGAATTCTAGCTCAATTTGTTAGTCTGATAAAGCCTTCTAAAATCTTTCTAGTTATCGACTACATGTGGGTCAATTTAAATGAATTTCTCAGAGTGTACAACTTGCCTTCCCACATTTCCTGACCCTGGCATGCCACCAGCCAGAGAATCCACAAAAAGGACTTCCTGGTCCTTCAGTGGCTCCTCAAATCCATCTACAGATTTGCAATCTTACAAAGAAAACTTTTAATCTTACAACTGAGACCTGAGGGACACTAACCAAGCCAGACACTATTTGACAATGAACCCCTTCATTGGCAGATAGGAAAAACAGGCCACCACAAACTGGCTTAACATAACTAATAAAGCAAGGTTTAGTCATTCACTCAACATGTGCTCCAAGGACTGAAGTAGGAAATTGAGGAAAAGAGAATGAATGACATAGCAACCATGTCATCAAGCTCATAGTCTCTCAAAACTAAATAGCTCAAGTAAAGTGATCAGTGAGGGACAAGGAGCTATGGGAGGTGAGAGAAGAGGTAGGTTTCTTTGACTGGGTTGGGAGGTGGCAGAAAAGGCAGCAAAAAGGAAACGAGAATTAGGACAACTCAATGGAAGAAGCAATAGGTCTGGAAAGGCAGATGGGATGGGAACAGTGGAGAAATGAGAAAATAAATACCAATGGGTTGAATAACTTTGTTCAGTTCACACATAGGGTCCATGAATACTGCCAGTGGGAAATCAAGATAGGAAAAACACAGAGAGGCAAAGCTGAATGAGACTGCTTCCCATATCAGGAGCCCCTAATCAAGGGATATTCATACCAAAGAACAGGTGACCAATCAAAAGACACAGGAAGGTGGGAAAGAAAAAAGAAGGCAAAAAAAAAAAAAAATCAGAACCTAGGACAAAAAAGAAAATTTAAGTGAATAAATACGGTAAAGAGAGAAAAGCAAAGGGTGAGAAGACAAGAAGACAAATATTGTCCTCCCACTAACAGGAGGCTCCTCCGTTATTTATTTCCCTTCCTTGCCATTTAAATGTACTGGTTAGTGGCCTCTCTTCCCTCCTGAAGTAAAGCTGCAGACTTAGATCCCTAATCCTTATTTGTCTTCCATCTCCATATGCCCTTCATTAACAATCACTCTCCCTAAACTGCCTAATCCACCCCTAGCAAAACAGTCAACACGACTGATCCCCAAGCAGCGTTGGCCAAAGAAAAGCATGACATTAAGAGAACAACTCACTGTCTCCAACGTACCTGAAAAGAGAGCAGGGAATCAAGTGAGGTTCTTTACACTCACCCGAGGGAAGGGAAAGGGGGATATGAAGAGAGGGTCTACAGAAGTGAGAATGGAGGAAAGGGACCAGGACCCAAGGAGCCACACCATCACTGGAAGGAGGTCAGGCATTCATTCATTTATTGCTCTTCCTCCCTCTACCCTACCCTTCCCTGCTGCAGGGCATCCAAAAGCCCACACACACAACCTCTGCAACAGCATCCCTTAGGTGTCAATTTGCCACATCACTTCATCAGACCCTCATGATTAACCCAGACCCCTAACAGTGTCCTGCATTTTCCCTTTCAAAATATATGTCAATAAGATTCCACATTTGTTGGCTTCTCTGCCATGTCACAAGCCCATGAGGGAGAGAGCAATCTCACTGCTATATCCCTAGCACTCAGCACTGGGTCCGAACTCAGTCAGTTACTGTTGAATGAGTAAGGCACCGCAAAGACAAGTAAGTGTTATCCCTTGAGTTCCCTAAAATTCTGTAGTACCAAAAATTGATGTGGCCAAGATTGCTAACTATTCATGTTCTCCAACCTTTTGGGACACAGCTATACTAATTTCCCAACCTCCCTTGTGGTTCAGTGTGGCATGGGACTGAGTTCTGGTCAATGGGCTGTGTGCTCAAGTGATTATGCCACTTCCAAGATCACCCATAAGAATCGTCCTGTGCTTTGCCTCCATGCTCTTTTTTCCCTTCCGACTGGCTGGACTGAAGATGGATCCCTTGGGTGACCTTGGAAGCTACGTGTTGATACCTAGGACCCTCTGTGGAAAAGAGCCACCTCTCTGATCTGTTCATAAGAGAACTAAACTTCTCTTATATCTGAGCAATTATATATTTAGAAGTCTATGTGTTACAGCAGTTAACCTATCTAATTCAGTAACACAATTAGGTTACAACTGAAGTTAAGCCTTCTTAACCTTTAACAGCCAGCAAGTGTTTGCCACTTTCCGAAGGAGAAATAAAGGCCATTCAGAGGGCAGTGCAATCTTTCTTGATATGAACAGAAGCTTGGTTTGCTCATAATCATCAGGAAAAGTAGCTAACCTTGCCTTGGGCTTGCCTGGGCTTGGGCCAGAGCCACAAAATAAGCTAGGCAAATTCCGGTGATGTCAGAACACTGGACAGTCAGCTTGCTGGCCTCGGCTCCTCTCAGAAGGATGGGTCACAACCCATAGGCTCTGGACAAATGCTTGACTGCCTTCTCAAGTAGTTCGGCCCTGGCCTCATCGGTGCTTACCTTGCAAAATGTCATAAAACATTGCCCTGTTGTTTTCAGTGCCAGCTGGGGAGAAGCTGCCAGAAGCTTTTTCAGAAAGCCACACCAATCTGCACTGCCACAGAACAAGGGCTGTACCAAATGACTCTCCCAAATGAAGCATTCAGCTGGCCGGACAGAGATTCGACCTCAGACATAATTCATTTCCCTGTGGCAAAGCTCTTCTGCAGATGTGTTTGACTCTTTCTGTCATTTCCACCTAACGCTAGAGACTTCAAAGAGAGCCCCTCTCCCTGATAGACTACAGCGCTGAGGTAATTGACTTACATTAAGAGAATTAGTGGCATGAACTGCATGTAATTGCTTGTTCAATCTAGGTCTAGGAAACTATTACAAGGGTAAATCATTGACTAACTCTTTTCACTTTTCTTCATTGAAGCTTTGTTTATTTCAGGAACTTCCAGATCCAATCGTTCTGAATCTTCTGGGGGCCACAGACCCCTTTACAAATACTATGAAATGTCTTTACTCTTTCACAGAAAAAAATACACGTCCATAAGCACACACATGTATTACATATGATTTCGGGGTACCCGATTTACCCACTGGTCCCAGGTTCATGGACCCTCTAGTGCAGAGGTCAGCATACTTCCCCTCTAAAGAGCCAGATAGTAAATATCTTTGACCTTCTGGGCCACGTACAGTCTCTGTCATCAATTACTACCCAACTCTGCTGCTACAGGGTGAAAGCCGTCATGGCTGTGCCCCAAGAGAACTTTATTTATAGACATGGAAATCTGATTATCATATAATCTTCATGTGTCACAAATAATTGTTCTTCTTTTCATTTCTTCCCCCAGCCATTTAAAAAATGAAAACCATTCTTAGCTGGTAGCCTGTACAAAAATAGGTGATGAACCATAGTTTGTCAATCCCTGTGGCAGAGCATGGGTTCTGGATGTAAAAATATGTCTTTATTTTCACTAACTTCCGATGGAAATTTCACATTTCCTTCCATTGTGAATGTAGGAAGCAATTCTCAGTAGTGTCAACAGTAACTGTGACTTGGTCACCAGCAGAAACCACAGGTATGTTCCTACCACATTAGAGTGGTCACAGACAACACAAAATATTGATCACGCTCCTCACTATTCTTCAGTTATGCTCATTATTAGATCTTCCATTGTATCTTGCTATTTAAATGTACTGACAGAGAAGCACATATATTATTCTATCACAGATTTGATATTGAATATTTTGATAACTGTATTTGCATATGACTGACTTCCATTCTAACCATATATATTTTATTTTGTGGATTTAAAAAGAGAATTCTGAGCAGCAGCCCAGAGCTCTCACCAGATACCAAAGAGGTCCATAGTACAGAAAGGTTAAGAGGGCCTGAGCAGGCAAAACCATAGCATCTCCTACCAGAGCATTCACGTCTTCGGTTTTGTGGATGAGCATCCGTATCTCCTCTGGATCACCACTGAAGATTGCTTGGACCAGAGGTGGCTGTAAACACAGGAGAATTTGAATTAGAACTATACTTAAACACATTTAACTGCATTCAGATGCAGATGGCTATAAGAGGCGTTCCCCGAAAGTTTATTCAACAATAATCAATTGGCAGACAAAGATGAATATGGCTCGGACTCACCCACACTAGAAGTCTGGTGGGGGAGATAGCTGCATAGAGAAATAACTATAATGCAATTTGAAAGCCGTAACAGATAGTCACATCCAACCTGGGGCTATGAGTATGACATGAAAATCACCCATAATTGAAGACGTCCTTGAAACACACTTAAATTTCCCAGCAAGGAAATTACCAAATCTGCAGTTTTGAGCATACAGTCCCCTATAGTTCCCGACCTCTCATTAGACAATGTACCCTGGTTACCCTCAGACAATTCCATTTCTAGAGGATGTTAATGGCCATGTTTCTGGCCTCGTGAACACTTCTTTTCAATGTTTGGAAAGCCTTTGAAATCATTCTCAAACGCTTCCCAGAGCTTAGCCAACACTAAAGGCACTGAGTGTTTCAGATGTGATTATATCCCTACTACCTGTTCAAAGTAAGTGGTATAATGGTGGGGTGGGGATCATGAAGGGGGATATTACCGAGCACTTATTATTGAACTCACCCACATTAAACAAGACCTGACACAGAGAAAAGGGATTCATAAAGAGTGATGGAAACAGAACTGAAAGAGAAACTTGCTCTGCTTGGAGGGCAAGTAGGGTGAAGAGAAGAGTATATCTAGAAAAGCTTCATGGAAGGCACTATAATGAATGAGGATGAGTTTGCAAACCAGGAAGGAGAGACATTTCAGGCACAGGGACCAGGATGTGCAAAGGTGTGCACATGCAAAGAACCTGATATCTTAGAAATGCTGCCATCAATCTGGTGACCAGAGAATGGGTAAAAGAAGAAAAGTGGTGTGCTCTGGGGTTGATGTTGGGCTCGCCCCATGTGAAAAAGAATCCTGTTCAAAGCCAGCTCCACCACTTGCCAGCCATGTGCTGAGCCCACATCCCGTGTGTAACCTGGGGGTGAGCATGATCTTTGCTGTCCAAGCCCTCATAGGATTGCTATTAGGAACAAATGAGATAATACATGGAAAACCCTCTGTAACCATACTACCCTACACGAATAACAGATGTTCTTACTAATAAATGCTTGGGGCACCTGGGTAGCTCAGTTGTTAAGCATGTGACTCTTGATTTAGGCTCAGTGATGATCTCACAGTTCGTGAGATCGAGCCTCTCATTGGATCCTGCGATGACAGCATGAAGCCTGCTTGGGATTCATTCTCTCTCTCTCTCTCTCTCTCTCTTTCTCTCTCTCTCTCTCTGCTTCTCCCTTTCTCTCTCAAAATAAATAAATATTTTTAAACAAGAAATGCTTAACAACGCTACTGTAGAATATCTGACCATTATTTTTAAACTTTAAAAACTTTGGCAATTACATATTCTCTCTCTCTCTCTCTCTCTCTCTCTCACACACACACACACACACACACACACACACACACACACACACACACCTTTTGGAAATACTTTACAGTAGTTCATGTCAGCAATAAGATGACAGCAGTTCCCCAGATGTGTCTGGTCATAAGAGTTATCTGAGATGCTTGTTAAAACAATATTCCAAGATCCCTTCCTTGGAGATTCTGACTTAGTCTATCTGGGGTGGAAACATGTGAATCTACTTTTAATAAAATGCTCACTTAACTCTTAGAACACTGGCCTAAGGTAAAATCATAAGCATCATCTGCCTCAACGTCTCCCTGTGCTATCTAAATGAGAATCCCAGTCCTCATTACCCCTATAAATTTTCTTTTCTCTTTTGCTACCCTCCTGTTGCCTTTCTTACAGGTTCTGGTGGTGTTTTGTGTTATTGGGGGGAGGCAATAATATAAGTATTATCAGTAGAATATAGTAAGACTCCTTGAGGAAACACTATATTTAAAAAAATTTTTTTAACATTTATTTTTTGAGAGAGAGACAGAGACAGAGTGTGAGCGGGGGAGGAGCAGACAGAGAGGGAGACACAGAATCTGAAGCAGGCTCCAAGCGCTGAGCTGTCAGCACAAAGCCCGATGTGGGACTCTAACCCACGAACCTTAAAGTCATGACCTGAGCCAAAGTCTGATGCTTAACTAACTGAGCCACCCAGGATCCCCAAAAGAAACACTATATTTAAAATGTCAAGTTACAGATAAGTATTTCAGTATGCCAGGAATTTTTCCACAGTTTTCCCCCTGCTATAAAAGTTTCCAGCAAGTGGACAGATAGATGTATCCTTCTTTTGTCTCAAATACCCTCAATTCCACCTTCTTGCTAAGGTAAATGATTCAAAGATAGTTTCTTAAATTGCCGACAAGTAACTGGAAAGAAGTCTTGAAAAGAAAGCAAGTTTTCTATCAGTTTGGTGTTAGCTGGTTGATCTGCCCAAAGACGAGGAGATCCATCCACTTGCTGACCACTGCTAACGAAGTCTCCAGCTCAGTTGCCCCACGGCAAGGACCCTATTTCATATAAAACAGTCAGACACAAACTCAGGATTTCAACAACAATGCTAAATCTTGTTTATCTGTTCTATAATTCTCTGTCTGCTGTGCTCATAGTCAAATGCTTGTGTGCACTTTTCTGTCTTTTTGAACCTGAAGAGAAAACAAATAAGAAACCTAACAGCCATATGACTTAGATGACAAACAGGGGCAGAGTCTGACAAGACTTTAGTGTTAAATCAACAGTGATCAATTAACAGGTTAGAACAAACCCATCCCCATAAACTATGTATCACTGGTCACTTCAAGGAAACAGCTAGTTAAGCAAAGCCTCAGGTCACTCATGAGAGTCAGGAATGCACATAGGTTTTGTGTTGTTTCAGTGCTCACACTTCTCAAGAAAGACAAGAGCTCCAAGCTATGGCGGGAATCCCAAGGAAAGCCTCCCTGACAAAGCTGCCAGACAAGGATGCCAGCACAGTCCTTCAGCAGGGAGCTCCCCAAACACCTCCAGGACCAGTCACTGAGGCTGTTTTGAAGGGAGTCATCAATGCACAGAATTCCCAGCGGAGAATGGCGTGTACACCTGCCCTACACCTCTGGGCCTGGCTCTGCTAAAAGCTGCTTTACAGAGTATTGTCAATGCACAGAATTTCTAGCATCCATTCGAAAGAAGCAACTCTTCCAGTGCTGCAGTCACATGTATACATACATATACACACATGTACATGCATACATTCGCACATATCCATACATATCTACACTGATGCATGTATATACAGAGATATGTGCTGATTCACATACAAATCCCTCACACTCCCTGTGGAAGGGAAAAGTTCCTGTTCCCCAAAGCCCAGAGTCTTGCTGGATGGACATCTGTAGCCCCAGTGAGGCCATATCCACTGTGACATCACTGTCTTCACAACTGGGAATCTGAGTATCATGTGATTCCAAATCAGAACTTCATAGGTACATGCTGTGTTAGTCAGAAGCTGCGTGTTTGCTTAGATGTAATTCTTGAACTAAATTACTGTGGTTCTTGAGCAAATAGCATTGAAAAAAAACCAAAAACATTATGAGCGCGCGCGTGTGTGTGTGTGTGTGTGTGTGTGTGTGTGTGTGTTTCTCCAGCCTCTCAAATAAGGCATGCCCGGAGAGCACTCTGGCATTCCTTTTTGTTGGGATTTTTAATCCAATCCTGCTGTTTTATTTTTCCCTAGGTAAACACTTACCCTGAGAATATTTGAAAAAAAATACACATCTAAATACCATCTCCATTACATGATCTTAAGAAAGGGGGAATATCCTAAATATTTTTGCTCATAAGTATCAAGTATTTATACTCTATTGACCAGTAATTTGGCAATCACTATATCTATTGTAGTGTTACCCTTGACCTGGATAAGACTTAAGCAAAGTCTCACCTGCAAAAGGACAGAGTCCTAAGCCTTGGTATGTATTAGCATTTCTTTCGGACAATTCATACACTTCAACACTAGCATATACAAAATATTAGTGCTCTGTGTGCATTAGGGTGCGAAGTTGAATAAATATAAACTCATAACAAGGGTCAAACTTGTTCAGTGTCAATTACTAAAATTTCCTTAGCATGTGTAGCAAGTGTATACTGAAGGTGATTTGTCATGTGCTGTGGATACTGGCACAGTACCATACATAGATTCAGAAGGCAGAAGCATACTTCCTGGGCCTACTTTACCCATGGCGCAAGTGGGATTCAATATTCAGATGGGACCTGTCCTTGTCTTCTAACATCCCCAACTATCAGCACCCTACCACTACGACCAGAAGTGTAGACAGCTGCCATCTAGAAATGACCATCTGCCAGGCTGATGACATTGGACCCCTCTAAGACAGAAGTCAGAGCAGAAAGATCCCTTGGATTTAGCAGCCATTTAAAATCATGCAGCTTGCCTTGCCAACATTCATCATAAAAAGCTACTTTCTCTACCCACATCCCCTATCAGCCCATCCAATGCAATATTTTTTATTTTATTGTCAGCCTTCAAAAATAAATTGGGAAAATATTTGATTTCCAAAAATAAGACGCTACATCAAAAGTGTATTGATAACAGTATTTCCAAACTTTGAAGTAGAGTTACAATTCCACTAGGGGGAGCAAGATGGTAATTTGTTACCTGGGAGATAACAGTAACTGTTCAGGTTGTGCAATTAAGACAAGGTAGCTGGAAGATCCACTTTGTCAAGACCTAAGAGAACTCAAGCTTCCGAGAGAGAGAGAGAGAGAGAGAGAGAGAGAGAGAGAGCGCGCGCTCAGTAAAGAGTAAACACATATGCTACGCACATACCAAAACAAAAAACAAAAAAAGTTTTCCTATTGATCCCTGAGGGTCCAGGTTTAGGAAATCATAATGCAATCTAAAACTCAGGAGTTAAAGTATCATTTTCATCACTTAAAAACTCAATTCAACTATTCTTCAATTCCACTTTTAAAAAGTACTACTAGAAGTATCAGACAAGCAATTAGTTTGAGAGTAAAGCCCATCGTGGGTTTTATGAAGAGAGTGTAGCTACTTTCGAGTACCTGCTCCATCTTGCAACGAGATTGTAGGCACCCCCTCCCACATCCCTAATGAAACCACCAATTGGAGTTTTGCTAAAACCCTGTATAGTGTACTTCACATTCCCTTTGTTGGAGCCGCATGTTCTTTACTAATGAATTGGCTTTGGAAGATATGCAGGGTGATAGAAGCTGTCACGTAGCATCTGTGTAACTACTGTCAATGGTAAGAAGTCTAAGAAGATGCTCCAGCACTTTGATACAAATTCCTGGCATACTGCTTGTCTTTTTTTGGTTAGACTGGGTAATGAACGATTCCACATCTGAAAGAAAACATCTTGCATTCTAATCAGGAGTGGATGTGGGGAATTAATCAATAGCCAAGAAGAAAAACAATGATATTCTTAAACATCTGTCCATACTTGAGTATTCTGAGTACAGTATGTCATTAAAGCAAGATAGGAGCATGTTATTAGTGGCTATTAGCTGATGCAGCAATAATCTAGCCATATGAAACCATCAACTTATATGAACATGCTGAAACATTTCATTAGGTAACAACTGGTTTTTCTATGAGGCAGTGCTTGCATTTTTACAAAAGGATAATAAAAATTTGTTCGAGTCACTAGATTTAATGGACAAAACTTGTTAGCTCTATTCATGTGGGTCCTGCTGTGTGATCTGCTGAAAGGATGCCATTAAGTGCTTCCTGAATATAGATCACTCCTTATTTGGGAAGAAGTTCACTCTATCACAGAAAAATAATGATGATCATAAAGTCAAAATCTGTTTCCCTTAAGAACTGTACAAAACATACTGAGTCTCCATAAACATTTTTTTAAAAGCAGGACTTCATATCTGAAAACGTCTCCTACAGGCTATGCTACAGAGTAAATGCCTATAATATTTCCAATTACCTATAATTATTATTAAAAACAAAAAGGTCAAAATTCTAAGTATCAGTAATACCCTCTATGTAGCTATTTATTTACTCTATACTTACCAGAGAAGAACAATTACATTTAGTCAGAAAATGAAGAAATTATCTAATCTCTTCCAAAGTGAAAACAGTAATAGGTATGGACTATGGGGTAGCTATTCAAGGGCCAATTACTCAGTCTTTAAAACATTCATCCTTTGTTGTACCTTCCTTTCCTGACATCCTCCATGGCTATTTCTCTACCCTTTAATACTGCTGATTAGCACCTTCACCAGAGGATAGTTCACCCAAGGAAAAAAGAAACCCAGGCATGTGAACTTTGCTACTAGTTAGTCGCAAAAGATTAAGTAAAAGGAAGTGATGAGACAACGTACCAGTTAAATTGAAATCTGGAGGCGATGTTGATTTTACAGACCTGAGATCTCACTCTCTTTTTCTTCCACAGTAGGGAGATTAACATATGATATCATATTGACTTGGAATTAAATCCTAGCCATAATTTCCTCATTTATAAAATGGGGATACCGTAGCCATTTCATAAGACGTGTTTGAGAAATGGCCTGATATATGTAGACACGTAGTGTGCAGTCAGTTAAAATAGTGATTAGTGTTGCCATTGAATTGACAAGCTCAAAAACATTCATAGACAAGTATATTTATGTTCATCCTACGAAAGGAAAAATAAGGGATCTAAAGAGATTTCCCAAAAAATACAGAGCAAGTAAATCAAGTTAGGATCATAAGCCATTCATACTACCTCTAGAGTAGATAGGCCCATCATACTGAGAGAGAAGCTTTTACAAGCCGGAGAGCAAAAATCAAGTTGAGCCTGACTTGGTCTTTGTTACACTGGGCAACCTCAAAAAATGTTGCACAACTTCTCTGTACTCCAAGGTCTGACCTGTTGTGCCAAAATAATAGCAACTCACCTTAAAAAAACATCATCCCCCTTTGACTAATCAAAGGGTGCCAAATAATCAATGTTCATACCCATTGGATGGGACATGAAATCATAATTTCACTATTTAAGGTTACCATTAATGTGTACAGTTATACTTTTCCTTTACGATCTCCTGATGATCATAAAGAGACTGATCCCCTGGTTGGAGCTCTCGGCGGGGGGCGGGGGGTGGAATGATTTACCTGGTAGTCGCAAAGTTGAGACTAGAATTTAGTTTTCCTGATTCTCCAGGATCATCACTTTCTCTCACATGTCATTTTAATAGAATACAATAGAATACAATATAGTATAATGAATATATAATAAATATATGTAATTCAGGATTCAAAATTCAGCCTTAGTTTCAGGGTACTTCCCATGGAGAATTATTATATACTTCATGGCTCACTAAGGAAAGATGTCACTATATATATATATATATATATATATATATATATATATATATATACACATATACACACACACACACACACACACATATATCGTTTCTATATATGTGTGTATATCTATACTCTGTATGCATGTACATAGTGACTATATATGTGTATATATTTCTAGATATAGTTACTCTCAACAAACTAACAATAAAACAATCTTGCCAAAAGATGCAAAACAAAGAGGTACAATATATTTTAAAGCAGGGGCTCAGTGCAAGTTTGAGTTAGGAACACAGAAAAGGTAGGTGTTAACCTAGATTTTGAAGAATTAACAAAGGAGTAATCCTTCTTCGTGTTGAGGAATAGCCAATGAAGAGGTTAGAAAAGTAAATAACTGGGGTGCCTGGGTGGCTCAGTCGGTTGGGTGTCCGACTTCAGCTCAGGTCATAATCTCACAGCTAGTGAGTTCGAGCCCCACCTCGGGCTCTGTGCTGACAGCTCAGATCCCGGAGCCTGCTTCAGATTCTGTGTCTCCCTCTCTCTCTCTCTAACCTCCTCCACTCATGCTCTGTCTCTCTCTGTCTCAAAAATAAATAAACATTTAAAAAAATGTTTAAAAAGTTAAGTAAATAACTGGGTGGGGGGAGCGTCATGCTAGCAGAAGGAGTTTTAACCCAACCTTGAGGGGAAACAGGAACTAGGGTCTTGAGCAAGAGAACAGCAGAGAGTTTTTGCAAACATTTAATCTATCCATTACATGAGCCAGGCATGGCAGAAAAGAAGGGAGCCAGAGAACCCAGTCAGACTATTGCCACAATCTAAGGCATCACAGGAAAGAACTTTCCAATCTTCCTATGTCTCCCTCTCTGCTACTTACAGGGCCGTAGTGGAAACAACAGATACTGTTGTCAGTTCTTTGATGCCGCTCTATTCCTGGATGCAGGTTTGGCTCAGCATCTTGGCCACTTTCCTTCACTCTTTATATATAGCCCAAATCTGCTGCCCCTGAGACACTAATGTTTCCAGGTGAAATTGAGGTTACTTCCTTCAGTTCCTGGAACACTTCCATTTTTCCCCACAGAACCTCTGCTGAAGTCAGTTCTGTTTTGTCAGACTTGTCACTTGATCCCTGAATTTAAATCACAGCATTTCAAAAATAGGCCACTTCCATAAAGAGAAAAGCAAAACAAAACAAGGCAGGCATATTTTGCCAAATGCCATATTTTTATTGGGATTTGCTGCCAACCACCCACATCTTTTTTCAGTCTGTCTAACTTTCAAACAACTTGAGATCAAATCAAAACTTCAGCTAAGTTAATTTAATTAGTGTTCGGGAGTTAACTTTTAAAGAAAGTTAATTTAAACAAGAGCACAATGGATCCGAGAGGTTAGTTAATAGAAAATACTTAGATGAGTGTAATTTTAGTAAAATAAAAAGAACAGCAATATCTTTCTACAACAGTTTCCTGTTTTGAAAAATTGTTACAGAGGTTTTGTTTCCTATCTTAGTTTTGGTTACATTCTTTGTATAACTCTATTTTCTAGCATATTGAATTCAGACGGTTTCAAAAATGAAGGGTGATTTGATAACGTTAATCAGTATAAGCTGTTTTAGTGATCTCTGTGGAAAAAAAATGATACAGCCAGATGATTTTCAGGGTAATAAGTGTATTGAGTGTAATTTCTTTGTTCAGATACAGAAAGTGGTTCTCTGTTTAGAATGGATCATACAACATTACTTTTTATTAATATCTGGTATGCATCTCCCTTATCATAATTAGGGCATGATAAAATAGGATTCCCAAAGAAAAAATATGATAGAAGATGATTTATAACTACAGTAATATTTTCTCATGATCTAGAGTAATAATTTTTGAGGAGTATTAGAAATTGGGAAGCTAAGCAAAGCAACTTAAAAGTAACAACAACAAGCAGTGCCTGGGTGGCTCCGCTGGTTACGTGTCAGCCTCTTGAACTCTGCTCAGGTTGTGATCTCGTGGTTCGTGAGATCAAGCCCCGCGTCAGGCTCTGCACTGAGTGTGGAGCCTGCTTGGGATTCTCTCTCTCTGCCCCTTCCCCCGCTCATGCTCTCTCTCTCTCAAAATAAATAAATAAAAGCTTAAAAAAAATAACAGCAAAATCAATGCATAGAAATAAAAGGCACTCACCAGGAAGGTGGCAATTTCTT
Organism: Panthera onca; assembly: GCF_046562875.1. NCBI lineage: Eukaryota > Metazoa > Chordata > Mammalia > Carnivora > Felidae > Panthera > Panthera onca. The sequence goes on along the minus strand of NC_138346.1, from coordinate 38,465,404 downwards.
GAGAAATTAAGAGGGATAGAATGACCATATATGAGATATAGAGATTAACTCAATCACATGAAGTCATTCATGATTCAGGCAAACTCCAAATTGGGTTTGTCTAAAATTTGTTAGAACCGGGATTCTTTCAAAGGCCACTTTTTGCCCAGTTAAGTCATTCTAAAGTTCATAAGAACTTCCCCTTAAGGATTCCCCTTAAACTTTCTCCTTCCTCTCCTTAGTTTTTTGTCTTTGAATTCCTTATGCGTTCCTTAGAAAGGGAGAAAACTCTCATACTCCACTGCCTCTCCCCAGGGAGCCAGGTGAGAAATTAGGGAAATGTGTGAAACTGGGTCACCTTCCTGGCCCTGCCTATTCAAACCACTTGCAAATCTAAGGCACAGTGTTGACCAGCACCTCTATTAGTCTCTGCCTGAGATGACTGGAGGGTTCCCTTCTGCCCAGGAAAGTCTCACAAGGAATGCAAATCTATTAGGTATTCTGCCCATTTCCCCATCCAATGTCCTGGCAAGGGAAGGGCATTCAGTAACAGATATCAAAGGGAAATGATAAGGCAGCAGGAAGAGAGGAGTCCAAAAGGCTGAAAAACATTAGATAATATAAAATGGGAAATTTTGCAAAAAAAAAAAAAAAGGACAGTCACATCACACTTCCTTACAGAAACACCAACCCTGTTCATTTTCCCTTTATTTCTCTACACAGCACCCTGCCATCAAGACATAAAAGTTATGGGTTTTTTTTTAATTAATCTGGTATATTTCAGGCAACAACCACATTCAACTCAATCCAATAAATATAGATTAAACCAAGGGCCTGCGTGGCTCAGTCAGTTAAGTGTCTGACTCTTGGTTTTGGCTCAGGTCATGATCTCATGATCTGTGGGATCAAGTCCCATATGGGGCTCTGCATAGCTTGCTTGGGATTCTCTCCCTCCCTCCCTCTCTGTCTCCCACCCCCACTTATGCTATCTCTGTCTCTCTCAGAATAAACTTTTTAAATTTGTTTTAACGTTTTGATTTATTTTTGAGACAGAGAGAGACAGAGCATGAGCAGGGGAGGGGCAGAGACAGAGGGATACACAGAATCCGAAGCAAGCTCCAGGCTCTGAGCTGTCAGCACAGAGCCCAACGTGGGGCTTGAACTCATGGACTGTGAGATCATGACCTAAGCCGAAGTCAGATGCTTAACTGACTGAACCACCCAGGAGCCCCATAAATAAACTTTTTTTAAAAAGATTGATTAAACCTCAGAAATCTACTGAGCTTAAGAAATTTAGACACTGAGATGTTGTAGTCAGTCTTCCCTTGAAAGAGTTACCGAGGTGTAGAATGAAATATATGAGTATATAACTTGGATGTAAGGGAAACAGCATAGAAGTGCATGAAGAAGGGAGAGTGATCACATCTGGTGTCCTGAAAGATGCAGTCTTTGAAATGAATATTGAACCTTATAAAGGATTTAAATAGGAAGAAATAGAACAGGAAGTGAGTGCTCCTACCTCAGAAGAATGTGAGCAGATGCGGGAAGACCAAACATGCACAGGGACAGTTTCATTTGGCTGCAGCATGAGAGAAGGGAGGTGAGCTGAGCAGTAGACAATGATCATATTACAGAAGGCTTTGAATGCCAGGCTAAGAAATTGAGACTCCCTTCTCTAGCACTGGGGAGCCATGCATGGTTTTTGAGCAGGAGAGTGACCTAAATGGTACGCTTCAGAACAATCTGTGGAAATAATGGCCTGCATGATGAACTGGAATTAAAAACTAGAGTGATACAATAAGTTAGGTGACTTTAACAACAGTCTAGATGGGAGGTCCTGGGGATGGAGTGCCCCTCCATTGTGAGAGAAGCATTCTGCTGGTGGCCAAGATGCGGATCTAGAAAGTCAATGAACTATGCCCACCCTGAATGCAGCAAGAGCTACCCCACTCAGGCATGGCTGTCTATATTCAGAAAGACTCTCACCAGCTTCCTCTGTGGGAGGCAGGGAGCCGCCCCAACCACCAGCCAAGGAGCACCGGAAGTTCTGCAGCATTTACTTTTTTTTTACTTTTCCACTTGTGCAAGGCCCTCCCATTGCTTACTCGGTTCAGTTCTGCCCTGGGACAGGAAGCTCCCAGGGAGCAAAGGTCAGTTAGCATCCTGCATCTGAACAACCTGCTACTTCTCTCCCCACCCCACCACAGAAACCAGAACATCAGGGCTTTCGGTTTGGGTGCTACCTTTATAGTCTAGGTTTTGGTAAAAAGAAAACTTATCTTCATGTCATGAGCTGAAAACAGACAAAACTTAATCCACGTTATCTTTATTTCCCAATTCTAAAATTTAGTCAAGAAGATAAAACTCTTTTCTTTTTTCAATCATACAAAGTTTGAAAAACAGGAAGAAGTATTAGGGAAAGGGACTTTCTAATGCACGAAAACCTCTACCCATTTTCTCTTTCTCTTATGTTTGCAGGGTTTTAATCTTAGAAGTTGTCCTATTGCAACAATACAAAAACAAGGTAAAGAAAAAACTTAATAACCTCTCCTAATGTTAGCAGCCTAATGTGTATCCTTCCACATCTTATGTTCCTGCTGATATATAAAAATACAAGTATAGATGTAGGAGGTTACAATGTTATCACAAAAGTACGATTTACTCTTTCTTGCTATTTGTAAAATAATAATATATTGAGGCCATCCCCCAGGTCAGTAGTTACAGGATTAACACATTTCTTTCAATAGCTATATCATATTCCATATCATGGATATGTCACAATGTATTTTATTATTCCCCTTTGGATGAACATTCAGGTTGTTTCTAGTTTGTGCTGCAACAAACCAGCTTCTGTCAGTGTCTATCCTTGCCAGTGCATTTCACAGAAAAGTGCTACCAGAGCTAAGGTGTTTTCTGAATACCTACTATATGCTGTTTTTATAAAATATACAATAGAAATGTGTGACATAGTCCCTTCCTCAGAGCATGCCAAATATAGCTGGGGACATAAGCCTAACCCACACAAAACAATTAAACTGTGCAAGACAGGACTGAACCGTGTTCCATACACTTTACGCAAATGGATGCCAAGTTTTCCTTCCACACGGTGACAGACTGGAGAGATAGCTCGGAGGACCTTTTAGCCTTAACATTTTAGGGGCTTTCTTGGATTCAGGAAAGGGGGAAACAAGAAGAGCTAAGAAGTCAGTGGTCTGTGTGTGTTCAAGTCTGGCAGGACTTGAACAAGGCCAGAAAATGGTTTAGATCCATGGAGAAAAAAAAAATTGTATTTTGGAGTGACAAATGAGCCATCTTTACAACTTTAGACACATATATGCTTGGAGAATGACAATAAGCAGTTCCTTCTCCAAGTCATTGCAATTCCAAACAGCCTCTCTTATATTCTTCCCACCCCCACCCAGCCTCCACTTAAAGACATAGAAGAATCCAAAGCTTAACTGCCACAAAGCATTATACTAATGCAGATTTAAAATGCATTACTTCCAGCCAGCAAAAACTTAAAAATACTCCCCAAATTTCTTCCACGCACCCCCCGTCCTTCCCATGCCCAACCTACCCCTGCTAACACACACACACACACACACACACACACGCACGCACACACACCCCATACTTTTTCTGTGCCCTTTAAACAACAGCAGTCATTTATAGTGTTCCTGTCCATCTGGAAAATAACACGAATAACATGGAATAAAGTAATAATAAAGTCTGAGTGATTTAATTCAACCAAAACCTGAGTTTTTCTGAGAATCAAAAACTCTGTTAAAAAGGTTGGTATTGATAAACTAGCCACTACAGCATTGGTCTTTCACTCTACCTTGCAATGCTATGTTTGCAACCTACCAAGTCCATTTAAATATAAACCATGTTTAATGACATGTTTTACATTTCATCATACTGGAAATAGGATTTGAGAGCTCACTGTTTATGCCAGATATGTGTTATGCCTCAATAATGTATATAAGTAGCTCTATGAGAAAGTTCTGAAAATGAATTACGCATAAGAAATTAGGCATGTGTTTTTTATCTCAAAGATTTGAGATTTAAAAGTTGTATGTAATTTTTAGGGGTGCCTGGGTGACTCAGTTGGTTGAGCATTGGGCTCTTGATTTCGGCTCAGGTCATGATTTCACAGTCCAGGCTGGAGCTTGCTTGAGATTCTCTCTGTCTCTTTGTCTCTGTCTCTGTCTCCTTCTTCCTCTGCTCCTCCCTGCTCATGCTCACTCGCATGCTGCCTCAAAAGAAAAAATTATTTTAAAAAAAAGTTGTAGGTAATTTTCAATCAAAGTTGGCACCACAAGGAAGTCTATGATTCTCTTTTTTTTCCCACCAAACTTTATTCAGAAAAAAGCCACTGATGGGTCCAGGTGATGGTAAGCTCACTCGGAGAGAAAAGCAAGGCCATCAAGCATGGTCATGTCTAAAATTAGCTTTCAGTGTATTTTCTAAACTTTAGGAAAACAAGATTTATTCCCAGGATGTTAACTTGAATGCCAAGTTCAAAGACATAATCTTGACAGTCATATTGCAGAAAATAAGGGCTTTTAATAAGGAGAAGGAATTACTGACTTTCAGTAAAACCTAATTTACTATGTGTTTTTATTTAGCAGTAGGAAAAAAAAAAAGATAAAAGCCCTTGACCTCTGCTGTACCATTCCAACCACAAAGGTGACTGAGGTCTGAGATTGGGTCCAGAGTCGTGAGGCCTCCTTGTGACCTGACTGAGCATAATTGATGTGCCTCCTTTCTCGATGTCTCCATGCTCCATTCTCCGCACCAGCCTCCTCACGACATCAGCTCTAAATGGTATGGAGACTCCACTAGTGTCTTTGCAGGTCAAGGTCTAGATTTGGGAATTGGCAACACGCACCTAACATCAAAGCACTTAGCAACTGTTACCCAGTCAACACAACATTCCAGCAGTTTAAAATGCACAATAAGATCATGGTTCCTTTGAGATCATAGTCCCATTGTCCTAAATAAGGGGGATTTTTGGCTGCCTTTCCTCCTCCCAGGGCTAGAATTGGGGGCTCAGCCAAAGGCAGTAAAACCAGGGTCTCGTGGGACAGAAGCAGCCTGCCTGGACGTGTTGAGACCTGTTCTCTCTTCTAGAGTGCTCTAAGTACAGTTGGCATGTGCAACCACATTTCTCCTCTTGAATCATGAACAATCAAAAATGTCAAAAGGAGGCCAATGGGGGAAGTGGAGAGATATTATCTGAGGAGTCAAGAGACCTGGGTTTACACTAGCCTTGGCGAGTTGGTATTAGATAGCTATGGCAAATAACAAAGTTAGCAGAAACCCGTTGCCTCACCAGAAAAGATGAGTTCAAAACTACCAACTCCCTGAGGACAAGAAGGGGAAGACCAGATTTTTTGAGGAAAAAAGCCCACCGATGATTCTGACGCAATAAGTTAGAGATGGCAATCCCAGCACAAGCACATGTATGCTCCTCAAACATGCCATACTGAATGTGGTCCTGCATATCAACACTAGAAATATTACACTTTGACCCTATAATCCCACTTCAAGGAAGCTATCCTACAGAAATAACTAGGTATACGGACAACTCTTATAGAGAGGTATTCATAGCAACAATATTTATGATAGTACAAATCAGAAAGGAACCAATGTCAAAGTTAAGTACATTATTAAATAAGTTATAATACACGAATCCACAAAAGCTATGAAAGGGCTGACAGGTACATGAAAGATGCTTAATATCATTAGTCATTAGAGAAATGCAAATCAAAACCATGAAGATATTTCATGTTCATGGATTAGAAGAAGTCATACTGTCAAAATGTCCACATTACAAAGCAGTCTATAGTTTCGATGCAACCCCTATCAAAATACCAAAACCACAATGAGATGCCACTTCAGACACACTAGGATGGCTAACATGAAACAAAACAAAGACTAGGTGTTGGCGAGAACACGGAGAAATTAGAACATTACTGATGACAGCGTCAAGTGGTGTAGCCACTGCGGAAACGGTTTGGCATTTCCTCCCTTAGTCAAACGTGGAATGACCCAAGATTCCAGTCCTAGGTAAACACTCAGAAGAATCGAAAATGAGTGTTCAAACGTAGTACACAAATCTTCATAGCAGCATTATTCCAGCAGCCAAAAGGTACAAGTAACCCAAATGTCCATCAGCTGATGGATAAATAAATGTGGCATAAACATGCAAGGAACACTATTCAGCCAAGAAAAGGACTGACGTCTGGTGGCACACGTGACAACACAGATGAAACTTAAAAACATTATGCTACATGAAAGGAGCCACCGAAGTCACAAAGAGGCCATGCATCATATGGCTCCATTTATGTGCAATATTCAGGTTAAGCAAATTCATCAAGACAGTAAAAAGATTAGTGGTTACCGGGGATTGAAAGGGGGGGAGGGAATGGGGAGTGAGTGGGGTTTCCCTTTGGGGTGATGAAAATGTTCTGGAAGTTAGGTTGTGGTAACGGCTGTACAACCTCAGAAATGTACTAAACGCCACCAAACTATGCACTTTACAATGGTTAAAATGGTAAATTTCATGTTGATTATTTTACCAAAATTTTTTAAAGTTACAATCATAAAGTGGAATATTTTAGTTATTAAAATTGATCTTTTGAGGGAGTTTAATAAGATGTAGAAAATGTGGGAAAAGCAGTGTGTGAAACTACTTATAGTGTGACCCCAGCTTTACAGTATATAAATACACAAAGAAAAACAAGGAGTGAAAAGGAAATTTCTAAAAATGCTGAATTGGGTTATCAATAGATACATTTTTCGTCTTATATTTTTCTGAATTTTCCCAAATTTTCTATATTATTTTTATTGTTAAAATATTAAATTATAATTCAATATTGTTTTATAATTATAAAAATAAACAATTTTTTTTTTAATTTTTTTTTTTCAACGTTTTTTATTTATTTTTGGGACAGAGAGAGACAGAGCATGAACGGGGGAGGGGCAGAGAGAGAGGGAGACACAGAATCGGAAACAGGCTCCAGGCTCCGAGCCATCAGCCCAGAACCTGACGCGGGGCTAGAACTCACGGACCGTGAGATCGTGACCTGGCTGAAGTCGGACGCTTAACCGACTGCGCCACCCAGGCGCCCCAACAATTTTTTTTTTAAAGGTGAGACCAGGGCGGGGGGGGGTGGGGCGGACCTTGGTGGCTCAGTCGGTTAAGCATCCGACTCTTGGTTTCAGCTCAGGTCATGATCTCACGGTTTTGTGGGTTCAAGCCCAGCGTCCAGTTCTTTGCTGGCAGCTCAGAGCCTGCTTGGGATTCTCTCTCTTCCTCTCTCTCTCCCTGCCCCTCCCCCACTCACGCTTACACTCTCTCTCTCTCTCTCAAAATAAATAAATAAACTTAAAAAAAAATAATAATACAAAAATAAAAGATGAGATCAGATGACACTTTGGGACACAGATGGGAAAAAGATAACAAGAATAATGGAAGGTCTAAAAAACATATGATGTCATGATGTAAACAGCAGGAGCTAGACAGCATTATGGAATGGTTAAGACTGCAACACTGGGGAGAATTTATGTCCCATCCAAAGCTGGAATTGTGGCTCCAGATTCTTTGGAGTTTTCAAGAAATGCCACAGCTCCGGACGGTTCAGTGAAATGCCCTGGGTTTTAAACCTTGGCAACTTATTCAATACTTTTCAAACCACAGGCCAAACAAAACACATCTGTGGACTGGATGTAGCCCACAGGCGCCAGTTAGCAAACTCAAGTTTATAGGAACAGGAATGTTTAGCCTGGAAAAGAAAAACCTTTGAACAGAGATAGTAACTTCAAATATCTACGGAAAGGCTATGTGCAAGATGGTGTGGACTTAATCCATTTGTCTCTAGAAGGCAGAACCAACCTAAAGGCTAGGTGTGGGCGAGAAGCAGAATAATGCCTAGTAAATAAGGGAGTGGTTTCTATTAGAGCAGCCGTCAAATAAACAGGGACTTCAAAAATGCATGGAGGTGCCCATCCTTGAGGTGTTCCAGAGAAGACTACAGAGACTTCTGCTTAAGTCAGAAGTTGGACTAGGTCAAAGGCTCCCCATCATGGGGGAGTATCAGAAACTTGAAAAAAAAAAAACCACAGATTTTTGGACCCTATTCCAGAACCATGGGGTGAGGCCTAGGAGTATGTATTTTTCAGAAGAGTCTCAGCTGCCTGGCAGGTGGCTCAGAAACACTGCTTTGAAGCTCTGAATCTGTACTGGAATTCTATTATTCTAATCCACGGTTCTACCTAGCTGGCAGACAAGGGAAGGAAAGACTGAAGAAAGAACAAACAATTTACTGGAACTCATTATGGCTCTGTGCTAAATGCCTTCTTTATGTTATCTCCCTGAATTTTCACAACAACCACATGAGGTCAGAAGCAATGTCCTCCATCCCACTTCCCAGAAAGAGAAACTGAGGCTTGTAGATTTGAGTATGGCCCAAGGTCATTGCCACCACTGAGAAGATCTTTCTGGCTCCAAATCACACGCTAGTTCAACTATTCTGCATCGCCCTCCTCTGACCCATATGACAAATATCTCAAGTGGCCCTGATGAGCCAGGCACTACACTAGGTGGAGGGGATTCAACAATGATTAAGATACAGTCCCTGGCCTCGAGAGGCTTTGGAATCTAGTGAGGAGAGCAGAAAAGTAAGCAATTACATCACAGTGAAAACTAGGGGGTCACACAGGAGGAGCATCCAATCTAGCCTTGCGTTATCGGAAGGTTTCTGGGAGGAAAGAATGTCAAAGCCAGGACTCTAAGGTGACAAGGGAAAAGAACTTCAGGCTGAGGGTGCAACATCTACAGGCCCGGAGGCCAGAGGGAGCCTAATGTGTAAGGAAATGTGAGAAATTCGGGGTGGCTGGAGAATGGGAAGCAAGACATGGGCCTGGCAAGGTAGGCAGGACAGAGCCCCAAGCACTCATGTGCCACACTAAGACTGCCATTTATCCTAAGAAAAACAGGAAGAGTTGAGGCTTAACACAAAGGAGTAACTCTTCAGAATCACATTTTATGAGGATCAGACTGGCTATAGTGTGGAAATGGATTGGCAAGGCAGGGTCCCCGTGGAAGGTTGGGGCAGAGAATTTCAGTGAAAAGGTGATGGTCACCCACACAAAAATGGTGGCAGGGAAGATGTTGTGAAGCAAAGATGATGTATCTTCCATCCTTCCTTCCTTCGTTTCTCCCTCCCTCCCTCCCTTCCTTACTTCTCACGGTAAATAATACTACAGAGCCCTGGCTATCTACTGGCCATTCTGCTTGGGCAAAAAGAAACCTAGTCCTTGCCATCATGGAGTCTGTCCTCTGCTAGGCAATAGATGTTTGTGGAAAGTACTTTCAAAAGTATTAAATAATAGACAAAAAGCACACTGGTTGGTTAGATTGCCAAGAATAACACAGATGGTAAAGGATGTTAGGGGGCTGGCTTCTCCCTCCTCCAGCATCAATTCTCAAGGAATCATTAAGTATAAGAGCCCCATAAAATAAATCTGAAAAGTTACATCCTAACAAAGCAAGTACTCCTCAGAGTTGTATTCTTAAAATTCATATATGAGAAGGTAAACCAGACTGTCTGCTTTTGGTGTATTTCATTCATGGAAAGTAAGAAGAATTTACCTACATTTTAATTCCTCATTCCTCAAACAGAAATGACTGCCTGACTAAAAAAGAAATGGGGATGGAGTACTAAATTAATAAACTAGAAGAATTATTAAAACCTTACTAAATGTGGCCTCACACTAAATTAAATGAAAACCCTTCTTGCTGTACTCGGGATATTTGCTAGGTACATTGGCAACGAGTTTGGATTCACCCAAAAACTGACCACAGAACAAGCAACAAGAGCATCATGACTTGGAGGGAAGGCAGCAGGTGTCTGAAGGGGCTTCCTGCTCAGAGCCTTACCAGACGTCAGGAGGGGGCTTCCGGTGCTCTGACCTTCCCCAAGTCTGCACTATTCCATTTCCTGAATTACTCCAACCAGTCCCTGGTCACCAGTGAGGACAGGACATTCTTATCAGAGGCCTACTTGTTTAAGTCCTTGTTACAACATTCTTCTCACTCCTCGGTCCCAGCATAAGAATCACCCTCAGTTAAACAGCTGTGCCTGTGGATGGCACATTAAGATGCTTCTCTTCTACAGGTGATTTTCATGATTCTTTTAAATTTGTTTTAATGTTTTATTTATTCTTGAGAAAGAGGGAGACAGAGCACAGGCAGGGGAGGGGCAGAGTGAGAGAGGGACACAGGATTGGAAGCAGGCTCCAGCCACTGAGCTGTCAGCACAGAACCCAACGTGGGGCTCGAACTCACAAACTGTGAGATCACGACCTGAGCCGAAGTTGGACACTTTACCCACTTAGCCACCCAGGTGCCCCGAGGAGGTTTTTATTTTTTGTGACCTCTCAGATGACTTCTGATCTTTGTCATTCCAGCATCTCAATGGCCAACAAGGAGAAAAAGTACATTAGAAAACGAACTTGTTGGGGTGCGTGGGTGGCTCAGTCAGTTAAGCATCCAACTTTGGGTCAGGTCATGATCTCGTAGTTTGTGAGTTCAAGCCCCACGTCGAACTCTGTACTGACAGCTCAGAGCCTGGAGCCTGCTCCGGATTCTGTGCCTCCCTTTCTCTCTGCCCCTCCCCTGCTCATGCTCTGTCTCTGTGTCAAAAATAAGTAAACATTAAAAAAAAAATTTTTTAATGAACTTGCTCCTGCTCCTTTCCATTTTTCACTCGGCTCTTACAACACTAGCTCAGGTAATCACACCGCTGATCACTGATTGTGATCTTTCATGGGTGTGTTATATAGCTTTCCCTGGTCTACCAGCAAAGGGGAGCATACACCATGGGTTGGTAGTATGGAGTCAAAATCTGCTTCCCCAGAAATGTTCTAGATGGAAAGAAATTGGATCCCACACAGTCAAATAATCCTAACCTTGGTAGATTAGAGAAGAACAAATGACTTAGAGGCATACATGCCCTGGATCCTTTGAGCCAGCTTCCAAACAGGATCAACTTACAAAAAAATGTATTAGATTCCTAAAAGTAAAGTTTGAAGACACCCCTTCCCACCTTTATAAATTGTACCACAAGGAAAGAAGAGAAGATGCCAAATGGTGATGGGCGCTTTTGTTGCCATTATTAGCTTACGGTTTTATGGTATTCTTGGACAATATTGAAAAACTCTAAAAAACTGATTTCCTCAGACTTTCTAAATAACCTATTTTCCTCTGGATACTCAAAGAGATGCTTAAGATCTGTTAAGCATTTTAGATATTTTCTCTCCAGCTCCAAACCAAAGTGTGATCTAAAGCTGTCTACAGGGGCCCTCGTGGAGAACGCTCGGTGCTGATAACCACCCCCATACATGCCAACAGTGCCAGGACCAAAGGGAGGTCAGAGAGAGCGCTGGCGGTCTTTCTTTGGCTCTAGGCAAAACTCATCTGATTATCAACTCCACTTCCCCTTCCCTGGATCCCCAGGGGAAGAGTGCAGGGAAGCAAATCTTTAGGAAAAGAGCTATCAGTTCTTTCAACTTTCCCATGGAGAGGCCCGTAGGCCAAGCCACGTCATGCCACACCCCGGTTGATTGTGTCAACAATTGCTTTCATTTTAATGCTTTCAGATGGGTTCTAATGTAACCTTGGAGAAGAATAACCCCAAACCCCGTATAAACGACCCATTTTCTCCAGGCTGTTTGTGCCCCTCTCTCAGAATATAGTATGATTCATCCATTAGGCTATCTGAAAAACAAGCATGGACCATAAAGGCAAAGCGGATACAGCAGCCAGTACTATCGGAGGCAGCTCTTTGCTTTGTGTCGCTCAAGTGATTCATGAACGTAATTCATTGCCTTGCCTACGGTTCACATGATCACAGCTCTTCAGAGATGAAAAGGCAAGACGTTCTGAGCAGTTTCTCCAAATGAACCAAATCTTGATGCTGTTTATGGACCTCAGGATCCCAAACCCTGACTTTATAACCATGTGAATGGACACCAATAACAGGATAAATATGAAATCTATAGAAAACTGAAGAAAACAACTTTTAGTTGGCATCATGCTTTCAACCTGTTAAATCATTTACCAGAGTAAACCTGAAACCACATTCTTTGATCCCCAACTGCTCTCAAGTGGAAAAGCAAACGAAGAGAGAAATGATGGAATGGGTAGTGGCTGGGTAGTTGGAGAAAGGCATGACAAAGACACAGAGGGGCCCTGGGTGGCTCCGTCGGTTAAGTATCCAACTTCGGCTCAGGTCAGGATCTCACGGTTTGTGGGTTCGAGCCCCGCGTTGGGCTTTGTGCTGACAGCTCAGAGCCTGGAGCCTGCTTCAGATTCTGTGTCTCCCTCTCTCTGTGCCCCTCCCCCGCTCGTGCTCTGTCTGTATCAAAAAATGAATAAATGTTAAAAAAAAATACGCAGTCAGAGCTGCTACTTCCATTCCCGTGTCTCTAGCAGACATCACTAATCAAGCATGACACTCTTTTTGGTCTCACAGATACAACCTCAGAAGCTTTCTCAACACATCTCAATCCATCGGTTGCATACAAATGATAAAATGTTGACCGGTCTTTTATTTAACAATTTTATTTTATTTTCCTCTAAGAACAGGAATCACTTATGTAAATCACGATGAAAAGCTTGAAAGGGTGAAGTGCTAAAACAACAGCTTCTGATTTCTGTAAGATGGACAGATAAGGGTGCTGCCTCAGCACACGGCACAAGGTTGCCTTATGACCCAGGAGAACAAAGAATCAGAGCACGGGTCTGGTCTCAGAGGCAGTAAGAACAGGACTGCAGCTAGGTGAGGGCTGCCAGGGAGAGAGGGTACTTTGGGGCCTCTCTTGAAGGCACAGGGACAAAGCACAAGCTGCTCAGAAACCACGGGAACTGACTCCCACCACCTAAAAGACTTAGTAACAAAAACTCCTTTGAGTTAAAGTTCCCCTTTTAAGGCTTTCGTCACATGAGTGAGTTAGAAGATTATCATTCAGTCACATCACACCGAGAAGTCGTTTATTTAATAAATGAGGTTTTTTGGGTTTTGTTGGTTTTTTTTTTTTTTATTGACTCCTAAATAGAGATAAGCAGGAAAGGGGAGGATAGTGTTTTTCACCTGGGCTCAGGGATGCAGAACAGCCATGAGGAGCATTTATTGAGTTGTTACTACATGCCAAGCACTTCTCTTACATTATTTTGCATCCTCTTCACTACTAACAGTGAGTTCTTAACATCATCCTCTTACAGATGAGGAAAATGAGGCTTGGTAATGTAAGTAACCCAACCAACGTTATAATGCTAGTGAAGGACCAGGGTTGGATCCAAATTAAGACCCATCTGATTTGGGACGCCTGGGTGGCTCATTTAGTTAAGCGTCCTGACTCTTGATCTCAGTTCAGGTCATAATCTCACAGTTTGTGATATCGAACCCTGAGTCGGGCTCCGCACTGATAGCATGGAGCCTGCTTGGGATTCTCTCTCCCACTCTCTCTCTGCTGCTACCCCTGCCCATGCATGCTTGCATGTGCACACACACACAGTCTCTCTCAAAATAATTAAAGAAATACGAAAAAAAAAAAAAAGATCTGTCTGGTCCTAAAGCTTGTGCCTCTCCCATTCCACTGAGCTGGCTCTGCTGGGAAGGCATCAAACACACACTTGGCATACTCAGTAATTTTCCATAAGGCAGATGCCTCTCTTATTCTGTAGCCTTCTTCCAGAGATTAGGACGGAAGCAAATTCTCCTCTTACAAGGGAGGCCTTAAAAGAGAAGGATCACCCCACCTGTTGGAACTTCTTGCCTTGGACAGATTAGGGGGTCAGGGGCTATGAACTGGAATGACAAGCGTCAGCTTCCTTGGACTCAGATACCATTCCTCCTTTATGGAGAGATGCAACTTCAAAGGAGGTCAGAAACAGAAGCTGAGCATGGCCTCAGCTCCACATAGAGGAAAGTGAAAGTTTAGAGGGACAAATGTCCTTACAGCCTTTGATGGAGTTTGATGGAGCAGAAAGTGTCCAGGGCAAACTCTGTTCTGGTCAGTGTTACAGCCGATAAGCTAATCCTGTCCTGCTTCCTCAGTAGGGTTTACCTAGGGACTACAGACACCCTCTCATGTTATGTAGCCTCCATTGTGCACCTGTGTGCCAAGGGAGGGTAATGGGCCAGGTGGCCCCTGTGTCCATTCTCTAAGTACACGTCTCTCACTCTGATGTCCTGAAGCCAGGCTGCTGCCATTCCACTCACTGCTTGGTCCTGCGCTATTTACCTTCAATACTGAGGAACCACAGGGCCTATCCTTTGAGCAGGTTCAGGGAAACCCAGGAGCAATGTCAGCAGCATTTGTGGAACAGGCAGGCATACAGAAGGGTGATGCGCAGAGCTGAGCACATTCAGTGTGAGCGATAACACAGGGGATAACTTAGGGAAGTGGGAAGCAGGGAGGGAAAGCAACCAGTATACCTTGATTGCTTCCTACATATCTCAGATAAATGAACAAAGGAGCCATGACCCAACCAGGCCTGTTCAAACTCTTCCTCCAAAGCACTTGTGACAGGAGACAAGAGGGAATGTACTCCTTGGATGTCTGGCTCAAAAATAATCTTTTAACTTAAAATTCATGTAAATTTTACAGTTTATGCCTTAAGATAACCACATTTGTTTCAGTGTAAGAATAATGTTTTTTAGTTGACAAATGAAAAAAAACCCTAACCATCTGGGAAGATAAACTGTGTTAATCCTGTGAATTTGGCAGACCCTGCCATACCTCCAATGCACCATCTTGAAGGGCACAAGATTCTTGGACCAAGTCAGGGTCATTCAGTCCTGCTGCCCCATCCCACCAGGAGGTTCTCCTTCTTTTACCACTTTGGAGGTTCTAAGTGTTCATTAAGAAAGGCAGATTATAAACCATAGCTCAGATAAGGGGTAGAAGCACAAGGAGACCCCATGAAAGGTCAATAGATCAAGACCAAAATAGCCAAAGGAACATATGCAACTGGGGACCCAATCACCTCGGCCTCTTCTCTAGTTTTGTGACCAGCGCTCTAGTGATGAAGGATTAGTAATCAAAAGAAAACTCTCCTGCACAGGAATTTACTCTGTTGAAACTCTATCTCTCTCATACACACACACACCCTGCCACCACTACTTCAGGGGAAGGAGGGGAGCAAGGGCAGGCATACAGACCCCAAGAACGAGGAACTAGAGCGAGGAGGTGCTGATGATGGTGGAAACAGAAGATGCCAGACATGAGGCAGTACTAGGGCCAAGAGTTTGGAAACAGGTAGAGAGTGATACGGTGAGAGTATGCTGACATGAGATAGGAAGGTCATCTGGCCTCTGAGGCTGGGTTTTACATGCTGGTAGGTATGTGAGTTTAGATAATAGGTAGTTCTCAAAGAAACTATTTTCACCATACAGTTCCAAGTCACAAACCCAAAACAAGCATTTTCTGCACCAAACATTTGAATGTCTATAGATTTAATGACTATCCGGTCAGTCCATTGTTGCCTAGGCAACAGCACGTTCCCAGGAACCTACCAAGACCATAATTTCCAGAAGGGCAGGTATCGAGTCTACAGAGTCACCACTGTGTCCCTAACTCCTAGCACATAGTAGGTCCTCAACAAATCTATGCTCACTGAATGTAGAGAAGGGAACACTATAATATTATTACAGGATAATTTCAAAATAACACATTCATTCACCCTGCCTCATCCACTCTGTTTTTATAATGTGTGTTAACCAATGAGGTCACTGTAGGGTCTCGCAGAGGAACTTCAACATGGGTAAAAATCCTGCATCACAGCAACTGCTGTGGTGTCACATAACAACACCTGCTTTCACTCAAAAGAATCCAATAACAGCCACTACAGGGGAGGGAGGCAGGGAAATACATATACGCATGCATACCAGCAATCCCACTAGGTGACCTCATGCCCTAGAATGAAAGAGAGAGAAGAGAAAGAAACTATTCCAGAGCTCCCTTGGACTCCTTCCGGAGAGCTTCTCACAGTGTGAACACCTCACAGAGGTGAGCGGGACTCTGGTGTTTAAAGAGACATATTTTTCATACACGTTGGCCCCTAAACACAAGCCAACTGCTTATCTGCTGCTCAGAGAAACAGCAATCCGTTACAGCTTTGTAGGCAAAACTGGCTGTCGGACTCCATCCAGGACATCGTGTTGGACTCTAAGGTGGAGCCTTCCAAAGGTATCCTAAAGGATCATTTTGACTCTACAGACCTTTACTTCAAATACAGACTTAAAACTAGTCACTCAGAAAGCTGTACCCCCTGGAACATAGTCTGTACATCACCCCAAACAAGATGAGGTTGAATAAGGAGTATCTTCCAAAGGAGAACACTCTATGTCTACTTCCACGAGTGGTCTATAAAAGAAGTATATATAACATAGATATTATTTTTGGCAGTGTATCTTCCAGCCAGCTTTATGGTTTTTCTAAGATGAACCCAAACAATATCTGCATGGTGATTATTCCACAGAAAGCCTGCTTGAAATTTTTCTGCATTTTGTCTCATTGATTTCAACACATCTTATTTCAAGACCTCTATGAAATATATTAAACACATTTAACCTCAGCTAGAATAAATCCAGCTAATTAAATGATATAAAGAACAGCTCATTAGCAGAGCACGGGTAAATATTTCTCTATTCCAGCTAATAAGCAAGGTTTATTATACCCTTGAGCACTGTGCAGTCTCATCATGCCTCAATTATCAGCCTTATAAGCTAAGCCTAAGCAGAAAGTTGTTATTGAGCAAATAATGGCATTGGACATGTGCATTGCCAAGCTCTTGGCAACTGATTCATACGATCTTTAAACAGCCAATTTAAACCAACGGCAAGTTTTCATAAACAAGATGATTCTAACACTTTTAATGATCTGGTTTATCAGACTTCTTGAGTAAACAAACTTAGAACTCTTCTGTTCATTGTTAGAAAGATAATATCTCAACCACAGTTACCTTAAGCGATCAAACGTTGGTATCTTTAGGAGTATAGAATCTTTTCTAAAATATAATTTGGGTTTCTTTATTGCTATGTAAATTTTAGGATCATTTTAAGCCGATCGAGTCACTTTAAAGGATAAAGAATCAAAGAATAAGATGGAGTCTGCAGCTAAAGGTACATTCAGATGAGCTACACCTATATTCACATTCCTTTTGTTTGTTTGTTTTTTTGAGAAAGTGCACAAGCATACTTGAGCACAAGCAGGGGAGAGACAGAGACAGAAAGAATCTCAAGCAGGCTCCACACCCAGCACAAAGCCTGACTCAGGGCTCAGTCTCACCTCCCTGAGATCATGACCTGAGCCGAAATCAAGAGTCGGATGCTTAACCAACTAAGCCACCCAGGCACCCCTATATTACCATTCTTTACCTCTATAAGTGTTGTGGGAAGTTACCCTAAGGAAACAATCAGGGATGAGCACAAAGATTCATGTTTAAGATGTTTATTAGGATGTTATTTATAGAAAATATTGCAAACTTCCTAATTATCTAATCTTAGGGATATAATGAAATAAAATATAGCACATCCATATGGTAGAATATTATGCAGCTGTTAAGAAATGATATTTCAAAGAAGTTTTAAGGACTTGGAGAAATACTTGTTTGTAACATAGTAGGAAAACAAGTAAACAAAAGCATATCCAAGATCGCCAAGGCTGGCATACAAACAGACATGCAAACATGCAAAAAGAATTCAGTTGCATAAAGACAAATATACAACAAGCTAGCAAGTCTATATTTTGAAGCACATATACACATACATTAAATAAGGAAGCGTTGAGAGAAAAATGGGAGGAAAAATATCAACAAGTCAGTAGTATTTATCTCTTAGTGATTACATCACAGGTGAGTTGTTTTCTCATTTTTTTATTTTTTTCATGCACGTATTCCAAATTTTGGATCTCTGATATCGTTGGGAAAGAAAAAGAAACATTATAAAAACGAAATGCGAAAACAGGTGTCTAAATGAAATAAAAACTAGAACACAGAAGGCAGATGGTATCAATGGCTATAGCAGAAGCAAAGCCTCAGAGACCAGAAGGTCACGAATGTTCCTTCCCAGATGGATGCTCAAAGTTAGGCCAAACCAGAGCTCAGGCACTAGAACAACCAATAGCTGCATGCACGTGACTACATCTATTTATTGGTTATTTTTAATAGCTGCATTTAAAAAGCAAGTGTGTAGTTCATCTAAAGTTCCCCATCAGAATTTTCCATGTTGGGTTGATACAGTAAATCTAAGCAAAATGTGCTAGTATATTTTACTCTGTTTGCTGAAAAACACTAAGAAGTAACTAGCCAGCCCCAATTTTTCACCTGAAGCTCTTTCTTGTTTCTGGTTTAAAAAAAAAAAAAAAAAAAAGGCTATTTTGTGAGGTACTGACTGGGATACAGAAACCCAAGAGTTTGGCAGCATGAGTTTCTCTCAGTGTAGGGGGTCAGCCGGTATGGCGAGTCAGTGTAACACTCAAAATGCGAAAGTGTGAAGCAGTAAATCCATAGCCTCCAACTTACTCCATCCCTAAAATCATGAATGAGAGAACAATCTCCAATTTTTAATAGCTTCAATTAACTGAAATAAACATCTCTATGTATTGTTAGTAAGGAAGATACGCATTCTTGGTTGACCAAGTATCTGGTACTTTAAAAGATCTATGTTAAGCCTGTCACTAAGTAGCCATTTAATTAAAGTAAATGTCTCCACATAAATCCTACTGGCACAGGGACATGCAGTTTTGGAAATCAACCTGCAATTAAGACTCTGGGCCTAATTGTGTGGCACCAACTGAGAGATCCTAAGAGCCATGACATACTGAAGGCCTTTAAGAGACTTAAACTTTTGTGTCAGGATTTATGATGCTGTTTCCTCCTCATTTCCTTCTCAATTTGTATTCAACGTCACAACCTCGGTCAACAGCACATCTGCCAGTTGTCTCCTAAGCAGCTGGGGCATCGAAGAAAGAACACAAAAATCACACAGACCTGGGTTCGAGGATTTGCTCTGCCTTTCACTGGCTCTGAAACTTTGCCCCATGGTTTCTGTCCTCTCATCTGTAAAATGGAAAGGAAATTGCCTACCTCTTCTGGCTGCTGGGAAGATTTAAGAGAGCAACTCATGTGAAGGTTCAGAGTACAAAACTGTCATTTAAAATACAGCATATGCAGTATGGTTTTCAAAAATTTTTGTCCCAATCTGTAAGTAATATACAAGAATGGTACTTTTATTCAAACGAGGAAATGAATGGATATTTCACCCTAAAAATCTCTCACTTAGGAAGAATATTTCCTCCAGGGCTTCTCCTATCGGGGATCCAGCAAATCTCTTTGGAGCACCTACTGTGAACTAACCCATGTACTCCAAAGGATCAATGTTGCTGGAGGAAAAATCTTAGCTTTTTAGTTGGTCCTACCTCCCTCCATTTTAGGAACTCACTCTCTTAAATCCCGTGATTCAGAAGAAACTATTAATTAGAAAACTTTCTGCAGCTTTGCTCACCACCAAGGCTGGCACATGACCCAGGCTGACCAGTCAGAGTTCTCTTGTAGGAACTGATTTGGCTCTTGGGAGGGGAGCAAGGGTGACCTCTCTCCAAGACCCTGAGTAAAGTTGCATTCACCATCTTCCTCTTCGTGGCCTATGACTGGAAAAGACTAGACTTTCCATTCTGCACTAACATCATACCATACATAACTACCTTTTCTGCAGCAGAAAAACATTTTTGTCCTCACAAGCATCAACTTCCGGGAAACACTATCTTACCGCCCTGAAATAGCATGAAACCTAAGGCAGCCAGTGGCTGGCTTCTAAGCAAGCACACAAATAGAAAAACAAACAACCAAAATCACTCCTTTGGAAAAAAAAAAAAAAAAAAAGGCTCAACCACCATCACAAATAAGAAGGCAGAGCCAGCTGGTCTATAAAATCACCAGCCCATAAAAGGAGCGGGAAGATGAAGAAGGAGATTTAACTATTCTTCTCATCACTGTTTGCCAAGTGAGCTTGGTGTTGCTGATGAGCAGAAATCATTTCATTTACTTTTCACTTTTTTCATGACCCAATTATCTTCCATGTTACTAGGTTATCTAAATAGCCACAATTACCTCCTGTTTCCTGACTGATTCATGTGTTTTTCAGTCAGTCAGAACCCATAAAGAAACAAAGAAAGATCCAGGGTGTCAGGTATGATGTAAACACCATGAGGGTTTTTATCAAAGGCTCTAAAACCATCCAGAGAATCAGACTCTCAGTAAGGCTGGAATGCTCCCAAAATGGATTTCAATGGGGGAACATATTAGCGTTCTTCAACAGAGAAAATGTTGGTGTCATCATAGCCCACCAAAACCCAAGTGACTCAACAAGAGTAAGACTAGTATGTGCTTGAAAGACATAATAGACTCTCTTGGAGGGAGACAGCAAAAATAGCATACTCTACTCTGTATCTGAAAGACACTTAAAATTGTTGTGTAAAACAATTGAGAAATTAAGCAACAGGAAAATGGCTGGGTAACAAATCCAGAAGAGGCTATTTTCCACTTCTGAGCAAAGAGATAATGGTTCTGAATCACTCGTTTGCTCTTCCTCAAGGTGCACCCTTGAGATGTTTATCCTTCGAGGTAATAAAGTATGATAGGGTTATATTGCAACTGTGGGATCTAGTTTTCTCATCTGTTAAATGAGTGGGTTGAATGGCATGTTTTTTGTTGGTTTTTATTTATTTATTTTTTTAGGTCCTTTCCAGATCTAAAAAGTCTGCAGTTCCGCTCAGAATACACAACTCCCACAGAATTTCCAGAAAAATATTTGTGTAATTGGCCCCAGAGGAAAAGATATTTAGCAACAAAGCCTTTCACTCCTGGATGAAAACATTCCCTCTGCTTCCTATTGACAGAATAAGTTTGGCAATAGCATGAGGGCTTAGGTTATAAATAAGAAAATTCATAGGCAGCATTAAAACACTAGAATGAGATAGAAGAAAAGAATAATTCTTGAGATCAAGACACCAGAACAGAATGGATTCTTATTTGCTTGGGATACTTTAGAAGAGGACCTGTAACATGACAGAAAGGATAAAAGGAGTGGAAAATGTTTACTGAGATGATCCTTCTCCAACACTCCTTCTACGTTGGACTCCCCAGAGCAGGAGCCTCTGCCTTCTTTATGAGGTGCCACTGTCCTCACGTACCCACTTCAGTCTCCAGGGATGTATAAAACGCCCGTGGAACTCCCACTGTTCCCAACCACCTTTGTTGAACTTAGCTATGCCATTCTGCTTGCTGTGCACACATCATACAGGGCATTCGAGAGCCAAAGTCAACTATTTACCCAGGTTTTCCCATCTTCACACCTTTGCTCAAGCCGATCACTTTATTTTGACGGCTCTTTTTGCAACTGCTCCCAAGCCAATAACCATAGTTCAAGGGCCAGCTTCTCCATGAAGCCACCTGTGACCCATGCCACAGTCCACTCCCTGCCTCCCACATTTCTCTGTTACATACTGAAGGCAAGGGATGATGAGTCAAATATTGGATCTCTAAGAGACAGTGAAGAAAACAGAGTTTCCTGAAGCCCTTTTATACTTCTCAGAATTGGGGGTAGGGGGTGGGGCTCATAAAGTCACTTTTTTTAAGTGTACATTTCTGTCGCATGAAGGCCATCCACATTGTTGTGTGACCAGCACTACCATCCATCTCCAGAATATAATGTCACTTTTGCTTAAACTAGTTTGAGTGGGATTTCCATCACTTGGATCCAATAACATCCTGACTGATAAATAAATGTATACTTAGACAGGTAATTACAAAAAATTCAAGAAGGATCTGAGGGCTGTTTTAAAAACAGTGAATATAGTAAATTTTTATGATACTATGAAAACAAATGAGACCTTGATTTGAGGATCTTGAGAATAATCAAGGTCTGAGAAACCCAGACGAGAATTAACCAAATGGACTGTATAGTGCAAATCACTGGAAAAGGATTCTTTGCTTTTATATTTGTAATAGGAGAAAGCTCTAATACACAAGAGAAGCTTGCGTCTCATCTCCCAAGGGAAGAAGACATCCTACAGAGGAAATTAAAATCAGGCTAAACAGACAAATCTCCTAAGGCTGGGAGAGGCCTCAGAGAATACAGAAGGAAGTAATGAAAGAGAGTAAAAGCCTTAGCAGAAAAGATGCCCTTTGTTTTATCAAGATTCAGAAAGCTGCTCTTCATATTTTCCTTACATATGCAAATAATTTAT
The DNA here is from genome assembly GCF_046562875.1 of Panthera onca. Classification (NCBI taxonomy): domain Eukaryota; kingdom Metazoa; phylum Chordata; class Mammalia; order Carnivora; family Felidae; genus Panthera; species Panthera onca. The sequence continues at coordinate 38,443,105 of NC_138346.1, read as the reverse complement.
TAAAGTGTAGTAGAGGAATATTCTAGGATCACCTTTTTTTGGGTCAGAAAAGTCTGTGTAATATAAATTACTTTGAAATCAATCTAGAAAAGTTACATAAGAATGAAAGTATACAATACTAAATGTAGAAAAAAATAAAGAAATAAAACAGTCACAACGTAATCCTTTTTTATAGCAGGCCTTCATTACGCGACAGCTTTTGTTTCTTCTTTACCATATATTTATATTTAAATTTGAAGAACATTTATTCCCATTTTCTCCAGAAACAAAATTTGCCGTCATTAATATGCCTGAAGATTTTATTATAAGTCCTACAGGGTTATGATCCAACAAGGAATTAGATGAGGCACTACGATATTCTTGGTATCATGTTTGTTAGCCTAGAAAATGGGTTGTCTGTATAATGGGTTTTTCTTATTTCTCTGCCTTTTTCTCCACTCGTTAAGTACCGTCAGCAAGTATTTTGAGACAAGGAATATGCCCTAGAGAAAGAAATGTGATGAAGAATTATTATGGGTGGACACTGGCAATTTGCTTGGTGGCCAGACTCAATCACAAATACCCTTCAGTTTGGCGGAGAGGCTCCGCAGCTGGAAGATGGATGCTGCTTCAATTCACTGCTGTGTGAAGCTGATATTTCTGGGGGGACAAGTAAAAAAGGATTACAAGTACAGCTCCCAGCTGAAGCAGTTAGTTTGCCCCCAGCAACCAGTCTCAGAGAATCTTGCCTTAGAAATTTACCTGTTAATATAAATCAGTGTTAAAACCTCTGAGACATTTAAAAGCCCTCATTAAATGGACGTTCAGGAGCCTACTTCATTTAGATTCACAGGTAGGCATACAATTGATCGTTTGCTTTTGAGATATATTATGTGATGTGAAAGTTACTTTTACAGAAAACAGCTGGGAGAACGTATCCATCTCCTAAATTTGTATACTTTGAATTATTTTAAAACATAACTGCTAGATAAGGAAGGAAACCTTTTTAATGTCATAGTTTGGTTGTTCTTTGACTAGCAGCCCTGACCTCAAACTCCTGCTTTAACCTTGACTACAAAGGAAAGTCATTCCTAAGGAGGAAAGCATAGCTCAGAGTGGCTCAACCTCTCATCTCTTTCAGGGGGGGGAAAAAAATTCCCTAAGGATCTGAAGCGCAGTGTGAGGGGCTCAGGATTAATGCATTTATCTTCACCTCCCTCGGTGTCCTCTTTCACTCCTTTTGAAAGTCGTTGGCAAAAGGACAACATAATATGTCTCTTTTCACTGGAGATAACCCGGAAAGGTCTTGGAATTAGAGATGGAACACAGGGGAAACGTTCAGATAGTTCAGCCAAAGGTAAGAACTGGAAACAAGATGGGCTCTGAAGAGATGGCCGGCGGAGCAGGAAGCCCCTCACGTGAGGGCAGGAATGGCGGCTCCAATCTGGCTCTCCCACCTCTTGGGTCAGGCTACTTACATATACTGTAATCTTACTCTTGCTATCTGTAAAATGAGAACACTGTACTGCATGTCGAGGATCCCTTCCTATACTACAATCCCAATATTAAAACAACTTCCCGGACTCAAATCTTTTATTTTATGGTTCTGCTCTAGCTATGAATGGCACACAGAGGAAGACAGAATAAAGGTTTCTAGAATATGAGATCGTCTTCTAAGGTGGACAATGTTAGGCTGGCAATCCTAATACCGTGTGCTGCAACTGCCTACTAGAATCTGCTTGGTACTTTCCTTTCTCTTTATTCCCGGAAAGCGCCGGCCACTGCCCTGAGAGCAGACACAGGAAGAAGAGGAAGATGGTAGGAAATCAGCCTCCTGAACTTCTGCCGTAGCTGAAAGCTCTAAAACGGGAGACAAAACACCCTACCAAGAATGGTGAGGAACAAGAACTAAATATTTGCATTAGGATCAGAAACTTTCATGAAGATGAAGTATTATTTAAGCCTTGAGATGCCCATCACCTGTGGGTTGTGTGTGTCTCTTCAAAAGGCACTTCATGCTCCTATTCTGAAAGACTTAGACCCCTCTTCTGGACCAAAGACACATCCTCTTCCCTTCACTTTCTCCTCCTTGGTCTTTCACTGGGCTAGGGACATCTTGAAATAAGGGGTCAGGAGAAGTTTGAGGAAAGGTCATCATCCCTCCGATCTAGTGTTCCTAGTGCTGTGCTCATTTTGTCTGTGCTTTCAACAGGTTTCCTTAAGCAAAGCAGTCATTTCATGTTACTTCATCAGATTTCCTTCCCTTCTTCCTGATTCTATTTGGTGTTGTTATTTTGATAAAATTACAACGGGGTTTCAAGACAGTTGCATTCTTTTCTAGTACTGAACTATGAAATACTGGAAACATATACACAGCAGCTCAGACAAGAGTAGAGACATGCATATACCTACCATCCAGTTTAAGAAATGAAACATTACAGATGTAAGGAAAGCCCCAGATCTATTGTTCATCCTTCTGCTCCACAGTAAACCACCATCCTGAGACCAGTAGTTATCAATCCCACGCATGTTTTTAGATATTTCCTAAGTATGTTTATAACCATAAACAATGTAGTGTTTTAAAGGCTTGTATAAATGGAATCATGGTGTATAAAGCTCCTTCTGGAACTTGCCTTTCTCATTCAACATTATGTTTTGGGGATTTCTTTATGTTGGTGCATGTAACTGTAGTTCATTCATTTTCATATCTATATAATATTCCATCACATGAAAAAGACCGCTCTGTATTTCTCTGTTTCAGTTAGATTTGCTTCCAGTTTGTCTGTTTTTTCATTATTGACATGTTGCAATGAACCCTCTTGTACTTGTTTTCTTACACTCTGACACAAGAGCTTCCCAAGGGTGCAAACCCACTGGGTTGTGGGGGGTGCACAGCTTCAACCTCACTCTCTCCAAATTACCCTCCAGATAGCTGTAATAATTTACGCTCCCAGGAGCCGTGTGGGAGAGTTCCTGGGTACCTACATTTTCTCCACCATTTGTTACTTACAGATTTGAATTCCTATAAATCCGATGGTTATATCTACTTGTGTACTTTCACTTATTACTTGTGCAACAAATAAATTCTTAAATGGCAAAAAGAAAAAAAGAAAAAATTAAAGAAAAAGGTTTGACGAATGAATAAAATACAAGATTCCACCAAGGTGTGAGCCAGCATGTACAACAGAATGCATTTAGGAAAATAATTTTCTATCTGCATATATGAAATGTTGGCTTCTAAGGTGTTAATTACAACCAGAGAAGGATCTTGGTCCCTTAAACTGTTCCCTGAAGTCATCCTCCATTCTAGAAGGCAAATCAATTCCTAGGCCTCATCTGACAGGGTACAAGATGCATTGCCACCATTATCATTGCTCTGATGAAAGCAGCACTCCATGGTTTAGATCTTGACCATATTTTGAAGATCCTCAGAAAGAAAAAAAATTAAATAATTGAAAAATAAAGAAGAGCAAGCAGGGAAATCAATTTCAAACTGTAGCCACAATTGGCACTTTCCACCCTGTAAACATAATGTTAATCTAATACAGCATGTGAAACTGCATAATCTTTCAGGTATTGTTAAACCAAATTCTGCTTTTCTGAGCTGATCCCAAAGGGTAGGTCTGAATAAGGAGATGGTCTTCAGAAGTGTTCTTCAACAACCTAAGATGATAGTTTTTGGTTTCCACAGCAAACTAATTTACTTAGCAAGAGTAGTTATAACTTTCTATAGTTTAACTCCCAAGAATTCTGTAATAAGTGGCGTAAGAAATGGTTTATGAGCTGGGCTTTGGAAGCCAGGCTGTCTGAGTTCAAATCCCAGCTGTCCTGCATATTAACCATGACCGTAGGCAAATAAATCACTTAGCATCTTTTCTCATCTGCAAAGTGAGGACAATAATAATCTACTTTATAATAGTTGTTGGAGGATTAAAAGTTAGAACAGGAATTGTCACATAATAAGGGACCAAAATATTAGTTATTATATTCTAGTCTCATTTTATTTTTTTCAATATTTTTTAATGTTTATTTTATTTTTGAGAGAGAGGGAGAGAGAGAGAGAGAGAGAGAGAGAGAGAGAGAGAAAGTGAGGGAGGGGCAGAGAGAGAGGGAGACACAGCCTGCCAAAGCAGGCTCCAGGATCCGATGTGAGCATAGAGCCTGACGCAGAGCTTGAACTCACAAAACATGAGATCATGACCTGAGCCGAAGTTGGACGCTTAACCGACTGAGCCACCCAGGCACCCCACCTCATTTTAGAAATTAAAACAAAAAAAAGTTCTGTATTAAAAACAGATATTTAGGGAGTAGTTCTTCTGTGTCCTTTTTTGCACATGTGAGTTTCGGAGGCTTACTGGATTACCTAGGTGATGAATTTGGGTCATTTTTGTTTTCTTCACCATGCTTTTCTGTACTTAAAAACTAACACCCAGTATTTTTTTAAAGCCTCACAGAATTTTTGAATACAAACTCCATTTTCTTTCCCTTTTCAGGAAAAAGAGTCAGTAGAAACATTGTTTCAAAAACACCTCTTATCTAATTATGCACGCTCCTACCGGCTGCAGCGTGAGCTGCAGTCCACTCTCCTGGTGCATAATTGTTATAGAGCATAGGATCTCAATTCAAAATAAATGTGAAGTTTATCATAGAAATGGATGGTGGCTTCCTGTATGGAAGAAACAGCAGTTCAGCATCTTGGAGAGATTCTTCAGACACAAAAGGAGATTACATAGTCAAAGCTTTTTATGTTTGTGGTAGGGAGGGAGGGAGGGATGGGGGATGACCTTGGGCTTTGGATTTACTCTGACCTGCTTATGTGTTGGATGATAACCATCTCTGGGGATCCAATGAACCTCAGACATGAACAGGAAGTACTTGTGAGGAAAGCTTTGCTATCAAATTTTATGTCACACATCTCAATTTTTCTTCTGATACCCAAGTAAAAACTATTAAAAAAATTCAGCCCAATTCTTATATGGTTAATAATTTGAAACTAAATAAATGAAAAGAACATTTGATTAATCTTATGTTTTCTAGTGTATTACATTTAAAGACAAATCTGGTTTGGAGAAATCTGATTCTCGAGGAAGGGTAATTTGCTTTAATGAGGACTGGTTTGACTCAAAAACAGACCTAATAATTTGGCCTTTAAAAAATATTGTTTTATCCCTTTGGACTTAAATATTAGTATGAGCTAAAAAGGGGGTACCTGGGTGGGTTAGTTGGTTGAGTGTCTGACTCTTGATTTCGGCTTAGGTCATGATCCCAGTGTTGTGGGACTGAGTCCTGCGTCGGGCTCCATGCTGAGCATGGAGACTGCTTGAGATTCTCTCTCTCTCTCTCTCTCTCTCTCTCTCTCTCTCTCTCCCTCCCCCTTTCTGTCTCTCTTTCTCTGCCCCTCCCCCCACTTGCACACACTCTCACTCTCTCTAAAATAAGAATTAAAAAAAAAAAAAAAAGCTGTGTGGTCTAAAAATTACCGTGCTTACCTTTAAAATAGTTTGCAACCCAAACATTCTCTTCTAGGACTGTGAACATATTTTTCTAGCATAAACTTCTGAGGAAAAAAAGCTTTCTGTAACCCAAAAATGAACAATTCTTCCTTCCTGGCTGTATTAAACTCTGTGACTCTCTCCCATGTTCAATGTCCCATAGAAGAAATCTACAGATTCCTCTAGAGAATTATCTTACAAATCAGTAACATAGCTTCTATAACTCTTCGATAACTTGTCTGTATTTTCCAAGACAAAAATAATCCAGTGTTCATTACAGTAAGCACATTTCTAAGCTGTTGTGTGGTTCAGAAATCCTTTGGTAAGAGACCAACCAGATAATAGACTCTTAGAGCTAGAGGGGATTATTTTTTTAATGTTTGTTTGTTTGTTTGCTTGTTTGTTTGTTTTGGGAAAGAGTGTGAGCAGGGGAGGGGCAGAGAGAGGGGGAGACAGAGACAGAATCTCAAGACGGCTCAGTGCTGTCAACACAGAGCCCGATATGGGGCTCAAACCCACGAACCATGAGATCATGACCTGAAACAAAATCAAGAGATGCTCAATTGACTGAGCCACACAGGCACCCCTAGAGCCTAGGGGATTTTAGAGTCTATTTAACCAGGCTACACATTTGAATCCCCTAGAGAGCCTTTAAAAATACTGATGTCGGGTACACCCCACACCAATTAAATCAGAATCTCTATGGATGGGGCCCAGGCACCTGTATTTTTTAGAAGTTCCCCTTGGTGATTCTGATACACAGTGAGGGTCAGATCCCACAGATCTGGTCCAACCACTTCTTTCTACGGTAAGGAAGCCAAGGCCCAGAGCTGTTAAGGGACATTCCTAAAGTCACATAGGTAATTATGTCACATGGCCAGGCCTAGAACCCATGCCTTCCAGATTCTTTCTTCTCTATAATATTACCTTCTCTCACAACTCCATTTCTCATAACAAAATTAGATCTCAGAATCTGAGTCCAAAAGGGACCACAATTTGGACCTTCCAGGGACCAGCCACACAATAAACAGCCTTTCTGCTGTCTTTCCACCCAGCAGTTTGCTGCTGTTAATGACAACCATGTCACCCTGTAACATGGAAAACACCCCTCCTTGCCATCTCCACCAGAAAGCAGCATCTAATTCTCAATCTGTATTAATGGTTTCCTTTATTGCTTCCACTAACTCCTGTCTTCTGATATTTCTCTTTAAAAGGAAAAAGTAACTTCTTCTAAAAAAAGAAAAAGCCTCATTTGGTGACAAAAATTGAGTATCTAGCATAGGGATGAACTAAAAGCTTTCACATAAAGAAATGGCTTCGGGGCAACTTTTTAAAAAAGGAATCATTTGTAGACGGGTGGTCTTTGCTTTCAGGGAGAGCTAAACACGGGACTGAAGAAACAGTGCACGGGCTGGCAAGGGGCCAAGCTCCTCAAGTACTGGGTGTCCCACTGCATCAGTGGCCCTTTTCCAAGACTCTGCAGGGGTGAGCACAATTACCCCACCCAGGGGTTAGCGAACACCTCCTGATGCACAGGACTCAAGGTATGAAAACTCCTGGTGGACCATGTTCTCTGCTTGTCCCGCCTGATCCCATATGCACGTCCTAATCCTGCTAACCTATTAAAACTAACCAAGAAATTGTTTTTGTTCTAACAAAAAGCAGTCCTCTTGGGGCAGGAAGAAGAAGATGGCTAACCTGTGAGAAAGAGGTGTCAGAACCAAGCAGAGATGAACAAGAACTGGACCAGCAGCCAGAAGATCTCAGGGTCAGCCCCACTCCTGCCACTTACTGGGTGCATACATTGAAGGAAGTCCATTTTTCGGGGTTCCATTTTCCTCATAGGCAAAGCTGAGATAACACCTGTCCTGACTGCCCCATGGGTTGATTATGAAGAGCAAAAAAAAGATAATTAATAGACATAAATCTAGATTAAAACATCTGTATAAAAATATACATAAATGTGGGGTACCTGGGTGGCTCAGTCGGTTAAGTGTCCGACTTCGGCTCAGGTCATGATCTCACGGTTCGTGAGTTCCAGCCCCGCGTCAGGCTCTGTGCTGACAGCTCAGAGCCTGGAGCCTGCTTCGGATTCTGTGTCTCCCTCTCTCTCTGCCCCTCCCCCGTTCATGCTCTGTCTCTCTCTGTCTCAAAAATAAATAAACATTAAAAATAAATAAAGTAACTTAAAAATACACGTAAGTGTAGGTATTATTAGGAAGAAAAAGGAGATGAAAAGAAATTTATTATCACCAGATTAAACACTTAAGACATTCGGAAGTGCTAAAATCCTGAAAAAAGATTTGACCATTTAGCAATATAATGTCATGGTGAACTGTGCCTGTGGAGTCACACAGACTTAGAGTCAAACTTAGCCTTGTCAAGTAACCTCTCCGAGCCTCACCGTTCTCATCTATGCAGTGGGGATCACAGCGACAAGTCCCCTTGGAGGTTTGACGATGTTGACTGATAATCATGTAAAGAGCTTAGCTTGGTGGCGGGCACATGGCAAGTGCTTCACAAACGTTAGCTCTTGGTTACTATTGTCAAGGAATTATTGTTATTGTCACCGTCTCCCCTACCTCTCAGGATTGTGGCGATTAGTAGGGATCATATGTGTCAAGTAGGAAGCTGTCAATAGATGGTCACCATCATTCTACTTGAATCATCAGCTCCCCCTCTCAACAGAACAAGGGGTATTGCTAAGGACCACATTTTCCCTTTCTCACCAAGAGATTTCTTTTTTTCCCCAGTCCAATTCTTTATGGGCTTTGTGTAAGAGCAGGTGGACTGTGAGGCATCTGGTCAACCCCCTTCCCATGTCAGACACTGGTATGATCCCATTCATCTCTAGGGGTTGAATCGTAAGTACATTTTTTCAAGGTCAAAGCAGAAGCAGTCCCCTTAGTATGAGCTCCATGTCCTATAGCTATTTGACCCCGTACCTGGATCAGGGTGGCTGGCAGGAACCCAGCTAATTACCAGGACTATCAGACATGAGGCGCGAAAGAAACAAAGGAAGAAAAGCTACTTATAGAGAAGTTACATAGAATGTGCAACTATGTTCTAGAAGTCTTTGTGAGTGGCAATTTGTGTCACTGATCTTACCAATGCTTTTATTCGAATGGAGAAAACAGGGGGAAATCACAAAAAGTTAAGGCAAAAAATATTCACTTCATGTGAAATTTCATATAAATCACATGTAAATACAGTACAAATAACATTCTCTTTGGAAATGTCAAAAATATGAAGTTCTTTGGTCTGCTAAAACAAAATTCTATAAGCAATATAGGCAAATATGGAAAGACATGGAAAACGGAAATGAGAAAGTTTTAAATGAGTTAAGATCATCCATATTCAAACCTCCCAAAGATGATGCTATTAACACTTTGATATATATTATTTCATACTTTTTTCTATTTTTGTACATATAAAAATAGAAAATTTCCCCCAAAACAAGTTTTAAAACTCTAGCTAATTAAGTCCTTAAAAAGCACAGAGGGGACTTAAAGATCTAATGAATTAAATAATGATAGCTACTTTCTCCTTTTGATCCCCATGTAATTAAAGCCTATGAAAACACAGAGATTGGCATTCAGTGAATATTGATGGGTAATATTTATGAAGTACTTACATCATGCCAAGCATGCACCTAATGTCCATAGGCAAATTAACCCCTCTGGCTCACAATGGTTCTATGAAGTGGGAAAAATTATTGTTCCTGAAAACAAGGCACAGTGAAGTGAAGTAACTTGCCCCAAGTCACACAACAGGCAAAATGCTAACCTGGTGTTAGAACTCAGGCAGTAGGGTTCCAGAGGCCAAGATCTTGACTACCTTGCTATGCTGCCTCCCAAACAGAGATGCAAGATTATCACTAGAAAAGGAAAAGAGAAAATCCCTTCTGCTTACCCATAACTTGGCAGCAAAAGTTATATAGTACAGTGATTGCTGAGTTAACCATAAAACTGCCTGATATGCTGAAAAATCACAACACACCCAAAAAATCTAGGAAACAGATACTGATTAAAATAAACAGAACTTGCATTTCACAAACAAAGTTGGAAGGAACAGTCTTGGAAGGTGGGATATCGGTGTCAAATGTAGCCAGCCAACAAGCTTTTTTCGAGGATGTGCTGTCTGTGTTTAGGTTTATGACTTAAAGGTTAGACTGCCAAGAATTTTTTAAAAGGTTGATACATCTGTGGCTGCATTTCCCCAGAGCACCATAACCCGCAGTCTTGCCAAAATTAAATAAAAGGATTGACTGTCCTCTTTCTTCCTCTGCCTTAAGAAATGTCACCATTTGAACTCTGTGGGGAATAAAGCTACTATGAACTCAGCATTCAGGAGGAATTTTCTGCTTGGATTGCAATCAAAACTCCTTATGCCATGACTGGTTCCTAGTAGTCTCAAAGGATAGTTAGAGGAGGATCTACACACTCATCCCTTCCAAAGAAGATTTTGAAAAGGAAAACCGTGTGAGCTAGAAAGGTATATAATTAATTGTAACATTGGTACTGCAAAGAGAGGGGTACATCCTAGGTTATGACATGTGCAAGTCACTGGAGTAACCAAAGAGAAGAGGTAACATTAAGTAAAGACAGGTGAGAGGTTTCCAATAGAGGAGGGAGTATATTAATCAGGGAAGGGAACTACTATACCAAACATTCCCTACATCTTGGTGGACTTACACAGGGAGAGTATTTCTTGCTCATGTTACAGTCCAGAACAGATCAGGAGAGGGCTGGACTCCACGCAGCTATTCAGGGTCTTGGGCCTCTTCCTCCAGTGGCTTCATTATCTTCCAGGGCCTCAGGGCCCTCTTCCAAATCCCGTGCTTATAGTCAACAAACCAGGAGAGAGGACAGGCTACTTTCTGGTCTCATCCCTATAAAACCCCACACATAATCCTTTACTTTGTGTCTCCTCATTTGTTAACTATAAGCACAGGATCCAGAAGAGGATGCCAGGGCCCCAGAAGATGTCTCCAGCCAACTGAAAGAAAGGCTGGAAAATGGGCCCAAAAGAAAAAGAATACATAGTTTGATAACATATAGCATTCTGTCTGCCATGAGGAGGAAGGAAATCAATCCAGATTTTGACAAAAAATTGATGTGCCTTTACCTAAGTCATTGGCAGCATTCTTCTTGGGAATGAATTTATCTGAGCCTGAATTATCAATTTGGTTCTCAAGTCTTTCCATTATGAAAACCGAACGAAACAACAAGAAGTAATGATAATCCAGTCTGTCCTTAAGAAACCCAATGCTCAAAGGGGCACATGACCTTACAGGCCGGTAATGAAGCATAAAGCCTTGCCTTTATAACCTCATCCGGATCCAAAGATATAGGATGGGGTACCCTTGTGGCAGCCGCACGGTGAATTCCATTTGATCTGAGCCCCCAAAAGCACCTACGGTCCCAGCTCCAATGATATGGTGCAGGGGCCGAGCACAATCCTAAAAAATGTCATTCAAAATCTGTCCACACAGGAGAACAGGAGCCCCTTGGCGTCTGCAGTAGGCCCACCTCCTCTTAGAAAGAAGCTTCTCTTAATGGCAACAAGTCCATTTGATCCAAATGGAGGTCAGTTCATGAGATTCCTTTCCTGGCTCTGTTCCCTTCTCACCTCTCCCCTTCCTCCGCATCAGCTTTCCCATCTAAATGAGAGCAGAGTGCCCAGGCACTTCTCAAAGCATACCAAGGAGAGATGCAATGTGTTGTTACACCAGTGACAACCAAAACACTACATCACATTTGTAAAATGTTTTTCAAGAAAGTCCTTTCGTATTTGGTATTTTATTTGACCCTCATCTTTTCCCTTCAAGCCAAATACTCTTTCACAACACTTTGCAATGGTTTGAGGCTTTACTGACACAAAACACGGTCCCAGTACATTCTACCCCGAGCAACTCTGCTACAGTGCACACCCTCCTGCTGGGAAGAAAGAGAACAAAATCTGAAATTGAACAGCCTGGCTCCATCCAAGTCTGGACCCTGTCACTTACTACACCATGACTCGATTTATGTCACTCATTTTCTCTGAGACTGTTTCCTCCTGTGTTAAGCAGATCCAGTGCTGCCTGACTTTAGCCATTGCTCTTAACAGGATCCAACAGGAGAAAATATGCAAGAGCATTTTGTAAATGTGGCGTCCTAGCTTCCTTCTGGAAATTAGCACTATGCCTCTCACGCACGGAATGCCTCTAACCGAGATAGAATTGCTAGAAAATATAAGTTTGATTACATAAATGATATTATTAAACTAATTGTTGCACTTTATTGTTCAACCAATATCTGATGACTTCTAAATTGACTCAACAAAGGGAATAAAAAGAAACTGCTTATATTCTATTTCATATCACAGTTTCTCATTGTTTAGCAATACTCAAGTTTAACCACACTTGTCTTTGGCCAAAAATAATAATAATAATGCAATGAATTCAAAACTACACACTGTTCAATTGTTCTTCCAGTTTTCTCTCATAGGACGCCACAAAAGGGAAACCACAGGGGAATATCTATGGACCACTGGCTGTATGTTTTTCTTTCTACGTTTTCATAACCAAATAAGATATAAATATGTTCTCAATTTAAAAGTTTCAAACAATACAAAAATATACAGAGTAAACTAGAAAATCCCACCTGTCTTTACTTCCCAGAGGTAATCACCCATTAATCTGTCTGCTGTCAATCCTGCCAGACTTCTTTCTGCAAATTGACTTTATGTGCCTATATGCAAAAATCTCTTGTTATGTTTTGTTATGTAATTGGGATCATACTTTACAAATTGCTCTATAACTTGCTTTCTTGACTTTTCGTAGATTATTCCCATATTGTGCATGCCTATCAACTTCATTCTTTTTAATAGCATCTGGTTTCTGTTAGGTAAATACCCCAAACTTTACTTGACCCTATTGATAGAAATTTGGTGGTTCCCAATTTTCAAAATTACAAAGCTTTGCTAAACTTTTAAGGTTAAATTGCTCATGGACTCCGTTTTATTGCCTCTCTCCAAATTTCACTTGAAACCCGTGTGCAGTAAAGTTCCTCTTAACACCCTCTTCCTCCCAGGGATAAGTAGAAGGCTCTTTATGGAAAGTAGAGTGAACTCTACTCTGAGCCCTTTAAAGAAAAGGCTAACGAGAGTGTTAGCACTTCAGACTCGAGACTCTATCTTTCACACTGCATTCCTTATTCATTGTGAAGAGCATTTGGTTCGATCCGTCCTGTGTTTTACCTGCAGAGAGAATGGACTTCTACCTATGGGCTTTCTGTGTGAAGCATTACAAACTTCAACCTCAGCACACACACATGTGCACACACACTCTCACTAACAATGCTAAGACCAAAGAAAGAGGCACGTGTGTAAATATCTTAGCACACTCTAAGGAATTATCTACCCAGGTAAACATGGTCTTGGGTTCTATAAAAGAACTAAATAAAATGATATTGCCAGAATCTTCTACAAGAGCAAAACTATCTTCACTTGAAATTTCCAGATTTTAATATTTGTTGGTTGCCTACTGTGTGCTGAGAGGGGATCAAAAGTAGTATAAGATCCAGAAGCTAGAAACCAGTTGAGGGGATGAGGATTGTACACAGAAAACAATTAGCTAACAATGTAAAGTGGACGGGCAATGCAAAATGATGGCTGAGCAAATGAATGGTACAGGCAGTAAGTGCTCTAGGAGGGGCTCTCAGGGGCCAGAAAAGCAAACAAGTCGTTCTGAACAGGGGCCTCAGCACTGCAGTGTAGGCTCAAAACACAGAGTCAACTGATGGGGCTATTTATCCTATGACCATAAAATGATAAATTCTGTCTGTAAGAGAAATCTGAGTGTAATGGCACACTTGATGTGCAGAGGATATAATGCTCCAGGAGGTAAACACCTGACAGATGCCACAAAGAGGCTCAATACAGACCCTAAATGATGTCCAGAATCCCCCAACCTTTGTCCCTTCTGCAGGCTCTCTTGGAAGGATTAGAATTTAAGTTTTAGGCACTTTTCCCTCTCCTGATGACTGACTGTGTCAATACATTAAAAAGCCATCAGTGGGGCACCTGGGTGGCTCAGTGGGTTAAGCATCTGACTTTGGCTCAGGTCATGATCTCATGGTTAGTGAGTTCGAGCCCTGCATCGAGCTCTGCACTGACAGTGTGGAACCTGCTTGGGATTCTCTTTCTCTCCCTCTCTCTCTCTCTCTCTCTCTCTCTCTCTCAAAAAAAAAAAAAAAAAAAAAAAAAAAAAGCCATCACTAAGCATCTACTGTGTGCCCATTGCCTAAATTAAGACAAGATTAAGAAGATGTGTGATCTTATCTGGAAAGCATTCACAAGTGTCTGAACTACCTACTCTACCTCAACAGTGTCCTGAACCCACCTCCCTGGCTAGTCAATGGTAGAGCCTGAACTCATAAAAAAAGAAGCAACAGGAGACCACATGAAAGGTATGTTTCTTTGGGCCAATAAAACAGAGGATATCATAGAATATTTCTCGTTTTAACTTCTTCCTAAAATGTCGAGGCGTGGTTGGGTCTACAGAGCCTAGTAGTTTCTCTTACCTCCACGGTTAGAGGTGTTACCCATGTATTCCTTTTATGGAGCTTCTAAAAAAGTTTCCCTTTTCTTTCTCCATTTATCCCAAAGAGACTCTCAATCCAAGCCCCAAACTGCCAATCTCTCCCCTCAACAAACTACTGAAAAAAGAAAGGAGGGAAGGAAGGAGGGTTGGAAGGGGAAGACAGAAAGAAACTTTACAGTAGCTACTGAGAAAAAGCGAGTCACTGTACCACACCAGGCCCAAGTTGGTACAGAGTACACAGTGAAGGGGAAGACCTGAATACTATGCTGCCTTTGACTCTCCCAGAAGTAGCAAAGGCACATCAGCATTCAGAAATATTAGAGGGGAAATGGGGAGAAGCAAGACATTGCTGTCTGTCTCTCACCAGAAGGCAAGAAAATGGATGGAACAAAGCGTTCTTTGAAGCCGGGGCAGCAGCAGGGATGGCAATAGTGTAAGAGGCAGCATAGACTCGTCTTTAGAGCAAACGTGACTCCTTAAAGTCGCTTGCCATCGATTGTGGGTCTTGAATAATAGCTGACTGTATTATTTTTTTTCCCCAAGAATAGACCTTTGTTCTCCGACAGTACTGCACTCTTGAATGTTTCAGTACTAGTTACTATGCTTAAAAGAAAGGCACAAAATACCGTACTTGTTCAAAACAAAGAAGGAATCAATTACTAAATCATCTTTTCTAAGAACTCACCAATCTATAAATAAAACACGTTTGGAAAATAAATATTTTCCTGCCTCTGCTGTTTTTCCTTTCACTAGCATTAACTTAAAAGGTGCCATTTCAGCAATACCTTTCTCAAAAAAGGAGACTCACTAACTCACGTGTGTTCAAGCTACTCTGCTAAAATCATTTTTTTCTTTTAGGAATGGGGCTCTACTCAAGGAAACATGTGCTCATTAAAAACATTTCACGGCACTAGCGTTCTCACTAGGAGCTTCAGTTTGTGTGATGTCTTTAATGCTGGTTCCATTTGTGCCCACTGTCCACCCGCACAAATGCGCAAATGACAGCTGATATACAAGAATTGCACGAAAAGGAACCTGGAGCTTAGTTACACATCCTAGAGCATCATTCCCAAGGATATTAAAGGTCTGATTGTGTTATCTATTGTGTGACAGATTAGGAATTAAGCGCTCAGATTCTTGGGCCACCTGGGTGGCTTGGTCAGTTAAGACTCTGAGTCTTGATTTTGGCTCAGGTCATGATCTCACGGTTCTTAAGTTCAAGCCCCGCAATGGACCCTGTGGAGCTGACAGTGTGGAGCCTGCTTGAGATCCTCTCTCTCCCTCTCCCTCTGACCCTCCTGCACGTGCTCTCTCTCTCTCTCTCAGAAATAAACTAAAAGTAAATATAGGGGCGCCTGGGTGGCTCAGTCGGTTGGGCGTCCGACTTCGGCTCAGGTCACGATCTCGCGGTCTGTGAGTTCGAGCCCCGCGTCGGGCTCTGGGCTGACGGCTCAGAGCCTGGAGCCTGCTTCGGATTCTGTGTCTCCCTCTCTCTCTGCCCCTCCCCCGTTCATGCTCTGTCTCTCTCTGTCTCAAAAATAAATAAATAAATAAAACGTTAAAAAAAATTTTTTTTTAAATAAAATAAATAAATATAAAATGAACAATCGGACTCTAAAATAATTTCATAATAAAAGGCCCTAACAAAGAACTGGTTCAGCCCTAAAGATAGCAGAATATGATAGGTTCCTCAGAATAGTACAGAATACTCCAAACAACAATGGCTTAAACAAGGTAGATGCCTATTTTACCTCATAAACAAGGGTCTGTCTAAAGGAAGTTACCCAGGACTGTACAGTAATAAAGACCCAGGTTCCATTTACCTTCCTGCAAAGCTCTCCTCAGCATCTGCTTCATGCTTCTACTTGATCCATAATGGTTGCTCGCGTACAGCCATCTCATCCAATCCCAGGCATCAGGAAAAAAGAATGGATTAAAGAAGGGGGGATGTATCCCCTTTCTGAAAATTTCATGCTTAAGTCCTTTAGCCAGAATGTAGTCACACAGCCATACCTAGTGGCAAGGGAAGTTTAGAAAGATAGTCCTTACTCCAGGAAAAGCTTATATTACTTTTAAAGAAAGGAAGACTGGATACTGGAATGCAAAAATACTTGAGGGGACCCAGTTTGCTGTTCCCGGTAACAGCAAGTCTCTCCCCAAGTGGACATTACCTAAGCAGTCAAGGCTGACCAAAAGGGAAGAGGAAACCTGTCTGTTCAGTAACAACAAGTAATTCTAGCCCTGATGTGAGGAAACAAGTTAGTATCCATGTAAGATAACGAAGTGATCAATCTCACATGAGTTGTGAAATGCTTTTCATTCTGCTTTGACTTTATTTTCTAACTTCATAAAAACTTTTGCAACATTTACACTATCCCAGAAAGCAAAGTTTCACATTTTATATACCTGCCAATTCTACTTCATACCTTCCTTGAGGTCAGTAACCTGTCTTTGGAAGTTTTAATATCTAGATGGATTTCAGACCCTGAACAAGAGGGCAAAATGTGACCAGGTGAACACTTGTATAAAAACCAAATGCAACCAGTCTGATTTTTCTCAAATGGTTTCAATGTGGGTTTTCAGTCAGATGAAGGGCTTTTCATTTTTCTGTGAATCTCTCAAATATACCCCCTTATATGCATTTTTGGTTATATGATTTCTACACTTCCTAAAATACCAGTGGTTGAATTGTTGGTTATAAAACAAAATTCACATAGAAATATACATTCAAGAGGCAGGTCAAACCAGGTTGATACCTTCTTTTTAAAAAAGGTTGTTCAGGGTCACCTGGGTGGCTCAGTCATTTAAACATCCAACTCATGGTTTTGGCTGAGGTCATGATTTCATGGTTCATGAGTTTGAGCCCCGTGTTGGGCTCTGTGCTGACAGTGTACAGCCTGCTTGGGATTCTCTCTCTCTCTCTCTCTCTCTCTCTCTCTCTCTCTCTCTCCCTCTCCCTCTCCCTCTCCCTCTCCCCCACTCATGTTCTCTCTTTCTCTCAAAATAAATAAATATTAAAAAGAGTTGTTCAGGGGTGCCTGGGTGGCTCAGTCAGTTAGGCGCCCAACTTCACTCAGGTCATGATCTCGCAGTCTGTGAGTTCAAGCCCTGTGTGGGACTCTGTGCTGACAAGCTCGGAACCTGGAGCCTGCTTCGGATTCTGTGTCTCCCTCTCTCTGCCCCTCCCCTGCTCACGCTTTTCTCTCTCTCTCTCTCTCTCTCTCTCTCTCTCCTCTCTCTCAAAAGTAAATAAACTTTTAAAAAATTTTAAAAGAAAGAGTTGTTCAAACTGCAACCACTAAGTTGGCATTTTAGGAATCAAGAGGAAAAGCTGGGTAAGAAGCAAGGTGGAAATCCCTAACACTGTTCTATACACAGCAATCTAGTGACACTAATGACAGTTGATAGAAGCCCAAAGGAAACCTCCACAAAACTGCTGGAGATGCTACCTCACTTGTTTCTAGCAAGACTTTATCTGAAGGTGACACTGCTTTATGCCCAGTTTAGATTTAGTGTGGCTACAGCAGTCCTGAAGTAAGTTTTTTGATTAACCACAGCAGCATGTGGTAATGTTTTATTGTGGGTAGGAGTCATCTCAGAAAGACAGATCCAAGGACATGGTATACTATATAATAACCATATCTCACAATTTTATGGTCTGTGCCCCACCCGCCCTACCCCCACTGGAACACACCCATCCTCTCTGAAAAGTAAGTGTCTGCTCTTTGGAGACAGGAAATTCTACAAGCTAAACCGTGATCAAAGGCCTCCCCATCAGCTTCCCTAGATACACAATCCACAGCTGGCAAAAACTCAGAAGCATCCTATTAATCATGAATATATTTAATTTTTGGACTGGAGGTACATAAAATCGTACTATGCAGCCCACAATGATCAGGCATTTGAAAATTATTCCTACTTTCCAGGGCAAATTTTCTCCTTCTGAATCTTGGTCCTCTTTCTGAAGTCTACCAAGAAGAGATCAGGCCTAGAAAATTAAAAGGGAATTTTCCATAGCAAGAGCAGACATTCAGAAAAGCTTACATCTTCAAAGAAGGAAAAGGAAAAAGAAATTTGTCAAAATAAGAGGATGCTAATAGGCATTACACACACACATACAGGCACACACATACACACACACACAGGGCTTACTAGTCAAATAAGCTTGGGAAACACGGATTAAAAAATGAAAAAGATCTCTTTCTTGCAAACCTTCTCAGAGCCTTTATTATTGTCAATATGCATTATGGGTGTAGAAGAGAGCCACAGGAGACAGGTTTTCTACTTGAACTCTTGTTTATCAGAGCATTTTCTATGGCAAGTCCTCTGTAGAGTACACATAACAAAATGCTGGACTGGAAAGAAATATATCAAAATTAAATAGAGCTATCTCTGGGTACTGAAGTTTACAAGTAATTTTAATTCTCTGTATTTCCAAATTCTCTGTAATAAATTCATATTGCTTTTATAATTTGAAAAACTTACAGATGATAAGAGAAAAATAATATTTGGATCTATATTATTTTAATATTTTTAAGAATCAGAAGCAACGAAGGTGAGAATTTTCTTTCTCACAAAAAATAGAGGTATTCATTGTTTTTTAATACTTTTTGAAAGATTTTTAATTTTATTTTAGAGGTATTCATTGTTTTTTAATAATTTTTGAAAGATTTTTAATTTTATTTTAGAGGTATTCATTGTTTTTTAATAATTTTTTAAAGATTTTATTTTTTTTTATTTTATTTTAGAGAGAGAGAGAAAATCTTTTTTTTAAATGTTTATTTATTTATTTTGGGAGAGAGAGAGACACAGAGAGACAGAGAAGGAAAGAAAGAATCCCAAGCAGGCTGCATGCTGTCAACAGCACAGAGCCTGATACGGGGATCACGACCTGAGCTGAAATCAAGAGTCAGACACTCAACCAACTGAGCCACCCAGGCACCCTTGTTTTTTTGCTTCTTTTTTTTTTTTTTAAGATTTTATTTTTAAATAATCTTTACATCCAACATGGGGCCTGAACTCACAACCCCAAGATCAAGAGTCACACACTCCACCTACTGAGCCAGCCAGGCACCCTGAGGTGTTTATTGTTTTTAAAGATTTATTGTATGCCTCCAGTATGCCAGGTTCTGGTATTAATGTGAGTAATAAAAAGGAAGATTTTGATGATTTACCACAAAGTGCCGGTGACCCAAAAGAGGAAAAAGAAACTCTTTAGACTACTAATTATAAACTAAAGCCTGCAAACATTATAAAAATACTTGTACAGTATTAATCTCAAAAAATATATTTATCAATTGTGTTTTTCCCCTTAATCATTTAAAATGTCTCTTTTTCGGTTTAACTTCTTGATTTATCTTTTAATAGTGCCCTATATATAAAAACTTGCTGGGGTGCATTGCAAACAAAACTTATGAATAGATCTTTAAACTCCATCATTCATTCTTCTACCAATTTATTGCATGCCTATTATACTCCAGGTAATGTGTGATTATTCTTGGAGAATTCCATAAAAGCAGATCTTCATGACCGGTTATTTTCATAGCTAATTACCTAACTATGTTTAATACTCTTTATAAAATAATAAAGAAAACAATCAGCATAGAAAAACAAAAGTTGTAACTGACCTATGTAGCCAATATTTTATGATATGTTGGGTTGCTTTGTCTTACTGGATTTTAGTTTATCATCCTAACTTGGACTCTCTAGAGAAGTAAAAGCAATTTAATTCTGGCCAAAAGAAAAAAATTGTTCAGTGATGCTTGATCCTGAGGCGTCCTACGTTTCCAGTTACACCAGGTTTCTCAAAGGAGACAGGAGAAGCCAGGCATCAAAGCCTATCTTTAGCAATCCTATAAACCACTTTCTTGCTTAGGTGTTTGTGTCCCCAGTTAGAACCACAGTGATGAGACTGAACTGGCAAGGTCACCTCTCTGGATTCACCACGAACAAAAGAACTCTTCTTCTCACCCTATCAGGCCGTTCTCCCCACTGAATATGCTCCCATGCTTCTGGGAATGGCCCCCTTCCTTTTGGCATGGGGAGAAGGTCAAGAATGGTCAACAGGATACACTAATTGAGGCAGAGTTTGGGATTTGATTCCCTTATCAAGAGAGGCAAAGGAAGCTTCTATTTGCCTCATTGCCCAAGATGAGACCAGAATATCTCAGAGTACTCTCTGCAGCTCAAAGGGGAGAAACCCAGGAAAATTACGTCAGCCCAAAGCCCCCTCTGTCAGACTTCTCAACCCACCAGGCTAACCACAGCCAGATGTAAGGGCCACAAATAGGTACAAGTTTCTTTGCTTCCAGACCTGAGTAAAGAGTCCTAAATTCTGTGACTAGCCAAATAAGCAGCAAACGTATTTGGTTAGGAAATTACATTGCCCTGCTCTAATTACAGCTCTACTAGGACTGAGTTTCTAGAAAGTGTTGAGATTTCCACTGGTTTCATTGAGCTAGTGTTCTAATGACTAAAGTGGATCCACAAAACTGTATTAGAAAAGTTCTTCATTTAGAGGAATAAATTTCCACGGATCAAACCAAAACAAAACAAAAATAAACTAAGTCTACTGGTTTTTTTTAGTATTTACTCTACCCATATGTTCACCAAATATACAATATGTTTTTAGTTCACACTGCTGAATTTGTCTTAAGATGTCACTGTTCCAGCCAATAGGAGCAAGGAAGATTGTAAGCCTATCTCAAAAGAACTCCTAGAGAGCCTAAGAAACAAGAAATCCAGCCCCACAGAAGTACAGCTTCAAGATAAAAATAATAATGTTTTATAAGTAAGAGAAATTTGGGCCTAAACTCTAAGCTTCGTGAATCAGTGTTAACACGTGAATCAGTGTTAATAAGTTCAAGTTAGTTGGGCCTCCCTAAAACTAACATATTGAAACATAAGTGAAGGCCAAGGAAACACACAAAGGAAGTACAAGAGAAAGTTGTGGGTCCAAAACAAGGGAGTTAAGAAATCAACAGCATTACTAATAAACACAGAAGTGTTATGTCGCCCATGAACACGGACATGAAATGACCTAGGTATAAAAGTTAGCAAATGTCATTGTCATCATATTCCAGGACAGAAATGCCAAAACAGCCAAATACTCCTCACACATGGACCACACCTCAAAAGTGCAAAGAAATTCAAAACAACTTAGTTGGCTGTAAATGACAGAGGAAGTAACTGCTTTTAAATGTTCAAGTTTCCTAATAGCTCATGTCAGCAGCCATACAACAAGGAGAATAATTTTTGAAAAGCTTGGACAAGACTCTCTTAAGCAACTACCCATGGTGTGATCGGAAAACAGATAAATGTATACATCACAGAATACAATGGCATTAGAGGAAAATTGCTTCCCACTCTCTTATCAGCTTAGCAAATAGGAAGGCTATCAGCTGCAAGATTGGTCACCGCCTAAGCAGCAGGCAATAGTTTTTGTTTATTCTCGTTCGGAAGGATCTAGTAATGTTTCTAATGTCTTTTTGCTGGGAATCATCTCCTTCTTTTTTTTTTTTTAATGTTTTATTTATTTTTGAGAAAGAGAGAGCTTGCAAGCAAGGGAGGGGCAGAAAGAGAGGGAGAGAGATAATCCCAGGCAGGCTCCGCGATGTCAGCACAGAGCCCCACATGGGGCTAGAACTCAGGAACCATGAGATCATGACCTGAGCCCAAGTCAGACACTTAACCAACTGAGCCACCCAGGCGACCCTGCTAGTAATCATTTCTATTCACTGTCACCAAGTATATGTAAAGACAGAGTTGGGACAGAATACTACATGTACCTCATATGTCAGTTGAAACTGTTGCTGGAGAGAGAAGGAAATGCAAGATGGGGAAAAGTACAACATTTACAAAAATGATTTATTATTCACTTTCTACCCTCAACAAATCTAACGTGGACTGCACTACCGGAATCCAGCGTCTCAGCGTATGAGAGGTGTCCGGCTGGTCAAAGACATTCTGCACATCCCTGATGCTGGCTGGGGAAATCCGGTAGCGGATAGTCGTCAACTTATCCCAAAGATAGCCACAGAAAAAGGGACGAGACAGGTGCCTGCTTCTTCAGCAGTGAAAGTGAAGAGAGCCATCCAGGGTACGTCAGATTTAAGAGTGTTGGGTCTCCCGTGGAAAACAACCGAACAGGATCTGAAAGAGTATTTTGGGAGCTTTGGATGCCAAGCTTTGACTTGATGATTTTTTTAATCTTAAAAAAAAATTTTTTTAATTCCAATTCAAGTTAGTTAACATACAGTACAGCCTTGGCTTCAGGAGTATAACCCAATGATTCATCTCTTACATATGACACCCAGTACCCATCCCATCCCCAAAGCATTTTTTTAACATATTTAAAAAATTTTTTTAATCTTTATTTATTTTTGAGAGCAAGACAGAGACAGAGATAGAGCATGAGTGGGGGAGGGACAGAGAGAGAAGGAGACACAGACTCCAAAGCAGGCTCCAGGCTCTGAGCTGTCAGCACAGAGCTCGACGTGGGGCTCGAACTCATGAACTGTGAGATCATGACCTGAGCCGAAGTCGGATGCTTAACCAACTAAGCCACCCAAGCTCCCCTTTAATATTTTTAAACTTTATTTTAGAGAGAGAGAGAGAAAGAGAGAGAGAGTGGGCAAGCAGGGGAGAGGGGCAGAGAGAGGGAAACACGGGGCTCAATCCCACAACCCTGGAATCATGACCTGAGCCGAAATCAAGAGTCGGGTGCTCAACCAACTGAGCCACACAGACACCCCTGATTTGATGATTTTTTAAAAGAGAGCCAACTATACATCTCAAGCAGTGATGCTAATCATCTCTTTAGCTATCCCCTTGCTCCATCAAGATGATCTACCACTCCATTCATGGTAGAAATACGTGGATAAATGCATGGCTCTGTGGGCAGCCAATCTTGCGGGTATACATACACTGCTTGTTTTAAGAAAATACATGAAAATTTCATGGGGCGCCTGGGTGGCGCAGTCGGTTAAGCGTCCGACTTCAGCCAGGTCACGATCTCGCGGTCCGTGAGTTCGAGCCCCGCGTCAGGCTCTGGGCTGATGGCTCGGAGCCTGGAGCCTGTTTCCGATTCTGTGTCCCCCTCTCTCTCTGACCCTCCCCCGTTCATGCTCTGTCTCTCTCTGTCCCAAAAATAAATAAAAAACGTTGAAAAAAAAAAAAATTTAAAGAAAATACATGAAAATTTCAATTTACAAATCAGATTAACTTGAGGGTGCTTATTTACCTAATAAAATAAAAAAGGTCATTGGGTATAGTTTGTCTCAGGTCAGGGGGAAGGGGGGAACTTGAGGGTAAAGTTGTTTGTGGGTTATTTTTCCCCAAAGTGGTAGAAACTGCCAGAGAGTCACATGAGAATCACCCTGAGACTGCAACTCCTTATCTGTATGGATCACTCCAGGTGAGCCAGCAGCCGGAGCCACCACAGCTGACGCCATTCCGCACCACTGGAATACCTTTACATTCTGGGAAACTGAATACGGGGGAAGCAAATCAACGTTGTACCTACATTCCTCCAGAAACACTTCAAAAACAAAGAAGGCAAGTGAAATAAAATATATTCTCTAATACAGTACCCAGATATCATGTAACCTCTTTCATCTCACTAAAATGAAAGGAGAGGGGAGCCTGGGTGGCTCAGTCGGTTAAGTGTCCGACTTCTGCTCAGGTCGTGATCTCGCGGTCCTCATTCGAGCCCCACATCAGGCTCTGTACTGACAGCTCAGAGCCTGGAGCCTGCTTCAGATTCTGTGTCTCCCTCTCTCTCTGCCCCTCCCCCGCTCACACTCTATCTCTCTGTCTCTCAAAAATGAATAAATGTTAAAAAAAATTTAAATGAGAGTAGAAAACAGATAAGGAAGAAAGTGGGGGAAGGTAAGGGTGAGTAGTTTGGATTTCCCCGCCATGTTCCATTCCTAATGTTTCATTCTGTCCCCAAACCACAAAATGACATCAGGAACGCGGGCACAGTATGGCCACATGAGCTCTGATAAGGCCAGGCTTTAATGAAGGAGCTGGAAGAGATGGGGCAAAAGATGAGAGCCCATCTATAATCTCACAAATAACTATGCCCTACCACACAAAACCCCTACATTTGCAAACTATTCCGCCCAGTCATCCCTACAAAGCAGGCTTCAATTCCCAGGCCCCGGGTGCCACCAACAACCATGCTTATATTGCAACAGTGTCCCCAGCCACCACCCTTTCAGCCCTCCCCCCTTGTACCACCTCACTCTCATATCCCTGCCAGATCCGTTTCCTGACCTGCATGTGTTCTACAGCTCAAACACCTACAGCAGCTTGCCAGGGTCAGGTCTTATTCTAAGTGATGTTCATGCATTCTCCCATTTCATCCTGACCACCGTGTTATAACTTATATGCAATATTGTCATTCTTTCCATTTCACAGATGAAGAAGCAGAGGCACCGAGTTGTCTAGTAATTTACCCAAGATTGCACAGCTAGGAAGTAGTGGGGCCAGAATTGGAACCTAGGCGGTCCAACTGCAAACCCAATGCTTGCAATCCCCATGCTTTACATCAAAAGAATGAAATCCAAACTCTCCAGCCCAGCCATCGGGTATCTCTGCATCTTTTCGGTCTTCTTTCCCTCTCTCCCCCTTTGCTCCTTCCTTACTGCCTGCCCAGCACCGTTCACGATGTGGTCCCCGTGATGAATATGCGTTGATTGAATGAGTGTCCAAGCTAATGAATAAATAGTTTTTATTCCATTCAAGCATGGTCCTTATTTTCAGTGCCATGGAGGGAAAAATGGTTTCAGCTTCTGCTCAGGAAGTCTCATCTCTGAAGATGACACCAGGCAACAAAGAAATCATACAAGAACTTGTTAGGTTAATTATTCATCTCACTGTCAGCAAGGGCTTCCAACCAAGGCAGCAGGGACATGCCTGTATCCTGGATGTGTTACAAGTCACGTGGCTGAGGAAGGGGGGGCGGGTGTGCGGGACGCTGAAATACAGCTCCCCAATCCAGGAAACAAATTCCCTACAATACACCATTTTGTACCTTGAGAGCAAATTCGGCAAATCTATCAGAGGGCAATCATATTGGCAAAATTCCTGCATACCTAGAGTAAAATTAATTTCCTTATATAAATTAGGTTTTATCTGGTGGTAACAAGTGACACAAAGTAAAAACCCTAACTAGATTCATTAGTACATTATAAGGTACCAGTCACTTACACACAACCTCTGACAGAATCCCCACAGCAATGTTCTGAGATCTTATTACTATCCCCATTTGGCTGATGAGGAAACTGACACACAAAGATGACGATTAACTTACCTAAAACCACACAAAAGAGGGAAGACAAGAACCCAGGATTCCTCTCAAGTCTGGTGCAAGGGTCCTAGCTGTGAAGAGCAATTATTTTCTCTCAAACACAGCCTCTCCCATGGTAAAGAAAGTTCTGCCTGACTCAGTCCAAAAGTCCCAGCTGAGGAATGGAGGTGCCCAAGGAAAACTGGAAAGTGGCTAGCCACAGAGCCCCATGTTGCAGTTTCTGTGAGCTTAAGACATTCACTTTGTCAACTGTGCACAATAAATAATGGTTCTGGTGCTTATCATCCTCCTTTCCACTTCCCTGCTCCCCAATTACTGGAACAACCCAGAAGTAGAGGAGAAAAAAAGTAGTTGTATCCATACTTGTCCCTCTTGACTTCCCGCCCAATGATGCCAGAGGGACAGAAAGCAGAGCTCAATTGCCTTGAATCTGGAGGGAACTATAAGGATTAATTTCAAGTGTCAACTTGTAGGGTGTTTTTGGTGTGACTAACATTTAAATGGGTGAACTTTGGGGTAAGGCAGTATCCCCCATAACATGGGTGGACCTCATCCAAACAGTCAAAGGCCTGAATAGAACCAAAAGGCCAGGCTCCAGAGCAAAGAGGAATTCTCCAGCAGACTACCTTGGGACTGGAACTGTACCTGTTCCAGTGAGAGCTGCATCTGCTCTCCTGGGTCTCCAGTCTGTCAGATTTTGGACTGCAGATTTTGGACTTCCCAGCTTCTAACATCATGTGAACCAATTCTGTATAATAATTATTTTATGTATGTATGTATGTATGTATGTATGTATGTATGTATGTATGTATATCTCCTACTGGTTCTGTTTCTCTGGAGAACGCTGACTAATAATACAAAGACCAATTTGCAATGGTGCAAGACTGTAGGAGAAAGTCTTTTCCTACAGATGAAGAAGGATCTCTGGGAAGATGAAAAGAAGGGATTCGGAGCAGAGGTAGCCTGCGGCGTCCATGTGGAGGGATGCACTGAAGTATATGTACTTTGAGGAGTGATGGCAAGGCTGCTGCAGACAAGTGAAAATTTTGCTTAGGGAGAACTAACATTTCTAGCTAGACCAAGAAGAAGAGTTTCCTGTTCTTGAAAATTCTGTAATATGTAAGAAAAATGTGCTATACAGCTTGCTTTGACTATGAAAATCCCACTAGAAAATACATCTTTATGTAAGCCAATTTGACAATCAATTGTACTTTTAAAAAAAAGAAAATACATTCAACAAGTACCTCTATCAATTTAACCTTGAAATAGGGCAAGATTCACATAAAGAACAAGAACTTCCCAATTTTGCTCTGTGTGTGGGAGAATCTGGTGACCACCAGCATGCTTTTATTGAAACAGTACTCTGGGGGAAGAAAAAGTTTCTATGAAAATGCAAAGAAAAATAACAACTTCCTGCTTATTTTAGATATGCAATTTCAACAAACACATCCACTACAACACATAATCTCTTCATCAGCTGTGCTAAAGTTTATTTTAATTTTTTTAATGTTTATTTATTGTTGAGACAGAGAGAGAGAGAGAGAGAGAGAGAGAGAGAGAGAGAGAGAATGGGGGAGGGGCAGAGAGAGAGGGAGACACAAAATCTGAAGTAGGCTCCAGGCCCTGAGCTGTCAGCACAGAGCCCAACACGGTGCTCGAACCCATGAACCGTGAGATCATGACCTGAGTCACCCAGGCGCCCCATTAAAATTTATTTTTAAACAGATATTCAAAACATTAAGCCATAATCCTACCACAGCTGCAGCTAGAGCATCAATTGTAGAGTTACAAGTTTATATTCACTCTCACCAAAATGTCTACATCGTTACAGTATTTATTTGGGGAATATTTTTCATATTGATAATTAAAAACATACAAGTCCATCTACATTTCACTTTTATGATCAATACACTTTTAACGTTTTATTTATTTATTTTTGAAAGAGAGCATGAGCAGGGGAGGGGCAGAAAGAGAGGGAAACAGAGAATCCCAAGAAGGCTCCATGCTGCCAGTGCAGAGCCCAATGCAGGGCTTGAACTCATGAACCCTGAGATCATGACCTGAACCAAAATAGTCAGACGCCTAACCGACTGAGCCACCCAGGCACCCTTGATCAAAGCATTTTTCAAAGACATTTCTGGGCTCAAAATATACAAGACAGTTATTAACTAAGGTTAAATTTTTAAAGTATTATTTCTATAATGAAAATCTTATATCTAAGGTGAAAGACTAATAGGAGAATGCTTATTCCAGAAATTTTAATCAGGGGCACCTGGATGGCTCAGTCGGTTGAGCGTCCGACTTCAGTTCAGGTCATGATCTCATGGTTTGTGAGTTTGAGCCCCACTTCGGGCTCTGTGCTGACAGCTCAGAGTCTGGAGCTTGCTTCAGATTCTATGTCTCCCTTTCTCTCTGCCTCTCCCGCACTCGCACTCACTCACTCTCTCTCTCTCAAAAATAAATAAACATTTAAAAATTTTTTTAAACGGGGCACCTGGGTGGCTCAGTTGGTTAGGCGACTGACTTCGGCTCAGGTCATGATCTCGCAGTTTGTGAGTTTGAGCCCCACGTTGGGCTCTGTGCTGGGAGACAGCTGGGAGCCTGGAGCCTGCTTCGGATTCTGTGTCTCCCCCTCTCTCTGCCCCTCCCCTGCTCATGCTCTGTGTCTCTCTGTCTCTCAATAATAAACACTAAAATTTTATTTTTTTAAAGAAATTTTAATCCACTCATGAGAAACAGTATCTTTGGGTGACATAATTTTAAAATCAGCACATCAGACAATGACAATTAACCTGAGTTTATCTATCAGTTTGGATGTTTTCAGCTGCAAATATCAGAATATACAATTACGATTTGTCTACGCAATTTGGACATTTTCTCTCTTAAAATCTTGTGAGGTAGGTGATTCTAGGCTGAGTTGTTAAGCAACTAGGTCGTTTAGTGGCTCGTTGCTGTCATTCAGAACCAGGCTCTTTCCATCTTTTTGCTCTGTCACCCTGATTACTGGCAACCACCCCATTATGGTTGCAAAATGGCCACACCAGTTCCTAAGAACATATCATCACACAAGAATGTCCAAAGCAAGAAAGGTAGAGCAAGGAGACGGTGAGGTGTACGTATTTCTCTGTACCTCTCTTTTTTTTATAAAGGAAGAATAAGGAAGAATATCTTTACCAGAAGCCCCTTTCTGACTTTCCAACAAGTCTCATGCACCAGAACCAAGTCACATGACCACTTCTAGACCAATTTGTGCCAAATGGGAATAAGATTTTCCTGATTAGCAAAGAAGTCTTCCTTCGTTCCCTAAGGCTGAGCATATTGCACCTGGATGCCTGAACAAAATTGGGTTCTGTTAACAAGAAAGATAGTCGGGTGGGCAATCATGAGTGCCTCCCAAATATGGGTAAAGAATAATAGCTTATACTGTTGAGTACTTTTAGTATCAGGCACCTCATTCTGCACTTAAAAAATTTGTTTTTATTCGAATCTAGTTGATACTCAATGTTACATTAGTTTCAGGTGTACAACATAGTGACTCGACCATTTTAAACGTTATGCTATGCTCACCACAAGTGTAGCTGAGATGGCAGGTGACCATCTGTCACCATACAACACTACTCCATTATCATTGACTATATTTCTTATACATTGCCTTTTATTCCCACGACTTATTCACTCCATACTGGAAGCCTGTATCTCCCACTCCCCTTCACCCATTTTGCCTGCCCCCCCTACTCCTCTACCCTCTGGCAACCATCAGTTCTTTCTCTGTGTTTACCAGTCCGATTCTGTTTTTTGTTTGTTTATTCATTTGGGTTTTTTTAAGATTCCACTTATAAGTGAAATCATATGGTATTAGTCTTTCTCAGTCTGACTTCACTTAGCATAATATTCTCTAGGTCCATCCATATTGTTGCAACATGGTATGATCTCATCCCTTTTTATGGCTATGTAATATTCCATTTTATACATGCAGACACATACACACACACACACACACACACACACACACACACACACACACCTATCTTCCTTATCCATTCATCTATCAATGTACTCTTAGGTTGCTTCCATATCATGGATATTGTAAATAATGTTGCCATAAACATAGGGGTGCACAGATCCTTTCAAATTAATGTTTTCATTTTCTTTGGGTAAATAAATGGAATTACTGGATCATATGGTATTTTTAAGTTTTTGAGGAACCTCCATACTGTTTGCCACATGCATTATATCATTTAGTTCACATCAGATAGAGGCCATTATCATCTCCATTTTCCAGGTTAGGAAACTGCAACCCAGAGAGGTCAGATAGTTTCTCCAGCATCTACACCTGGTTAGTGGTAGAAATAGGATTTAAATCCAGTTTGACCCCAAAGTCAGCAAAGACTTGGTTTGGATGTCTATAAAATTTTAAAAGCAGAAAAGACTTAAATAAGGTGGCTAGAAAATTCATTTTGGGAAGTAAGCTAGTAAAAGGAGAAAAGTTGTAAAGCCCTTCAAATTTCAAATGAAAAACATTTTATTTCACTCAGTATTATTCTAAGAAGGAAGGAAATTTATTCCATGTATAAACTTTATAATGCTCCTTTTAAAATATCTCTTATTTATTTATTGCTAAAATGTTTTTAATGTTTTAAAATATACATATATTGCCAGTACCATAATAAAATCATTTATTGATGATATTTTCACATATTTCATTATAATATATGTATAAACATTTCACTATGCTTTCTTCCAAACCTTTTTCTTTGTTTCTGCAGACTTCCTGAGTATCATTTGGGATATCTAAAAAATATTCCAACTGTATTTGGCCCTTGTTGGCCAACTACATTCTTTCTAATTTTTCACTATCAGAAATAACAACATGGGCACCTGGGTGGCTCAGTCAGTTAAGCTTCCAACCCTTGATTTTGGCTCAAGTCATGATCTTAGTTTGTGAAATGAAGCCCCAGGTTGGGCTCTGTACTGACAGCATGGAGGCTGCTTGGGATTCTCTCTCTCCCTCTCTGCTCTCCCACCCTAAAAATAAATAAATAAACGTAGAAAGAAAGAAAGAAAGAAAGAAAGAAAGAAAGAAAGAAAGAACGAACAACACAATAAATGCCTTTTTTTTCTTATAGCCTTTATTCTTTCTTCAGAAGAAATTCCACGGAGCTGGGTGCCTGGGTCAAAGGGTGTGATTTTCAGCACTCACTGCCAATGTGCTTTCCAAAGAACTGAGCTATTAACGTTGCTGCCAGAAATGTAAGAATATACCCATTTTCTGAGGTCACATCAGCTCTGGTTTGCTTATATTTATATCAATTTAATAGCCATAAAATGATTTCTCATTATTTTTTTGAACTCCATTTCTTTGATTTGGAGCAAAATATCTCTCTACTGGCATGTTTGCAAGTATATCCTCCTGCGAAAAATCTGTTCCTATTCTTTGCCCATTAATCTTTCTGGGTCTTAGTGCTCTTGTGATTCACATATTTCAAAACAAAGTTGGCTTAATTTCATTTCTGAAAACTGTGTGCAAACTAAATGACTGGTCCGTCTAGACTTACACTTGGGTGGACCCAAATTCCAGCTCGTTTCCCAAACCTCCTAGATTTCAACAACTGGGGCATAAATGTCAATGTTAGCTATAAAAATGTGAACAAGAATGTTCTCACTGCTTAATTTTTTCCCCAAAATACACCTTATGATCACTATACTCCACATTCTAAGAGTAATATTAACATTTACACATCAGTCCTTGTTTTCACAGTCAACTACACTCTGAAGACAAAGGATTATCCTTTCACTATGGGATAATAGCTATTATAAGATCTCTTTTTTGTTTTTATCCTGAAATTGCTAGGTAGGTACAAAATCAGAGGGGGAAGGGGCGCCTGGGTGGCTTGGTCGGTTGAGTGTCCGACTTCGGCTCAGGTCATGATCTCACAGTTCGTGAGTTCGAGCCCCGCATCGGGCTCTGGGCTGACAGCTCAGAGCCTGGAGCCTGTTTCAGATTCTGTGTCTCCCTCTCTCTCTGCCCCTCCCCCGTTCATGCTCTGTCTCTCTCTGTCTCAAAAATAAATAAAACGTTAAAAAAAAAAAAATTAAAAAAAAAAAAAAACAAAATCAGAGGGGGAAAAAAAATAATTCTTTAGATTTTGTTTTCCTTAAGTTCTACTTAAGAAAGCTCCTCAAAACACTATGCACAATAAAACTCTTCAATCTTTCAGCGAGAAAGAAAAGGCATTAGATACATTGTTATACGCACTTTTTTCAGATTTCTGCCACTCTGCCTCTCATCTCCTCTATTACCCAAATGTTTAGTCACAAACCAGAATCCCTAGGAGGGCCTTTTTAAAATATAGACCCCTGCCGCCCTCCACTCTAGGTCCAGCAAATCAAAATCTTTAGGGTTACAGCCTGATATCTATACTTTTAAAATAGTCCCCAAATTTTCAAGCATTTTAGCTGCAAAATTCTCATTTTAAACTAAATCTTAACAAGAGGCTTAAGGTTTTATATTGATTTTTTAACCCTGATTAGCAAAAGATCTGTATTTACTACCATAGTGGTTTGAAAAGAGTTGTTCTAAAAGACAACACCAGAGCCAAGTCACGTGACCACTTCACTCTTACTGAATCTTTTACCTAAGAAAGAGCAGAGGCCAGAGACTAACAGTTTTGACTTTTAGCTCTTTGCAGAGGTGAGGTCAGACATGATCATGGGCATCCACGATCAGTGTCCACATCCCTCTCTTATCCTCTGGGTGCTCCCTGAAGGGGAGGATTCAGGACTCCTCAGTCCTATTACAAAGAGGTTTTTTTGTATTGTTCTTGTTCCCTTGCTCAGAAATGACCAAAAGCCTTTGTATGAGGGTGGCGTAACCATGAGTAATTTCATTTTTTCAAACTGCTGCTTAATGTTCTGGAGAAGTTATTTTTATCTTTCAAGAAACACTGAAAGGAGATTCGTAAAAAGCCCAGGTAGCATTCCCAATTTATACACTGGTTGCTTTTAAATTCTCATTAGTGTCAGGTATGATAAGAATCCTATTCTAAGATGCCAATAAGCACAATGAAGAGTTTATTTAACGTATCCAATAATGTCGATATACACAGTATTCTATTGCTATTTATTATCTACGTACACATCCACACACATTCTATACATGTCAATAGACACAGTGAGTAGTGTAATAATGTCTTCAATAATGCTGATTTTTGCATTATTCTATTAATCAGTTATTCTATATAAATATATATAGATAGATATTTATCCCACACATGTGGAATATTGATTTATTCATTCATTCATTCACTCATTCATTCCACACATGTGTGGAATATATATATATATATATATATATATATATATATATATATATATATATATAAAGACACCTGGATAACCTTGAAAATCAGAAGGATATTAACAGAAGTCCTATAAAGCAATTCTTTACTATCTCTCCAGGTATTTCCATGTAGGCATTTAAATCACAGAAAAGCACTTTAGTTGCGGCCTCAGCTCGGTGGAGAGAAGGCCCTGTGGTTAGAGTTTTATCTTCTCTCTGTAGCCCAGAAAAACAAAGTCATGCTATGTGAAGTGGGCTATGAGGAGACATGGGTGGCTCTGTGTGGTCTCACAGTCAACAAGAAAAGAGTTAAGTGTTTTACAAGCACACCGTGGCCTCCAGAATTAGCTAAATCTTGTTATTCGGCCTCATTCTAGAAACAACATCAATAATCAGTCCAAGGTTCCTTGGAAGAGTACATTAATGTTTCTTAGCTCAGCCACCACCAGTGGGAGTATTCCGTGCCCAATTCTACCATATGCAGACAGCGAATCTTCTGGCCTCGTTGAAATGAAATAGGAGAAAGCACTCGCTAGCTTACTAGATGGTTTCATGTTAATCTTCCAACTCCAGCCTGCAATTGGCCAGAAATGTTGGTGTTTCCTCAACTACCCGACCAAAGTATCTCAACAGCAGAGGACTATGTCCCAAATACAAAATTAAACTATTTTCCCCTCATGGTTATCTTAAAAATTCTTACCTATATTCCACCTCAGTTCCTATTTCAACTATGCACTTGCTTTAATATCAAAATAATATTTCTCCTAAAACTATAGGACGAATGGGATACTCCAGGAGGAGGTATTAAGTGTATTATAATATTTAATGTACCCAATAGGGTGCACTCCTATCAGATTGACTGCCTTATTAAAAATGCTCCCCTGCCCAAATGCAAAACACATCCACAAAGCAAGTTCCTAAGAGCCGTTTGTGCAATGTTCTGCCCCCAGGCCCTCACCATCCAGGGAAGGCCCTGGCCACTTCAGGGGGACCAAAGAGATTCTCTCTCCAGGGAATGTGAGGAGATGAAGGGTGAAATGTAATCTCTCTCTTTGGATGGACCTATAGCTACTATGTATGTGGTCCAAGGAGTCAAGAAAGGTGGTCTTCAGAAAGGGAAGGAATGAGCAAGAACCTCAGAGAGAAGCAGATGCAAGAGGTAGAATGAAATGCTGCCTGGGTCCCTGCAAGACATCCAGTCTGGAGGCTGTCCTCCCCGGGCTGGGCTCCAGCATTCTGGAGGCTCAGCTCCTCAAGTAGTCCACCCAGGCATGCCACAGAGAACTCCAATTTGAGAACCATGAGCAAAATGATGCAAAGCCATAATACAGCAATGCAGGGTCCCATTCTTCGTAAGGTAAATCACTTTTGCTGTGGGCACGAGAACTCTGAGATTAAAAAAAAAAAAAAAATACAAGGGACAGCAAAATCAAATTAACAACTGTGCAGGCTCCTACTTGGATATAAACTAAGTATTACTTCTTACATAGCAAGAAGGACCCATTCTAACTTGCCTTCCCTTAAACCGACAGAGTTCTAGAATAGAGAATCTGTGAATTATAAGTTATGCCCCCTGCCCCCAAGAGAAGAACTGTAAGGCCTGTCTTCAGTAGGACTGTGAACTTTCTTTTTCTCCAGGTTGTCACATGCTTTGTTGTTATCACCACTTCCGGTGTGGGAAGAGGCAGCACCCCCGAGTTTGCCCAGGCGGCTGTCCCACCACAGGCAACCACACATTGACCAGGACAAGAAAGCCAGAGAAAGTAGTGCTGGAATCCTGACAAAAGGTAACAACACACCTCTGTCACATAATGAAAACCAGAGCGGAACACTGTGCTGACTGTAAGGATTTCCACCAAATAAAGAAACGTTTAATAATCGTGCATCTGTGCTATACTTTGCACCAGATCTTTTAAAAGGTAATTACTGAGTGCAGTTTAAAAATAATAAGGAATCTTGATTGATCTGATATAAATCTAGAAAAATGATTGAGGGGACTCAGATAATATTCTGAATGTATATTTTCCTAAGGGAAGCTGTCTTTTGTATAGGAGGTTTGAAAGAAAATGTATGGATGACCTATAATTTGAACCCATTTTCAAAGCTAAGATATTGTATCATTGAATTCATACCATGTTCACTTATTGCTCTGGATGGCAGAAAGTAAGACAAATGGGGAAAGAAATTTTAAAAGGGAGAGACTTCAGATGAAGAATGAGTTTCTAGCAAATGTCCAACAATAGACCAGGCTGGCTTCTAAATCACTAGCCGTATGAACTTGACCACAGTCAGGGATAGACCCCCAACTGTCAGAAGCAGTGGTAAAAAAGATTCCTGCCTTTCTATTATGTG
This sequence comes from Panthera onca, assembly GCF_046562875.1. Lineage (NCBI taxonomy): Eukaryota > Metazoa > Chordata > Mammalia > Carnivora > Felidae > Panthera > Panthera onca. The sequence goes on along the minus strand of NC_138346.1, from coordinate 38,408,042 downwards.
TCTTTGACTCAGTGCATTTAAAAGATCTTTTTTTTTTTAAGGCTCCAAAATTTAGATATTCTCCATATACTGACACACGAACAGCTTTACAAAAAGCACCTGTAGGCCAGTAGAGCAAAGAGATATGACAATTTGAACACAAATATCTACATCAAAGTAACAAAACCAAAGGGCATTATAGTCATCACATTAGGAAATCAATCAACCTGGGGAAGATGAAGAGGAAATATATAAATACATATTCTGAAGTTAAATATCTATTTTCAGGCTCAAATTTTTTTAAAAAATACACTTTAAGATCCCTTCTGGAGAAGACATCACATATATATATGCAACTACATTAATCTCCTGTAGAAAAGACCTAAAACAAAGGCATAGGTGTTTCAGAAAATGGCACAGGAGAAGAAGCAGGTGTAAGGGTCTATATACATAATGCAAGTCAAGAAGCCTGTATTCTAAGCAATTACCTCCTATGAAATTTGAACCAGACACATGACCCTAGTCCAAGGCTTTCCATGTATCCCCAATAAACAGTAAACTGTGCTATGAGTGGCTTCAACTTTCTCATAGATCACAGGTTGAAGACAGTCTGTACAAAGGAAGGAAGGAGGAAACACTAGATTCATGCTGTGGGTGCCTCAGTAGATTCGCCAAACCTCTCAAAGCAACCCATCTTCGTAAAAATGGAGGAATCGATGAAAACACGAATTCAGCCTCTAAGAAGAGAGCAGACTGTTGGCACAGGTTTGGGATTTAAAATGCAGGTGCCTGAGCTTAAGCAGATTCTAGGACTCCCTGGAGGCTGCCACCATAACTGTAAGGGTTTTCTTTACAGTCCAAGTGATTAGCTCTTTTAGGTTGTTTTGCAAAGGAAGTCAAATGGCGCTGAATGTGCGTAGGAAAGCAGTATGTTTGCCAGTTCAGTACGATTTGACCATAGTTTTAAGAAGTAGTCTTTAAAAAACAAATTAGAGGGGTGCCTGGGTGGCTCAGTCAGTTGAGCGTCTGACTTCGGCTCAGGTCATGATCTCGCGGTTCACGAGTTCGAGCCCCGCGTCGGGCTCTGTGCTGACAGCTCGGAGCCTGGAGCCTGTTTCAGATTCTGTGTCTCCCTTGCTCTCTGCCCCTCCTCCGCTCATGCTCTGTCTGTCTGTCTGTCTGTCTCTCTCTCTTTCAAAAATATACATTCAAAAATAATTTTTTTAATAAAAAAAATTAAAAAATAAAAACAAATTAGGAGTACCTAGGAGGTTCAGTCAGTTGAGCATCTGACTCTTAATTTTGGCTCAGGTCATGATCCCAGGGAGTATGGAGCCTACTGGGGTTCTCTCTCTCTCTCTCTCTCTCTCTCTCTTTCTCTCTGCCCCCTTCCCTGGCTCATGCTCTCTCTCTCGAAAAAAAAAATAATAATAATAATTTTAAAATACATAAAGAATAAATTGAAGGCACACAGAGACTTTTTACTTGATAAAACTTAGAATCCACACACAATACTGGTCAGCTTTTTACTAATCATTATATATCTTTGGGAAAAAAACAGCCCTGACTTTCTTCAGTTCCATTTACCTTCTTTTTTTTTTTTAGTATACAATATTTTTTGCACAGATGTTTTTTTTAATTGTGGTAAAATATTCATAATATAAAATTTGCCATTTTAACCATTTTCAAGTGTATGATTTAGTGGCATCAAATACATTCGCATTATTATGCAAACATCACCACTGTCAATCTCCAGAACTTTTTCACCATCTTATATGGAAAAGCTGCACATGTTAAAGAATAACTCTCTCTTGCCTCCTCTCCCTAGCCCCTAGTAACCACCATTTTACTTTCTGTTTCTATTAATTTGACTACCCCCAGTACCTCATATGAGCGGGGCCTCACAATATTTGTCCTTTTATGTCTGGCTTATTTCACTTAACAATATCTTCAGGATTCTTCCGTGTTGTGGCATGTATCAGAAATTCATTCCTTTTTAAGGCTGAATAATAGTCCATAGTATGCATGTGCCATGTTTTGTTAATCCATTCATCTGAACTATTTCCATCTTTGGCTACTGTGAATAATACTGCCACAATCGTTGGTTGGCAACTACCTGTTCAAGTCTCTGCCTGCAGTTTCTTTGGATACATACCCAGAAGTGGAACTGTTGCATCAAATAATAATTTTATGTCTGATTTCTGAGGAACTGCCACACTGTTTTCCACAGAAGCTGCACCATTTTACTTTTCCACCATAAATTTCTAAACTCCTACAAATAATCTCTCTTGACCTTTTCCATCTAAGCTAACCCAATCCTCCTTAGGCTTCCTGAGGAAATTTTGCTTTCAAATCTTGTCCTTTTTCTTTGTTCAACTGTCCTCCAATTCATCGTTATTAATTCAAGAGGTAACCAGCATATGCAGCAGACCCCTTTGTGCCGGGAGCTGAGCCTGGTGCTGGAGACACCACAATGTCATTGGGAAGGACTCACCATGGATGAAGTCTGCCTTCTCTGAGTTCTTACTTTATCTAAAGTCCTGAACTATCTCCTGAGGTTTATAACTATGCTTTGCTCATCTATAAGCAGAGGGTCACATGCTATAATTCATTAAAAATAATGTGGTGCTGGGGCGCCTGGGTGGCTGAGTCAGTCAAGCATCCAACTTCAGCTCCGGTCATGATCTTACGGTTTGTGGGTTTGAGCCCCGCGTCGGGCTCTGCAGACAGCTCAGAGCCTGGAGCCTGCTTTGGATTTCTGTATCTCCATCTCTCTCTCTCCCCCTCTCCGACTTGTGCTCTCCCTGTCCCTCTCCAAAATAAATAAGCATTAAAAAAATTTAATAAAGGGAAACCCAAATGAGGTTTTCTTGATAAAAACAACAACAAAATTGACAATCTCTTCTAAAAACTTTCACCCTAAGTCTCTATGCCAAAGGCAAAGCTTTGACTACAGTTGACCCCTATGTCTTCTATACCAGCTGTCAGCACTGCTGCGTCTCCTGAAGAATGTTTCAGATGGAGTGACAAGCCACTCCAGAGAATCTGAGACTTTTCGTTGCCAAGAAAAGGACCAGAACAATGCTGGAGATACCACTAAGTCGACAAGAATGCTGCCTCATACTACATGAGAGATAGGGCCTCCTTAACTCTTCAGAGATGGTCAGAAAAGAGCCTGTAAATCTAGTTCACCTTTTGAGGAAAAGAGGATCTGAAAAGCCTCAAATGTCAAAGTCACCTTTGCCATGTGTAATGAAATAAGAGGAGAACTGAGGGTGAAATGTAAACACACTTAATTAGATATCTCAACCAAAATTCCACAATGTCTGGCATACGCTAGTCTTTACAACAAGAATCTGAGTATCAGGGTCAGCTCACTTCCTACCAATCAGAACAGAATAGCCACATACTTTGAAACAAACAAACCTTCTGGGCTATACAGTAGTTCCCTCTGATAGAGCGCTCTGGGAAGAGGGCAATAAACAAAATCCAGACAGGAAGCAGTCAGAAAGAATAAATGGCAGAGCTTTCTGGCACTATCTCCTTGTAAGGAAACATGAGACACTGCTCTATTTTAATGAAATTATTGTAGAACCCAGACCCTGAAATTACTTATTAATATAGTTACTCATACGGGGTAAGGAGAGTTCTAAATGGGTTTGTAATGTCTGGCTCCATTCCTAGAATCAACATCATAAAGTCAACCCTAATTACCAACCACTGACAACTCCAGAATCAAATTCCCATCCAGAATGACATATTTTTACCTACTCCCTGGAGGTTGCCCCTTCTCAATCCCTTTCTCCTTTCAATGCATATGGATTTGTACTTATGGAAATTCTGTGTGAAAATTCCAACTTGCCAAAACAAGTTCCTTCTTCCCACAAAAGAATATTTAAAAGTATAATCCCTTTTAACTATAGAATGACAATACATTCAAAATGAACTTCCCTCATCTGAGCAATACACTAAGTGTAAGACATATACATTGCGTGTTATGTTCTGGTCCTGCTAGTGAATTGTAACTATGCCTCGTTACGAGGGGTAGTGTCAGGTCTGAATTTGCCTCCAACCCACAGTGGTACAGCAACACTGAGGAACATGTTCTTGCTCCTTTTTTGTGTCGCAGAGGCAATGCCCATTCTCCCTTTCCTCTGTGAAAATAGAAGGCTTAGCTGGGCACATGGCTGCCTACCTAAAGATTACATTCCCTAACTTCCCTTGCAGGTAAGTTGTCATGTGATTGGTTCTGGGCAATGGAGATAAACCACATGATATTTACAATTTCTAGGTCATGGTTTTTTTTGTTTGTTTTTTGTTTTTAGTGTTTATTTCTTTTGAGAGAGAGAGAGACAGAGAGAGAGCGCATGTGCAGGGGAGGGGCAGAGAGGGAGGGAGAGAGAGAATCACAAGCAGGCTCCACGAGTCAGCACAGAGCCTGATACAGGGTTTGATCCCACAAACTGTGAAATCATGACCTGAGCTGAAATCAAGAGTCAGACGCCCAACCAACTGAGCCACCCAGGTGTCCCTAGGTCATGCTTTTAAAAGGAAAGGAGGTTTCCCTCCCTTTTCTAACTCCCACAATAGTAGAAAGTAGAGCAACCATGTTAGCTGTTAGATGGAAGATGTGTGGTAGGAGAGGGCACAGTAATGAGAGAGGAAGAAACTTTATCCCCAACATCATGGAACTATCTTCTCAGCCTGGGTCTGCTTATGCTCAAGCCAGTATAGATGAGAGTAAAATAAACTTCTGTGTTGTTATTTTGACCAAAGCAGGATCCTTATTAATATATCTCTTGAAGTACTTTCAATTCAACAACTATCTTTTGATATGTGCTCCTTATTAAACAGAAAGCACCCTGTATCTCTTGAAGGAAATTTTCCACCATGTTTTTTTGTATCCATTGTGTTTAATGTTACTTTGATGTTAAAATCAATCTTTTTGTATTGTTAGTATCACTCTTCATAATCCCCCAAATCAAGATAAGTAACTCAGAACAAGAAGTGGCTTTCCTACCCATTACTTGGGCATCTTTCAGAAGAGGAAAGTCTTTTCTTCTGGCCTAGCATCCACCTCACCCACCTAACAAAGATCTCATTCTGCCCTTATCATGCTTCCATCAAAAGGTAGGACATATCTGGGCAGTGGAATACTTCACATCATCTATAAAATGGGAACCTTATCTTAACCTCTTGCAGACCCCTGAGAGTAAAGAGAAAAATCACATCTTTACAGCTCAGGAAACTGAAATCTGTGACTGCAGGTAACTGGACAAAATACTTAGGATAAAGTTACTAGGTCAGATTTCATAGATTTTTTAAAAAAAATTACAACATAATGTGTCAGTGTCAGAGCATCTGGCTGGTTCAGTCAGGAGAGCATGTAACTCTTGATCTTGGGGTCATGAGTTCGAGCTTCATGTTGGGTGTAGAAATTACTTAAATAAATAAAACTTAAAAGAAAATAATGTGTCAGTGTGGATTCATCAACTGCAACAAATGTACAACCCCATCAGGGATGCTGATAATGGGGGAGGCTATGCCCATATGGGAACAGGTGGTATATGGGAAATCTCTGTATCTTCCTCTTAATTTTTGCTGTGAATTTACAACTGCTCTTTAAAAAAGAAAGTATTTTTAAAAATAGAATTATACAATATGTTTAAAAGATACGAGGGGTGCCTGGGTGGCTCAGTTGGTTAAGCGTCCAACTTCAGCTCAGGTCATGATCTCACAGTCCATGAGTTCAAGCCCCGCATCGGGCTCTGTGCAGACAGCTCAGAGCCTGGAGCCTGCTTCGGATTCTGTGTCTCCCTCTCTCTCTGCCCCTCCCCTGCTCATGCTCTGTCTCCCTCTGTCTCAAAAATAAATAAAAACATTAAAAAAAATTTTTTTTAAAGATACGAAACTTTCCCAATTTTTTAATAGTCATTACCGCTTACAGAACGAAAATGATGGTTGGCTAGAGGACAAAAATGGTTCAAGAGTCAGCAGCCAAAAACACTGAGAAAATCCAGGGAGCCTCCTGCAGAGCAGAGTCCTCACAGAGCTACTCTGGCCAATATCAACCCCAAGCTTCACTCTAGCCAAAACCCCAAGTAAGAGTAAACACATCATTAACCCATTCCACATGCCAGGTAGCTTTTCCTTATTTTAGTCACAGAAACACTAATGCACTTCCTTAAGTAAAAGCTGTCTTAAAATGAAAGCTTGGGCGCTCTCTCTCTCTCTCCCTCTCTCTCTTTTACTGCCTCTGCTTTATCTAATGAAAAATGACTGAGTGTTCTGTTTTGTGATTCAACTCCTGAGTGCAGATTTCTCATATGCAGAAAGTGTTATAATTGAGACCATTTATGAACAGAGTATATTAAATTCTGCCATGAGGATACTGCAAACCGATGGATGTCACTTTCCTTTAATACTTGGAGTACTTAATTCTGTGATATTAAAAACAGGAACAAAAGAAAAATTTTTGATAATAGTTCAACCTTGTGGCTTTATTTGCAGTATAACCTAAGAGTTCTAATCCAAACCACCTATGTTTTCACAACCTGAACTCCAGTAGCAAAAGCATTTTATCACATCTTCCAAAGGCTAACATTTAAAGCGTATTTGATTTGAGAGAATTAAAAATCAGTCCAGAATGCCAAGCATATGACACATCCCCTCACAAAAATTACCTTCGGTAAAAAATAATAAATCAAATGCTCACTCTCCAAGCAGAAAGTCAGAAGCTGGACACAGGCAAGGGGAAAGCTGTATGTAAGTAAGACTTTGTGCTTGGACGGCAAAGTGACTGCTTGGGTGAGTAGAACCTATCTGAGGGATGGTAGCTCTTGGCCAATGAACTCACAGTCTTTCAGAGAACCAACCAGAGGTTAGTCTAAAGAATTCTCCACCATGGGGTGCCTGGGTGGCTCCGTGGGTTGAGTGTCTGGCTCTTGGTTTCAGCTCAGGTCACAGTCTCACAGTTTGTGGGATCAAGCCCCGTGTCAAGCTCCACACTGACAGTGCAGGACCTGCTTGGAATATTCCCTCTCTTTCTCTCTCTCTCTCTCTCTCTGTCAAATAAATAAATAACCCTAAAAAAAAATAAAGAATTCTCCACCAAACACCACTATTTTCAGTCTTTTCTGATTAGGGACCAAAATAAAAGCTGCAGTAGCTGTTTCATTTTGATAATTTAGAAAGCCTCAGATAACAGCTAAGAGCATTCTATAAGCATGCTGGAGAGAAGGCGGGGGGGGGGGGGGAGAAAATTACAGTTGAAATTACATCTTTAAGAGAGACAGTTAAGCCACTAAAATACAAGGAAGTCTCAAGTCTGCTACCTGACCCAGAGGCCATGGGTGAAGAATTCATTTTAGGACTGATTACACAAACAAATCACTCCATTTTTTTCATCTTTCATATTTAAAATGTGGACTTTCTCTTTATGCAAACTGAATGATGGCTCCAAGCCCGGGACTTGAACTTGGGAGTGGGAAATCTTCCACTACAGGAAATGAAGTGTGCTACTAACCTCTGTACAACCTCAGGCAAGTCTACACTTCTCCATTCTACCATTTCCCCACCTGCAGAAAAACAAGCCACACCTCCTACTTCCTGTTGTGATGAAAAATGAAATAACTAGGGTAATCAAGCTGCAAAGAAATTTTCTTTTTTTTTTAATTTTTTTTCCATTTATTTATTTTTGCACAAGTGGGGGAGGGGCAGAGAGAGAATGAGACACAGAATCTGAAGTAGGCTCCAGGCTCTGAGCTGTCAGCACAGAGCCCAACACGGGGCTGGAACTCACAAACTGTGAGTTCATGACCTGAGTCGAAGTTGGCACGCTTAACCAACTGAGCCACCCAGGAGCCCCTGCAAAGAGATTTTCAGCGTGGTATGTGACATTCATAGAGCCAATTTTGAAAGTCTGAGAAATAATCTCTTTCATTTAATCTATTCACAACATAGAAAAACTGCCTACATATAATCTATTAAAAATAGTAAAAAGAAAAAAAAAACTTTGACCCTCTCAGGTCATGGAGAATTACTTGCTCTGGATAGCCTAGTCTTCTAGATCAGTCTTTGAGAGGGCAGGGATTTTGCATTTTGCTTTGTAATACAGCTTCAGCACCTAGAATAGTACCTGGGACATAATAGGTGCTCAATAAATATTAGATGGAGGAAAGAATACAGATTTAGCCCTCATAAATGTGGGAATGCTTCTTATTTTAGCCATTTCAGGTGGAGATTTTCTTAAAATGTATAGTAGTATCATTTCTTACCTTCTTGAGAAGATTATAAGGGCTGTATTAGCATATTTTGCCAATAGCAAAGGGTACTACTATGTATAGCCTGTATTTCAAAGATGTTCTTAGTATGCTTTAAAATACTAAATCACTCCAGAATATTTTACATAATTTTTCAGCTCTTTCGTACTTTTGTCATTTTTCCTACCCTTCTCTTTCTGTTGCATTGTCATTTCTCCCTATTATTAACACCTATAATTGGCTATTTCTAATTTACTGTGCGCTTAAAAGCCAGAGAACCACGGCAGTTTGTCTAAGATATGAGTATAAAACTCTGAGGGTCTGAGGTCTTCTCCTAGGAGTAAAGAATGTCATCCTTAGATCTTGTGACATCTAAGACTGGCTGATTACAAGCTCTGTTTTTCAGACTTCTTCCTGATTCTCCACCTAGTTCTGGATAGGTAATAGGTCAGACAGCTAAGATCCAAACATGAGGTACTAAAGGAACTCACACTATCTCAGTGTGGCATCTCCAGTGGCTAACAGACAATCGTTCCATTAGGCAGGGTAGTTGAAATTATGGCCCCGGATAACTGGTGGCTGTCTAAGTAAGCAGCTGGTCTAGGGCTAGAGTAGGGATGCCTAAAACAAAACACCAGGAGTATGGAGAAGTTTGTAGGGAGTGCAAACCCTATTCTCAACACTGGGGTTCCAAGGGAGGAAGCCATTCTAGAGGAGCTATAGTAAAGTCACCAGGGGAGGAACTGAGAAAGAGTCAACAGATTAGGTACAAGGTAGAAATTATAACTCAGGAACAAAAAACCAAAGCCCCATTTTCCAACATGGAACACAAAGGCAGAATTAGACTTGACTTCACACAGAGTCCCAGAGTTAAAAGTAGAGCCCCTCGAATCCTCAAAGCCAAAATGGTACAGGACCTCCAGGTGTCATTTATCTCAAGTTGGAATAAGGCTCAGAAACCCAGCAGATTATGACAGGAAAAGAGGGGCTTAGGGCTGCCAACTATCTCCTTCTCTATGGCCCAAGGGCATTACCTTCTCCATGGCCAAAGGGCAAAGTGTGTCTGAAATGCCCAAACTGCTGATCAATGAGAGGACATTGCCACTGGTTGAGTGCAGTGGAAAGAAACCCTAAGGCTCACCAAAGAGACAAGAGACTGGGCTGGAGAAAGCTATGTATGTCTCTCAAACACTTCTCTACATGTGTTACAGTGTGGTCAACACACTCATTCCCTGAAGTAACACAGTTCTCCAGGTGGCAGTTATAGGTGATAAGCCAGAGGCTCTGGAGACCACCTCTGAAGTCCTCCTACCCCAGGCTTTAACATACATGCCTTGAAAATCTATTTGTCTTTTTGAGAAAGGAATAGTAAATATAGCAATAATGGTTCAGGAAGACAGACCTGGAGAGACAAGCATTGGAGATAAATCGGGTCAGGGGAAGGAGGAGGCAACTAGATCATGGAGTGATAACAGTTATCCAGGAAGGCTCTGACAATTTTCAACCTTGGGTAAGAAAAGAGAAGACACTATCATGCATTGACTTTCTGTGAACCAAGCACAGAAATGCTGGTATTTCTCACATTCATTATCTCATTTATTCCTCAATTTAAGCCTGTAAAAGAAATATATTATCTCCATTTTACAGGTGAGGAAATTGAGACCCCGAAGGGTAAAAGCAATGCATTGTTGCACAGCATGGATGACAGACGGGATTCACTTTGGAATGATCTGACTCCAAAATCCCACTTGCACCAACTTACACACAAGGTACTATGATCTTAAATTTAAAAAAAAAATTTTTTTTTTAATTAAAAATTTAAAAATGGGAAAATGCATGAGGAGAAGCAGCTATATGGCAGACCTTAGATTAAGATCGGTTTGGGAAAGAAATGCGATTCTTAATTAAAATAAGAAATGCACATTAGAAAAAATATTCAACATTTCCACGAAAAACCACTAAATGTGGGGTGCTGTTTCTTGATCTGGGTACTATTTACATGGGTGTGTTCACAGAGATGCATACTTATTATATGTGCTCTATCCTACATGTATAGTATGCTTCAATAAAAAGTTTCAGAATTGCCAGAGCAGAGTAATATCTTGCCCTGCTCAATTCTCCATGTAAACTTGCCTTTGATGAGCAATAAAGCAGGGAGAGTTTGCATACGGAGATACAAGCCCTAAAATTCCTCTCTGCTAATGCAGATCCACTAAGAAAAGCACTCTACTCATAACCAGAAGGCTGTTGCCTTGGAAACAGGAGCTGTGACTCCTGCCATCACACCTCCAGAGCAAAGATGGCCAAGATCTATTTCAATTCTTAGATGCCTCGAGGAACCACAGATGACTGTAACTATGGAAGATAGCCAATCTGTAGTAATGAAGAAGCGCATGCCAGAGTTAGAAAGGCTGCAATTGAGAAAGGGGGGGGGGGGGGGGGAAGGAGAAGTGGGGGAGGAAGGAGAAGACAGAATTCAAGTGTAACAAGTAAAGCCCAATCCAAGAACTGTGTGGCTGCAAAGCTATGGTTTCATTTACCTCAGCCGTTCCACTCTCTTTACCTAATTGCACACCCACTACCTGCTGGCATCATGCTAGCTGCAGAGAGTACAAAGTGGAAGAAGACCAGCCCTTCTGCAAGGAAAGACACACTCAAAGAAGTGCTCCACTGGAGGTCCAAGCACCCTGGAACAAAGTGTGGGGACTGATTAACTTCGGTGTGAAAAGGGGCACAGGAGGCTTCAGAAAGTAGGTGGCATGATTCAACTGGAACTCAAAAACTATGCAGGAGTTCTGCAGGCAGAGGTTGAAGAGGAGCATCTCAGGCCAAGGGAATGGCAGGTACAAAGGGCTGAAGCATGAAACAGCACCATTCTGTTTCTCAACAGGGTGGCCTCCCGCAGTTCTGGGTGGGACAATTTCCCATTTCAGAGACTGCCTCACACACTGCAGGGTATTTGCCATCTCTGACCTCACCCACTAATTGCTGGTAGCAACCTCCAATCATCATGATAACTAATGTAATGCCCCACACATTTTCAAATGTACCGGGGAATGAAGGGTGTGCTGTTGCTCACAGCTGAGAAGCCCAAGAACTTAGGGGAACAGATCTGTGGCTAGAGCAGGGGTTGTTGGGGTAGAGTAAGAGCTGAGGATGGAATGCAGGTGAGGACCAAGGTGAAGGGCCTTGTACGCCCTGCCCAGGAGTCAGACTCTCTGTCAGACTTGGAGAAGAGAAAACAGACTCAAAGCATTTATGTAGGAGGCCAAGCCGACAAGACTTGGCAGCTGATGGATATGAGGAGGTGGAAAACAAGGAAGAATAGAAGAATAAAGAATGACCTCTACAGTTTTAAGCTTGGCCAACTGAGTAAACAGTAGTGACACTAACCAAAGCCATGAATAAAAAAGTCAGAGCAGGTCTGGAGGTAGATGGAAAGGTGAGGTGGAAAATGAGTCAGAAGGACATAAGGGACATCCAGGTATAATTTCTAAGAAGTAACAAATAGACTAACACTGAGAAGAGACATCTGGGTTGGAAGTAAGAGAAACCTTAGTATTTTGTTGTAGGCAGTGTCCAAGCCATTCCCCCAGGGGCCCACGGGAAGGGTGTTTCCCCAGACTCGATACACAATGCAGGGGGACAGACAACTAAAGATGACCAAGCTGAGATCCGGGAGCCAGACATAATCAGCTGGGCACCAACACAGCAGAAACTGGGCCCACGGAGGCAGGAACAAAGAAAGCTGCAAGGTGGAGGTGAGCAGATGAGAGGAGTGCCTGAACACAAACAGCTGGAACCAACTACTCCACACTTGGAGTCCATAGAGACCCTTTTTTATTTTTAATTTTTTTTTTTAATTAACGTTTATTTATTTTTGAGACAGAGAGAGACAGAGCATGAACAGGGGAGGGGCAGAGAGAGAGGGAGACACAGAATCTGAAACGGGCTCCAGGCTCTGAGCTGTCAGCACAGAGCCCGACGCGGGGCTTGAACTCACGGACTGTGAGATCATGACCTGAGCCGAAGTCGGACACTTAACCGACTGAGCCACCCGGGCGCCCCCATGGAGACCCTTTTGCACAAATCTTGGCACACATTAGAACCAGTGGCTTTCAAACTTATATTTGCCTGTGACCCACAGTAAGAAAATAATTTACCTTTGAACCTAGTTCATAAACACCATGGCTTCATGGGTGTGCAGCTGCACTGGGTCCCATGCTCAGAATGGCCCCACTTACGGTGAAGGTCTCTGTGGTCGCCATCTTGAAATTCCTAATTTTTTTTTTTTTTACAAGGCTCAGTTATGAGACCAGTCCTGACACACACAAATACACATTGTTAACAAAAATTCACAAAATAATATCTTACTACACATGATATAAAATTATATTTTCTGTTCTATTTTATTTCCTAGAAACGCAATCACAGCCCCTTACATTCACAACCTAGTAATGAACTGCAAATCACAGTTTTCAAGTACTCTCTTGGGTTAAGGCAATATCTTTTAAGGTTTGCTTTGTTTAGTTTGTGGTGGTGGGAGGGATGTGCAGATTCTTTTGAAAATTTATATTCTTTTTTCTCTACAAAGGATTAGAAGCAGTGTGCAGCAAATAGGGTAGTTGAAGACAAAGGAATTGCTGAAATTAGCCAAGGAAGAAGAGTCAGGTAAGGATCTGTAAGGAACCAACATTGAGTTGGTGAAGGACTGAGGAGAAAGGATCAGAAAAGTACAAGGAAAACTACGAGAAAATGGGCAAAATCAAGGAAGTAGATGCACTTAGATGGCTCAGTCAGTTAAGCGGTGACTCTTGATTTTGGCTCAGACCATGATCTCACGGTTAGTGAGATCAAGCCCCAAGTAGGGCTGGTGGCACAGAGCCTGTTTGTATTCTCTCTCTCCCTCTTTCTCTGCCCCCTCCCTGCTTGCGTGCACTCGCTCGCTCTCTCACTCTCTCTCAAAATAAATAAACATTAAAAAAAAAAATCAAGAAAGCCAAAGAGCTTCCAAAAGGGAGTAATCAGCAAGGTCAACAGCCCAAAAGAATTCCAAACTAAGGTGAGGACTAGATCATGGGGCCATCAGAGACTGAGCTAGGTCAGTCCAGTGGCAGGGTGGGAGGGCGCAGAACCCGAGTGAAGACTTCCAAGTGACCAGGAGGTAATAACACAGAGAAACTAAAGACAGAACAAGAAAAGGAGAAATCAAGGAACCTGAGAGATAAATACAAGAAAGAATGCTGTCTTTTTAAGAATTCTGGGAGATATGAGGGTGGCTTAAATCTCTGAAGCCACAGACCATTTTTTCATTTAGAAATCCTATCCCACACCATATTAAAAATGTAAAAATATACCCACCTCCCACACCCAGTATACATTACTTTTATTTGAGTTACGAATAACTATATATTGAGTTGAGTTGTGGCTGGTTGACATGTTATATGTTTTATAGGCATTTGTTTAAATATATATCACCTTCATTTTACAGTTTTCTTTTAGATTTCAAGAAGCCAATAAAAACTGATTTTTTCTTGATTTGCAGACATGTTTTTAGGTCTCTGAAAAGCCTTAGGTTCATAATCCCTAGGGATTAACAAGGACTGAATCTCTCTGATGTTGAAGGAAAAGAAGTCTCAGAAGCAGTAAGATGAAGAGGAAATAACTCAGGACACACGAGGCTCTGGTAAACCAAGAGCATCTACACACTGGTCAGAAGAGGCTAGATAACCCAATTTCTTTTAATGGCAAAGTCACTGAATAAGCAATGAAGAAGTCAATGAATAAGCAATCGAAGGAAGAGAAAGGTGGAAAGGTCAATGAACACAGAAAAAGCTGTCTAACTTTTAGCACTTAGGGAAATGTACATTTTTCATGTGTAGGATTGGCAAAATCTTGAAAAACTAAAAGCACCTAAAGCTGAGGAAGGTGTAGGGAAACTGGCCTGTGATATACTGCTGGGTGGAGTGTGAACCGCTACAACGACTGCATAAGGTTGTCTGGCAAACTGCATTGATAAGTGACCGGAGCACAAGAAAATAACCTCCCTTACCTGGAGCACTCTTACTGCAGGTGTCCAAAGAGCTGTGTCTTCGATCCCATGGTCTCCGCTTCAACCTACCTCCTGAAAGACACCCTTCTTCTAATAAAGCATCTTACTTTATTTTTCTCGGAGCCCTTACTTCTAACTTCTATTTCCTATTTTATGCATTGCTTTACCTGTTTATACACAGCTTCCCCCTACTACAAACCTCTAGAAAGCAGGGAGCGTCTCTGTCTTGTTCATCTCCCTATTCCCAGCTTCACAGTGCCCGCAGAAGCACTATTAAAACTGATGATGTTCAGGGACGCCTGGGTGGCTCAGTCGGTTAAGCGTCCAACTCTTGATCCCAGTTCAGGTCATGATTTCATCGTTCGTGAGTTTGAGCCCTGCATCAGGCTCCACACTGCCGGAGCAGAACCTGCTTGGGATTCTCTCTCTCTCCCTCTCTTTCCACCCCTGCTGTGTGTGCACTCTCTCTTTCTAAATAAATACATAAACTTTAAAAAATTATAAAAAACTGAAAATTTAAAAAATTTAAAAAACCAATGGTGTTCGTTGCAGCATTGTTTTTAATAATGAAAACTGAAAACAACCTGAATGCCCATTAATAGAGAAAACGGTTGAATAAATCACGACACATCGACCCAATGAAATATTATGAAACTATGTACTGACCTGGGGAAGGGGTGTCCATAATATACTGTTTTGTGGATAAAGACGTTTATGAAATGTTTAGAATATTTTTATTGAAAAAGAAGGGGAAAAATATGTGGGTGAATATATTGGTACATATTTGAATAAGCACAGGGAAAGGTAAGGAAGGAAATGCCTACAACCGTTGATACTGATGTCTTTAACGGTATGACAGCAATGGAGGGGACAGGAGATTTCATTGTTACAGTGGGTATATCTTTTGTAAATTTCTTTTAATTTTTTAAAAATCTTTATTTATTTTTGAGAGAGACAGAGTGTGAGTGGGGGAGCGGCAGAGAGAGAGGAAGACACAGAATCCAAAGCAGGCTCCAGGCTCCAAGCTGGCAGCAAAGAGCCTGACACAGGGCTTGAATTCACCAACCAGTGAGATCACGACCTAAGCTGAAGTTGGACACTTAACCGAGTGAGCCACCAGGCACCCCTATCTTTTGTGATTTTTAAAAATTAAATTATTTTAAAAGAATTCTAGCCTCAAAAACATTAAACTATCCTACTAACAGCTGTGCTCCTGTTGTGTTTATTTCATGTGTTGGAGTTAATAATGCTTACGATCTACTGGACTTGCCTATGACCAACCTCAAACCTAGCAGTCATCTTCATTTGATTTGTTAAAAAGCCAGTTATTCCAACACACAGTAGCAGAAATGGCTTGCCTTTGATTAAAGACAGTAGTTCTCCCTGGGAGACCTGGAAATTATTTGAAAGCCTTTCCAATGGGTCACTGACAGTCCAGGGCTAAAGCTGCCTGGCAAGAGAGAGGAAGAGGGAGTGGGGCGGGGAACCAGGCCTGTGTGCCTGGAGGGCCCGGGCTTCCTGGAGTACACCTCAAATTCCTAAGGCACCTGCCAGGCAGAGAGAGGTTCACCCGCTAACTCTAGTTTGCTGGGGCCTGGGAAGTGATATCTTGAAGGCCCAAGGCACTCTTTTTCAAAAGCCCCTAAATGTCCTTGTCTATGCCAGAAACAACCCGGAAGGAAAATCTTATCACAAAACAAGCAGCAATCAGGCATGTCAAGGATTTTTTTAAAATTAATTCCTTAAGCTGATCAAGCGATAAAATCTGGGAATTTAAAAGAACTCAGATATTTCTACCTCACTGTGCCAATCAACCTGTAAGCTATTCATCCAACCACAAAAAAAAAAAAAAAAAAAAAATGAATGAGACAGGCTTAGCAGTTCAGGTGTCCTACTCCAGCAAGGACCACAGCACTTCACACCAGCCACAGGAAAGGGGAGGGAGGGAGGGAAAACTGTCAACCCCACGTGAACCCACTGAGGGAAGCTGGCATTTGGAAGGCCCAGAATCCAGTCCTCACTGAGACACCAGTTAGGTACTTACACCAGGAAAGTCAGTGAAAATTCCCCAAGCCTGTTTCCTCATCTATGAAGTGGGAATGATAACGGCGCCTATCTCCTAGGGTTACTGTGAGGCACGAGTGAGGATGTACACAAACCCTGTAGTAGCCCGGAGGTGAACCGCCCACATCCCTCTTTGTCTGCGGACTGCCACCCAAAGCCGCTGGGGGTGCAGGCAGTGCACCACCTCCGGCTACCAGCTCCCTCAGGGTCTGCCTCAGCTGCCAAGAGCAGCTTTCCCCAGGCCACCCCTTCCTGCCTTTCTGCATGTGACGATCCCCGTCTGGTGACAGAGGCTTGCAATTCTGGCACAAAGCAGGGCACCGAGACTGCAAATAGTCACCGCAGGGCTTCCCACCAGGTTGGCTGAGACCTTTACAACCTCTTCCTCTACCCAGTCGTGCTTCCTTCCCTTCTTAGATGTTGCTCCCCAGTGAGCATCTCACACCCCAAATTCCACGTCAGAATCTGCTTCCAGAGAACCAAACATGCAACAGAGCTTTTTTAAGTACCCCAGGGTTTCTATAATGTGACTAAGAGCAGAGGCCAATTCTGGTTTAGAAAAAAGAAACTTTACACCCATAAATTTTGTTGTTTTTTTTTTTTTTTTGCTTTTGCTGGGTTTGTTGTTGTTGTTGTTTTGCATACATGCCATTTATTTCAGGTATTCAAAGTCTGGTGACTCATTCATATTCACTAAATACGTACAGAACACAATGTCCTGTGGGCAACCTGCTGGAGGTCACAGGAGTCCTGTGCACTGATTATAGTTTAGGTTCTTCTATCGCTGTAGCTGTGATTCTACATGGTGGCACTGCTGCTCGGGGCTTTGGAACTGGGTGAGGAGCTTTTGATTGTTACAGTGGTTGCAGGGCTCTGTTGAAATCTGGGGAGGGGAGAGTAGGAAAGCTAGACTCCTCCAATGCTCTAGAAGGTCCCTCTTGATCATGTCCCATACAACTTTCATAAAGGTGAAGAAACAAAGTTTATATAATTGAGTCTAGATCTTAACTATGCATTTCATAGAAAATGTTGTCCAGTTCTAAATACACTAAATCTGTCAGGAATTTGATTACCCTATAAATCAAGAGAGGATGTATTTATTCTATTCAGAACTTTACCAAGAATTTTTTGTCATCTCCAAAAATGATGATAGTTTCAGGAATGTCACTCATGATTATTGAGTCACCTCTGTAACAAACCTATATTGGTCTACATTTATAGTTGTCTTATTCTTAGTGATAAACATAAAAAGATTTATTTAGCCCTTATTTCTAAGGCTTTATACATAAAATTATTGATAATACCCAGTTGAATATTTCTTAAACCTAATTTATCTGATTATTTCATTATGTCTTCTAATGTAGCTGTATACATATTAAAATATAAGCTATAAATTATTTTCATTTTTTCCTTCTTTATATATAGTTGGAGTCTTGTGATTTTTTTTAAAATATTGCGTGTAAGTGAGGTCTATTATCTATGAGTTTCATTTCAGGAAGTAAAGAGGATGTTGCAAAACATATACAAGGGGATGTTGAATGTGACAGAGTTGGAAACTACTGCCTCACAGAATTGGTTCTAAAACTGGGGTCTGAGGCCCACCTGCCACAGAAACATCTGTGGCAATCATTAAAAAATCTAGGTTCTTACAGGGAGCCTGATTGGCTCAGTCAGTAGAGCATGTGACTCTTGATCTCAGGGTTGTGAGTTCAAGCCCCACATTGGGCAAAGAGATTACTTAAAATCTAAATATACTGCGTTTTTTAAAAATCTATGTTCCTAAATTCCAACTCACCAAAATGTTCTCTGAGGCTAGAACCCAGGAATCTGGATTTTTTCCAAAGCTCCCCAGGTGAATGTGATGCTCACCCAGGCTTGGTAGCCACAGCTACAGAGGAGAGAGGGTGCACCAAGCCATCACCTAGCCTGGGGTGCTCACGGTCTAAAAGGGAAGGGCAAAATTTTAAGTATAACATCAGGAACATAATCGTCAAGTGCCATGAAAAGAAACCAACTAAGTGCCTATTCTCACCCTAGAGAATTCAAGAAAGGGAGACACTAGCCTACAAGGGGTGTCTAGAAGAGGGTTTACTGGAGTGAGGGTCTGAGAAACAGTAAGAGAGGGAGCCTCATCTCTGGGGAGCATTACTGCAGAAGCCCTTTGCATATATTATCTCCATCAAAACACCACGCTACTCCCTCTGGAGTAAATACCCTTCCTGCCCAGGTCTTTCAACAGAAAATACTGATGCCTAGAGAAGTCAAGTAACTTAACTCAAGGTTTCAAACTCAGGCCGCACAGCCCAAAGGACAGGGCTTAACCATCCAGCTAATAATACTCAGGACCTGGTCCAAAGGAAGGGAGAGGAGGTGAGTATGGGAAAAGGCCCAAGGAGTTTCAACAAGTATGATTTCTATCCAAAAGCTGCATTTTCATCTTGCTTTTTACCTGTCACCAGCATTCAGGACAACAACAAGAAACTATCATTATTAGGGACTCCTAATATTATTACTGTATTATTCACATACGGCTGGAAAGGCTCTAGGAGGAAAATGGGCATGCAGGAGTCACCAATGCTAATAAGCCACGAATCACAGAAAAGCAACCTAATTGAGGCAATAGCAAAATGGAAGGCGGCTTGGAAGGAGACCTTTCTCGTTGCTTCCACTGACCTAGCAAGAGAATAAAGCAGCTTCTGCTTAATCAATTCCCACCTAATCAGAGAGCCACCTTAACACTGTCTCCAGAGCAGCAAATTAGCCTAATAGTGAGTGACTGCACAAATCAGGAGGGTATTGGTGGGAAGGTGGGGATGGAAACAGGCTTGGAGGAAAAGCAATTGGCTAGTGCTAAGGGGTTAAGTGGTGTTTAACTAGCTGTTAAATTGCCAAGTGCTAAGCTTCCCCATTCTAATACAGAAATTGTCAACAATGAATAGAATGAAAATGAAATGCATCAGATTCTGTTTTTATTCTACAACTTGGATGTACATCCAGGTAGACACAAAACTTATTTTTATCACTGAAAAGGGAAAGATCAAGGCTCTTCATAAGCCATTGGTTGTTAACTGTTTTTTAAACACCTAGAATGTAGGGGTGCCTGGGTGGCTCAGTTGGTTAAGCATCCGACTTTGGCTCAGGTCAGGTCTGATCTCACTGCTCGTGAGTTTGAGCCCGACATTGGGCTCTGTGCTGATAGCTCAGAGCCTGGAGCCCACTTCAGATTCTGTGTCTCCCTCTCTCTCTGACCCTCTCCCGCTCAGCTCACACTCTGTCTCTCTCTCTCTCTCTCTCTCTCTCTCTCTCTCTTTCTCTCTCTCTCTCTCTCTCAAGAATAAACATTAAAAATAAGCTTTAAAAAAACACACACACCTAGAATGTTGTCTGCGTCACAATCACCTAAGAGGCTTGTTAAAACACCGAAGGCTGGGCCTGCCCCCAGAGTTTCAAAAGCCCTAGATTCTGGGTGGGGCCCTAAAATTTACATTTCAAACAATTTGCAGTGGTGCTGTTTCCGCTGACCTGGGGACCACACCACCTAGAATATCTCCAGAGCCTTTTGGAAAGGCGGGGTAGGAGGGGTGGGAAGATGAGAGCAGCTGAGGGTGACCTGGGAGTGGGGCAATCACAGTAAGCAATGGAGGGGCCCCCAATAACACAGGTAAGTTCCATGTATGCTTTAAATCAGTGATTTGTCATATCACTTAAGAATAAAGAGTCTATATGGGGCGCCTGGGTGGTTCAGTCGGTTAAGCGTCCAACTTCGGCCCAGATCACTATCTCACGGTTCGTGAGTTCGAGCCCCACATCAGGCTCTGTGCCGACAGCTCAGAGCGTGGAGCCTGCTTCGGATTCTGTGTCTCCCTCTCTCTCTCTGTCCCTCCCCTGCTCATGTGCTCTTGCTCTCTCTCTCAAAAATAAACATATATATAAAAAAAAAAAAAAAGAATAAAGAGTCTATAACTATAAGCCAACGTGTAATGGCCACTATATATCCGTGGAAAAAGAGACTGAAATGAAAACAGAGAAGACTTTCACTTTTCATGAGTGTGAAATGAGATTGGTGAACCAAAGGGGAAGTCAGAATATGTCACAAGGGATACGAGGTCCCAGGTCAGAGACAGATGAATGGCTACTCCTCCGTCTGCAGGACCCTAAGGAAAATTCACTGGCTCCACATTGCTCCTTCCCTCTGTTGATTTATGGTCTTGCCATGATGAAAACCCCAGATCCACAGTCTGAAGAAGACCTGGCTTCTGCAATGAATAAAACTGTGGTTTGGCCAGCCACATTCAGCAGGGTTACCCAGTGGTAATCAGTCAAAATCAGACTTCAGGCTTCTTTTGGATCAGCCTTACGCTGACCTGGCAAAGATAATGCAGGTAAGGCAGGACCAAACTACTTTGTGCATTATCATGGGCAATGCGAATTTCTTCTGCTAAGCTGGAGCACGACTAACACCAACGTGTCATACCTTTTTCCCATGGCCCCTCCAACTTCCAGGTACATTGCCAGGAGACCAGACGTTTCTGGATGAAGATTTCCAATCAAGGCACTGCTTTGTGGCCCTAACTTTTATTAACCAAAAAGACTAAAAGTCCCTTCTGCCCATCTTCTCTTCATCCTTTTCCTTTCCCTCAGGGATGAAATGTGGGTCAGCAGCAAGCAAGTGTCTCAAATCTCTGAGCAGAGACCTTTGGCCTTGGAAACATTTGGAGCAGAAACAGGTGGTGTGGTCTGGAGCAAACATTCAAGAGAAGAAAATACCAAAAACTCGGAGAGGAGAATGTCTCCACATGGAATTCTCATTTGCATTTCATGCAGTCTCCAATTTTTCCATGTCCCTTCAAAGGTTAGGTTCTCATATGGTGTGCTGTGAGCAGGTCAGGCTGCTCGAGGGTTTTTTCTTCTGGTTTCAGGCTGGGTAATATTTCATAACCACATGATTGCAGGGCTGAGCTTAGCAGTGCTGTATTTAAGAGACGATTGCATATCCATCATTCAGACCACATTTCAAAGACTGATAAAATATTGCTTCTGTGGATTTAAGAGAAGGTGATAAAGCATTTCCCTCTCCTAACTAACAAGACTGTGAGGGTCACTTCCTAATACAATGCCAGGGGCCCTGCCTGTACACAATGAAAATGCATTTCTAACTGGAAGATGGCTGAGAAACCGTATCGCACAGTCT
This sequence comes from Panthera onca, assembly GCF_046562875.1. Taxonomy (NCBI): domain Eukaryota; kingdom Metazoa; phylum Chordata; class Mammalia; order Carnivora; family Felidae; genus Panthera; species Panthera onca. The sequence continues at coordinate 38,386,495 of NC_138346.1, read as the reverse complement.
AGGCAGTAAATAAGTCATTGCTTCTCTACTGTATATCATGGTTAGATTATTTGTCCTAAAACACAACTTTGCACAACCCACACACCTGATCAAGTCTTCCGTGGCTCTGCTCAGAATCCACACCTCCTAGACGTCTTCCAGGGGCCTGCACACCGCAGTCCATTCTCTCCAATCCACCTCCCGCAGCTCCTGTGCAAACCCTCTGCTCCAGTCAAACCAGTCCTGGAAATCCTGCACAGAGACCCCCACCTCTTCTCTCTTACATTGCTGAGCTCCACCCCAAATGCCCCCACCCTCTTTCTTCCCTGTTTGTCAATCTTCTACCATGAGGCATTTAAAAACCAGGTGGGGACACCTGGGTGGCTCAGTCAGTTAAGCGTCTGACTTCGGCTGAGGCCACGATCCCATGGTTTGTGGGTTCAAGCCCCGCATCGGGCTCCATGCTGACAGCTAAGAGCCTGGCACCTGCTTCAGATTCTGTCTCTCTCTCTCTCTCTCTCTTAAAAATAAATAAACACTGAGAAAATTTAAAAAACAACAACAACAACAACAGCTCAAATCACATATCCTCCACAAAGCTGCTCTTCAGGAAACATCCCTCCCTGGACACTCTCCTCACCCCCATATCCCGACTGCCATGAGAGTGACAGGCCCGCCCTGTACACGGGCTGTCCTGCACTGTGGCTTCTCTGCTTCCACATGCTCCCACCTTGCCGCAGCTGGACTGTGAACCCCGGGAACACTGCCTCCTCCCCAGCATCTCCCCTGGTCCCCTCTCATGGTGCCATGAGGTTTGTTGCCATCACTTCAGCAATCACCACCCTAAGAATTTGGTCCTCCCTAGGACTTAGGGTTTATGCTATACTTCTGTCTCTAAACGATCTTATTTCTCTTCCTTGGTGTCCAATCACTGCCCTCTCTTTTAACCCCGGGCATGTGACAGGTCTGCCAATTCACTCTGTCCCTAGGGCTGTTGAACAGCTTAATGAGTGTTTAACAGAAGAATCATAAGAGGCGATTGCTAGGTTGGAAAAAATCACCCTGGGTCCCAGGAGGCTATGTGCAGTTTACAGACAGGAAACCGGCAACAGGGAAAAAAAAGATTAGTGTGAAGAATAAGGGGGCTAGGCTCCCCTCCACCTCAGCAGCAGTGCCTCCAAGAAACAAAAAGGAAAGCATCTGGCTAGAATGTGGACGGAGACTGCTGAGATGGGAAAACTGCACACACAACAAAAGCACAAAGGTTTGCAAAAGGCACAGTTCGCTCCCCATCCCCCATCACCAAGAGCTCAACAGGAACGCTAGCTATTTGCACTCAGCACATCTGTTTTCAGTTACCTGTGCCTGAACCACAAACTCAACAGAGAAATGGAGAGATTTCGAGCTGACTCCACGGTTTAAGGTCGGATGGGGCAGATTATGCGGAGGCAGAGACAGAGTGAGGAAGCCTTCAGCCACTGCTGTGCCATGTTCACAGTCCTGACAGGCCACACCGATGACATTTCAGTGGGCCAGGAACTGTTCTTTCATTGCCTTGACTGCTGAAAAAGTTAAGAGCTGCCAAGGAGTATCACTATCGCTTGATAAACACAGCTACCCATGTTAGTCAACCACTAATTAATAGGTTAACTTACAATTAACAGTTGCATGTTACCAATCCATTCCCAACATATTTATCCTTTCTGCTTCCATTATTCTATCTTGCTACTATCTTCCTAAACCTCTCCAGCTAAGATTATGTTTTTCCTTATTGAAAAAGTCTTTGACTACTAGAATCTTCTCTACATTAATTCCTAAGCCCTGGTTCTGTTCACAACATGGGCTCTCCAGGCTCATAAAAATACTTCCAGGAATAACATTCCTTTCCTTTCAATGAATTGGGGATACAGCATATTGTCCACAGATAGATGCGGCCAAGTGGGAAAGACAGTCATTAACGGTGTTTTCCCTTCCATAAAACCCACCACATTTGGTGCTGGAGTTAAGTAAATACAATCTTGTTATCACTGAGCTACTTTTTGGAATAGCACAATATTGGAAATCTCTCCATACCAAGATCCACACCCCTCCCTTTTCAGACATTGCCCTGGCCTACATAAGCCTGGTACAGTTGCCAAGCTTTACCTTCCCCCGACCCTTACTGCCCCTTTATTGCTGTAAACACAGCTGCAAGAGAGAAATGTAATTTTAAATATCCACTTTGGTAATAGGGATCCCAATGACTTCATTGGTACTTTAAGCTTTTTTTGAGAAATTGTTACCAATTATTAAAATATATATTTTCTTGACAAGTATTGTCATCCAAGTACTTAATTTGTTGGGCTTTCAATAGTTGAGTTTCCATTAAGAACACATTTCTTTTGTAGGGAAACATTAAATATTTACTATAATTAAAAAGGCACATCATGCTAGTCATTGTTTCACTATTAGTTCTTACTTGAATTGCTTTACATGGAAACACAAAGATTAATACTGAAATTTCAATACAGATTATATCTAGGGGCTCTGCCCAGAGATGACATGAAATATACAGGACTCAATAAATATTTATTGAGTGGAAAAATGAATTGTATGCCATTCTGTTTGTTCCTAAGGGAATTCATCATAATAGGCTTTTTAAATTGATTAGGTCTTACCGTAAGGAAATTTAAACAGTATAGTTTGGTGTCACCTGGGCTGTGTCAGAGAAGGGTAACCAGGTTCTGAGACAGGGGTCGCCAAACTCTCCCACCAGTCTCCACGTGGGAGAAACGAACCTGGGTGAGGGGGAATCTGAGTGACACTTAGAAACTTACACAAAAGATACTCTTCCATAGAAGTATTCCAATGATGTTTCCCTCTCTTAAAAAAAAAAACAAAACAAAAAAAAAAAAAAAACCTACCAAGAGAATTATAAAAATAATTCAGATATAAAACAGATATAGAGCACCACTAGTTAACTTGCCAAGTAATCATCTGAAAGCTGCTATGTTTTTAATTCATAAAAGCAGAGGCCCTAGTGTGTTCTCTGCATAGAAAAGTAGGGGCTTCTCTCACTGATCATCCATCTGGCTTCTCCTCTTGCTCAGAGAACTTACCCACTTCCACCATTTTACCCACCATCTATTTTAATTACTGCTCATTCCACTCCAACTGTTTCATCTTCATTCTCCCCAGATGTAAAAGGAAAACTCTCCCTGGATGTAAAAGGAAAGTAAAAAGCTGGGCTCAATCCCTCTCCCGCAAACCTGCTAAAATTCCCAACGTCATGCCTTTCGTCTTCCCGGGGTGGTCCTTGGATCTGCCCCACACACTCAGGATTCATCGTGCTCCATCAAAACCCCTCCAACATCCCCGCCTGGAACTCTCTGAACTGAACTACCTTTATCCAATCTTCATATATGACTGAGCTCAGTTTAGCATTCAAAATACACACACACACACACACACACACACACGCACACACACACACACACACGCACACACACACGCGCACACACACGCACACACACACACACACACACACACACACACACGAGCAGTAACTGTCCCTCCCCATGCTCCTTCAGCCTTTCTCCAACGCCTCCAAGTAAAAACATTCCACTGGAAAACATGGTAGACGTTTTAGTGTCTACAATTGTATCAGAATCATTTTATACGGTTTTAGACAGAACACTGATTGAGAATTAACACTGACCAACAAGTCCCATGCTGTAGAAAGTTTACCACAGATTGAAACAAGATTTAAACTTTCCTTCCACTGCTGGGAACAAGATGAGGGAAAGTTATAAGCAAGCAAGTAGCAGTTTCAAATTCCCAGAAGGCTTTTAGAGTAATATATACATTTTAAATTCCAAGGAAAAAGTTTGCCTGCATTTCTTTAAAAGAGGAAATACCAGTCAAACTACACCCCATCACATTATCCCTCAAAATACAGTTAGCAAGTTAGCAACATCATTTCCTCACTTTCTAAACACATCTGCTGCTAGATTCAGCAAAAGACTTACTTTACATCCTATTGCTGGCTTTGAAAATTACCAGCCTCAAAAGAAATTTGATGTGATTTACCTAGGGGTTGGTGCCTTATACAAGGGCTGACAATGGTTTTCCGGTTTTAATTAAGCAAAGTAACTCCCATTTCGCCAAGAGGAAGAAAATGAATTGACTGCAAGACAGTTATCTCCAAAAAAATGTCCAGGATGTTGTCTCCTTGCTGGATTGAGGGGTACAGGCAAACTAAAGCTAAGATGCTTTCATATAATTTATAATATTGAAATATCTACATTTCTCTGGAGAAAATAAAGTAACCTCACATGAACAAATGTGTAACATGTTCACTTCATATAAGATCAACTCCCAAAGTACCTCCAAACATGGACAGACATTAAGAGATGCAACTCACTTTAGTGAAATGCATTTACAAACAACATCAAAGAACTGCATGAAGAGAATGAATGAAAGTCCCTTGGGCCTCTGGCAGGCTATCAGGATTTCTCTGAGCTTTCCCTGCAATTTGGTCTAGAGGTTTCCAACTATCATTCCCCCAGAATATCCATATCCTACGACCAGGTCCGAATTGCCTTACCACGAAAACTGAACAATGGAGTCCTTTTCTTAATTCTCAAAATAATAAAAATAATAATAATATCATCATCATCATCATAAAATGATATATGGCATTTACTCTTTTGTATTTTGTAACTTTCCCATTAATTTCTCTACAACCTTAGCAACCTACCACCACAAGATCTCACAAGAAATTAAGGCAACATGTGGTCAAAAACTACATGTGTATTTAAATGAAATCCTAGAAATGATTCCTTACACAATTTTAAGTTGTTAAATTTTAAGATATAAAGACCAGCAACACCCACAATAGAAATCTATTTTCTGCTAGTGAAGCAGGGCCTTTTTCATAAGACAGAAGTGGTGAAATTTCAGTTTTGTGGCACTCCAAGAAATGTGCATCTCAAAGCCCACCCAGGAACTTCACATCCTGAGTGAGTTTGAGTATCACCCACCAGCCTCTAGCCAAATCCCTCAATCCTTCTACAACACATTCTGCAGGAAGTGATGAAAAGTTAGAGTTTGAGTTACATAAGGCCTATGGCCCCTGGTGAGTCACATTGCAAAATGTCCACCAACAAGTTCCACAAACCCTCCTCCTGTGAGAATGTGGCTGGGACCATGGAGGCTAAGAGTTAGTCAATGGAGCAGGTCCAATGCCATAAAATGCTACCTGTGGCATGGAGCTCCAACCTGTTCCTCTTCTGGGTCATGATCCATACACAGCAGGCCTGCCTGTGATAGAGCAACTGGAGAAAATGGTGCAAAGTGTGGGAAGCCATGGGTTAAAGTGATTTGCTAAACTATGGGAAATATTCTAGCTGGATGTTGGAGCTTTAATGCTTGCTTGGCTCTAATGGAGCAATGACTCCCGCTCCTCTCTCATAAACATGCTAAGTAGATTTTTACTTTCACAAGAACCTACACCCTTCTGTGGCTTTATGACTTACTTCCACCACCAAGAGTCTCTTACGCTATTAACAGCCTAGTGTCACAGCCCTAAAGACTTGGACTGTTTGTGAGTCTCAGGCATGCCCCCTTCACAAGTTCCTGCAAAATAAACCCTGGTTAAATGGATTATAGAAAAACAAAAAGAAGAGAAAACACAAAAACCCATGTATGGCTGATAGAGAACCTGTACAGAGCTTTTAAAAAATCAATAAAATGATGGGGCACCTTAGTGGCTCAGTCAGTTAAGCGCCGGCTCAGCTCTGGTCACTATCTCATGGTTTGGTTCCTGGATTCAAGCCCCGCGTCGGGCTCTGTGCTGACAGCTCAGAGCCTGGAACCTGCTTCGGATGCTGTGTCTCCCTCTCTCTCACTGAGCCTCCACTGCTCGTGTTCTGCTCCTCTCTGTCTCTCATAATTAAATAAACGTTAAAAAAATGTTTTCAGTCAATAAAATGACATAGTATCAGATTCTGATAAAAAGAAGAGATTTCAGTGTAGTCACTTCTGGGAACCCTCTGCCAGCTTCATCACTGAGTACCAGTGCAAGCAATTCAACCATGCCATCTCCCACATGAAAAGCCTGACCCACAGCTAGCTCTGGGAGAGTCTGAGAGTACTACCCCCTTAATTTACAAAGTAAAATGGTAAGCTGACCTGTTCTGCACAAGGGAGAGAACACTTCCATTTGACCACTGCACCTGGTCTACATTTGCTGCTCCACAAGAGTTCCCCAGTGGCACCATTAAAGCACATTATCCTTTCTAAACATCTTTGCCTCAATAGATTCCAGTTCCACCTTCCACCTGAGCCTGTTTCTATTTAATACCAGTTCTCTCAATTTGAAAGCAATCCCTTTTTATTTAATCCAGGATTTCCCAAAATGCTATCAAAATGGCAACCAAAGTTGACTTAAAGAATTCTTTAAGGAATTTCTAAGGACAGAAAAAAATGTCCTTCTACTTCCTCCACCTTGAATTTTTTTTTAATGCTTCTCTTTGCTTCTCCCAGAGATATCTAAGCTGACTTTAAACAATGCAAAGTACTTTTTTGCTTGTGAAGCTGAACAAGTTGGTTTCCATTCAAACTGTTGGAAAATACCAAATTTTGATAAGCATGAAAAGGCCACATAATAGAAACTCTCTGAGATTCACTGAAGTTCCCAAATTTTCTTATCCTATTATATCCTTTTTAAAAAGAATCTATCCAACTACATGACATTGTGGAAAAAGCAAAACTATGGAGACAATGGAAAGATCAGTGGCTGCCAGGAGCTAGGGGGGACAGAGGGTGAACAGACAGAGCACAAAGGATTTTCAGGGCAGTGGAATTACTCTGTATGATACGATAATGGCGGATATATGTCATTAAATATTTGTCAAAACCCACAGAATGTACGAGACCAAGAGGGAACCCTAACGTATACTATGGACTTTGGATAATAATGATGTGTCAGCGCAGGTGCATGGATGTAACAAACGCACCCCTCTGGCACTGGGTGTAAATAGTGGGGGATGGAAGGGGTGAGGTGGGGCAGCGAGTATAAGGGAACTCTGCACCTTCTGCTCAATTTTGCTGTGAACCTAAAACTGCTCTAAAAATAAAATCTATTTTTTTAAAAAGGATTTTATACTACTGGATGCCCTATATACTCTAATAGCTACCCCTTAACTGAAAAAAGGGGGCAGAAGAGTCAAGAAAGAGGTTAAATCTCCCGCAGCCCAAAAAGGAAAAGTGTGAGAAAAAGCCACGGTGCTGTAGGGCCTGCCTTGTGACGTCACAGAATACTTGGCAGAGGATGCATGTTTCTGTTTGGTCTGGAGCTGAGCAAGAGAGGAACCAGCAATGCTAGTCATCAGATCCCAGCATTCTCTTCGAAGAACCATTTTCAACGCTGGTGAAGCACTGTGGCACTGCACGGAAAAGCCAGACAGATCCATTCAACATACACGTGCAAACGTACATCACTCTGAATTTTATATCCAGATAGTTCACCTCGTTTTTTGTAAAGTAACTGCCCAGTAGAATATAAATTCTCAATTTACAAAATCAGGGGACGTGTTAGCCAATTCAGGAATTAAACAAACCAAAGTTGCTGTCAGATGTACTCCTGCAAGCAATTGGTTTGTCAAAGATCAGATATAAAGCAGGATCTGGGTCTTCAAATATAAGAAATTAGCTTTCTGAGGTGCCTGGGTGGCTCAGTAGGTTAAGCATCCGACTTCGGCTCAGGTCATAATCTCACGGTCTGTGAGTTTTGGAGCCCTGTGTCAGGCTCTGTGCTGACAGCTCGGAGCCTAGACCCTGCTTCAGATTCTGTCTCCCTCTCTCTTTCTGTCCCTCCCCTGCTCATGCTCTGTCTCTCTCTCAAAAATAAAAACAATAAACATTAAAAATTTTTTTAAAAAAGAAGAAATTAGCTTTCCAATACATCAAATTCTAATTAAATTTTAAAATCTAACGAGGAACACCATTACTGACATCCTACTATTACTCAATCAGTTGCACAGAGTGAAACATAAGGAGGGCACGTAGAGACCTGATTCAACATGCCCAAGAGGAAGTCTTCATGAACACCAAATAAAGCTTCAAATGTTGCAGAGATAAGCTGCCCAAATATTCAAACACACAAAACCAACTTATCATCAAGTATTGACATACTATAATTGTCCTGCAGAAACACAGAGATCATGATGGGGCTCCTGGGTGGCTCAGTCAGTTAAGCATCCGACTTCAGCTCAGGTCATGATCTCGTGGTTCATGGGTTCAAGTCCCGTGTCAGGCTCTGTGCTGACAGCTCAGAGCCTGGAGCCTCCTTCGGATTCTGTGTCTCCCTCTCACTCTGCCCCTCCCCAACTCGTGCTCTGTCTCTCTCTCTCCCTGTCTCTCTCTCTCTCTCAAAAATAAGCATAAAAAAAAAGAAACACAGAGATCATGAAAGAAATGTTAATGAATTAGTTAATTAAAGGCTAGTTAATTTACAACATGTTTATAAAGACCTCTACATATCCCTCCACCTTACCTTCAAAAGTTAAAGTTTTAACACATATTAGTCTAGTTTTTCAAAAATGCAAGCACAGCCTTCAAAAGCAATCTGTATTGCCTATGACACTTGACTAGTGTGTCTGTCATTCACACTTGAGGTGACCCAGTGACCCATATTTGGCCAACTGATGGGGCTACAGGGGCAGGGGAATGCAGGCCACCAGCTGTGATGACATCAGCCCATCCAAGGTTGCCTCTCTAGAGTAGTGAGCTTTACCCAGGCGGCCTTGGACCCCTGGAGCCCATGAAGACTTTGCGAGAGGTTTGCAGGCATGGGTTATTTTGTGGGTATCACGTTCCAGACCTCTACTTCCGTATGTCCACATTGCTAAAAGTCATGTGTTTGTGGCTGAGGCATCACTCTGCTGTTGTTTCCCACTTTCCTCTTCACGATCTTCCCTCAAAAAGTAGACTTACTTCTCACCCGTTCTGATTCGGACCAAGGGAATTGTCCCTACGGTGTAAAAATGTCTGGTAGAGAAAGGGCACGTTCAAGATACGTGAGTCAGGAGAACTTCCTTTAATTCACACCTCCTTTCCTTCCATTAACTTCCTTTAACAGCATTCCAGCAATAAGTTAGGGTATGCTATCATGAACTAATTTAAACCAGGAAACAAAGCCTCATCAAACAATTAAGAAACACACCTCAAATAAGAATGTTTAACTTGTGCATGTTTTACTAATAATTTATCAATCTTTGTGATATATTTATGTTTTGATGAATAGTAGTATAGTAATTATTACAAAGAGAAACTCAATCCAGGAATTTATATAACTCTTAGCACCTTAGGATCATATTTTTATTGCAAAGTACCAGACGATAATTGGGGCTTTTTAAATGTACTATATTTGGATAAAATTCTGTGTGAGGAAGTGGAATGGAAGTATTGAATTCAAGGAGAAAAGGGAACAATGTAAAATTTCCAACTATTAAGGAAGAGCTTGCTCGTGTGTTTTGTAAGTGATGATGGGGCACATCAAATCACAACAGCGTTTAAATTCCATTCAATACAATCCAAACAGTGATATCACCTTTTCATTTTAAAAGTCAATATTTACGTTATGCCAGGAGTGATACATATCCTTTGTACCTTTCTAACTTTATGATGGAAAACTTCAGATGTCAACCTAAAAAATGTGCAAGGGGATACATTGTTTGCAAAAACCTTTTGGGAGTGGAAGTTGGGGGTAAAAACATTGCAGAGGTGCTCATAAGCATCAGTAGATGGCCTGGGGTGGCCCTCCCTTCTGTCTACCCAGGATCAGTGGTGGGAAGCATATTCTGCTTCCCTTGGGCTCAACTAAACTAGAGACTTAAACGAAGAACCCACATTAACAGTCACTTCCTGGAGCTCCTCGGTGGCTCTGTAGGTTAAGCATCTGACTCTTGATTTCAGCTAAGCTCATGATATCACAGTTTGTGAGTTTGAGCCCTGCATTGCGCTCCATGCTGACAATGCAGAGCCTGCTTGTGATTTTCTCTCTCCCTCTCTCTCTGCCTGTCTCTCTCTCTCTCTTTCAAAATAAATAAACTTAAAAAAAAAAGTCACTTCCTATGTAAGTGACTGTCCCAGTTAAAGCCAGTCTAACCTCTTGCAATTACAAAAAATAAGATAAAATAATAAGCAAACATTTCTTTCTATTTTCTTGACTGGAGAGGGAGGGAGCTGTTTCAGGTCTGTTCATGTCATGACACACTGAACTATTAGTCATACAATTCTTTCATTTTTTTTTTAAGTTTATTTATTTATTTTGAGAAAGAAAGTGCAAGTGTGGTAGGGCCAGAGAGAGAGAGGGAGAGAGAGAATCCCAAGCAGGCTTCGTGCTGTCAGCGTGGAGCCCGATGTGGGACTTGAACCCACAAACAGTGAGATCATGACCTTAGCCGAAATCAAGAGTCAGACACTTAACCAACTGAACCACCCAGGTACTGCTCAGCCACATAATTCTTGATTGTATACATTTAACAAGGTACTAAGAAAAAAATCCACTAAAAACTCGGCAATATTTTCTACCTTCAATCCTTACGTTCAGGCTATTTACATAACAAAAAATTAATCATGTTCTATCCTTCCTGTCTTTGTGGTAAACTTTGCAGGATGAGGAAAGAAGGTAAACAGTAAGGAACTGAGAGTGAAGGCAGGGAAGAAGGAAACACAGCAGCAGAAACTGGCACTAGATCATTCATTCATTCAATAGTCCTTGCTAACCTAAACTCGAGTGAACCACAGCCTTGCATACTAAAAAGTAGGGGTGCAAACATTTTCCCCCAGAAGTGAACAGCAAATAAATGGCTTAGCTCCAGCCTTCCCAAGCCACACATTAATCAAGGAGCTAAAAACGGATTAAAACCAGAAGTGAGAGGCTCAACGGAGAAACTTGCCTCCTTCCATGTAAGAAGGAAAATGAAAGTGCTCTTTAGATACATCTGCATTTAGACACATCTAAAGATTAGGCAGTTCTGTGACAAACATTCCCTTCAGACGGCAATTTCACATACTTCTCATAAAATTCTAAATAAGAAAACAGAGTACATCGTAGAGGTACTTTGGGGGTGAGAGTGTGGGAAAACCCTAGTGTTTCAACACAACTACCAGCTACAAGTGTTTTCAAACAAGAACGAAGTTCCATGGCCTTCTGCATATCAAAAAGTTTTTCACCCAGAGGGCAACCATGAAGCAAAACCCTTTTGGCCCTGTACACAATGGGCTCTCTCTTCTAGACCAACTTTGAAGTGTGTGATACATTCTCATCTAGATAATGGAAATGATATGATACTAGACCCACATAATAATTACCTAGGCAGCAGACTTCAGTATTCTATCACAGGGTGTTTATGCAGTGTTTCAGGCTACATCCTAAATATAACTATAGAAATGACATGTGATTTTACAAGTGCTGTTTAAGAAGAGGACAGGCAAATGAAATGCATCTCAGACTGAGCAGAGAAAAACAAGATCTCTACCCCCACTAACAGCCGGGCAAACCAAATAATAACCACTGATCTGTTTTTCCCTCTGAAAAATGGGAATTTAACCATTCTGTTCACCTCCTGTCTCTTCCAGATTTTTATGATATTGTTCAGAAAACATTGGAGGTCTTTAGCTGGCTTAGGTACTGAGTCACTGTCAATGTTTTCTGAAGTTATACACTACATGAATTTCTTCACAAATCTTCTTTATCAACAAGTATCTCCATTAATTCCTTCTCTCTGGAGAATCAAGAGAAAAATGAAGCTAACTTTTAGATGAAATATCACATGTGCTGACTGACCTCCCTTCTGCCCTTTACTAACCAGTTCAAGGTGCCCGTCTTCTTCTAAGTTCAAAAGAATCTCCAGGCCTAGAAGGAGTTTTAGAATAACTCAAATGACTTTGGAAGTATAAGAGTGGGAGACAAATTCTCTTTTAAATTATAATGATGTGAACACTGGACACCACACACACACACACACACACACACACACACACACTCACTCACTCAAACCCATAACTCACACAGAAATTAGCAGACTTCAAAGAGAACTTTGAAGAGAACTTCTAGACTTCAAAGAGAACTTTCTAGAATAGTGGGAAATGTTAGATAAGTGGATATTATTGATATTTATTTTTTAATTTTATAATTTCCATTTGTAATAATTGAGTGTATCTTCAAAATGCATTCATTCAGTTGCTATAGTTGGTTCTCCATGAGATTAAAGCCATTACCATCCCCATATTGATCTAGAGTGTCTCCTCAAAGAAACTAAAAATAGTATTTTTAGCATACAATGGGAAATAGAAAATATTAAGATTTGTTTCACTCTCAAATATAAGAAGTAAAGTTCTCCTCCCCCATCATGGCTCTTTGAGAGCATCAAAAGTACATTTTAACTGTTCCTGAATCCACATCTGGAGTTTAAAAATCCAGTTTAAAAGGCAAATGATTTAAAATACAAACATATGACTTCTTTCTCTACAGTGATTCCTAAAGGGAGAAAAAAAAGTCTGAGTACAAACAAACTATTGTTTTAAAGGGGATTTTTCCTTTTAATTAAAAACATACCAAGTAAGCTAACTAAGCCTCTACTTTCTCCTGGATAAAATAATAAAAGCAAGAATTATCATATTAATCTAATTAAATCTAGATCAAAGTACAGTATAGGAAATACGAAGATAACAAGAGTGGAGTGTTTGATATCTGAAGAGTGTGGTCCTAAATCTGTGCTTGGGGTACAGCAGGGGTTGGCAAATTTTTTCTGTAAAGGGCCAGACAGTAAAGTTTTCGGTTTTGCCAGCCATGCAGACTCTGTGGTAACTACCTAATTCCACTCTCGGGGTCCCAAAGCAACCACAGACAATACATAAACAAATGAGGGAGGATTTGCTCTTATACAATTTTATTATGGACACTGAAATTTGAATTTCAAATAATTTTCATGTGTCTCAAAATATTATTCTTTTGATCTTTTTCAACCATTTAAAAACATAAAAACTATTCTTAGCTAACAGGCTGTAAGACAGGCCTCGAGCTGGATTCAGTGTGTAGGCAGTAGTTTGCCAGCCTCTGGGTGAGAGCCATCAAAGACTGGAACAGCTGTCAGCTCATCTAACCAACATCCTCATTCCTTAGAGGAAACTGAGGTCCAGAGAGAGTGTAATGACTGCCAGGGTCTCACAGCCAGTTCTGGCAGAATCGGAGGTAAGAATTAGATCTCTGGAAAAGCTCACTGAAATGATAAAGCAGTGATAAGGAAATGTCCTTCTTGAGTTCCGTTCACAAAGACAAGCAGGAGGCACTTAAAACCAGAGATGTCACAGGAACCTCATTACTAGTCCCATGAGCCCCCAATACCTGCCTTCCCACTGTGTAAAATAATTTATCTGCCAGTCACTACACTGATTCAGAAGGTTCGATATCAGCGGCAAGAACCTGCAGAATGGGTCAAATAACCATCAGCCTGATTCTTTCCAGCCTTCTGGGTACATAGCTTTGGTCATTTCTTTTGTAGCTTAAATAACAACCTCCACTTTGGTTATTCCAATCCTAGAATTCCAAGAAATAAGTGTCAGTGTTGCTGAAGAGCAATGTTAAAAACTAGTTTAGAAGCAGAGTATAACAGGTGATGACCACTTTAGCTTAAAGCTCAAGAGCATCTCTAACATTCACCTTGGAAAGTAACATGGTCAGCTATGGTCAGCCTCCCTCCATTCTCAGTTCCTCCCCCCCCCCCTTTTTTTTTTTTTTTTTTTTTTTTTTTGAAAGAGAGAGAGAAAGCAAGGGAGAGGGCAGAAGGAGAAGAGACAGAATCTCCAGCAGGCTCCACACTGAGTGTGGAGCCCCACTCAGGCCAATCCCATGACCCTGAGATCACAACCTCAGCTGAAATCAAGAATTGGATGCTCAATCTACTGAGCCACCCAGGCAACCCCTCCCCTTTTTTTTTAAATATATTTCTCTCTGGGGCACCTGAGTGGCTCAGTAGGTTAAGCAGTCAACTCTTGATTTCAGCTCAGGTCATGATCTCACATTTTGTTGGTTCCAGTCCCATGTTGGACTCCGTGCTGACACCCAGGAGCCTGCTTAGGATTCTCTCTCCCTCTCCCTCTGCCCCTCCTCTGCTTGCGTGCTCGCTCGCTCTCCCTCTCCCCCCACCTCTCTTGAAATAAATAAATAAACTTTAAAAAAATACATGGGGCACGTGGCTGGCTCAGTTAGTAAAGCATGAGACTCTTGATCTCAGGGTTGTGAGTTCAAGCCCCACATTGGGTATAGAGATTACTTTAAAAAAATGAATCTTGGGGCGCCTGGGTGGCGCAGTCGGTTAAGCGTCCGACTTCAGCCAGGTCACGATCTCACGGTCCGTGAGTTCGAGCCCCGCGTCAGGCTCTGGGCTGATGGCTCAGAGCCTGGAGCCTGTTTCCGATTCTGTGTCTCCCTCTCTCTCTGTCCCTCCCCCGTTCATGCTCTGTCTCTCTCTGTCGCACAAATAAATAAAAAAAACGTTGAAAAAAAAAATTAAAAAAAAAAAAAAAGAATCTTAAAAAAAAAAAAAAGAATTAAAACATACACATGTATCCAATGATGTTTCACTTACCATCTTTTCAAATAGCATTCTACGGTTTTAAAAGGAAAAAAGACTCCAAATTAAAGTGACTTTTTACAAGGAATCCTTTTTCTGACTTTTTTAATCACACTTTTTTTCAGAGAAATGTATGGCTTTCTATCCTGTTGTACATTCATTCTAAACTTGAAATTTTATACATGTTTCTCAGAAATTCTCCCATGATGATTTTTTATGAAGACTGCTCTATCAACTATCAACGATTCTGTTCTTACACACTTCCTCAAAAAGACATGGTTTTATACTTCTGTGAAGAGGAAGTGGCATTCTTAAAAGTAATTTTCAGTTCTTTTTGACAACTTAAATCAAGAATGATTGCAAACTCCTCAGAATTTTCCAACACACATTTATTCTCCTAGATCTATCTTAAACATAAAATTCTTCTATCAAATAAACTAAATCAGTTCATTCATTAAAACCAAAAGGAAAGAAAAATGCACTTCCTAAAGTTGTAGGAACGAAAATGCTACAACTCAAACCTAAGTATGGAGATTTCACACAAGAATAAAACAAACAAAAAATTTTCTACATTTTCAATGTTGTTTAAGTTACTGATAAAAAAAAAAAAAAAAGACCAGATAAATGGTCACAAATTTAAAACAAAAAAAATAATAAAATCAGATTCCCATCGCGCTGAAATTGACCCTAGAGAACTAATCTTTAATTTGACAAATGAACCAACCAGAAATTCAAGGACTATGTACTGAGTGTCTATAGACCAGTTGCTATACAAAGACTTTTCCCGCTGGATTGTCATAACTTCCGTGTAAAGTAAGTATTATTATACCCATTTTACATTCAAGAAAAGTTTTGTGACAATTGTGTATGAGACACTGTCAGGAGAAGAGATGTGCCTATAGCCTAGATCTGCAGACAGCAACTTAGTTATTCTCTGAACTGTGCCACTCCCATGTAATATTTTTTGGAAACTGTTCAGTGAGATGCCATAACATTTTAAAACATTGTATACACAGTAATAGAGTGCCGTGGGACTTTGATATAAGACTCTTTGGTAAAGAGCAAAGCCCCTCAAAAAAAAAATGGTTTCTTCTTGGCTGCTAAGAAAAGTAGCATTAGCAACTAAATGTTACACTCACCTCATGGGCCCCAAGACTTAATTATACTGAGGCTCCAGAGCATCCCAAACTCAAGTCATCTGGCTTCTAAATTACACATGACAATATCATTTACTCAAGTTGCAACTGGCCATTTCTCAAGCCTCCGGTCTATTCTTAAATCTGCGCTCCATCAAGAAGGCTAGGGAAGGGTTTTCACACTTGTAGAAATAAACACAGATATCTCAGCATGCCTAAAGCAACACTGAAATCCTTGGGGGCCATAACCAACATTCACTTCCTGTTCAGGTAAGAAAAGGGGCGTGGCAACTCAGTCATTAAAACTGAGACCTTATAACTGCTTGCTGTTTTTTAAACCTACTCAGTTTAAATGGAAACATGGTTTTAAAGTAATGTAACATCGTGATAAGCACCGGGTGACCTACAGAAATGTTAAATCACTATATTGTATACCTGCAACTAATATATTACTGTATGTTAACTGGAATTTAAAAAGGAAAAAGTAATATAACAAAGTGATTTGGGACAACTCTAATAACTAAATTCCCCTGGACATACCTCACACTGACATAACTGTACAAGGATAGCCAAATCTAGATCTTCAAAAAGGCACCAGAGATGTGATTTTAAGGCAGATACTCAAATATCTAACATGAGTTATGAAGGCCACTTAAACTAAGTCAATAGATGGGTAAGTTTCACAACTAATTCAGAGTTAGTTGCCTATTTAGGCAACAAAACTGGCAGAACTGTGTGCTTTCTAACAATCAAGGATTCTAACAACTCTACTGAAGACATTCTCTGAGGTGAGAGGGGAAAGCTTAGAAGGGGCACAAAGAGAACAGGAAGAAGTAAACTGAAAGAAAAAAAAAAAGCTTCCCAAAAGAGTGAGTCACTAAAATATTTAGGTGCCCTGGACAAATGCTAAGGTTTTGTGGTTTTGTTTTCTTGTTTTGTAAGATAAAGACTTTCTTTTTAAACATAACCACAATACCGTATTCGCACTTTAAATCTTCAAATAACCAGGCAATATTCAAATTTCCCCAATTGTCTAACAGAAATGTGTTTTTTAGGTTTGTCTGAATCAGAATCTAAATCTATTCATTGCAGTTAGTTTATACGGGACTTCATTCTCAGTGATGTATATATTTCCCCCACCCCCTCCCTCTTTTTCTTTTTTTCTCACAATTGATTTTTTTTAAGAAATGAAATCATTTTTTTCTATAGATTCCCAATAGCCTGGATTTTTAAAGTAATTTTTAATAAAAACTTAAAGGTTAAAAACAGGCCTTCTCCAGACCTACTACATTAATCTGTCAGTGTCTTGTACCATGAAGACCATCCATCCAGCCTCTTTCAATGAAGTTCAATACTCCAAGATACATGTTTATCCACAAAATGTTGCCATAACAAGAATGTATACAATATTCCCTTCAAGTAGGAGGTACGGTAGAGACAGAAAGACCCATAAGGTAACACCTCACCTTATGCATCAATACTTTTTAGCACAAGATAGCAATACATATTCATCGTTCAAATATCATGCCTACACGACACATGGAAATAATGAGTTTTGCCCAGACACAATTTATGCCTCCAGGAGAGGACATGTAGTACCTATCAGAAGCCAAGTAAGAAAGATTTGTTAATACACAAATACCATTTCTATCCAGGATGCATGTTGACTATTTCCTTCCTTTCCTCTTATGCTTTCCTAGTATGAACCCCCTGCTTCAGTAAAGCCAGTCTTCAGGTTACCTGACAGGTACATGGCACATCACTCACCTGGGATGCCTTTCACCCTCATAAGCTGTCTAAAATCGTTCCCTTCCTCAAGGATCACTGGACTCCCTCCAGCTCCCTGATGCCTTTCTTAGTAACTATGCCCATCTCTGGACTTCTGTAGTTCCTAAGAAGTACCCCCACAATGTAGTCTAAACCTGCACTATACCTACTTTGAGAGCTGTTTCATATGCCACGTTGTATTCAGTAAATATCTGATGTGGGCCTTCCATGCACAAGGCATGCAATACCATCTGTAACCACCACAAGCTCCATGAAGAAAAGGGCTTCTTGTGATACTACACCTGTCTCAAGAGGCCAGAAGCTTGACAGCTAAGAATGTGCACTGTGGAGACAAGCTTGCCCAGATGTGAACCCCGGAGTCATGAGGCCCTAAAGAGACTACTTCAAATCTCAGTTCTCATGTTCCCCATCTGTAAAGTGGAATGGTAATAGCCACTCTTTTGTAGAGACATTGTCGGGATTAAATAACATGAAGCACGATTATTGTCTTAGCTCCTTCCCAATTTGCTGTCTGGTTTCTAACTCTTTTGTTGTACCTGTTCTTATCCTTTGTGGAAAGAGGGGGAGCAGAGGACTCTATCAGAGTCACTACCTTGGAGATGGGGTTCATTAAACTGACCTTGATTGCTGGAATACATAAAAGAGGTCCACTTAGCAATGGGTCTGAGCATCCTTTCCCATGATATTTAGGGTCCACATTTCCCTTTCCCTAGTGTCACTCTGTACCTTCCCTATAAAGAAACGGAACCCCTGAGAACCAAGTACAGTGCTAACCCATCCCCACCACTGAAAGTTCAATTTAGAAAGAGGAGACATATAACCAGAAAAGAAGACAATATGTGATCTTTTATCTTTGGATGGGGAAGAAAAATTTCTCTGAATGCTGTCTGAATGGAAATCCAATACCCCAGTGTACAGATGGGAGCTCTGTTTACAATAGTATTTTTGTTTGTTTATTTGAGCACCTTATGAGTAAAAACATTTGAACATGTAGATATACACACAGACACACATATATATTTATATCAGCCATTTAACAAATATTCATTGAACATTTACTTATGTGCCTTATACTGTTTCTATAGAAGTGCCAAAGTTACACTAGTGAATGAACCAAGCTAACAAAACAACAAAAAGCTTTGCCCTGTTATTTTTATCTCCTCTACACATAAGTTTTTATTTTTTTATTTATTTTTTTTAACGTTTATTTATTTTTGAGACAGAGAGAGACAGAGCATGAACGGGGGAGGGTCAGAGAGAGGAAGACACAGAATCTGAAACAGGCTCCAGGCTCTGAGCTGTCAGCACAGAGCCCAACGCAGGGCTCGAACTCACGGACCGCGAGATCATGACCTGAGCCGAAGTCGGACGCTTAACCGACTGAGCCACCCAAGCGCCCCAAGTTTTTATTTTTATAAAAAGATAAAATATATGGTATAAGGGATATGTACCATGGAGAGGAAATAAAGAAAGGAGACCAGAAATATGGCATAGGCAGTTTATACAGCATGGTCAGGAAAGGACTCACTGAAAAGGTAACATTTGAGTAAAGATCTGAAAGGGGTGGGCATGTGGATCTCTAGGGCAGATGCTCACAGGCAGCAGGAACGTCAAGGGAGGACAGGAGGAGACATGGCCGGATAGGTGAGTGGAGGAGACCTGGAGGATGCCACTCTGTGACTTCAGCTTTTCCTCGGTGTGACGTGGGAGGATTTGAGGAGAGAAATGACACGATCTGAGCATCAGAATTCCCTCACTCTGATGGCTATGTTGAGAGTCAGGTGTCAAGGCTGGATGAGTGCGTCCAGTCAGAAGGCTGCTGGAATAGTCTCCGTGGTGGTTTGGCCAGGTGGTAAAAAGTAGGATACAGAGCTAAGAGGATTTTTATTGTACTGGAGTAGAATATAGATTTTAAAAACACAAAAATAAAAATTTTAAAGGGTTTTAAAAGAAATACGAATTCTGACATTTTCTTTCCCAAACTCAATAAGCCATCTTGCTCAGCCCTGGGGCAAAAGCACGCCTGGCTTTGGGAGGCTACTGTTTAACAATAACGGGTTAGTTGACAGGTCCCAGTTTACCTGAATCTCTACCTGGCTTTCTGTTATGACACTTCTCCTGTGCTCACTTCCTATCTTTCTCTTCATCTTGCCAGGCCTACATCGTAAAACAAGCTTCCTCCATCGACTGGGTTCATCTACACATACAGAGTTGTTGACTGCACGTAGGAATTCCCTCCCTGAGAAATTCTGTGGTCACTGTGTCAACCGAATCCATTATCTGGGTCCAACAGTTGGGAAATGGACTTGTTAGACCCAAATGTTATTATGGAGTTCAATAAAACAGGATTACGGGAGAACCCAGGCCATCTGCTAAAGCAAATGAGAAAGGCTAAAGTAGGCATGAGCTCAGCACAGCTCACAATAGACAAACACGGGGTTGTGCGCCCCTCCCTGAAACCTTATACTACTTCTAGAAGTATGCTAGAAGATGCCATTCTTGGGGAAAGGACCCCTGACCTGTAGGCAGAACATGGGGTATATTTCTCAGACCTGGTCAACTCTACTGGCCACCACCACCCTGGGAGGGTAAGGGGAAAGGTAGGGGAGAGAACAGAAGTTCATGGAAGGCATATACTTTTCAAACCAGATTCCCAAAGTTGAGAAGAGGTATCTGGGGCATTCTCTTAGAATGTTAGAGCTTGAAAGAATGCAGAGGATTCTTCACCCATGAAATCCCATTTTACAAAGAAACTAAGGCCAAGATTTTCCCAAAGCCATATTAGTATTAGAAAAAGAACCATGAGGAGGTGCCAGGGTGGCTCAGTCAGTTAAGCGTCAGACTTCAGCTCAGGTCATGATCTCACGGTTGGTGAGATCGAGCCCCATGTCAGGCTCTGTGCTGACAGCTCAGAGCCTGGAGCCTGCTTCAGATTCTGTGCCTCCCTCTCTCTCTCTGCCCCTCCTCTGCTCACGCTGTCTCTCTCTTTCTCAAAAATAAATAAACATAAAAAAAAAAAAAAAAAGAAAAGAACCATGAGGAAAATCCAGGTCTTCTGATTCCCAATCTAGTATTAAATAAACAAAAGCAATTTAATACAAAATGCTTGTTTCTTTTTTAACATTGAAATCTTTGAGACAGATTGAAACTGTTAGGAAATTTTGTATATCTAGGCCTCAGATGTTCCTACAAATCTCTTTAGTTTTACCAAGAGCTCTGGAGGCTCCCCTGGGGCAAAATGGTCTCCTGGTATTAAAGATCTCTTAGAAAGTTCCACTGGGGTGCTTATGACTCACAAGGGTGAGAGTGGGGGAATTACAGATACATGAAGACCAAGAAATACAAGCAAGCATTGACTTAGCAAAGCCTGAAATAACCCAAAAGTGGACTATATACTTCTTACTTACTTGGTCCAATTAACAGGGTGCTAGATAAATTTTCAGTTTCAAAGGGGGAGACAATAAAAAGATTCTTAAAAATTATGAATATCATAATAAAAGACTAGAGTCATGATCATTAATTTCAACCTCTTGGGCTACCAACTCTTTTACAGACTTGAACACTGATGAGAGAAAATACCTCTGAAATCAAGTAGAAGGTAAATATGTTGGTAAGAGGGTGCTAATGGAGTAATCAATAAAAGTGATGCTCTATAAAATAAACAATCGGGGCGCCTGGGTGGCTCAGTCGGTTAAACGTCTGACTTCAACTCAGGTCATGATCTCACGGTCTGTGAGTTCGAGCCCCGCGTCAGGCTCTGGGCTGATGGCTCAGAGCCTGGAGCCTGCTTCCAATTCTGTGTCTCCCTCTCTCTCTGCCCCTCCCCCGTTCATGCTCTGTCTCTCTCTGTCTCAAAAATAAATAAACGTTAAAAAAAAAAAAAAATTTAAAATAAACAATCTTGGATTATCTATCAAATAGGGGGAAGGGGGAAGGTGGAAGGTGGCCACAGGGCAGGAATCAGTTCCTAAACCACTGACATCGGTTACAACCTTCTTTTGGAATCTAACTTAACTTTCTGACTTTATTGCCTAGAAAGCTAAATTGGAGCTCATCTGCGAATACACCCTCCATGGCCACATCTGTGAAGAAGACTACAGCACAAACTGTGTGCAACAAAGGGACTGAGTCACAGAGAGAGAGGGAGGAGCCAAGACACCTGAAAGACATCCAGTCCAACCTCTTCATTTTACAAATAAGAACTGGAGGCCCACAGAGGTTAATCTGACCTGCCATGGTTTGGCTAACAACATAGGCCACCTCTCCCTTATCTTATACTCATAGCAAACACTGACAGTCAGTTGTTACATTTCCCCCCATCCCTTGCTGCAAGAGCCAGAGCGCTTCTGCAACCCCTCAACCAACTGGTCAGAACTGATGTATGAAATGGAAGCCATTTTCCAATTCTGGACTTGCATAAGGTTAAAAAACAATGTTTGTAATACCTGCTCCAGTGTAAATGCGACTCGAAAGAGAGCAACTGGTCTACTAGTCACTAATTCACCTACTGTCAAGCCTGAGGTGAACAAACACAGTCTATGTAGTGTGACCATGTGTCCAGATTTACTTGGGACAGTCCTGGTTCACACCTATTTTCCCAGCTTAATATTTAATAATACACCCATCATTCTCAAAGCTGCCTCAGAATGAATAAAAATGACATGATCATCCAAATTCTACGTAACACTTAATCATCTACAATAATTATAAACATTTGTTTTCTGAGAACATGATGTCAGGAAAAGAACACTGAATCAGTTACCAATAGGTTTCTCATACAAAAGGGCTTTCAAATAATATTAAATGCAAATAATCTTTGAAAGGGCTTTAGGGATCACTACTGCCACCAATCTCTTATATATTAAGTTTCAGTATGGAATCTTCTTTGAGGAAAACAAAAAGGAGAGCCAGAGGGAGCGCCTGGCTGGCTCAGTCGGTAGAGCATGTGACTCTTGATCTCAGGGTAGGGAGTTCAAAGAGTCTACTTTAGTATTTTTAATTAAAAAAAAAAATTTTTTTTTAATCTTTATTCATTTTTGAGAGAGAGACAGAGTGTGAGCAGGGGAGGGGCAGAGAGAGAGGGAGACACAGAATCCGAAGCAGGCTCCAGGTTCTGAGCTGTCAGCACACAGTCCAATGTGTGGCTCGAACCCACGAATCGTGAGATCATGACCTGAGCCGAAGTCGGATGCTCAACCGACTGAGCCACCGAGGCACCCCTTTTTAATTTTTTTTTTAATGTTTATTTATTTTTGAGACAGAAAGAGAGAAACAGAGTGCAGGCGGGGGAGGGGCTGAGAGAGAGGGAGACCGAATCCTAAGCAGGCTCCAGGCTGTGAGCTTTCAGCACAGAGTCTGATTGAGGGCTCAGACTCACAAACTGTGAGATCATGACCTGAGCTGAAGTCGATGCTTAACCAACCGAGACACCCAGGCACCCTGAAAGAGCTTACTTAAAAAAAAAAAAAGGAGAGCCATAGCTTTACAAAGTTTTAAAACCACAGGACTATCAGATCCCTCTAGCTCCTCCCTATTTTTTAAAAATTATTTCATGTTGTACTTCAGCCTATAAAAAAAAAAAAATCATATTATATTGTTGAAATAGAAGTCTTTTTAAAGAATAGCTCAGTCCTGTTTCTGGCACAAACAATTGTGCTTTTTGGAGTTTATATTTACTCTCTGTTTAGAGAAAAAGAGGAAGTAAAAGCTGAAATCTTTAAAAAAAAAAAAAAGTACGTGCTGCTGGGTTTACACTAGAGCAGCCAGTCATTTATTTAAGAGAAGCATAAATTCAGTTTATTTGGAAAAGTCACTGGTCTAGAGAGCAGAATTGTTAGCTTGGTGCTCAAGAGAAAGATACTGATATTATCATGCAGAAAGTTAAAATTTTTATCTGGCTACTTAGAAGACTAGAAGTTTCCTTCTATATCAAGATGTCAGGAGGACTTCTGAGTACAGAGAATGCAGCTGGTTTTAACTGTTTCTTTTTGCTAATCTAGCTTTCTGATTTTCCTACAATGATCACAGTTTATTTATTAATGACCAAGAAAAAATTCCCCAAGCTACCAATCAACAGGTCATTCACCAGGGTGGAGAGGTGGAGAAGCTAACAGGGTAAGCCAGGTCCAAGGCTGCTGGGAGGAGAGGCCTCAGAGGAGCTCCTAACTCTGACAGAACTAGGTCTGGCCCCAAGAGCTAGGTGGAGTGCAGGGAGTAGGGCTAGCCCAGTGGCTTCCTGCTAAATAAGAGCAGGCATCCAGAAGTCCTACTACCGCATAGACCTTCTGACTATTAAAAGTATAGCCTTGCGGTTAAAGCCCCACCTGTGCAATCAGTGTGCCAGGGTAGGACACAGCGCTCAATCACTTAGTGGGTGTATGACCTTGAACAAGTCAATTAGCCTATTTCTGTTTTCTCATCTATAAAATAGGAATCACACTGCCACCTACCTCCTAGCATGGCATGAGGATTAAGAGGCATGATTCATGGCAGGGCTCAGCATACAAGAAGATCACAATAAATGTAAGCCATTATTAGGTCTCTGCCAGGAAACACCAGTCCTCAAGTGCACTCCCCAAATCATGTGACTGGATCCCAAAACAACTAAAGAAGGGTCCAAAGAATAAAGCCTTTCTTTTCCTTTCATCTTTGCTGAGGGCAGGGCTGCAGCATAGTGCCTGCTATAGACCCAGTGCCCTAGGGAGCGACGGAAGGATGGGAGCAGCCTATAAAATACACGTGTCCCAAGGCCCCACACTACGAGCTAGAAATCAAAGTTACAGGATTTCTAGTTTCTTGCCACTGCCACGGCTGCCAGCCACTGCCTTTGGCAAGGACATGGGTGACTCAAGTGTGAGCTAGGACTTGGCAAGGGGACACCTAGCCAGAAGGCCTCCAGGCAGGAAGCTCCATAAAGGGCCACCTGCTGAAACAGTTTGTCTACAGGCAGCCCTCGAGATGGAGGTGACATTCTGCTGTCACTAGCAAATTCAGGTAAGAATAGTGAACATTTCAAAGGTCCAAAACAACTTACCATTCTGGCTTCATAACTTTGAAAAACGTTGGGTTTTTTTTTTGGGGGGGGGGGGGGGCGGGGTGGTGAGGAGGGAATCGGAGGCAGGCTGAAGATATGACCAGACACTTAAAATCACGAGAGTACCTTAACTAGACATAAAGAGCAGCCCCCAAAAGCTCAATAGCAAATAAAATTTCAAGGAGTTTCATGGCTCTCTTGAGCTAAAAGGCACTACATTTGTATGAAATAGAACTTTCTTTCCCAAACTTAAAATTACCTCGCTTTATCAAAGATATAAAGAAACCTTCTAATGTCCTTCTAGGAGGAAACAATTACATTAGTATATTAATTACATAGGTGAGTGTGTTCTATGCTGCTGATCCTGGTTTGCCTAGAATTTTCCCAGTGTTAGTACTGAAAGTCCCACATCCTGGGAAACCCCTCCATTGGCAAACCAGGATCCTTGGTCCCCCGAACACTGCAAGAAAAATGGTATGTGTTGTGTGAAGAGGAAAACAGAAGAGACACGGTTACAAATGCAGAAGTGCTAAATGTTAAGTTTGTTTGTAGCAACAGCTCTCAGTTCCTTCTCATAGTAAAAAAAAAAAAAAAAAGAAAGAAAGACAAAAAAGTAATTTAAATTAAAAAAACAAAAACAAAACTAAAAATCACACTTGCCTGTCCCCTTTTAAAACTCTCCCAAAACAGAGTTCAGAAAAGATGTCTCCTCCTGGTGCATGACTGAGGTGCCAGTGTGGGCTGACTGTAGAGGTGGGGACTCCCATCAACCCAATAAGCTCCTCCACCCCACTCCAGCAGGACAGGAAATGTCATCTTACATTCTTTCTTTTAGGCACATTTGAAAACAAACCAAGACAGCTTGTGATTCAGGTTATCAACAACAAGACTGTGTCAGGGAAATCAGGATATCAAGCTAAAAATCCAAAAGCCATGGCAAAAATCAAGAATCACCTCACAAATAGGGCATTAAAAGGTGAGGGAGGGGGGCACCTAGGTGGCTCAGTCGGTTAAGCATCCAACTTCGGCTCAGGTCATGATCTTGCGGTCCGTGAGTTCAAGCCCCGTGTCAGGCTCTGTGCTGACAGCTCAGAGCCTGGAGCCTGTTTCAGATTCTGTGTCTCCCTCTCTCTCTGACCTGTCCCCGTTCATGCTGTCTCTCCCTGTCTCAAAAATAAATAAACATTAAAAAAAAAAAAAAAAAAAAAAAAGGTGAGGGAGGAATTGAGAAGTGATTGTTTTACCAGCAGCAAAATGGAGAGTTAGGTGCTCTTCTACAAACTCTAAGGCAGAGACTCAGAGCAGGCAGCCCCCTACCCAAACGATGGAGCAAAACTCTTGCTAAGTACGGATTTAAGCAAAGGGTTTTTAAGCCTTGATGAGGTTAGGAACCAGCGTCTAAGAATTTAGTTTCAAACTGAAAGGTAAGACTATATAAGGCAAGAAAGATCACACACTTCCTGGACTTGAAGCCATGCAGAAACCTTTATTGCTCACGACTCCACCCAGCCCAGACCACCTCCTCACCCGGCCTTCTTTTGGCCTTGTCCCAAAATGGGCTGGCAATTCTTAGATGCTCCTGAATCTTAAAACTCCCTAGACCCCTTTGATGCATTTGGAGATGGAATCAAATGCAGGTTACATGACTTTTTTTCTCCATAACGATACTAGTTTCTTTGGGGAAGGGAGGAGATGTATTCCAAAACATTTTAAAAGACAAACATCTTTGAAAGTCCTACTCTGATAAGTCCTGAAGAATAACTTCCTTTCTAAGACCAAGAAATACACTTTCCCCTACTGTCGATCTTGATTTAGGAGCGGATAACTTCTTGTAACCCTTTTAACACACCCAATGAAAAGACGGAGGTGTCTTACAACCACTAGCAAAAAGCACAGAAGCCTGGAAGGCAGGAGACAGGAGACAGGAGTTAGTTTCAGCAATACAGGCCAACAGCTGTGGTCCTTCAAGATCCCACGCTTCACTTCTTCAGATCTCAGTTTCTTCATTTAAAAAAATGAAGGACTGTCTTTAGCATCTCTTCCAACTCTAAAGTTCTCTGTGAAATTCTGTTGCGTATGTGATAATAATAATGTCCATTAGATTCATTTTTTGTACTTGAAGACTTAGGAATTAAGAGACAAGTATAGTAACTTGGACCAGCAAAGATGACACGACCAAAACAGACTAAAACTGGAAGATTGAAAAAAAACAAATGTCTAACAGTTGTCAAAGTATGTGACTAAAAGGTGGAGAGAATCCTAATATCAACTTACACTTTTAAATGCTCTGGAACCAAAGGGAACAAGTAGATTCATCACAATTGCCAGCTGTTCTTCCTGCTAAATTTAAGGCTAACATGAGTTTTAACTCAGTGATCTCTCCTCCACAGAAAGAAAAAAAAAAAAAAATGCCTGTAAATACTTAAGGAAAACAAACCAGAAATGTGACTCTCAAAGATATGAAAGCAAATCATTCTGGTGATTGATTGCATCTAAATGTCCTGGCTGGATTCTAACTGGGGACAGCAAAGCAACAAATGCAACCCCTTCAAGATGTATGAGATGTTAAATATCAAGAAATGGCATGTTTGATAGGGTGTCAAAGTCAAGATTGACTCTGCCAACCAGGACCCCAAGCAGTGTTCATTTCACTATCCATAAATAAATGGCAGAAGGAAAAAAAAACAAGCTGTCTCCTTTTTTCGTGAAAGGAGCTGCAGAGTTCTATCATGCAACTTGGCTGTGCGCCTATGAGTGTCAATATCCTAAGAGCAGCAAAGTCTGCAAAGGTAGGGTGTTTCCATCCCCCAGACCTGCAGCAAGGACTGTCAACCGAGTCAGCAAATAACCTCACTTCTGCAAACCAGCACTCCAGAGCTGCCCTGTGCGGTGTCTGAGCCAGGAAAGCAACAAAACTGACACACACAGGCACAGAGAGGGTGGTTCACCGCTGTGAGTGGAGCCCCGGGACTTCTCCTCCTGGGACAGACCAGCCAGAACCAAAAGCGCCGTCTCCAAGGGACCCCATCGCGCACCACGCACACACAACCTCTGGTCTACAAAAGAGGAAGTCAGGCTGTCATGTCAAACGGATAAAGACAGCTCGACCACACAAGAGCCGCGGTCTGGGCCGGTCTCTGGCTTGGCTCGGCGAGGGTCCCAGGCTGCGATCCTTTCTCCCTCTCCATACACCTCCCTCCTTCCCGCGGCGCGGACGAGCCTCCCGGCCCCCGGCACCGGCTGCCGGAGCCCACGCTGCGCAGCACGGTAGGAGCCGGAGGAGCACCTCGAGCCTCCCCTCCCCCTGCCCAGCCCGGGCCCGCGGACAGCGCACACCCGCGCTCATCTACGCACACCAGTGCACACCCGCGGAGCAGCACCCCGGCTGCGCCTGGCGCCCGCCGGCCCCTTCCCCAGCCCCCCGGCGCGCCGCGGGCACCGAGCGGGGCGCGCAGTTCCGACGGCCCAGGGCGGGGACGGCGCAGGGCAGGAGAGCCGCAGCCGCCGGCTTTCGGAGCAGCCGGCGGCCGCACACACTCCTCCCCTTCGCCGCGAGTAAACAGCTCGCGGGCGCGCTCCGCGCCGCGCCCCCATCCCCCCGCCGGGGCTCCGCGCCGCCCCGCGCCCGCGCGTCCCGCCCGCCCGCGCCGCCGCCCCCTACCTGGTCGGTGAGTTTGAGCACTGCCATTCTTCCGCTCCTTCGCGCGCACACACATACAGGTCCCGGGTCCGCAGATGTCACGCCAGGAGCCGGGGAAGCGGAAGGGATTGCCAGGGGAAGGGAAAAAAATCTGGCTCCCGAATTTGACAGCCCTCCCCCTGCTCCTCCTCCGCCGCCTCCTCCTCCCGCCGAGAGGCTGACACTGGCTAGTGGGGTTTGCAGCCGAGCCCGCCCGCCTTTATACAGGAAGTACCGGCTGCTGCCAGCCGGGCCGCCACTGACATCACCGCGCGCTACCTCGCCGCCTGGGCCGACGCTGCCTCCTGCCGCCCGCAGCCGGGCCTCGCAGCCCGCGGCCCCCAGAGCTCGCCTGCGCCAGCGCCCGGCGCGCCGTGGGGCCAGACTGCCGCCTGCTTTCCGCGCCTGCACACTGCGCCCCGGCGTGCCGGCCCCACTGCCCTGCGGCGCCAAGGGCGTGCGCGGTTACAGAAGCCCCCCCTCCCGCCCTGGGGCTGAGCGTGGCCCTGCCTAGCCGCATCTCATACCCAAGTACATTCACGGACACAACCTGATGAGCGAGCCCGGTGGACACACCCGGAGGCGCAAGAAAGGCTGCTACTCACAGGCCACCAACTTTAACTTGAGAGACTGGGGCAGTCTCACTTCTCCTAAACCTCTCCCTCTAATTCGGAACCAGAATACCCAACACTCCAAATTATCCCACCTCTGTCCGGGGTTGTGGTTCTGGGGCTTTCTTTGTTTAATGGGGGGAGGCCTTGGTCACATTGTCATTCCTTAGCGAGTGTTCGTCACTTAGGAGGTGGGGGACAGGGTCTCTAGCCCTTCCACCTTGTTCTCCAGTTACCTTCCAGCTGGACACACACAAAACCCCCACGGTTAAGTTCAAACACTGGGTTTTGACTTGGGGAGATGGAGGGTAGAGCAGAGTTACTGGAAAAGAAAAGAAAATTAATGGAGCTTTTGAGTGTTTTCACCAGTCCTGACTCATTCATTTCTACAAAATCCAGTTACCATGCTCTTCCACAAATAGAAGATTCGGCTGTAAAATGAAGAAATCAGGAGACTATAGATGCTGGAGAGGATGTGGAGAAACAGGAACCCTCTTGCACTGTTGGTGGGAATGCAAATTGGTGCAGCCACTCTGGAAAGCAGTGTGGAGGTTCCTCAGAAAATTAAAAATAGACCTACCCTATGACCCAGCAATAGCACTGCTAGGAATTTATCCAAGGGATACAGGAGTACTGATGCATAGGGGCACCTGTACCCCAATGTTTATAGCGGCACTCTCAACAATAGCCAAATTATGGAAAGAGCCTAAATGTCCATCAACTGATGAATGGATAAAGAAATTGTGGTTTATATACACAATGGAATACTACGTGGCAATGAGAAAAAATGAAATATGGCCTTTTGTAGCAACATGGATGGAACTGGAGAGTGTGATGCTAAGTGAAATAAGCCATACAGAGAAAGACAGATACCACATGGTTTCACTCTTATGTGGATCCTGAGAAACATAACAGAAACCCATGGGGGAGGGGAAGGAAAAAAAAAAAAAAAAAAAAAAGAGGTTAGAGTGGGAGAGAGCCAAAGCATAAGAGACTGTTAAAAACTGAGAACAAACTGAGGGTTGATGGGGGGTGGGAGGGAGGGCAGGGTGGGTGATGGGTATTGAGGAGGGCACCTTTTGGGATGAGCACTGGGTGTTGTATGGAAACCAATTTGACAGTAAATTTCATATATTAAAAAAAAATAATAAAATAAAATAAAAAAAAAAAAAAAAAGATTCGGCTGTCAAAAGCATGGGATACAAATACAATGGTAATATACATAAATCATGGTAAGTGTTGATACTTCTGGAATTTGTAGCAAATATTTTTTCATTCAACAACTATGTACTGTCTACTTTGTACCACATACCAGCTAGGCACAATATGAAAGGCAGGGAGCATAAACAGGGAAGATACTTAGTCTTAGTAGGTGTCCTACATAAACCACATAGTCACAGCTAAGGAGTCTAATCATATACTGATAAGGGATCACGGGGGGGGGGGGGGGGGGGGGGGGGGGCGGGGGGGCAATGCTTCTAAAGGAATCCAGGACAAAGGAATCAGACCAGACTGGTGGGTGAGGGCAAGCTTCCCTGAGAAAGTGACAAGAGTTGAGATTCTGAAGGAGGGAGGTAAGTAGGCAAGTGGGTGGGGTACTGCTCCCAGGTGGCCCTATGTGCCCCTGGCATACCATAGAGCAAACCTGCATTGAACAGCAAACCAGTGCTAGAGTTCTGGGTTAAGACCAAATAACCACCCTTCATTCATTCATAAAGCAAATACGGATTCTTCCTCCTACTTTTAGAGCCTCTCCAAAGATTCCATGTGGGAGAGGAGAGAAGGGAGGGGTAGCATTTGCTTAGCATCCTCATCTAACCATGAAGTTGTGACTCAGATCATACAGGCTAAGGAACTAAGAAAACACGCCCCTGGCTCCCACTCCTCCATCTTCAGGAATGCTCAGAGACAGAATGCTTTTCTCAAGTCCTCCTTCAAACACAAAATAAATTGCATTTGTTATATCTGTGGGCAGTTCTTCACCACTGTTGTTGGTATTTGTATTTCCTAATATCATCCTGCATGGCTTTGTAAGTAAACTGATTAGGACACAGAATTCTCTATTTAAAAACACAGGGTGCCTGGGTGGCTCAGTTGGTTAAGCGTCCAACTCTTGGTTTCAGCTCAGGTCATGATCTCCCGGTTTCATGAGTTTGAGCCTTGCATGGAGAGTGCTTGGGATTCTCTCTCCCTCTCTCTCCTCCCCTCACCCTGCTTATACTGTCTCTGTCTCTCTCAAAACTAAATTAAAAAAAAATTTTTTTTTAAAAACATAGCCATCTTTCAGAAAAGGGATAACAAATGATTTTATTTAGCAAATACACGCAATATCCACTTTGGTTCATCATGGCCATGCCTATACATAATTTCTTTGGGCCCCATTTGAAAGGAGAAGGGAGCTCTTCTCAACCCTATCAGACCCATCACCTCCTTTTGCAACTATTATTTTTAGTACTCCCTTTACTATCCTGAAGTGAAATTCATAGACACTATTCACTGCCTGTGCACATTTCCCAAGAAGTCAATATAATGCTCTAATTATATAGTAGAGGAAAAATAAAAGGAAAATAATTTATAATTAATTTTGTATTAGAAGACAAAAAATAGTAAGATGCTTATACTTGTATGTATAACCATTGTGAATGAGAAAACTGTAAGTGCAGACCAATATGAATGTGTTGTAGTAACAACTCAAATATTAAAATTGATGTTATCAGAAGTGACATGATTTTGTGAAAGGCTGAACAGTTTTT
Organism: Panthera onca; assembly: GCF_046562875.1. Classification (NCBI taxonomy): domain Eukaryota; kingdom Metazoa; phylum Chordata; class Mammalia; order Carnivora; family Felidae; genus Panthera; species Panthera onca. Next base: position 38,354,895 of record NC_138346.1, on the reverse strand, counting down.
GGTCCAGTTCCAAACAAAATAAAGAGAAAAGCGTTGGGCTAAATTTATTGATATGGGTGCATTTACCATAAAGCCTGGATTTGATGTGTTAGTTCATACACTGAAAGTGACTCTAATGATTTAATTGGTTAGCTAAAAGATAGACCCATTGGTAGTCTATATTCAATGAGATTGAGATGCCAAAATGTCCCTGGTATAATGTAGAGGAAAAAATCCAAAGGTTCATGGAGATGGCAATGTTGGAGTGATTTTATGTGTAATGTATATACCCAACCCTCAACTATATACCCCTAGAGACCCAGATGATGGTGTTTATAGTAAGACACTGAAAAATATATTAGAAAGGGGAGCACCAGAAAAGCTCTGCAGTACTGGATTTGATGGTGGAAGATGCTTCTATTGAAATTGCTCCCTGATTTCCAGGACAGTGGGATCCTGGGATTGCAATAACCAGGTGACAGCACTTAACTGGCAGGGACAGGGTGGACATATTTACCGCAATGGGCAGCAGGGGCAACATCAAGGGTCAAAGGTCGTGACCTACAGGGATATTTACTAATGCCCTGGATGGCCCTAGGAATGAAATAGATGGAGAGACTTCTGAAATATTCCTTGATCTCTGTACCAGGCAAAACTAGGTCTGCTGCCTGAAACCTGACTTGAGCCATCAAAATGAAAAGTCATCCTTTTCAACCAGTTTTCATACCTCAGTCAGTTCACAGAGCCCCTTGATTGAAAGGGAGGCTGATTTCCTTAAGGAGGACCTTGCAGCATTGCCAGAAATATATATGACAAATCTTCATCCAGGCCTTTCCCAAAGGAACCTGATGTCATTTGTCAGAGTGAGTGTGCACTGGGAAAAAGGAAATACCCAGATATCTCAGGGACTACTTGATACTGTTTCTGAATAAATGCTAATTCCTGAGGATCTAAAATATCACTGGGTCCCCCAACTATCGTGGAGATTTATGGTAATTGGGTGATAAATGGAGTTTTCACCCAAGCACAAATCACCATGGATCCAGTAGGTTTGCAGACCCAGCCTGTGGTTGTTGCCTCAGTTCTTGAATATATAATTAGAATAGATATACTAAATAAGTGGTAGAATCCTCATATTACTTGTCTGACCCACAGAGCGAAGGCTATTGTGGTAGCAAGGGCTAAGTGGAAGCCTCTGGACATTCCTCTTGCTATCAGGATAGGAAACCAAATCCCTGGAGAGCTGTAGAAATTAGTACCAGCATAAAAGATAGGGATGATGCAGCAGTAGTGATACTATCACTTCCCTCATTCAATTCGCCTGTTTGCCCTGCAGAGGCAGATGAATCTTAGAGAAGTCCTATGAATTGCTGTGAACTTAATCATATGGTAAAGGCAGTGGCAACTGCATTCTATCCGTGCTATCTTTACTGCAGCAAATCAACATAATCCCGGGGACCTGGTATACATCTATGGATATGGCAAATGCTTTTTTATCTATTCCAATTTGCACCAAAAGCTGTTTTCTTTTCTGTGACAAGGCCAACGGTCCACAGTCTTTATGGGATGGAAACTTCTGCTCTCTGACATGATCTAGTCTGCAGAGAATTTGATCACTATAGTAAGACATCAAGGGGTGATCCTGAGAACCGCTGTTACTGCAGTGATAATAGCCTATGATTTCAATAAATCTGCCCAATTTACTATATCACATTTCACAGGGTTTTAATTACTTCTTCCTTTTGAATTTTCATAAGTATAAATACACACAAAATGTATATGTATGTCTATATATTTATGGGTGTGTGTATATAAATGTATGAATACATATGCATATTTACATATGTGTCTATATGTACATTAACATGTAAACATATGATGCTGTGGTGTCCCACCCAGTTTCCACCTTGGGGACCAAAGCCCATATCCCCCAGCTGCTGGGAGTGTTGTCTGCTGACAGCTTAACGTTAAGCCTTCCCCAAGGCATTGACCTCAGCCAAAAATAACTGCCTCAACAAAGGCTACAACCCCTCCCTGGAGGCTATACACATCAAATGACTGCAAGAATGTAAAGCCAAGGCTCCCTTGCCTCAATTCAGGACATCTCTGAAAGGATATCTTAGCTCCAGAGCGCCCCCCCACCAGGGATCACCTGAGGCCTATGCTGCAACAGCATTGCAGATCAACTCCTTCTGGCCAGTCCAGTGCCCCTCAGTTCCCACAGGTGGTGCTCCTAATAGCATTGCAAATCTCCACTTCAGACACCGTTTCCTGAGGAACCCCACCCAATATAATCATGTATTTTGACTTTACTCTGGTGGTTTAGATAGTTCATCTCATTTGTAAATAAATCAGAACCACCTTCCTGGCCCAGCTGAAAACCACAAGCAGAGCTATGTAAATGACTGCTGAATGAGATTAAATTTTGGATGAGGTTACCTCACTATCTCAACATGCAGACTCTTCTGTCTTTTGCAGCCTTTGACCGAATGGTTAAGATATAGGGGGTCCAAGGGTATCTTGGAGCTAGCAAGTGATCCTCACAAGGCATAACCAAAGGCCCGGCAATCTAGGCTAAGGAGATAAGAACATTTCATCAATGTAATTTATATATATATATATATATATATATATATATATATATATATATACACTAATTTATATATATATATATATATATATATATATATATATATATATGCACTATTTATCTGCACATGTACCATACTTCCTGGACCCTAAATAGCCACGGAATTTCAGTTTGTACCAATTGTTCAGTAGAGCCTAGTGGGGAGAAGATGAAATATTTCTACCCTATCAAATGATCCATATTTAACATGTCAACATATTTAAAGCACTTTATAACAGTACCTCATACAAATTGCAACATGAAGGTTAGCTATTCTATCTGTTGTATTCAAATGTGAAAAGATGCCACCTTAGAAACAAAGAAATACCGTAGGTTTTTAAAACTAAATATCATAGGGGCACCTGGATGGCTCAGGTGATTAAGTATCCAAGTTCGGCTCAGGTCATGATCTCACAGTTCATGAGTTTTAGCCCCATATCAGGCTGTCTGCTGTCAGCACAGGGCCCATTTTGGTTCCTCTGTCTCCCTGTCTCTCTGCCCCTCCCCCTCTTGTGCACACTCTCTGTTTCACAAAAATAAGCATTTGAAAGAAAAGCTTTAAAAAAATAAAATAAATATTATAAAGTTATTTTTGGTGGTGATTTGTTGAAAGTTATGTTCTTTATTTAAAACAGAAAATGCCTTCTTTGACTGTTGGTCTTCACTGTCCTTGACCACACATGTATAATCAATAGCATTCAGTTAAGGATTTCATACTTTATTTGCTATTATTTGTTTACTGTATTTAAATGTCTTATGAGTATTAGTCTTCTATAATCTATTATATTTTATTCTTCATATGTGTTGTTTCCCTCATTATATTAGAAACTCCTAGTGGTCACTAGGCATGCCTTATACTTCTTTGGTGTCCCATATAATGCTGGATGTTAAGTATAAATTCAATAAGTAATGGCAAACTCTCTGACTTTAAGAGCATGCAAGTGGAGGAAGTATTAGCTGGGAACACAGTAATTCTACTCAATATATACTGATTTTTTTTTCTTTAACTACGTACTGAAAATCCCACTTTCCTACCCAAAGTGTAAAATTCAACAACACAAAATAATTCCAGAAGTAGAACAGAGCCAAGTAGAAAGAGCTAAGTTACTACAATAATGTGGCAATAAAGTATTTAAATTTTGCCTGTGAGTGATTGCTAAAATGAATATGGAATTTGCTCTGGGTTAAACCTTCCAATGTTTACTGTGTTTTTTTAAATTCTATCTCATTCGCTTTCAACTTAAAAAAAATTTTTTTTTAATGTTTATTTATTTTTGAGAGAGAGGGAGAGACAGAGTGTGAGCAGGGGAGGGGCAGAGAGAGAGGGAGACACAGAATCCGAAGCAGGCTCCAGGCTCTGAGCTGTCAGCACAGAGCCCAATGCGGGGCTCAAACTCATGGACTGTGAGATCATGACCTGAGCCAAAGTCGGTCACTCAACTGACTGAGCCACCCAGGTGCCCCTGCTTTCAACTTTTTAAGACAGCTTTCTAGCAAAAACAAATCAAAAACAGTAGAGGGTGAGAAAGTAATATTCCTGTTAGAAGATGAAGTGAGGAGGGATAACGTAGAGAAAAGAACTGAAGAGGTGAAGTCAATGGAAGCCTGAGGCTCCAGGAAGAGAGGAAAAACCCCAGCAGGCGCACTTTGATATGCAATGGTGGTCCTTCAACCTCAATGGGACACTAGAATCTGAGGCACTCTCAACCTTCTGCTAGAAAAATGATCATGCTAAGTCACAAAATTTGCTAACTCTTCTGCTTCACTTGTCAAAAATATATATATGGCTTTTCTTTATTTCCACTTTATTACCCCCTCCGCCCTCTCTAACTCCTCTGAGCCCACTCCCCTGAAAACACAGCCACTTGGAGCAACTCCATTCCGGTACGACGTGACAACATTCTAGTTTTGGCCCAAAATGCATTTCTGTGTCTTAGCCCAACCCTATATCTCCTGATCTCCAGACTCACCCAACTGACTATTTCTCATTCAAATGCTTCAAAATCACCTCACGCCCAGCATGTCCAAAAAGGAATTAATAATATTCTCCTAGGGGCACATGGGTGGCTCTGTCATTAAGCATCTGACTTCAGCTCGGGTCAAGCTGAAGCTCTGCCTCAGGTAAGCATGAACCCCACTTTGGGTGAGCCCCGCTTCTCTCTTTCTCCCTCCCTCTCTCTCTCTCCCTTTGCCCATCCTGGGATGATTCTTTCTCTCTCTGTCCCTCACTCATTTGCGCCCTCTCTCTCTCTCTCTCAATAATAATAATAATAATCTTCCCCTAAACTCAGTCCTCCTCTTGTATTCCCCATTTCAGTAAATGACATGCTGTGGACCTAGTTTGGTCTAAGAACAAAAGCTGCAGCTTATCCAAGTCTGATCAATTCTGATTTCATCATCTCTCTTAAATCTATTGCTTATTCTGATCCCAATTTCCAGGACTTCATTTCAGACTGTTTTTAATATTCGCCTGCCTTATTGGAACCAGCCTCCTAGCTGGTTTCTCTGGATCCATTCCCCACCCCAGTGGCTGTATAGTCTTTCTAAAATGCAAGTCTGATCAAGTCACTCCCCTTCAATGGTTTTCCATTGCCTTCAGGCTATTTACAAACATTTTAGCATACAGTAAAACCTTGGATTGCAAGTAACGTGTTCTGTGAGTGTTCTGCAAGATGAGCAAACATTTCTAATAAATTTTAATTTGATAAACAAGCAATGTCTTGCCATAGGAGTAGTACATGACACTGAACATCACATGATCACAACTGAGCAAACGGTTCTTGAAATTTACTTTGATATACAAGTGCTTTGGATTACAAGCATGTTTCCAGAATGAATTATGCTCACAAACCAAGGTTTTACTGTACTCGGTTTTCAAGATCCTTCTCTCTCCCCACCCATCATTTTTCTTACAGGGAAGCCACATTGCTCAACTCTGGAAGGTGCCATTTATCCTAGCCTATGTGAGTGGTGACTGCTGGGTAGTGCAGAACACAACCTGTGAGATTAAACATGGCAGCTTTGCCTCTTTCTCACACTTTATACACGGCTAACAACAGCTTTTCTGATGCATCATATTTCTTCTCACTCTGAGCATGTGCTTATTTCTGTTTTCTGCCTATAATTTACATCCACCCCAATCTTCATCTAGCTAATCCTACCTGTCCTTCAGATCTCAGGTTAGATATCACTTATCCCATGAAGCCTGTCCTTACTCCACCTACTAGGTCTGGGTAAAGAGTTTCCCTAAAGTTTATGTTTGGTGCCCTGTACTTAACCTCAATTATTATACTTATCCCTTGATCCTATAATTGCCTGTTTACTTTCCTGACTCCTCCTTTAGACTGTTGTTTTAATCACCCTTGTGTATCTAGTTCTGGTGCATGGTAGATGCAAAGTGACTACTTTTCAATGAATGCAACTTCAAGGAAATCATTTAACCTAGCTAAGTTTTAGTTATCACTAGTCAAATAAGGCTAAGGATTTGTAGGACTGGCCTCAGTAATTTATGGAATGATATGACAAAATGTATATACAAATGCACTGAGGGGCAACTGGCTGGCTCAGTCAGTAAAGCATGCAACTCTTGATCTCAAGTTTGTGAGTTCACACCCCATGTTGGGCATGGAGCCTATTAAAGAAATAAGTAAATGAATATGCATTAAAAAGTGGGAAAAAATAAAAGAGGAGAAAGAGAACAATTGGTATGGCGTTATCATAAAGAAAAAGTCACAAGTAATGGGAGGATTCTAATGAAAGGCATGAGAGATACCTTTCTACTCTGTCATGTATAAGGTCTTAATGCTTGTGCTGTTGAAGTGAGCACAGATTCCATGGTTCTTTTGTGAATGAGCAACTAGGACAAGTTAGAAATGATAAATGTAGTAATGAACCATGTTTTCAATTCATTAACTGGCCATACAATCTATGATTTAAGATATATATATTATATATAGATAGATACATATAATTTCTCTCTTGGAGACCAGGTTCTTCAAAATGGTGTAGCAAGGGCTCAGGAATTCACAGGATAAACAGCTTTTCTTCCTGGAGCATCAATTTCACTTGGTGATTGAGGGAGTTAAATCATTTAACTTGATAAGCAACTTGAAGCAGTATTTTCATAATTACATAAACAGATATAGTTTGGACTGTAGCATTTGCATTCAAACATTTTGTGGTTGCCATGGACTGACTACTCCACACTATCTCCCTCCACAACGCCTACCAAACCTTCACACTCCCAAGCCCTAGGAGTAAGTTTTTACCCACCTATGCTCTTGGGGTGCCTAGCAAAAGTTGAATAAGTACTACTTTTAGAAGTCTGATAGGCTTCCATGCTGCTGAAATGAAACAAAGACAGAAGAACCTTCAGCAAATGTGGCTGATACCCTTACATCAGGGGCCAAGCTGAGTATTGATTTGTCGGTCTGTTCTTTGTTCTTAGCTTGCCCACTGCATTGGTATACACAGCACTCTTTTTAATAATATATTAACTAATCTATGAAATATATATTAAAAATGAATCACTAAGTGTAAATGTCCCCATTTCAGTGGCTTTAACAGGTGACAAAAAAAGAGGACCAAAGTCACACTGCTCAAAGAGGGTTAAATATGCATTCTGAATTTCCAAGTCTGTAGTCTCAGGATTGTTTTTCTTCCTTCCTCACATGCAATGTAATCAAAATATAGAAATTTCTAGGGCACCTGGGTGGCTCAGTCGGTTAAACATCCAACTCTTGATTTTGGCTCAGGCCATGATCTCACAGTTCATGAGATTGAGCCCCATGTCAGCCTCTGAACTGATAGCAGGGAGCCTGCTTGGGATCCTCTCTCTTCCTCTCTCTGCCCCTCCCTACCCTCTCTCTCTCAAAATAAATTTTTAAAAATATATAGAAATTTCTTCTTCTTATCTTTTCACTTTAAAATGCATACAAAGCTGGGGCACCTGGGTGTCTCAGTTGGTTAAGCATCTGACTTCAGCTCAGGTCATGATCTCATGGTTCATGGGTTTCAAGCCCCACATCGGGCTCTGTGCTGAGAGCTTGGAGCCTGGAGGCTGCTTCAGATTCTGTGTCTCCCTCTCTCTCTGCCTCTTCCCTGCTCACACTCTGTCTCTCTCTCACTCAAAAATAACTAAACATTAAAAAAAGTTTTAATAAAATAAAATAAAATAAAATAAAATAAAATAAAATAAAATGCATACAAAGTAGGTGCTGTACAAACACACACACACACACACACACACACACACACACGTGTGCTCACACATGCATTAAAGAGGAAAAATAGATACTAGGGGACTCACCAATGCCCTGATTTAGAACCAGCTCAAATATATGAATTCAAAAGTTTTAAACCTAATGAAACTTCTCTCAAGTTCAAATTCACTCGACATTTATTATATTGTGACTTCCTGTTTTTGTAGAAGAGCAGTTTCAAAAATGGTTCAATGAGCACTTTGGGCAACATCTAACTCCCACAATGCAAGCTTTGGAACATTTAGTGGTAAATGGATAAAGAACATATGCGATACATTTCTTAGGATGTGAATATTTTCAAAAACTCAGGGGAAAAAGTGGTTGGCTAAGTCTATCTGTGGTTTCATTGAATACTTGAAAATTAGTTAATGACATTCAGAGACACAAAGATACAGTTGGGTTTTCCCGTTCAGTCTGCAGAACACATAGCTGTTAACCAGTGATGATAGAACCCATAGGAAAGTACTCTCAATTTTTGTAGAAACAGGAAAGAATTAAGATTTTGTTCTGGGACTGTGGTGGTTGGATGCATCATTAACAAGAAAATAAAGAACAAAGCAAAAGAATCTAAAAATATGCTTGTGTGTTTTACTTTGGCTATTTCTTTGCTGTGTAATTGCTAGTGCGTGGCCTATGGTGGAAAAATATGCTGGCAAATATCAATTCCACCAAATAGTTCACTGGCAAGTCTTTTTTAAAAATTTGTTTGTTGTCGTTTGTTTGTTTGTTTGTTTGTTTTGAGAGAGAGAGAGAGAGAGAGAATGGGGGACAGGCAGAGAGAGAGGGAGAGAGAAAATCCCAAGCAGGCTCCACACTGTCAGTACAGAGCCTGATGTGGGGCTTGACCTCAGAACGTGAGACCATGACCTGAGCCAAAATCAAGAGTTGGATGCTTAATCGACTGAGCCACCCAGGTGCCCCAAAATTTATTTATTTTTTAAGTAAGCTCTGTGCCCAGTGTGGGGTTTGAACTCCTGAACCTGAGGCCAACAGTTACATGCTCTACCAACTGAGCCAGCCAGGTACCCCTCACTGGTAAGTATGTACCAGCCTTGGTGAAAATCTACAGTAGCTCTATTGACATACACAAAATTTTATCCTTTACTTCCACTCCAGACCCTAAGTGACTCTGGGAAGTCACCAGGGTGTCTCAGAAGTGTTCAGGAGTAAATCAACACACTATTCTCTCTTGGGGGTGCTGGGTACCTACTAAATCTGCCGAGCTTCTACAATTTTCTGCCAGCCTTATGGCTTTGCTAATGTTCTGCTGAAGCTCAGACAGAAAATATCCTGCCCAATTCTACCCTCTTTTCCTATAAACCTTCGATGTGCCAAATGCCATTGCTTCCTCTTCAGGCCACACTGTGCCAAGCACCATGCTCCTTGCCATGCAGAAATGCAGATACCATGCCTCTTTCCAGAAAGTTCACATTTACTGCATAGGCCGGGCGGGAAGAAGGAGTGGAGGACAAGCAGTGTGCTGTCCTCTCCCTCCCTTTACCATTACCTTCCTATCCAGCTTTGGAAACCACTAACAGAATTTCCTGTAGTGGAATGTGAATTGACACCCACATTCACTCAATCTCAGCTCAGATACAGCTAGACTCATCCACTATGGTTGTTGCTAAGAGGTTCATTTTAATTTTATAATTTTGTGTGGTTGAACAGAATCGAGGTCTTATTGTGGAATAATATAAGGAAAATAAAATTAGAAAAATACCAATAAATTGTATCTGTTCTAGTGATTCCTCATACTATACTACACAATGGTCAAATAATCAAAAGAAAAGCACACAATCAACAGGTACTCAATAGATATAGAAAAAGCTTTTGATAAGCTTAGCACTCATTGATGATTACAAAACAACTCTTAATGCTAAAAATAGAAAAGTAGAAAAGAACTTCCTTAATGTGATATTTGGTATTTACCAAAAAATTGAAAGCAAACCTGTTAATGGTAAAAGATTATAAGCATCTTCGTTAGAGTCAGGAACAAAGCCAGGAGGCCAGCTATCACTGCTTCTATTCAACATTTTTCAAAAGAACCTAAAGGAGGGGCACCTGGCTGGCTCAGTTGAGGCACCTGGGTGGCTCAGTCAGTTGAGCATTGGACTCTTGATTTCAGTGGAGGTCATGATCCTAAGGCCATGGAATCAAGCCCTGATTGGGCTCCATGCTGAGTGTGGTATCTGCTTAAGATTCTCTCTCTTTCTCCCTCTGCCCCTCTACCCCACTTGCATGCTCTCTCTCTAAAAATAAAAAAATAAAAAGAACTTAAAAAATAAAAAAGATGTATTGTAACAGTAACTAAGGCAAGACAGTATTGGTAAAGAGACAGATAAATTAATAAAAAGAATAAAATAGGGACCCCAGACATAGACCTACTCATATATGGAACATGATATTTGACAGAGACAGCATTGCAGATCAGTAAATATTGAGCATCCAATAAATGGTGCTGTAATAAACATTTATTGCATGGTAAAAACCTGAAGTCATATCCTAACCTCACATTATACACAAAAATCAATTCCAGGTTGATAAAATATCTAAGTAGAAGTCATCAGAGTCATTGATCTCAGTAGTCATCAGAGAAATGAACTTTAATCCCAACGAGTCAGTCATCAGATGTACAAATAATTTAAAAGTCTGACAATGCCTCCCAAAGTAGACAAATGGATAAGGAAGATATGATACACACACACACACACACACACACACACACACACACACACACACGAATATTACACAGTCATAAAAAAGGATGCAATCATACCATGTGAACAATATGGATGGACCTAGAGGGTATTATACCAAGTGAAATAAAGTCAGATTGAGAAAGACAAATACCATATAATGCACTCAAAAAAATGAAGAAACAAAAAGCAGAATCAGACCTATAAATATAGAAAATAAACTGGTGGTTGCCAGAGGGCAGGGAGCTTGAGGGATGGGCAAAATGGGTGAAAGGGAGAGGGAGATACAGGCTTCCACTTATGAAATAAAGTCATGGGAATAAAAGGCACAGTATAAGGAATATAGTCAATGATACTGTATCCAAACAGATGTTCATTTGTGCCATTGTTTCTTGGCCTTTTGGCTAAGATCAAGTGCAGATGTTCATTTGTGGTAAATGTAGCATAATGTATAAACTTGTCAGATCACTAAGTTGTACACCTGAAACATACTGTAACATTGTATGTCAACCATAGTCAAATATAAATATAAATAAACAAACAAATAAATAAAGTCTGACAATGCTTAATGTTGGTAAGCATGTAAAGCAACAAGAATTGTCCTATTTGCGCCTGGGATTATAAACATTATAATTTGGTAACATTTAGAAAAGTCACCAGCAATTCCACTTCCACATGTGAACAAGGAGAAATACTCATTGCAGCATGTTTATAATAGTGAAAACAAATGAATACAATCTAAATGTTCACCAAGAAGAGAGCAGATTAATAAACAACAATTAAATACTATACAACAGGGGTGCCTGGCTTAGTCAGAAGAGCATACAACTCTTGATCTTGGGATTGTGAGCTTAAGCCCCACATTAGGTTTAGAGGTTACATACATACATACATACATACTTTTTAAAAACCTTTAAAAAACTTTAAATACTGTACAACAGTGACAATGAACTAGTCTCATCCATGAACATGGATAAAAGGATACAACAATATATTTCATATGAAGTTTGAAATAGTTAAAAGAATACTTCATAGTAGAAATATAAATATATTCATTAGAATGGTAAATATCAAATTGAGGGCAATGATTGCCTTTGGGAAAGGAAGGGAGAGTGATGGAGTCATGGAGGGTATACAGAATCTTGAATTTATCTCTAAAAACTTCTTAAGCTGCGTGGTTGGCACACATATCATTATTCATTCTTTAATCTTTTTTTTTTTCTTGTGTGCTTGAAATAGTTCATTAATTAAAAAAGACGAATTATCCAACAAGAGATCTTTGAGAGTTAATTCTATGCTGACACTGTGCTAGGCAAAGAGACATAGAATTCCAAGATAATAGAATGCCCAGTGACAGGCACTCAAGAAACATTCAATTCATTCATTAAGTGAATGAGTATAAGACACAGTCAATCCCTAATTGCAGAACTAGAATAATAGGCATGAGCCAAACAGGGAAATGTGCATGATTCTCAGTGGTCTCTAAGAGAGGGATTTGTCAAAAGAGGCAGGTTTTGAGAATAGAGATGATGAACTTAGTTGAGACTGGGTGACTCAGTCCATTAAGTATCAGACTTCAGCTCAGGTGATGATATCACAGTCCATGAGTTGGAGCCCCACATCAGACTCTGCTGTCAGCACAGAGCCTGCTCTGGATCCTCTGTCTCCCTGTCTCTCTGTCCCTCCCCCACTGGCACTCTCCCTCTCTCTCAAAAATAAATAAACATTTTAAAACTTTTTAATAAATAAGCTATAATTTTAAAGTCCAGTTGAAACAAGTCAGGACAATAAAGAAGTCACCCCCATATTCCCTGGAGAGCCATTTTTGTGGAAGATGTTTGAGTGGTGTGGCCAACTCATTTTTGAGCTGAAATTGGAACTCAGACTGTGGTTGTGCAGAGCACCATCTTGCATTAAATCAAAAGCTTTAATTTTGTTAGACTATCATAAAAAATCCAGAAGTTCTGTAGGATAATTCATACCACTACAGTTATTTCTTCTGACAAATTAAGGACCATTCATTAAACCCTTCTTTAAAGAACAGAAGAGACTGGCTTTTGAGGTATTCCTTTTATACGGCAGATTTCCTGAGGGTTTATGTCTCCTATATGAAGCAACCACAAATCAATTTGACTTTAATGTAGACAGTTGTCCTCAGTAAAAACCACTAGCCTAACAATAAACTCAGAATCATTTTGAATTATTCACTAAAACTGTAAATAGGGGGCGCCTGGGTGGCTCACTCAGTTAAACATCAGACTTCAGCTCAGGACATGATCTCTAGGTCGGCAGGTTCAAGCCTCGTGTCAGGCTCTGTGCTGACAGCTCAGAGCCTGGAGCCTGATTCAGATTCTGTGTATCCCTCTCTCTCTGCTCCTCCCCTGCTCATGTTCGCTCTCTCTCTCTCTCTCTCTCTCTCTCTGTCTGTCTCTCAAAAATAAATAAACATTAAAACTGTGGATAGTAATCCAGCTCCACATAGTAGTTCTTAACACCCACTTGATAGTTTTGGATATTAAGGCAACAATGGAATTTTACTTTTAGTATTTTGTAGTTTTTTTTTTAAGATGCTTAAACATATGTTCACTTTAGCAAGTTTCCATGAATCCTTAGAAATGCTTACCACACAACTACCGTGGGGTTCCTTACTGATTCTGAATTCTGGTTTTCCATATAAGAAGTCAGTATCTTTGAAATTCTTATTGTTTACAATTGAATTTCTGAGGCTTCTGGGTGGCTCAGTCGGTTAAGTGTCCAACTCTTGATTTCAGCTTAGGTCATGATCTTACAGTTCATGAGTCCTCGCTGATAGCACAGAGCCTGCTTGTATTCTCTCTCTCCCTCTCTCTCTGTGCTTCCTCACTCATTCTCTCTCTCTCTCTAAAAATAAATAAACTTAAAAAAATTAAAAAAATAAAATAAAATAAAAAATAAACTTAAAATAATTTTTTTAATTAAAAAAACCTGAGTTTCTATGTAACGCACTGTTTTGGTAATAAATTATGAACTTTTTCTTCTTGTGACTGTGAGAGTTTTCAGTGCTGCTACACTGAACCCATTTCACCTTCTCATCCATGGAGCTGCTCTGTGTTTGTAATGGTATCTAAACTGAGACAATACAACAGAGTGGTCAGTCTTCGTGCAGGGCCCTGGCAGCTCGCACAGTGGTAACTGATGAGCAGAAGACATCACCTAGAGACTGGAGCTGAAGAATATGCGGGGCTTTGTGAGGCACTGACACCCCCTATACATGAGGCACTGAGAAAAAACACTGAGAGGCCCTGAGATGGGGACACAGATGGAGCCAAGTTCCTACGATTATGAGAAGGGTGTAATAAGCTATCAGTACCTAAAGGTACTGCACCTTGAATTTACAGGTGCTCTAGTGATCAGAACTTCCCTGGTTGCAAGCCCAAGTGACAAGAACCAAACTCAAAATGGCCTAAGCAGAAAGAAAAGGAAATCATTAGGTCACTTGATGGAAAAGTCCAGGGGCTCAAACAGTGTCATCAGGCCTGTTTTCTCTCTCTCTCTCTCTCTTTCTCTCTCTCTCTCTCTCTCTCTCTCTCTCTCTCTCTCCATTTCCTGTTCGGTATTTTTCTGTTTTGATTGACTTCTCCTTAGCCCAACTTTCTACAGGCCCCAGAAGCTCCAGCCTCACATCAGCCTGACTTTGGCAATATCAGCAAAAAGCATAAATTTCTTTCCACTTCGTTAAAATAAAGGCCCCAAGATTGGAGCTCATTGACTCAAACTGTATCCCTGTTCGTGTATGCACCGATGATGGTTAGAAAAAATGGAAGAGCAGCAGGGCCAGGAACACAAAGGATGGCATCTACCCTATTCAAATGCATGAACTGAACGTAAAGGAGAGGCAGATCCTCCTAGGAAATCAAGTCACATCTGCCAGGAAGAGGGGAGGGTAAACAATGAGTGGACAAAACAACACAGGTACACAATAGCCAAGATGTGTAAAATTTGTGATGATTTTAAGCTCTTGACAAGTGGTCAGGTAGGGTATAGAGTGAGAGTGTAAGCCGGTATCTCCCCAGGAGCAGATGAGGCTGGTGTAATTATGGTTCCTCATGTAACAGGGAGGGGTTGTATGGAGAAGGAGGAATGTACGGGAGAGCAAAGAGCTGGAAATGGTGAGATCTGGAAGTATTAACTAGGCTGTCTGGACATTCTAACTGGAAGGATTGTCAACTAGAAATGGGATGCATGACACTGGGCTGAAAGAGGTGAAGGCAGATTCAGAAAATGTATCCGTTACTATGCTTTTGGTTACACGTGCCAGGATACACAAGCGAAAACATCCCATTATTCCATTAGATGATTCCGGAGTTGATTGGTGCAGTGGCATGACGATGTGCAGGTCTCTGGATGGCTTTTGTGGGATTCTCCTGGCCTTACCCTCAAGGTTGCAAGATGACCGCCACAGCTCCAAGCACCACATTCTCACACATCAGCGTTCAAGGACAGGAAGGAAGTGAGGCCATAGGCTCTCTTCTTGCTTGTCTCTCTTTCAACAAACACACACACACAAATCTCTTCTAGCTACTCAGCAGGTTTCCTTTTATATTTTAATAGCTAGTTTGAGAAGTATGTCCAGGTTCTGATGGCAAGGGAGGCTGAAAAGTAAAATAGTAGTTAGCCTTTTTGGTGGGAAGGAAGGCTCTGCCAACAAGGAGATCAACTGAACAAAAATGGGGGTCAGGGCCCAGGGATCAGCTGGGAACATGCTGCTCAGTACAGGAGGTGGGACTCCATCGGACCAGGAGATATTGCCACAACTGCTCTTTACATCCTTCCATCTTCCATGGTCCTCACATCCTGGATCATTCATGCGGGCAATGAGCTCTGTTGTTCTAAGTTGCCACGTAATTGCTTGTAACTGGTATATACATTCTCACAAACTATGAAACACCTTGGAATAGGAATATCTTTATTAAAGTTTTATATGGTATAATTTTTGAAAATTTTTAAAGTTTATTTTTGAGAGACAGAGAGACAGAGACAGAGACAGAGCGCAAGCGGGGGAGGGGCAGAGAGGAAGAGACAGAATCCGAAACAGACTCCAGGCTCTGAGCTGTCACCACAGAGCTTAACACGGGGCTCCAACTCACAAACCGTGAGATCATGACCTGAGCTGAAATCGCACGCTTAACCAACTGAGCTACCCAGGAGCCCTGCATGGTATAATTTTTAATGCAAATCCAAGTTAAAGAGATACATCTATTTGCATAATTGCAGAAACATTAAATTTAAGCATTTTTAAATTTAAACATTTTTAAATTTAATGCAGAAACATTTTTAGATTTAAAAATGAATACTGTAGATATGTCTCCTAAGGCAAGGGAAATAAAAGCAAAAATAAACTGTTGAGACTACATCAAAATAAAAAGCTCCTGGGGTGCCTGGGTGACTCAGTCGGTTAAGCGGCCGACTTCGGCTCAGGTCATGATCTCGCGGTCTGTGAGTTCAAGCCCTGCGTTGGGCTCTGTGCTGACAGCTCAGAGCCTGGAGCCTGTTTCAGATTCTGTGTCTCCCTCTCTCTGACCCTGCCCTGTTCATTCTCTGTCTCTCCCTGTCTCAAAAATAAATAAAATATTTAAAAAAATTTTTTTTAAATAAAAAGCTTCTGCACAGCAAAGAAACGACAAACAAAACTAAAAGACAATCCTGAATGGGAGAAGATATTTGCAAATGACATATCCAATAAAGGGTTAGCATCCAAAATATATAAAGAACTTCTACAACTCAACACCAAAAAAACCCCCAAATAATCCAATTTAAAAATGAACAGAAGACATGAATAGACATTTCTTCAAAGAATCCATACAGATGGCCAACAGACACATGAAGAGATGCCATCATCACTCATCATCAGAGAAAAAAATGAAAACCACAATGAGATATCACCTTACACCTGTCAGAATGGCTATAAACAAAAACTGAAGGGGTTCCTGGGCCACTCAGTTGGTTAAGCATCTGACTCTTGATTTCAGCTCAGGTCATGATCTCATGTTTGTGGGATCAAGGCCTGCATCAGGCTCAGGGCTGAGCATGGTATGTGCTTGGAATTCTCTCTCTCCCTGTCTCTCTGCCCCTCCCCCACTTGTGTGTGTGCGCTCTCTCTCTCTCTCTCTCTCAAAACAAACAAACAAAAACTCAAGAAACAACAAGTGCTGGTGAGGATGTGGAGAAAAAGGACCCCTCATGCACTGTTGGTGGGAATGCAAACTGATACAGCTACTGTGGAAGACAGTATGTAGGTTCCTCAAAAAATTAAAATTAGAATTGTGCTATGATCCAGTAATCTCACTACTAGGTACTTATACAAACAAAAAACCCCATTAATTCAAAAATATATATGCACCCCTATGTTTATTGCAGCACTATTTACAATAGCCGAACTATGGAAGTAGCCTAAGTGTCTATCGATAGATGAATGGATAAAGAAGATGTGGTATACATAAACAATGGAATATTATTCAGCCATAAAAAAATGAAACCTTACCATTTGCAACAACATAATAAACCTAGAGAATATAATTCTAAGCAAAATAAACCAGTCAGAGAAAGACAGATACCATATGATTTTACTCATATATGGAATTTAAGAAAGAAAACCAGTGAACAAAGGAAGAAAATGAGGAAGAGACAAACCAAAAAAAGGGCTCTTAATTATAGAGAACAAACTGATGGTTACCAGAGGGGAGGTGGGTGGGGGGATGGGTGAAATAGGTGATGGGGATTAAGGAGTACAGTTGTCATGATGAGCACTGAGTCACGTGCGGGACTATTGGATCACTATATTGTACACGTGAAACTGATAAAGCACTGTATTTAAAAAAATAAAAATAAATAAAAATGAATAGTGTATGGACATCAATTTACCACAAATTTACAGGGTTAATATATTTCCATTTTTTAAAGCTCATGGAACTTTTGAGGGGATAATGACAGGAGTCACAGGGGCACCTGGGTGGCTCAGTCAGTTAAGTGTCCAACTTTGGCTCAGGTCATGATCTTACAGCTCATGGGTTTGAGCCCCACATCGGCCTCTGTGCTGACAGCTCAGAGCCTGGAGCCTGCTTCAGATTCTGTGTCTCCCTCTCTTTCTCTGGCCCCCCCCAACCCCACTCACGCTCTGTCTCTCTCTGTCTCTCAAAAGTGATAAACATTAAAACAAAATTTTTTAATTCATCTAGAAAAATGAAAATGTTAAAGAAAATTCACTGAGTAATTTTTCAAAAACTTTTAAATCTTAGAGTAGCCTACTAGAAACCTTTGGTGGTTAAGACATTTTTTATGTGGTTCAGAAATCTCTTGGGTTTTACTAAATCATTTCCTTTTGATCAATTCAGGCAAAATTAAACTCAATATTAGTTTTGTTTAATGGGAAAATATATACTTCCATCCCATTTTTAGGAAACTATTTGATTTGTCCATTCATTAAACAAGCGTCAGTGCCCTGCTATATGCTGGACACTGTTCTAGATGTGGAGATAAGCAATGAACAGAACAAACGTAAATCCCGGCCCCATCTCTCTGTCCAGCCAGCTACTCCACTATTTTATGTCTACTTATGTCGTAATGGATGTGTTCAAATGGTACAATTTAGTTTTGATTTGTTCTTTTCCCTGTTGCATCACTGAACTGGTTTATTATTTAATAATAATTGTCATCTGTGTCCTCGAGGAAGCAGATGTCAAAATGAAGAGTTTTGTGGGTAATGCCTGTGAAAAGCAAAGGGGAGAGGGAGCAGGAATAGGCAGGGAAACCTTCAAGACCTCAACGTCAGTCTGACACTTGTGTGTCAGACAAAAAACAAACAGAATTGAAATGTTTTCAACATCACCGGTAATTAGAAATAAGTAATTTACACAAGGTTTTTTTAACCTAAGAAATTAACAAATGTTAAAAAAATTGTATTACTCAGTAATACCTATTAAAAAAAATTTGTCTTAAGTACAAAAAAATCTTTAGACACACACAAAGATGTTATTTTAGTGAGGACTCTTGTGAGAAACTCAAGTTTTCTAAGCCAAAAAGAGGAAATTACATGTTAATATAAACAAACCATAAAGCCATGGAAAGTAGGCTTAGAACAGGCCTCAGAGTAGACTAGAAACAGAGATTCCACAGCATTAATTCATTCCCTTTCTAACACACACACACATACACACCATACCCCTTGTTCCCGAAGCTCTGAGAGAAAAACAAAATGCAAACAATCGTGTATGTTAACTGTAAGGTATTGAAAGACTGTCTTTCCCAGCAATAATCAAAGTGTTTAAAGGAGACCATGTATGGTTTCTCCACATGGTGGGGAATAAGGTAGGCACTGGCTCTGGGAACACATCTTAACAGCTTCTGGTCACAGAGAATGAGACTCTGCTCTACTCAGCCTGGATCACAAGCCAGTTCATGGCCACGTTTCTTTGTTCCATCTCTCTTTCAATAACCCCTGCTTGCCATAGTCTCTTTTACATCTTTATATTCCCTCACCTAGACTGTCTGAATGATCTCCTAAGAGGTCTCACAATTTCTGTAACAATTTCCATAACAACCACCACCCTCCTCCTCATATGCTACACACACCCCATTAATCCACCCTGTGCACTGTGACTCGTGTTGTTTGCTTTTTTCCTTAAACACAAATCTCATTGGGTCACTCTTTTGTGTTAGCTTTTCACTGGCTCCCTATTGCTTTCAAGATGAAGGCTGTAAGCCTGCACAATCTCAATCAACATTCTCTTCTCCATCTGTTCTCCTTGACATACACAATCCAGGCAGACACACTGCCATTTCTCAAGAGTCTCTGCTCTTCTACAGGCTGCTTCACATGCCACTGTTAGGACAACCTGTTCCGAGCAAGTACAGCCCAAGGCCATCTTGTTTCTGTTCCGCACCAAGAGCCTTTTGCTTTATGCCTTGTGGCCTCTCTAACCTCACGAGACAGGATGTCCATGAGAACCTGCTGTTAAGTTAATTAAACAAGGAGGCCATTAGACTGAGATGGCTCTAAAGCCATGGCAGCCTGGTAAGCAAACCAAAATCTAAACCTATAAATGCTCAAGGTTAAGAAATGGAAACCTAAGGGCAACCAATCACAGCCAAGTAGGTTTTAAGCTATATTCAAACAAATAATTTCCTTGCTTTGCCTCCACATCTTCTCTATATACATCATTCCCCTAGCTCCAAATGGCAGAATGTTCCTAACCATTTCTGGTTTGGTGCTGCCTAACTGGAATCAATTTTTGCCAAAATAAACTCTTAGGAGTTTTTTTTTTTTTAATTTTTAAATGATTATTTATTTTTGAAAGTGAGAGAGAGAGAGACAAAGAATTCAAACTAGGCTCCAGGCTCTGAGCCATCAGCACAGAGCTTGATGCAGGGCTTGAACTCACAAACCACGAGATCATGCCCTGACCCTGAGGCTTAACCAACTGAGCCACCCAGGCATTCCAAATTCTTACAACTTTTAATATCACTCGGGGTGCTTGGATGGCTTAGTTGGTTAAGTGTCCAGCTCTTGGTTTCGGCTCAGGTCATGATCTCACTGTTTGTGGGTTCAAGCCTACGTTGTGCTCCATGCTGGCAGTATGGAGCCTACTTGAGATTCTTTGTCTCTCCTTCTCTGTCTGTCCCTCCCCCGCTCATGCTCTCTCTCTCTCTCTCTCAAAATAAATAAACTTTAAGAAAAGTTTTAATATGCCTCAGTTTATCTTTTAACACTGGTCAACTGTCAGGAGAGCACAAGCCAAAAACTCAGATCAATGAAAGCCTATGAGGCCACCCTTGACCATTAAAAGATTGGAGCCAATGAATAAATGCTTTTCCTTTTTGTTCCCTAAGAGGACAATTTTGAGAAACATTTCATAAAGCTCTTCAGAAGCTCCCACAGGATTGAACATCAGTTACCCATACCAGTGCCAGCCTCAGTGGTCACATGCATGTACTGGCTAATTCTTCCCTGTTTTATGGAATCACATTCCCAATTAATCTACCTGAACTCAAATCTTTGCCTCAGGATCTGCTTTGGGAGAAATTCAGGCTAACACACAAAGCTACTTCCTGCCCAACAACTTCCTAGAAGGTCATAATCTGACCAAATCAGGATGGAAGCTCCCCTGCCTGAGGAAAGAAGAAAGACTATTCAATGGAGGAGACAACTGCCTTGTTCCAATATTAGACTCAAAGTAAGAACTGGGGTGCCAAGAAGCCCAATCTCAGAGCAGTCTGGCACTCAAACTAAACAGTTCAGCAACCAAACTGATGTAAATAAAAGCATTACTATCATCTCTTGGAAAGCATCAAGGATATGAGAGTATATGTCTGATACAAAACAAGACACTGTTTTTAAAAAAATCTTCTTTCTATGGGGCGCCTGGGTGGCTTAGTCAGTTGAGCGTCCGACTTCGGCTCAGGTCATGATCTCACAGCTCATGAGTTCAAGCCCGCGTTGGGCTCTGTGCTGACAGCTCAGAGCCTGGAGCCTGCTTCGGATTCTGTGTCTCCCTCTCTCTCTGCCCCTAACCCACTAGCATTCTGTCTCTGTCTCTCTCAAAAATAAATAAACATTAAAAAAAAAATCTTCTCTCACTGCTGCACTTTCAGTGGCATCCACATGGAAAAGATCCGCCCCTCCAGTCCATATTCTCTCTCCCGACCTTCAATTCTCAGTTACAAAACTCTTTTAGGAGAAACAACATAGACCTGGACTTTCCTTTCTCCTTCTGCCTCCTTTATCCCCCCCTCTTTCTTCTCTCCAATAAATAAATCTTGGGCTTTTTCCGTGAAAATACCCCACCCCATCTCTTCTTCCATGTTCCATCTATTTTCTACCATTGTCCCAATTCTGCATCCAATGACCCAGAAAACGACCTAGCAAAGACAAAATCTTCCTCAGTGCTCAGGGTAAAAGGGAAGATGGAGGTTGCCAGGCTCAGAATTCTCCTTTGTGGGCAAAAGAGGCTGTGAACATTCAACTTTAATACATGTGTTCCTGGTTACCTGAAACATTCGCTAAACACAGAGAAAAGTGTATCTCAAGGCTTCTCCTTCCTCTACAAGGAAAAGAATAAAAGATGGTGAAGCCAACAGCCTGTAAAGATTGAAGGTAACCCAGGAATTATCAGGGTCCATGTGCCATCTACCTACCTGTACTTTTGGATTTTATATAAAATACTTTTTATATTCATTATATCCCTTAACATATCTTTGTGACTGAAAAATTGTCTGGTAATTCAGATATTCCCAGAATTGCTGGAGGTAGGGACTATCTTATGCCGCAATATTCCGATAGCACTAAATGGGATGTAGGGGGGGACCTGGATCACCTTGTGGCCAACATTGGAAGTCAGATGATAACCCCATGCTGTCTGGAGAACTCAAATCCAGGGCTACGTGAGCATCATGGAGCTATGATCACTGGACACTTTCAACTCATCTCTAGGGCTTGACCTGCCATATAGGTGAGCTGGGTGTCCCAGGTCAAGGTGTTTGCTGTGCAAGAGAAAATTTGCCAGGGTCTACCTCCCCATTCCCCTTTTTCCAAGGCTAGCAAATCTCTTTCTACTTGGCTCTTTCTTTGGATACATGAATATCTTTAGTCAGGCCTTGTCCTGTTGGGGGTGGGGGGACCCAGCATGGGATGTGGCTTAGGCATTGCTTTCACAAAGGGCTTCAAGTGGAGGAGGCTACTCAGACAGCCAAGAAAGACTGGGGCTGAAGAAAGACATGTATTATATGCCTTTATGCTTGAACCGCAGTGTCATTCCACCCTGCCTGAGTGTACCATGAGAGAATAATTTAATAAATCCTATAATTATCTTGTGAGCAGCAAATTATATTGTATTATGTGTTAAAGTGTTAATTGTCTCAATGTAAACATTTAAAGTAGCACATTTTTTCTGTTTTGCGTCTCTTTGTTTCTTTTAATGAGTGGGAGTCACTTAGGCCTCTCAAATTCTAAGCAGTCCTGGGTCAAGTAGCTCTTGTCTGGACATTATATCTTTACAGATGGACTTTGTATATCTCCACACTGTTCAGCTATATGTTAACTAATGAGCAAATGAGAGAAATTAAACAATTTATTACCTGAGCACCTACTCTTTGTAAGATGGTGGGCAAAAATGAAAAAATAACAGTCATAGTTCCTGCCCTCAAAAAGTTTACATTCCAGGGAGAGAGAGAGATAGACACTAATCATGGAATCACACAATTAATGTAAAATTATATTCATGGTAAGTTAAAATAAGGGAATTTGAGCTTTGGTGGGAATCAGAAAATTATTCATGAAAAAAGGACAGATACCTGAGAGGAGAATAGTAGGAAAAAGTGGCAAGGACAGAGAAGAGCATCCCGGGCAAAGGGAAGAATATGTTCAAAGGCCCTGTGGTAAGAAGAAGCAGCACAGATTTGAGACTTTGAAAGATGGTTTGAGCCACTAGAGCAGAGAGAACAGGGTCTAGATGAGGCTAGTTTAGAGGTATTACTTTGAATCTCCAGGTTTTGGGTTGGGGTGAGTCATCTCACTATTTCCACACACATCACCTTCAAGCTCTACCCAGAAAACCACTATTCCCCACCCCATATCCAAATCCTAATTATCTTTCAGAGCTCAACTGAGCCTGAGCTTTCCAGAATAAACCAAACTAATAACTTATTGCCCTTGAAGTAGGACTTTATCCCTGTGCTTCAGATTTTGAACAGCATTAAAATGGAGAAGTAATGTAATTGGGAAAGTATTATCCAAAGGAAGGGAATTCAAGCAACAATATTAAAACGAGTTTATAGAAGCAGACAGAAAATAAGGAAATACACCCACACAGGAAATTTTTTAAAGTTTTTCCAGATACAGGGACTTTTCATTCATTCAGAGCAACAGTTTTGAGTTATGAGGGGAGTTTTCACATACAAATATTGCAATGCATGCCAAGGCATGTGGTATAAAGATGGATTATAAAAAAGCTAATGTAGAGAATCAACAAAGCCAAAATTTGGATCTTTTAGAAGACATTTTTAAAAATAGACAAAACTCAGGGTACCTGGTTGGCTCAGTGGAGCATCTGACTTCAGGTCAGGTCATGATCTCACAGTTCGTGAGTTCAAACCCCACATCAGTTTCTCTGCTGCCAGCCTGTCAGCACAGAACCCACTTTGGATCCTCTGTCCCTCACTCTCTGCCCATCCCCTGCTTGTGCTCTCCCAAAAATAAATAAATATTTTTTTAAAGAATAAAATAAAAAAATAAAAACAGACAAAACTTCGTCAAGTTGGTAAAGAAATAAAGAAAGCATAAAGAAGCAATATTAGGAGTAAAAAGGGAACGTTACCATAATTTTTTTATGTTTATTTTTATTTTTGAGAGGGAGACAAAGCATGAGCAGGGGAGTGACAGAGAGAGAGAGAGAGAGGAGACACAGAAGCCAAAGCAGGCTGCAGGCTCTGAGCCATCAGCACAGAGCCCAATGCAGAGCTCGAACTCATGAACCGCAAGATCATGACCTGAGCCAAAGTCGATGCTTAACCTACTGAGCCACCCAGGTGCCCCAGAACATTACTATAAATACAAGGAGTTTTTAATCCAGTGAAGAAATGGGCAGAAAACATGAGTAGATACTTCTTTAAAGAAGACATCCAAGTGGCCAACAGGCACATGAAAAGATGCTCAACGTCGCTCCTCATCAGGGCAATACAAATCAAAACCACACTGAGATATTACCTCACACTGGTCAGAGTGGCTAAAATTAACAACTCAGGAAACAATAGATGTTGGTGAAGATGTGGAGAAATGGGAATCCTCTTGCACTGTTGGTGGGAGTGCAAACTGGTGCAGCCACTCTGGAAAACAGTGTGGAGGTTCCTCAAAAAATTAAAAATAGATCTACCCTATGACCCAGCAATAGCACTGCTAGGAATTTGCCCAAGGGATACAGAGGTGCTGATGCATAGGGGCACTTGTACCCCAATGTTTATAGCAGCACTCTCAACAATAGCCAAATTATGGAAAGAGCGTAAATATCCATCAACTGATGAATGGATAAAGAAATTGCGGTTTATATACACAATGGAATACTATGTGGCAATGAGAAAGAATGAAATATGGCCTTTGTAGCAACACGTTTGTAACTGAAGAATGTTATGCTAAGTGAAATAAGTCATACAGAGAAAGACAGATACCATATGTTTTCACTCCTATGTGGATCCTGAGAAACTTACCAGAAGACCATGGGGGAGGGGAAGGAAAAAAACAAAAAAGGTTAGAGAAGGAGGGAGCCAAAACATAAGAGACTCTTAAAAACTGAGAACAAACTGAGGGTTGATGGGGGTGGGAGGGAGGGGAAGGTGGGTGATGAGTATTGAGGAGGGCACCTTTTGGGATGAGCACTGGGTGCTGTATGGAAACCAATTTGACAACAAATTTCATATTTAAAAAAAAAAGAAAGAAAAAAAATTTTTTAAGTGAATTAAAACACCCCTGCTTATAAAAAATACATACATACATACATACATACATACATACAAGGATTTTTAAAGAGAACAGAATACTAAGAACATATTTTGGGCAAAAAACCTGAAAATAGATTAAGTGGATAACTGACTACAAAAAATATAATTCACCAAAACTAATTCAGTTAAAAAAATTAAGTCAAGTAGAGAATATATAACTGAAATTAGGTAGAGAAAGTAGACTTGACCTCAAATAATATAGTGCAGGTTAGCGCAAATGACAGAAAAGGCATTCAGGAATTCCCTTAAGTACAAAATGGGTGTTTCCCCCCGCCCCATGCCTATACCCTAATGTATGAAGAAAAGACTTAGTAACTAGGATTATCAATGACTAAGGCAGATTTTTTTCTCACATTAATATCTTGTTGGCCTGCGAAGTTCCCAGAAATTTCCACTAATAACATTACCTTTAAGGCCCTCTATTTTAAGCAGGTGTGTGCATTGTCACTGGCCTAAAGCATTATGGTGGCATCCTGAAACTTTCTGGTCTACAGGACAGTTCTGAATACCAGTGACACACTTGAAAGGAGTCTCAGACAACACTAGACAAATTAGGAAAAATTACACCACAATCACGCTATTAGAGTAACAATTTCACTGTGGTTGTCAAACCAGCCACAGTTATAATTGTCACCCTTCAGCACCATGTTACTATTTGAACAAATCCTTTTACTCCCTAACCATGCTCCTTTCTATATTTTTAAGGCAATGACCTTATGCCTCACATCCAAGCAACAGAAGAGCATTCTCTGGCACTGGCTTGGGCTTTTCTTTACACCTCTTATATCCTACCCACAGCAAGTTCTGTGCCATTATGTATCACACAACCCCCTCAACCCTTTCCAGTTGACAGAGGTCATATAAACATATGTATACTGAATCCCTGGAAGAATTACTGTTACGTATTAGTCAAAGTTTGATAATGCCCCCTACCCTTTTGTGACAATACCTTACACCTTGTACACTCGCTGCGAACTACCAAGATCTAACTAGCAAGCCAACCAGCAACAGAGACTTGTTTCCCAAAGCATGGAATATACCTTACTGAGGGTCAGTGAGATGACTGTGGACAGAATTTTTCCCATTGCAATAGTTACAAATTTATCTTCAATATGTATTAGGAAGAAATGTAACTAGCACCTCAAATTTGGATTTTCACAGATATTAATTCAATAGAAACAGTGCAGCAGAAAATAGAAACAATAGAAGAATGTGAATTTGGTATTAAAGATGGAAACATGCCTTTTAGGGGGAATCGTGACATTAACATATTTTTAGCAAAGCAACAAACCAAGCATAGCCTTTAAAGAACCTAGGAAAGGAAGATACATACTCACAAGCAGACAAATCTCTGTTACATTTTGTTACAGAGAAATGCACAGAAGGGTTGCCTATCATGGCAACCAAAGGCAGAAGAAATTGCCAAATCCTCCAGAAGAGTTGAAAGAAATTTCAAAGCAACAAGAGGCTGATGCAACTGATCAAAAATAACACAGAACTATCAGGTGTCACAGGTTTTTCCTGCTTTCTGGTACATAAAATAATGGTGAACCTCACAGTATTGTTGTCTTAGATTTGACAATGCCACAGTCACGCTTGGCTGTGCCCTGGAGCTGATTAGCACTGAGCAAGGTGGGAGGAAATGTTGCCACCGGGAAAGAGGCAATACAGAAAGGCCGACCTCATGCACCTGGGTCGCAGCAGAGACAGAACATTGGAATTGGTTTATGACTGATGTGAAGGAAACCTCTAATGTATAAAATAGAGTAGCTAGAGATGGAATATAACAAAGCTGTAAACTCTAGAGCTGGCCGCCCTGCCTTAGTCCTATGATCACTAGGTGTTCCTTCTTCTCTGGAGTGATATATGGAGAATTAATAATCCCCACACCGAACGCAAACTGGTGCAGCCACTCTGGAAAACAGTATGGAGGTTCCTCAAAATATTAAAAATAGAACTACCCTACAACCCAGAAATTGGTATTTATCCAAGGGATACAGGTATGCTGTTTCGAAGGGGCACAGGCACCCCAATGTTTATAGCAGCACTATCAACAATAGCCAAAGTATGGAAAGAGACCAAATGTCCATCGATGGATGAATGGATAAAGAATATGTGGTATATATATACAATGGAGTATTACCCAGCAATCAAAAAGAATGAAGTCTTGCCATTTGCAACTATGTGGATGGAACTGGAGGGTATTATGCTAGGTGAAATTAGTAAGCCAGATGAAAGACAAATATCATATGACGTCACTCATATGAGGTCTTTAAGACACAGAACAGATGAACACAAGGGAAGGGAAGCAAAAATAATATAAAAACAGGGAGGGGGACAAAACAGAAGAGACTTATAAATATGGAGAACAAACTGAGGGTTATGGGAGGGGTTGTGGGAAGGGGGATGGGATAAACGGGTAAGGGGCATTAAGGAATCTACTCCTGAAATCATTGTTGCACTATATGCTAACTTGGATGTGAATTTTAAAAAATTAAATTAAATTAAAAAAATAATAATAACCCCTATACTGCCCAAACAGAAGGCCCTGGAAGGGCTTCTGAGGGGCCCTGCTGAGGGGCCCACCAAATGTGGCCTCTCTAGTTGCCACATGGGGGATCCCGGGTCCTGGAGAAGGGCAGTAGAAGAGCACAGGGGAGGAGGGGAGAGACTAGGGGCAACACTATTTACCAGTTAGTGTGGAAATATTTTAATGTTTAGAAAATCACTGTGACCACATTGTGTGTTTACCAGTTTAATATACCCCTGCTAATACCCTTTCTTTTACATCTCTCCTTTCCTGGGTAACATGCAGAGACTGTACTACAACATGGAAAGTAACAGCCAGGCTGTGGACACTACCGTGGGCCAAAATCCCTGCCGGTTGACCTTCAGCAATCCATTAACTTCTCATAGTCTCAACTTTTCCATTTATGTAATGGAGAAAGCACTTGATGCTATAGGTTTCTTAGCATTAAATGAGATAAGGTGATGCCCACCACATAGTAAATTCTCCACAAACAGGAGTTACTGGCACAGTTACCTGTTTCTCATGCTCAAAGAAATGAGCTACCTTGCCCAGGCATTAGTGGATGACTCACATTAGCTGGGCCACACTGAGGATGTGGGTTTTAGGGTTTGACTGCTGATAGCCATTAAATATAATCACAATGAGAACATCTGGTCTCAATTGAAATTCTAGTCCCTGTGTTCTGTGAATCAGTTTAGGGTTTCTTTCCCCCCAACCCTCCAAAACAATTGAAAGCTTTGTACTAAATTTACCATTTCTAAGTGGGTTTAAATATGTTCTTTATTTAAAAACAAACAGGCCCCAGGACAATGTGGGAGAGAGCTATCTATTGGCAAGTTGCCTTTCCATTAAGTGCATATTACACAGTCAACTCACCATGGTAAAGCAGTTGAGACATTTCTCACTGACCTTTCTAGCCCCGATTATCTAATGCACAGCAAAGCTTTTATGGAAAATATCATTACAATTTATAGCTAATGGGTGAGCTGGGCTTGTCTGTGTCTTTAAAATATGCCTCTTTATCCTATATTAATGCTCAGTACTATTTTTTACTATCATACATACTATTATAGTGAACGTGCTTGTAGTTATGTCTTTCTCCCTTTAATTATTTCCTTAGAAATTCTTAGAAATAGGATGCCTGGGATAAATGGTAAACAGATTTTTTTTTAACTGAGCATATACTGCCTTCCATAAAGTTTTTTTACCAATTGACACTTTTAGCAGTAGCGTATTAGAGTCTATTTCCTCATGCTTTCATCGACATTTAAATCTTTACCAACCTTGGAGCACCTAAGTGGCTCAGTCGGTTAAGTGTCCAACTTCAGCTCAGGTCATGATCTCTGGTTCATGGTTTCAAGCCCTGCACTGGGCTCTGTGCTGACAGATCAGAGCCTGGAGCCTGCTTCAGATTCTGTGTCTCCCTCTCTCTCTGTTCCTCCCCCGCTCACTCTCTCTCTCTCTCTCTCTCAAAAATAAAGAAAAGCTTAAAAAAAGTTTTTTAAATAAATAAATCTTTACCAAAGGTGAAAATATCATCTTACTATTTCAATTTTCATTTCTTCAGTTACTCATTAGTAACTGAAGCATCTTTATGCTTGCTTATTAACCACATGGATTACTTGCTCTGTTTGGGTCTTTGCCTTATTTTTCTATAGACACTGGCATTTTTATTGTTATAAACATTTAAAAGATATATATATATATATAATGTAAATAAATATTTATACAGATATAAATACAAATGAAGAACTCATAATTATATAGAAAGAGTATTTAAGGTTTCAACTATTATAATCTTGCCTTGTAGAAAGAAATTAGAGTCATTCTTCCATTTTAGTTTCAAATATATTGTTTATAGTAAAAAATATATATATACTTATAATTTATAGTAAGCTCAAGATAATTTTGTACTAGTCAACAAGACCTAGCCACAATGTATTAGTTAGTACTTTAGGAATCAAGACAAGCCAATGAGCTATTAGTGGTTAATCTTCGTTCCTCTGATTAGGTCAAGGAGTAAATAAAGCCCTGCCTTGATGTAACAACTTCAGGGAAGGGAGAAGGGAACAGACCTGCAAAGGTCAGACCTTGCTGGTATTTCTCTGCTCTTAATTGATCAGGATATAAAATTAGCAACTATTATCCCATGTCATGAGATCCTTCAGTACTTGTTACTGGGGGGAGAGGGAGGCATAGTGGCACTCATCCAGCACGTGGTTTTACCTTGAGTGAGAATGAGCAGGTAAGGCTGGGAGGAGAGATACGACAATTAGGATCCTCTTTGGAGAGACAGGAGGCAGAGAGCAGGAAGAGCAGTGGAGGGAGGATGCTCCTACACAACTGGCAGCTTCCTCCAGCTGTGTGGTATCAGGCAGTGAGACTGTGAGATGGCCATCTTCCACAGAACCTCAAAGCTTTGGGCTGTCTGGTGGGGTAGAAAATGTGTCTCATTCCCCATTGATTAAGTCGCCTGAGAAGTAAATCTGTGTATGTGCTAAGGTCACGGGTCTTTCTCTGGTCTTGTTTCTATGCAGTGATGAAATTATAATTTGGGGTTTCTTTTTATCGCTCACTATGTCATTCATCAATTTATATGTGAATCTCCATTCCTTTCCAGCTGGATTATAAACTCCTTCACGGTGGAATTCCTTTGCAGAATTCTTACTATTTAGCAAAGTTGTTAAGTACACAATAGCTAATCAAATATTTATATCTACCTATCACACAGCCCACTAATATAAAAGAATTTTTAAAATTAAATAATACTATGTAAGTTAAATATTTTATTAACGAACTATCATTTATTTACCAGGTGCATAAAATGCTAAGAAAGAAGAGAGACCACATAGGAAGCCAAATGGAAAACAAGGCATTCTTGCTAGGCCACAGAATTTTACACAGAAGGAGTTGTAAAAATTAATAAAAAGAGACAGTGCCTGCTGGCTCAATCGTGAGCTTGCAACTCTTGATCTCAGGGTTATTCTAGCCCCATACTGGGTGTAAAGATTACTTAAAAATAAAAAATAGGGGCACCTAGGTGGCTCATTTAGTAAAGCATCTGACTGGTCTTCAGCTCAGGTCATGATATCACGTTTGTGGGTTCAAGTCCCACATCCGGCTCCCTGCTGACAGCATGGGGCCTGCTTAGGATTCCCCCCCCCACCCTCTCTCCCTCTGCCCCTCCCCGACTTGCGCTTGCACGTGTGCACACACACACACACACACACACTCTCTCAAAATAAATAAACTTTAAAAATAAATAAATAGGGGTGCCTGGGTGCTCAGTCCGTTAGGCGTCCAACTTCAGCTCAGGTCATGATCTCACACTCCATGAGTTTCAGCCCCACGTTGGACTCTGTACTGACAGCTCAGAGCCTGGAGCCTGCTTCAGATTCTGTGTCTCCCTCTCTCGCTGCCCCTCCCCTGCTCATGCTCTGTCTCTGTCTCAAAAATAAATAAAACATTAAAAAAAATAAAAATAAAAATAAATAAATAAAATTTAAAAATAAAATTAATAAAAGGAAACCTCATTTAGAATGGAGTCAGGAGGTTGGAAGGGAGATCTCTCCCCTCCCCTCCACTCATTGTCAATTGCAAATCTAACAGGAAGAGAGAGATCTTGCACAGGGGTCTTACTTTATACTACCACAGCAGGAGAAAAGAAGGCTTTCCTTCTCCCCTAGCAACAGCCTAGCCAATGAAAAACTGTCACAACTCAGCCAATTAAAAGCCACTATACTCCAAACTCCCAGTTTACTCCAACGGACTTTGTGTTTATAGGCCTTCCCAACTTCCCCCTCTCCTCCATGAAAGAGTGTTTCTCTCTTTTTTTCTGAAGACTTCCCTGTGGTGCTACTGGAGCTTGCCTGTTCTGGATTGTAATTCTCTGCTATTCCCAATAAACTCATCGTTTGCTGATAAAATAACTGGAAGTTTTGCTTTTGAGGTTAACGAGTCTTTGACATTATTAAGCTAATACCTTTATTTATTTGTATGGAATCTGGATTATGTTGGCTTTCTTTAAAAGTGTTGAGTTTTTTCTGGCAAGTGGTTAAATTACTGCCAATTCCTTTTGTTCAGGTCAGATTTAATTTTAGGTGTTGTTAGGGTTGGATTAGTTTTGTCCTGAATCTACTGTGATTGTTATTCCTATGGTGTGGCATTTCCGGGGTCTTAACTGAATCCCTGAGGTTTTCGGAGACATCTCTCCACTCTGCCTTAGCTAGATCTCCAGGAACTCCAAGCCCTGCCCTGCCTGTGTCCAGTCAGTTCCATTTTCTCCACCCTCATCCCCAGAATCCTTTCTCCCCCAGGCACTGTGGAGTCTGGCCCGTGAGTGAACAGCCAGCATTAGCTAAAAATCCGAGCAGAATGCTCTCCGAGCAGATCTCAGGTGCCCTCCCCTGTGTCCAGTTTTCTGCTGCACAAAGTCTCCCTCAGCAGCTCTGGACACTGATCTCTGCCTTCTCAACTCACTAAACAGATGCTCAGTGAGACAACAACTCTGGGCTCCGCCTCTGCACCACAGTCCAGAACATGTTCCCACACAGAAAGCTGGGCTGAATGGGGAGTCATCTTTTGTGTTTCTCTTAAGGGTCACAGTCCTGCACTGTCTGAAGTGTAACCTAATGACTGAAAACAGTTGCCTCATATTATTTTATCCAGTTTTATCAACATTTATGGCAGGGGAGTAAGCCCATTATCATTTTTTTTTTAATATATGTAGGCTTCACACCCAGTGCAAAGCCCAATGTGAGGCTTGAACTCATGACCCTGAGATCAAGACTTGAGCTGAGATCAAGTCTCAGATGCTCAACCAACTAAGCCACCCAAACACCCCTCTAATACTTTATTTTATTGAAGAGGAAAATGAAACTCAGAAAAAAGTGCTAATCCTTCTGTTTTTCTTTTTAAAAAAATAAGATCATAGGGGTGACTGGGTGCCTCAGTCAGTTAAGCGTCTGACTTTGGCTCAGGTCATGATCTCGCGGTCCGTGAGTTCGAGCCCTGTGTGGGGCTCTGTGCTGACAGCTCAGAGCCTGGAGCCTGTTTCCGATTCTGTGTCTCCCTCTCTCTTTGACCCTCCCCCATTCATGCTCTGTCTCTCTCTGTCTCAAAAATAAATAAACATTAAAAAAAATAAGATCATAGATATCAATGTTTATAGCAGCACTTTCAACAATAGCAAAATTATGGAAAGAGCCTAAATGTCCATCAACTGATGAATGGATAGAGAAGATGTGGTTTATATATACAAGGAATACTACTTGGCAATGAAAAAGAATGAAATCCTGCCATTTGCAACAATGTGGATGGAACTGGAGGGTATTATGCTGAGTGAAATAAGTCAGCAGAGAAAGACAGATATCATATGTTTTCACTCATATGTGGAACATGAGAAACTTAACAGAAGACCATGAGGGAAGGGAAGGGGAAAAATAGTTTCAAACAGAGAGGAAGGCAAACAGTAAGAGACTCTAAAATACAGAGGACAAACTGAGAGTTGATAGGGGGTGGGGGAAAGAGGAGAATGGGTGACGGGCATTGAGGAGGGCACTTGTTGGGATGCGCACTGGGTGTTGTATATATGTGATGAGCCATGGGAATATACCCCCCAAAACCAAGAGCACACTGTATATACTGTATTTTAGCTAACTTGACAATAAAGTATATTTAAAAACAAAAACAAAGACCTAGGTCCACCAGTGTTTCCTAGCAGAGGCCATGGGAATTGTTCTTTTACAGCAGATAATCAGATTGTAGGAAATGATTATCTGTGTATAAAAGAAAACCATGGGTTCCCCCCAGTTTTGTTTTGCCTTCTCTCAGTCTCTCCATACCTCATTCAGTCCTGCAGCTTGATTTGCCCTAAAAAAATTACCCTAAAAAATAACAGTGAATACTCATTTGCTACTATTGGTATCATGTAAGTTCTTTCTTCACCTGGCTGGGCCCACCTCTCACCCACACCTGTCCCCTCACCTACCTTCTAGAATCCTGCACTCTAGCTCCTATGACCTTCTTAACACCCCCAGTTATTCACCAGGTCACTTGGTGCATGCTGATCCCTTTGCTAGCAAGCCCATTCCCCAAGCCTTACATGCCTGTATTCAAAACTCAGTTCACATATTCCTTCGGCTGAAGGCCTTCTGTGGCATCACACCAACCCCTGACCTGGAGCGGAGCCAACCACACCCACCCTTTTCTGCACTATGTGCAGCCACTGCTTTCTCTCCACAACTTAGCAAAAGGAATTATGATGTTTCCTTGTCCTTCTCACCCATTTAATTGTAAGTCCTTCTGGGGACTGGGGTCCTCAGCATCTTACGCATGGCTGGTGTGAAGTGTTCAGTCAAGGTTTAGTGGATGAACTAGCAACCACCAGTTCTTTTCAATTTCTCACATCTTTTCATTCTTTAGCTACTTACTGCACTGAGTGCAAATATCCTGGTCTGGTTTTCAGTGTCACAGTGGGTCCATCCAATAATCGTATTCTCCTCCACCCTTGGCATGCACCCTCTCTTACCTGAACAATCTGCTTGTCATCCCTGATCCCCACCCACCTCATTCCCACCTCAGCTGCCCTCCAGCCTAGTTTGTTCTCTGCATAGCCAACATTCAAGGGCAAACTCCAGATCTACCTCCTGTGTAAAGTTGTCCATGGTGATTCTTTTCGATTTGTTTAATGATATGCAGACTTTCTTTTTCTAAAGCAGTCTGGATTCAAATACTTGGGTTAGTAATCTTTGATTTGTATTCTGATATTGTATTTGTAAACCATGCTTTCACTAAATTCATTTGGCCCCCCTTTTACTCTTACTGAGTTTTCCTGACAATTAGCACATTATTTTTTAATTTCATTCTATTTTGTAAATACCTAAGATACAAATAAACATAACTTCTGGTTCACTTATTGCCGCATGGGTTTATCAGATTTTCCCATATAAACTTTGACTACTCCTGGGGGAATATGTTTTCCTTCTACATTCTCTTCTTCCAATTTATGATTGTGAAATGTCTTTCCATTTATTTGCATCTTTTTCAATTTCTTTTATTGATTTCTTATAGTTTTAAGTGTACAGGTATTTAATTTCCTTGGTTAAATTTATTCCTAGGCATTTTATTCTTTTTGATGCATCTACACTCTGTTACTGCTCCATAAAACTTCTAGAATAGTGCTATACACATAATGAACAGTAAATTAACTTATTAATTAATTTTAGGTAGTTAAAACTAAAGTACTGCTAAAATGTTTTAGAAAATTCTATAAAATAATAATATTATATTATAAAATATTATAAATGAATTCATCCTACCCCACTAATAGGATTTATACTCATTCTAAACCAATGAAGGCCAAAATAATGGCGTTTTATATATATACATATATATATTCGTATATATATATAATTTTAAATATATAAAATTTTTACATCTGTAATTTTTAATATACGAATATACATATATTGGTATATTAAAAATTACAGATATAAAAATTATATTTTAAAAAATCTAGAGAGAAAGAGAGAGTGTGCATGCAAATAGGGGAGGGGGCAGAGGAAGAGAGAATCCTAAGCAGGTTCCATGCTCAGTGCAGAGCCCAACATGGGGGTCAATCCCATGACCCTGGGATCATGACCTGATCACGACCCTGGGATCGAGAGTTGGATGCTTAATCGACTGAGCCACCCAGGTGCTCCAATACAGTTATATTTTATTTCACAAAATCAGAGTCTTACAGTAGGAAGGGAACTTCAAAATGACTTAATCCAACACACTCATTCAACAGTTAAATCTCCTCCCACAGCCCCTCCAGGAAGTTTTGCAGCAAAACATCCAGTGACAGGGTGAGCCCCGCTTTCCCAAGACAGCTCAGTTAGAAAGAGCTTCCTTTTTTTTCTTTAAAGTAGGCTCCACACCTAACATGGGGCTCAAACTCACAACCCCAAGATCAACAGTCACATGCTGTGCTAACTAAGCCAGCCACGTGCTCCAGAAAGGGCTTCTTTATGCTGTTACAGATTTCCCTGCAACTTCCTCTCTCTTGTCCTGGTACTACTCTTTTGGGACCAGACAAATCTAATTCTTCCACATGGCAGCATTTCCAGTATTTGGAGCGAGTTAGGGCAGGCTCTCATCCTTCCTCTGCCCCATCTTCTCTAGACTAAATCTCCAAACTCCTCATATGGTGGCTGTTGTTTCTCTTCCTTTGCCCTCTGTGTTGTTTTTTTCCTGAATATGATCCAGTTTGTCTACAAATGGTGGGCCCACAATACTCTTGAGTAGGGGTTGCAAATTCAGACACTTCCAGAAGCCAGATCCCAATGAAAGGTAAATGTGTGGCACAGTGTAAAGATAGGAGTAGTAGAAGCTGGACTTAAAGCCCCAACTTCAGGGTTTCATATTCAAAACTTTAAACCAATGTGCTGGCCAAATAATACTGAGGCCTGTGAGCCATAGCTGCTCTCATTTATCTGTCACCTCCCTGAGGCTAAAGAGGCAGATGACATTACACTATACTAGCTATTATATGTATGTGTGCATATAACATATATGTATACCTTATATATATATAATGGCTATATATTATAAAATTTGTATACTATGCATTATATAATTTATATAAATTTATATAACTATAAATGTTGAATTTTACCAGAGCCCCTATGATCCTGGAGAACAATGAAGGTTAAGTAGCCTCCCTCTTTGTGTTCTGGAGAATGGTTTACTACAAAGAACCACCTTTTCCCATGTGAGTTTGATAAGACTCATGAATGCCCCCTTGTTTACAACGCCAAACACAGACCCTCAAAATTCCCTTTGCCTCATAAATGGTTAGCTGAATTGCTCTTCCCAACTAAACTTCGGTTCTCTCCTTCCTCCAGGCCCCTGAACTTTGGCCCATCTCTGCCTGAGCCAGCATATAGCCCCTCCTGAGGATGGACTGGCCTCAGGGTAAAATTTTCTGCTCCACTACCCACCATATCACCCCTTCTTTCATCCTACTTCCCCACACCTGGTTCTTTATTTACTTCTCTCTATGAAAGAAAACTCTTTTCACTCTACTCTGGAGATGCTTGTGGATCTTATGGTCAAAGCATTCTCCCTATGGCAGCAAAGGTCTCCCTCCCCTTACTGCAACTGTCTCACCCCCTTGCAATAATCCTTTCGAATAGTGTCCCCTTACTAAGTTTGGACTTGTTTTTTATTTGGCCATAGCCATGAAAATATATTAGCTATTAATAATATAGCAATATTATTAGATTAGCCCTTCTAAGTTTACTTTCAACTTAGTGATAAACATGGGATACCAATGAGTCACAGTGACTGTAATCCTAAATGTTTCCAAATATGTTACCAATAAACCTAAGTTCCCCTTTCGGAGCATGTTCTCTTACCAAATGATTTTTTCTTACCAAATGATATTTTAGGATCCTGATTCTGTAATCTCACTGTGTTAAGTGGTTCCCTATCATTTACTAAATTGGTCAAAGAGCTTCCTATAGCTTCATTCATGTCATCAATAAACATGTTCCCAAAACAGAGCCAAAAACCGAGTCCTAAGGAATATTTAGAAATCTCTCTCCTGGTCCCTTTTATTAATAGTTAATGTAGAGTTAACTCTATAGGGAAATATAGCTATAACACATTAAATATGAAAAATCATTGACACTTCCTTAGGGAGAGGCACTTTATAAATATTTGTTAAATAAATAGTTTAAGAAAGGACCACATTTCAATGTAAAATTGTTTGACTTACTTGAGAATTTTTATTAAGCTTTATATGTATAAGTTAAATAAAGTACCAGTATACTCATGAAAAAAAAACTAAACACAACTGCCCAACTCGCTGTGATTTACTTATTAGTCTTCTGAATAGATTATAATTGAATCAGTTTTTTGAAACTCTTGTTCATTCATCCAACAAATATTTATTAATATTTATTGTATTACTACTGATACCAGACACCATTCTGGACACTAAGGATAAAGAAGTGAACAAAAACTTTGAAAGAATCAACAAAATTGATAACCCCTAGCCAGATTGATCAAAAAGAAAAAGGAAAGGTCCCAAATAAATAAAATAAGGAATGAAAGAGATCACAACCAACATCACAGAAATACAAACAATAATAAGAGACTATTATGAGAAATCATATGCCAACAAATTGGGCAATCTGGAAGAAATGGACAAATTCCTAGAAACATATAAACTACCAAAACTGAAACAGGAAGAAGTAGAAAATCTGAACAGACCCATAACCAATAAAGAAATTCAATCA
Source organism: Panthera onca (assembly GCF_046562875.1). Classification (NCBI taxonomy): domain Eukaryota; kingdom Metazoa; phylum Chordata; class Mammalia; order Carnivora; family Felidae; genus Panthera; species Panthera onca. Next base: position 38,316,991 of record NC_138346.1, on the reverse strand, counting down.
GTAATAAAAAATTTCCCAACAAATTAGCTGACAACTTCCGAGGGGAATTCTACCAAACATTTAAAAAAGAGTTAATACCTATTCTTTTGAACCTGTTCCAAAGAATAGAAATGAAAGTACAACTTCCAAACTCATTCTATGAGGCCAACATTACCTTGATTCCAAAACCAGACAAAGACCCCACTAAAAAGGAGAACGACAAACCAATCTCCCTGATGAATACAGATGCAAAAATTCTCAGCAAGATACTAGCAAACCAAATCCAACAATACATTAAAAGAATTATTCACCACAATCAAGTGGGATTTATTCCTGGGCTGCTGGGGTGGTTCAATATCCTCAAATCAATCAACATGATACATCACATCAATAAAAGAATCATCACATGATACTCTCAATAGATGCAGAAAAATCATTTAACAAAAATACAGCATCCTTTCTTGATAAAAACCCTCAAGAAAGTAAGGATAGAAGGAACATACCTAATGATTATAAAGGCCATATACAAAAGAACCACCACTAATATCATCCTTAATGGGGGAAAACTGAGAGCTTTTCCCCTAAGGTCAGGAACATGACAGGGATGTCCACTGTTACCACTATTGTTCAACACAATGTTGGAAGTCCTACCCTCAGCAATTAGCCAACAAAATGAAATAAAAGGCATCCAAATCAGCAAGGAAGAAGGCAAACTTTCACTCTTTGCAGACAACATGATTCTCTACATGGAAAATCTGAAAGAGTTCACCAAAAAACTGCTAGAACTGATACATGAATTCAGCAAAGTCACAGGACATAAAATCAATGTACAGAAATCAGTTGTGTTTTATACACCAATAAAGAATCAGCAGAAAGAGAAATCAAGCTGGGAATGCAAGCTGGTGCAGCCTCTCTGTAAAACAGTATGGAGGTTCCTCAAAAAACTAAAAATAGAACTAGCCTGCGACCCAGCAATTGCACTACTAGGTATTTATCCAAGGGATACAGGTGTGTGCTGTTTCGGAGGGACACATGCACCCCAACGTTTATAGCAGCACTATCAACAATAGCCAAAGTATGGAAAGAGCCCAAACGTCCATCGATGGATGAATGGATAAAGAAGATGTGGTATATATATACAACGGAGTATTACGTGGCAATCAAAAAGAATGAAATGAACTTGCCATTTGCAACTACGTGGATGGAACTGGAGGGTATTATGCTAAGTGAAATTAGTCAGAGAAAGACAAATGTCATATGACTTCACTCATATGAGGACTTTAAGAGACAAAACAGATGAACATAAGGGAAGGGAAACAAAAATAATATAAAAACAGGGAGGGGGACAAAACAGAAGAGACTCATAAATATGGAGAACAAACAGAGGGTTACTGGAGGGGTTGTGGGGGGGGGGGTGGGCTAAATTTGGGTAAGGGGCACTAAGGAATCTACTCCTGAAATCATTGTTGCACTATATGCTAATTGGATGTAAATTAAAAATAAATAAATAAATAAATACCTTCAACAAGTTGAAAAAAATTGAATGAAAAAATAAATATAAAATGGATCACAGAGGACACTGATACTGGTAAAAAAGAAAAAGAAAAAGAAAAGAAAAAAAGAAAGAGAAATCAAGGAATCGATCCCATTTACAATTGCACCAAAAACCACAAAATACCTAGGAATAAACTAACCAAAGAGGTAAAAGATCTGTACACTGAAAACTATAGAAATCTTACGAAAAAAATTGAAGAAGACACAAAGAAATGGAAAAACATTCCATGCTCATGGATCAGAAGAACAAATATTGTTAAAATGTTGATACCACCCAAAGCAATCTACACTTTCAATGCAATTCCTATCCAAATAACACCAACATTCTTCACAGAGCTAGAACAAACAATTCTAAAATTTGTCTGGAACAAGAAAAGACCCCAAATAACCAAAGCAATACTGAAAAAGAAAACCAAAGCTGGAGGCATCACAATCCCAGACTTTAGCCTGTACTACAAAGCTGTAATCATCAAGACAGTATGGTACTGGCACAAAAACAGACATATAGATCAAGGGAACAGAACAGAGAACCCATAAATAGGCCCAAAAATGTATGGCCAGCTAATCTTCGACAAAGCAGAAAAGAGTATCCAATGGAAAAAAGTCTCTTCAGCAAAAGGTGTTGGGAAAACTGGACAGTGACATGCAGAAGAATGAAGCTGGGCCACTTTCTTACCCCATATACAAAAATAAACTCAAAATGGATGAAAGACTTAAATGTAAGACAGGAAACCACCAAAAGCCTAGAGGAGAAAACAGGCAACAACCTCTTTGACCTCGGCTGCAGCAACTTCTCACTCAACACGTCTCTGGAGGCAAGGGAAACAAAAGCAAAAATGAACTATTAGGACTTCATCAAAATAAAAAGCTTCTGCAGAGCAAGGGAAACAATCAACAAAACTAAAAGGCAAACTATGAAATGGGAGAAGATATTTGCAAATGACATATTGGATAAAAGGTTAGTAACTAAAATCTATAAAGAACTTCTCAAACTCAACACCCAAAAAAACAATCCAGTTAAGAAATAGGCACAAGACATGAATAGATACTTTTCCAAAGAAGACATCCAGATGGCTAACAGACACATGAAAAGATACTCAATATCACTCATTATCAGGGAAATAGCAACCAAATCCACAATGAGATACCACCTGTCAGAATGGCTAAATTTAACAACTTGGGAAACAACAGGTGTTGGTGAAGATGTGGAGAAAGGGGAACACTTCTACACTGCTGGTGGGAATGCAAACTGGTGCAGTCACTCTGGAGAACAGTATGGACGTTCCTCAAAAATTAAAAATAGAACTACCCTACATCCCAGTAATTGCACTACTAGGTATTTGTTCAAAGGATACCAAAATGCTGATTTGAAAGGGTAAATGAACCCCAATGTTTATAACAGCACTATTGACAATAGCCAAATTATGGAAAAAGCCCAAATGTCCATTGACTGGAGAAGGGATATTGATGTGGGGTATATACACAATGGAATACTACTCTATGATCAAAAAGAATGAAATCTTGCCATTTACAACAATGTGGATGGAACTAGAGTGTATTATGCTAAGCGAAATAAGTCAGAGAAATAAATATATGATTTCATTCATACGTGTAATTTAAGAAACAAAATAGATGAACATAGGGGAAAGGAAGGAAAAATAAGATAAAAAACAGAGGGAGGCAAACCGTAAGAGACTCTTAAACACAGAGAACAAACTGAGGGTTGCTGGAGAGGTGTTGGGTGGGGGGATGGACTAAACAGTTGGGCATTAAAGAAGGCACTTGTTGGGATGAGCACTGGGGGTTATATGTAAGTGATGAATCACCAAATTCTACTCCTGAAACCATTATTACACTATATGTTAACTAACTTGGATTTAAATATAATTTTAAAAAATAAGAAAAAATAAAAAAATAAAATAAACACATAAATAATAAATTAATAAATAAAAAAAGAGAAGTGAACAAAACCAATATGCTGAGCTCATATTCTAGGAGGGAACATGTAATAAACAAGTCAACCAATAACTATATAACATAATGTCAGCTTTAAAAAAGGGTCTTGTAGAAAAATGAAGCAGATTAGAGGACAGAGAATGATGGTGGGGGGGGCCAGGTGCAAGGGTGATACTTTCTTTACACAGGGTGGTCAGGGAAAAACTCTTTGAAGACCCAGTAAAAAAAGAGAACTATAGGCCAATATCCCTGATGAATATGGATGAAAAAATTCTCAACAGGATACTAGCAAATCGAATTCAACAGCATATAAAAAGAATTATTCACCATGATCAAGTGGGATTCATTCCTGGGCTGCAGGGCTGGTTCAACATTTGCAAATGTATCAATGTGATACATCACATTAATAAAAGAAAAGATAAGAACCATATGATCCTGTCAATCGATGCAGAAAAAGCATTTGACAGAATCAGGATCCTTTCTTGATAAAAACCCTCGAGAAAGTCGGGATAGAAGAAACATACTTAAACATCATAAAAGCCATTTATGAAAAGCCCACAGCTAATATCATCCTCAATGGGGAAAAACTGAGAGCTTTCCCCTTGAGATCAGGAACACGACAGGGATGTCTACTTTCACCGCTGTTGTTTAACATAGTGTTGGAAGTTCTAGAATCAGCAATCAGACAACAAAAGGAAATCAAAGGCATCAAAATTGGCAAAGATGAAGTCAAGCTTTCACTTTTTGCAGATGACATGACATTATACATGGAAAACCTGATAGACCCCACCAAAAGTCTGCTAGGAAAAAATTCTTTGAGAAGGTGACATGTGAGCAGAGACCTGAATAAAGATAGGAGCAAGCTAGAGCACCTGGGTGGCTCAGTCGGTTAAGCATCTGACTTAGGTTCAGGTCGCGATCTTGCAGTTGGTGAGTTTGAGCCCAACATTGGGCTCTACACTGTCAGTGCTTAGGATTCTCTCTCTCTCTCTCGCTCCTTCTCTGTCTCCGCCTCTCCACTATTTGCACACACTCTCTCTCTCAAAATAAATAAATAAACTTGAAAAAAAAATAGGAGCAAGCCATGTAAATACCTGAGAATAGAGAATCCCAGGCCAAAAGAAAGGTGAGGTAGGGGCGCCTGGGTGGCTCAGTCGGTTAAGCATCCGACTTCAGCTCAGGTCACGATCTCACGGTCCGTGAGTTCGAGCCCCGCATCGGGCTCTGGGCTGATGGCTCAGAGCCTGGAGCCTGCTTCCGATTCTGTGTTTCCCTCTCTCTCTGCCCCTCCCCCGTTCATGCTGTGTCTCTCTCTGTCTCAAAAAATAAATAAATAAACGTTAAAAAAAATTTTTTTTTAAAGAAAAAAAAAAAGAAAGGCGAGGGCAAAGGGCAAAGGCCTGAGATGGAAACATGGTTGGATCATTTGAGGGACAAAAAAGAAAGCCAGGGTGGTCACAGCAGAGTAAGGAGGGGTAGAAAAATGTGAGAGACAGGCAGGGCCCAGGTCATGTAGGGCCCTGAAAGCCATCATAAAGAAGATGACTAGAAGCCACTGGAAGACTGAGCACAGAAGCATGACATAATCTCCTTTTTGTTTTGAAGAATCACTTTAGCTGTTGCATAGAGAATAGACAGAATATATGGAGAAGGACAAGAGAAGAAATGATTTTTGTCTTTGTGCCTTTCTTCTATCTCTTTTACAACTCTAGTAACAACCCTTTTAGAATTTTTAAATATTTAGAAACCAATGAAATGGATGGGATCAGTCAAGTGTCCAATCAAAGATGCATGAGCTTTCAGAATAGCTGCTTGAAAAGTGATTGTAAAGTCCACCCATCCATGAAATGTGAAATGCTTAGGTTGAAAATTACTTCCAGCTGTTCATGAAGATATATGTACCAGGAAACTAATGACATGTGCATGTCAGAACCCTCAAGGCAAACAGCTGGGGTTGATCTTTACCATGCTTTCTCCCTCTTTTTTTTTTAAGTAAGCTCTATGCCCAATGTGGGGCTTGAACTCACAACCCTGAGATCAAGAGTCATATGCTCTACCAACTGAGCCAGCCAGGGCCTCATTAACAATGCTCCTTTTAAGAAAGTAGGTGCCAATGACCATTTCAAAGAAAACTGTACAGAAACTATAAGGCTAAGACAGAGGTAAAGCAGCAGCAAAGGGAATCTCTGCATCTTAAATATGCAGTACTGGGGCGCCTGAGTGGCTCAGTGGGCTAAGAGTCCAACTCTTGGTTTCGGTTCAGATCATGATCTCCCAGTCTGTGAGTCTGAGTCCGAAATCAGGCTCTGTCCTGACAGCATGGAGCCTATTTGGGATTGTCTCTCTCTCTCTCTGCCCCTTCCCACTTGTGCTCTCTCTCTCTCTCTCAAAAATAAATAAACATTGGGAATGCAAGCTGGTGCAGCCACTCTAGAAAATAGTAAGGAGTTTCCTCAAAAAACTAAAAATAGAACTAGCCTACGACCCAGCAATTGCACTAGTAGGCATTTATCCAAGGGATACAGGTGTGCTGTTTTGAAGGGACACATGCACCCCCATGTTTATAGCAGCACTATCAACAATACCCAAAGTATGGAAAGAGCCCAAACATCCATCGATGGATAAATGGATAAAGAAGATGTGGTATATATATACAATGGGGTATTACTCGGCAATCAAAAAGAATGAAATCTTGCCATTTGCAACTACATGGATGGAACTGGAGGGTATTATGCTAAGTGAAATTAGTCAGAGAAAGACAAATGTCATATGACTTCACTCATATGAGGACTTTAAGAGACAAAACAGATGAAAATAAGGGAAGGGAAACAAAAATAATATAAAAACAGGGAGGGGGACAAAACAGAAGAGACTCATAAATATGGAGAACAAACTGAGGGTTGCTGGAGGGGTTGTAGGAGGGGGATGGGCTAAATTTGGGTAAGGGGCACTAAGGAATCTATTCCTGAAATCATTGTTGCTCTATATGCTAACTAATTTGGATGTAAATTTTAAAATTTTTTTAAAAAATTCAAAAATCAAGTTTGTTAAAAAGCTAACTAAAGTCGAAAGTAAGAACAAAAGAGGAACCCCAAGGAAAGTAAAAAATAAATAAATAAAAGGAATAAATAAATAAATAAATAAATAAATAAATAAACACTAAAAAAATAAGTATGCAGTGCTAACAGAAATAATCACACTTGTAAATGTACTAAATTGGAACTCCATTGCATGATATACAGTGCTAGTGATTACTCAAAATCCACCTCTATCCTCTACCTTCTACCTTGTTGACAGAACCCTGATTTGGTTTAGAGAAGAAATGTTCCCAGTCGCAGGTGGATCAACATTGGTCTACAGGAATCATGATAATCTTTCCTTGCTTTCCCACCTTCCTATGTAGGTGGAGGTGGTCATATGACCCACCTCTAGCCAAAGAGGCATAAGCAGAAATCTGCTGGGAAATGTGGTCTGAGAAAGCGTTAGCTTTCTGAATAAAAAGGGTTGGTCACAGCTGGCCTCCCCTTACCCTACCCTTCTTCCTGCCTTCTATTTGGGCATGCTGGTTACTGTTTGATGTAGTGCAAATATTAGGGAAAGGCCAAGAGATTTACCAGGTCACTTGGCCACCATCTTTAGCTACTAAACCACCACCATCAAATACCTACTTCAGACTTCTGGTTACATTAAGAAATTGAAACTCATGTGTTTCTATAAACTGGGTTTTCTGTTACTTGTGGCCAACAGATTTTTAATTTTTTTTAATGTTTATTTTATTTTTGAGAGAGAGAGGGAGAGCAGGAGCAGGAGAGGAGCAGAGAGAGAGAGAGAGAAGATTCACAGCAGGCTCCTTGCTGACAGCAGTGAGTCTGATGTGGGGCTCGAACTCAAGAACCATGAGATCATGACCCGAGCCAAAATTGGATGCTCAACCGACTGAGCCACCCAGGAGCCCTGGCCAAATAGATTTATAATTGACATGCTTTAAATCGCTCTAGGGAAATAAAATATCCATCATTATCACTTGTAATCTAAAATGAGCAAAATATACCTGCCCATATTCAGCAGTAATTGAGAAATCTCATTCATACTAACTAAATCTCTTCAGAATATCATCAAAGAGCATCTATTCTGATCTTCCAGGCCTCTCTTAGATTTATTCTGGCTTATTTTTTTTTTGTTTTAAATGCCCAGTGGGAAAGGTAGCTAACTATAGGAAGAATTTACTGCCAGGCTGAACAGCGCAGGGGTACCTGGTGTAAAGAGACAAACCCAAGAGTGGACTTTCATCTGCTTTGACTAGCTTGGCAAGTTCAAGTCTTAATCCTTTGACAGCAACTAGTCACATTCCAACCCCTCTCTATGCTGAGGATTCTGAGTTTGATTCTAGATTTGTGAAGAAAGAACCTATAGGACAAGAACATGCACTCTTGATTAGCTAAGAACTAGGATACTAGGATGAAAAAGTGCAGGAATCTTCTGAATACAATGTATACATCATGTATACTCCACTGTCACTTGTAAGTGAATACATACTCAAGGATTCTAGTGGACATGTTATTTATTAGCATTTGGTTTCTTTTACCTGGTTGATGTGGAAGGTAGAAAGGTGTACCCTGATTTAAGATTGCCTTTTCCTATTTTGTTTCTTTGTTCCTTTCTTCCTTCCTTCCTTCCTTCCTTCCTTCCTTCCTTCCTTCCTTCCTTCATCTCTCTCTTTCTTTTCTTTCTTTCTTTCTTTCTTTCTTTCTTTCTTTCTTTCTTTCTTCTTGTGGCATCTGTAAAGCATTTCACTTTCTAATTGTGGATCACACAGTGTTTTCATGGGTCATGTTACAGTCTTTCAACTTGCAGCCCCTCTTTCCACCCCCACTCTTAAATGAGAAATAAAATGAAAAAGGAGGCCAGATGGAATTTATTCTCCTCCCTCTGTTGCAGATGTTAAATGAAAACTTTTTAAATGAGGGAATATTAAAAGAGCCTTCTTTTTATCCCAGAGCAAATTGCCCCTGCATCCAGAGTTCCAGTCTCAGGAGGAAACCTCACTGATCTTTTTATCCAGGTCGCAGACAAAGGACCCTGGACCTCAGTTCTGGCTCAGACCCCTTCCCATCGAGGGCCTTGAGCTAGACTTTGACTCTCTCTGGGTCTCAGTTTACTCACTGGAGCGGGGTTGGATGAAAGAATCTTTGAAGTTATTCCAGCTCCTAAGAGCCAATGAATTGCCTCCAAAATTCAAATGTAAAACTGCTGACCATTTTTATGAGAAAAATCACTTTCTCTTCTTTTTTTCCAGTTCCTTCTCCCAATAACCAGAGATCATTTCATTCATTAATTTGGTTTTATGAGGTATTTGCTGTTAATCTCAGTCACTTGGGGTGAAGACTCGCTATTAAAGTGGACATTTGAGAAGCTGCCTCTTTAATTCAGATATGTGGTTTTAATCTGTTGAGAGCTTCACATGACAAAATAGCAATACATTTCTTCTCTGTTTGAATACTTTTGGTGTGAGAGGTTTTATTGTTCATACTTGACCATACATAACTTGACTGTATGTTATTAAATTCTCCCCCCTCTCTCACTCCCCCCCATATACACCAACACATTTGTTATGATACTTCTAGCTAATTCAGTTTTCCAAATTGAGGTCAAGAATCTTTTGATTTCCTTCCTGCCTCGCAGCTGCATCTGATTCACAAGCGTCTGTCCTGTTTTCTTCATTCACAATCTCTGATAAATACCATTACCTTACAACCCTCAGACTACAGATCCTTATGGATGGAACTTCTGGAGTGTGCCTTTCTAGACACCCTAGCGATATCCTTCCTGAGATGGTGGGTTAGAGAGAAAATGAAAGGTTAAAGAACTTTCTTTGCTCTTGCTCTTTAATGATTAGACTTGTAAGTATGAGCACTTTTGCATATGGTCATGGCTACCATAGTAGAAGACAGTAAGAAAAAGCAAGATCCTAGTTCCTGCAATTCGTTTTAATCCAGAAAATGCCTGAGGCCAATTCACTTAAGACTTATTTAAATTTTATAGCTCATTTTTACCACAGCATCCTGAGGCTCTGACTCTGCCCAAATTTGTCACATTTCAACAAATGAAATGTGATTTTGCAGTTAAGCTGCCTGAAGAACAGGACCGTTTGCTCAAGAGAAATACAAGAAGTCAAGAAACACAAGCTTGGCTCATATTTTTCATCATCTTCACCCAAGAACACCTAGCACGCTTTTCTTCTTCGTCCTTGTGGGGAAACTTAAAGCTTCAAGACCCAACTCAGAGCCACATGGTTTTCATTTCCTGGCCTCCTCCCTCAGCCCCTGCGGCACCCACAACACACACAAAGGCCTCATCCTCTATCTGCAGATTCAAGATACCGTCCCTTGTACATTTTTCACAGAAGCAAATGAAGCATAAAAAGTCAATACTCTGCATACATATCAGCCCAAATAATAAATAGCTGCCTGCTGGCTCCATTTGTTCCCTTGATGTGTACTAACCCTTGTGTTTGCTCAGAGCTTCGCAGCCTACAAAGTACTTTTACGTTCATTAATCTCATGGTCTTCACCCTGAGCCCGAGAGAAGGGTACACCCTTCTCTTCACATTATAGACAAGCAGATGGCTGTGTGAAGGTCTGTGCAAAGTCACACAAATTAAGGGCAGACCCAGGACTCAAACCTCAGCCTCTGACTCCAGGTTCAGTGCTCATTTTTCTGCCCCCACCATAACCTGTGCAATGCTCTTTCTTGTTGGATATAAGACATACATGAACTGGGCCTGACTGGGCAATGTTAGGTTCTAGAAAAGTTGTCTTGAGAAATGTAGTATGCAGGGGTGCTAAGAACCTGGGCCGTGAAGCCAAGCAGCCTAGGTGTGAATCTGGACTCTGCTTCATGAGAGCTGTGTGCCACTGCATCATTCTAGGGGGCTTCACTCACAGGGTGCTTCACGTGGATGGTGTCCTAAGAGGTTTTCAATTCAGCTAGCCTAGAAATTACTCGATTGTCCTGTGACTCGGGACAGTAAGAAATGGGCATAAAGATACCTACTTCCAAGGCTGTTGTGGCAACTTAATAATATAAAGCACATAAATCCCGGCCTGGTAAAAGACACCCCAAAGTGTTCTGTGCTCCTGGAAGACCATCTGCCCGAGCTTCACCTTCTTGGTTATGCCTCCACCCAAATTCCTTTCTGTGAGTGTCCTCCATGATCTCTACTAATCCCATGGCTGGGACACCTTATAATCCCCACGACGGCATTGTGCCACATATTGAATACAGCACTGAGCCAGGCACTGTACTAAGCCCAAACGTGCATACTTCCCTTGATCCCGTATTTCAGGATCTCCCCATCCTACTGCTAAACCGGGCCCCGCTGAGGAGTGAGCATCAAGAACTGCTCCACAGGAGTCTGGATAAAGGGATTCTCATCCTAGTCCTACCAAACAGTCTAGGTGACAAACAGGCTCAGAACATCCCCTCTCTGAGTCTCATGTAACTCATCTGCTAGGAGAGACTCCTTAATACGTGTCTTGTCCATTAAGAGAATCCCTGTCTCTACAAACAGGATGAATCACGTAAAGCTGCTATGCAAAAAAAAAAAAAAAAAAAAAAAAGGTGAAGTCAGTGTAAGAGGCTCTGAGCTATTATTAAAAGAAACGGTCAGGGGTGCCTGGGTGGCTCAGTCGGTTGGGCATCCGACTTCGGCTCAGGTCATGATCTCGCAGTCCATGAGTTCGAGCCCTGCGTCGGGCTCTGTGCTGACAGCTCGGAGCCTGGAGCCTGCTTCACATTCTGTGTCTCCCTCTCTTTCTGCCCCTTCCCTGCTCATGCTCTGTCTCTCTCTGTCTCAAAAATAAATAAACATTAAATAAATAAATAAATAAATAAATATAAAAATAAAAGAAACGGCCAGGGATGCCTGGGTGGTTCAATCAGTTAAGCATCTGACTCTTGGTTTCAGCTCAGGTCATGATCTCACAGTTCATGGGATGAGTTGAGTCCTGTGTTGGACTCCAACGTGGAGCCTGCTTAGGATTCTCCCTCTCTTCCTCTCTCTTTCTGCCCCCCCCCCCCCCCGCTCTCTCTCTCTCAAAATAAATAAATAAACTTAAGAAAAAAGAAAGAAAGAAATGGTCAGTGTCTTACTAATTGGCAAGAACCCAGTTTTGAAATCTGCCTCTGAGAATTATGAAGAGAACTAACAGACAGGAAAGGGGGACAAAGGTCTAACCATCAATGCAATAAAAAGATGGAAAATGGAAAGCCCAGTGTTGAAGATACTGCAGCACTGCTAGAAAGAGAGACAAGAGAAAATTAGAGCTGAACCGCTATAGGATTTCTAGACTAGAGAGATTTCTAGAGGGAGAAGGGCATCAGAGGACTTTAGGATGCCCTGCCAACTTCTTCTGTATTCCTGGTTTCAAGCAGTCTATGTGGCTGTGGGACAAATTTCTGTCAACCAGACCCAGCTCACCTGCATGTTTCTTACCTGTGCAAACCCACCAGGCAACCACATGGAATCTTGCCCCTTTTCTTTCCGCTGCTCTTTGCATCATTTTAAATAATGACACATTGGGGCGCCTGGCTGGCTCAGTCTGTAAAGCATGTGACTCTTGATCTCAGGGTTGTAAGTTGAGCCCCATGTTGGACACAGAAATTATTTAAAATGAATTAATTGACTGTTAATAATAAAAAACAAGAAAGAAAGGGGTGCCTGTGTAGTTCAGTAGGTTAAATGTCCAACTCTTGATTTTGGCTCAGGTTATGATCTCACAATTCATGAGATCAACCCGAGTGGGGCTTCTGTACAGACAGTGCGAAGCCTCTCTCCTTCTCTCTCTGCCCCTTTCCCATTTGCATGTATGCTCTCTCTCTCTTTCAAAATAAATAAATAAGCTTTAAAAAAAAAATAAGGAAGGAAGGAAGGAAGGAAGGAAGGAAGGAAGGAAGGAAGACACATTAACAGAGTCCCTAAAATTAGACCCGGGATAGTACATGCCCATGGTGATCATGTTTCGGAGTGAAATTCCTCACCCCTATGTATCTCTGAGACAACTAAATGTGATATACAACTCAGGAACTCCGGTGGAGAAGTTACATATGATCAGCCCAGAGTGTTTGTTTAATACCACACGTTTGCTGAGTGCCTGCCTGCCACATGCCAGGCCATGCAATGGTTACTAGACAGAAAGGTGTAAGAGGCATGGGACTGGCACCCAAGGACTCATGTCATGATGAGTAGGGGAGGGACAATTTTGGTTCTGATCATTTGCTGTATTTATTATCTCAGTTGCTTTCATTATTTTGTGTTTTTTCTTATTTACTTTATGTCTTTTTTTCCCCAAGTTGGGGTAAGGGAAGGGTAGCCCCAGCATCTGGTAATAATTTACAAATCTTGACATTCTCCCTAATACCAACTGGAAAGGTCTCATGCCTTAGAATCGTTTTATAAGTCACTGGCAAAAAATAAGCATCCACCATTTTTAAGATCTTGTAATTGTGAAATAATGGAAAAAATATATATAGGCCTTTGCCCCTTGTTCCTGGCACAGAACTCCTAAAACTCTAGTAGTTTCCTAAGTGATAAAAGCACTAGGAACATCTTTTGCTGTAATATTTGGTCTTTGACTCTAGTTCCTGGCACACAGTTCTTTTATACCTTGGCATTTCCTGGGTGATAGGAGCATCTTTTGTTCTAACGATGCAATGTTTGTTGGGCTCCTAAATAGGGACTGGTCATTAGAAAGACCAAGCCATGATTGGATATGTAATTTCAGCCCCATTCCCTATCCTCCAGGAAGCGGAGAGGGGCCACAAATGGAGTTAATGATTGATCATGGTTCCATGGATGATGAAACCTCCATGAAAATCCCAAAGGCATGGGGCTCGGGGAGCTTCCAGGTTGGTGAACATGTGGAGGTGCCGGGAGAGTGATGCTCTGGGAGCAGGTACAGAAGCTTCATGCCCCTTCCCACATATCTTGCCCCATGCATCTCTTCCATCTGGATGTTCATCTGTATCCTTTATCACACCCTTTTATAATAAATCAGTAGATGGGGGCACCTGAGTGGCTCAGTCGGCTAAGCATCTGACTTCGGCTCAGGTCACGATCCCACGGTCTGTGAGTTCAAGCCCCACATCAGGCTCTCTGCTGACAGCTCAGAGCCTGGAGCCTGCTTCAGATTCTGTGTCTCCCTCTCTCTCTGTCCCTCCCTCACTTACATGCTGTCTCTCTCTCTCTCTCTCTCTCAAAAATAAAAATAAAAACATTAAAAAATATAAATACATAAACCAGTAGATGTAAGTATTTCCCTGAGTTCTGTAAGCCACATTAGCAAATTATTGAACCCAAGGAGGGGTTTGTGGGAACCTTGATTTATAGCCAATAGGTCAGAAATACAGCAACAATGTGGGACTTGAATCTGGCATCTAAAGAGGGGTATGTCTAGGGGCGCCTGGGTGGCTCAGTCGGTTGAGCGTCCAACTTCGGCTCAGGTCACCATCCCACGGTCTGTGAGTTCAAGCCCCGCATCAGGCTCTCTGCTGAAGCTCAGAGCCTGGAGCCTGGTTTGGATTCTGTGTCTCCGTCTCCCTCTGCCCCTCCCCTGCTCATGTTCTCTGTCTCTCAAAAGTAAATAAACATTGAAAAAAAAATTTTTAATAATATAAAATAAAATAAAATAAAATAAAATAAAATAAAATAAAATAATAAAGAGGGGCATGTCTTGTGAGACTGAATCCTTAACCTGTGGGATCTATGCTAATTCATGGTAGGTAGTGTCAGAAATGAACTGAATTATAGGACATCTAGCTGGTGTCACAGAGAATTGCTTGGTGGGGGAAAAACCCATACACATTTGGTGATCAGAGGTGTCTGAAGTAAAGTGTTCTATGTAAGTAGTAAAGGAGAAACACATAGGAAGAAGAGTGAATTTTTCCTACTTAGTAATAAAGTGAGGGATATGGTTATTTGCATTAAAAAATAATCAACAGTTTTCCCTTAAAAAAAAACCCAGTAGGGGCGCCTGGGTGGCGCAGTCGGTTAAGCGTCCGACTTCAGCCAGGTCACGATCTCGCGGTCCGTGAGTTCGAGCCCCGCGTCAGGCTCTGGGCTGATGGCTCGGAGCCTGGAGCCTGTTTCCGATTCTGTGTCTCCCTCTCTCTCTGCCCCTCCCCCGTTCATGCTCTGTCTCTCTCTGTCCCAAAAATAAATAAAAAAGGTTGAAAAAAAAAATTTAAAAAAAAAAAAACAAACAAACAAAAAAAAAAAACCCAGTAAATACTTTGTAGTGCCTTCAAAGCATACTGAATTAATAAAAGCTAGCCTTTACCTTAAAGTCTTAATTCAACAGCGAGGTTTATCAAATATCAAGGGCTGGTTTTTGCTGAATATTGTTAAAGGTCTCGCTCCAAAGTTTTGCAAACCACCAGGTAAAAGCAGCCAACTTTTGTTTTCATGGGCTCTGCTGCCCCCTGTCAGAAGCTAAGAATGTTACAGGAAATAGAATTTTTTTAAACGAAGCTTTTCATAGAATAGCGATGATTTCCTCAATCACATGACACAGGATATTCTCACATCTTGTGAATTAATACCAAAGAATTATTTGTTTAGAAATGTGCCTGCCTTCATACAACTGTCTGAAATAATTCAAGAGGGCTGTCACTCACTGAGTTCCTCGGCACGCGTGCACTGAGCAGCAGACAAGTGTTGGGCCCCATCCATGGGCTCACGCCATTCACAGACCACTGGGGAAGACACATGAGCAAACGGACAACTTTCACACAGAGCGAGAAGGGGCGTGTGGGCACCAGGTGCTGGGGAGCACATCAATGCAGCACCTTAACCAGTGGGTTCCAAATGAAGTAAAAGGGGCCCATTCCCAAAGAGCAGGATCCAGCCGAATGAAGAAGGAAGTAAAGGCCTTTACCAGATAGCAGCAACCGTATGTGCCAGGGCAGGGAGGCCCAGAAGAGAGTGGCAAGTTCAGGCCCCAGCAAGAGGGGAACTGAACTGTGTGCCGAGCTTAATCTCAGCAGCCCAGTTGCCGCCTCCTGTGCTGAACAACAGCTGGCCGGGAGTCGCTTCATCTCACTGCCTGAGAGTGTAGCTGGGCCAGGTCAAGACAAAGGAGAGCAAATGGAATTCCTGAGGTGGCCATTTGAGCAGGAAATCCTAAGATGCCAGCCATTGCCCTGTGTTCTGCATGCATTCCATTCACAAAAGATAAAATGTTTTGCTAGCTAACTTAGGACTCAACTTAGCTATCTTAAGACCCGAATGGGGAAAGGGAGCCATCAATTAGTCCATAAAGATTTGCACATCATCAGAGCTGCTGTTCACAAGACAATAGAAAGAAATACCAAGTGAAAAGAAACCCAGTGATCATCCATGGCATTTGAAAATTCAACCTGTGGGAGATCCTTAAAACTTAGTGCTCATTTCCCCTACTTTCCCTCAGTGCTGGGCATATTGCTTCACTTCACGAAGGCCTTTTTTGTCTTTGTCGGAATACACACGCACCAAGGCATTAATCATTTACAGACCTCCATTATTTAGCTCATTTCCATGTAGTGCTTCATCTTTCAATGAGTCATATGTTTTCCCTTTGGACAGCCTTTTGGCAAAGTTTTCCATTATTTTTTTCTTTCCTTTTAGTTCATCCTCTATCAAACATTAAATATGCATTTAGTTCTATACTCTATAATAAGGTTTTCCATTCTCCTGATCTCCTAGTGACTTCTTTGACTTTATCAGTCCTAAAGGATTTTGGTAAGAAAATGACACCCCTCCAAAAACAAAAAAATTACGACATACTGTATTTCTCGTTAGTGCTGAACAACAAGATCAAAACTTACTTCAATAGTTAAAAATAACACTGAACAGATGCATCAGTAGAAAGAGCATCAGCTTGGAGTCAGACCAGCCATGATTCACATAATGACACTGCCACTTAACCTCACTGAGCCTAAATTTTCTCCTCTGTACAATGGGCACAATAAATCTACCTCATAAGGTTGTTGTGAGGAACAAACGAGCAAATAGATGCTAAAGTGTTTTGGAAATTATAAAGCACTAATCAAATGTAAGGCATTGTTAAGTTGCTCATTGAAGAATATAGGCTTCATAATTTTTCTTTTTGAACACCAAGGTTCTAATCATGGCAACATTCTTTATTTGCCCATACCTCACAGTTTTAGGATCTTGCCAAAGTCAGGAATGATTCCAATTGTCTTCTCTCTGCTAGGCCCCTGTTAATCAAGTGATTCTTGTTAAAACTAGCAAGACAAAAATTTCAGCACACAAGAAAACAGCACTGCATTCAAAGAGGGTTTGTCTTCGTGCCCTTTTATGTATATATGTATGTATTTTTATTTTAGAGAAGGAGAGAGAGTGTGAGCAGGGAAAAGGGGCAGAGGGGGAGGAAGAGAAGGGGAGAGAGAGAGAGGGAGAGGGAGGGAGGGAGGAAAAGAGAGAGAGAGACAGACAGAGAGAGAGAGAGAGAGAGAGAGAATACCTTAAGCAGGCTCTACGCTCAGCACAGAGCCCAGTGTGGGGCTAAATTCCACGACCCTGGGATCATGACCTGAGCTGAAATCAACAGTCAGATGGTCAACTGACTGAGCCACCCAGGTGCCCCTGTGCCCTTTTAGTTTTTATACAAGGTAATATTAAGTAATAATCAGCTAGCATCCATCCCTTTTCAGGCCACTGTTTTTTCCCCTAGAAGTCCCAGTTGCTTGAAACCCTTGAGTGGACAGAGAGAATTCAGGTATGCCATGGTAAATTGCTGAGGACTGAACTCAGTAACTGCATCTAAAGGACTAAAATAACTTGACCTCCATTAATAACACTTCTTGAACAGAGATGAATGATATAATTAGCATCTAATTACAAACTTCTTTTCCTTATTAGAGCAAAAAGAGGATTTTTTTTCCTCTAAGAGAAATATTAAAAGTAGGATCCATGTATAATTTCAGATGGAGACAGAGAAATATCATTGGCATTTGCAGAGCATTAACCGCTTCTGTTTCCTTACCTTGTTATGACATGTACACATGATCTCGTGGGGTGGCTGGCCAGAGAGCTGTAGTGCCACACTCCAAGAACAACACTGACAGCTCATCCATCCCAACACTTTGTGTGGAAAATGTCCAGGAAGACTCTCGGTCTGCAAGTCAAATTAGCCATGATCTTTGGAAGGTTTGCTATTTACCATTTCCCCCGGGACATATTCAGAATATTCTAGATCTCTTTGTGACATAAAATAATCATTTTTCTAACACCCTCCAGAGCCCCCAAAGTATTAGACTTCTAGGGAAAGAAGCTAACAAGCAAGTAATTTGAAGAACACAAAGCCAGCTTGGTATTGATTCCTTCCACAATTGGCCCATATTCTGCAGTGGTGGGCTAGTGTTGAGGCAATGACCAAAAACCACAGTGTCACAGCGAAGGAGGGAAAAGAAGTGTGTTGGGTGGGGGGAATGATTTAATCAGCCTAAGGTTCTTCTTTGAACTAATTCTGCCCTGAGAACACTTGCTGGATAAGCTCCTTATATAAACCTATGCTTTGGATCAAGGAAATGCACCTAGGGATATTAATCTCCCCATACCATGATTCAATTCATATTTCCCTACTTTAAAAACTTCAATAAATATTTATGGAATAAATGAATGCTGAAATATTAGTGATTACTCAATGCCTATAAAGTTTAAAGAATGGCCTTGGAAGCTTTCCATAAACTGAAGCCAATATATATTTCATTCATTCATTTGTTCAATAAAGGTGTATTGGGTTCCAAGTAAGGGTGGAACTTTTCTTAGTGGTGGAGATTCCGATATGAACAGACACACCACGTACTTGGACCTCTTTTCTTGAGGCTACATCCAATCTTCCACCATTTACTATCCCTAGGGCTCCCCACCCACCCACACTTTCTTAGACACAACCCAAGCTTCCGCTACTTTGTCAATGTTCTTCATCCTTCCCTTGCAACACCATTGAACTCTAACTTTTCCTCAAAAATTAAATTCAAATGCGCCTTCCTCAAGCTCCCTCCTAACCACACACTCTCCTCCTTCTCCAACATGAAGGAAACTCTGTCCTCTGAACTCACTGAGAACTTGACCTGCAGCTTTCTTTTGGCATTATCTCCTCTATTAATGTTACTTAGACATTTTCTCCACTATCTTTCAGGGAAAGACCTTTTCAACTGTACTTATAGCAGCTGGTTTAGTAATAGTTGGAACTTAGTAAATAGATAAATGTCAAACAAACAAATCAACCACTAAAGTCCTTGTGACTTAAGTTGCAGATACTGTTTATACACTTGAGAATACATTTCTCAAATCCCCTTAAAGGTATGATTTCATAAACTCAAAAGCCAAATAGGCCATTTGTTCAAGATTATTGAATGTGACAAAAATGTAAAACTGCCCATAAGAAAATAAAAATATGTTGGGCTGCATATCTCATGAAAGTAGTTGAGGCAGAATCATGCACCTATCTCCAGAGAAATAAAATTTGAAGAGTGTTCTTCTAACTGCTGAGTGATACCAGTTCTTTCTCAAATAATTTGAAGATTTGAACAGCAAATCTGTACTTTCAAGACTTCAACTGCAGTCAGGCCAACCCCCTAATCCTCTCACTTCTGCTGCACCTGCAGACCAATCCAACCCAGTACCTTCTCCATCTACCTGGGCTGTTAAGCAATACTAGAGAATACCCTGCAATATTATCAGGCACTCTTATATCCTTGATGAGTTTCTTCTCTTATGTCTTCAAGAGTTTGTTTCCAAAGTATTTCTTCTCAAGCCACCTACCAATCTCTCTGATTTCAGCAATCACAACCGAGCTCTCTTCCCTCATGATAATAAAAACAATATATCAACAGCATTTATTAAGCACTATGCTTAAGCATTTTGCCTTAGAGGCATTATCTCAGTTAATCTTCACAAGGACCACCAATTATTAAAATAGGTGTCATTATCCCTCTTCTACAAATTAGGAAACTGAAGCAGACAGAAGTCAAATAACTTGCCCAAGGTCACAAAGTCACTAAGTGTGAATCCAGGACTTGGATTTATAACTTGGATATGACAAACTCCAGAGCCAACTGGTAAGCCTATACTTTGTTGACTCCTTGTTCTCTTCCTCCCTTGAGACATGGTAAAGGCAGGGAGAGGATTCTTTTTTTTTTTTATTTACTTATTTTGAGAGGGAGAAAGAGTGTGAGCAGGGGGAGGGGCACAGAGAGAGGGAGAGAGAAATCCCAAGCAGGCTCCACGCTGTCAGCGCAGAGCCTGACGTGGGGCTCAAACCCACATCCTGTGAGATCATGACCCAAGCCGAAATCGAGAGTTGGACGCTCAACAAACTGAGCCACCCAGGTGCCCCCAGGGAGAAGATTATTAATAAGCCCTGTGGCTCTGGCCTAGCTCATACAGGC
Organism: Panthera onca; assembly: GCF_046562875.1. Taxonomy (NCBI): domain Eukaryota; kingdom Metazoa; phylum Chordata; class Mammalia; order Carnivora; family Felidae; genus Panthera; species Panthera onca. The sequence goes on along the minus strand of NC_138346.1, from coordinate 38,297,050 downwards.
CGCTAGAGAATGACCTCCATCTCTTCGGTCCACAGTTCTCCAACCAGTGTCAACTAGTCAGTAGGAGGAGAAGCAATGTGGATATACATTTGTTAACTGCATTGACCTAACCAGCCTTAGTTCAGGTTGCTATAGCAGAATGTAACAGACACCATAGACTGGGCGGCTTAAACAAACATTCCTCACAGTTTTGGAGCCTGAGAAGTCCAAGATCAAGGAGCCAGCAAGATCCAGTGTCTGGTGAGGGCAGGCCTGCCTGCTTCCTGGTTTACAGGTGGCCATCTTTTCCTGACAAGGCAGAGGGTAGAGAGAAAGCGTCAGCTCTCACATCTCTTATGAGGGCACCAATCCCATTCACAAGGGCTCCAACCCTAGGACCTAATCACTTCCCAAAGGTTCCATCTCCTAATGCCATCCCATTAGGGATTAGTTTCAACATATGAGTCTTGGGGGACACAAGTTTTTAGTCCTCAGCACAGGCTTATTGTTTTAAAAAGCAATTGATTTTACACAAAAACAAAATTTCTCCTTTTGTTCCTTCCCTTTTGATTTCACCTAGGTTTCAGCAATGTACCATCCTGAGAGTATCCTGACCACCTCTTGTGTGTCATTAGGCCCACTTACTTCCATACCTCAATAGGTATTTCCATCTCTCTTATTAACCATATTCTTACTACATTGGGAGTGGAGGGGTCTCCTAGACGATCACTTCTTAAACTTAAATGAATGTATAAATCACCTGAGGATCTTACTAAAATGTAGATGCTCATTCAGTGGGTTTGTGGTGAAGCCTAAACTCCCAAGTGACACCATGCTGCTGATCTCCAAACTGCACTTTTGAGTAGTGATGCCCTAGGTATTTAAGCACATGAACAGTTCTTCCTTGGTGATCCTGTTAGTGCTAGCTGATTTTCCTCCCAAATGTGTAATCACATTTGGTGATCAAAATTATGCTGAGTATGCACTTGCATATTATATATGTAACCTACTATAGGTACCAGTGGCTAAACGTCACCAGGTTTTCAAGTGTTTTGAATTTTTTATTCAAGTTTCATTTTCCTCATTGAGGTCTAATTGTTTGTGAAGTAGCAGTAAAACTGTTTAAATTTTGCTTTGATAGGCCCTGGGCAATTCATGACTACATTCCACCATACTGTCTTCTTTATGGACTCAGGGAAAGATGTTCTCTTCCTGTCCAAGAAAATCCATCTGCGTCCTGACTTCCACCTCTTTCCACAAGAAACTCAGTTATCTGTTTTCTCTTGTTCATCAGCCCCCTTTTTTTTATAGTTCCAAATTTTTCTATAGTAACACTAACAGAAAACTTTCCTAAAAAATACACTATTTAAAAAAATAGAGTGATTTAGCAAAATTTTAATTGCTGGATTTCGGTGGAGGATACACTGACGGGTGTTCATTGTACCACTCTTCCAACTTTTCTCAATATTTGAAATTTTAAAGTTTAGAGCACAGTTAGACACAGAAACAATGAACAATTTTTCCTATTTGTGAGTTTCTGGCCCAGGACAAACGTATTCCAGGGTAAGACTTCAGACTATAGATCTCCTTCAGTTTCTCATTCACTAACTTATTACAAATCTCCTTCCAAAAAAAAATGTATTAGGCCATTAAAAAAAAAAAAAAAGCTTATGTCCAACACGATACATAAGCATATCCTTTCATGGTCTCTTTAGATTATAAAATAAACTATTAAGAATTTTTAACTTAGTTTTTCTAGAATGAACACTAGAAATGTCGCTGACCTACACTCCCTATAGTTTACTTACTCCCTCCTGCCTATAAACCTTGACTGCCTTGCAAACCTAAATTCTCTATCAAATCACCTTAAAATCTATGGCTTCATATCCGTATCTCTTTTAAAAAGGGGAAAGTCTCCATTCCCTGCCTGGCCTCTTCCTCCCAACAGGTGACAAGCTGGGCCTTGAACAACTGCATTCCAAGTAGAACACTGAGCCACTGGGCACTCTTGCCCCTGCACTCCACACTTGGCTCCACCTGGGCCACAAGCTGCTCTGAGGACCTGAGGTCAGTTGGCATTTTACATGCTTTCTTTCATCTTGCTTTCCCCAACACCGGTGTGGCACTTAACCCAAGGTAGGTGTTTAAGTATTTGTGAAATAGTATTTCTAGTCACTTCCTAGGCAAATGCTGCCCAAAATGAAAATGCTTTATACATCATGCTTTAAGTTTATCACATGAATCCTGTTTAAACAAGTCTGAATGGTTCTCAACCTAGGGAAATCTTGCCCTGCAAGGGACACGAGGCATGATCTGGAGGCATTTTTAGTTGTCACAACTGGGGTGGGTGCTACTGGCATCTGTCAGGACAGGATCCCTACAATGAAAAGGTTACCTGACCGAAAATGTCAGTATGCCAAAACTGAAAAATTGTAATAGCTGTAGTTTCTATTTCCTTTAACCTAAGGGATTTAAGAAGCACTAGAAACCAAAGAGTCAAGCAATTAAACCCATAGATAGGGCGGCACTATTGTTTTCAGTTTCTTAATTTAAAGAAAAAGTTCTTGATTTTTCATTATGAAGTTCCCTTTTCTGGAAAACCACCCAAAGAGCAATATTATTTAAATGGCACAACCACAACACTGTAGTGCAACAACGATAGTCAACTAAGATTAAAAACTGGTCTAAGACTTTAGATATAATAAGTTTTATTCATCTGGTGGTACTTGATGCTCACAGGGCACCGTACAACAAATTTTAAAAATACAATATGAAAAAATTGAACAGCCAAAGAGATCAATTCCATTAGAGGGCCCACAGAAAAACCAACAAAAGCCCACAGAAAAACCCACCCACTGTCATCCCTTAAGAACATTTTCTTCCTGCTTAAGTTTGGCTTTAAGAAACACCAAAAGAAAGTGAGAAAGTCTTTGAACGAGTTAAAACTTCACATAGCGTCTTTCACATGAGTATATCACAAAATGCTTTCCTTATTCAAGAAGCGTATAAAATTATCCAAACACCTATGAGCCTCTATTTGGTCCCATCCTTTAAGGTCATAGCTGTATTTCCCTCACCTGCCTTCAAATGATTTGCATCAGTAAAAGTCATATAAAGCGGTCTCTTTTGCTCCATTTTGCCATTACAAAGCAGATATGTTTTCCATAAACAGGAAGGGCCCAAGAAAATTGAAGTTACCCAACTTCTTGAGGTGAAAATATAACTAAATTTTTCCAAGACCAGTTTAAAACCAAATTCTGGCTTCGAAACCATTTTCTGCAATTTTCATGATTAGAAATTACTGAAGGTCATTTGACATAAACTACAAGGAATAGTAAGATGTAAAGTTATAATGGGGGCTACTGTTACAAAAACTTCAAAGAATAAAAAGATGATCTGGAAAATTGTGTTCTAGGACACCCTGACATGTTGTCACAATATTACACAAGGAACAATAAGGAGTTACAACTTCTGCCTGAAGAGTCCTTTACTGCTCAGTATTCATTTTGTAAAAGTCAGCCAATTACAAACTGTCATGTAAGCCTCCAACACAGGAAGCACTAAGTGTTAACAGTTGGAGGCACAAACTCCTTAGTCACAGTGTAACAGTTTTACTTACAGTAGCAGAGCCATCCCATGCTTACTCTGCTGTAGAATCTCATTTCCCATTCGAGTTCACCAAAGTACTAAAATAAGGAGGCAAAACTGCTATGGGTAGTCAAAGTACTAAAATGAAGAAATTTTTGGTCGGATTTCTGGGAAAAGCTGAAAATATATTTAAAGTAGTTGCCAAAATATGGTAAGCACTACCTTAATGCTTAGTTCCTCTAAAATTAAATGGTGTTCCAACTTATGCTTAACATCTATAGATCTAAGCAAACCTAGACATTTTAGCTGCTGCAGTTGTGTAATAACACAGTACGTAATACGCAACTAGATGTGTCTCCCCTTTTCCATTATACTGCATTTCTTAAGGGCAAGGGGCAGGTCAAAAGCACCTTTGCATCCCCTACACTAAGCACAGTGGCTGGTATACAGTAAGTGTTCAACAAGTATTTACTGAATACATTGTTGAGTACTGGCTTATGACATGGGAAAGAGCCCAAAGATTGTCTTATTCTATTAGCAATACTTAAGTAGAAAGCAGTTTCAAAGTAGATACCTTACCCACTTTCTAAACACAGACTCAAGAGTTAGATATGACTTAAATCATTTCTCCTAAACATGTTCATAAAGCATTTTGAGAAATCAAGAGATGAAAGGCGCTATGTAAGTGCAAAATATTATTACTCAATACAGGTTAGCAAAGATGCTATATTCTCTATGGTGACAGAACAGTTGTGCTAGTTTGAGGTGAACACCCCCAAAGCTACTACTCTTCTTGATGTCATTATCAACAGAACAATGGAATTGGACAAAGATGCCATCACTTTATATAGTTTATATTCTGCTAACTACTTTCTATAAACCAGGTAACAGAAAATAAAATTAAGCCACTTACTCTACACAAACCAATACTTTATCAAAGTTCCGCATTTTACAAGTCATGTTCAAAAAACACACACAAGTTAGCATTTTGTACACAAATGTTTATTTCTCAATTAAACATTCCCTTTAAACACAAGGAATGAATTCTAAATTTTCATAAAGATGAATTAAAAATGAAATCCCTCCAGTATAGTGTGTGTAATCGCTGTGTTCTTGGTCACTACTGGCATTTACTGTTTAACATCAAAAACAAAGACGGGTTATTTAAAAATCATGCTACTGGATTTCTAGCTCTTCCTCTATGACCAGTTCTACACTGATCTGCAATGTTTAAAAGTTTACATCACCAAATCGAAGCAAGTTTAAGAGGTGAAACAGCTGTGCATTAAACACAAAATAAACAATAAAGTTATAAGATATAGTCAAGTTCATAACGAATATAGGTGTTCTTATCATCATTGTAGATTCTTGGGTAATGTGCTATGAGAGCATCCTGTGAACCAATGTAGATGGAGTTGTAGATTTTCCAATACACGTCTCTGACTTTCCGGGCCGGGTGAAACAAACCCTAGAGTAATTAGAAGGTTATATTATTTCAATTTTCAATAACATATATAACCTTAGCACAACTAACCAACAAACCATAAAGACGGGATTCCAAACATTTCTCTTTAAGAGAAAAAAACCTGACAAAGGCACAAAATTGCAACAAGCTAAGACAAAATCTAATCTCTTCTCCCCCCACAACTGTTTTCCCATATGGTACAAACTAGCCTACTCATAATTAAGAACAGTGACTTAATTCAACTAGATTATTTTTTTTTCATGGAGTAACCCTTTAAAAATCTTAACCTTACCTGTAAACAATACTGTAACATTCTACATGGTCCAATAGCAACTCTCAGGCCCTCCAGGGCTCCCATAACTGCTTGAATTACATGGGGCGATGTCTCAAACACATTGGGCCATACATAGTTCAACAAGTGATTCAGTGAATCTTCACAACCAAATCCATAAACCCCAAGTGACATGTGTTGCACCACTGCACTAGCCGTCTGTCTGTGTACAAGGTCCCTGTAGCAGGTGGAAAAAGAAAAACCCTCGTTAAAATGGTCTTAGTTTTACAGGAAACACTTACCTGTCCTAATTAGAAACTAAATTACAAATTCGGTGCAGGGAACAAATGCAAACATCTCATACTTTATGTACCTGATATAAAATGCCTTTAGAATATACAACATTCTGTATCAGATTCAGGATTCCCCTTGAGAATTTTTACCTTAATGACGCAAACTTTACTGTGGCTCAAAAATAAGTAATTCCCAATTAACCTTTGAAAGGAATATGAGCAAGAGAGCCCTGTGCAGTGCACTTTTAGTATGTTACTAAAGAGGGGATATATGATTCTTAGATATGAATAACAGTAATCTCATTTTAAACTCTTATCAATTTAATAGACTTGAAAAGTGATTCAACACTGCTATATAAGAGACAACTAAACTAAAATTAAAACCCTTCCCTTGTAAATTTTAAGTTTCATTCAAAAATGCAATTTGGGGAGGACCAAAAATTTTTCAAACCAACAGAGTAAGAATTCTATCATCTCCCATGTTAACTGAATTTATGACAAATCATGGAATTATTTATTCTACAGTGACTCAGCTGGGAAAAACATCAGATAAGTTGGTGATGAGTATAAACAACAAGTTCATACACTTTGCCCTCAAAGGTAACAACACCTTAAAGATAAAAGAAAAAACACTGAACTTGCTAGCATCCTTATTTCTTACTTACTATAACAACACTTAATCAAGTACACTTTATAGTAAAGCAGCATTCCTCATTAATCAATTTCCCAAAGGTATTGTTTCTTTTCATTTGGAAGTTTTTGACAAGTTACACCTCAACTTAATAGTACACAGAGCTGTGCGTGGGTGGCTCAGTCAGTTTAGTGGCCAACTTCGGATCAGGTCAGGATCTCCCAGTTCATGGGTTCGTGCCCCGTGTTGGGCTCCAGAGCCTGGAGCCTGCTTCAGCAGGCAGCCTCTCCTTGCCCCTCCCCCACTCATGCTTTGTCTCTCAAAAGTAAATAAACATTTAAAAAATTTAAGAAAAAAATAGTACATAGAATATAAATTTTAACTGCAGGTCACATACTTTGATGGCTGCACTCTGATGGTCAGGCACACCTCACTGAGGAATATGGAACAATATGCTTCTGATTTACTGGGCCCCAGGTGGCTAGACTTTTACAGAACCTGATTCTTAGTCTGTCTCTATGTCTTGCATGCATTTATACCTCGCTGGTAACTTGTTGATCCTGTTAAGCTTCCCTTTTGGAACGTCATGAATAAGTAACTTTAATGTGTACACAAAACTAATTGAATTGTTTCTAATTTGGATACCTTATCTTTCTTGAAAAATAAAGAGCTAAAATAGTCATTTCCCTTACAACCTGGGACTTTTTTGTTTATTTTGAGAAAGAGAGAGAAAGGGGAGGGGGAAGTAGAGAGAGAATCCTAAGCACGCTCTGAGCTGTCAGTACAGAGCCGGACATGGGGCTTGAACTCATGAACCGGGAGATCATGGACTGAGCCAAAGAACAAGAATCAGATGTTCAAGTGACTGAGCTACCCAATCACTCCTTCCCTTACTACCTGGACCCTGAACCTTTCTTTACATGAATTACTTTTGTGTTTAAAGCTGTATGTCGGTCCAGATAGTTAAAGGTATCAGGAATCTATCAAATAACTCAAGCAGTCCTGTATCAGTGGTCAATGTCTGAATAACTGGGGGCCTAAAATGGGAATAATATAACTATGGTTCAGTAGTTACAAAGCCTAATAATAATCTTTGCTTCGCATGCACTAATAAAAAGCTAAATAGATCAGGTCTCTTTGCCACACCAATAAGCTCATGCTCATCATTTCCTCCAACTATATTTGACTTTAATTAATTTCTTTCCTTGTCCTTTATTTTAGAGAGAGAGCACACACCTGGGGAAGAGGAGCAAGGGGAGAGAGAATCCCAAGCAGGCACCACGCTAAGCGTGGATTTGCAGTTTGATCATCACATGATCCTGGGATCATGACTTGAGCTGAAATCAAGAGTTGGATGCTCAACCAACTGAACTGCCCCCGCACCCCATGACTTCAATTAATTTTTAAAACAAAAGTTTACCAATTACTGCTTTTCAAACTGTATTTAGTCTAAAGATATGAAAGGGGGGCTTAAAAGGGGAGGGAGCACCTAAAAGAGAAAATTTGGGGATCCACTATAGCATACATGTTATTTGGAGAATGGTCATGTTCACTTCCATAAAAATTCAGTCTCATATTCCCCCTTCTTTAACTGCATCACTAACAAATAGGTCACATAATAATTATTTCAATAAGTTCTAAAATAAAGGAAGAATTATAACTATTTCTTTCTTGCATTTAATTCAGGTCACTTACCTATCCATTAAAGCATCTTCAAGTAATGGTGTTACAGCATAAATGTAGTCCTTTCCCATTTCACCAATATATTCAAACAAGAAGGAAAGTGATTTTAAGACTCCATTTTGGACATTCAGCTCAGGAACTCTGTATTCATTCATTAAGGCAGGTAGTACTGTGAAGGGTGAACACGTTTCGGCAACAATAGCTATTGCTACAGTGGTACAAACTCTGTTCTGCCTTTCCTGAACTTTGAGGTTGTTTAAGAGTGTAGCCAATACATCATGAGGACTGAAAAAAATAAATGTGTCAGCAATCTGTCAGATTGTAAGTCAAATTTTGGAAAGAAAAAAATGTAAAGGAATAAAACTTTATGGTAAATAATTATTGGCAACTTTGTAATTTTATGATTAAATACAATAATGTCACTTAGCACTGGTACTTATTTCTACTTAAAAACTTCATCAAATTAAAATATGTGTTGAAGAAAAAAATTCAAATGGTTAGTAATTTTCAAATGTAATTTTTAGTCTTTAGTGAACTTCCTAAAATATAAAGTTTTAGACTGAACAATTCTAGACTGGTCAAAACATGGCCACCAGAGCTAGGCAGTAGTATCCAAACTGTGGTCTCTCATGGCTCAATACACAATCTACCTTCCTTTTCTTGCCTTTCCGCCCACACACCTTTGTAACATCTATTCACTAAGCATTTATTTCACCACAAACAGACACTGAAGCTAAAAAAGCACAAAAGCTATTCACTGCAAAAGTCTTAACTATACCACCGCTGAAATAAATTATTTTACTACCGCTACCAAAAGACAGGGAGGGGGTAAGGAGACTCTAATTAATCTGGGTTTTATTCTGTTTTATTGCTTAAAAATATTTTGTTATTAAACCACATGTATGTGTGGTATCTCATTTTGTACAATGACTACTTCTTCTAGTTTGGTTCTGATGAGACGAGCAAATAACCACAAATTATCTACTAGTTATAATTTCAGTTGTCTGTGGATTCGCTTTAGAAAACTATTTTAAAAACACAAAGTATTAACATGAGACCTGAATTATGCTCATTGTTTTATTAAGAACAGCCCTTAGTATTTTAAACAATACCTGAAAGAGACCAGCTAAAACCTGAAATTATTCTAAAGATGGTACTGTTTTCCTTTCTGAAAATACCTGAGGTGTGATTAAAATAAAAATTCTCCATACATTTTAATTCAATTTAAAATTTAAGAAAACACCTCAAAAACTGGAGGTCAGTGTTAAACGATATGCTTTCTCACCTGCATTATTCACACCACACTTTTAGAGATTACTACAGAAATAAAAGCATTTTTCAACACAGTGGGTTTATTACAAAATTAAAAATACATACATAAAAGTAAGTAATACTCACCCAATGGCCTTTGCAATGTAACCAAATGTGTTGACTGTGGCTCTACGAATAGCTTTTTTGTGAGCTTTTAAGAGCTCCAGAAGCTCAAAACAAATCCTCATCCATTCTCTCGCAGACACATACTCAGCTCCCCTAATTTAAGAAGAAAAAAGTTAATTTTGATAATAAATTTTAGAAGGTAAACTTGCAAATTCAGTTCTCAAAACATGACTATCTACTCAGTTTAAGCAGTAAATAAAAATATAACTCTTCAGAAAGGATGGTTTAATCTTAAAAATTATATTGCCACCTCTAATCACCATCTCAAGTTGAAATTTCACAGAACATTTCACTGGATAGTCTTACCATATATGTTTGTATTAGCAACATTAAGCATATTTGCAAAGTGAATAAACAAGTAGCTAAACGTAAAAACTGATACTGTTCATAAAAATGTTTAGGCAATCTGCTTACCTGTCAGCAATACGTCCAACAAGATCAATACAATTCTCTTGTACTTTTTCATGCCTGTTCTTTAAGATGGGGGTGAGTCTAGGCAGGAGATCTTTAATTGGTGGGGTCATCTTATGCATACCTATTTAATAAAAGTCAACACACTATCAATAAACATTTGAACTATAACTTGTTCATTTTACCTTTTACTTAGCAATATAATATAGATGACTAGGCATAAATATAAACTTACAGCTGCCTATGGAAAGAAAAAGCCCCATATTCTGACCAGACTCAGAACTGTTTTTAACTTTTTATTAACAACTTCTGATTATGCATAGAAATGAAAAGAAATTAGTGAAGTGATTTAAAAAATGATGGATACTCAACAACAGAAGAGTTTTATTTGGTTCTGAAATGTATTTGTACACTCATATTTAAATATGGGGACAGTTTATGTTCCGGCCATACACAACAATATAAGCCAGAGGCAGACATGTAAATTAAAGCAAAATTTTCCAGAAAGGGCCCCCTTACCCTTTAACTGCAAAACAAACAGATCTCCAGTCTCCCTGCAATGCAGGGCATACTTGGATGGTATTTACACCTATGAAGAGAGAAAAAAGGAGGCAGCTGGCAGGGGCTCTTGCTCTAACTAGAACTGCTTGTTCTGATTCTCTCTCCATTGCTTTTCCCATGTTTCCCTGACCAACAATATGGTTTACAACTCCCTGCAAACCAGAGCCCCTTAAGTGGCCAAGTAACTGATTTTTGGCAAGTAGCTATCGTCAAGTATAGAAGACAGGGCTAAATTGGGGATTACATGTCAATGCAATGGTTCAAAGATCTCCTATACTGCATAAAAACCCCTTACTAAAATGAGAAAAACAGTGGCTATCAGTCAGCTATTCTGACCTCCTGCTAGGTTATTTTGGCTCTTCTTAACCATACAGAAGTTACTTTTGCAGAAGTCATGTTCAACTACAGTAAAGATTAAAGAGAAGAGACCATTTGTTTGCTACATCATAATTTTCTTAAATAATGAAAGCTTTGCTCTCCATACCCAAGGGGGCATTTGTAACGTACTTGTGTTTTGCTTTGGGTTAGAAAACTGAATGGATAAAGAATTGGATATAAATAAAAATGAGACAACAACTTGATAAATCCACTTTTCTCTCTGGTTATGTTCCTGAAACATGACAGCAAACAGAAAAACCTGCCATAATCATTTACTAATTCAAGGGTAAAGAAATACACAATATTTCGTCTCCTAAAACTAAAACTTCAGCATTGTTTCCTCACACCCTTCAAATAAGTTTCAGGTGAGACATTGTTTTTATTAGGATTCTCTATTCCATGACTTCAAAGTTTTTTGAGTTGGTAACTATTCTCACCTCTCTTTACAGGTCCTAAACTTGCCCTCTTTTCTCTGTTTAAAGTGCAATATAAACGAGTTTTAGGAAACAACTTTCGTGACATCCTGACTTAATTATGATTTTGAAGTGCTTAAAACCATGTATCAGAAATCATTACTCAATTCCTAAATGTGATTCTGTATCTTACTTTCAAAAAAACAAAGTTAAAAAAACAAAATAAAAAAATTCTTTCATGACCAGCAAATTCCATACCTATTACATTTACAATGGCCTTCAATGCTCCAAGAATGCTGCCCAATACTTCAGGGTACTCTTCACCCAAATACTCATACAAAACAACACCCAAGTGCCCCATCAATTTTTCCTGTAATAATAATAATAAAAAAAAAAGTTAAAATGTTACTATTCACATGGAACTATTTGGTGGGAAAATAAGAATCTGATAGAAAAGTTTACCTCTTGACAAGTCTTCATGACAACAGCAGTTCGAGAAATCAAGTCAGCTGCCTGTTGCCTAACTTTTGCTGATTTGTTATTTAAACGCCACAAAACTGTACCACAGATCTGAGGCAAGTAAGGTTTGACTCGTTTGCCAAGAGCATTGACCACTGTGCCAAAGCCATTCAACATTACAGAGTCCTAAAAAAAGAAAAGCTACGTTAAATTTAAAAACTACATTCACTGAGACTACAATTCAGTTTGTGCCCGAATAGTTTAAATATACTAATATTCAGAGGTGCCTGGGTGGCTCAGTCGGTTCAGCGTCCGACTTCGGTTCAGGTCGTGATCTCATGGTTAATGGGATCAGGCCCTGTGTTGGGCTCTGTGCTGATAGCTCAGAGCCTGGAGCCTGCTTCAGATTCTGTGTCTCCCTCTCTCTCTGCCCCTTCTCTACTTGTACTTTCTCTCTCTCTCAAAAAAATAAAACATTAAAACAAATTTTAAATATACTAAGATTAATTTAACAAAATCAAATCTAAAAAATTTAAATCATAGACAACTGAAATGAGAACATGAGGATTTTTAAAATTTCAAATTCAATTACTTTTCAGTGATAATTATTTGGTTGAAAAGTAATGTTTTACAAATATGAAGGTCAGCAGCAATTTGTTGTAATAATCTGTATCATTACCTCTGTAGTCTGTTCTTGGAAAGCATAAAGAATACCATCAATCAACTGTTCTTCAAGTTTATGATCAATATCTGCTGCTCCCAAGTTGCCCATAATTTTCTCAATTGTCTCCATCACCATTTTTCTGTACTGTTCAGCTTCATCCTTCAGATCATCCACAATCCTGGATATAATTTCTGCTGCACCTACTTTGTTTGCCAATTCCACAGTAGTATCAACTAACTAAAGACAGGAGGAAAGAAACCTTTTAGATATTATCCAAGCCAGCAAGTAGGCTGAGAACAGTTAATTCCTGTTTCAAAAACTTTTAAGAGAAAGGTAACCCAAAAAACATAAATGTGAGAGTAAGTCAAAATGATTTAAGGTAAGATTGTACTCATGTTTCACCTAGCCCAGATTAAGTATTTCTTTTAACTAGACAAAGACATTAATTCATAGTTGAGTATTTATCCTAGAATGCAAAATCAAAATGGAAGTTAATTAGCTGACTAAATACATCTCCTTTTATAATCAAGCACATATTTTGAGACCAGGGCAAAAACAATGTTTAATATTCATTCAAATTAACTAAGGAATTAGTTGAAAAGATTTAAAAATATTTTCTTCAGTAGGTTCCATGACCAATATGAACCTTCAACTCACAACCCTGAGATCAAGAGTCATATGCTCTACCAACTGAGCCAGCCAGGCACCCTTTGAAAATATGTTTTACGGGGGGCCTGAGTGGCTCAGTTAAGTGTCTGACTCTTGATTTTGGCTCAGGTCATGACCTCACGTTCCTGAGATAGAGCCCCTTAAACCCCATGGTGGGCTCTGAGCTGGGTGTGGAACCTGCTTAAGATTCTCTCTTCCTTTTCCTCTGCCCCTCCCCAACTCATGCTCACTCTCAAAAAAAAAAAAAGATAAAATATTTTTTACAATGAAAGTTTACCTGTCGGTAATTTCTTCTATCCAAAGCCATTCTGTGTTGCCAGAAGTGTTTAAAAAAAGGAGGAAGAATCTCTGTTTTAATGTAGTTTGCTTCTACACCATCTGTTCCACAACACTGCTTTACCACCTAAAAGGTTAAAAAATAGTAGTAAATACAGTCTTGGTTTAACAATAGTTAAATAGTTTTGGGCTTTAACATTCTCTGAACCACGAAACACACCCAATTTAGGTGAACCAATCCGTGACAACAATTTGGAATACTTACCTTCAGCACAATTTTCTTCATTTCTTCATCAGGTGACTGAAATTCTCGAATAAGGATTAACATCACTTCTCTAGTATAGTAGTTGGCATATTCTGCATCCATAAGAGGAATAAGATAGCCAATAGCCTTTAAGAAAGCAGCCAGACCCTATTTTAAAATAAAAAAATACGTATACTTAGTAAGTTAGATTTAATTGCCTTAACTTCAATGAGTGGAAATGAAAAGAAAAATAAAATCTATCTGGTGAACCAAACCTACCTTTCCTCTGTGTTGACGGATACCCTTCCATAGAGGCTTTAACACAGAATCAAAAGATTCGATACCATAAGGAGTTGCTGCTTCAGCCAAGGCAGCAATGGCCAAAGCACTAATGGTCCGAACTTTCTGTTGCTCATCCACAAGACCTAGAAAAAACCAAACAAACACAGGTTGTAACTAAGTGACAACATTACCTAATTTTCACAAGCTCATCATTTAGTCAAAATGAAGAATCTGTTCATACTAGACAAAATTAGACAAAAGCCAATATGAACCAAAGCCTATTAGCAGATAACGTAATAAACCCCATCACAAATTATGTGGGGTTTTTGTAGGTAGAACCCTTCCATTTATCTCTCCAAATCAGTAGCCCAAATTTCAGGACACCTATTTTATAAAAGATGAAGTAATGGGGCGCCTGGGTGGTTCAGTCGGTTAAGCATCTGACTTTGGCTCAGGTTATGACCTCACTGCTCATCTTGAGTTCAAGCCCTGCATTGGGCTCTATGCTGGCAGCTCAGAGTCTGGAACCTGTTTCAGATTCTGTCTCCGTCTCTCTGCCCCTCCCCTGCTCAAACTCAGTCTCTCTCTCTCAAATATAAACATTAAAAAAAAACTTTTTTAATAAGTAAAAATAATTTTTAAAGAGACAAAGTTATATCACAACTTACCATGCTCAATGATTTCAACTAAACTTCTGAGATGTGGCAAGATGGCACAGCCCATAAGAATAGCTATCTGCTGTACAATCTTAATACCAGTGTGTCTCGCTTGCCAGGACTTCTTACTTTTACACACAGCTTTTAAGAAGGGCAACAATGAAGGAATGCCCAGGGCAGAGGCTACAACAGCAAAAGCTCTAGCTGTTGTGTTACGAACATACTCATCCATGTTATCTATATCAGGTCTCATGGTAGAGATCATAGTAGCCAGACCAGCAGCCTAAAAAGTCAAGAAGGACACTCATCAGCTGATAACATTAACCCTCAACGCTTTCCTTCTATAATCAAATAATCCCATCAATGGATACAAAACTTTCTTCTCTAGAAATATAAATACCTTTGCCAAATTAGAAATAATCTCTCGACCTTCCACTCTAGCATAGTAATCTTCATCAATTAGCAATGGTTCAATGACCACAAGGATCTGAAAAAGAAAAAGAGCTACACTTTCACACCAATTACTAATGCCATACTCGTGTAACAAAATTAAATACATATTGAAAAAATTTTATTATAGGTCATTTATGTAATTTACACACACAAGCATACAAAACATATTTTGCTAGGAAATTTATAATTACCGGACTTTGTAACAAGGGACAATAAAAAATTTTAATTACACAATTTCAAACCCCATATAAAAACTGGGGAGAACTGTTCATCACAAAGTAAAAATATTCAATATTTAAAAAAATAACAACTTCTGGAGCGCCTGGGTGGCTCAGTCAGTTAAGCATCCGACTTTGGCTCAGGTCATGATCTCATGTCTTGTGGGTTCAAGCCCCACATCGGGCTCTGTGCTGACAGCTCAGGGCCTGGAACCTGCTTCATATTCTGTGTCTCCCTCTCTCTTTGCCCTCCCCCACTTACTCTCTCTCTCTCTCAAAACCAAACATTAAAAAATTTTAAAAAAATTCATAAAAAAAAAAAAAAAAACTACACTAATCTTTATTTAACAATTCTAAGCCATTATTACCACCAGCAAAAAGATGGGTCCTTAACACCAAATGGCATGCTACAGACATGTATCTTTTCTTATCCTAACATAATACCAATAAAAGTAAATGAAAAAGTATGAATAATATGAAACCATTTTAGTCAAGATGACAAAAAGTTCCTTCAATATATACACACATACATTTGTATATGTTATATACTTGTGCAAAGAAAAAGGTCTAAGAGGACATGTAAATATAATATTGGTTAACTCTGTAGAGTGTCTTACAGGGGGGTGAAATTCCCCCTTTTTGTTGTGAATGCATGCATCAGCTATTACCTCTTAAGAATTTTTTAAATTTCACAAATAATAAATGACTTAAGAAATCCATTAATTGTTTTTATATTAAAAATTATCCAACCATTAGAAACACTACTTTAATTAGAACAACACACCTTATGCACATATGGTCGAACTAAGTCATCAAGTTTGTATAATATTCGATCAATAACTTTCACAAGTAAATGACGCTCTTGATCCTCAAGTGTAGGAGACATCAGTAGAGGAAGAATCTGATTAAACAAAGGACCAGCTCCAAATTCACGAGCTTTATCAGTAATCTGACGCAATGCAGCCTGGGGGGAAAAAAAAGAGTAGAAGGTATATTCCCTTGTAATTAAGCATTCTGAAAGAACTAATTACTCCATGATTTTCTTTACCTTAATATTTTTAGTATAAACTTCACAGACATCTTACACATATTAGCGTAAGTGCATTCCCATCAAATTACTCTTAAGTTAGAGGGGCGTCTGAGTGGCTCAGTCACATCTGACTCTTGATTTTGCTTCAGGTCATGATCTCACAGTTTCTAAGATGGAGCCTGCTTGAAATTCTCTCTCTCCCTTTCTCTCTGCCCCTCCCTGGCTAGCACTCTTGCAGATCTCTGCATCTCTCAAAATAAATAAACTTAAAAAATTTATAAAAAGGCCCGGAGAACAAAAACGAGAATCTCATTTTTCAGCATCTGTATTAGCATAAAGCTGTTGGACTAAAAAAATTAAATCCTTCATACTACACCTTTCTTTCCCTTACACTATGCCCATGGTAAAGATGAAGAGATTAATTATAAATTTCTAAACATAAAACTATAATGAACATGACGATGTAATGAACTAGTACTTACCTTTCTCATTGGAGGTGTTCCATTCTTAATTTTTAAAAGAAGCTTCATTATTTTTCTCTCTTTTTGCTCTTCTGGACTAAGTGTTGATTCATCAACATCAACCTAACAGTAAAAAAAAAAGAAAATGCAGTTAGATTAAGATACTGTGATTTGTAAGTCCTAAATAAAAAATGGTATTTCAGTTCTGCTATTATCACTTACCAAAAGTTTATCAAAGTACTGAATATCATCAGGTTTTAAAAATGGCAGATTCCCAGATGGTTGGTCATTAACACTTTTCATTGTTCTATCTTCAGTTTGCATGTGGAAACCAGTCATACCACCCAAAGGCGTTGGAGTTGCTGTCAGCTTTCGAGCTGGAGTTCGAATAGGAACATAACCAGCTGGAGGGGGAAGTACCTAATACAGTTAAAAGACAGTTTAGGATTTTCTTGACTTTATAAAATAACACAATTAATATTTGTATTTAAAATATCTTAACAGTTTATTAGCTAAGAAGCTTCCTGCTTGTTCTATCATTTAAAATCTGTATAACAGGGACACCTGGGTGGCTCAGTCGGTTAAGCATCCAACTTCAGTTCAGGTCACATGATCTCACAGTTCATGAGTTTGAGCACCGCATCAGGGTCTGTACTGACAAACTCAGAGCCTGGAGCCTGCTTCAGATTCTGTGTCTCCCTCCCTCTTTACCCCTTCCCGCATCATTCTTGTTCTCTCTTTCTCTCAAAAGGAATAAACATTAAAAATTTTTTTTTAAATCTGTATGACAAACATTTCTCATTTGCTGATTAAAAAGCACATTAAAAGTATTAGTAATGTGGGGAAATGAGGAGATACATGAAGCAGGCTTATAAAATTCTGATCACTCTCAAACATTAATCTATATAAACATGTTGGTGAGCCGACATGTCATAAATGGAAATAAGTTCACAAAGTGCACATAATATATAAAGGGTTAATTTTAATAAAGTTAAAATTTAGATTCATACAAATCTCTGCACCATAAAAGCAAGAATCTTAGTATTTAAGTTGCTTGACAAAATGTATAAAAACTAAATCTGGGGTGCCTGAGTAGCTCAGTCAGTTGAGCGTCTCCTGATTTCAATTCAGGTCATGATCCTGTCATGGGATCGAACCCCGTGTTGGTCCACTCAGTGCAGAGCCTGCTTAAGAGTCTCTCTCTCCCTCTGCCCCTCTCCCCTGCTCGTGCTCTCTCTCTAAAATAAAAAAAAAACAAAAAACTAAAACCAAAATATTTACCAAGGTCCTATAAAATACACCATTTATTAAACCAAGAAATTTACTTAAGATTCACTAAGAAAGATTTTTATCTCCTATGGATATTAAGGTAATCAATGACTGTAACTGAGAAGACATTCAGGAAGTCAACAGTAAGTTGTAGAAATGTCTACACCCACAGCATTATGTGGAGGCTACAAGAAGTTTAAAGCAGAAATTCGTGCACACTTGAAACACTCTAATACAAAACTAACAAGGGGGAAAAACATACATATACAAACTCTTAAAAGCAACGGGCACCAGCAATATAAGGCTCTGTAGAGGCCATCGGAATCTAGTTCCAGCTATATGACCACAGACTACCTTTAGACCAGCAAATGGTCCCTCAATGCCAGGTACATTTTATAACTCAAAATAAACTTTAACTTGATACAGTAAAAACAATATTCTTTGTGTTCATTTGCAATCCATGAATTTAAATACACAAAATCTTGTGAAACACAAAGTAAAATAACCATGATCTAATGTGAGCTTAATCCTGAGACTATGATGAACTGAAGCAACAAGCTATTCCATATCCCAAATGCAGCAAGTTCTCAAAGTATGGTCCTAGAAGTCCTTGAAATTTCTCACCTTCCAAAAGCAATAAAAGCTTCGTATCATTCAGTTTTTTCATCTCTATTACTTTTTGGAAATAGCTAAAAGAATTAGCAGTAGTAAATTTGGGCAAAGCCAATGTAAACCTGACAAATTAATTTTTTCAAAGAACACTTAAAGAAAATTCACATTTGGGGCGCCTGGGTGGCGCAGTCGGTTAAGCGTCCGACTTCAGCCAGGTCACGATCTCGCGGTCCGTGAGTTCGAGCCCCGCGTCAGGCTCTAGGCTAATGGCTCGGAGCCTGGAGCTTGCTTCCGATTCTGTGTCTCCCTCTCTCTCTGCCCCTCCCCCGTTCATGCTCTGTCTCTCTCTGTCCCAAAAATAAATAAAAAACGTTGAAAAAAAAAAAAATTAAAAAAAAAAAAGAAAATTCACATTATAAATACCACATTACCTTATATCCTTCTGGAAACATGGCATCTAATTCTTCATCAGAAAGTGGACGGTTTCTCTCATCAATTTCTCTTTCCCACCTCCAAGCTTGAAGCTGTTCGGGAGTCATACTCATTATGTGACCTACCAAAAAAAGCAAATTTCTGTAACAATCTATAGCGTTAAGTCTTTATCGTTACATAGGTCCTTGGGATAGAAGACCGTTAACCTCATAATTGCTTTATATTATCAACTCAAATCAAGACTTCTTTTTATATCTGGTCGTTCTTGCTAAAAATAAACATTAATAACATACAGAATACCTCAGAGAAAAACATTCAAAATATTTCCGGTAAAAAGTATTTCCAATGGGAAAGTTTCTACCTGGAGTAGGGGTAGCCATGTTCATGGCTGGTGTGCCAATTGGTGTCTTTCCAGGTGTCAGAACAGGAGTGCTTCCACCCATCTGACTAGCTGGTGTTTCATCCCAACGTGACTTTCTTTTACTGGCTCCAGGAGTTGGTGTTTCACCAATTGAATCTCCACCTCGATCTGTTCGAGGAGTCTCAGCCCATCCGCTTCCATGCCCAGGAGTATCTTTAAAGAAAAAAAGTAAATAAATATAAAATTTTAACCACTGTCAAAAAATTAGTGTATTCTCAAAGAGCTAATATTGAAACGGATCAAGTCTAAAAAAAGGATATTCTTAAAATGCAGACCCACTTAGAGGTTTAATTTTCATTTCGTCTTTATTCTCTTCCATTTTTTCTTTCCCAATGATTACAAAAGCATAGTAACCACTGAGGAGTAAGAAAACAAAAGTATTTTTTTAACCATGCATACTATCACAACCCAGAGACAACCACTTTATGCATCTTGAGCCACTTTTCATTTCTCCATACAGTTGAGATTACTCTGTACATACAATTCTATACTGCTTCTTTCATCTACTATATGTTAAGCACTCTCCCCTATCACTAAAAATTCTTTATAAAAATATAGCAGATGTACTATGAAGTCTTAACCTGCCACAGCTAATCTTATAAAGAACTAACAAGACACATGGAAATGCAAACTGGTGTAGCCACTCTGGAAAACAGTATGGAGGTTCCTCAAAAAACTAAAAATAGAACTACTCTATGACCCAGCAATTGCACTACTAGGTATTCATCCAAGGGATACAGGAGTGCTGTTTCGAAGGGTCATTGCACCCCAATGTTTATAGCAGCACTATTGACAATAGCCAAAGTACAGAAAGAGCCCAAGTGTCCATCGATGGATGAATGGATAAAGATGTGATATGTGTGTGTGTGTGTACACACACACACACACACACACACACACACACACACACAATGAAGTATTACTTGGTAATCAAAAAGAAGGAAACCTTGCCATTAGCAACTACATAGATAGAAGTAGAGAGTATTATGCTAAGCGAAATTAGAGAAAGACAAGTATTGTATGACTTCACTCATATGAGGAATTTAAGATACAAAACAGATTAACATAAGGGAAGGGAAGCAAAAATAATAGAAAAACAAGGGAACAAAACATAAGAGAAAATAATATAGAGAACAAACAGAGGGTTGCTGGAGGGGTGATGGGTTAAATGGGTAAGTGGCATTAAGAAATCTAGTCCTAAAAAAAAAAAAAAAAAAAAGAAATCTAGTCCTGAAATCACTGTTGCACTATATGCTAACTTGGATGTAAATTAAAAAGTAATTGGTTTTTTTTTAAAAAAAATGAATGCACTTAACACCAATGAATTGTACACGTAAAACAGTTAAAATGGTAAATTTTATGTTATGTATATTTTATCACAATAAAAAAAACTAAATTATGGTCTACAATCTTTTCTTTCTCCTAATGTTCTTCCTAAAATAAATATTAAACCTTTTCAAGAAGGGAAAAGAATTAGGCATATGATCTGCTTAGTCCTTTATCTGTTCCCAAAGCAGCTGATTATTTACCTGTCTAGCCAGGACTAGAAATGTAAACAGATTTCCTCTAATAAACGTACCACTCATCAAATCAATACTTCACCCAAACACACACCCAGACTCCACTAGAAGTACCTCTTTCTGTTTTGGGGGTCTCATCCCATCTGTTTTTACGAGCACTGGAAGTTGCACCTCCGTGGCCTGGTGTTGCATGGCCTGGCGTATCGCCGCGTCCAGGAGTAGCAGCTCCCGCTGGTGTGTGGCTAGGTGTAGGATCCCATATTTTTGAGCCTGGGGTTGCTCCAGGAGTCTCACTTCCCTTTGCACGACCTGGTGTCTCATCCCATCTTAAGGAAGGGGTATGTCCGGGGGTCTTAACAAAGCAAAAAAATACCTTTATTTCACACACCTACACATTCACATAAAAGTAACTAGAAAATTTCTATTAGAAAGACAGTAAACAGGGGCGCCTGGGTGGCGCAGTCGGTTAAGCGTCCGACTTCAGCCAGGTCACGATCTCGCGGTCCGTGAGTTCGAGCCCCGCGTCGGGCTCTGGGCTGATGGCTCGGAGCCTGGAGCCTGTTTCCGATTCTGTGTCTCCCTCTCTCTCTGCCCCTCCCCCGTTCATGCTCTGTCTCTCTCTGTCCCAAAAATAAATAAAAAACGTTGAAAAAAAAAATTTAAAAAAAAAAGAAAGACAGTAAACAAATAAACGTTTTAGTCTTCTTCTGTATAAATGAGAGTAAACTACCCTGCTTAAAAGATACCTACTTCATAGCAAATATGTCTAAAGACAATGTAAAGTTTTAATTTTGAACAGTTTTGAATAAAGCCCTAGCTTAAAAAAAATGTATTTTGGATTATGAACCTTGGATATGCCATTAATATCTCTGTAGCTTTTAGAAAACCACCAAGCTTTCTCTGTCTGCCATCTGCAATCTAAAAATTTCAGCTTTAATAATATCATCGCTACTTCCCAAACTAGGCTTAGAGACATATATCTAGAAGTTCTCACACTAAGGAAACACTATTTTCGTGTTTGTGTTCAATTTTGTGTGTATTTTTAGTTAACATAAGTATGTTTTGGATCACCTGGGTCATAAGTAGATACTGCCACATAATTTTAATCCTTGAGATTTAAAATCACATTTGTAGTATAATTCTAACTGAAGTTGACAAGATTATTAGTGAAAAAAGATTAGAAGTGAAGTAACCAAAGGTTCCACTATAGTTTGAACAGAGACAAGTGGTGGGTGATTCAGGGCATCAGACAGCCCATGATAACAAAACAACCTGCACAGTGGAGACAATACAGTATCAAACTATCAGGTGGTTCAGTGTAAGCCACACAAAATTTAAGACTCAAGTATTCCATATAGGTTTTGTAATATACCTTTATGTATTTATTTTAAAGCTGGATGCTCTCTATCCAACACAAGAATTCTATCCAGCTTTACACCTGCAAATTTACATGAATACCATAATTAAGACTCAACATTTTTTTTCTTTTAAAAAGATTTTATGTATCACTCAGGGTTGAGAAATTTTCAATTAGGTGAATGAAGCACATGAATTGTTCAAAATCTCATCTTGGCAACTGCTCCTCCTGCTGAATCAGGGAAGAAATAAATTTTTTTTTTATTCAAAAAAAAAATTTTTTTTTTAACATTTATTTTGGAGACAGAGAGACAGAGCATGAATGGGGGAGGGTCAGAGAAAGAGGGAGACACAGAATCCGAAACAGCTCTGAGCTGTCAGCACAGAGCCTGACGCGGGGCTCGAACTCACGGACCATGAGATCATGACCTGAGCCGAAGTCGGCCGCTTAACCGACTGAGCCACCCAGGCGCCCCAATTTTTTAAGTATTTATTCATTTATTTTGAGAGAGAGAAAGCATGTGCACACGCACAAGCAGGCTAGGAGAGGGAAAAAGAGAATCCCAAGCAGGCTCCGTGCTGTCAGTGCAGAACCAGACATGGGGCTCAATCTCATTAACCAAGAAATCGGGACCTGAGCTGAAATCAAGAGTTTGATACTTAACGGACTGAGCCACCCAGGCACCCTGGAAATAAATTCATTCTATTATCCATTACAATTCCCACAGTTTTGGGGTGCCTGGGTGGCTCAGTTGCTTAGGTGTCCAACTCTCGATTTCAGCTAAGATCACGATTCCAAGGTTGTGGAATCAAGTCTTAACGTCAGGCTCTGCACTGAGCATGAAGTATGCTTAAGATTCTTTCTCTCTCCCCTTCTGCCCCTCTTCCATACTCATGCTCTCTGAAATTAAAAAAAAAAAAAAAAAAAAAAATGCCTATTAAACATCCAAATAAAAGTGTTAGGTCCAAAGAACAGAGGACATGAATGGGATAGATTTGTAAATCTGGGAGTAGTCTCACGGAGATGGTACAGGAAGATAGGAATGAGAGGAAGGAGTGCTTTTAGATGGAAAAGAGGTCCAAGGACTGAGCACTAGAACACCCCCAAAATTAAAGGAAGCCGAGGAAGATCTCACCAACAAGACAGGAGTCAGTTAGGAGAATATTAGAAGAATCAAGAGAAACTCAAGTTCAGAATCTAAGAAAAGGAATCAAGTGATAGCAAATGTCACTGATATGTGATAAATGAAATGATATGATATGTATAGGATATGAGGATTGAGACTTGATCTATGAATTTACCAAAAGGAGGTCAAATGACCTTGACAAGAGATGTTTTGGTGGAGTGGTACAAGCAAAAGACCAGATAAGCAGAATGCAAGTATAGACAACTCATTCAAAGCATTTTGCAGTGAAAAGTCAGAAATGGCTAGAAGGGGATGTGAAGATCAAGGAATGGTTTCCTGTAGTTGTCTGGTTTCAAAAGGAAAACAGGTAAAATGTGTTTGCTGATAATAATCCAGAGAAAAAACTGATGTTACACAAAAGTCTCTGAGTAGTAAGAAGAGATGGGAAATAGTACATAAGCAGAAGTTGTTCAACTTGCATCAACACCTCATTACACAAAGAAAAAGTAGATGAAACCAAAAACAGGCATACTGGTAGATTTCATAGTGGGAACATGTTTAAGTTTTTCAATTATTTCTACTTTAAAAAGGAAAAATAGGAATTAATATCATCATATAAAAAGCTGTTAAGAAGACATTAGAAGATTGATATAACAAAGAAGTTCTCTGGGAGTGAGAGAGACAGAGAATTACTGCTTAATATAGTTTGCTCAAGGTGATGAAAAAATTTTGAAAATAGCGGTGACAGCTGTACAACATTGAGTGTAATTAATGCCACTAAATTGTACATTTAAACATGGTTAAAATGACAAATTTTACATTATTAATGTTTTATCACAAGTTTTAAACATTTTAAAACAGGGGTGCTTGGGTTGCTGAGTCTGTTGAATGTCCAACTTCGGCTCAGGTCATAATTTCACGGTTCATGAGTTCAAGCCCCACATGGGCTCACTGCTGTCAGCACAGAGCCTGCTTTGGATCCTCTGTCCCCCCCCCCTCTCTGCCCCTCCCCCACTTGTGCTGTCTCTCAAAAATAATTAATTAACATTAAAAAAATTTTTGAGGGGTACCTACGTGGCTCAAAATTGGTTGAATATCTGACTTCAGCTCAGGTCATGATCTCATGGCTCGTGAGTGTGAGCCCTGTGTCAGGCTCTGTGCCGACAGCTAGAGCCTGGAGCCTGTTTCCGATTCTGTGTCTCCCTCTCTCTCTGCCCCT
Source organism: Panthera onca (assembly GCF_046562875.1). NCBI lineage: Eukaryota > Metazoa > Chordata > Mammalia > Carnivora > Felidae > Panthera > Panthera onca. Next base: position 38,272,572 of record NC_138346.1, on the reverse strand, counting down.
CCCCTATTCATGCTCTGCCTCTCTCCTTCAAAAATAAATGAACGCTCAAGAAAAGTTTATTTTTATTCTTTAGAATAAAAACAACCCCCAAAACGGTTCTCTAGGAAAATAAACTGACCAAGGAAATGCAGTAGCACTGCCCATGTGACACCTGTGGTCAGATGCTTAAATTATCCATCTAGAAAATAAGGAAGATCATTGTATTATACTTAACCTCCACAATGTGACGTACTGAAATATCTATTTTAATATTCCAAAAGGGACATTCCTTTATTCCAGGTTATGGACTTTACTGTGTCTTCCCCCCAAAACTTACGTTGAAGCCCTAACCACCTATGTGTATTTAAAGATTGGGCCTTTAGTGAGATAATTAGGTTAAATAAGGTCATAAGGTTAGGGCCCTAACCTGATAGTACCAATGTCATTAGAACAGACACCAGAGGTCCCTTGCTCCCTCCACGTGCACACAGAGAAAAGGCCATGTGAGGACACAGCAAGAAGGCAACCATCTGCAAGCCAAAAAGAGAACGCTCACCAGACATCAACCCTGCTGGCACCCTGAGGTTGACTTTAAGCCTCCAGAACTGTGAGAAAACAAACGACTACTGTTTAAGCCACCATTCTGTTACCTTGTTAGGTCACCAAGAGTAGACTAATACAGTACATGAGAGGGATAAACTAAAAATAATAACAATCATAAAAAAACAAAAATAAATTACCTCTGCTTGATCCCAACTTGATAGTTTTTTAGGAGTGGCACCAGGAGTCTGATCGGCTGTTTGATCCCAACGCCGTTTTCGTTTTGAGGGAGGCTGGGACGCTGCTGCTCCATTGACAACTTTTAATTCTCCAGCTTTAGCTTTTTCTGCTAGTTGTTGCCTAATTTCTCTCTAAAAATATTTGAATAAGCACTAAGTATCTTTAAAATATTTTCAACATATTCCCATATAATCAGCACGGTCATTTCCATTTAATGTCATTTTCTTCATTCTCTGTTCTATGCTGCTACTGGTAGTCCCATTCTTTATTTCTTTTTATTTTCTGTATTTCTAGTCTTTATACAATGCCCTTCTGCACAACAGATAAGTACAGAATTTACAACACAGAGCATCTTACTTTAAATACAGTTAAATGAAGTAAAATCTTCAATGGTGGAGAATCAAAATGCTTTAAAAAATTTTTATGTTTATTTGAAGGAGAGCGAGCAAGAGAGCAGCAGAGGGGCAGTGAGAATCTGAAGCAGGATCTGCACCATTGATGCAGAGCCTGACACAGGGCTCAAATTCATGAACTGTGAGATCACGACCTGAGGTGAAACCAAGAGTTGGATGTTAACTGAGTTACCCAAGTGCCCCCAAAATGCTTTCATTGAAAAATAGAGTCTTATTTTTTATTTAAAACTCTGATGAATAGCAATTAACATCATGTAATAAGATAGAAAAGTGGCAAAAAGTGGAAACTTAAACATTTTCACTACATAGAGGTGCCTGGGTGGTTCAGTTAAGCGTGTGACTCTTGATTTCGGCTCAGGTCATGATCTCGTGGTTTGTGAGTTCAAGCCCTGTGTTGGACTTTGTGTTTGTATCATGGAGCCTACTTGGGATTCTCTCTGCCCCTCCTCTGCTCACACTCATGCTCTCTAGCATTAAAAAAACTATAACTATGTAAATTATTATATACAATGTAATCATAATAAATCCATTTAATTTATCCTATGATTTTAAAGCAAAGTTTAAACCCACTTAATCCATATAACAAATTATATAATTGTAATTAAGTTATAAAGGTTCACTATTAAAACAAATGAAGCAATCACCATAGGCCATTAGGAACCCTTCAGACTTCTCCACCCATATCCAAACGGAATCTTATGGATGAATTGAAAAGGTTTTTCAAGGAATGCTTTAACTATCTGACTTTGCCTTTACACATCTATTTTGGACACACACCACCAATCCTCCCTACAAATATATCCACCAGGTCTGTGTATGTGTATATATACATACATGTGTACACATATATATATACAGCCAAAAGGCCAAGGGCTAGAAAAGGACATAGAAATATGAAAGTTTAATTTGGGAGGAGGCAGAATTTTGGGTAAGGTTTCCTTCTCAACTTAATTTTTATTAATACTATTAAGATATTACTCGTGTAGCAAATAAAAAAGAAACACAAAAGTATCAATTTGAACTTTCTTTACATTATGTCACAACCACTAAAATAAAAATCCGGTTCACATACCTCTTCTTTGGTTAAATGCTGTTCTCGCATTACATCCATGTAAGTCCTAGCATTCATTTTAGGATCAGGGGTCTTCCCTCCTGCAGAAAAGAACAGCAACAGGACAAGAGTACAATAAATAAAAGATAATTAGGTTCAACTGATTTATCTTCCCTGCTCTAATATTATGTTATTCCATAATCATTTAATTTATTTTTTGATGGAAAACTTTAATAATTATACATCTTACTTTTTATTGAGTTTGCTGATCAATTTAACCTGTTTGAACACAAACATATCTACAGCAGTTTAAAACAAATATTTTAATGCATATAAAAACAAAATGACAGCACAGTTTAGAGTCTTCAGTAGTGATGGGTTCCTGGGTTGCTAATCCGGAATACGTACACTTTCGTGCCTTTGTCTCCATCAGCAGTTCTGACTTCAAGCAGCAGAATAGAAGCCTAGAAAATTATCTCTTTACCATTAGTAACACTTTGGAAAGATATTTATATTCAAAACATTACCTGTTGCAAGCTGTTAAAATCCTGACTACAAATAACTATAACTAGATAAGTTCTCCATACAATGTTCTAAAAGTTATAGTTTAGAAAATAGTTTAGACTTTTAAAAATACACCTATAATCTGATTCTGATCCCATGTTACTAAAAAGGGCTTCATTCTTTTTAAGTTTTGTTGACTCCAAAACATTTTTATTTTCTTAGAAAGTATAAATTACAACTGGAAACATATTACTTGAAATATATTACTTCTACCAGTTATGTTGCACACAGAAGAAAAGTGGTGTACAAAGAGATGTGTTAGTCTCTTGGTTAAAGTTTCAGTATTTGCTTTTCAAACTTCAAAATATCTTAAAGAAGCCCAAACAGTACATAATAAGATTCAGAGGCACACTGAGTTTTAGAAATGTGGTAATTTGCTATACAAGTAGTATAGCATCACAATTTAGGAAAAAATAATAAAATTCTAAGACATTTCCTATGCTGAAGATCATGCCCAATTGATAGTGTCATTCTTTCTGACACTAGCTCTGATAAGACTTCCTTTGGAATACTTTTTCACCATAATCTAGAGAGGATGTGTTGAACTGCACCCTTAAGAATGCAGACAGGACTGGCATATAGCAGTACTGCTGTAGGAAAGAAATTAAGGACAGTTAGTATGGGCCTGTGAATTCTGACATACATGTTTAAATCAATTACAATTATGCAAGTAAAAAAAGAATATCCCTACTAATTCATGCAGGCTGAAAGTCTAATTTGTAAACCTGCAGCAGAATCTAATTCTAAGAAACAGGCACCTAATTCTGCTTTTGAAACTCACTCACCTGAGGAAAGCTTCCATCAGGCTCACTATGCCCCTTGTGCTGACCTGCACACTAAAATTAGCAAAACAGACTCCAACTATTAAAAATACCAAAGTCGTTTTGTATATATACTTTTCTTTTAACTTTAAGTATGCTTAGAGCAAAGTAGGTGCATTTACTAAACTACATTTAGAGCAATACAGGGGGGAGCTCTAATGTGAGAAACAGTTTCTCAAAAGTAACAAGCCTAAAAGTCTAGGATTTGGAATGAAAACTTTCAATAGTTTGAAAGTATTTTGAGCAGAAAAACACATTTGTTCAAAGTATAGAAAGCGTACCCAAAACAAAAGTAAAAGAAAAACCTTTAACCCTTTGCGTTTCTATGGCATTGGCTCATTATTTTCTTGTCCTTCTACCTGGAAAGAAAACTTGCATTATAAAGATGAAGAAAATGGCATCTGTGACTTCAACCAAATCTATACAAATCTATAATAAGGGGGATTTTAAAAAAGAAAAGCAAATTCATAAGCATGCCAAAAAAAATCAAAGGGCTAAAGACAACTTAAGACAAATAAATTCCTGAAAACTTATAGAAAAGTGGGAAAGAATTACCATCTGCAAAAGGATCAAGACGCTCTGGGGATATTATCATGGTCCGCCTGTGCTTTTTGTATTCATCTTCCCGGTCAGCAATCTTTGGAGGTCGGTGCTCAGCAAATGGATCATACTGAAAAGAGGTATGTCTCATTTAATACCCACTTTATTAAATACCAAAAAGAGTATCCTAAACAAAACCCAGAATGTTATATATAAAACATGTAAAAATGTTAAATAAATGCCTACTAATAAAAGAAATATATTTTACGGATGTTAACGTGAAAAAATGACATATGGAAATGAGACAATAAACAAGTCCACATCTGCATAGTTCTTCCATGAAATGATTACCTTCATAAAACAAGCTAGGTACTATTTCTAATCAAGACATTCTAATAACTTGTTTCTAAAATACGTGGGCTTCCATGGGAATTGAGACATTGTTTTCCTTATGAATAAACTCTGATTTTAATTTTAAATAGAGGAAGAAGAAAAAGAAAAGAATCACCTGTTCTGTTGATTGTGGTATATCATTAAGCAATGCCACAGGGGCATGATATCCTGGCTTCTTCTGACCAAGCAAACTTGTAGATGATGAGTAGTCATCGTCATCCTGCAATGAAATGCCCCCCGGAAAACCACAAAAATGTCAGAACTTAAAAATGAGAAAGAACATGCAAATTCAACATGGCATCAAAACACTTACTGACAGGGGCACCTGGGTGGCTCAATCAGTTGAGTGTCTGAATCTTGGTTTCGGCTTGGGTCACGGTCTCATGGTTAATGGCTTCAAGCCCTACATCTGGCTATGCACTGAAGGTGAGGAGCCTGCTCGGGATTCTCCCTCTCTCTCTGCCCCTCCCCCTCTCCTTGCGAGTGTGAGCAGTCACTTTCTCTCAATGTTAAAAAACAAAACAAAAAAACAACCCAACTTACTGATAAAGTGATGTCTAAACCTTTGTTCATAAAACTTGTAAATACTTAGGTCTTCTTTCAACTCTTAAACCTATTTTAAAGAAATTTTTTACTCTTTTAAAAATATTAAACCAGGAATGCTTTCTGTGGAAGTTAACTGAAATAAAGCAGGTATGGAATTGAAAAACCTGAGCATTTTATTTTCTCACAAAAAGCATAATGAAATTTGTTTTTCAAATTTGGAAACTGCAAACAGCTTATTTAAAACTCTCCAGTTTCCTTGATTTTTTTTTAATGATTTTACTTTTAAGTAATCGCTACACCCAACGTGGGGCTCAAACTTACCACCCCAAGATCAAGAGCTGCATGTTCTACTTGAGCCAGCTAGGAGCCCCTCCTTGTTTTTTTCCACTCATTTTTTTTTAAACATGATTTAACACAAATAAAATGTAATTAATTTTAAATGTATTTGTTTCCTTAGTAGTATGTTTAAACAGACCAAAGTGATATTCTTACTTTACTACTGTAAGAAGTGCAACAGTGCATTAACTCCCAAGATCTTAACACCTCATTTATTTTAGTCAAAAATGAAATCACAATTTCCTCAGCTTCTGGGAACATATAGCCATCACTGTGTTTTATCATGAAGGTCTAATAATGCTAACAGAAGCCTGACTAGTCTCTGGAAATTGTACCTTTGGAACTTTTATTAAATTTTTCTTAAAAGAAAAAAGTGCCAACTAAAAATGTGGCTTGAATTTCATAAAAACAAGTTTGATAATCTATAACATAAAATGTTTGCTACTGAATCACACAAAAATGACTATTTCACCAAATATGGATGTTTGGCATGGCCTGACAAAATAAGCTCTGTGGAATATATAAAAACATTTTGAAGGTCATATTTCAAAATGAGAAGTGGGTAGTCATCCTCCAGAGTAAATGAGAAAGTCCATTAGCATCATTCCATTCATATTAAGACACCAAAGGGAAAAAACACACAGCATCAAGCATAAGTCTTAAGTCAAAAGTGGCAAGGACAGATGGCTATCTACAAGAAAGTTGACTCACACTGGCTACTCTAGAGCTCAATAGGTCACAATAGGGATTTATTTTACAATGGTTAATGATTTGCAGGTCCTTTACTAGATAAACTAGTTTTAACATAAAGATTGAGAACTGATCACTTCTAGAAGTTTCTGGATCTTACAGAGGAAGGACACCTAATAGTTTTATCCTTCAAAAGAAAGATTTCCCAATGCCCCAAATCTTCCCAGATTAAATGAGAGGATTAAAATAGAAAATCCCTTTATATTTCTTGCTCTTTGTTAAAAAATACTTGACTCTTGTACACTTGGTAACTCACATCTTCAAGTTCAGTTGCAGCAATTGATGTCACATATCCAGCAAAGCGGCTGTCACTTCCACCATAAATTTCCTGGTCATAATAACCTGTAGAATCAAGGCCCACTCCTTGAGCTTCATCAAGAGCTGCCTTCTTGCCTTGAATTTCTCGAATCTGTGCTTCAATATCTGTAAGAAATTAAGATTTTCTTAATTTTCCAAACAGACCCAACACAATGCAGTTCTCTAGTAGAAATTATCAAAGTAGTCTTCTAAATACATAAACTTTAAAATAATTATAATACATAACGAGTTAGAACTAACAGACAATACTCGTATACAGAAGATATGCTTACCATTTCATCAACCACAAACCACTCTTACCTTAAGAATGGGTTACCAAAGTATAAGTTATTGTTGAATTCCAAACCTTTTCCCAAATGAAAAAATAATACTGTCAATGTTGTTTAGGGACTAAGAACAATATTCAAGATAATTTAAACTCAACAATACCAGAAATGCAAACACAACAGTACTATGGAGTGTGGGTCTCAAACTACATAGAATGTGCAACAAATGGTCTCTAGATTTTGTCAAAATGCAGTAGGCCTGGATCAGACCCAAGTTTCTGCATTCCTAACAAGCTCCCAGGTGATGTCCTAAACATCTAGGATTACACTCTTAGGAGTAAAATAATAAAGGATAAAGTCTAAATTCTTTAGCCTAGAATTCAGAGCCCTACACAGTTTGCCTGCAACTACCATGACATTAGTTTCATGATTAAGAGTCTGAGCTCTGGAACCAAAATGCCTTCAAATAAAGGCTTTCTCTACTAATTAAGGTTATTTCACCTCTGTGTCTCAGTTTCCTACAACTTGAAGTTTTTTTTAAGGATTAAATGAGATAATGAACATGAAGCACTTAAGCACTCCACCAATGAATTAACTCTTGCCACATCTCACCCTCCAGGCACTGTGTTCTTTCTATCCATTGGTCTGACATTTAGAAGATGGACATTTGATGAATGAAGTTCTCAACAGATTCCCAAACTTCCCTATTTTTAATTTTGACATTTTTCAAGACTAAAAAAAAATTAAAACATACAATGAACATCTACACAGTGTTCACCTATTTTCATCAAGTGTTTACATATATATGAGATATAGCAAATATTATATATGTACATGACTTTTCTACACCATTTAAAGCCCCTACTATTTCAGCATGTATTTACAGGTCTAAGACATTCTCCCATATAATCAAAATAGTATTAACAGGCTCAAGAAATCATCATCCTAGTAATAACCTTTCTAGATGTTCTCTTCTTTGATCCATGATTCCATCAAGAACCTGGCAAGGCACTGAGTTGTAGTAGTCTCTTTTAAATAGACTAGCCTTCCAAACTTTTTTCTGGTCTTTCCTAATACCAGCTAACTTTAAATTCCAAACTAATGTTTTATTGTAATAATCTGAATACCTAGGTGTTTTAAGAAACAAAACTTTTTACAGCTACTGGTTTCTTTTGTGGCTTAACAAATAGATGTTTCAATTTTTGCAGGCTTATTACCTTCAACTGAATCAAAACCCTTTGACACCAGGCACTTTAAAAAAGCTCATTTACTAGTTTGCAAAGACCAAAAGAAAAAGATTCAAATGCCCAACTCCACACCCTCAGCAAAGGGAGAAAAACCTCCACTGTTCAAGAAGGGTATGGTTTAAAGCAGAAAATATAATAACATGATCTAGTCCAAAGTACAGCTGGGCCATATAACTGTGGGACCAAGTCTCAGAAACTCAAAATAATGGAACAGGGTTTACCACTGAACTTAGCAGCTCCAGTTTGTAACCACATCTCAAAATTCTTATGGTGTATCCACAGCACTATCATCTTATCATCTCCACAGTTGCTGCTTTTTCCTGCATCTCTCCCCTCAAAACCATTACAGCAGCCCAGGTGGCCAGAGGCCCCCACCATGAGTAATCACAAATAGAAACATTGTCATGTGAGCTGGGTGGCTTATTTTACTATTATTTTACTAATCTACTTCTGTTTCTATTTGAAGTAGTATATATTTTTTAGAAGTCTTAAATCCACATTTGCTCCCCTCACTCACCCCTGAAACTTTTTATCCTGGAGCACAGAAGAAACCTCAGTGGTTAAAAAGACTGGCTAAAGGGTGACTAGAGATTAAGCCTTTTCTTTTTTCTTTCCAAAAATTTCCATTTCTTAAATGTTTGAGAAGAACATTAAAAATATATATATATATATTTTTTAAAGCGCTAGATGCATGGATCACCTTTAAGTAAACAAGTTCTTTTCATGGACCACAAATGCTACTGCCATCAGGATCCAGACAGGACACACAATGGTGAATCAGGCCAGCCAAATAATCTGCAATCTCCCCTCTACAGCATCAGTGTAGTCTACTAACAACCTACATTAAAGTCACCTGGGGCACCTCTTACAAGGACTGACTCCCATGCCTCAGACCCATTAAGTTGGAACCACCAACTTAAGAGCCCAGGTTTCTTCATCAATATATATTTTGTGAATAAACCCAATTTTATACTTCCATTTTTCTTTAAAAGAAAAAAAGAGAGAGAGCGCCCACGTTTCTATATCAGTAACAAACACTCCAGAAAACTTGTACATGGCCCTCGACTTCCAGCTCCAGCCTACCTTTACTTTAAAATTTCCAATTTGGGACATGTTATACTTTTTTCTAGCTCATACACAACAAAAAAGCAATAAAGAGGTGTTGTTTCATAAAAACCACATCACAGCATACATATTGGGCAGCTTACCCTCCCCCCCTTCACACACACACATTATACATTACGGTTTTATTTTCCTTTGAAAGGATTCTTCTAGAAGTTTACAGCAGCTAGTACAGTATTTGGATAATACATTTATTCAGGAACTATTTTCATCTATTCAATCTTACCTACTGATTTTATGTACTTAAGGATAAGCAACAGAGTTTTCTAATTACAAAAATACTCAAAATATTGAATTTGTGTTTGTATAAACTCTATGTATTTTATGACTGGATTCCTATTAAATAAAATGTGGTAACAAAATCACCTAGGGGCTAGGCAGCTCTCTGTAGTTAATTAATTCTGAAGGGAGTTCATTAATAAACTTCTACTAGTTGTACATGCAAACCAGGTACTATATCTGCTTGAAATTGCGGATAAAAATTCTATATACCTTGTAAGTTTTATTTATGCATTGTAAACTGCAGCACATTTACATAAGCATCACATCCACAAAATTAAGACAACAGATTCCCCAACATTCAGCAGTTATGCAAATAAATGACAGAATTAAATCTCAGTAGTTATTTAGTAAACTATGTGCCAAAATATGAAATAGAACACACTCAATATTTACAAGCAAACAAATGTATCATTTCACTTATAAACATTTATAAAATGTATAATCGAGTTATTATGAATATGATATTTTGTTTACAAAATAAATAAAATCTATGGCACAAATATGGCAAAATATTGAGAACTGGTAAATCTGAGCAATATTCATTATTTTTCCTGTACTTTTCTGTAATGTTACACTATTTCATAATTAAAAGGTAACTTTCAATCAGAAGTCATTAAAAATTTTTCCAAAATTTTATAAACATTTTGCACCTCTGGGAAAGACAAAATCGTCTCTTATTTTCAAAGTTGTTGCACACAAAATTATAGCTACTGGCATGCAGATATTCCTGTACTTTAATTGACTGAACGTAAGTAAATAGATCATTTCTGACAACAAATGCTAAGATTTGTTAGCAACAATGGAATAAAAAAAAAAAAAAAGAGGCAGCATACAAAAAAGAATAACCAGAGGGCCAAAATGTTAAATAAAAGACTTGAAGCAGAGAAAGGAGGAAATGTTTATGCTAATCTCTCCCTACTTCATTTATAACCAACATGAACAAATCCTCTATTCCTAATTCCTTTCCAATTCAGACTCCCTGTAGTTGAGACATTCAGATGTGAAGATAAAGAAAAATGGATATGGTCTGCTAGTCACTGGACAAGAGACTAGGAGCTCCTCATGGGCACACATACAATTGCCAAGAGCTGGCACTCTACTCCATCTGAACCCTTAAATATTCCAGTCTTCAAGATATGTTAATCAATATTTCTCATTATCAAGTAGTATTCCTATGTACTACAGCATTCAGGTTGCTTGCAGTCTAAAGATTACAAATAAGGCTGCTATAGAACATTCACATACAGGTTTTTATGTTAATATAGGATTTAATAGCACTTGGGTAAATACCTACTCTTATAGATAAATATCTAGTCTGCTAGGTCTTAAAACAGTATGTGTTTAAAAGAAACTTACAGAGGTGTCTGGGTGGTTCAGGTGGTTAAGCATCTGACTCTTGGTTTTGGCTCAGATAGTAATTTTACAGTTCATGAGCTCAAGCCTATGTCTCTGCGCTGACAGTGCAGCCTGCTTATGATTTTCCTCTCCCTCTCTCTGCCCCACCCTGGCTTGCGTGCTCGTGATCTCTCCCTCTCTCTCAAAAAATAAATAAAAGAAACTTACAAAGTCCTTTTAGTGGATTTACTTACACAAGTCTGAGCACAGAAGAGAACTGAACTATTCTGTATAACAGAGAAAGAATCATTTTGAGAGATGACATGGAGGAAATTAACAGAACAAGTAAAATGAAGAAAAGCTAATTCCAGTTTAATGGTGTTAAAAAAGGGGAGGTTATCAGGAGGCAGATATATCTAGTGTGGGTTCCTAAACTATCTGATTTTCCAGATTAAAGCTTCACTTCTGTTCCCCACCCAACCCTTCTCCTATTTCAGTAAAATCTATGAAGAGGTGAGAGGAGGGGGACCATATACAGTACAAATCTTCGTTACTGGTGCTGAAAACTTAAAAACAAAGCAGGAATTCCCCATCATGAGAGCATATTTGGAATCCTAAAACTGAAGTTATGGATTGTCCTTCAATCCATAGATGGCATAGTCTGATAGTGGTTTATAAAAACTAAAAAGTCTTATTAGACAAGAAAACAAAGTACTAGTGAAGCATTAGACTTGTACACCACAGTCTGTAAAGAGCCTCACTAAATGAGGAGCCCTGAGGGTAAATAGTTGAGAATGAGGTTTTTCTTAAGCTGATGTTCCCATTTTAAGATACAAATATCACAGGGACTCATGCAAAACTACTTCAGGTAGAAGGTAAACCTGTTAGAAAAATTGTGAGAGTACATTCATTGCCATTAGAATTATAGTGGGAGAGGCACCTGATTTTACAAATCCTTTGTAAGATTTCCTTGCCATGGCTAGTCTAACCTAACCCTGAAGTATGATTTCAGAACTGTGTTCATTCCTAAATCCAATAATTTTCTTGGCACCTCCCTTATTTGTGGGCCTCCCGACATCTTAAACTGCAGCAGCGAGGAGAGTCTTAGAGGCAGTCATGGGTGTTTTCACTGCCCTCTTTCCTTTTCCCTGCAGACTATGGGAAACTACAAAGTAAGGGCGCTGCAACAAATAAATTGCAAGGAAAAAGAAACATGGAGGAGGAACATAAAGATTTAAGACTAATCCCTGTATGGGATTCATCCGGAACTTAAACAAACTGTAAAAAAAAAAGTTTTATAAGGCAATAAATAAAACAAAAATATATTTTGTTATATTAATTTTAGGTGCAAAAATGGTATTTTTTTAAAAGTCTTTACATTTTAAGGGTGCCTGGGTGGCTCAGTCAGGCGAGCATCAGACTTCTGATTTTGGCTCGGGTCATGATCTCACTGTTCATGGGATTGGGCCCCCTCCCCACAAGTCGGGCTGTATGCTGCCAGCACTCAGGCACACACGCTCATTTGCACACTCTCAAAAAAATAAATAAGCATTAAAAATAAAGTTGTTAAATTTTTTTTTTTTTAGTTTATTTTGAGAATGAGACAGCCTGTGTGAGTGGGGGAGGGGCGGAGAGCGGGAGAGAGAATCTCAGGTAGGCTCCAAGCTGTCAGTGCAAAGTGGGGGGGGGGGGGGGGGGGCGGGGCTGGGCAGTGCTCAATCCCACAAACCAAACCGTGACATCCTGACCTGAACTGAAATCAAGAGTCAGGCGCTCAACCACCCAGGCGCCCCCAAAGTCCTTACATTTTAGAGAAACACACTGAAAAATGTATGGATAAAACAATTATGTCTGGGATTTGCCTCAAAATAATGGGAAGGGTGGTAGAGACCAGAATACAGGTTAAACAAAAGTGGACTCATGTTTATAACTGTTGAAGCTAGGTGATGGGTGCAACATGTGGATTTGTTTCATTGTTCTATTTCTGTATATGTTTGCAGTTTTCAATAAAAAGTTTAAAAATTTTAAGCGTGTTTTTCTGAAGTTTTTCTTTTTCCTCATTTTTGGTTCTTCTTTCTTCTAGCCCCTTGAAACCAAGGCTTGTGATCCCATGAAACAGAAAAATAAAAACTCTCTCTTCATTGAAATGGAATCCTTTGCTGGATGTAAACAGATTTTTTTTTTTTTTAGCTTTTCTATGTAATATGTTCAACCTTAAAAGTCCAACTCTTCTCCACCTTGTCATTTCTTTTCTTTTCTGGCTTTATTTATTTTGCTGATTATAATGTAAAATCTTAACAAATGTTAAGATATAAACATACATTTCAAAACTAAATTTGTTCCAATGATCTACAGAAAATAAATATCATTATTCAAGTGAAACTCCCCTCTTTTTGGAGGGGATTTCTGGATCTTAAGCAGGCTTTCAACTATCAACAAACAAATCCTTCCCTAAAAGACATATAAATTAACTGTGTATTAATGAATAAATTTGTGAGCCAGCTCACTTGGTATCAATTCATTTTTTTTTTAATTTTTTTTTTAACGTTTATTTATTTTTGAGACAGAAAGAGACAGAGCATGAACAGGGGAGGGGCAGAGACAGAGGGAGACACAGAATCTGAAACAGGCTCCAGGCTCTGAGCTGTCAGCACAGAGCCCGATGCGGGGCTCAAACTCACGAACCGTGAGATCATGACCTGAGCCGAAGTCGGCCGCTTAACGGACTGAACCACCCAGGTGCCCCTCAATTCATTTAAAATTGATTTCCACTTTGCATTTTCTTAAAAATCACATTACTGTTATAATAAAAAAAAAAGTGATGTTAAAGTTGCAAACATTTTTGACATAAATACATCAAATGTTTTATCTGGGAGTTGACTTTGACTATTGTTCAAGGAGTAATGCAGAACTAGGGGTCTTTTTAAAGAGAGTCAACATCTAGCCCACTGTTTATAATCTAACCTAAGCCCTAATTATCTAGCCTACTGTTTATAATCTAAACTAAGACCTAAATATCAAACTCAGAGATAAACCACCACTGGTCACATCTGATACAACTGTTTAACTGCTCCCCACCAATTCTCTCTACTGGTTTCCCCTTCTATGCCTTTTTTCCATGCCCCAGATTATTGCTAAATCTGGCACGTAGCACTTTCTACTGCTTGCGGTGTCTTTTTTTTTTTTTTTGAATAGTTATTTATTTATCGGAAGGTGGGGGGTAGGGCATAGAGATAGGGAGAAAGAGTGAATCTGTGCTGTCAGTGGAGAGCCTGACATGGGACTTGATCTCACAAGCTGTGAGATCATGACCTAAGCAGAAATCAAGAGTTGGATGCTTAACCAACTAAGCCACACAGGTGCCCCAGATGTGTCTTTTTATTCCTCATTTTTAATTTGGATGATTTGCAATATTCTAGTCACTGTTCATTATGTTACAGACATACAGCCTTTGGATGTTACTGACACATTAGTCTGGTCCATAAATGTTACCTATTCTCCCAAAAAGCAGAAACAAGTAGTGAGCAAGGATTTATCACATGTGACACCTCTAAAAGAGATCCAGAAAACACCAAGTATATTCTGTATCACAGCTTTCAGTCTTTTCCTTAAACAAACCCCAAACAAGAAAACGCATTATAGTGACAAATTATTTTACTGAACACTAGAGACATCAATTCCTAAATGACTAATTCCTAATTAGCATTACTTATATCAATTCTTAAATGATTATACAGAAAAAAAATCTTTTTCAAAGTCTTTAAGCAATTTGTTTTCATTTTTATTTTTACTAGCAACATTCATACTGGAAGTCTACAAACCCAAAACTATTCTGAACACAGAAAAATAAAAATCTCAGTAAATGAAAAGTAAGATGACCATTCTGGACATTCTGAATACAAAAATTTAGGAGGGAAAAAACTCACCTCTGAGATGTCCCCCAAAAATCCACTTAAGGGACAGTGACAAAACAAGCCAATATGTGAGATTTTAGGATAATCTACTTTCCCCTTTCTGAGGGAACAGATTGTTTGCCAAAGTTAATATAGGAACTGCTGGATAGCAACATTATGCACATTAATTAACTGTATACCCTTGACACAACATGCAGGAAGGTCCAAAAGATTTTATTGATTTGAACAAGTCCAGCTCTTTTTATAGAAAATGCAAGCCACCAGGATAAAAAACAATCAGGTTGCTTAAAAAGGATGTTAAGGGCTGACCCTAATAGAAATATTCAAAAGGAATACCACAGCAAGAAAAAAAAAAAGTTACCAGTTTGGCTCAATGATGGGAACTAATAGCTGTGTGAAAAGAACCACACAGGAAAGAACCTACTTCAGCTCGAATACAGTACCACTGAGCCCGGGTGGCTCAGTCGGTTAAGCGTCCACCGATTGATTTCAGTTCAGGTAATGATTTTGTGGTTCATGAGTTCAAGCCCAATGCTGGGCTCTGCGCAAGCAGTACGGGAGCCTGCTTGAGAGTCTCTCTCTCTGTCCCTCCCCTGATCAAGCTATCTCTCAAAATAAACTTTATCTTTTTTTAACGTTTTATTTATTTTTGAGACAGGGAGAGACAGAGCATGAACAGGGGAGGGTCAGAGAGAGGGAGACACAGAATCTGAAACAGGCTCCAGGCTCTGAGCTGTCAGCACAGAGCCTGACGCGGGGCTCGAACTCACGGACCTCGAGATCATGACCTGTGCCGAAGTCGGCCGCTTAACCGACTGAGCCACCCAGGCACCCCTCAAAATAAACTTTACAAAGAAAAAAGAATACAATTTTATTTAACTCACCAAATTCAAGTAAAAAAACTGATGCAGCCATTACTTTAAAAATAAATTACAGGGGCACCTGGGTGGCTCAGTCGGTTAAGAGTCCCACTTCGGTTCCAGTCATGATCTCACAGTTCATAGGTTCGAGCCCTGCGTTGGGCTCTTTGCTGACCACTCAGAGCCTGGAGCCTGCTTCAAATTCTGTGTCTCCATCTCTGCCCCTCCCCTGCTCACACTCTGCCTCTCTCAAAAATAAACATTAAAAATATCTTTTTTAATAAACAATAAATAAATTATAACTTACAATAAAATAAGGTTTTTACCAGCAACATTGAGGGATAAAAAGGTTAGAGTATCTATATAAAAAAGCAACATGATGATGGACAATTCTAAAACAAGTACTCTGCACATTTTTAAAAATTACCCCACTGAGGCTCAAAGTCAAGTTCTTCTATCAACTACTTCACTAGCCTAAGAATTGTTGCTCTTACTGTCATTCCTCACACTGCAACCAATGACTTTCTTGAAGTGCAGAAATAACTTGTTACCTGGGAGAAGGAGGAGGCACTACTGTAGTCACTGGAAAGCCACGTCAAACCTAGATCAGTGTTTAAAGCCTTCTTGAATTTGATGCTTACCTGACATTTTTTCCTTTCAGCCCAGAAAATTTCTAATATGTTACTAAGTCTTCCCACCTACCTCAGCCAAACAGATGCATCCAAACCTACTCAATCAAAGGTCAGTTTAAGTAACCCCTTTCTGTGAAACTTTTAATATTTCCAGCATAATCTCTCAATAAATGTTAATATTCAGTACCCATTAGGCACTAGATATGGGGATACGAAGGTACATTTCCTATACACAACAATCAAAGTAGAAGAAAAAAATCTTAACCCAATATTCTAATATTTATAAAGTGCTACAGTAGCACCAAAATGAAAACAAAAACAAAAGCCCCACCAAGAATTCTGCTCCAGATTATCAGAGATGACTTATCAAGGGAAAAGAGATGCACGATAAAGAACTACGGTTGTCAAGGTAAATTCATAAGGGAGTAAGAAACTATGTAAATATTGTATTTCCAGTAAACATTTATCATCTTCAGTGTCATACAGTGATGGAAAATGTCTTGTACACAGTGCTCTCATGTTACCTGAACACTCCCATACTTTCTTTACAGCATCAGTTATTTCATATTCACAGCACAGTCCCATATAAAATGACAAAAATTTGGCCAATTTCAATCTTCTGCAGATCAAAGCTTTTAACTGGGTTTCAAAAAATGCAGGAAAACTGATCAGAATTTTCATTTTCCTGTCTAAAAGTATCTTATGATAAGGATACCAAAAAACAAAGCCACAAAATGCCCCAAATGAACAACCTACTCCTGAAGGAACAAGAATAGCACCATCTTTACATTTTCTAATTATTTTGCAAAAAGTATGTCTGAGTTAGTTTAAAGAAAAAGTGCCTAAAAACACTTCTGAGTTAAAACAGTGTATAAATCCTAAATACCTACCATCAATAAGAGGAATATTTAAAGTCATTGCCAATTGATTAGCATGTTTTAGAAGTTGCAGAAAGCTGGACTTCGGTTCTGGTGGGTAACAACTATTTGATGTCATTCACGCTCTGGTCCCAACCAACCTTTCCAGATCCATGGACATTTTTCCCTCCTTGAACCCTCTTTCCCTGCCACAGTCCACTACTCAAACAAACTTTCATGTCTCCCTGCCTCCTAACAAGATGTCTCTCACACTCAAATGTCCTCCCCTAATTTAAAACGCACTTTTTTACACCAGGGACACGTCACCTCCTCTATGAAACAGTCCTAAGCATAAATTAATCACTCCATTACCCAGGATCCCAGAACATGTTGCTTGTATTTCTATTTAAGCATTCATTTGCCTCATAAAAGATGAAAACATACACACATCTGTTTCCCTACTAGACTGTAAAACTTTTGACGGCCTTAGTCTTGGTTACTCCACTATACTGAGCCAGGCACTTGGAAACGACGAGTGAAATAACTGATTCTCTTGGAAGCCTCGTGTTTGATAAACACTTCAGATTCCACGTTAGAAACCAAGAAATGCAGTCCCAAATTCCCACGCCTCATCTTTTCTGAAGTGACCCTATTACCTGCCATTTCTGGATATTCCCTAAAGGACTCCAGCCTATTCTCAACATTTTCCTAGCTTTATATTCTCCATCTTTCATAAAATGATCAACTACCTCGAAAGCTTTGGCCATTAATATAAATGTGCCTTTCCCGCTTCCACCAATAATCCAGTCTCCAAAGAAAAAGACCAATATACCACAAATATTCCCAAATCACTTCGTACAAAAAACCCAAAGTATCTTTGACGCCTGAAGACACACAAATTAGCCAAAGTTAAGAGTAATGGTTAGGTTAAATTCGATTTGGGGGCCGCCCAAAAAGCGGCTGCCGTATTTCAGTGCTCTCCAGACTCATTTGCACAAACGGCCAATAGTTCTGAGAGGCGAGGGAGACTTTTTGCTTTCACGCCCGTTTCCCCGATCCCTTGCCCTGGACTACTCCTTAGCGATCCGTTTAAATGCGGCCTTCTGGTCAGAAAACAGAAGCAACTCTGAAGGAGCAAGACCCAAACACGGAACAAAGCGCCTGCCGGCTGTGTTTAAGTAGGACGCCATTACGTGGGGCAGTGGCCTGCGCCGCTTGTGCGAAGAAGACGACCAAGGCCCCCAAGCGCGGGCTCGGCACCCTACAAAAGAAACCACACGACGAGACAAAGCCTAGGAAAACTGACTCTTGGCTGGCTAGGCAGCAGAGAAGACACATAACTAGGGAAAGACGGCTTACCTTCGTGAGTCTTGGCGATCTTCGCCATTTTGTCCACTCGAACACACAGACGGAACTGGCGCTCCCAAGAACTTCCGCTCGCCGCCGCTGCCACGGAGAAAAATAGCTGGGGGATATTCTCTGCGCATGCGCCAAGCGGGAGCGCGCTCCGTTGGGCGACACGTGACAGAGTAGCCACCTAGATGGAACAGAGAGATGCATTGTGGGGGTGGGGGAGGAGCTAATGTTGGGCCGGAGGCGGTTTTCGTGGTGACCGAGAAAATGGTCTGGCGGCCCATAATGTCTTTAAGGGAGTAAATTTGCCCTGGAGGAAGGTGGATTACGCGAGAACAGTGTACAGTAAGAAACACTACGGATTTCATGGCTGGGAGAAACCTCAGACCTCCAATTTATTTTCTCCAAATAGACCGGAAGGTGTCTTGGTGCAAGACAAAAGCTTTCCTTAGCATCTGTCTCTCAGCTGTTGCAGTGGTTAGCTGTAGAAACAGTCCTATAAGCAGTCACATCCTACGTGCTGAAATTCAAGATTTTCCTTCAAAAAAATAAAATTACCATCTGGGTAGGAGTTTCATTTACAACATTGTATTTCCAAGCACTATTTACCTTACAAACAACCTAGTAAAGTAGACAAGTTGTTGCTAATCCCATTTAAGAAATAAGAGAAAAACTAGGGCGGGGATATATATAAATTGTGCAAGTCACACAGTTGCTAAATTACACAGCAAGAACTTTGCCACCCTAAAAGCCTTTTAACTTTATAGGTTCTTAGAAAACCACTGATCATCAGCATTAACACTGATGAAATGCCTCTCTTAATCCTAAATGTCATTCTGAAATCAGGAACTTTTAAAAGATCAGAATATGGCTTTTTCTTTTTCTTTTTTTGACAGCTCATAAAGGTTCTATTGTTGGTATTATATCGGTTTTTCACTCTTTGTGTAAAGGGTGATTATCTTAATTTAAATCCAAGTTAGTTAACATATAGTATAATAGTAATTTCAGGAACAGAATTTAGTAATTCATCACATATAACAAGTGTCATCCCAACAAGTGTCCTCCTTAATGCCCCTCATCCCTTTAGCCCATCCCCTCACCCAACACCCTGCCAGCAACCCTCAGTTTGTTCTCTGTATTTAAGAGTCTCTTACAGTTTGTTGACCTCTCTTTTTATATTATTTTTGATTCCCTTATGTTCTTCTGTTTTGTATCTTAAATTTCACATATGTGAAATGAAATGATGTATTTGTCTTTCTCTGACTTATTTCGCTTAGCATAATACACTCTAGTTCCATCCACATTGTTGCAAATGGCAAGACTTCTTTTTGATTGCCGAGTAATATTCCATTGTGTGTGTGTGTGTGTGTGTGTGTGTGTCCCATATCTTCTTTATTCATTCATCAGTCAATGGCTATTTGGACTTTTCCCATACTTTGGCTATTGTCGGTAGTGCTGCTATAAACATTGGGGGGCATGTGCCCCTTCAAATCAGCACTCCTATATCCTTTGGAAAAACACCTAGTAGTGCAATTGCTGATCAAAGGGTAGTTCTATTTTTAATTTTTTGAGGAACTTCCATACTGTTTTCCAGAGTGGCTGTACCAGTTTGCATTCCCATGAACAATGTAAGAGGGTTCCCCTTTCTCCACATCCTCACCAACATCTGTTGTTGCCTGAGTTGTTAATTTTATGGCTTTTTCTTTTTTATTTATTTATTTATTTATTTATTTATTTATTTATTTATTTATTTTACATTTATTCATTTTTGATAGAGACAGAGCACAAGTTGGGGAGGGGCAGAGAGAGAAGGAGACACAGAATCCGAAGCAGACTCCAGGCTCCAAGTTGTCAGCACAGAGTCCGATGCAGGGCTCAAACCCACAAACCGTGAGATCAGATCTGAGCCAAAGTTGGACGCTTAACTGACTGAGCCACCCAGCCACCCCTATGGCTGTCTTTTTCTATGCATCATTACACTAGCATAACTTTGAAGTGTCAATGCAAGCCTTGGACTTTAGAAATGAAAAGAACATAACTTAGAAGTGAAGTTGGTACAGGAAGCAGCCTAAGAAAACAGGTAAGGATTAAGGTTAGAGCCTTCACAAAGAAAACAGTTTACCTGGCTGTGTGATAAGACTCACAACACAAATACTTAGTAGAAACTTCAGTAACAAATCAGTGAAAAAAATCAATCTGATGAGATGAAATTTTCAATTTTTAATTGTTTTAATTTAGGTTATAGTTGGGGGAAGAAGGGGATGAGAGAAAACATGTAGATTATTATACAAATTATTAATAAACTCTAGTTCTTGGATTGGTAGAGGGCCCACAGATATTACTTACATGGTTTATAACCTAAACACAGATTATACTTTTATATATACAAAATAACATGTTTTAAAATAATTAAAGGAGGGGTGCCTGGATGGCTCAGTCAGTTAAGCGTCCCACTTCAGCTTAGGTCATGATCTTGTGGTTTGTGAGTTAGAGCCCTGCATGGGGCTCTGTGCTGATAGCTCAGAGCCTGGAGTCTGCTTCAGATTCTGTCTCTCTCTCTCTCTCTGCCCCTCTCCCGCTCATGCTCTGTCTCTCTCAAAAATAAAATTTAAAAAAGTTTTTTTTAATTTTAAATAATGAAAGGCAAAAAGAATGTGAAATAAGGAGTTACAGAAGGGTGTTATTATCCATCAATAATCAACAATCTAAAAAACATCCATGTTGACAAAAAGAATCACAAAAACATTGCATTTCTCGGCTCTACTTTATAAAAAAAGATGAATTTGTATACAGAAGGAAATTACTGTCCCGTAAAAATACATGCAAAGGAAATTCACTATAGTGTTAATAGTGGATGTTTATGAATGATGAAATTATGAATTATAAAAAAAATTTTTAGTATTTTCCAGATATTCTGCCAAAAACACATATTATTTTTATAAACACACACAAGGTACGTATCACATGTCCTTTGTCTTTCCAAGATAGAAGCTGCACCTGCTGGCCAGTTTGCATTATATGCGTATTTCTCTAGGTTCCTAGGTATTCGGTTACTTTTTAAAAAAAATTTTTTTTAATGTTTATTATCTCTGAGACAGACAGAGCATGAGTGGGGGAGGGGCAGAGAGAGAGGGAGACACAGAATCCAAAGCAGTCTCTAGGCTCTGAGCTGTCAGCACAGAACCCGACGTGGGGCTCGAACTCACAGACCGTGAGATCATGACCTAAGCCTAAGTTGGATGCTCAACTGACTGAGCCACCCAGGCGCCCCGGTATTCAGTTACTTTTGTAGGGCAAAGGCATATATAGGATAGTGAGACATGAGAAAATTTGCCAAAGTATCAAGGGAGATTCCCTTCTTTTAGTCTTCTTCTAAGGACTAATTACTCTTTAATAAAACAATGACTTGGACATTCAGACAATAAGTAACAGAGATTTTTCAATAAGCACTTTTTACTTTCCATTTTCAATATTAATACATAATACTCAGATATCACTTAAAATACATTTCCTGCCCTTTTCTGGTGAAGTTTTTTTCCAAAAGTTAGAAAAGGGATCTAGCTTTTATAATCTAAACAATTGACAGTGATGACATCCAATTAAAAGGAAAATCAATTTCTTTTCTAAGTATTTAAAAAAAATTTTAATGTTTATTTTTGAGAGAGAGACCACACACGCATGCACATACATATGGGGTAGGGGCAAGAGGGAGAAGGAGACAGAATCCAAAGCAGGCTCCTCGCTGTCAGCACAAAGCTGAACATGGGGCTCGAACCCACAACTGTGAGATCATGACCTGAGCCAAAGTCAGACAGTCAACCAACCGAGCCATCCAGGTGCCCCTATTCCTTTTCTTTTCAGGTAAGCTCTATACCTAATGTGGGGCTTGAACTTAAGACCCTGAGATCAAGAGTTGCATGCTCTACTGATTGAGCCAGCCAGGCACCCTCATTCCTTTTCTTATCAGGAGCACTTGGAGGCTGGCTTTTCTGAGTCTCAAAAAAAATACCGCAAAGCAACAAGCATACATATTTTTTCTGGACAAAAAACAAGATGTAACAGTTTTGCAGAATGTTAAATGCTAGATGTAATTTTCTCAAATTACCTTTGGGGATAAAACTATAAAGGCCTTGAAGTTCTATGCTATAGGAAAACCACTGACAGTTTATCCAGCCCATTTTTTCTGAGGTAAAAGAAGGACTTTCATGGATAAATGGCCCACAATCTTGATGTGCAGTGTTTCCTAGAAGTCTCCTATATCAAAGGAATATCAAACTCTACCTACTCCAAGCCAAAAATCCAAAAACTTCTATCTCCCTTTCAGTTATGCCTAAAATCCCAAAACTACCGAGTCTTATTTCTGAAATTTTAACGCATAACTCAGTTAAAAAAAAGATAACCGGGGCGCCTGGGTGCCTCAGTCGGTTAAGCGTCCGACTTCAGCTCAGGTCACGATCTCGCGGTCCGTGAGTTCGAGCCCCGCATCGGGCTCTGGGCTGATGGCTCAGAGCCTGGAGCCTGCTTCCGATTCTTTGTCTCCCTCTCTCTCTGCCCCTCCCCCATTCATGCTCTGTCTCTCTCTGTCTCAAAAATAAATAAACGTTAAAAAAAAAAAAAAAAGATAACCTTGAGACGATGTTCTAAATATGTCTGTCAATGTGCCTGTCATGTCTAGCTTCAACTTAACTGACCAAATTCTCTGCTCAGGGAAACAGCACTGGCTTGTTCTCCTGGAAGAGATAGGTACCTGGCCAGCTACCTAGAACCTGGCCTAGAATACAGGACATTCTACCCACAGAAAAAGAAGTTACTGGCTAGGCCAAGATTCCTTCTCTTGGAAATTTGAACTGGAAGTATGAAAGGAACTTGCTGGTTGCTATTGAAACAGAAAGAATCAAAGGAAAATGTCACTTGAATGACATAAGACTGAGGGATCATAAACTCCTGCTGCTCAAGTCCCCACAGCTACCCTAAATCCAGAACTATCTCCAGCTCCAACCTTCTAAAGGCCCATTCTTTAAATAATACTGATTTTCTTGAACTAGGGTAGATTTCTCTACCTTCCAGCTATACCAGGCCTCACTAGAATAGAAGCAGTATTTTCACATAATAGTGTGAATTCATTAATTAGTTTATTTTTCTAGTTAAAGGTCAACTGAGAGCTCTTTTTGATTCATAATGCTGAAATATCTAGTTACAGCACATATAAATCAAGTCTGAGGAGGTGTCCCAAACAGCTAAGGGATTGTGGCACAGAAGCATTAGGTGCCTGGAATGCTGTGATGTCTTCTAATATGTGAATTTGGCTAAGCTACAGTCCCTAATTATTCAAATAAATACCAATCTAAGGGGTTGCTATGAAGGCTTTTATAGATATGCTGAAAGTCCACAATAATTGACTTTAAGGAGACTGTCCTAGATAAGCTGGGTAGATCTAATTCAATCAGTTGAAAGGCCTTAACAGCAGAACTTAGGTTTCCCTGATGCAGAAGAAAATCTACCTGTGGATAGCAACTTCAGCCTCTGCTAGAAAGTTCCAGACTGCCCTTACTGATGGTCTGCCTTCAGATTTTGGACTTGCTTAGCCAGTGTCCACAATTGCATAAACCCAATTCCCTGCAGTAAATCTCTTAATATGTATCCCCTACTGGTGTTTCTCCAGTTAAAACCTGATTGATATAAATGCCAAAGGTAAATTTTACCATTCATTCGTTCAAAAAATATTTATTGAGGACCTATCAATAAATATTTAATGAGGACCTAGTCTATACCAGCCATTATTTTATTTCATTTTATTTTCATTTCATTTCATTTTTTTAATTATTTTTTTAACGTTTTTTTAATTTATTTTTGAGACAGAGAGAGACAGAGCATGAACGGGGGAGGGGCAGAGAGAGAGGGAGACACAGAATCGGAAGCAGGCTCCAGGCTCTGAGCCATCAGCCCAGAGCCCGACGCGGGGCTCGAACTCACAGACCGTGAGATCATGACCTGAGCTGAAGTCGGACACTTAACCGACTGAGCCACCCAGGCGCCCCCATTTCATTTCATTTTTAATTACGGAGCACATTGTATCCACAAAGAGTATGTACAATTTCCCATGCAGCTGCTATTACTCAACAATATTATCAGTCTCTTGTGTGTTGACTCCAGTGTTCCTTGCATCAATTATAGCTCCACCAGTCATACTTGAAAATCCATGTTTTGAATTTTGTGTTAGTTATTCCCTTGTACTTCTTTATACTTTTACTACATATGTATGTAATCAAGTATACTTGTTTTTTTTAACTTTTATGTAAATGGAATCATCCTAGTTATAGTCTTCTATAACTTGTGTGTAGCTATCACTTGTTCCTTTTTTTTTTATTCCAGTATAATTAACATACAGTGTTATATTAGTCTTAGGTGCACAATACAGTGATTCAACAATCTATACGTTACTCAGTGCTCATCACAATAACTGTACTCTTAATCCCTTCACCTATTTCACCCATCACCCACCCACCTTCCCTCTGGTAGCCAGTTTGTTCTCTATATTTAAGAGTCTGTTTTTTTGTCTCTTTTTTCTTTGTTGGTTTCTTAAATTACATATACGAATGAGCTCATATGGTATTTGTCTTTCTCTGATTTATTTCATTTAGCATTATACCCTTTACATCTATCCATGTTGAAAATGGCAATATTTCATTCTTTTTATGGCTCAGTAATATTCCATTGTATATATACACCATATCTTCTTTATCCATTCATCTATTGATAAGGGATGGACATTTGGGTTGCTTCCATATCTTGGCTATTGTAAATAATGCTGCAATGAACATAGGGGTGCATATATCTTTTAGAATTGGTGTTTTCATATTCTTTGGGTAAATACCCAGTAATATAATTACCAGAGATTATTTTAGATGCTGGGAATACAATGTTGAACAAGACACTGTCCTCATGGAGCTTACATTATTTGAGGGACAGAGATTAAAAACTGTGTGTGTGTGTGTGTTTGTATAATTTCAGGTACTGCCAAACACTATGAAGAAAAAGCAGAATTAAGGGAGAGTGGGCAGGATGGAGGATAGGATGGGGGCACCTAGCTGGCTCAGTCAGTGGAACATGCTACTCTTGATCTCAGGGTCATAAGTTTGAGCCCCACACTGGGCATAGAGATTACTTAATAACAACAACAACAAAAAAATGTTTTTAAGGAAGAATAGGATGAACAGAAAAGGCAAGATCTCTGAGAGGATGACATTTGAATAGATATTTAAATGAAATAATGGAATGAGGATTGGGGAGAAGAGTATTCCAGACATAGTAAGTGCAAATATGCCAAGGTCGGAATGAGCTTGGGGTTTGTGTCCAGAGTGAAGTAAGGGGGAGGGAGTGAAGAATGGCATGAGATGAGATGGTACCACAGATGCCTGGCAGTATTACATTGTTGAATGAATGAATGAATGAATGTTGAATGAAAATATCTTCCAAACTTTCCTGCTCTATACTGCCTCTGTTAGCTAATACAGAGACAGCAGCCACATAGTTTTTGCTACTGGATTCTTCATGATAGATGTACATAAGAGCAGAAAACATTGTCACTAATGATTCGCCTTAGGATGACTGTTGCTACTAGCTAAACTAAGAAATTGGTAGGAGGAGAGGAAGGTGGTATATGAGGACCAGAGAAATAGGATTTGTGAAGGAGGGTTAGGAATTTTGGGCAGACTATGGCCCTTGGGTCAATGACAGGTGTTGTACAGTCAGCAGGTACCAGAGTCAACAAGTTGGCAATAGCAATAATAACAATAGCTACAGTACAAAGCCCACAGTTTTTGATGCCACCCAGAACTCAAAGAGACTTATTAAGCATAGTGCTTCCTTCTTAGTGGTAGGAGGTACAAGATGCAATAGTTGTCCTTTACTTTGGAGGGGATGTCCAGGCATGCCCCAGGCCACTATGTACCTAAAACAGTGTTCTCAGCTAGGAGTGATTTTGTCTTCCAGGGATACTTGGCAATGTCTAGAGACATTTTGGTTGTCACAACTCTATCCTCTTCCTAGAGGATTCTCCTTCCTATTCCCACCCCCATATCCTCTACTCTCTGTCACATGGTAAGTCCTCATCCGGTAAGACTGGCCCAGTGCCACCCCAGCCAGGAACCTCACCCTAGGATTGAGATATAGATTGTATGCTTTGATATTTCTGTGCCGTATTCCTGAAATAACACAGACATCTCTAAGTAATTACTTTGTGTTATCGTTGTTTCTGTGTCTATCTCCTTGAATTGGACTGTAACACCTAGAGCAACTTAAAGGGAGAGATTACTGGCATCTAGAGGTCAGGGATACTGCTCAACATCCTATGTTGCACAAGATGCTCCCTGAAACTAGAAATTTTCTGGCCTAGGATGTCAGTTGTGCCACAGTTGAGAAATCCTGCCCTAAAAATACCACCAATGGAGCAGACCCTTTCTTTTTTTTGGGTTTATCTTCCACCTTCTGGAGCATATGTCTTTCAAGGCCTCCAAGTATTTACCACTTCCTGGTCATCTAGTCTTATTAACAGGATTAACATAATGCCATCAATATAGTGGACCAAGGTTTCACTGTATGTCCAGATGTCCATGTTGCTTAAGACAGTATTATGATAGTTCTTATGACAGACTGCATTAGGGGGGAGTTAACATAATTCAGGGATAAAATTTAAAATGTATACTGTTGTCTACCCCAAGAGAATGCATACTGTTTAAATACTCCTTACCGTTAAGGATGGAAAACAACTCTTTCATCAGATCAATACTTGTCTACCATGTACTTGAGGTCATGTTAATCTCTTAATTCGCTCTAGAAACCACATCTGGCACAGCCACTGCAATTGAGGCTACTACCTGGTTGAATGTGATAATTCACTGTCATCCTCAGGATCTGTGTAGCCTTTGTAAGGGTCTGACGTCACTGTAAATATAATGTGGACCACCATCCTTGCATGCTTTAGGTCTTTAAGGCACTAATCTCTGCCATATTTCCTAGGATATAATAATGTTTTTTATTTCCTATCTTGGCAGGGTGTGGGGGGAGCTATTCAGTATCCTTCCCTGCTATGTTCTTATCCCATAGGCTCTGGAACTTATGAGAGTTTGGCCAACTTCTATTATGCTCATCACAATTATACATTTGGCAACTTGGGAAATGACACTTGGCACTGTGAGCCAGACCTGGGCCAGGACATTTATGACCCTATATACCACCATTCTAAGAGAGGCCACTATGACACTTTGGGTATCAATGTCAACTTGGACATTTTGCCTACAGCCTTCAAAATATTTGGTTATTCCACTTTTTCCAATGTATAGTTTTGAGAGCAAATGATAGGTACCTTTGGAGAAGTACTAGGGGATTCATTAACACATACTAAGGTGTTACATGGTCCTTCCTGAGGACCTAGTTTCACTTTCAATCACATGGTCTGAAATCAAACCGTTCTAAGTTTAAAAACTAGCTCAGGTCTGAAAACTAAAGGAAAGGACCACTTTTTTTTTTTTCTTTCCTAACTGGAATAGCTGCCTTCAACCTCCTAAACATCCATCCTTGATTTCTTTTGGTTGTAATAAATTGAACAATACTTCTGTACACTGCCCATCAATTTGCCTCTAAGGAAATCCTACTGAATCAACCATCTAAATATCATTCTGCAGGTCAGGACCCTCCAGGCAGCCATTCTAACCTTGTGCTAATCATAATTCTGCCCACCTTCCTTCTGATAGTTAAACTTCACCAGGTGGCCTCTATTTGGGGATCCCATCATCCCCATTGCTATCATGGAACTCAGCTCTGTAACTTTATCTGCCACTATCTCCAGAGGCCTGTAAAGAACAGCCACCATAACTAACAGTGCTTTGCTGGGCCATATTGAGTCTGGGGAAAACGAGAAAATCAGAAACATTGATCCTGTCTTTAAGATTTGGTATCTTGTTCATATGGATTTTTCTGCATTTTGATTTTTAATATTTTTTAATTTTAATATTTTTATATTATTTAATAATGTATTTTAAATATTTTTGAGAGAGAGAGACAGAGAGAGAGACAGAGAGAATGAGCAGGGGAGGGGCAAAAAGGGAGGGGGACAGAGGATCCGAAGCAGGCTCTGTGCTGACAGCACAAAGCCCAATGCAGGGCTTGAACTCAAAAACCATGAGATCATGACCTGAGCTTAAGTCAATCGCTTAACCAACTGAGCCACCCAGGTGCCCCTGCGTTAATTTTGATTTTTAAAAATGTATTAGAGGATTATTTATTTATATTGGTTACTGGACTTTTTGGTACTCTCTTAAATTTTGCACCTGAGGCAAGTACCTCATTCACTTCACCCTAGTCTCAGTCTTATTCAGTGATGCTGGTGCTCTGTCACATTCCCTATTACTTTAGGAAACAGAGTATTCTCTGAGCCTTCCCATGGAACATAACTGCTGAGTTTTCCGGCCTTAGCATTGAATATCTATTCCAGCGTAGCTACTTCTTTGAGTCTTTTGATCATCCCTTCGTCCACCATATCCCACAGTAGTCCTGCCATTCCTGCCACTTAATGTGGGCCATTACTTTCTCTGAGTTTCTAAGAGCCATCCTAGTAGAGTGTTAGCACTGCCTTTCCAGATTCTTGTCAGCATATCATATCATGGGATGTCAGGGATTCATATCATGCTATCCAATGTTCTGCTATCTACCCCTGCCCCTTGATCTAGGACACTCAGAATTTATTTTTTTTTTAATTAAAAAAAAATTTTTTTTTTTTAACGTTTATTTTTGAGACAGAGAGAGACAGAGCGTGAACGGGGGAGGGTCACAGAGAGAGGGAGACACAGAATCTGAAACAGGCTCCAGGCTCTGAGCTGTCAGCACAGAGCCCGATGCGGGGCTCGAACCCACGGACCGTGAGATCATGACCTGAGCCGAAGTCAGACGCTTAACCGACCGAGCCACCCAGGCGCCCCTTGGACACTCAGAATTTAGTTCCTTATGCCGTCTTTCGGCTATGGATGGTACCTATTGGCTTGGTCATTTAGCTCCTTTGAGGTGTCCCTTTCCATCCTTAACAGGTCCAGAATTTTCTTGGCCAGGTAGAGTATGATTTAACTGCAGCTACTGGTCTGGGATCCAGGATGGAAAGTAAGGAAAGTTCCTGAGCAGGTACCTGCTGTCTTATAAGTCAGAGGTCTCTGTATATTCCTCAAGCAAAGAGAGAGGACTAGTTTTTTTAACAGGGACTTGAATATATAAATGTTGATTCATTTTTGAGAGAGAGAAAGTGTGGGCGGGAGGAGGGTCAGAGAGAGAGAGGGGGGCAGAGGATCCAAAGCAGGCTCTGCAATGACAGCAGTAAACTGATGTGGGGCTCAAACTCATGAACCATGAATGAGATCATGACCTGAGCTGAAGTGGGACACTCAACCGACTCAGCCACTGAGGCACCCCTACCCAGAGATTCTTAAAGGGAAGACTGTGTAAGAAGTAAATGTTGGCAAAAATTACACACTATAAAAATCACAAATTATTCCAAAAAAGAAGGAGAGAGTTTAAGCATAAAGATGCTAATATGAATAAATACAATAAGTCCTGGTAAAGTTAGACTTTAACAAAAAGGAGAAAAGATGAAAGGAGGCCTACATAAAAAAATAAATCAGGAGCTTCTGGGTTGGTGAATATGTGGCCACTAGAGAGAGTGGCACACTCAGCATGGAAACCCTGATTCCCTTCCCACATACCTTGCCCTATGCAGTTCTTCCATCCAGCTGTTCTTGACATATCCTTTTATAACCAACTGGTACTCTAAGAATGTACTGAGTAAAAATGCTGAGCAATGTGCAATATGCCTTGAAGAACTGCAGCAGGGTGATATTATAGCGTGATTGCCTTATCTATACATAAGGGTCTTGTTTGTATATCATAAAGGCTGCACCAATGGTTTGAGATAAACAGATCTTGCCCTGGGCAACCTTTAGATTAAACATCAGATTTCTCTTTTATAGATTTTGTTGTCTTTTGAAGATGCTTGAAAAAGTGAAAGGATATGAAGATCCGTTACTAGAAAAACAAAAACAAAAATGAAGGCATACTCAGCCGGAAATCTGAGGTCTCTAAGATTCAGCAATAGAGAGATGGACAAACATACAGAACAGAGTAATATGTATACAAAGTACACACGGGGATTTAGAAAATTCTGCACATACCTTGATAGTCATCTACAAAGGTAATATTGATAAACATTTTGTATTCAGATGCCAATATTAACTGATTTAAAATTTCATCTGTTATTAAGTTCCCTAAAGCTGTGCAACTTCTTAGGTTTTGATTTGTTTTTTAGTTCGGAGTCTGTTTTATTTCCCCAACATCAGGTTTCTGCACACCTCTTCTTAAATTGAAGACCACATAATTTACTTCTTATACCTTAATGTCTTACATGTGAACCCAATAAATGTAACCAAGCAGTAACACATTCTCTGAGTGTAGACCATAATCTCAAGTTTTTATTTTTTTCCCCCATGAGTGGAAAATACACTTCTACATAAGAAAGTTAAAATGCTAATTTTTAAAATCACATATTTAACAATATCACAATGCAGTCCAAAGAGTAAATCAAGTGATATAATTACATTATAATTAATTAAGTCTAGGATTATCTACTAAATTGCAACTTATTAAATATATTGTTTCCTCTTAAATGAAACTGCTAAACAGTTTGTCAGTAATGAATCATCTTGCAACTTTTTTTAAAGCTATGCAACTTAAAAAAAAATACAAATTACCAATTTTAAGTACTTCCAGCTACAATAACTTTGTTTTGACTGGTTATTTTTGTTTTCTCTTTTCATACAATTGTTTTATTGTGCTTTGCAATCCCCAGGCAGTTTTCCCACATTTGGGTGGGGGGAAAAAGAAATTTAAAAAAAATTTATATTTATTTTTTGATAGAGAGACAGAACATGAGCAGGGGGAGGGGAAGAGAGAGAGAGCAGGTACAGATACAGAATCTGAAGCAGGCTACAGGCTCTGAGCAGTCAGCACATAGCCTGACACGGGGCTGTAACTCACAAACAGTGAGATCATGATCTGAGCCAAAGTCGGAAGCTTAACCAACTGAGCCACCCAGACACCCCCCCACACACAAAAAAAGAAAATTTTAAGTGGCAGAAACATAAAAATAGTGTAAGGAAAGCTAAACACTCAATGAGCTGAGGCTTTTGGTAAAATGTTAAAGAAAATACAAAGGGGGCGCCTGGGTGGCTCAGTTGGTTAAGCGTCCGACTTCAGCTCAGGTCACGATCTCACGGTCCGCGAGTTTGAGCCCCTCGTCGGGCTCTGGGCTGATGGCTCAGAGCCTGGATCCTGCTTCCGATTCTGTGTCTCCCTCTCTCTCTGCCCCTCCCCCATTCATGCTCTGTCTCTCTCTATCTCAAAAATAAATAAACGTTAAAAAAAATTTAAAAAAAAGAAAATACAAAGGCCTTTGTTTGAAGCAAGAATAATGAAATTAGTTCTGTTACCTCAGGTAGATGGCTCAATATAACAGAAGACAAAGTGCACTCCCCGATTCATTTGTTTCTTTTTTTGTTGTTAAGAAAAATAATCCCAAAGGTAAAAGGAAAAAATATAAGAGGGAAATAGGCTTAATTTAAATGAAATAAGGTGACAGTACTAAGAGAGTAACTGATGGCTTTAAGTGAGGGAAGGTGCCCTGGCCAAAACCAACCACATCCCAGGTGGCAAGAGAATTTGCTAATGTAACAAAAGCATCTTTAGGAGCAATCTCAACAAAATATACTACTTGTGGAGGACACAAGAGCTGAAAAATCTGAAACCCACATTCTACGCAAACTGACTAAAGAAATAATGTTTCATGAGCACCTTGATGGCTCAGTTGGTTGAGTGTCCAACTTTGGCTCAGGTCATGATCTCACATTTCATGAGTTGCAGCCCCACGTCATGCTCACTGCTGTCAGACTGTCAGCACAAAGTTTCGGATCCTCTGTTCCCCTCTCTGTGCCCCTTCCCCACTTACGTTGTCCCAAAAATAAATATTTTTAAAAAGAAATAATGTTTCAAAAAAAAGAAATAATGTTTAATACCAAAAAGAGAAGATAGGAGAATACAAACTATGTCTCAGATTTTTAAAATGGTAATCCTAGTATAAAATATTTTGCCTATTGTTTTCATATATTATAGAAATACCACAGAAACCATAGTATTTCAGCTGCTTTATAGTCCAGGGCTGGGAGAAAGACTCATAGGAACAATTATAATACAAAGTGGTTAGAATAAATATATTTGTAGGATTTTAGAACTGTACAGAAATATCAAACCACGCTATATGTAGCTATATATAATTCCTAGGGTGTGACTTTCTGGATAGGGTGACACTGGATCAGTTTCATAGGATGAAGAAAGAATTAACCAGGTGAAAGGGAGTAGAGGAGATGGAAGTGGGAATAGGAAGAGTCTCCAGGAAAAGACAGCGTAGGCAACAAACACCACGGGGTCTGTAGAATCTAGAGGCAGTTCTGTGACTAGATGCCACAGTGTGTGGCAGGGAGTTGCAAAAGGAGAATTATAGGGTTGGATAAGAGGCTGGTCATATAACTAGGATGATCCATTTTCTTGATAAATTCTGAGTGCCCTAACCTAAAAATCTCTGAATCTGGAAAGCTGAGAAGAGCCCCTAAACTATATTGTTACTTTTTGTGGCCCTTCCTGGGTAGTCAATTATCTTCTTTTCTCTTGTTTACATTTCTGGTTTGAATCACTTGTTCAAGTTTCCAATTTTGACTCACTCTAATTGAGCTGTTTTAAAAATCAGTTCTAATATTTTGGTATTACAGAGTGGCTGCTTCATCTTTCAAGAAGTCATATAATACAAAGCAGCATTCTTTTTAAAAAAAAATTTTTTTCTTATATTTATTTATTTTTGAGAGACAGAGTGAGACAAAGTGAGAGTGGGGTAGGGGCAGAGAGAGAGGGAGACGCAGGATCAGAAGCAGGCTCCAGGCTCTGAGTTGTCAGCACAGAGCCTGATGCGGGACTCGAACCCACAGACTGTGAGATCATGACCTGAGCTGAAGTCGGAAGCTCAACCAACTGAGCAACCCAGGTGCCCCAAAGCAGCATTCTTTTAAGAACTTTTTTTTAATGTTTATTATTTTTGTGAGGGAGAGTGAGACAGTGAGAGAGTGTGCACGAGTGGGGAAGAGGCAGAGGAAGGGAGACAAAGAATCTGAAGCCAGGTTCTGAGCTGTCAGCAACAGAGCCTGATGGAGGGCTTAAACTCACAAATTGTGAGATCATGACCTGAGCTGAAGTCGGACACTTAACCAACTGAGCCACCCAGGGGTCCCTACAAAGCAGCATTTTGAGTCAAGGTCAGAAGATAAGTGTTGACTTGTTGGCCGTGCTGGTTTCTAGTGTGTGCAAGTTACTTATTTTTAAACTGTTTCCTATGTTCTCAGTAAGGCCTCATTGTATCCCATTAGATGCCCCATTATCAATTGATGCTTCCTGCTTAGACACCTGAGTCCCAGCTCCGTGGAGTTTGGGAATAGGAGATATGTCACCTTTATGCTTCTTAGGCACTATTATCAGCCGAGCAAGCACTGGTCTCCCCTCAGAGATCTGAGTCCCAGTATTGTGGGACCCTTTCACTAAGTTTCTAAGTTCTGATAGCCCAGAATTTTTCCTTGTTCCCTCAGTAGGAGGGGAGTATGCAGAAAAGTCAGGCTTGCCTGCTATTCTTTGAAAAACTTGCTTACAAGGTTGGCCTTTGGCAGGCATTTAAAAACCTGTATTTCAGGTAAGTTTTCACCATTCCCAGAACTGATAAGACTGCCTCACTGTGCCTAAACTGTGCAAGCAATATGGTTTGTGGAGTCTGGAACTTGGGTATATGACAGTCTCTAATGAGGTTATCTGGTTGGCAACATTTCACACATGTGGTCAGAATGTCAGAAGTAAGCATATCCTGTGTGATTCTACAACTTCACAGGGAAAGGACCCTTGGAAGTTTTACCCTGTTCCCCTAGATATCCCACATGCTCCTTTTCCCTTTATTCATTTTGCTTTATATTCTTTTGCTGTAAGAAATCATAGCTGTGAGTACAACTATATGTTGAGTCCCATGAGTCTTCTCAGCAAATCACTAACCTACCAGTGCAGTGGTCTTGGGGACACAGAGTGGTACTTACTTCTTGCAGTCACTACTGCTTTCTTATAGCAGTATCCACTTTTTGTCACCATAGTTCTGCAACCCCTGTTTAACAACATCCCTATATTAAATTTTCTGTTTAAAATAACTGGTATAGTTTTCCTGACTAGTCCTTGACTGACATAGCCAGTGAGTAAGGGTAAACTATCTAGTTAATGCCCTTCCATAGTCTAATTTCATCAGCAACTAACATCTGTAATAGCACTAACCTCTTGTAATGCAGTTCCTGATTCAGTAAAGGAATGTGTTCTTTCAACCAAACATTTTCATGAAGATAATCCCTGTATAAAATTATTTAGCATACTGGGAATATTATTTTGCTGATCAAAAAGGTATAAATAATGAGATTAATTTTAAAATTTTTGCTTTATTTCAGGAAAAAATATGTGATGTTTAGGTAAAGGTTTTGTTCTGTGGTTAAAATTCACCCAATATTCATTTGATTGGAGAGTTGATTATAAATAGTATTGGCACAAAGTCATAACCATCTCTATTTACCTGAAGCCTTTCTGGTTTTATTCAGTCTATATTCAGGGTTCTGAAATGAGCAAAAGGTCAAACAAAGTGAGATTCTAAGTGGAAGTCAATCAGGAGGATTTCATTTGGCAAGATCACATGAAAACAGAAATTAAATATGTGTGTATACATACATATATAGTTTTATTATGGAAGATTTCAAACATCCATGAAATTTGGGTATATTATTATACACTCCCCATTTACTCATCATCCAGATCAATAATTAACAAATGATCAATTTTGTTTTATCCATTCTATTCCTTCACCCTCTCCCCAATTGATTATTATTTTTTTAAG
Organism: Panthera onca; assembly: GCF_046562875.1. NCBI lineage: Eukaryota > Metazoa > Chordata > Mammalia > Carnivora > Felidae > Panthera > Panthera onca. The sequence continues at coordinate 38,237,163 of NC_138346.1, read as the reverse complement.
TTTATTTATTTTTGAGAGAGACAGAGACAGTGTGGGTGGGAGGGGGGCAGAGAGAGAGGGGAGAGAGAATCCTAAGCAGGCTCCACACCACCAGCACAGAGCCCAATGCAGGGCTCGAATCCATGAAACTGGGAGATTATGACCTGAGCCAAAACCAAGAGTTGGACGCTTAACTGACTGAGCCACCTAGGCTCCCCCGTGATGTTGGATTATTTTAAAACATATTACAGACATCATATTTCACTTGTAAAATCCTCAATATAAATCTTTACTGAAGTAGAGATTCCACTTTAATTTCTCATGCTTTTATATGTCTTTTTACATTTAGTTTGTTCAAAACAAAATCCAAACAATGCCTCTTAAAATCTTTTAAATCTAATCAGTATGGATGGTAGCTACACTTATGGTGAAATATATCATAATGTATAAACTTATCCAACTTATTTAATATAACACTGTGTGTCAACCAGACTCAAAGGAAAAAAAAAATCTACCTTAGTCCCCTGCCCCCTTCTCCCTTATTTGACATTTATTGAAGAAATTGGGGCATTTGTCCTATAAAATTTCCCATCTTATTTGGCAGATTGTATCTCCATGGTGTCATTTAACATGTTCTTCTATCCCCTGTATAAACTGGCTTATTTGAAAGCTTCACCAGATTCAGATTCAATTATTTTGGCAAAAATATTTAATATATGATATTGTGTCAAATATATTTTTGACAGCATAGTTGGTTTGGACTCTAAGATATTGCTTCCCACAGGTGTCTGCTGAGTTTTAATTTATTGCCAATCTTTTTATGTTGGTAGACCATTTAACCCCCAATTTACAGAAGCACTGTCATCTACTGAAACTGAACGGAGTTTATTATCACCTTTAAGCTTATGACATTATTTCCTTTACTGAGAAGATGTCATCTATTACAAAGATTCTTTTATTTGCCTTAAAAGTTTTTTTTTAATTGGGGGGTCACCTGGGTGGCTCAGTTGGTTAACTGTCTGACTTCGGCTCAGGTCATGATCCCACATTTCATGGGTTTGAGCCCCACTTCGGGCTCTGTACTGACAGCTCAGAACGTGGAACATGCTTCAGATTCTGTCTCCCACTCTCTCTGCCCTCCCCCACTCATGCTTTTTCTCTGTTTCCCTTTAAAAAATAAACATTAAAAAAATTTTTTTTAAGTTTTTTAAATTGGGAAACTATTCAATTGAGTGACCCAATTCAGTAGGTATTTTCATATGTCTGAGAAGAGTTGAATGAAAAAATGTTTGGTGAATTTAATAAAAGAAAGCCTTGGGGCATCTGGGTGGCTCAGTCAGTTGAGCATCCAACTCTTGATTTAGGCTCAGGTCATGATCCCAGGGTTGTGGGATCCAGTCCCACATTAGGCTCTGTGCTGAGAATAGAGCCTGCTTAAGATTCTCTCTCTCTCCCTCTGCCCCTCTCCCCAACTTTCACTCTGTCTAAAATATATATATTTTAAAAAAGTGTTGGGGCACCTGGGTGGCTCAGACAGTTAAGCGTCCAACTTTGGCTTTGGCTCCAATCATGATCTCACAGTTAGTGAGTTCAAGCCCTACACTGGGCTCTGCGTTGATGGTGCGGAGCCTGCATGGGATTCTCTATCTCTCTACTTCTCTCTCTGCCCCTCCCCCACTTGTGCATGCATGTGTGCTCTCTCAAAATAAACAAACAAAGCCTTATATTAAGTACTTAAGCACATCATGTACTGACAAGTATGTTTAACAGGTCTTCCAGTTAACAATATCAATAGTTTGAAATAGAATTTAAGTAGGAGGTGGCAGTGTAATGCTTATATCTCCTAGACAACTGGTAACAACTGGTTTTTGAGCAAAGGAGTAATATGATAAAAATTTGTTTTAAGGAAGACATTACTGGAAATATTGAGGTCAAGAATAGCAGGGATTATGCATTTGAAAGTAATTTAATACAGAATCGTTTGGATGCAGCTATACACCACCTCAACAAGTATGTTATGTGTTGTATTGAAAAGTGTTTGATAAACTTTGTAGCTAGCCATTTAAACTCGTTCCACAAAGCATCTAGTAAGGGATGACTGCAATGAACAAAGCAAGAGTAGAAAAATAATAAAAAATGACAAATTCCCTACATCATTATTTATATCACCCCCAAAATAATCATATATACACACAGCAGCTGAATATTTCTGTTAATGTAGATCAGATCAAGTCACTATTCCACCCTCAAGCTTGCATGACTTCCCTGCACACTTAGAATAAAATCCAAAGTTGATACCATGGCCTCCCAGGCACTATGATAAAGCCCTCACTATCTCTAACCTCATTTCTTACCACGCTCCTCCTCACTCACTGTGATCCAAAGCCCTTGCTCTTCATAAAACAAGGCAACATTATTTCTGTTTGGGGCCTTTGCACTTGCTATTCCACCTGAAGTTACTTTCCTCCCAAATACTCACATAATTCATTTCCTCACTTTAGGCCTTTGTTCAGTATCACCTCCTGAGAGGCCCACCTGACCACCCTACATAGATTAGCACCACACCTTACCCCTGTCCACCTCATTACCCTGATTTTTTTTTTTCTATAACACGTGCCCAATATTTGTTCATTATATTTAATCAACTATCTCATTTGCTCCTCAAAACCATATTCAGTAGGTAGTACTGCTATCCGGTTTACAGGACATTGACATACAAAGATTAAATAAGGACCTGGGAACAGAGAAGAAAAGAATGTCAGGACTTGATGACTGATTCCTGACATGGGTAAATTAAAGCAAAGTTGTCTGGTTTGTCTGCACTATGGGAAACCCACACTATACATGAACACCAATAAAAATGTTGGCCAGACAAGAGGAAGGCAAATAGAACGGAGTCTCTTCCCTAGGCACATGACCTTATATTGCCCTCGCAACAATTTCATGGGGTAAGCACGGCAGGTACTGTATTAGACAATCATTAAACAGCAAGACTGACGGCCAGACTTCGCAGCCAGGAACGATGGCAGTCCGGCTCAGCACTCACCGGTTTGGACAGTTACGTAACGAACACCCAGAACCTCGAGCTTTCTCCCGCCCTTGGACTGGGCTCACGTGCCGAGCCTCACGACCTCAAGCAGCGCCTAAGAGAACGTGGCCGTTGGCGAATCCGGAGAAGAGTTCCAGCGCGGGAGGTGGGGTGAAAGGTCACGATGAGTCTTACGTAAAAGGCGCCTTAGCGCGCGGCGGGAACTGGAGCTCCGCCAGGAAAGAGGGGTGTGTCCAGGCGGCCCTGAGCTCCCTTTGATTGGCTGGAAGGATGACGAGGCCTTTACAGTCGGCCTTACGGCAGCGGGAGCTTGCGTCAGTTATGCGCTTTCGGGGTGGGAAGAGAGGGCGTGTCTGGCAGCTCAAGGGGCCCGCTGATTGGTTGGAAGGCGCCGGAGCCGGGCGGCTCCGCGGGCCACAGAAGGGCGGCACCGAGGACCAGGTCCCGGAGGTGAGGACCGGCTTCAGTGAGACTATCATGGCAGCTCGGGCCGGTCAGGGGGCCCTGAGAAAGGTGGTTTTGGGATGCCGTCCAAAGTCGACAGCAGCGGCCGGAACCCCGGCTCCGGCGCAGAGGCCTACCCGGAACGTCAGGTAATAAACAACGGGGGTGCTGCAGTGAGGGTAGCCTTCGGCCCCGGCTTGCTGAGTTGGGGGACCGAGGAGACTTGGGGCGAGGGGTAGCCTGACCGGATGCATTTCCGCGTCTCCAGAGGGAGAGGGTCTCCTGCGTTTGAGGAGTTCAGGTTTTGCGCCCATCACCCCGGCCAGAGGTTCGTGGGCCTGTTCCAGACACCCGTCTGAGTTGGTGACTCGCTTCCCTCGCGAGAGGTAGTGAATCATCGGCGGAGCGACTTTAGCAGCAGCTGATAGAGCAATTCGGAAAAAGGGTGACTTGGAGCTCTTCCGGTCTCCTCCCCTACGGCCTGCTGCTGTTGCTGCTCTTTTAACTTTGCGGCAGAGTTGCTGGGTGCCCGGGCTGTGGGAGTTTGTGGCCCGGCGGTGAGCCTCCTTTTCCTCTAGCGTGCCAAGTGGCCAGACATACTTTCCCAGTTTTTGGTAGGAGACGTTTGCTTCCACCCTTTGGTGCTTGCAAAACTAAATGTAGCCATAGTAGGGGACCTGGATTTTTTTTCCCCGCTAGACTGTAACTTAGAGGTCCTGTAACCTTGAACCAGCTTTGGATTTTCCTGGTTGGCTCCTTTTTGGTGGGTGGAGGTGGAGACATGAATGATTCCATGCTTCCACCGCTTAGTTTCCTTTTCCTGATGACTTTGTAATAAATTAATGCTCGAAAACTAAAGTTAGTATTTAAAATGTATTCAGTTGTAAACAGTACAGGATGAAGGGAGAAAGCACAAATGTTGAACTCCAAGAATTTAGATTTAAAGAATTTTTCAAGTATCAAACCCCCAGCCAACTCTAAATCTTTTTAACCAAATATTGGTTGAAACTGAAGTCTTGTTAAAGGAAATAACTTGAAAAAGTAGTTCTAATCAGTTTTAAGAAAAAAAATTGTTTTAGTGATTACATTAAGGTTTAAATTCCAAGACAAGTATTTACTGTTTATAATAATGAAGAGGGAAGGAGTTTATGAGCTCATTTTAGGCGCAAGCACTAACATAGGTTGTGGCGTTTATTATAGTAGGGTGAGATGTAGTATCGGAAGTTTAGTAACAAAAAACTGTCCTTCCTCTGATTCAGTTTTAATATCATGGTTTAACGATATATATGACTGTATGACTCTTCATTACAGTTGAAGACGTTATTCTTTTTTTTTTTTTTTAAGACGTCATTCTTGATAGTGTGTGAAAATAGATGTGCGGTCCAGGGCTTGTAACCATAGTATGCAGACTCATCAGGAAAACTATTAGCTTGCTTTAAACACAGGTATTTCCTTTACAGTTGTAATCAGATTGTATAAGGGTTTTTATATGTATATGTGTGTGTGTGTTTTCTTTTGGGGGAGGTAGAGTGGGAGGTTGGGGCCATGGTATTACATAAACTTGATACAAAATTCAAAACCATATATAGTGAAAAGCTTCATAGGCAACCAGTTCATCTCTCAGGAGCAACGGTTTTATCTTTTTAAATAAAGGTTTATCACAGAAATGCTGCCTTTTCTGATACTGATTTATCAGAAAATTATTAATAAGTGTTTTCAATATCTGTCACATAATTGGCTTCTGATAATAGGTAACAAAAGTGGGGAAAATAGGTAAAACTGTTATAACAAAGACAGCTAAAGAATGTCCTAGAAAGGGAACAGGTGATCAGGTATTTTGTACACCAGATTTGGGTTGTAATCAATATGGCTAACAGAGATCCTAAATTATTTTATGTGGCTTCTTTTTTAAATATTTTTAAATATTTATTTATTTTTGAGAGAGAGAGGGAGGGAGACACACACACACACACACACACACACACACACACACACACACACTGTGAGTGGGGGAGGGGCAGAGAGATTGAGACAGAATCCGAACTCCAAGCTGTCTTCACAGAGCCTGACATGGGGCTCGAACTCACAAAGCCTAAGATCATGACCTGAGCTGAAGTCAGTCAGTTGAGTGTCTGACTTCGGCTCAGGTCATGATCTCGTGGGTTGTGGGTTCGGGCCCTGTGTCAGGCTCTGTGCTGACGGCTCAGAGCCTGGAGCCTGCTTCGGATTCTGTGTCTCACTTTCTCTCTCCCCTCCCCCTGCTTGTGCTCTGTCTCTCAAAAATGAATAAACCTTAAAAAAAATTTTTTTTAAAGGAGAAGCTAAATTAATTGCCGAACTATGTTATTTCCACTGATCTGCTTCATTTAGCAGAGTAACTGTCATTCACTTACGTTGGTATAATCCCACTTTCTTAAAAAAATTTTTAATGTTTTATTTTTTATTTTTGAGAGAGGGGGAGCATGAATGGGGGAGGGACAGAGAGAGAGGGAGATGTAGATTCCCACGCAGGCTCCAGGCTCTGAGCTGTCAGCACAGAGCCTGCCGCGAAGCTCGAATTCACAAACCTCGAGTTCCTGACCTGAGCCGAAGTCAGAAGCTTAACTGACTGAGTCACCCAAGTGCCCCGGTATTATCCTACTTCTAAGAAAACTCTGTAGTTTTACTCTAAAAAAAAAAAAATCACAATAGGCTCTTTTTAAAAATTATTTTGAGAGTGAGAGGAAGAGAGAGAAAATCTCAAGCAGGCTCCATGCTGTCAGCACAGAGCCCAATGTGAAGCTCTATCCCAACTGTGAGATCATGACCTGAGCCATCCAAGCGCCCCACAATAGGCTTATTTTAATATTATCTCTGCCTTTAAAATAAGATTCACATAACTAATCATATTTTTAAAGATTTTTGGAAACACTTAACACCTTTATTCTCTCTAGATGAATCTATCTAAATTGGTAACATTTTTCTCTAGGAGATGAATTTATCTAAAATATCTTTTGATTAAAAATAATAGAGATATCTTTAAAATATGCTCTTACCATCATTAAAAAATCAAATACTACTTGTGATGTCCTAAAAACCTAGAATTTAGAAAGCTGTCTTGTTTTGCAATATTTTTATCCCCTTGTTTGTATTTTGAAGTGTTACTTACAGTTGGGTGAAAAATCCTTTTAAAGTCTTAAAAAGAGGCCAGTAAGTTCACCTATATAGTTCATATGTCTGATTTCTTTACCATTACATTTTGACAAATAGTTATCAGTGTTTAGCTTAACCATTTTCATTAACCTTTATTTCATTGTCTGGAATAAGACCACCTAATTTTTATAAAGAGTATTAATTGTTCAAAAGTTCTTTCTTGGGGCACCTGGGTGGCTTAGTTAGTTAAGCAACCAACTTCGGCTCAGGTCATGATCTCACGGTTTCTAAGTTGGAGCCCCACATTGGACTCTGCTGTCAGCACAGAGCCTGCTTCAGATCCTCTGTTCCCTCTCTCTGCCCCTCCTCTGCTCGTGTGTGCGGGTGTGTGTGTGTGTCTGCTGACAACGCAGGCACACGCTTTCTCTTTCAAAAATAAATGTATATTTTTTAAAAAAGGAATTATCAAAAGTTCTTTCCGGTATTATGGAGCCTAAATTTGTCTCCCTCCGATTGGGCTTCTTGTTTATGTTTTGGAACCATACCTCAGGTATCATCCTTCTGGCTGAATATTCCCAATTTCTTCAACTATTCCTTGTTTAACTTGATTGTTTCTTCCTCCCCAGCCAAATTGTAGGGTGTCTATGTCCAAAGAAATTTTATTTATGTGTAAATTCTATTTATAAAACAAATTTTATGTATGATGACATAAGATTTCACCAGGCCCTCCATTCCCCTTTTAAAAAATAATTTGAAGATTTGATCTAATGAAATAGTACTCTTTTACTTGGAATTCTCCAAAAGCTTCTCATTGAGGATAAAATCCAAATTGCTTTATCCTGGTTAATAATTCCCAGCATGATCTAGCTCCAACCAGTTTAATATTATTTCATAGTACTCTCCTGGCTTGCTTTACTGATACTACACTGTTAGTCTTTTTCAGTCTGTGGATACTGCCAGGCTCTTTCCCTACTACCTGGAATGCCCCCTGCCTACCTCCCCTCCTTCCATATACTACACTCACATACACTGTGTGTGTATGCATACACATACACATTTATTATGCACATACATACCTATTTCTCTCTTTATATGGCTAACTCCTGTTATATCTCAGCTGAAGTATAACGTTAGAGGACTTCTGAGACTGCCCTATCAAAAGGAGCTCCTAATTATGTGTCCCCACCCCCTTTCTTTCTTAGCACTTCTTTTGAATGCTCAACTACAAAGTAATTCTCATACAGTTAATTTTTATTTTTACCATTATATCCCTAGTGCCTAGCACAGAACACGATCTCAATGAGTATGTGAACTAATACATAAATAATAGTATAAAATAGTTATACAATAATCTTATTAGGGAAAGGCAGAAATATTCAGGTGAAAACAAGTGTATCAGGCACCTATATTTAGAAGCACCCAAACAACTAATATTCTAATTTCTTTGATATGTGTTTTTACATATACGCATTGAAAGGGAGACTGGAAGGTAAAGGAGTATAGAGCAACAGTTCTGAAAGGGCCACTAGATTTCCAATCTCAAGTCTCAGAGTAGGTCAAGAATTAAGGAACCTGGGGCACCTGGCTGGATCAATCGGTTAAGTGTCCAACTTTGGCTCTGGTCATGATATCAAGATTCTTGAGTTTGAGCCCATGTCAGGTTCTTTGCTTACGCTGGGGAGCCTGCTTGGGATTCTCTCTCTCTCCTCCCTCTTTCTGCCCCTCCCCCACTTTTGTGTGCATGTTCTCTCTCTCAAAATTAAAAAAAAAAAAAAAAGGAATTAAAGAACCTCTGTGGATCCAGCTGAGAAAACAACCTGGATAGATGAGTCGAATAGATGATGAGGGGCACCTGGCTGGCTCAGTCAGTAGACCATGGGACTCATGGCCTCGGGGTCATGAGTTCAAGCCCCACATTGGGGGAAGAGTTTACATTAACAAAGAGAAAATAGTTGATGAATATTCTAGCAAGTGTATGGGAAGAATATGTTGTAATACGTGATGGTAGACTGAAAGCCAACTTTCTGGGAGAGATCCCTTTTGTGCCAGGAACTTCTAACCCAAACTGTAAGCTGTTATGTTTAGTTTTCTTCATGGTACTTAATAAATTTTTTTTCTGTGTGCTTGTGCATGCATGTGCACACAATTCTGTGTGTGTGTGTGTGTGTAATATTCTAAAGTTGCAAAGCCTTCCAAAGTGTGATAGTTACTGGGAGGCCAGACTGGCGCAGTTGGTGGAGCAGCAACTCCTGATCTCATGGTCATGAGTTTGACACCCACGTTGGGTGTAGAGCTTACTTTAAAAAAATAAAGTGTGATAGTATTTTACAGTCTGTAATTTGTGTTTCCTCTTAATTTTCAATGCCATTCTAAATCAGGTAATTTTTGTCTTTTAGATATTTTGCTTCCTGTGGTACACTGATGAGCAGAACTCTTCCACTATATACCTCCTTAGTTTTGCCTAAGGAGATATATGCAAGAACTTTCTTCAGAATTGCTGCGCCATTAATAAACAAAAGAAAAGAATATTCAGAGAGGAGAATTATAGGGTTTGTATATAATAACTTTCTTGTATCATGACTTTTTTTTCTGGATTTTCTTCTTACAGAGTAAGCTCTGGTTTTTCTGGATTGGCCTTTCCATAGCTTTTGCTGTTTTATAAATATTTGTTGAATTAACATAATTATGTAGTGACTTTATAGGATAGATTTAAATCTTGACATATAAAGGAAATAACTGAACTGTTTATTACCTGTATTTTTGTACACTGTTCATTTCTGTAGTGGCAACATTAGTGATTTGTTGGGCCCAATATGTTTATATAGCTCCCTAACATATACACATGCATAGGTAAGTAACATGCAGATGTGCTAAGAGGCTCCTACCACCTAGAGCATAGGTTGGCAAACTTTTTCTGTAAAGGGCCAGAGAGTAAATATGTTAGGTTTTGTGGACCATACTATCTCTGTAGCAGCTACTCAACTCTGTCATTGGAATTATAGCCCAAAAGACCTACTACTATAGCCTGTAGTTAATAAGTGGGTGTGGCTATGTGCTAATAAAACTTTATTTACAAAACGAGGCAATAGGCCAGGTTTGACCCCTGATCTAGGCATATACACAGGAGAGAATAGAGAGACTGCAGTTCTGCTAAACCAGAAATACAGCATCTGTTCATAGGGGAATTTCTACAAGGGGGTCTTAATTCTTAACAGGCCATTAAGTATTACATGAATTCTTGTAAAAGTGCATTTCATGAATTTTTCCACTTGCTCTTTCCCTTCTGTAGTAGTTTTCTGTAGTAAAGGACTTTCAGCAGACTCCACTTTTGTCACTAAAGTCATCTTTATTACTGGCTAAGTCACTGTATTGGTTAAGGTAAAGCTAGCAGCTATATAGGTAAAACCCAGAAGTTTATTTCTTCCTTATGTAAAGTTCAAGTGAGTACTCCCCATCCATGCACAGCAATTTATGAACCGGGCTCCATCTAACTTGTACCTTTGTAATTCCTTAGTCTTCAGAGTCTCTTAAAAAGATATACCTGATTCTAAACCATATTGATTTGGAAGGGATTATTGGGAAGAACTAGTTACATAATCCCATCTAAATGCAAGTGGGGTACTGGGAATAATAGCTTCCTTTTTTTTTTTTAAATCTGTTTATTGTTTAATTTATATCCAAGTTAGTTAGCATATAGTACAACAATGATTTCAGGAGTAGATTCCTTAATGCCCCTTATCCATTTAGCAATCCCCCCTCCCACAACCCCTCCAGCAACCCTCTGTTTGTTCTCCATATTTAAGAGTCTCTTATGTTTTGTCCCCCCTCCCTGTTTGTATATTCTTTTTGCTTCCCTTCCCTATATTCATCTGTTTTGTATCTTAAATTCCTCATATGAGTGAAGTCATACGATATTTGTCTTTCTCTGACTAATTTCGCTTAGCATAATACTCTCCAGTTCCGTCCACATAGTTGCAAATGGCAAGATTCCATTCTTTTAGATTGCCAAGTAATACTCCATTGTATATATATATATATACCACATCTTCTTTATCCATTTATCTGTAGATGGACGTTTGGGCTCTTTCCATACATTGGCTATTATTGATAGTGCTGCTATAAACATGGGGGTGCATGTGTCTCTTTGAAACAGCACACTTGTATCCCGTGGATAAATACCTAGTAGTGCAATTGCTGGGTCATAGGGTAGTTCTATTTTTAATTTTTTGAGGAGTCTCCATACTCTTTTCCAGAGTGGCTGCACCAGTTTGCATTCTCACCAGCAGTACAGAGGAACTCCTCTCTCCGCATCCTCGCCAACATCTGTTGTTGCCTGAGTTGTTAATGTTAGCCATTCTGACAAGTGTGAGGTGGTATCTCATTGTGGTTTTGATTTGTATTTCCCTGATGATAAGTGATGTTGAGCATTTTTTCATGTGTTGGTTGGCCATCTTGATGCCTTCTTTGGAGACGTGTCTATGCATGTCTTTTGCCCATTTCTTCACTGGATTATTTGTTTTTTGGGTGTTGAGTTTTATAAGTTCTTTATAGATTTTGGATACTAACTCTTTATCTGATGTGTCATTTGCAGATCTCCCATTCTGTTGGTTGCCTTTTAGTTTTACTGATTGTTTCCTTTGCTGTGCAGAAGAAGCTTTTTTATTTTGATGAGGTCCCAGTAGTTCATTCTTGCTTTTGTTTCCCTTGCCTCCAGAGATGTGTTGAGTAAGAACTTGTTGTGGCTGAGGTCAAAGAGGTTTTTTGCCTGCTTTCTCCTCGAGGATTTTGATGGCTTCCTGTCTTACGTTTAGGTCTTTCATCCATTTTTTTATTTTTGTGTATGGTGTAAGAAAGTGGTCCAGGTTCATTCTTCTCTATATTGCTGTCCAGTTTTCCCAGCACCACTTGCTGAAGAGACTGTCTTTATTCCATTGGATATTCTTTCCTGCTTTGTGAAAGATTAGTTGGCCATACGTTTGTGGGTCCATTTCTGGGTTCTCTATTCTGTTCCATTGATCTGAGTGTCTGTTTTTGTGCCAGGAAATAGTAGCCTCCTGATGGGCATCTTCTTCCCAGCAAGTATACCATGTGAAGTGAGCCTAAATAATTGGATAGGTAGACATCTTTGCCAGAGCTGGTATCAGTTAAAAGAAGAAATGGCAATAAAAAGATTAATAGTGAATTGGTCTACTTTTTAAAAAAAATATTTATTTATTTTGAGAGAGAGCCCATGCGTGAGCAGTGGAGGGGCAGAGAGAGGGAGAGAATCCCAAGCAAGCTCCAAGCTGCCAGCACAGAGCCCAATACAGGGCTCAAACCCACAGACTGTGAGATCAGGACCTGAGCTGAAATCCAGAGTCAGATGCTAAACCAACTCAGCCACCCAGGCACCCCTGGCCTGCTTTACTTTTGAATCACTGTTAATATCTCCTTTTACTGTGTACCTGGCATTTGACAGCTGTTACTGGGTACTTTACTGTTTCATTTAATTCTCACAATAGCCATGTATATTAGGTGTTGTTATTCCTATTATAGAGATGAGGAAACTGAAGCTCAGAGAGATAATGTACATGAAGTATGATTCCAAAGATTATTTTTTTCAAAGATTATTTTTTCCAACGTATTTACTTATTATTGCTTGCTTCCTTATTCTTTCTCAGGCTAAAATTCTTTTTATTGCAAATTGGCCTTATCCAGTGATCTCTATCTTATCTTTTCCCCCTGTATTTGACATAAACACATATTAGCTACGTTTATTAAGTGCTTATTAAGCATTGTGCAGTATGGCAAAACGATTTCACTTAACCCTCAGAAGAACCCCATAGAGGTACTTTTTAGTTATGGATGAAGAACATAAAATTGAGAGGTTAAACAGCCTACCCAGGGTCATGTGGCTTACTATGTTTTAGGGTTGATACTTGAGCACAGTCCTTCCTGAGTATAAAGTCCATCTCCTTGACCACTATGCTGTATATACTGCTTTCTGAGTTGTTGTAGACTATTTTTATAACAATTAAGTTCCAGGCTACAAGGTTTCATACTTCTTCATGGGACTTACTTTGGCCTTTATTTCAAAGTAACTAAAACCAAGGGGGTAGGGTGATTTTCCCTCCCCTCTGGTGTGGGCCTCATTTCATGCTCATAAAGATTAATTTAAACATTCATAAAGACTCATTCTGTCTTATTCTGAAACTTCCCTTTTGTAATTTAAATTGGGATTGTTTAAATTACTGTATAATTTTTCTTCTTTCACTTTTCACATATTATTGGCCATGGGAGGATGTGTCCTCCCTGCAACTGGAGGTGCTCACAGTTTCTTCAGCCACTCCAGACTTGGGCCCGGAGTCCTGGGGGTGGCTGGACACCTTGGGCATGTTCCCATCATCTGGGAGGGGCACTGGGTAGTTGTAAGGTGTGGCCTGGTTGATTATGACCATGTACTTGTTGAAGGGATTGAAGGGGGGCAGAATTATAGTCCCAGCCATCATGGTCTTGGTGGTGGTGTAAATTCCTATTACCGTTTTGAGGTGAATTATGTTTTAACAGTGTTCAGTTTTTATAAGAATAATACGTATCTGGCTCTCATCATCCGCTCGTCTTTTGTATCCATAGACTGTTGTTGTTTCTGTTTGTTTTACGTTTAGGCCCTTAAGTTTTTTTGTTGAATTTATTTGTAGGTATTTTGCAATTCCGTGCTGTTTTATAACTGGTTCTTGTTAGTGTAGGAAAAGTACTTATTTTTAAAGGTTCTTTAACAGGTTACCTTACTGAATTCTGAATTGCTTATCTTCTGAATTGATAGTCATATCACCTGCCAACTGATACTCTTGTCTTATTCTTCTCCATACATATGCCTCATATTTCATACTCTGATTTTACTTCAGCTAATACTTTCAGAACAATGTTACATAACAATGATAACTAGCATCTTTGTTTTATTTCTAACTCTAATGAGAATGCTTTTGGTATTTTACCATTTATGGAGGGAATCACAATTTTTCTTTTGGTTAATATGGTTATAATAATAGAATTCTTAGTGTTAAGCCATCCGTGCATCTTTAAAAGAGTTGCATTTGATAATGTTTTTTTCAAAATGTATTTCTGGATTTTATTTGCTGATAATTATAATTTTTGCCTTAGTAGTCACAGGTGACATTGGTCTATAGATTTTATTTTTTATGTTCTTGGTCAGGTTTGGGTTGATGGAGTGTTATGCTGGCTCATGAAAAGAATGAGATGTTTCCTTTATGTTCTAGAATAGTTTCCTTTTTTTTTTTTTAATTACAAAAATACTACATACTTGTATAAAAATCTAACAATATATAAGAATATGTACTAAGAGAGTCGATCTTTATTCCTACTTCTTTTTCTTGAGTTAAAAACTATTGTTTAATCTGTGTCCTTCCAGATTTTCATTGCACATAGTCTGTTACCCTAACAATTAGTTTCAGGAAGAAGTAAACATCAGGTGTTTAAAAGTGAGAAATATAGAATTTACTTATAATTTTTCTTTTTTAATTTTTTTTAACGTTTATTTTTGAGACAGAGAGAGACAGAGCATGAACGGGGGAGGGTCAGAGAGAGAGGGAGACACAGAATCCGAAACAGGCTCCAGGCTCTGAGCTGTCAGCACAGAGCCCAACATGGGTCTCAAACCCACAAACTGCAAGATCATGACCTGAGCCAAAGTCAGATGCTTAACCGACTGAGCCACCCAGGTGCCCCTATGTATAATTTTTCTTAAATGGATAATAGAATCATGCATATCCTGTCTACTTTGTAGTGTGCTTTTTTTCATGTAACAATATGTTGTAAATTTCTTTGCTCTAAAGTGTATATTTGACCTTAAAAAAACAGGGGTGCCTGGGTGGCTCAGTCAGTTAAGTGTCTCACGTTGGCTCAGGTCATGATCTCAAGGTTTGTGGGTTCGAACGGCACGTTGGACTCTGCGCTGGCAGCTCAGAGTCTGGAGCCTGCTTCAGGTTCTGTGTCTTCCTCTCTGTGTGTCCCTCCTCCTGCTGATGGTGTCTTTCTCTCAAAATAATAAATAAACATTAAAAAAAAAATTTTTTTAATAAAAATAAATAAATAAACTTAAAAAAAGGAGGGGTTGTCTGGCTGGCTTGGTCAGAAGAGCATGCAATGCTTGATTTCAGGATTGTGAGTTCAAGCCCCACATTGGGTATAGCGATTACTAAAATAAATTAATAAGTAAACTTTAAAGTATGTATTTGATTATAATTTTTTTATTTTTTAATTATTTTAATTATTATTTTTTAACGTTTATTTATTTTTGAGACAGAGAGAGACAGAGTATGAACGGGGGAGGGTCAGAGAGAGGGAGACACAGAATCCGAAGCAGGCTCCAGGCTCCGAGCTGTCAGCACAGAGCCTGACGTGGGGCTCAAACTCACGGACCGTGAGATCATGACCTGAGCCGAAGTCAGATGCTTAACTGACTGAGCCACCCAGGTGCCCCTTTTAATTATTTCTTAAAGTTTGTTTATTTATTTTGAAAGGCAGCAAGTTGGGAAGGCGTTGAGAAAGAAAGAGAGAGAATCCCAAGCCAGCTTCACGGAGTCAGTGCAGAGCCCAGTGTGGGGCTCAGCCTTATGAACTGCGAGATCATGACCTGAGCCTGAGAGTCAGAGGCTTAACTGAGTGAGGCACCCAGGTGCCCCTCATATTCAATTTAAAATATATGTATGCCATATAACTAGGTGCAGTTAACACCTTTCTCTCTTTCTCTTTTTTTTTTTTTTTAAGATATTCTATGCAGGAAATGTATGATGTGGTATCAGGAATGGAAGATTACAAGCATTTTGTTCCTTGGTGCAAAAAATCAGATGTAATATCGAAGAGAACTGGGTATTGCAAAACACGATTAGAAATTGGGTTTCCACCTGTGTTGGAGCGCTATACATCAGTAGTAACCTTGGTGAAACCACATTTGGTAAAGGTAATAGTTTTAGTTTTTGTTGTTTTTAAATCTTTCCCAAATGTTGATTATATCAAGTGAGTTAAAGTATAATAGCTTGAAAGAATGTCCCTAAACTAATCAGAGAAGGAAGGAACAAACAAATGATTTCTTATGTCTTCTAACTGTGCTGTTTTATCCAGTATTGGTGTTATTCTTGCCAAATAGAAATTTGACTAGAATATGGAAATAAGAAGCTTTTTCTTTTTTTTCTTCAGTTGAGGACTATTGCCCCTTAGAAAAGATTGGACCGCACAAGTGAGAACTGTTTTAATTTTTGTGCTAGTTTGTTTTTTTGATTTTTTGGTTTTTTTAAGTTAAGGAAAGGACAGTGGTGAGAGAATGAAGGTAGAAAAGATATAAATGAGAACATGAACACTGTCAAGGTCATACTGCCATGTGGCGGTACTGAAATGCCAAGTGCTATTACATGCATTCTGTTGATTATTTTACCTTGTCAAAGGAGAATGCACATATAGAAAAGGTACTGAGGCTTAAATACACAAAACGGCAGAATTCCATAGAGTTCTTTTGAATTCCTAGAGTTTCGTGGCCAAATACTTAAAGTGTAGTTGTGTTTTATGCCCACAAAATATCATTTCTTGGTAATTGGCCAGAGCTAAATGCCTTCGTCAGCTCCTTGTTAGGCATTGAAGGAGGTGCAGCTCTCATATCAGAGAGTCTGCTGTCCAGTGAGGCTGACTTTGGAGTCCACCCTCATCTTACTCTCACAACTTGAACTCATATAAAAGGCTGTGCCACTCGGGGGCTTTGCCATTATGAATATTTCCATCTTTTTCCTCATAGTTTTGGAGATTTTTACTACTATACTGCACTGCCTCTCACACTAACATTTATTGAGCTCTTTGTAGTGCTTTAAAGCATTTCAATTACTTGTTTAATCTTCAAAACAGCCCTTTGAGATTCAAATGTTACTGTTCTCCATCATATAGTTGAGCAGATTAAGGTTTAGAAGAATTAGTACCCAAGGTTACAGAGCCAAGACTCCAGCTCAGTCTTTCTGACACCAGTGAATATCTATATAATCTGAAAATGTTTTTCTGTTTCCTGACCTCAGTCTCTCTTTTTATAAATGTTTGTTTATTTGAGAGAGAGAGAGAGAGAGAGAGCGCACAATCAGAGGACTGACAGAGGGAGAGTGGGAGTGAGAGAATCCCAAGCAGGCTCCATGCTGTCAGGACAGAGTCCCATGTGGGGCTTGATCTCACGAACCGTGCATGACCTGAACTAAAATCAAGAGCTGGATACCCAACCGAATAAGCCACCTAGGTGCCCCTGACGTTAATCTCTTACAACTTAAATCTTCATATTCTATATCTAACTAAAAGAATTCTTGAGAAAAAAAATAATAACCCTCAATTTTCTCCCCCTAGCTTTTTCTTTCCTTCACTGGCTTTTTATTTTAATTGAAGTATAGTTGACACACCTTCCCTTGCTTCTTAATACATACAAGATTAAGTCATCTGCTTTATTGTTGCTCCCCACCCCTTCCCCAGTACACACTACACACACACACACACACACACACATACACACAAATATACTAAATGTTCAGGCAGTACCTTCCATCTTCAAGTTCCATGAATGCACCATACGGTGCTTATTGTGCGGCCCTGTGCCTTTGCATACTTTTCACTCTTCTACCTGTAATGAACTTAATTCTTTGCCTAGTAGTCCTTCAAATTCTAGCTGTCTGATGTTGCTTTCTCCCTTTCCTTAATATAAATAATCAGTCCTACTTCGGAGATTCTTCTGGGCTTTGTACATGTTTTGTTTCTCTTATCACTCTGCAGTATAATTTATTTCTTCATCTGATTTCTGCTTGACAAGGTTGAGCTACTTGAGTGAGTGGAAGCTTCTCTTTTTCATCTTTGTGTGGCCTCAGCACCAATACTATAGTGATGGGAGTCATGAGAGCTTTGTGCTTAAGAAGTTCTCATTACTGTCTTTTTGGGTTATTGCAGATCCAGAGATGTTCCTCATAATCTCAGTAACTTTCACTACTGCCAAGGAGGGAGGAAACTGTATTAGAAAAAAAAATCTTCATAACAACATGTATGAAGTTATCATTGCTATCTCAATTTTATGAGGCTTAGTAAAATTAAGAACCTTATGCAAATTCACACTGTTTGTGTCAAATTGCAAAGGTATTTTTCATTAAAATAAGCTGTCTCATAGCGGCACCTAGGTGGCTCAGTCGGTTGGACATCTGACTTCGGCTCAGGTCATGATCTCACAGTCCGTGAGTTCAAGCCCCACATCGGGCTCTGTGCTGACAGCTCAGAGCCTGGGACCTGCTTCTGATTCTGTCTCTCTCTCTCTCTCTCTCTCTCTCTCTCTCTCTGCCCCTCCCCTGCTCACACTCTGTCTCTCCTTCAAAAATAAGCAAACATTGGGGGCACCTGGGGGGCTCAGTCGGTTGAGCGTCTGACTTCGGCTCAGGTCATGATCTTGCGGTTGACGAGTTCAAGCCCCGCGTCAGGCTCTGTGCTGATGGCTCAGAGCCTGCAGCCTGCTTCGGATCCTGTGTCTCCCTCTCTCTCTTCCCTTTCCCCACTCGTGCTTTGTCTCTCTCTGTCTCAAAAATAAATAAACATTAAAAAAATTGAAAAAAAATAAACATAAAAAAAATAAAATAAGGTGCCTCACTTAATGTGTCAATTGTTGAAAGATATATTTGAGCATAACACACAACTATATATGTTCAATTTTCTGTTGTCCTTGGGTTCACGTTTTGGATTTTAATACCTCATACACACATGTGCTATAGAATAAAAATCATTATAACCAAGGGAGCAGGAGAAGCCATGTGACATTTTTGGTGAATCACTAGTTGCCTCAGATGTGCCTGTGATGTGTCAGTAATTCTAGTGTACATGAATCTATAATGACCAAGAAGCCCTTGGAAGTTTTCAGCAGATTTAATAGAGGTAACCGTTCAATGACTCTTACTGCCTGGGTCACAATATAAAATTTTGTATGCCATAGTTTGTATTGTCTGGGTCAGTTCAGTCAGAGCAGCTAGTTGCAGGTCATCATCATAACACCTCCTGTTGTGATCAGCAACTCTCCTGTTAGGAATGAAGCCTTTTGCCATGTCTAAACATACCAGTAAAAACCTGTGGGTCCTTGGGCTAGATTATTCGTATGAGTACAGCACTGTCACATTTTGTGAAAAAGTAGTCAGAGGGAAGTGGTATATTGTGAGTATTCCCAGTAGCAGTTTTTCCTTCATTGTTAAATTTCCTGTAAGCATCTTATGTGATTGTAAAGAAGGGTAGAGTGTATTACCTGAAAGTTGGATAACTGAAATAATAAGATTTATAATAAACTTTTGATGCTTTTGAAAATTAGATGCTCATTACTGAACTACCAGTAAAACCAAACTCTTTCGGGCGCCTGGATGACTCAGTTTAACGTCCGATTCTTGATTTCCGCTCAGGTCATGATCTCACTGTCATGAGATTGAGCCCCAAGCCCTGTATCAGGCTCTGGGCTGGGTGTGGAGCCCGCTTGAGAGTCTCTCTCTCCCTGTGCTCCTCCCCTGCTTGCACACGTGTGGTCTCTCTAAAAACAAAACAAAAGGAAAAAACAAACTCCTTGAAGAAAATTTTCACTTCTCCCCAGTGACTCAGCATAATATGACTAAATTTAGCTATTAGAGTAGTTCAGTGGCTCAGTCAGTTGAGCATTCAAGTCTATAATTTTGGCTCAGGTCATGATCCTATAGTTGTGGGATCAAGCCCCTCAGTGGACTCTGGACTGAGCATGGAACCTGCTTGAGATTCATTCTCTCTCACTCTCCCTCCCGCTTGCTCATTCTCTTTCTCTAAAATAAAAATAAAGTAGTTAGCATTTTAATGACTATTATTTTATCATGTCTAAATAAATTTTATTTATTTTTTCCTCCCCCTAAATTTTAATTTTTTTTTTTTTAACGTTTATTTATTTTTTAGACAGAGAGAGACAGAGCATGAACAGGGGAGGGGCAGAGAGAGAGGGAGACACAGAGTCGAAAGCAGGCTCCAGGCTCCGAGCCATCAGCCCAGAGCCCGACGCGGGGCTCGAACTCACGGACCGCGAGATCGTGACCTGAGCTGAAGTCGGACGCTTAACCGACTGAGCTACCCAGGTGCCCCCTCCCCCTAAATTTTAAAACATTCACTGGTTTCCACCTTAAAAATTAAAATACTTTCTTCTATGAATGTGAAAATAGAGCATTTCTTCATAAATGCTTTTTAGTATGGATGCAATTGATCTTTATAATGATTCTACCATGTTTTCATGTGATAACTGACTCAGAAGGCTTTAGATGAAGAGGAAGAATAAACATCAAATATATTTTAAGCTCTTTGGCTTCCAATTTGAACTATTTGTGGAGATATAGTCAGATATAGTCAAATAATCTTGCATTCTGTGTTTAGGGAGACAGAAGCTAGGGAAGAAAAAATAACACTTTGGGGAAAAATGTTTATCTATGCAAGTCCTTTTGCCAACCTGTAGTGTATAGGCTCAGAGGAGGGACAGTCTAAAGTGTTGAGGGGAATAAGTTAACAGAAAAAAGGGGTAGAGGGGCTTGATCATTTATTGGTCCCAGGATATGCCAAAAGAGCTGAAAACTTAAGGCTTAATTGGGGAGGGATGTGTTGACTTTGAAACAAGGGTTTAAAAGACGGTTTGCTGCTGAGGAAAGTGGTACATATTCTTTTTTTTTTTTTTAATGTTTATTTATTTTTGAGACAGAGACAGAGCATGAATGGGGGAGGGGCAGAGAGAGAGGGAGACACAGAATCGGAAGCAGGCTCCAGGCTCTGAGCCATCAGCCCAGAGCCTGATGCGGGGCTCGAACTCACGAACCGTGAGATCGTGACCTGAGCTGAAGTCAGACGCTCAACTGACTGAGTCACCCAGGCGCCCCGGAAAGTGGTACATATTCTTGAGGTCAGTTGTCTACTAGTATGAAGGCCCAGATACCATCTTAGGATAGTAAGTAAAGAAGCTGAACTTTATTCAGAGTCGTAAACAGTCCTGACAATAGACTAGTGACTATGAACCTGGCCACCATTTTTCACATTGCGGGAGGCAACTCTTAAGTGGGTCTTAGCCTTCTTTTAATGAGACAGAATGGGAACTATCAAGATGGACTGTACATAGTATTGCTAAGTATTATGTTTCAATGTATACATACACAAAATAAACATGAGCACTGAAGAGATTAGAGGTTAGAAAGCAATGGATCAGGGATACTGGTCAGGACCAGACTCTCAGGAAAACTAGAACCACGGATGCCCTTAGAAATAGAGACTAATGAGTGAATGTAACTGACAAGAGAAGTCTTTGGGTAGGAAAGAAGAATTCTAGAATTATACTTGGGATCTGTGCCAGATACCTTATAAATATTTTAGTTGTATCATATGATGATATAAAATAGGTATTATACTCATTTTATAGATTTAAGGAAATATGGTATTGGAAATTAACTTGTTCAGGATTACTTAGAAGTGGCAGGGCTGGAGATAAACTTCCAAAACAATCACTCGTTGTTTTGCTCCTGGAGAATGTCTAAGCACAGTGGGTGGCAGCAGTGAAAATGAGCACTGACAATCTTGGCGTATATTGGCAAGAGGTCACTTCCTAGTACCAAGCTGAAAATGAGATGTTTTTATCACCTGTGGTCTGACCTACAAACATTTCAAAAAGAAATCATCCTCAACTGTAGATTCTGTACAGTCCAAATGGTATTTTACACCTGTTGTATTTTCATTTTGTCCTAGGCATCCTGTACTGACGGGAAACTTTTCAATCATTTGGAGACTGTTTGGCGTTTTAGCCCTGGTCTTCCTGGCTACCCAAGAACTTGTACCTTGGATTTTTCAGTAAGTCTCTCATACAGCCCTCAGTTTGTTCCAAATATTAGGTGAGGTTTTGTTAAAGAAGGAATAATCAATTTATTAGAATCCAGTTGCCATAATTAATCTTAGGTGCATAGTGATTACTGAAAGACACTTACAGAAAATCTCAAATTTCTGAGTGTTGAATACCTTTTTCTGTACTAACTTTATAAGAAAGAATACTAATGAATCCTTCTCTTTTTCTGTTCTATTTCTTGAAAACTTGAATAGTCATTCTCTATTTTCTAATTTTTACAGGTCCATAGATTATAAGACACATATTAAGAATTTACTAACAGCTTAATAACAGTTTATTAACACCAAATGAAATCTACACATTGATTTCTACATCTTATGATGCAGAGATAAAGTGCAAAGGGGGAAAATATGTTTTTAAAATAGGGACTATGGCATTTTCTTGTTCACATCACCTTAGCAATAGGTAACTTAGAGCTACTTGTGGCTTTTCTTTGCCAACAGATAATACATGAATTGTTCTCTGTATTTGCAACTCCGGCATTGCATTTCAAGAAATAGTCATAATTTTTAAAAAAAAATTTTTTTTTTTTTTAATTTTTTTTTTTTTCAACGTTTTTTATTTATTTTTGGGACAGAGAGAGACAGAGCATGAACGGGGGAGGGGCAGAGAGAGAGGGAGACACAGAATCAGAAACAGGCTCCAGGCTCCGAGCCATCAGCCCAGAGCCCGACGCGGGGCTCGAACTCACGGACCGCGAGATCGTGACCTGGCTGAAGTCGGACGCTCAACCGACTGCGCCACCCAGGCGCCCCTAAAAAAATTTTTTAAATGTTTATTCATATTTGAGAGAGAGAGAGAGAGAGAGACAGAGTGTGAGTGAGGGGAGGGCAGAGAGAGAGGGAGACACAGAATCTGAAGCAGGCTCCAGGCTGTGAGCTGTCAGCACAGAGCCTGATGTGGGGCTCAAACTCACAAACTGTGAGATCATGACCTGAGCCAAAGTCAGATGCTTAACCAACTGAGCCATCTAGGCGCCCCTTAAGGTTTTTTTTAATGATTATTTATTTTTGACAGAGAGAGACAGAGACAGAGACAGAGCAGAGTGTGAGCGGGGGAGGGGCAGGGAGAGAGGGAGACACAGAACCTGAAGCAGGCTCCAGGCTCTGAGCTGTCAGCACAGAGCCCAGTACGGGGCTCAAACTCACAGACTGTGAGTTCATGACCTGAGCCAAAATTGGACACTCAACCAATTGAGTCACCCAGGTGCCCCAGAAATAGTCATAATTTTGATGCTGCTGCTCTCAGGTCTTGAGTTGCATTCATTAAAAAAATTAGTGGACATTAATGAGACAGTTGAGGAAATTTGAATAAGGCCTGTGTAGATTAGATAATAGTGTTACTATCTAGTAGCATTAACTCTCTCTTAATTTCCTGGCTTTAATAATTGCAATGTGGTTCTGTAAAACATTAAAATAGGAGAATCTAAGGGTGAATGGGTGCTGCAGTCGGTTAAGCATCTGACTCCTGATCTGAGCTCAGGTCATCTCACAGTTTGTGAGTTTGAGCCCCATATTGGGTTCTGCACTGATGGTGTGGAGCCTGCTTGGGATTTTGTCTCTCCTTGTCTCTGCCCCTCCCGTTTGTGTTCGCTCACTCTCTCTCTCAAAAAAATAAACTTAAAAAAATTTTTTTTTTCTAAATAGGAGAATCTGGGTAATGGGTGTATGAGAAATCTTTGTAGTATTTTTGCAACTTTCTTACAAATTTTAAATTACTTCAAAATGGAAAATTAAAGCAGTTTTAAAAGTTACTGGATATTTGGTTCTTAAAATACTCTTTCTCGAACCACTTGTCTTGACTTCTATCTTGAGGAGATATAAATAGTTCTCTTCTCATCTTCTTGCTACTACTTCTCATAGGAATACCTATCAGAAGGGTTACTTCCCTTCTGTATTTCCTTTTGGGAAACAGGATAGATCCAAAAGGGGTACATTAGAAAGAAGACAGACCGAAATGGTATTCATTCAGCAAAGCTTTTTTCCAGTTTTATCTTTAACTTAATAAAAGCAGATTCTTTGTCCTGAAATGAAATTCACTGTCCTTGTTTACTTAGGCTTATTGTGCCAGTAGTTGTGCTTACTGTGGAAAAGAAGTCTCCGTCTTCTGAGGGGTGGTAAAAATCTCATCTAGATATACCCGTACAACTCTACCTTACAGCCCGAGCAGCCCATTTCACAGTGTGAATACCATTATCCTTAGTAGACATTGAGTAAGAGAAAGATCCTCCTAAAATAATTAACATTTTCCTACAGATTTCTTTTGAATTCCGCTCCCTTCTGCACTCTCAGCTTGCCACATTGTTTTTCGACGAAGTTGTAAAGCAGATGGTAGCTGCTTTTGAAAGAAGAGCATGTAAGCTGTATGGTCCAGAAACAAATATACCTCGGGAATTAATGCTTCATGAAGTTCATCACACGTAAAGGGAAAAAAGAACTGGTCACCTGTTTATAACTTTATTCACTTTTAGGAAGTGCTTTTATCATTTGCTTTCAGAAGTTAGAAAGCATTTGTTAAACCCAGCTTTGATTATAAACCTACACCGTTGAGAATTTGCACTTGGAATATGGAACCACGTGTACACAGAATTCAATCAAGTGTAATTCAAAGTAATGTGTTTATTAGCATATTTACAATAGTAGGATGTCATCACTTTTAACCAGAAATTGAAACTGTAAACTTAAACCTTTTAATTATGACGTTACCTGAAAGTGGTTAGTTAAGATACTCACACGGTATGTATTATGTTAACCATTATCACCTTTAAGTTATTAAATTCAGACTATTTATAACTTATTGTCATAGGGCCTGCCTCTTGGCTTAGGATATTCGAGTAATCATCAGATATTTAAAATAGAAACTTAGACTTAAAAATACTGTTAATGAAGGTTCCTTGGCACTTTTCTTATTTTTAAATTATTCTTATGGGTAGTAGGTAATTCAGCGCTATCAATAGTGAGATTAACTCCCAGATTAAACAGTGAATATTTTTTTGGTGAGTGGTCCAGATCTTTAAGCTACTTTTCTTGTAGTTTGCAGCCCTCTCCCAGGTACTTTGACTGCTTTCAGTAATGTTGATTATGTGTCCAGTTTTGTCTACAACAGTGGGCAACACATGAAGATAAGTTGATTGATATATCTCCAGCACCATACATCCCTATTTTCTATTTATTGTGTGTATTCACTTTCAATAATGTATTTCAAACATATTTTTGTAAACAAATTAATGTCTAAGGAGTGAAGTAGTAACTTAATAAAGTTAATTTGTTTATTTTTTGTACAGTTATTCTGGTTATTGAAATCCTCCTGTATTATTTCAATATGTATTTCACATAGACCTAGTAAAGTTTAATTGTGGCATTTTATGAAACAAATCTGGGCAAAATTCAGTCTTCCTTTAATCATTGTTGATCTTCTTCCCTCCTTTCACTCCATACCTAACAACCCCATTGCATTACCTTTCCAATCAGAGTACTTTGTTTCTTCAGATCAACAGGGGACCTCAATAATTCGTTCGCTACCTAAAAGCACGTTTGCATCCGTTTTTTTCAGTAAATCTGTTTTGAGTGCCTGCTGTGTGCCAGGTGCTGGTTATACAGTGGTGAGGTACTCCTACAGTCCACTCACATGGAACTGGTTGTGGCTTCACACAGGTAAAGCTGTATCTTTCCAGAGTATCTGCAGCTTGTATATAATTACCTTTTAAATAAAATGTTTTTAAATGGCAGATAGCATCCAGATATTTTTTTGTCCCTGTACATATTACTTTTCTTTTGATGGAAATAAAAATCTGTACTTTACCACTACCCTTATAAATACCATAAAAATAAATAAATAAATAAATACCATAGATAAACTCCCAGGTTCAGAATCTAAGTTAGTGGTTGGGATCTGAGCTGGTATTATGAGAGTATGTGGATGGTATTTTGGTCAGGGAGCCCAGGAACACACAAATAATGCCTTGATCTAGCCATCCACATAAACCATGAGGTTTCCCAAGTATGGTCAGAACCCAGATTGCAGTAAGTGGTAGAGACAGGATACAACATATCCAGGCGTTCTGGCTCCAGTATCTATGCTCTTGTGTTTGCTTTACCTAGTACAACACTCCAGAGGCCATAACATATGCACTTAAGTTTGTCATCAATGCTTTCCGTATAGGAAGAGAAAAAAATGCCTTTATTAACTTTTTTTAATTTCTTTTTTTAATGTATGTTTATTTTTGAAAGAGGGCGAGCATGAGCCAAGGAGGGGCAGAGGGGATGACAGAGGATCTGAAGGGGGCTTTGCTTTGACACAGCCTGATGTGGGGCTCAAACTCACGAGCTGTGAGATCATGACCTGAGCTGAAATTGGCTGTTTGAACCACCCAGGCACCCCTTTTTTTCACCCCCTTAAGTTTACTGAATTAGGGAAGAGACAGTCCCAAGCAGGCTCAGTACTATTAGCACAGAGCCCAATGTGGGGCTCAAACCCCCAAACCATGAGATCATGACCTGAGCCAAAATCAAGAGTTGGGTGCTTAACTGACAGCCACCCAGATGCCCCTATAAACTTTTTTTTTTCTTTTTTTCTTTCTCTCTTCTTCCTCTCTCTCTTCTTCCTTCCTTTCTTTTTTTAACGTTTAGTTTTGAGAGAGAGATTGTGAGCAGGAGAGGGGCAGAGAGAGGGAGACGGGATCTGAAACTGGCTTTGTGCTGACATCAGAGAGCCTGAGGCGGAGCTCAAACTCATGAACCCTGAGATCATGACCTGAGCCACTCAGCGCCCCCACCCCCAATAAACTTTTGAAGTGACATCTGGTCATTGGATTCATAGGGGAAGACTGATGGAAGAGCACTGCTAGATAAGGTTTTTTATCTGTGGAAAGCAAGTTGGAAGAAACGTCTCTTCCTTGGTTTTTGCCTGATGGTGAGGACATGAAGTTTGCAGCTACACCTGCTGCCTTTTCAGAGAAGAGGCGGTAATTCCAGAGAAGGCATATTGCAACTCTAACATC
Source organism: Panthera onca (assembly GCF_046562875.1). Classification (NCBI taxonomy): domain Eukaryota; kingdom Metazoa; phylum Chordata; class Mammalia; order Carnivora; family Felidae; genus Panthera; species Panthera onca. The sequence continues at coordinate 38,210,634 of NC_138346.1, read as the reverse complement.
AAGTGCTAAGTGAACCAACCGTGTAGTTGTCAACTTTGTCCTGGTTCTGTGGGAAAACAAGCCTCTAATGTGTCCAAACCACTTGAAGTTCAGTCGTTCAGTTACTTGCAGCCACTTTTATCCTCCAGTCTGAACTGGTTGCTCTCTAGTCTGTTGTGCAGCTGTAATCCTAGGGCTCCCATGCAGTCAACCTAGGGTTTTCCTTCCCCCTCTTTTTAGGGGCTCCCTACGTCCTGAATCTTGGCCTCATATTTTTAATTTACCTTCCAAATGCTGAGGAAACAAGCCCTTTAGTGGTTTCCTAAGGCAAGTGGGGCTAAATTTTTAGAATCCTTGTGTCTGATTATGTCATTGTTTTATATTCACACTTGAGTACAGAACTCTACATTAGGGATAACATCCTCTCCATCCCGTTTGAAGATCTGACTTCATTGTATTCTGGCATCCAGTGCTATTTATTCTTGAGAAGTCTTATGCCACCGTTATTCCCATTTCTTTGTATAGCATCCATTTTTTTGGATTCTGAAAGCTTTTATTTATAATTTTTAATGTTCATTTTTGAGAGAGAGAGAGAGAGAGAGAGAGAGTGAATAGGGGAGGGACAGAGAGAGGAGACAGAATCCAAAGCAGGTTCCAGGCTCTGAGCTGTCAGCACAGAGCCTGACGCAGGGCTTGAACTCATGAACTGCAAGATCATGACCTGAGCCACAGTCTGTTGATTGAGGTACCCAGGTGCCCTCTGGGAGCTTTTAAAATCTACTCTATCCTGGGTAGTCTGAAACTGCATGCTGTCCTGTTGCCTGGCCCTAATTGTGCTGGGCCCCTTGAGAGCCCTTCAGTCAGACTCTATTCCTTCAATTCTGAGGAATTTCTTTGAATCATTTGTTTGATCATTTCCTCCCCATGTTCTCTGGTTCTATCATTCAGGTATTCCTAAACAATTAGACATTCTATCTCTTGTATTAAGTCCAGTCAAACATCTGACTCTTGATTTGGGCTCAGGTCATGATCTCACGGTTTGAGTTTGAGCCCTCAGTCAGGCTCCACACTGAGCATGGAGCCTGCTAGGGATTCTCTCTCCCTCTGCCCTTCTCCCCCACATGTGCACACCCTCTCTCTCAAAAAAACCAAAAAACTTAAAAAAAAAATTGTTTGAGGGGCACCTGGGTGACTCGGTTAAACGTCCAACTCTTGATGTCAGCTGTGGGCATGATCTCATGGTTCGTAAGATCATGTCCCACACGGGGCTCTCTACTGACAGTACGGAACTTGCTTGGGATTCTCTCCCTCTCTCAGATTAAGAAAGTAAACACCTAACAAATAAAAAATATTTTACTTTTAAGTAATCTCCACACCCAACATGGTTAACAACCCCAAGATTTAGAGTCACGTGCTCTACTGACTGAGCCAGCCAGGTGCCCCTTGTATTAAATCTTTGTTTTTCCGATTTTCCATGTTTTTGATATGCCTCTTAGAGTTCCTCAATTCTGTCTCCCAGCCCTCTGTTAATTTTACATTTGCCACAGTTTTAATTTCCAAGAATGTTTTTTAAATTTACTTAAAATTTTTGTTTTTATTTTTGAGAGACAAAGAGCAAGCACGGGAGGGGCAGAGAGAGAGGGAGACAGAATCCCAAGCAGGCTCCGTGCTGCCGGCACAAAGCCTGATGTGGGGCTCGAACTGAAACCAAGAGTCAGACACTTAGCCAACTAAGGCAACCACGTGCCCCTATTTTTAAAAAAGTTTTAAGACAGCAAGAGCGACAGAGAGCACCAGCAGGGGAGAGGGGAAAGAGAGACAGAATCCCAAGTAGACTCCATGCTCAGCATGGAGCCCAACATTGCAGTCAATCTCGCCCATGAGATCATGGCCTGAGCCAAAACCAAGAGTTGGATACTTGACTGACTGAGCCACCCAGACGCTCCTCCATGAATGTTTTCTAATTGTTCATTTTTTTAATGCTTATTTTTGAGAGAGAGAGAGAATGTGTAGGTGGGGGAGGGACAGAAAGTAGGAGGCAGGTTCCAAAATGAGCTCTGAGCTGACATCAGAGAGCCTGATGTGGGGCTCGAACTCATGGACCACAGGATCATGACCTGAGCTGAAGTGAAGATGCTGAACTGAGCCACGGTTTATGGCAACAAGATCTCTTTAACATATTACAATTTTTAAAGTTTCCCTTAGGTCCCTTATGGTTTTTGCTATTCTCCTTCATGCTGAGGCTTGATTGTCTAATGGTTCATGTTTGTCCATTAATATTTGAAATCAAGATACTAAAAAGCTTATTGACATTAATGTAGGGCACGCTGACTAGTGAGTTTCACTGTCAGGTGACCAGGTGAGGCAGCATTTTCATTGGGGGACTCTCAGATGGCAGAATCTGTAAGTCTTTTCTATTTTCCTGTATGATTCTATTTCTTGTCCCAGAGTATAGGGGTGGAGAGAGGGAACAGAAATGCCTTCCTGCTATCTGTAAGGTTAGTAACAGGGAAAAGGTACTTTCCCAATCTATCGATTTCTCTGGCTGCAGCTTTCAGAGGGTTTTACAATTGCCTAATCCTCGTTTAGGAGTTCATTCCAGGCTGCCTCTTTGGTTTAAGAGTTTAAGTTCTTCAAACCTGGTTTAAATCTGGGGTCTGCCACTTAATAGCTGAGACTTTGTATAAGCTACTTAACCTCTCACAGCCTGTTTACATTACATGTAGCGTAGGTTTAATAAGTAGTCCCCAATCCAAGACTGTTTAGAGTTAATGCAGTACTACATTTAGTCTAAGGTCTACCACATAACACTATTTTCTTCCCCTCCTGTGCTCTCTTTAGACTGGTCATTCTAATAATCTTTTTTTTAATTTAAAATTTTATTATTTTTTTTTGAGAAAGAACAGAGTCTGAGTAGGCAGGGGGGGTGGGCAAAAAGAGAGGGAGACACAGAATCCAAAGCAGGCTCCTGAGCAGTCAGTGCAGAGCCCGATGTGGGGCCTGAACTTGTGAACTGCAAGACCATGACCTGAGCCGAAGTCGGCCACTTTACCAACTGAACCATCCAGGCACCCCTCTAATAATCTTTCAAAGTCCAGGTGTTTCTCATCTCTTACCTTTCCTTCTCATCACCTAGCTTGGCCTTTAAATAATTTTGGGGGGCACCAGGGTGGCTCAGTCGGTTAAGCGTCAGACTTCAGCTCAGGTCGTGATTTCACGTTCATGAGTTCGAGCCCTGGGTCAGGCTCTGCGTTGACAGCACGGAACCTGGAGCCTGCTTTGGATTCTGTGTCTCCCTCTGCCCCTCCCCCACTCACACTCTCTCAAAAATAACATTAAAAACATTTATAAAATTTTTATTATTTTTTTAACGTTTACTTATTCTTGAGAGACAGCACGAGCAAGGGAAGGGCAGAGAAGGAGACTCAGAATCTGAAGCAGGCTCCAGGCTCCATGCTTTCAGCACAGAGCCCCACACGGGGCTCGAACCCACGAACAGGGAGATCATGACCTGAGCCGAAGTCGAACGCTTAACTGAGTTACCCAGGCACCCTGAGCTTGGCCTTTAAGATAATAAATTATATTAAACCCTTTCTCTAAGGTTTCTCTTTTGAAACTGGTTTGCCTTTTGCTACTTATGTAGCTAAAACTACATTCTAGGCAAGTTGTATTCACTTAAAATGCCCATTATTCAGTCTCCTTTAATCTATGGTCATTCTTTTTCTTTTTTTTTTTTTTTTTTTTTTTTTAAATTTTTTTTTTTAACGTTTATTTATCCTTGAGACAGAGAGAGACAGAGCAGGAACGGGGGTGGGGCAGAGAGAGAGGGAGACACAGAATCGGAAGCAGGCTCCAGGCTCTGAGCCATCAGTCCAGAGCCCGACGCGGGGCTCGAACTCACGGACCGTGAGATCGTGACCTGAGCCGAAGTCGGAGACTCAACCGACTGAGCCACCCAGGCGCCCCAATGGTCATTCTTTTTCTAAACCAAGGAAAGCACAGGTATTCCTAGGTGCAGATTTCAAGTGACTTTGGCTTTTGGTCTGTGATGGACTTTATTATTCCTGTTTCTGCCCAAGCTTTGTATACAAGGAGAGCACTGCCTCAATGACTAGCTTCTACCAGTCTCTAAGCAGCAGCCCCAAGACCAAACCGAGTGGCGGGCAAGATCCTTCCCATCTAGAGCAGATTTACATTCTGTAGCCAAGACAGACTAGGTCCTTGGCACAGGTGAAGGCAGGAACTTAGATGTTGTTAGGCAAGATTTTGTTGCCTTCAACTCATAATATAGTAAATCTAGAAAGCAAAGTTACGTCTTGCAAATCATCCTGCCCCCAACATGCCCCACACCCAGGTACTATTTTAAAAATAGGCCACATTTCAGGGTACCTGGGTGGCTCAGTAGGTTGAGTGTCTGACTTTGGCTCAGGTCATGATCTCACAGTTGGATGGTTTGAGACCCACACTGGGTTTTGCGCTGACAGTACAGAGCCTGCTTCGGATTCTGCCTCCCTTTCTGCCCCTCCCCTGCTCACGTGCTCTGAAAAATAAACATTAAAAAAAAAAAAAAACCACACACATTTCCATACTGTTTCCAGTGCATTGAGCCAAAAATCTGCTTTACGTTCTTAAATAAAAGTGAAGACACTGGGCTGACCCCACCAAGCAAGGATGCCCTTCCTCACTGTCCATTATGCTCGAATGGCATACCTCCCTTTCCACTGAAGCACACCCTTCTACACACCCTGCCCTCCTCATTTGTGGGTACCCAACAGGAATCCATTTATTATGCTGAGGGTTTGAAGCAGTAACTATAACCTCCACAAGAAATGACAAATTGCCCCTTTTATGACCAGACCTCAACACATAAAATAGTGTCCACAGCAATCAGTTGTCACCTTTAAACATTTCCATTACCATAGGGTGCCTGAATGGCTCAGTCCATGACCTCACCATTCATGGGTTCGAGCCTGGAGTGGAGCTGTGTGTGGACAGCTCCGAGCCTGGAGCCTACTTCAGATTGTGTCTCCCTCTCTGCCTTTCAAAAAGAAATAAAAAATATTAAAATTTCATTATCTACGTAGTAACATAATTGTAGCAAAGAGAAACGGGAATATGCTACATGCAGAAATGTTTCACACACTTGTACCAAATCCTACCCCTACCCCTCTTTGTCTATTGGCTTTCAATTTCTCTTATCTTCTAGGTCACAGAAAAGCTAACACAGTTAAGTTTAAACAAATTTTTATTACACAAAGGTTGTCACATAATTGGATATTTCTCTACTTTGTACACAATTATTCTTACTCTCCACAGAAAGGCTGCTTCTTAACTTCTCATCTGGTGATGGCAAGCACTAAAATCCCGATTTTAACAGAATAATAGTAAAAATGCCTCAGTGATTTAAGTTGAAAGCAGTACATTGGTACATGGCTCTTGCATTCAGTTATCAGGAATGTACAAATGTCTTTTTATTCAAAAATACAAAATAAATTATCTGTAGGCATGGACAATGACAGCAGTAAACCATTATATGTTGTCAACTGAAACCAGTAACTGATGGTTATAGTGATTTTCTTAAACATCAGCCAGCCTTTTCTTCAGTCATTTCCTTCAACTGACTTCTCTGAAGTTATTCTTGAGGAGCACTGCCTTGAGCTTCCTCTCACAGTTCATTAACAATGGTAAAGCGCTATTCTAGGAATTAGAACATGCCACCTCCCATACCACCTCCCATTCCTCCCATTCCGCCCATTCCAGGGTCCTTCTCTTCCTTAGGAATTTCGGTGACTACAACTTCTGCTGTAGTTAACAGAGAGGCCACTCCAGCAGCATCCAATAAAGCAGTTCTTACAACCTAAGGAAAAAGTTTGATAAAATATTACCTTTATCCTTAGTAAAAAATAAAAAAGCATTTTTAGAAAATGGCCAACCATTTACCTTAGTTGGATCAATGATTCCCTTTTCTACCATATTCACAAAATCTCCAAGCATAGCATCATAACCAACTTCTGAGGAACTCTGCATAATTTTCTCAACTATCAATGATCCTTCAACACCTGCATTCTTAGCAATGGTCATTGCAGGAATTTTGAGTGTTCTCTTAATGATTTCTATACCTAAAGAAAACAAATTTTAGCAAATTTGGTTTCATTCTTTCTTTTGTAAAAATTACAACACAATTTGATACAGGGAAAACCCAACTGGGAAATTCCACAGGTCAAATCATTCCCCCCCCAAGAGATGTGATTTCATCTGTCCTCTGATTATTAGTGTTATTCTTCCTTTGTTATACTGGTAATTGTTTTGTGATTTATTGTTCTATTTGATGGGCAACAATATTATTACAGCAGACTAAAATCACGCTGCAAATAAACTCATTTGTAAGGCAGTTTTACCAATTTTTTGATCTTCATTAGCTGGAGTTATTGAATCCAAGGCTGGAATGCACCGAAGCAGGGCACAACCCCCTCCCAGAACAATGCCTTCTTCAACAGCAGCTCGGGTAGCATTGAGGGCATCTGTAACTCTGTCTTTTTTTTCATTCACTTCAACATCACTTGTGCCACCAACCTAAGAATAAAAATTCCAGTTAGTATGGGCTTCTCTGATTCAAGATGCTAGCTGGCAAGAGTCATTAAAAAGCACTGGATTTTTTTATTTACTTTTGAGAGCGAGCGAGCGAGAGACACACACACACACGCAGAGGGCATGTGGGAGAGGCGCAGAGTAAGAGGGAGAGAGAGTCCTAAGCGGGCTCTGCACTGTCAGTACGGAACTGAATGTGGGGCTTGAACTCACAAACCGTGAGATCATGATCTGGGCTGAAACCAAGAGTCAGACGCTTAACTGAGCCACCTAGGTGCTCTGCACTGGGTTTACTTAAAAAACAAACAAATAAAAAACACCAAAAAAAAGACCACGTAAAAAAGGTTGCCTACTTGTTAAAAGTGACTGCATGACTAAATAGCTAATAGGGTGAGTACAGTGTCCTACATCAGTCCAACGTCAGCCTGATCTTTAACAAAACATCTTGGTTTTAAGGAAGGAATATTCCAACAAAGAAATTTTGTATAATATATATCTCCATGATGAAGTTATTTCCCCATTTTAGTTACATGGCCCTAGTGGGGAATACCACAGAAACAAAATCATTCTTGAGCTCAGAACCTAGGAAGCTCATTTACAACAACGAATCTTACCTTCAGCACAGCTACTCCATCTGAGAGTTTTGCCAGACGTTCATTCAGTTTTTCCTTTTCATATTCACTAGTTGTGATATCTAACTGTTCAATGATTTCTTGGATACGTTTTTCAATTTGAGCCTTGTCACCTTTTCCTTTTAAGAGCATGGCATCATCTTTGGTCACAATGACTTCTCCAACTTTTCCTAAGTCATGAGGCTGAACATCTTCAAGATTTAGAGTCAACCCTTCTTCTCCGAACACCTACAAAAACATTTAAAAATGAACCACTTGCAGCTTAGTTTTTCACTGTACCAAGTCTGTCAGTAATACATCACATGGGTGTTTTGATGAGGAAAACATCTTATAATACTGTATTTCTTTGAAACATGAGATTTTAAGATTATGACTAGTCCAGAGAAGACTTGATAGAGTTTTCCCACTGCATTTCCAACTTCTCAGTTAATCAAATTAACATTAGCTTTATTTGAGGAAAGTATAAACTCAAACAACTCCTCAAAGGTCATATTTTTGGTGATATCAGGACTGGACCTTAGGCCTAAACTCTTAAATCCTATGTGGTTTCTACAGTATTTTATTTTATTAAAAAAAATTTTTTTTACTGTTTTTAAGAGAGAGAGCAAGAGAGAGGGAGGGAAGGGGCAGAGAGAGGAGAGGGAGACACAGAATCTGAAGCAGGCTCCAGGCTCTGAGCTGTCAGCACAGAGCCCGACCCAGGGCTTGAACTCACGAGCTGTATCATGACCTGAGCCGAAGTCGGATGCTTAACTGACTGAGCCACCCAGCCAATATTCTTAGAAACAAATTAGTCTTGGGGTGCCTGGGTGGCTCAGTCGGTTGAGCGTCCGACTTCAGCTCAGGTCATGATCTCGCAGCTTGTGAGTCTGAGCCCCATGTCGGGCTCTGTGCTGACAGCTCAGAGCCTGGAGCCTGTTTCAGATTCTGTGTCTCCCTCTCTCTCTGTCCCAACCCACTCGCATTCTGTCTCTCTCTCAAAAATAAACATTAAAAAAAAAAAATTAAAAAACAAAAAAACAAATTAGTCAAATAACCCTATTCTTGGGCTAGACTCATGGTAAGTTAGACAAGGGACCTTAGCAGCATTTAATCCAACCTATACCTTCTAAACGTCCAACATAAACACAAATTAATAGTTTAGATAATATCTGACCATGAAAAATATAAAATTTACCTATAAACTTCAGACCTGGAAGTATAAAACCTTCAGTAAACCAACATCACATTTATTTTACTTACTGCACCACCAGTAGCAATAGCCATATCTTTAAGCTGGTTCTTTCTATTGTCACCAAAACCTGGAGCTTTGACGGCTACAACCTGAAGACCAACTTTCAGCCTGTTAAGAACAGTTAATAAAAATCAGATTTAAATTTAAAAACGCTTACCTAGTTCTTAAATTCTAAGTACTATGATTACTTAGGAAACATACTTTTTTTATTTTGAGAGAGAGCATGCAAACAGGGGAGGGGCAGAGAGAGAGGGAGAGAATCTGAAGCAAGCTCCAGGCTTCCAGCTGTCAGTGCAGAGCCCGATGGAGGGCTCAAACCCACAAACTGTGAGATCATGACCTGAGCTGAAGTCAGACACTCAACAGATGAAGCCACCCAGGCGCCCCTGGAAACCACACTTTTTACAATTTTTGGCTTTCTTACAACTTTTGGTCAAATTAAGACAGGAAAGGGCAACTTTCCATTCATCCGTATTTGCCAATATCCAATCACCTTCGTAATAAACTACTGACCTTACTTTCCAGTTAAACTAGACCCAGGAACAAAAATATTATCATAAGCAAAACACCTTTAACGATGACATAGTGTTAAATATTTTATAATTTTCAAAAATCAGAAGAGTTACATTTTAATTTTAAAATATTTAAATATTAAATTTGGGGATCTAATGAGCATTTACTACTGCCCTATGGGTTCCATTTAGTAGTAATCAAGTTACTACTACAGTTACATTTGAGCAAGCAGTGTTCTTAATCTGGTTCCTTCATAAATATAAGTATTACTGATAATAACATTAAGCTCACCTGCAATTTTATCAGATACTGAATGCCTGGAATATATAATCAAAGAAATGTTCACTTGAGACCAGATAGTGAAACAGAAGGAATATATGGACACTAAAACAAAACTGGTCTATTAGAGCCAAATAAAAATCAGAGGGGTAAACTCTGATAATATGCCAAGAAAATCAGACACCCAACTTTACAGCTACCAGTAAAATGGCTCAGTGAAACTCCGTAGGTCTATTGTTTTTTTATTTTGGTTTCAAATCCTACAATAAGACTTTTCAGATCCCAAAAAGCAAATCCAAGCTACCAAACATTCCAGGATAAGTAAACTCACTCAGAGCTTTTGGGTCAAGCCATGTAACTCTCCTACATACCTGTTTCCTTTGTGCATTTCCATTATAATAAAATTGGAAATATTACTTTTAAGATACCTCAATTCCAGGATTAGGAGCACATTTTAATGATGTCCTAAGGAGCGCCTAGCTGGCTCAGTTGGAAGAGCATGTAACTCTTGGTCTTGGGGTTGTGAGTTTGAACCCTACGTTGGCTGTAGAGATTACTTATTTTTTTTTAATGCCCTAAGATTCTGTTTATAGCATTAAGCACCTGCCTTAAAGTCAAAAGTAATACATTATAGATTAAAAAAAAATTATCTTAACCTCAACTTATCTTAGATTGAGTGCCAATTTATTTCAGCCTATTAATTTTTTCTTTTAACAGATTATGTAAAATGCTGATAGCTAAATACACTTTGATCTAAGGCTCAGAAAATGACAGTTTACTTCTCATTCAAAATTGTAATTGTAAAAATATTTTTCCAGATAAAAACTTAGTCATTTCTTCTAAGCAACTGTAAACATTCATAATAAAAAATGGACACCATACAAAATTAGGCTATCTTATGAGAAAGTTGCACAAAATACTATGGATTTTCACATAGAACCCATTCAAAAACAAAGAACCATTATAACTGGACCAAGAGTTCATGAAGCACACCTGTATCACACATAACTCTAAATACAAACACAAGTGGTTCAATGTGAGGGTACGTAATAGAGATTTCAAACATCAATACAAAAAATTGCCTTTCATCTGAAAATGTAAACCAAACACCACTGCCTATTACCTATTCAGAACAAGTGTACTCAGAGCTTCTCCATCAACATCTTCAGCAATTATGACCAAGGGCTTACGGTGAGCATTGGCAATTTCAAGAGCAGGTACAATGGACTGGACACTAGAAATTTTCTTTTCACTCAACAGAACATAGGCATCTTGGAATTCACATTTCTGCCCTGCAAAAACAAAGAACATTTTAAATCAATGTTAAAACATTAACAATATTTTGAAATAACTGCAATTTCTTTAAATGAAAAAGCTATAACCCAATTTCAGTACATTTCAAGTGACTACTGAGTTCATGTTTTTCCACTTTCATTTGTCATTTACAGTAACTTTTGGAATACATAAGTTTATTTTCTTAGAAGTATGGCCTAATGCTTATAGTTCGACACATGACAAGCTCTATTTTTTTTTATTTCATTTACTGACTTGCTCTTACCTTTTGATGTATTAATAAAGTATGGAGAAATATAACCTCGATCAAATTTCATGCCTTCAATAATTTCTAATTCATCATTTAGTGTTTTTCCATCCTATAACAAATTAAACAATTAGTTGTATGAATTTCATTAAAGAAACACAAAAATTTTTAATTATGGACCAGATTAGGAGACCCCATTGATCATAAAGGATCCAGGCAGAACTATGCAAATGCCCCAGGGCATCCAACTCCCAATTCTGCAAAAACTTCAAAAATACATATTTGAATTTTTAGATTCGATGTGTTATATATATATGTAACACACAGTTTGAATGTTTTATTTGGAAAACTGTTTTGATCACCAGACAACCCATACCAAGCTATCATAAAAAACACACTTGGGGCGCCTGGGTGGCTCAGTCGGTTAAGTGGCCGACTTCAGCTCAGGTCATGATCTCACGGTCTGTGAGTTCGAGCCCTGCGTCGGGCTCTGTGCTGACAGCTCAGAGCCTGGCGCCTGTTTCAGATTCTGTGTCTCCCTCTCTCTGACCCTCCCCCATTCATGCTCTGTCTCTGTCTCAAAAATAAATAAACACCAAAAAAAAAAAAAAAAAAAAAAATTAAAAAAAACAAAAAAAAAAATCACACTTGCCTTTACTGTGATGACACCTTTCCTTCCAACCTTTTTCATTGCATCAGAAATGATGTTGCCAATTTCTTTATCTCCATTTGCAGAAATGGTAGCAACCTAAAACAATCAAGTTACTCTTCCAAGTTAAAAAGTTAAGGCCAGTGTTCTCAATCAGCTCCCTTTCCTTTTCCTAGTAACTTCCAAATTGATACTGTGTGTGGGAGATACAGTCTAACAGTTCTAAGGAAGTGTTGGTTCTGTTTTCAATTATCATTTGGCTACATTGTTTTTAAAAGATATGACATAAACATACAACTACTCTTAAAAAAAAAGACTCCCCCCACACCCCGAAAAAAAGTGGTAATATTCTAACATGACAAAAACTATGTACCTTTTGACAAATGACTAAAGAACAGTTTCCATACAAAAAAAAATGAGTTTTACTCAGAGCCATGTCGAACTAAAGTGACAGCCCACTAAGACTCCAGCTATGGTCACTGCATTATTTTCAAATGTTTTTTGGCAGTAAGAAAAATGCTTTCAATGTTAGTGACTGGTTAGTGTTGTTATTCTAACACTGGTATGTGATAACGGAATAAAATCACATGTTTATTGTAAAATATGACAACTCCTTACCTGAGCAATTTCTTCAGGGGTTGTCACAGGTTTAGACTGCTTCTTAAGTTCAGCAATTACAGCATCAACAGCTAACATCACACCTGATTTAAGAATAAATGCCATTAACAATGCTTATTCTCTCATGGTTCCTTGTCAAGTAAAAATTCCAATTTATATTAAATGCTTTAATGTGTTAATATAGCCTAAACAATACTTCTGTGCTGGCACTTCTCCTAATCACATGGAGTTGGATGGTGCACACTCAAACAGGAAGTCTGATAAATGAAGAACCAGGTCAAAATTATTCTGAAAACTGTACTAAGGAAAAAAAAACTATGGTGTATAATTTCAAGAATCTCACCATTCAACTCATTCTGTGTAAACTATTCCCAGTCCAATCATGTTGCATGTTTCCAACAGGGTCAACCAACATTTCTCTCAATTGAAAATAAGGGATTATGCCCCTACAGGTTGTTTTTAATTTTGAGAGAGAATCCCAAGTAGGCTCTGCAGTGTCAGCAGAGCCCGACTTGGGGCTTGATCTCACAAACTGAGCCAAAACCAAGAGTCAGATGCTTAACCGACTGAGCCACCCAGGACCTCTATACCCCTACAGGTTTTAATATCTGAAATCTCCTCCTTTAATATGTAATTATAAATAAAATATTTAACAGTCAACGGCAGCACAGTATGGATTCATGAGAACCTCATTTTGTTCAACTGGGATGAGTGCTGGCTCTTCCCTTTATTTTGATAAAGGGTAACTTCAAGAAATAAATCCAAAGAAAGGCATGTAGTAACAATCATTTTTTCAGGGAAGTAATTTTAATAAACTCAATTAACATTTGTCCATGATTTATATTCAGACTGCTTTTAATGAAACATTCATTTGTACCTTAAACACTGAAATAGATGGGATGCTGATACATCAGTGTGCTGGGATGCCAATTATGACAAAATTGTTAATGGCACCCCACTTTACTCTCAAGTCTTCTCTAATTTGGACAGTAACACACCCTATAGATAAGCAGCAATTACATTTTCAAGATACAAAAAATCAAGTTTTAGTACACAGCTAATTAACAGCAGTGACAGGACTTAAGTTTGTATCACCATGAAGCTCATGCTAAGGAGATCTTTAAATGGTGGCCTAGTTTCCCAAAGCAAGCAATAATGAACAAAATGAAGACCAATAATGTATTATGTGCTGTTAAGAGGCAAAAACAAAACAAAACAAAACAAATCCTGCTTTTATGTATAGACACACACTAAATTTGACGTCCTGGATGAATGATATAGTTTGTTTAGCCCTACTCTGTAAAATAGCAAAACTGTTTAATACTCTCTCCCTGCTCTAATCCCCACAAGTTTACTATCCTCAAGGTATACAGAACATGCTGTATCTTCCACCAAACTGTTCCTTTGGGTGGCGGGGGGAAGAGGGGGTTTGGGGGGTCTCTAGACACAGGGAAGGGAAGGACAACAAAGAATGTCTTAGTCCTATTTCTCTCAATGCCTAGCATAGTACCCATCACATAAACCAGGCATCCAATTGCTATTTGCTGAAGAAAAACTCCATGTAAGATTGTTTTTAAGAGAAAGGAGAAATAAGAATCAACTTTCTTCAAAACACTGTGGTGACAATGAAGACATTCCTACCTCTCCTGATTTCCACTGGATTAGCACCTTTGCTAATCTTCTCAAAGCCTTCCTTGGCAATAGAGCGTGCCAGGACAGTAGCAGTAGTGGTGCCATCTCCAGCCTCTTCGTTTGTGTTATTGGCAACGTCTTGAACAAGTTTAGCGCCAATATTTTTATATTTATCTTTTAAATCAATTGACTTTGCAACAGTCACACCGTCTTTTGTTACTTTGGGACTGCCCCAACTCTGTTCAATAATCACTGTTCTTCCCTAGAATTGCAGAGAAAAAAAAAGTGACAGAATCACATACTCTCTAAGTACTATTTAGCGTAAAACAGGAACTTTTAATAAAAAAGTAGTTACTTGAAAGCCTCAACACAAACTGTCATTATTTAATCAGATCTGCAGCATGTAATTTCAAAGGCAGGTTCATCAGTGTTCTTAGGTTACAGACAAAATGACCTCTCTGTTGCCAAGTGTATAACTTTGGATGATCTTTTATGGAAGATATAGATCCTAGACTGAAAGATGTTATCTCATAAAAAAACAAAAACACAAGATAAACCAAATCAATTTGGTAGATAATAAAATGTCAGAATACTCTTCACGTAATTTATAGTTTTGTCTGGTGCCTGCTGTCTTTGAAAATAATGTGAAACTTATTTTTAAACTTGCTTTAAAATTTAGTTACTAAAATACTAGCAGCAAGACAAATACAGTTCACTCTTCCAAGGCTGGTTCAATGTTAAATCTCAAACACGGTACAAACAGTACTGGCAGCTTCTAGATTTGAATTAAAGGTGCTACTTGTGAGGCAGGCAAATGCCATATTTTATATAGTACATATGAATACTTTGATATTGGAACCGTTAACCTGAAATCACGCATCACTACACTTGTGCATCATCTTCAAAAGCCTCAAGTTATGTTGTTACTCCTCACCAACCTCTTTAAGTTAAAGAAGATTTAACATTTTAAATGTGCTTTGGAAGACAATGAACAGCAGAAAAGTAAAACTAGTACCTACAAACACATACTTGAGGTATTACTGGAGCTAAGTTACACACTAACGTCAATATTTGATACTAACTACTGGGAAAAAATCCAAAACTTAAGCAGGCAAGCAAGATTAATTCTACTTTCCGTTTAGGAACCCACCTTGAGTTGTGAGTTACCACTGGATTACATCACACATCATATGAAATAAAGTTTCCCGAATTTGAAAAAAAACTTAAGCTTTAAGACCGTTAAATCAAGTTTAAAAAAAAAAGATTAAGCGGTAATTTCGAACTCTTTTATGTAAACTGGGATTTCTCAACAATGGAGACTAAAGTATTTACTGTCTATGTGACATCATTAAAATATTATTCCTTAATTCAGAATGCTATAAATTATAACACAATAAAATAAAAATATTGATACCTTTGGCCCCATAGTAACAGCTACAGCATCAGCTAAAAGGTCTACACCTTGAAGCATTAAGGCTCGGGCATCTGCACCAAATTTTACATCTTTGGCATAGGCCCGAGTAAGATGAGGAGCCAGTGCCCTGGACACTGGCCTAATTTGGCGAAGTACTGCGGGTAATCGAAGCATTTCTGTTGGGGGAAAACAATCAGATTATCAGTACATTTATACTAGCACTATCCGTGGTGCATTACAGCACAGCACAAACATGACACCTGTACACCACAAAACAAGAAATGTTAGATATAAGCTGTATTGATCCCTGCCCTACACGCGGCCCACGTTAACATAGGTTCAAACACCAGCTACTAACGCAAGCTTGAAGAGGCCGCTCCCACGCCTAACCTAGAGAACTAGCACAAAGTACACCATGTCAGTGAATCCCCACGGCCACCTACCCCAGCCGCTAAAAACGAGTTAATCTTTCACCGCTAAAACAGCCTCCTGAGCAAATCCACTCCAAAAGTGCTCCTAAAAAACCCAAATCTGCAGGAAGGAGTAAGTTATAAACCAGAATGACCAAGGGAAAAAAAATATTCCGGACGGTGCAAAAATCCGTTTAGTAATAGGAGTCTTTGTATCTACTCAGGGCTACTGTACCAAACTATCCGCAGGGCCGCGATGCTGGGGGCCAAGGCCCGGCTCTCTACGCCCAAGCCCACGTGTCTGTTTTTAGGACGCCATCAGCAAGGTCAAGGGTGGAGATGCCGTACCCCAGCCGCCCACGGGGCCAAAAGCGGTTCCCACGCGGCTGCGACCACCCTCCCGGGGGCCCTACAGTCGATCAGGACAGGGCTGCAACGAGAGCCCACGTGAATATACGCCCCCGACTGCAAACAAACTACCGGGCAAGCCCTCCCCCCTGCGCCCTGCCCGGGCCAGCAATCCACGCCGCACGTGATGGACACCGACATGGACCCGTAAGGCCTGGCCCGGTGGGTCCGGGCCTGCGGCGCCGTAGGGAAGCCCTGGCTCTCCCCTTCCGGCTCAATCAGGCAGGACCGCAGCGGACGGGGAAAGGCCCGGGTCCCAGGCGTTTGGGAGAGGCGGCGCGGGGAGGCCGTATACCTGCGGGGCAGCGGCAGGGCGTGCGGACGATGAGGCAGGCCGTCGGAGGCGAGTGAGGGACAGAGTGCACGGCGCACACGGCAAAGAGCCCGTGTCCCCTCCCTCCGCCGCTTCCCCCCGCCCCGCGGCACCGCGTGCGCGGGCTGCGCCCACCCCTTCCCCTCCACCGGGGCCCCGCAATCGGCAGTCGCCGCGCCCAGCTCCGCCCCTCCCTACCCGCGCAGGGCCAGGCAAGTGAGCTCAGCCCTCCCAGTCCGGCTTAGGCTAGTTCCCGGGCTGTACTCGGTTCGAGAACTTTCCGGGAAGCGCTGCGCTCTCTGTGGGTCAAGGTTCAGAGCGCGTCATTTCCGGGAGAGGGGCGAAGAGCTAGTACTTTCACCCCGGCAGGCGGCCTAGAAAAGCCTAGAAAGAACTCCTCTCTTCTTCCGCCTCCCCGTCTTCGCGTCAGTGGCCGGCGCACAACTCTCGGGACGAATCGCGCGGCGCGCTGGTGCAGCCACCCTCCCTTGCGGGGAGGAGCGGGGGGCGGGAGCAAGCGCGCCTGCGCGTTCGGCGGCCTTTTCCCACGTTCACGTGGCCCGGGGGTCGGACTGCGGGTCTCCTTGCGGCGGCGGCGGCAGCTCAAGAGCAGAGTAGGAACTGCGGTGGCCAGAGTCATGGTGAGTCTCGCGTGGGCTGGAGGACGAAGAGGCCTTCTCTGCCTATAGCGCTCGGGTACCCGGGTGCTTCTTTGCAGGCCTACTGGGAGGGGTAGGGGGTCACTCAGTGACCCGCGCCCGCAGTAACCCTGGAGAGGCGAGGCCCACTAACCCCTTTTATTTGCCGAGGGCTCTGCACGCGTGTACCCCGCATGCTTGTGGGCCTGGGGGCGGGAACCCGGACTCACGCGCGGCTGCGGACCCACTTCTGCGAGATCTTTGTGGGTGTGTAGTATCTTGAAAAGCGTGGCTCCAGGCAAAGGGGTTGACTTGAGTTCTGTGAAATTTTCCAGAACAATTGAGGTAGGAAAATATTTGACCTTGGGATAAACTAGGGTTACTCTTAAAGCTGTCTGCTGACCGGAGGAGCAGCAACGACCCCCTAACACACACGGAATGGAAATTAAACTCGGCAGGTAGAGCAAAACATTCAAATGATTTTCTTGAACGAATAATTGGAGTTTTGGCGTTAATTTTGAAAGCCACACGTGCTTTTTGATGTGTAACGCTTAGAACATAATCACATACTGCTTTTGTTTTAAACTTAATACTCCTTTTCTTACAGGCAGGACAAGCGTTTAGGAAGTTTCTTCCTCTCTTTGACCGAGTTTTAGTTGAAAGGAGTGCAGCCGAAACTGTAACCAAAGGAGGCATTATGCTTCCAGAAAAATCGCAAGGAAAAGTTTTGCAAGCAACAGTAGTAGCTGTTGGATCAGGCTCTAAAGGAAAGGTAAATGGGGCTAAAGTGCAACTAGTTTTGTATGGAGGAGAAAAAAGAAATTCTTGGTGGTTATTAAAGGTAGTCTCTTAAATAGCTTTTTGTTTTCTTCAAGATCGTTCCCTAATTCAGTCATGTCTGATATGCCGCTTTTAACGAAAATGATTATGTAAAATAAAGTTGCTTATTTTGTAGGATGGAAGAGTTCCAGAGTATTAAAATCAGTAGCCATTTGGTAGCTGAGTATAACCAGTGTTTTCTTTAAATTCTAAAATTTTGACTAAAACAAAAAATTCCTCAAGATGATCTGTGGGTTCTTTGACTAGTTGAGGGGAAATTTAAACCCTTGATCTAACCTCTAACGCTGTAATTGCCCTAATCTTTTTAACCATTTCTGGCCTTAGTTGGCATACTTTCGAAAAGAACTGGTTGGATCTAGCCTTAATAGTCATTCTCCAGTAACTGGTTAGACCTCAGACCTGAAAGTCAGCCAGAATACACAATAAATGCCTTTGGGGTCAAATACATTAATTGCATTCATTCCAGTTGCCTCTAAGAAAGCTCTAGGAACAGCTGTCCCAGAGTCAGGAATAGGAAGTCTCTGGGGAGTGGGCACTATGCTGCAGTCTCTTCTTAAATTTTTACTTTAATGAAAAGGATATTGAGTCACAAAAGAAGTGTATGTTCCAAATTCTGGAAACTCCTCTTGAATTTTTGTGTTGGAAGAAGTTCCAACATGACATCTGTATATCTGGTCTTAAAAACTGATTTATATAGTCTAGAAGTTAATATTTAATAGTTAAAAAATTAGCTTAAGTTAGCTTTCCAGTATAACTCGTTGAACTTTACACTGAAGGCAGGTTTTGGTTTAAGCTCCAGGTATGCATTATTTCAAAGTGTAATTCTACAGTGATATTTTTGAGTGAACTATGATTATAATGTAAATCATATCACTTGGCCACTAAGTCCTTTTTTAACACTTGATTTGAATGAGCACATTTGATTAATAAAAGTTAGGTGTAAGTTTTTGGTGATCTAGATGTCTACTAATAAATATCCTTATTTTCTTAAGGGTGGAGAGATCCAACCAGTCAGTGTGAAAGTTGGAGATAAAGTTCTTCTCCCAGAATATGGAGGCACCAAAGTAGTTCTAGATGACAAGGTGTGTAAATTTAATATTTCCTATAAGTTAAGTATTTGTTATTAGTTTTCTTAACTAATGGTTTTCTTTATTTGCAGGATTATTTCTTATTTAGAGATGGTGACATTCTCGGAAAGTATGTAGACTGAAATAAATCATTATTGAAATGGCATGAAGTGAAGCTGCCCATTCCAGTGAAGTTGTGAAATCTTTCATCATGTAAATAATTTTCATGTCTCTTTTATAATAAACTAATGGTATCCAAACTAATGATATCCAGTGTCTCTAAAATTTAGTTATAGTGTATTGATCTAAATATTACGAAATAAAAATGCATAAATGGTTAATCTTTATTTGGTGATTTAAGATTTTTTAGGGTTCTCCAGTATGTTTTTTTTTTCCCAAGTAACTTGCAGAGAATTCTGGGAAATATGCACTCTAGCTTTCACATTGAATTTAGATTACAGAAATTACGCTAATACAGGGGCACCTGCGTGACTCATTTGGTTAAGCATCCAACTTCAGCTCCAGTCGTCTCATGGTTCTTGAGTTCAAGCCCTGCATCTGGCTGTCTGCTGTCAGATCCCGATTGAGATCCCTTGTCCCCTTCTCTCAGCTCCTCCCCCGCTTGCACTCACTCTCAAAAATAATAAACAAAAAAAAATTATGCTGACACAAAACCATGGATTTACACTTATGTTTTAAAAAATAGCAATATTCAGGGGTGCCTGGGTGGCTAGGTCGGTTAAGCATCTGACTTTGGCTCAGGTCATAATCTCACAGTTGGTGAGTTCTATACAGAAGGCTCAGCCTGGAACCTGCTTCAGATTCTGTCTCCCTCTCTCTGCTCCTCCCCTGCTCGCACTGTCTCTCCCTCTCTTTCAAAAATAAGTGAACATTAAAAATTTTTTTAAGGTATCATTCTAATTTCATATATAACAAGCTTTTATTAAAGTATACTTTATCATTTATAGAATCTAGTGTTTAAATGTCTTGTTTCTGAAGTATTTAGAGAAACTTAGTGAACATTTCCAGTTTTTAAAACTTTGTACTATTACTTGCTTTGAAAAAAGTCCATGGCAAGGTTTTATGGCTACCATTGGTGGAGTGCCTTTTATGCATCAGGTGCTGTGTGATAGTGTTTATAGCCAAGGCCTCAGGAGCATTTTTCTGGGTACTGGCTACTGTTGTGGGTACTTGGTGTGTATCAGTTGGTGTAATCTTCCAACAATGCTGTGAGCTAGGTACTGTCCTGCATCTTGAGGAAGGTAAGGCGCACGCACACAGGTTAAGTAATAACCAAGCACGCTCCATAGGAAGTGGCAAAGCCAGGATTTGGACATAATCAGTCCATCTCCAGATGCTGCTGACCAGAACTTCACCTGTGGCTGTTTTTGTCAGATAACTAAGCACTTGATATACATTATTTAAATTCTGCTTGATAAACCACTGTGGTATCAGGGTTGGGTGGTACTTGAGTGCTAATTACTGGTATTTAGTATATAATTTGTTGAATTTAACAAATAGGAAACAGCTGAACAAATAGCTTGACCTTTTTTTTTTTTTTAGTAATAGCAGCTAGGGAAGGTTAAGATTGGAACCCAAACAGTCCTACCCCAAACTTGATTACCAACTCCTAAACTTTACCTCTCAGACCAGCTGTTCTTGGTGGTCAAATTTATTTTCTAGATCAGTCTGATTTTTTTTTTTTTTTTTTAATTTTGAGAGAGACAGAGACAATGCGAGTGGGTTAGGGGGCAGAGAGAGGGAGACACAGAAGTAGAAGCAGGCTCCAGGCTCTGAACTGTCAGCACAGAGCCCGAAGTGGGGATTGAACTCATGAGCTTTGAGATCATGACCTGAGCCAAAGCCGAACGCTCAACCGACTGAGCCACCCTGGCATCCCAGTGATCATGGTTTAAAGATATGCCCTATATTTGTCTTGTGGAATTGAAAGCTAACTGAAATTGTAAATGGCAGGGAATAATGGTGTCAACTTTTGGTCATGTCCTCATCGGGCAAGTATGTGAATATTTACATTAATGTAAGTGTCATTGGTACACTAAGGCTTAATTTTTGTCATACTAAGATAAAAATTATGATTAAAAGCTCTATTTACAGTATCGGAGCGGGTCATCAGTGTCCTACTGTGCCCTAGGCACAGCTAGATAATGTGCTTTGCTCTTAAAACCTTGTTGAGCACAGATGTCCTGGTTTTACCAATGACAAAACTGACTCAGAGGAGATGAGGAAACTTGTTCAAGGCTACCTGGCTGGTAAATAGTAGAGTTAGGAATCCAGTCCAGAGGCCATGGCTTTACCATTTCCCAATTCTGTTTTTTGAACACCCAAGCAAATGAGTTTTGAGATCCCAAGGCGATAATTTCCAAACCTTGGTTCATTCTTAGAATTACCTGGTGTATTTAAAATTTCAGGGCTCCATAGGGGCTCCTGGGTGGCTCAGTCAGTTGGTGTCTGACTTCGCCTCGGGTCATGATCTCACCGTCCTTGAGTTCAAAAGCCCCACATCGGGCTCTCTGCTGACAGAGCCTGGAGCCTGCTTCGGATTCTGTGTCTCCCTCTCTCTTTGCCCCTTCCCCCACTCGCACTCTCTCAAAAAAATATTTTTTAAAAAAATTTCAGGGCTCCGTTTATAACCTAATTTAGAAGGATGGGGGAATTTTTTTGTATCCTGGAAGTAGTCCCATAATGCTTCTCTAGCAGAATTGCTTTAAAAAAAATAATTTTAGGTTGTGAGATTATATTGGAAATTAATAGGGAAAAGGATTTTGGCATGAGAAATTTGGGGTGAAAATAATGGTGTTGAGGGTGGGGAACTGTGTTTCACAATAATATGTTGTCATTTACCCTTTGATCAACAAAAATAGTGAAGAAAGAATTAAAGTAGGTAAAATTCCAAGGGGAATTTTTGTGATAATGCTATTCTTGAGCATTTGCCAGGCACTGTTCTAGGCATTTAACATAATCTGGTTTAACTGCATGTAATCCTAGCAGCCCTGTGAGGCAGATACTCCTCTCCTCATAGGTGAAAGAATAACTTGCTCAGGTTGACACCATTTTTTAAAAAAAATTTTAATGTTTATTTATTTTAGAGAGAAAGACAGTGTGAGCAGGGGAGGGGCAGAGTGAGAGGGAGACACAGAATCTGAAGCAGGCTCCGGGCTCTGAGCTGTCAGCACAGAGCCCAATGCAGGACTTGAACTCATGAACCGTTAGATCATGACCTGAGCTGAAGTCAGCCACTTAACCAGCTGAGCCACCCAGGCGCCCCAGGTGACACCAATTTTAAGTCATAGCTTGGGATTGAACTCAGATTTGTTTGACTTAAAAGCATGGCTTAAACTATTCTCCACAAAAAATTTGGAAAATTGATAACAAAATTCCCAGGGAGCTATTGTGTTGTATGAGCATTACCAATAAGATTGTTTTCCCTCCTATTAGGTAGAAAACGTATGTTTTACAAAGATTTTTATTTAAAAAGTTGGGATTATAAGATTTCATTTCTATTTTATTGTTCTATTTATGTAAGAACACAACATGAGATTTACCTTAACAGATTTTTAACTTACAATACAGTATTTTTAATTATAGGCATAGGGTTGTACAGCACATCTCTAGGACTTTTTCATCTTGCTTATCTGGATCATTATGTCTTGATTAGCAGTTCCCCATTTCCCTCCTCTCCCTAGTTCTTGGAAACCACCATTCTACTCTGCTTCTATGAGTGACTATTTTAGATAAGTCATAAATGGAATCATGTAGTATTTGTCGTGTGTTTGAATATTTCACTTATAATGTCCTCAAGGTTTAGTCATGTCACATTGCAGTATTTCCTTGTTTAAAGCTGAATAGTATCCCATTGTATCTATATGCCATATTTATCCATTCTTCTAGTGGATGAACATTTAGGTTGTTTCCACATCTTAGCTCTTGTGAATCGTGCTGCAATTATGGAAGTGCTACCATCTCTTAGAGATTCTGATTTCAATTCTTTTGGACAAATACACAGAAGTGGGATTGCTAGATAGGACTACAGTATTTGTTTTTAAAGACTTTTTTTTTTTTTTTTTTTTTAAGTAATCTCTATACCCAACACGGGGCTCCAACTCACAACTCCAAGATCAACAGTCACATGTTCCTTGGGGTGCCTGGGTGGCTCAGTCGGTTAAGCATCCAACTTAAACTCAGGTCATAATCTCATGGTTCGTGAGTTCAAGCCCCACATCGTGCTCTGTGCTGACAGCTCAGAGCCTGGAGCCTGTTTCAGATTCTGTGTCTCCCTCTCTCTGCCCCTTCCCCACTTGCTCTCTCTCTCTCTCAAAAATAAACATTAAAAAAAGGGGAAAAAAGAGTCACATGTTCTACTGACTGAGCCAGCCAGGTGCCCCTCTATTTTTTTTAAAGCTTATTTATTTCTTTTGAAGGGTAGGGGTACCAGCAGGGGAGGGACAGAGGAAGAGGGAGAGAGAATCCCAAGCAAGCTTCATGCTGTCAGCACAGAGGCCAACATGGGGCTCGATCTCACAAACCATGAGACCATGACCTGAGCTAAGATCAAGAGTTGGATGCTTAGCCGACTGACCCACCCAGGACCCACCTCTGCAACTTTTTTTTTTAAGCTTATTCATTTTGAGAGAGAATTCCAAGCATGCTCTGCACTGTCTGTGCAGAGCCCAGTTGAACTCATGAATTGTGAGATCATGACCTAAGCCCAAATTGAGAGTCGGCTTAACAGACTGAGACACCCAGGCATCCCTCTATTGTTAATTTTTTGAGGAACTTCTATACTGTTTTGCATAATGGCTGCACCATTTTGCATTACTACCAACCAACATGGATCATAAGGTTTTATATATTGGAGGTACTAACTTGTTATATTTGTCCTAATTTGATGTGCAGGTTTTTGTAGCTACTCAAATCTCATTCTTGTAGTTTTTTCTTTTGAACATTTAATTAATCCATAATTTATTTACTGTAGGGTCTATGTATCTGACTTTTATTTTGTAAGTAATGTTTGGCTTGTCTCAGCTTTATTATTTGTTTTTACCCACCACCACTCCCCACCTTGAAGTTTGAGGTAACATCTTTATTATACATTAAATCTTTAAGTCTATTCCTGGGTTTTATAGGATTGTCCCATTGATTTCTCTATTCTACCACATTGTATTCAATATAAATATAAACAAACTTTTGTATTCAAGTTTGATATTTGATAAGACGAGTCTTCTCTGTACTCTTTCAACAATGCACAAACTGGTTATGAATACTTTTAACCTTCTTGATAAGGACTGCCAGATTGCTCTCCAGAGTGATACCAAATCATGTCTCTTCCAGCAAGTTAATTGCTGTTTTCACTGCACCCACAACAAAATAGAGTTTTGAACTTCTGATTAAAAAAGATTTTTTTTTTTTAATGTTTATCTTTGAGAGAGAGCAAGCGAGTGGGGGAGGTGCAGAGAGAGAGGGAGACACAGAATTGGAAGCAAGCTCCAGGCTCTGAGCTGTCAGCACAGAGCCCTTTGCGGGGCTCAAACTCATGAACCCTAAGATCATGACCTGAGCTGAAGTCAGTCGCTTAACCAACTGAGCCACCCAGGTGCCCCATTTAAAAAAAAAAAATTTTGTTTTTAATGTTTTGATTTATTTATGTGGAGAGTGTTTACATGGTTTCTTTTGCCATTAAGCAACTTTAAAGAGAAAGCCTAATCAAATCTAAGCTCTGATCCTGTGTTGCTTACATACTAGTTATGTGACATGTGACAAATCACATAGCTCCTCTTAGTTTAAGAATTAATTGTAAAAGGAGGGCACCAGACATCCCTTAACATTTTGAGTCAGGCCTCTTACTTTTTTTTTCTTACATTATTTAAAAGTAGATAACATTCATGTAGTTAAAAATTCAAAAGGATATGCACTGAAAAGATACACAGTGAAAAATATCCTTCCCTTCCCTGTCCCCCAGCCACACAGTTCCATCCTTAGAGGTACCTAGTGTTACGATTTACATTTTGAGGGATATTTTATGTATACACTGTGTGTGTGTGTGTGTGTGTGTGTGTGTGTGTATGCATGCAAGGACATGCATACATACATGTCATGTATGTGAAATATCTTTTTTTTTTCCCAAGAAATAACATTCCATATATACCATTTGGCACCTTTTTTGTATTAACAAATTGGAATTAATCTATAAAGTACATAAGGAGCTTCTTAAAATTCTCATTATAGCCATATAGTGTTCTATTATATGGATGAGCCATAATTTAAGCATTCTCCACTGATGAATATTTATTTATTGTTTATTTTTGTGAGAGAAGGGACATAATCCCAAGCTCTGTGCTGTCATCACAGAGCCTGACACAGGGTTCGAACCCATGAATCAAGAGATCATGACCTGAGCTGAAATCAAGAGTCAGGTGCTTAATTGACTGAACCACCCAGGTGCCCCTCCACTGATGGGTATTTAAATTCTAGTCTTATGCTATTAGAAACACTTCTGCACTGAATAAAATTTTTGCATATATTATTTTGCACATGTGAACAAGTATATTTTTAAGACAAATTCCTAGACATGTAATTGCTATGTCAAAGGGTATGTGGATTTTGATCATATATGTGTATACACACGCATGTCTCCAAGTTGCCCTTCATAGAAGTTCTATCAATTAACAGCCTAACAGCAATGTATGAGACTGATTTCTTCCCACTCTCAATAATACAGGATGTTATAAAGGTTTTATTTTGCCATTCTTAAAATTTTACTTTTATCATTATGAATGAGGATGAGCATCTTGTGTTTGACAGCCATCTTTATTTTCTTTACTATTAACTGACAGTGCCTACTGACTGTTAATATCTTCTGCCCATCATTCTAATGGATGACTGGTCTTTTATGGTTTGTGTGATATGTTTATTTATTAGTGAAATTGGTTCTTTATAATTTTGGCTTTGATTTTGTTATTGTTTTTTGAACTTGCAGGAAGTCATTTTGGTATTGCTGAATTCATGGCTTCTGGGTATTATGTCAAACTGAAAAGTCTTCTCCAATACTTACATGTTCTTCCATAGGTGCTTTTATAGTTTTTGTTTTAATTTCAATGTTAGCTTAATCTGGAGATTTTCCTATTATAAAACGTAATTTACAGATTAAGCCTAGTTCTTTAAGACATGTTAAAATTTATCCCAAGTCTTGCAAAATGGTCTTTCCGTATCATTTAGCCTAGAGACTTGATTTGGAAAAAGCATCAATGGGTTACTTATCTGACTTGAGTGTCAGTTCAAAAAGGCCAGTTTGTTCCTTTTAAGTTGTTCATTTTGTTGAACAAGTTCCAGGCACTACTGGAGATACAGGAATGAATACAATTCAGGAGGGAGAAATAAACAACTAAATTAATAGCATAATTTCATTTTATTTTTTATTTTTTTTCTTAAGTTTATTTATTTTGAGAGACAGAGAACACCTACGCACGTGTGCACAAACAGGGAAGGGGCAGAGAGAGAGAGAGAGGGAGAGAATCCCAAGAAGGCTTCATGCTGTCAGCACAGAGCCGCATGCAGGGCTCAAACCCATGAGATCATGGCCTCAGCTGAAAAAAAAGAGTTGGATGCTTAACCAACTGAGCCACCCAGGCATTCCTATTTATTTATTTTTGAAGTAAACTCGGGGCACCTGGGTGGCTCAGTAGGTTGAGCGTCCAACTTCAGCTTAGTTCATGATCTCATGGTTTGTGGGTTCGGGCCCTGTATTGGAATCTGCCCTGACAACTTGGAGCCTGGAGCCTGCTTCAGGTTCTATGTCTCCCTCTCTCTCAAAAGGAAATAAACATTAAGAAATAATAAATAAATAAAGTAAACTCTACCCTTAACGTGGGGCTTAAATTCACAACTCTGAGATCCAGAGTCACATACTCTACCAACTGAGCCAGCCAGGTGCCCCTGCAAATATTAGAGATTAGTGTCATTGAGAAAATAAAGATAGGAAGTGCTGCTAAATTCATGAAAGACATTAGGTGACCTATTGAAAAGAGGAAAGGATAATAGTCTGTTGTGACTGGTCTCTTCTGATCATATTTTCTCTTCCTCAAAGTTTAGGAATTACTGTATTAATTACCTATTGCTGCATAACAAATCATCCCAAATTTACTGGCTTAATACAACAATAAACATCTCACATAGTATTCATAGGTCAGAAATTTGGGAGCATCTTATTTGGGTGGTCCTAGTTGGTGGGGGGTATCTCTGCCATCATCCAAAGACTTGTCTGGGCCTCGAGGCTATTCTTCCAAGATGGTTGGTTCACTCTAGCAAGTTGATGCCTGATTTTGGTGGGAACCTCAGTTCTGCACCAGGACCCTTCATAAGGCTACTTAACTGCTTCACACATGGCAGCTTTCTCACACTGGGCAGGTGAGTTAAGAGAGCAAAGCAGAAGCCACAATGTCTTTTATGAACTAACATCAGAAGTCACACATCATTTTCACAGTATCTTATTATACAGGCCAGCCCAGTTTAGTATGAAAGAGATCCACACAAAAATGTACATACCAGGGAGGCACCTGGCTGGCTCCATTGGGAGAGCATGTAACTCTTGATCTCAGGGTCATGAGTTAAGAGTTACACATTGGATATAGAGATTACTAAAAAAATAAACAACAAAAAGTGTACAGGGGTGCCCGGGTGGCTCAGTTGGTTAAGTGTCCCACTCCTAATTTCAGCTCAGGTCATGATCTCACAGTTCACGGGTTCGAGCCCCACATTGGGGTCTGGGCTGACATTGCGGAGCCTGCTTGGGATTCTCTCTCTCCCTCTCTCACCCCCTCTCCCACTTGCACTGGCTCTGTCTCTCAAAATAAATAAAGTTTGGGGTGCCTGGGAGGCTCAGTTGGTTAAGCAACAGACTTGATTTTGTTCAGGTCATGATCTCATGGTCGTGGGATCGAGCCCCACATCAGGCTCCACACTGAGAGTGGAGCCAGCTTGCGATTCTCTCCCTCTCTCTGTCCTTCCCCACTTGTGAGCTGTCTCTTTCAAAATAAATCAACAAACTTGAAAAAATAAAAATAAAGTTTACCTACTAAAAGCGTACATAAGGGATTTAATAATCATTGGGGGGCTATCTTGGCAGCTGGCTACCACAATCGCCAATTTGATCAAATATCCTAGAATTCTAGAGAGAAAAGTGAAGTGCCATAGGAGTTTGATATCTTATTCATCTGTAGTCAAAGTGTCTAAGTTTGAACTGTTTTTAATACATTGAAAAATTTATAGAGGTGCCTGGGTGGCTCAGTCGGTTAAGCATCCAACTTCGGCTCAGGTCATGATCTCACAGTTTGTGAGTTCAAGCCCTGCAGTGGGCTCTGTGCCGACAGCTCAGAGCCTGGAGCCTGCTTCCGATTCTGTATATCCCTCTCTCTGCCCTTCCTCTGCTCGCACTCTGTCTCTCTCTTTCCAAAAATAAACATAAAAAAAGAAAGAAAAATGTATAAGACCATATGTAGGCACTAATTTGTTCAACTATGAACATATAACCCCATGTTTCTCTGCTGCTTCATCTTTGCTTGGCCTGGAATGAAATCTGCATGCTTTAATATCCATGCTTTAGGGTACATTTTGACTACTTCATGCATCATTCAGTGTGTCAGCTTTGCTCTTAGGCTGGCTTCCTTCAAGTCAACGTGGTAGGTGCAGTCCTAAACTTGGCAATATTCATGGGAAGAAAAAAGGGACCATCTCAACCATCTCTTTTGGTATCTCCTCAAGAAGAAACCTTTCCCCAAAGTCCTCCATCAGATATCCTTTTATATCTCTTAAGGCTAAAATTGAGTCAGATGCTTACCCTTTAACTAAACATTGGCTTAGGCCAATAGGGACTTAAACGTCAGCTAGAGGTGGGTTTACCTTTCTCTAGTCATATGGGAAGAGATGGATACTGAGCAAGATCAAACTATGTTTTGCAAAGAACATGTGTGAAGAAGAATGGACAGCAAGCAACAGACTTCAGACATTTTGCTTTGTAGTAATCTACATATCACCTTTCCCCATTCATTTTTAAGCTCTTTGAGGAAAGTAGCTTATACATCTTATTCATGTTTCTCAGCATTTGCTCAAGAGAATTTCATACAGGTTAGATATTTTTGAAATTGCTCATGATACTTTGGATTTCTAAAATATTTTCTTTTAAAACTTTAATAAAAGTCAAGGAATATTTACTATTTTTTTTAAGATTGTATTTTTAAGTCATCTCTACACCCAACGTGGGGTTTGAACTCACAACCTTGAGATCAAGGGTCACATGCTCTACCAACTGAGCCAGCCAGGTGCTCCATGAATATTTACTTTTATACTTGCTTTCATCATCTATGAGGTAGAGAGAAAGAACTGCTGTGTACTATTTTCAGTACAAATAAGGAAATGTCTCTCTTAGGGAAGAAACAGTTTGGGTGCCACTTACCCTAGATTCTTATTTGACAGTTCAAAGTCTTATAGTCAACAGGCAAGAGAATCTCGATTTCCTGAATCCCAGCCCCATCTTTTCCATTTTATCTTAAAAAAGATTGTTCCTGGGGCACCTGGTTGGTTCAGTTGGTTAAGCATCTGACTTTAGCTCAGGTCATGATCTCCCGGTTCATTAGTTCGAGCCCCAAGTCAGGCTCTGTATAGACTGCTCAGAGCCTGGAGTCTGCTTCAGATTCTGTGTCTCCCTCTCTCTCTGCCCCTCCCCTGCTCACACTGTCTCTCTCTCAAAAATAAATAAATGTTAAAAAAAAATTAAAAAACAAAAGACTATTCCTCCTTTAACTGAAATATTCAAGTAACCCAGTATTACATGTTATTGCTATTACTGATCATGCTCTCTTTTCTTCTTCTTCCCTCCCTTCCCCCACCCACCAAAATAACACTGTTTAGATATGTGGTTTTGTTTGGAGGTCATAATCTGCAGAGTGATGAAGAAATAAATGTGAAGGTTATGAGCTAGAAACATTTCAAACCTAAAGAACAAGGTTCTTCCTGTAAACAAGGCCAGAGTCGACATCATAATGCAACTTTACTGGATTTTTCAGAGATGAATGCCTATTCTGTTCCTGAATTTAATTCTACTTATTCACTTTTTCTCTTGTTTTTTTCAGATGAGCTGAAACAATATAACAAATCTGGACTTAAGAGAACATTACGATGAGCCCCTTCAATTGTAGGTAACTGTTATTTACAATTCAGGGACATAACCACACAATCTGGGAAATTTTAACTTTAATCCTTGGAGTAAGTGAGGTAGAGTTGTTTAAAGATTTATAGTCCTACCTAGCACTCTGCTCTCCCCAGATCCACCCCATGTCTTTATTTGGGAGGCAACAATTTGGGTGCCACTTGTCCAAGATTCTCACTGTATTTAGTAAGAGAACTGGTGATTGCACGTCTTTCTCCACTGCTACACTCTAAGCAATTCATGGTTAAAGATTGGGCCTTTTCATACTTGTACCTCAGTGCTGAACACATCGTGGGGCTTAATAAATATTTGTTGAATGAATAAATCTTTTGATATCCTAGGAAGTAGTGATGGAATTACGTTCCTTGTTCTGGAAAAGTTATCAGTCTATGCATCTTTCAAAATGAATGAATCTTAAAGACAAACCAACTTCCTGCTCTCAGGCCCCTTTGAGCCAAGTTCAAGTCACTGCTAATTACTCAGCTTTGCTCCTACTCAACTTAACCAACCTCTCTTACACTCTTCCATTTTTGGAGGCTGTGACATAGTTCTCCTCTCAGCATTCCTGATACACTTTTAAGTGTATTTGATGGGATATCTGATGTTTTATTCTCTTGAAAATCACCCTAGCATATGCAGTTTTCACCCTTTGAGCTGGCTTTCTATCTGGTATCCTATGGCCCCCCTCAACCCAGATCAAAGATTTAACGTTTCTAAACAGGAAACAAAAGTTTGCCAAAACTGCCATGATTTCATAACGTAAGAGAACACTTAAAACTTGCAACAAAGGAAATTTAGAATCCTGTAAAGATGTACAACTCCCACCATCTGTCAAGGGACATCATTTCCTCCTCCTGCTTCTGACTTGCAAAAACTACGAGTTAATTTTGTGTACCAGATGTCCATTTTCAGATAATTAGTGTCTCAGTCTTTTATCTACACAAATTTGTCATTGAAAAGGTCCTTGGCTTTGAAGTCAGAGGATGGCGGAAATACCATTTGACAATCTAAGCCCTAGTCTTATTTCAGATTGGGTCGGTTTCATGCGGGGGTCTGTGGAATTTTCCGACTGCTGGCCTGTTTTTCCACTTTGCTTGTCTATGAGGATTTCGGGACACAATTATGCTTCTCTGGGTATCTGCTAGGACAAAGGTTTACTGAAACGGTCACCGTTGTGCAAGCTCTATCCGTTGAGTGTAACTAACCTAAACCCAGGGAGATGCAGCAATGTGTTACGCTCTTGCTCACTCCGAAGCAGGCTTCGGTGGGGGCCTGCGGACTTTCCCAAAGCCAGTCCTCGTCCTCGCTGCCATGTTTGTCCCTTCCTCCACGCCGCGACTGGTGAGTCGTCGGCTGTTCCTTCTCTCGTGTCCCTCCCTCCGCCAGCTGTTCCTTTCCGGTACTCTTTTCCGTCCTCCCGCCCTGCTCCGCGCGGGCCACGGCTGATCCTTCAGTTGCCGCCCCTCCCTGGCGCCCGGACCTAGAGCTCCGCTCCACCCCGTCCCGCCCCCCGACTATCCCCGCCCGCCCCGGCGCAGGCAGCCTTCCCTTACATCCGGGTACCGACTCCAGCCGCCTAGACTTTGGCACTATGGTCATGGCGGAGGGGACGGCAGTGCTGAGGCGGAACAGGCCGGGCACCAAGGCGCAGGTACCATCTCTGCACCTTTTCTGCGTGGGGACTCTCGGTGGCGAGCCGCGCCGCACCTGGAAGCTGGCCGCCCCCGAAAGAAGATTGGGCCGGGGCGGTAAGCTGGCGGGCAGGGGGCACCCGTGCCCGGCCTGCTCTTCCGGAGCCGCAACCCCTGGGTCTGGCTGAGGCGGCGGCCGCTCGCGAGGCCTGCGGAGCCCTGACTTGAGGGTGGGCCAGAGGGGCTGGGTGCGAGCCTCGGGCGGTGACCGCCGGGACCCCGGTGTGCGAGCCCGTCGGCAGCGACTACTTGTTCTCGTCTCTCCCCTGAATTCTGACTATCGTCCGAGGGGCGCGGCCGGCCAGGTGGAGACCCTGGGGTTTTGGGAGGGTCGGTGCCGCCACGGCGGGAGGGGGTGTAAACAGCCAACCTTGTTCTGGCTTCCGGTTCCTACCTGGCTTGTGACGTGCCTGCCCGGCTTCTGCCTGCCAGCTTGTCTAGCCGGATCCTGGTGGCGATTATCCTCCTGCGGTTTGCCTTTGACCATTTCTCGCTGCAGCTTTTCTCTGGCCCAACAAGTTTCATCATCAGGTTGCTCTTGTTAGATGTCATTCCTTGTTATTACTTGTGAGGCATAGTTTGGGAATAAACTGGTAATAGTTTTATCAACTTTTAGTAGGCAGTACCTGGGGTGAGTTTGTGTTCATTTAGGTATTGGTTCTGGGGAATTTTCAAAAGGCGGATGCCTCACATTCTAAGAAAATATTCACATAGACATTTAGATTTGATGTGCTTAATCCACCAGCTGTTGAACAGGTGCTCTAAAATCAGAAGAGATGTGTTAAAATGTAATTTTAAAGAAAAAGTGAAATAAGTGGGGAAAACAAACTGGAAAAAAACATGGAGCTCTGACCATATGCCAGAGAAAATATTTTAATATACTGCACAGAATTTTGGAAAAGAAGTCCTTTCAAAGTATCTTTTATATCCAGACACTTACCAGATCCATGTTTCAGACAGGGAAACTGAAGCCCAGAGAATTGACTGCATTTGCTCAAGGTTACATAGTCTCTGGCTCATTGGTGACCTTGTTTATTCATCAAGTTGCTTTTAGTACTGAATTTTGGAGAGTTTAGTTTAAAAGTCTTACTATAGAGTCACATTTAGCTGTCAGTTACTTTTGGCAGTTTTGTGGACATATCACTGGGAATTTACATATTGTATATGGTTTCTTTAATTATTTTTTTAGTGTTTATTTTTGAGAGAGAGAGTGAGCGAGCGCATAAAAGAGGGGAGGGGGAGAGGAGCAGAGAGAGGGAGACACAGAATCCAGTGGGCTCCAGGCTGTCAGCTGTCAGCACAGAGCCTGACTTGGGGTTCAAACTCATGAACTGTGAGATCATGACCTGAGCTGAAGCCAGATGCTTAACCGACCGAGCCACCCAGCACCCCAATATTATATATGGTTGCTTTTTACTTTTTCCAGACTTTCTTTATAAATGCTCTTTGTCTCAGAAACTTTTACCTCATATTCTGTAGGAACACTGTTTCTGATTCTTCTCTTAAGTGATCAGCTTTTATATTTTTATATTGAGGTGGACTCGTGTTCTCATATTCTGAGAAGCGCCATCCATTTTTATTTACTCAGTTCTTAATTTTGAAAGGTTAGAAAGAATATATTTTAAGTTAATATTGTAACATCTTTCCTATGTTATGAGTAAGTAACATACAAGAATTCTCCTTTGCTTTTTTCCCCACATTGTCATAGATCAAGGTTGTTAAATAAAATATCACAGAAAAGGTAAGGATTAAAAAAAGAAGACTGCTTAAGCAGCATTCTTTCCTATTTCTTATCTGTCACATTGATTTCCTTCAGTGGAATAGATCTATTCTAAATTATTTATTTAGAACTATAATAGAGTAGGTGAGGTGTCTTTCTACTTATTTTTTTCCTAGTTTTTTTTTTTTTTAATTGGTTAGATTGGGATATAGGCACATAGTTGGTTTTCAGTAAATGTTTATTTCATGAAATGCATGAGAATGTTCATTAAGCCAATTTTTGGTTCCTTTTGTAAGTGTTTAACAGTGTTTGACAGTTATGATGAGACAAAACATTTGGTTACCAGCTAACACTTTTATATCTTTTCTGTATATTCCTATATGTGTGTTTTAATATTTTTAAAACAAAATATTTTACAAACTACCTTAATTTTTTTAAAGGGAAGAATAGTCAAAGCATATTGATGGAAAACATTTTCAGTATAAATTGCATAGAAAGAATTTTAAAAAACTACATGCTATCTAGGAAAAAAACACCGTGGAACAATTTCTAGAAAGTTATTTTTATTTCTTGATCTACCTATTAAATAACATGAGAGCATATTAAATAACATTAAATAATATGAGAGAAAGAGCAAGTGAACTCAAGCAGAGGAGGGGCAGAGAGAGAGACAGAGGAAGAGAGAGAATCCCAAGCAGGTTCCGAGCTGTGAGCGCAGAGCTCAGCAAAGGGCTCAATTTCAGGAACCATGGGGTCATGACCTGGCCCCAAATCAAGAGTGGAATGCATAATTGACTGAGCTACCCAGGTGCCCCTCCTGACATATTAAAGTAAGTTAGTTCATTTTCATTCATATAGGGCAACTATAAAAAAATGTGAAAAGTTTAAGACACTTAAGGTATACCTATCATCTACTCTCGTAACTAAGACGTTACTAATATAGATAAATCCCTCTTTATCACACTCTTCTGTCTTCTACTCACTTCTTCCAACCAAATGATAGTGATTATCATTGCTTTGCTGCATACTTTTACTATGTATGCATTGTCTCCAGAAGTATGCTTTGCACTTTCTTAAATTTTTATTCATGTGGTATCGTACACTGAATTTGTCATTTGCTCCAGCTTTTGCTTAAAGTGTTTGGAGACTTACCCATGTTGATTGATACAGGGTTATAGATCACTGGTTCACTACTCCTGTTTCCCTCAGTTTTACCCCAGAGACATTTATCAAGCAACTACTATATGTTGTGCTGCCTGCTAAGGATACATAGGTAGACTTTGCTGAAAAAGATCAGTCAGATGGGAAGATTCTTAAATACTTAGGGGAATGTCTGTGAACTGGACTATTTATAGAGAATTTCAGAACTGGTATAAGGTGATCCACAAAAGTACCAATTGCCCTTAATGAAGACTGGTTGACTACTTTTTAGCAGAACTCATATTTTGATTTAGAAATTTAAAACACTGTTTGGAATTGGAATAATAATTTATAATGTCTAAAATAGTACTTGTGGACAATAACTACTACTAGCACCACCACCACTGCCACCACCATCACAAACTATTCTCTTTAGGTAAAAACTGAATCAGTGCTTGGAGATTTTTTTTCAACTTAACTTTTTGAGAGATATTTAACCACCATAAACAAAAAAGTGATAGATTTATCTCCTCAGGTAATCCATGAAAAGTTTAGGGATTTATGGTTGAAAATTTTAACTTGTAGTTCAGTTAAATAAAATCTTGGTGTTCATTTTAAAGTTCCTTTGACTTACTCACTGATAATCATGTTGTTTATAGTATGAGAGCTTTCTTCTCCAGTATGACTTTATTAAGAATTAAAGTTAATGAAAATAATGTTGCCTCTTTGTAACTTTGTATGTGCTTTAACCATGAATTTTTTTTTTTTATAGGATTTCTATAATTGGCCTGATGAATCCTTTGATGAAATGGACAGTACACTAGCTGTTCAGCAGGTAATAACAATAGTTTTTTGCAACTCCAGTAACCTGAGCATTTTGCCTCCCTTGGAGTAGTTAAATATTCCTATGTCTTTTAGCATAAGTCAGAATCCATGGAAATAATAGGATGCCTATTTAAAACTTTTATCAGTCTTTCATTTTGTTTTAAGATGGCATAGTAAGCTATACTGAAGCTTAAGTACATTTTAATATCTATTAATATGTGCCAAATTAGGGTACCAAATTTTACTTTAGAGTGAATTTAATTCAAAGTTAATTGAATGCTAAATTAGAATAACATGATTAAGTAGGAAGAAAGAGCATACGTGGTTACTGAAACTTGAGAACATGTATCTAAACTTACATTTTTAAAAATTATTTTGAAGTTTATTTTGAGAGAGAATGTAAGTGCAAGTAGGAGAGGGGCAGAGAGGTGGGGGGGGGGGAGAGAGAGAGAGAGAGAGAGAGAGAGAGAGAGAGAACGAGAACCCCAAGCAGGCTTGATGCTGTCAGTGCAGAGCCCTACTGTGAGATCACGACCTGAGCCAAAATCACAAGTTGGATGCCTAACAGACTGAGCCACCCAGGCGCCCCTAAATTTACATTTAAATTTTAGTTGCCATTAGCTCTTAATGTTTGTGCTCTCTAATACATTTGAGGGCTAAGATGCCTCCTTTTAGGTTATTGCCACTATTAAGTAGTTCACTAAGGCAGTGATTATCAAGGAGATGGACTTCTGTAACTTGTGTGGGTTGAAAAGCCCCTCAGGGGATTCTTAAACGTTCTTATTGAGAATCACCCTACATTGGGTTTTAAAAAAATGTAATAGTTCTTCCAAAATGAGTAAAATCTAGAATCTAGGAAAGAAATACTTGCTATAGCCAATTATTAAAAGTTGCATTAAGAGGTTAACAAAAAGATGAGTAAAATTGGACTAGGAATTGGTTAACTAACTAGTTGGACTAGTAAGTTGGATTTGGCATTGGTTAACTAACATTTTTTCTTAAGTTTATTTATTTATTTTGGGAGAGAGCACGTGTGCCAGCAAGGGAGGGGCAGAGAGGGGGGGTAGAGAGAGAATCCCAAGCAGGCTCCACACTGTCAGCACAGAGCCTGATGTAAAAGCTCAAATTCACAACTCAAAGTGAAATCGTGACCTGAGCCGAAGTCAAGAGTCAAGTATAAGTGAAGAGTCAGATACTTAACCAACCGAGCCACTCA
This sequence comes from Panthera onca, assembly GCF_046562875.1. Lineage (NCBI taxonomy): Eukaryota > Metazoa > Chordata > Mammalia > Carnivora > Felidae > Panthera > Panthera onca. The sequence continues at coordinate 38,174,070 of NC_138346.1, read as the reverse complement.
GGGGCCCTGGTTAACTAACATATTTAAAGGAAAAATATGTAATAAAGAGAGGCTTGGCTTTATCTTGATAGTGAGATAATAGAAGTAGAAGCTGTTTGGACTTATTGTGTTATTTGAAGATTCTGGGAAATCAAACAGGAATACAGTTGAATTCTTTGAGCATAAAAACCAATTCATGATATTAACAGAAATACTAAAAACCTTTCGAATGGACTCAGTATAATATTTAGCACAGGAAATGGAAGAGTATTCATGAATGAATGGCTTTATTTGTTCATTGCCTGTAAAGAATGTATTGTTCAATCAGCAGATATTTATTGGGCAATGAGACAGGCCTTGTGGAAGACACAGAAATATAAACCTAGAGTTCTATGCCTGGAAATTGGGAAAAATTACAGGAAAAGTGTGTGGATATTTCTCCCTTAAAAAAATTTTTTTAAGTTTATTATTTATTTTTGAGAGACAGAAAGAGTGAGCCAGGGAGGGGTAAGAGAGTGAGAGAGAGAATCCCAAGCAGGCTCTGCACTGTCAGCATGGAACCCAGTGTGGGGCTTGAACTGTGAGATCATGACCTGAGCCATCTCCCTTTAAAAGTAGAGGTTGTGTGCTGCTACTTTGTTGAATTTATTAGTTGGAACTTTTTGTGTGTGCGTGTAATCTTTAGGTACATATTGAGAACATGTCATCTGTAAACAGTTTGACTTCTTCCTTTCTAATCTGGTTGCCTTTTCTTTTTCTTACCTAATTGCTCTGGCCAAAACTGCTGATACTCCTTTGAATAGAAGTGGCAAAAGTAGGCATCTTGTTCTTGATCTTAAGAGGAAAGCTTTCAGTCTTTCACATTGAGTATGAGGTGCACTGTGGGTTTTTCATACGTGACCTTGATTATGTTGAGTTATTATGTTACTGGTTTCCTTCTGTTTGTAGTTTGTTGACTGTTTTTGACCTAAAAAGGTGTTGAATTTTGTCAAATATACCAATTCAGATGAACATGTGATTTTTCCCCCTTCATTTTGTTAATGAGGCATATATATCAGTTTTTGTATCTTGAACCATCCTTGCATTCTAGAAATAAATCCCCCTTGATAATGATCTATAATTCTCTTAATTTGCTGTTGAATTTGGCCTGCCAGGATTTTTTGTGTCAGTATTCATGAGGGATATTGGTTTCTAGTTTTCCTCACGTGTCTTTGTTTGACTTTGGTGTCAGGCAATGCTGACATCATAGAATGAGTTAGGAAGTATTCCCTCCTCTTTGATTTTTTTAGAAGAGTTTTAAGAGGATTGGTGTTCTTTATTTATTTTTTTTTTGTTATTATTTTTTAATCTATCTTTATTTTTAGAGAGAAGGAGAGAGTGCAAGCAGGGGAGGGGCAGGGAGAGAGGGGGACAGAGGATCCGAAGCAGGCTCTGCTGACAGCAGAGAGCCCGATGTGAGCCTCAAACTCATGAACCATGAGATCATGACCTGAGCAGAAGTTGGATACTTAACTGACTGAGCCATCCAGGCATCCCAGGATTGGTATTCTTGAAATGTTTGGTAAAATTCACCACTGAAGCCATTGGGTCTTTTCTTTGGTTGCACAACATTGTGAATGTAATTAATGCCACTGAACTGTACACTTAAAAATGGTTTAAATGGCTATCCTCATTGAATGGTCTTGGCACACTTGTCAAAAATTATGTGACTATATATGTAAGGATTATTTCTTTGGGCTCATTCAGTTCCATTGGTCTGTATGTCTATCCTTATACCAATACTACATTGTTTTGATTACTATAGCTTTGTAGTAAGTTTTGAAATTGGGGAGTGTTGAGTTCAACATGCTTCCCAACTGAGCCTGCCAGACACCCTGTTTTTTTTTATTAATACTGAACCACCTTTCATTCCTTGCAGCTTCCTCTTGATTGATGTTTGTATGGTATATCTTTTTCCATTCTTTTACTTTTAATCTACCTATATTTGAAGTAAGTTTCTTGTAGACGGTGTATAGTTGGGTTATCTTTTCTTGTTTTTTGTTTTTTTTTTTTTGTGTGTGTGTGAGTGTGTGTCTTTTAATGGGTGTATTTAGGCCATTTAATATTAATTTAGTCACTGGTAGATATGTTTACATTTAGGTCTACCATCTAGGTTGTTTCCTCTGGGTTTTTTGTTGTTGTTCGTTTCCTCTTTTCTGCCTTTTTACAGATTGAACATTTTTAGTGTTCTATTTTAATTCTAATTTTGTCTGTCTCTTTATGTAATATATTTTTTTAAGTTTATTTATTTTGAGAGAGAGGGAGAGAGAGAATCCCAGGCAGGCTCCATGCTCAGCACAGAGTCTGCGGCAGGGCTTGGTCCCTTGACCACAAGATCACGAGTCAGACACCCAACCAACTGAGCCACCCAGGTGCCTCTGTATAATATATTTGAAATATATAATGTAGAAACTATCATCTTATGGATCCCATTATCCCTTTATGCTTTTCCTGTCAATATTACATTTATATACATTGGAAACCCCATTAGTCAATGTTATATTTTTGCTGTCATCTGCCAAAACATATTTCAAAGAACTCAGGAGGAGAATGGCCTATTATAATTATACCCAGATATTTATAATTTCTGTTTTTCTTGATTCTAACTTTTCTTCTGGTGTTATATTTTCCCCCTTCTGTCTAAAGAACTTCCTTTAGCAGTTCTTTTAGAGTGATCTGCTGGCTAGAAATTATCTTTTGTTTTCTTTCATCTGAAAATGTCTTTATCTTCATTCCTGAAGGGTATTTTTGTTAGATATAGAATTCTGGGTTGATAGTTCTTTCCTTCAGCACTTTGAACATGTTGTGTCCGTTCCTTCTGTCTGTGGTTTCTGATGAGAAAGTGGCAGTTTTTAAAATATTTTGTAGGTCATGTGTCTTTTTTCACTGGCTTATCTTTAGTTTTTGGCAGCTTCATTATGTGTCTAAGCATGGATTTCTTTGAGGTTTTTATTTGTTGTTCACTCTGCTTTTCTCTATTGTGGTAAATATATTTACCATTTTGCCATCTTTAAGTGTACTTTTTTAAAAAATTTATTTATTTTATTTATATTTTTGCCCCCAGCATGGGGCTCGAATTCATGACCCTGAGATCTACCGATTGAGCCAGCTTAAGTGTATAGCTTACACTATAAAGGGGCCCTTTAAGTGTGTAGCTCTGTGGCATTAAATATATCCACATTATTGTGAATCATTATAGCCTCTGTCTGCAGAAATTTTTTATCTTTAACAGCTGAAACTCTGTGTCCATTAAACAATAACAACTTTCCACTGCTCCCTTCCCCCAGTTCACTCATCTTCTTGAATTGAGATTTTCACATATTCTTTGTATACCGAGTAATTTTGGATTGTATTCTGGACATTTTGAATATTATGTTGAGACTTTGGTCTTATTTAATCCCACGGAGAATGTTATTTTTGTTTTAGCAGGTATCTGACCTCGTTAGATACAGGTTGCCAGTTCCAGTGTTTGTTCAGATTTCAAATCTTTGTACTCTTCCTTGAATCTGTTCTGTGTGTACCAATCTGTGGTCAGCCTGGGTGGAGGTATATCTGTTAGTTCATTTCTCAAAGTCTGTCATATGCTAATTATGATCAGATCAATGTATGTGGGCATGCACAGACTAGGATTGAGCCCAGGAGTTCATAAGGGGTCACATTTCTGAATTTTGCTCTCTTTAATATCTCTCTGATACATTCTGGTTCCCTGGGGCCCACCTTTTTGATCTTCCAACCAGAAACCACTTACTAGAATTGTGCTGCAGTTGTGGGAAGACAAAGAGAGAAAAAGAAATAGAGTTTGATCCACCACCAAATGGAGAGATCAATTTCTCTTCCTGAGAATTTTGTCTCTTGAATTTTTCTGTTGCCAGCTGCTTTTGCTGCCATTGTGGAATTGTCTTAGGCATAGGCTATGAAAGTGGAGAAAAAGCAGAGGGCAAAAAGCCAACAGCTTTCTTTCATTCTTTTTGAGCTTTTAGGAGTACCATTTTCCACTCCTTGAGCCAGAACTATGTAGTTTCTCCTGGATCTTTTAGCACCAACAGAGCTCATTTTTTGGGTTGCATCCTATATTGAGTTTAGGCCAGGGGATACCAGAGGGGAAAAGAAGCATCACAACTTCACTGCGAGTTCAGTGATACTTTGAATCTGGTGTTCTTTCCAGCTCTTCTTTTTGATATTTGTTCTTCAAAGATCTCAAATTGCTATACCATGCATTCTGTCCAGATTTTATAATTGTGTACGGTGGGAGAGAAAGGTTGATGTGTGTTTACTCCATCTTACCTAGAACTGGAAGCAATAAAATGCTTTTGAATGGTATTTTACTGTTCCCAAATGATTTCTAAAAACTGCTTTAGGAAAAATCTTCTGTAAAACACCATACTAGATCATTGTAATTCTTAATAATTACAGCCCACAGGAATAAATCACTGGAAGGATATGTTTGTGCCTTTTTCATAACAGAAGGAAGAATTTTATGCCCCCCCCTTTTTTTTTTTTAAACTTAGTCCAGAAGTATGGTACAGTATATTCCTGTACTGAGGAGACTTGAAAGGCCTGGGAAGTAAGTATATACTGAGAGCATCTGAAATGCTAGTGAGCTTGATCAGGTGACAGTATGAAGTAGAAGTGGTAATACCTTTAGAAGCTACCTGAAAAAATTCTTTTCAAGAAATGGTGGTAAGTTAGGATTTTAAAGTTCTTGGAAGCATAAAGAACACTCTTGTGAGGTTGTTTTCTGGATTTTTCTTTGGTAGAATTTCTTAAAGAGTACAGAGCTAGTTTCTTAAATAATAGTTGTATGATTTACTCAGCTTCAAAATCTCTCTCTTAGCGTTAAAATTCAGCAACAAAAGTTTTGTGTAGTTATGGTACTACTTTTCCATTTAACTGAATTACTAAATAACATAAAGATAATGTTGAAAATGTACTTAAGAATATTACAGCTTTTCATGATAGGGCCAATTCTTGCCTTTTTTCCCCATTTCATATTTGTGTATCTTGTGATGCACTTGAAAAAATTAATCCAAATTTAGATTTATACCACATTATGTGTGACAGGGACAGGATAGAGAAACATTACAGTTGTAAATCTTTAGTTTTCAGAGGTTTTGAGAATGATAAAAATAATTTTTCAGAATGAACAGAAATTGCTAATAGTACTAATAACTCAGAAACAATATAAAAATTTCTGTAAGGTAAACATTATATTTAGGGAGCATTAGAACATTTCTTTTTCTTTTTTTTTTTAATTTAATTAATTAATTTTTTGGTTTTAAATCTTTTTTTTTTAAATTTATTGTCAAATTGGTTTCCATATAATACCTAGTGCTCATCCCAACAAGTGCCCTCCTCCCTGCCCATCACCCACTTTTCCCTCTCCCCCACTCCCCATCTACTCTTGGTTTGTTCTCAGTCCTTAAGAGTTTCTTATGGTTTGCCTCCCTCCCTCTCTGTAACTTTTTTTTTCCCCCTTCCCCTCCCCCATGGTCTTCTGTTAACGTTTCTCAAGATCCACATATGAGTGAAAACATATGGTATCTGTCTTTCTCTGCCTGGCTTATTTCACTTAGCATAATATCCTCCAGTTCCATCCACGTTGCTGCAAATGGCCAGGTTTCATTCTTACTCATTGCCAAGTAGTATTCCATTGTATATAAAAACCACATCTTCTTTATCCATTTATCAGTTGATGGACATTTAGGCTCTTTCCATAATTTGGCTATTGTTGAAAGTGCTGTTGTAAACATTGGGGTACATGTGCCCCTATACATCAGCATTCCTGTATCCCTTGGGTAAATTCCTAGCAGTGCTATTGCTGGGTCATAGGGGAGATCTATTTTTAATTTTTTGAGGAAGCTCCACACTGTTTTCAAGAGCAGCTATACCAGTTTGCATTCCCACCAGCAGTGTAAGAGGGTTCCCGTTTCTTCACATCCTCGCCAACATCTATGGTCTCCTGATTTGTTCATTTTAGCCACTCTGACTGGTGTGAGGTGATATCTCATTGTAGTTTTGATTTGTATTTCCCTGATGATGAGTGACATTGAGCATTTTTTCATGTGTCAGTTGGCCATCTGGATGTCTTCCTTGGAAAAGTGTCTATTCATGTCTTCTGCCCATTTCTTCACTGGATTATTTGTTTTTCGGGTGTGGAGTTTGGTGAGTTCTTTATAGATTTTGGATACTAGCCCTTTATCTGATATGTCATTTGCAAATATCTTTCCCATTCTGACAGTTGCCTTTTAGTTTTGTTGATTGTTTTCCTTTGCAGTGCAGAAGCTTTTGATCTTGATGAGGTCCCAATAGTTCATTTTTGCTTTTAATTCCCTTGCCTTTGGAGGTGTGTCAAATAAGAAATTGCTGTGGCTGAGGTCAAAGAGGTTTTTTCCTGCTTTCTCCTCTAGGGTTTTGATAGTTTCCTGTCTCACATTCAGGTCCTTTATCCATTTTGAGTTTATTTTTGTGAATGGTGTAAGAAAGTGGTCTAATTTCATCCCTCTGCATGTTGCTGTCCAGTTCTCCCAGCACCATTTGTTAAAGAGACTGTCTTTTTTTCCACTGGATACTCTTTCCTGCTTTGTCAAAGATTAGTTGGCCATACTTTTGGGGTCCAATTCTGGGGTCTATATTCCATTGGTTTATGTGTCTGTTTTTGTGCCAATACCATACTGTCTTGATGATTACAGCTTTGTAGTAGAGACTAAAATCTGGGATTGTGATGCCTCACGTTTTGGTTTTCTTCTTCAATATTACTTTGGCTATGCGGGGTCTTTTGTGGTTCCATACAAATTTTAGGATTGTTTGTTCTAGCTATGAGAAGAATGCTGGTGCAATTTTGATTGGGATTGCATTGAATATGTAGATTTCTTTGGGTAGTATTGACTTTTTAACAATATTTATTCTTCCAATCCATGAGCATGGAATGTTTTTCCATTTCTTTGTACCTTCTTCAATTTCCTTCATAAACTTTCTGTAGTTTCCAGCATAGAGATCTTTTACATCTTTGGTTAGGTTTATTCTTAGGTATTTTCTTTCTTTTTTTTTTTTTTTTTTTTTTTTTTAATATTTCTATTGAGAGAGAGAAAGAGAGCATGAGCAAGTGCAGGTGAGGAAGGGGCAGAGAGAGGGAGAGAGAGAGAATCCCAAGCAGGCTCTGCATTGTCAGCATAGAGCATAATGCAGGGCTCAGTCCCCTGAACCGTGAGATCATGACCTGAGCCAAAATCAAGAGTCAGACACTTAACGGACTGAGCCACCCATCCGCTACTAGGACATTTACTTTTCTTAGCTCATTTAAAAAAATTTTTTTTAATGTTTATTTATTTTAGAAGGAGAGAGAGACAGAGTGTGATTGGGGGAGAGGCAGAGAGAGAGGGAGACACAGAATGTGAAGCAGGCTCCAGGCTCTGAGCTGTCAGCACAGAGCCCGACTTGGGGCTCAAACTCACAAACTGTGAGATCATGACCTGAGCCAAAGTCAGATGCTTAACCGACTGAGCCACCCAGGTGCCCCTTTCTTAGCTCATTTTAGATGATAGCTGTCTCTCTTTCCATAGAAGTATGGAGGACTCACATTTTTGCTTTCTTTCAGAGTTAAGGATTTCTTCTGTTCTCTCTCTTTTTTATTAAGTTTTATTTATTTTTGAGAGAAATGGAGAGCGTGTACACAGACATGGAAGGGGGAGGGGCAGAGAGCGAGAGGGGGAAGAGAGACTCATAAGCAGGATCCGTGTCAGCACAGAGCCCATATGGGGCCTGAACCCACAAACCGCGAGATCATGATCTGAGCCAAAATCAAGAGCTGGACACTCAACCGACTGAACCACCCAGGCGCCCCTGTTCTCTCTCTCTCTCTCTCTTTTTTTAAATTTTTAAATGTTTCTTTATATTAGAGAGAAACACTGGTGAGTAGGGGAGGGGCAGAGAGAGACAGAGACAGAATCTGAAGCAGGCTCCAGGCTCTGAGCTGTCAGCACAGCCTGTCGCAGGGTTTGAACTCACAAGCTGTGAGATCATGACCTGAGCAAAGTCGGACACTTAGCTGACTGAGCCACCCAGTCACCCCCCTAGGCGCCCCTGTTTTCTTAATTGTTTTACATGTATTATCATTAATAAAATCTAGATTCCCTGAAGATTGACAACTTGTACCTCTACTTATAAAAAATTGAATAATTTTGAGTAAATTCAGTTACTAAACATGTGGTTAAAGACTTAGTATTCATTATGAGCCAGCTGTATTGCATAGAATATATTTTTGTGTGCCTAACTACCAAACTCTTTTGGGGATCACCAGAGAATACTAAAGAATCAGTCTCCACCCCATTTTTGGTAAATTTTTTCATCCCTAATCCCCCATGGTTTTAACATTTCAGGTAAGTAGTATCTTTATCCTTGACTTCAAGTAATGTAGTTTAGGAAAAGACAGTGAAAATTTGTTAAAAACCTCCTATGTGCCAGGTTCTAATACTAAAATTTAAAACAAAACTGAGTCTCTGTTTTTTGTGTTTTTTGTTTTTTTTTTTTAATTTTTTTAACATTTATTTATTTTCGAGACAGGGAGAGACAGAGCATGAACAGGGGAGGGTCAGAGAGAGGGAGACACAGAATATGAAGCAGGCTCCAGGCTCTGAGCTGTCAGCACAGAGCCCGATGCGGGGCTAGAACTCACGGACCGCAAGATCGTGACCTGAGCCGAAGTCGGCCGCCTAACCGACTGAGCCATCCAGGCGCCCCGAGTCTCTGTTTTTTGAGGGAGATATTAAAAAATAAATAAATGCTATTTATTGAATAAAAGCAAATTCGAGTGTGTTGGGGGGAAAGGGAATTTGGAAAGAATTGTATGGAATTTGAGGTGGCCGGTGGAAAAGGTAAAGAATTTGGTTCTATTTGCGAGAATCAATTTCATACAGAACTTTGGAACTTGAGATGGGGTCAGAAAACCAGGGAGAGTAGTTTAAACAGGCATTAGAGAATCATTAAAATCTTTTGAGCAAGCTTTTGACAGAGTAATTTTCAAAGAAAGGTTGCCTGAAAATAGGCAAAATACATTGGCATAACAAGGCCTCGTAGTTATTTCTGTAATTAGGTATCTTAGTCTTATTTAGCCTGTTCAAATTTTAGATTATTTAAATCATAGATTGCATGAAACGTTAAAAAGATCTGAAATTTTTATTTAATTTTAAAAATGAATGTCCATTCCTTTTTTTTAACTTAGCTTTTCTGCTAGTCATTTTTTGTTTTTTAAACACTTTATTGGATACCACATACCCTAAAATCACCCATTTAAAATATACATTCATGGTTTTTAGTATATTCACGGGGTTCTACACTATCACCACAGTTTAATTTTAGAACATCTTCACTCCCCACCAAAAGAAACCTCATTCACATTAGCAGTTATCTCCATTCTCCTCTGTCTCCCCTTCTTTCTCCAGTCCTGAACAACTATTTTTTGTCTCCATAGATGTGCTATTCTGGATAATGCATATTAATAGAATCATGCATTATGTACCACAGTTATATGGTTTACATTTTATGTCCTTATGAAAATCATAGTTTCACTTTTGATCCCACACCCAATCCTGGTAAGTACCATATCTGCATTTATGTGATATATCTTACCCCAAAGGAGTTGAGTTGGAGAAGGTAAGGGTTACCTCCTATCTTCTGAATTACTTGATTTCCTGTTATGTGTATAACCTAAAAAAGTTGAAACATAGGAGCAATCATGGACTCAAAAATTAAATATATTTTAAGATTTACCATGTACTATAGTATGTTAATTAATTATGAGAACTTTTTTTATTATAGTATATTCAGCAGAACATAAGAGCAGATTGTTCCAATATTGACAAAATTCTTGAACCACCTGAAGGCCAAGATGAAGGTGTATGGAAATATGAACATTTAAGGTAAGTCTTTATAATATATCAAAATAGTAGTAGTATTTCTATTAGTAAAAATAACCTTTAATGCTGATGATTATGAATCATAAATAAAAATCATTATGTAATTGCAGACTAAAAAGCTGAATTCTAAAGCTTTTGTGTTTTTGGTATTATAAAGTTTTTAACTTTGTTATTCACTGATTTTTTTTTTCTAATTTATGGATTTGGGCATTATCTTTTTACACAATTTTTCTTTTTTTTTTTTTGGAAAAACTATTTAAAAAAATTTTTTTTAACATTTATTTTTCAGAGACAGAGTGCAAGTAGGAGGTGGGGAAAAGAGAAAGGGAGACAGAATCCAAAGCAGGCTCCGGGCTCTGAGCTGTCAGCAGAGTCTGACGTGAGGCTCGAACTCACGAGCTGTGAGATCATGACCTGAGCCGAAGTCAGATGCTTAACTGACTGAGCCACCCAGGCGCCCATGAAAAACTATTTTTGAGAGAGAGAGAGATTGTGGGGGGGGCGGAGAGAGAGAATCCCCAGTAGGCTCCACACTGTCAGCATGGAACCTGATGTGGGGCTCAAACTCCCGAACCATAAGATCATGACCTGAGCTGAAGTCGTATGCTTAACCAACTGAGCCACTCAGGCACCCCGCCCCCCTCCGCCCCCGGCCTTTTTAAGTAATCTCTATACCCAGTATGGGGCTTAAATCCATGAACCCAAGATCAAGTTGGTAGCATTCTTACCACCTGAGCCATCCAGATGCCCCTACATAGTTTTTCTTAAACACAAATTATTCCTTAACCACAAATACATTGTTTCTATTTTTCCACTCATGATAAACTTTATTTCTCTATAAAGTTTATTTCACTATAAAGTAACACAAGATTCCAGTCTAAGCTTGGTGTCTGATGAGTTGCCTATTAACTACTGTGAACTGTGGTAAATAAAAATTAATTGTAATTCTGAAGGAGTTTGGGAACTTTTGATGATGCCCTTTGAATGAGAAAATTGAAGACTAGTGAATGACTAGTTAACAAGAATTAACTTTAAAAGCAGCTTAATCCTAGGGGTGCCTGGGTGGCTTAGTTGGTTAAGCGTTCAACTCTTGATTTTGGCTCAGGTCATGATCTTGCAGTTTGTGAGAACAAGCCCTGAATCAAGCACCATGCTGACACTTGCTGTCAAAATAAATAAAAATTAAAAAATAAATAAAGGCAACTTAATCCTGAAGTTACTAAGTTATTTCTTGAAGTTGCAAGCTTCTCTGTAAACGGGAGCTGAGATGAGTTGGTAGGTTAAATATAAAGAATGTAGCTAGAGATAGATGTTCATTAGGGTTTGTAACTTTTTTTTTTTAAATTTTTTTTAACGTTTATTTTTGAGACAGAGAGAGACAGAACGTGAACGGGGGAGGGTCAGAGAGAGAGAGGGAGACACAGAATCTGAAACAGGCTCCAGGCTCTGAGCCATCAGCACAGAGCCTGACGCGGGGCTTGAACTTACGAACTGCGAGATCATGACCTGAGCCGAAGTCGGACGCTTAACCGACTGAGCCACCCAGGCGCCCCAGGGTTTGTAACTTTTTAAGTTAATTTTTAAATAATAAGTGAAATTGAAATAGGACTTTCCCTGCATAAATTAGACCACTTTTTTGTGATGAGTCCCACAAATTGTAGACTGGGCACTGTTTTTCAGTTTGGTTTGGTTTGATCTGGTGTGTTTTTGTTTTTGTTTTTGTTTTTTGCTACAGACTTGTTATATAGACATTGCTAAGACATAATATCTTGTCATAACAGTCCAGCAATTTCAGGATGCTAAGACTTCTTTGTACTCTGCTGATTTCTTAGACAAATCACTTGACTATTTGATCTAGTGTTTTTAGAGATTTTATTTTTAAGTAATTTCTGCACCCAACGTGGGGCTCGAATGCACAACCTTGAGATCAAGAGTCACATGCTCCAACAACTGAGCCAGCTGGGTTCCCCTGACATAGTTTTTTAAAAATACATCTCAGTGCATGATAATTGAAGGTATGAATATGTAGATATTTTCCCATTCTTATAAATCAAAATAGCACTTTAGATTCTGGTTTTTTTTAATTTTATTTTTTATTAAAAGATTTTTTTTATTGTTTATTTATTTATGAGAGAGAGAGAGAGAGAGAGAGAGAGAGAGACAGTGTAAGCAGGGGAGGGGCAGAGAGAGGGAGTAACAGAATCTGAAGCAGGCTCCTGGCTCTGAACTGTCAGCACAGAGCCTGATGCAGGGCCTGAACTCATGAACCATGAGATCATGACCTGAGCCGAAGTCGGACATTTAACCAGCTGAGCCACCCAGGCACCCCTCTGTCTTATTTTAATCAGCTTTGAAAATAACTACTTACTTACCTGTTAGGATTAATGATGAAAATAAGTGGGGATTTTTTTTCACTACAAGCATAATCCTAACAAGTGAGGGCTGATTTTAGCATATAAGATTTTAATTTCAGATCTAGGAAAACCTTTTCCTCCATATTTAATTAGACTATAAAATATGCAGTAAACAAAACTTATAAAATCTTTCTCATGCATATTCCATTTGTCCTGGTGCTGTTATTTTTAGGTTTTTTTTTTTTTTCCCTGAATATTAGCCACTTTATTTTGGTTTCGTATTTATGTATTAAATATCAAATATATATTCTTTTGTGTCTTCATCATAGTGTATATATCTTTATAGTTGACCAAGAAGAATTTCAAAAGTAGCTTTTTGAGTTTTTGCATGTACTTGATGTAATTGATTTGAGGCTTAATACTTGCTCTTATTGGTTAATATTGTTGATTATATTATGATGTTAATGGGACTTCATTCAGATCTCCCACTAGCCCATATGGAATCTTTGTAATTGGAAGAGATGCTCCTTCTTCTGAGTGGATGCAATCCTATGTATGATTTAAGAGATTAGAGCATAGGCTGGATTTCAGCTCTGGCTTGTCTCTTCAGCTGCACAACTCTATATGTTAGCCCTATATTGAATTAACTGGAAGCTGTTAGATTTGCACTGTGTGCCACAGATTGTACCCATAAACACTGCCAAATCAGTTAGCTTAGTTTTGCTGTTGGCCATACGTGAGTTAAAGTAGATGAGAAACTTATTTTTCACCACCTGTCTTTATTACCACTTAGTGGAAAACAACTTGAAAACTTGCATGCAGCCTATAGATACAGGGCAGTAGAGGGTGATGTGGTGATTCAGAAATAGTGTTATTTTTGTGATCTAAGAACTGCATAATTGTTAGGGATCTGGAAAGGAAATACATTTACAGAGAACTGAAAATTTGACTCCTTATTTGCTTTCTTCTACAGCTTTTCTTTCATATATGTGTGGGGTTTTTTGTTTTTTCCCTTTTACGACTCTCCTTTATCTTCTAACTAAGTAGGTTTTAGTTTTGCATTTGTAGGGAACCACACTGTTCTCATTTGTTGGGGAAACATAATAGTGATTAATTAGGTAAGATTTTTAGAGGGGATGTGTTCAGTATTTTGACAGCTATTAAAGTAAGTTATCTTAGTGACATAGAGGATTGATGGTCTTTTCATATAAAATAACAAGTTTGTCTAAAAATGATCTCAATCTTACACAATTTCCTCTATTCTTCTCTTATTAAAAAACATTTTGAACACTTACTATGTTCCAAGAATTGTTCTAGGCTTTATAATTCTGTTTGGCAGTTTTAGAAGAGTATCATGAAAAAATGCTACAATCTACTAAGTGACCAAAAAGCAAGATAAAAAATTGTGTATGATTTGGTCCCAATATAGTTTAATCTTTGCATAGAAAATCAAATTTGTATGTAAGTAATAATTAACTTTTGGGAGAGGTGGTAGAATTATGAAGGACCTTCTTATTGTACATTATATATTTGATCATATTTAAAGTTTTCATAAGGAACATGTTGTTTGTAATCAGAACAAAGTTTGTAGAATATTCAGGTATTTAAAACATCTAGTTTTATGTTTGTATTCAGATAAATACACACATGATGTTTTACATAACTGGAATCTTACTGTAAATATAAATATATATCCTTTGTTTATGTATATACCAACATTTTGCTACTCTGCAATTGCTGATTATTTGGATGTTTCAAAAAAATTTTATATTTTCTGTCAATGTCTTTATACATTTATCTGTATGCAATTCTGATTATTTTATTAGAATAGATTTCTAGGAGAATGACTTTGTAAATAAAAGTATATACTTCCTAAGCATTTTGGTAACTATTTCCAAATTCAGAAAAATTCTACCAATTTCCAGTGTATAATTATGATCAACTCACTGGAGGCTGATATTGAACATTATTAGGGTTGTTAGTTTTGGGTTTTGCATACTAATCTGTATGCCTTTGTACAAAATATGCCATGTAAATTCAGATGGTGTTGACAGTGGTGACGACAAAGGGAGGATGCTACTGATGGGATTCTGTTTTTACAGTTAGTATTCTGAAAATAATGTGAAGGATGGATAAGACTTTTCATTTATATATTTGCATTTTTAGGCAATTCTGTCTTGAACTAAATGGACTTGCTGTCAAACTTCAGGTAATATTTTCTTTAAGTTAAAGCTATTATTGAAAGTACTGATTTTTTCTGTTTTTGTAACATTAGGTGCTCCCAAAGACTTACCCAACATTTCTAATTATTCTGTACTTTTACATGGGAGTGTAGTAACCCAAATGATAGACTTTTTCATTGTTTTACATATTAAGAAGTGTAACTATTTCTAACAGAGTGAGTGCCATCCAGATACATGTACTCAGATGACTGCAACTGAACAATGGATTTTTCTTTGTGCAGCTCATAAGACTCCAAAAGAGGTGAGACATTATGAAATAGAATGCCTAATAAAATCATCATAACCTAAATCTCTCCATGAGAGTGGTCAATAAATTTTTAGTGTTTTAGTTCACTGTTTGTTTTGCTGTTTGGTTTAGAGTTCTTTAAGTTTATTGCCCCAGTGCTATTTTAGGATTTATGATTATCATTTTTCATAATTGGATAATATCATGGGCTAGAACTCACTTTATGATTCATTGCCTATTACAGAATAACATCTACCATATGATGCTGATAGCTACTGTATAATGGATGAGATATACATGTTTAGTTTTTTGGTTCAGTTATAATTTTTTTAATGTTTATTTATTTTGAGAGAGAGAGTGTGCACAGCAGGGAGGAGCAGAGAGAGAGAATCCCAAGCAGGTTCCATGCTGTCAGCACAGAGCCCGACGTAGGGCTCGGTCACATGAACCATGAGATCATGATCTGAGCTGAAATTAAGAGTCTGGTGCTCAACTGACTGAGCCACCCAGGTGCCTCGTAATTTCTTTTGATAGGAATAACTGTTGGTGATTACAAGTTGATGAGTTATCTATTAAAGAAATGTTGTTTTTGGGCTTTTTAACTTTATAGGTCAGTATTTTTTACCTACTTTTTTTAATATTTCTTTTTTTTTTTTTAAGTTTATTTATTTTGAGGGAAAGTGTGTATGAAAGTGGGGGAGGGGCAGAGAGAGAGGGAGAAAGAAAATCCCAAGTAGATTCCACACTGTCAGTACAGAGCTTGTCGTGGGGCTAGATCTCTCAAATCATAAGATCATGACCTGAGCC
Organism: Panthera onca; assembly: GCF_046562875.1. Taxonomy (NCBI): domain Eukaryota; kingdom Metazoa; phylum Chordata; class Mammalia; order Carnivora; family Felidae; genus Panthera; species Panthera onca. The sequence goes on along the minus strand of NC_138346.1, from coordinate 38,158,511 downwards.
AAAACCAAGAGCCAGACACTTAACCGATAGAGCCACTCAGGCACCCCTTATATTTCTTACTATTTGTTTGAAACACACCATAATGATTTTCCTCTTCATAATTGGCCCTACATTGAAAAAGTTATTCATGTTGTTTTCTCCTCATTTAGTTTTTGTCATGGTGAGAGTATAGGAAGTAGCAATTGTTTATAGAACATTTTTAGTTACAAGTAATTCCTTTATATTATATAATATCCAGTACATATTCAGTTTTCCTTAGTTATTTCAAAAGTTGTAGCTAGTTTGTTTAAACTATGCATTGCATTTTCCTTGCTCTGCATTCCTTTTAATCCATAGTACTTTTTTTTTTTTTTGGATACTTAAACTCATTGAAAATAATTGGGGTTAGGCCAATTCTGCAGAATTATAGACTGTCAAATGATCATTTTATTGATAGACCTCTAAGGCTTAAAGACAAGTGACTTTCTGTTTGCAAAATTCACATCTGATGTTTTTATTTGAAAAGGCAAGTTCTGTGCTCGCTTCGGCAGCACATATACTAAAATTGGAAGAACGATACATACAGACTAGATTAGCATGGCCCCTGTGCAAGGATGACATGCAAATTCGTAAGCGTTCCATATTTTTAGAGCCTAAATGTCCATCAGCTGATGAATGGATAAAGAAATTGTGGTTTATATATACAATGGAATACTACTTGGCAATGAGAAAGGATGAAATATGGCCCTTTGTAGCAATGTGGATGGAACTGGAGAGTGTTATGCTAAGTGAAATAAGTCATAAAGAGAAAGACAGATACCATATGTTTTCACTCTTATGTAGATGGATCCTGAGAAACTTAACAGAAGACCATGGGGGAGAGGAAGGAGGAAAAAAAAGTTAGAGGGAGGGAGCCAAACCATAAGAGACTGTTAAAAACTGAGAATAAACTGAGGTTTGTTGGGTGTGGGAGGGAGGGGAAAGTGGGTGATGGGCACTGAGGAGGACATCTGTTGGGATGAGCACTGGGTATTGTATGGAAACCAATTTGACAATAAATTTCATATTAAAAAAAAAAAATGAAAAGGCAAGTTCTCCAAAATAAGAAGTATCTGGTATTTGTCTAAGCAAATAGACAAGTTGACTTACTGGATGACTTATTTGGATGACTAATTTCATTCAGGGTGTTACTCTTTTTGTGTTAGTTAATTGAAGCAATATTAAGATTATCATTTTATATATGGGAAAATCCACATAGCAGTTTTATTGATAATTTATTGAAATTGGCTACATAGTATAGTGAATTATGTGATAATTGCAATTAGGAAACTGAATCAAGAAGGCTAGTTTCATTTTGACAAATAGTAAAGATGCATTATTCTCACTTTAGAGTGGAAAAGATACCCAGTTTGTGATGTATTATGAGATTTATATGGACTGTCATTGTCATATTTGCTTTTTTTCTTGATTAGTAATAAATATAAGATAGGATGATTATCAGCATTAGGTCTTGTGAATGAGTCTTAGAATTGTAACATTGTTTGCTGAAGACCAGCTCCATTGAATTGTGTCAAGGGAGGATGAATGATGGTGGCATTTTCAAGTGGTAAGTTGTATGCAAAGGAATTTCTGTAAAAATACAAAAGAAAATCTTGAAAGGACACTTTATGAACTCTTAGAATAATTGTGTAGTCAGGAAATAATAGCAACTAACAAATTAGGAACTAAGAAAGTTGTTCTTACAGATGAAAAGAACAGGGAAGATTGTAAAGTAGAAGAGGCAGGGTGCTCAGCACCAATGGTGATTTTACTCAATGTTCTTGAGAATTAAAGAGTCATTGCAACAGATAGAGTTAATTGTACATAGTGACTGTAAGTGACAACTTGTTATCAACAACAACTTGTTATCATCTGCTAGCCCTTTCAGTCACATGCGGACTGCAGTAGCATTATAAATATATATTTGGCAAAATAGAATTTATAAAAGCCTGTGAACAAATTGCTTCTTATTTTGTAACCTTGTATATTTTGCGAACTTTTTGCTGTTACAAATGATACAAAATAGGATTAGTTAACTGAGAGTTAATTGGAGAGAGATGGAGGGAAGCAGCTAAAACAAGATAAAACCTTTCCCCCAACTCCAAAAAAGTTTTTTTTTTTCTTCCAGTAACCAAAGATCTAAATTTATGCTGATACAATAGTAGTCATGAACCACATGACCGCATTTAATGTAGCTGCATTAAATGCAGCTACAGAGCATTTAATGTTGGTAGTCCAAACTGAGATATGCTCAAAGTATGAAATAGAATACCCTTTCAAAGAGTACAGAAAGACAACATCAAATATCTCATTAAGAGGGAACTAGGTAATCTGTATACAAAAGAATGAAGGTAGACCCTTAACTCACACCTTATACAAAAATTAGCTCAAAATGATTCAAAAACCTAAATATAACAACTAGAATTATAAAACTCTTAGAAACATATGTGTAAATCTTCATGGTCTTGGACTAGGCAATAATTTCTTAGATATGACCCCACAAACACAAGTAATAGAAGGAAATATTCAGATTTTATCAAAACTAAAAATTTTTTTTGCCTCAAAGGACACTGTCAAGAAAGTGAAAGGACAGTCTATGAATGGGAGAAAATAAATCATATCTCCGATAAGGGTCTGATACCCAGATACATAACTATTGCAACTCAGCAATTAAAAAACTACCTAGTTGGGGTGCCCGGATGGCTCAGTCAGTTAAGCATCCAGCTTTTGATTTCGGCTCAGGTAATAATCTCGTGGTTTGTGAGTTTGAGCCCTGTGTCAGGCTCTGTACTGATAACGTGGAGCCTGCTTGGGGTTATCTTCTCTATCTCCCCTCTCTACCCCTCCCCTCTTGCACTCATGCACTCATGCACATGCTCACTCTCTCTCTCAAATAAGTAAACTTAAAAAAAATGAAGATTACCCAGTTAAAAATGAACAAAGGATTTGTATAGACTTTTCTCTGAAGAAGATAAACAAATGGCCAATAAGCACATGAAAAAATGCTCATTAATCATCAAAACCACCATGAGTGGATAACTGGAATGTACAGGATGGAATATCATTCAGCCATAAAAGAGAGTGAAGTTCTGATAACATGCTACAGTGTTTATGAACCTTGAGGACATTATGCTGAGTGAAATAAGCCGGACACCAAAGGGTAGATGTTACATGATTCCACTTACATAAAATATTTATAAAGAGCAAATTCATAGATGCAGAAAGTACATTAGAGGTTGCTAGGGGTTGGGGGATAGTGGACATGGGACATTATTGCGTAATGGTTTACAGAGTTTCTGTTTAGGATGATGAAAAACCTTTGGTTGGAAATACATAGAAGTGATGGTTGCACAGTGGTGAATGTAATTAGTGCCATTGAGTTGTACATCTAAAAAAAGGTTGAGACAGGGGAGGAGGGGGCACCTGGGTAGCTCTGTTGGTTCAGTGCGTGACTTCAGCTCAGGTCCTGATCTCATGGTTGGTGAATTTGAGCCCCACATCAGGCGCTCTGTTGTCAGCATGGAGTCTGCTTGGGATTCTGTCTCTCCCTCTATCTTGGTTCCCTCCCCCCCCCCCCCCCCCCACACACACACACACACTGTCTCAAAATATAGAAACTTAAAAAAAGGTTGAAATGGCAGAATTCATCTTAAATGTATTTTACCACTTTTTTTTTTTAATGGAAAAAGAAAAGACACACCCCACAATGGGGTGATGAAAGTTTTCAGGAATGTAGTTGATGATGGTTGCATAAATTTGTGAATATATTAAAAACTTCTGAGTTTTTATTTTATTTTATTTATTTCATTTCATTTCATTTCATTTTATTTCATTTCATTTCATTTCATTTCATTTCATTTCATTTTATTTTATTTTATTTTATTTTATTTTTTAAAGGTTTATTGTTGAAAGAGACAGAATGTGTATGGGGGAGGAGCAGAGAGAGAGAGAGGGAGACACAAAATCCAAAGTAGGGTCCAGGGTTTGAGCTGTCAGCACAGAGCTCAACATGGGTCTTGAACTCATGAACTGTGAGATCATGACCTGAGTTGAGGTCAGATGCTTAACCGACTGAGCCACTCAGGTGTCCCTGAGTTGTACATTTTAAAAGAGAAATTTTGCCAGGGCCCCTGGGTGGCCCAGTCAGTTAAGCATCCACTCGGGTCGTGATACGAAGCCCCACATCGGGCCTCAGTGTGGAGCCTGCTTGAGCCTCTCTTTCTCTGTCTCTCTCTGCCCCCTGCTCCCCAAAGCAATAAACATTTTAAAAGAAATTTTATGGTATGTGAATTACATGTTTGCTAATTTTTAAATACCCCAAAGTTCATTAATAATTTTTGTATCAGTTATATGTTGACATAATTTGGGGTAGATAGAGAAATAAATTATATCATTAAAATTAATTTCACCTGTTCTTTTTTAATGTAGTTTTGTTGTAACATTAAATTTTATAGTCATTCTGATATTGTAAGACGTTTTTCTTCAGACATGCTCGTGTTTTTGGAATAAGATAAGTATTTCATAACAGACCTCATGCAAGAGGTAGAGCTCTATGTTGATGCATTTTTTATATCCTTTCCTTTATAGTGTCCTGCAATAGACTATACTAGACACACACTTGATGGTGCTGCATGTCTTCTGAATAGCAATAAATATTTTCCCAGCAGGTAAATAAAACTTGTAAACATGGTGTTAAACTTTTTTGGATTTGATTTAAAAGGTTGATGTTTTTATTAAAACAAACTAGGTTGCTGCTTAATGAATTGTGTTCTTTAAACTTTTTTTTTTTTTTTTTTTTAGCTATTTTATATTTAGCTAGTTGAGAATTACTCAAATTTTGAAATTAAGGTTGTGGTTAAACTAAAAGCAACAGGACTTGGCTCGCAAAGCTCACAGGCCAGTTTTGTCAAGGGTACTTCCTGCAGAGCTGTCCCTCTTCTGCTTTAGAGTTGTGGTATTTACACACTTAACTTCTTGAATCTGTGATAGAGCTAGCCTCCTCTTAGACAGCATGCCTGAAGAGCACAATTTCCTAAATTGGACTGGACTGCTTGTTTTTGAAGGATTCCTTATCCTTGCTTACAGATTTTTAAGATCTGGGAAGAAGGCTCTGCATATTGTAATATATTATTAGTGAGGTTTGTTACTGGCCTTTTATTCTGTGAAGACACTTGTTATCAGATGGATAGATTTGGAGATTCCCCCCCCGCCGCCCTAAATATCAACTTCAAAGAGCTCATATAAAATATGTTAAAAGATACTATTTTTTGCTTCAGTATCCTGTATATATTTTTTAATATCAAAAATATGCAAGCATTTTTTATTTGAAAAAATCAAATTCTGTACAATAAAGCAATAATTCCTTTTAGTAGTTTTAATCATCTGTAGTGTACAAAGTGTTAATGTGGTAAATATTATGTTCTAGGAAATTTTGATTTGTTGGAGATTTAATTGCATTGAACTTTCATAAAGTCTCAAAGCTTACAATACTGAGTATCTTAGGCACTGTGGTTATGTAGAAAGAGCACTGGCCCAGGAGTAAGGAACAGGGAGGGGTCCTGGTCCTGCTCTTGCCACTTATTAGCACTGTGACCTTGCACTGGTCACTTTTTTCCCCAAGGTTTAAGTCTCCACACTTGTCAATTGAGAAGATTAGACAACATTGTTCCTAAGATCTGTCCAGCTCTATGAATCTGATTTCTTTCCTATTTCTAGGGTTAGCATAAAGGAATCATCTGTAGCAAAACTAGGATCAGTATGCCGTAGGATTTACAGAATATTTTCACATGCTTATTTTCATCATCGGCAGATATTTGATGAATATGAAGTAAGTATATTTCACTAATTATCCTGATGCATTCTTATCAGAATGACAGTAATATACATGGATATTACATGTAGGCTTTTTTGGTTTTGAATAGTAAAATATCTTTTTTTCTTCCTCCCTACAGAATGAAACATTTTTGTGTCACCGGTTTACTAAATTCGTGATGAAATATAATTTGATGTCCAAGGATAACCTGATCGTACCAATTTTAGAAGAGGAAGTTCAGAATTCAGTTTCTGGGGAAAGTGAAGCATGAAGGGAATCATACAGAAAAAAATGTACTGATCACATAATTAACAATAATTATGTACTGTATATATATCGTTTAGACACATCAATCATGTATCCATATTATAGTTTCTTTGTTTAGTATAGGTTTTTGTATGCTGAGTGTTGCCTTTTAAAACGGGAAATACTTTTTAAGTTATTCATGAGCTGTATATTCACCAGTGTGGCACTCATGGTTTTTAAATAAGATTAGTATTATCTGTTTATAATGCCTGTTAATAAAAGAATTTACAGTTTGGTAAAATTGCTGCTAAACAATCATTGGATCACAATCCTCATCAGATAAACCTGTCTATGAAAAGATGAGTGAGCTTGAGGTTTCGCACAAGCCATTTACTAAAGAAATAGTAATATTTTCCTTTGGTTTTACCCCTAGTTTAGATATTCTAGAAAATTCTGTAGTACATAGTTCAGTCTTAACTGTTAACTTTTCAAAAATGAGATGAAAGTGTTTTCAAATTCTGTTTATAGTTTTTGATACACATATATGTGTATAATCCAAATATAAATGCAAATTAAGTATTAGTAATACCTAAATAATTTTACTGTGCTACATAAAGTATATTCTAGACCAGCATACTTGGAAAGGACTTACCTTTCTGCAGCAGTGGACTGTTAGATACAAGATGATGATAATGATAAGGCATGTAAATGATGTTCCCACTGGAAACCTGCCCTGCCCTTCTCATTTCCCTTAATTCCTTACCCAAACTACATTAGCTGGGAAGCTTTTCACCAGACTGTGATTTAGTGTGGCTTATACCTATTTATATTTGTATTAATTGCTTACAGATTATACCTCATATTAGCAATTACATTACACTACAGGAAAAATGTATTGGCATAGGCTCTTGCTTATCTTTGTTTTGCAAAATTGTTCTAATTACTTGGAAAGCACTCTTTAAGATAGTTTGATTCTTCCTGTTAGTAATATTAATCTTTTCATTTAACCATTTAAGAGTTGAAAAATATTGTAGTATTTATTTTACATCCCTTCCCCACAAAGTTTATGTTTGAATTATATGCACATGTGAGTCTTTTTTTGCAATAATTCACAGCTTCCAAGGGTGTTGAATGGTCATACATTTTTTTGACTTTGTTATAATTCAGTATCTTGAGAAAGATCCAACTGCAGATTTTACAACCTTTTCATCTACTGAATGCAATTTTTAACAAAGCACTGGAGGTCTTATTGCTAAACTGGTTGTAATGAGGCACTAAGATAGGGCAAAAAATTATACATGTAGTGAAGAAAATATTTTAAATCCATCTCTTGAACAGAATTAACAAATGAGAACTTTTTCATTTAAAGGGGTTATTTTGAAATGAAGATGAAAATGTGTTCATCTTGATTTTTTTTTTTCAAATTTAAGGAAATAATTTATACCATACTATACAATAAAGGACGTGTAGCAAATATGTAGGAAATAGCAAACTGAGTGTGTATGTATATATTTATGCCTTTCCAAGCCTGGCAGTGTATTTGGCCTTGAACAGTGCTATCCCAGCAGCCAGTCGTTACTTTAACTCACAACTATCTTTTTAAGAAGTTTTGTGTTCATAGTGAAAGCAATGTTGACTTTGAAATTATGCATTTATATTAATGTCACTAGAAACCAATGGGAGTAGTAATTTTTACACAAACTTGCTAAATATTGAGAGACTAAACTACTAAGTTAATAAATTATATATAGCAATGTAGCTGTTCTCTCTAGATGGTGTCTCACAATGGATTTCTGTTGCTTGATTATTTTCATAGTAAACATTTGAACTAAGGCCGTGGCTGGGATTGGTGATCTGGCTAAGTATATTGAAACACATTCTGAGTAATATGACTTGGTGTTAACGGGGAAATAAAGTATGTTTTTTCTTACTCATTCCATTTTCCCTGTATTGTGTGTTTGGAATTGATCATAAAAAAAAAATACCCCAAAAAGAAAATATCAGTTTGTAGGCTTGCTTTTGTATTCACATTGAGGTCTTACTCATACTCATTGTACCATGAAATTGACTCATTGTACTAGGTATAGGATCTAAATGAAACAGTTACTGTTTTTCCTTAATACTCTACAGAATTTTGAAAATACACATGTATGTACATAAGTGGTATTAAAAAATTAACCTGACAAAAGATTGATTTATACAGTATATCTAAGAAAGGAGGAAAAGAAAACTCGCAGTTCTGTGCAATAAGGAAATTAGGCTGCGTTGTTTTTTTTTTTTTTGATTATCCAATATAGATCCCAAAATTAAAACTTTCCATGAATTTTGCTCCTATAGTCAACTCACTCTTCAACGTTTTTTTTTTTTATTTATTTTTCGGACAGAGAGAGACAGAGCATGAACGGGGGAGGGTCAGAGAGAGAGGGAGACACAGAATCGGAAACAGGCTCCAGGCTCCGAGCCATCAGCCCAGAGCCTGACGCGGGGCTCGAACTCACGGACCGCGAGATCGTGACCTGGCTGAAGTCGGACGCTTAACCGACTGCGCCACCCAGGCGCCCCAATATAGTCAACTCACTCTTAACTCACTCTTTCTCCTGTCATAACTGGGAAAGTAGCTAACTTTATGTTTCTGTAAGTATCCTAGTTCCCTTGTGTGTGTACATTTTCCCTGACTTGAGGTGTTAACTTTGCATTTCTCAGTTTCTCAGTTAAATTCTTAATGAGTTAATGCTTTTTAATAGAATCAAATTAGAAATCCGTGATTACATAGGGCAGCTGGGTGGCTCAGTTGGTTAAGCGTTCAACTTTGGCTCAGGTCATGATCTCATGGTTTGGTTCGTGAGTTTGAGCCCCATGTCAGGCTCTGTGCTGACAGCTGGGAGCCTGGAGCCTGTTTGGATTCTGTGTCTCCCTCTCTGCCCCTCCCCTGCTTGTGCCCTCTCTCTCTCTCTCTATCTATCTCTCAAAAACAAACATTAAAAAAAAATTAATCCATGATTACATTGTTAGCAAGGATAATGTTAGTTTTTTTAACTTGTTTTATTTTTTATTTTTAAAAATTTACATCCAAATTAGCATATAGTGCAACAGTGATTTCAGGAGTAGATTCCTCAGTGCCCCTTACCCAAATTTAGCCCATCCCCCTCCCACAACCCCTCCAGCAACCCTCAGTTTGTTCTCCATATTTCTGAGTTTCTTCTGTTTTGTCCCCCTCCCTGTTTTTATATTATTTTTGTTTCCCTTCCCTTATGTTCATCTGTTTTGTCTCTTAAAGTTCTCATGAATGAAGTCATGACATTTGTCTTTCTCTGACTAATTTCACTTAGCATAATACCCTCCAGTTCCAACCACGTAGTTGCAAATGGCAAGTTCATTTCATTCTTTTTGATTGCCGAGTAATACTCCGTTGTATATACACACCACATCTTCTTTATCCATTCATCCATCGATGGACATTTGGGCTCTTTCCATACTTTGGCTATTGTTGATAGTGCTGCTAGAAACGTTGGGGTGCACGTGTCCCTTCGAAACAGCACACCTGTATCCCTTGGATAAATACCTAGTAGTATAATTGCTGGGTTGTAGGGTAGTTCTATTTTTAGTTTTTTGAGGAAACTCCATACTGTTTTCCAGAGTGGCTGCACCAGCTTGCATTCCCAGGGTAATGTTACAGTTTTAAACCCACTAACTGATGTTAAATTCGTTGTAATAGAACTAATTTGTTTTTTCCCTGGGTATTTTGCCCCGTGATGACAGCTTTTTGCCTGAAGGCTTCCTATAATTTTATTTGCACAAATTCTACATTTTATTTATATACCTTTTGAATACTTCTTAAGTGTAGTTAAAAGTTTTCTTGGTGTTTTTCCTTGCTATGCAAATGTTTTAGTAAAAGTTGATTTTCATTTCTTGGATGCAGCTAATTGTTGACAAAGACACTACCGATGTTTAACACATTTAGCTACTTATTTGAGATGGTCTAAAGATCTAAATGTGGCTTCTGAAAAAATAGGCATTATTAGCGTGGTATACACAATAAAACCAGATAACTGCCAAGTGAAACCACTAGAGGGTTAGATTACTCATCTAAAAGATTTGATTAGGAGCCTCACTCTTAACATTTGGGGATACCTGGTATTTTATGTGGACTGGAAATCTAACTGCTTCATTTGTTTGATTTTTCTATTTACATTTATTTTTGTAATACTCAAAGCTTTATATCAAATGGGAGAACCTAATATAATTAAGCAGAGAATACTAATTTTGACAACCTACATTCCCAAAAGTTAAATACAATTGACATCCTGCACTTCTATCCATGAAGTTAGTAAGAAAATGTTTATTATTTTTTAATGCTTTATACATTGTTTTAAAAGATATTAGGGGCGCTTGGGTGGCTCAGTGGGTCGCATGTCCAGCTCTTGATTTTGGCTCAGGTCATGATCTCAGGGTTGTAGCCACACATCAGGCTCTGTGCTGAGTCTGGAGCCTACTTGAGATTCTCCTTCTGCCTCTCCCCTGATCTCTCTCTCTGTATCGCTCTCTCATACATTTTAAAAAGTAAGAGGTTGGGGTGCTTGGGTGGCTCAGTCGGTTAAGCATCCGACTTTGGCCAAGGTCATGATCTCACTGGTCCCAAGTTCCAACCCCAGATCGGGCTCTGTGCTGACCACTCAGAGCCTGGAGCCTGAGATTCTGTGTCTGCCTCTCTGCTCCTCCCCCACTCACACTGTTTCTCTCTCAAAAATAAACATTAAAAAAAAATTTTTTTTTAAGTAAGTTTAAATCAAGTAGGAATGACGGGATTGTGTCCTCATATTTTTCTATCATATCCCTCAGAGATAAACTGGAGGAGTTAAAGGAATAGTAAAACTCCTAAGATGAGAAAAGGGTGGGTATGGTCACTATTACAAATGAGATCCAATTCCGGTAACTTATTTATTTATTTAGAGAGAACAAGCATGTGCGTGCGTGCATGGGTGCCTGTGAATGAGGGACGGGCAGAGGGAGAGAAAAACTCAAGCAGGCTGCATGCACACCCAGCTCGGAGCCCAACAGGGGCTCAATTTCAGGATCATGAGATCATGACCTGAGCCAAAATCAAGAGTCAGGTGCTTAATGGACTGAGCCACCCAGGTGCCCCTTCAGTAATTCAATGGAATCCTTTTGATTTTTTAGGGAAATCCCTACTTCTCTGCCCCCCCCCCCCCAAAAGTTACAGTGTTTTTTGTTGTTAATATAATTGTCAAATTGGCTAACATACAGTGTGTAAAGTGTGCTCTTGGTTGTGGGTGTAGATTCCCGTGATTCATTGCTTACATCCAACACCCAGTGCTCATCCTAACAAGTGCCCTAAATGCCAGTCACCCATTTTCCCCTCTCCCCCACTGCCCCGATTAACCCTGTTTGTTCTTATGTATTTAAGAGTCTCTTATGGTTTGCCTCCCTCCCTCTCTGTTTGTAACTTTTTTTTCCCCTCCCCTCCCCCCATGGTCTTCTGTTAAGTTTCTCGAGATCCACATATGAATGAAAACATGATCTCTTTCTAAGTTACAGTGTTTTAAAACCAGGTGTGCATAGGAAAAAATATATGCTTGCCTTGATTTGGGTAGTATTTAAACCACTTTAAAAATACTTGGTGCTTCTGGTTTTTTTAAACATAATTTTGCAAAGCAAATGCAGATCTTGGATTCTGATCCTTGAGATAACCATTAGTCAGTGATTGTATTAATTTTTGAAGTCTGCTGTAGTAGATTTAGTGGCTTAATATAAATTTCTTCTCTTACAGTTCTTGAGGTCAGAAGCTTGAAATCAGTTTTATTAGGGCTAAAATTAGGTTCCTGTTTCTTTTTAGAGGCTCAGGGGAAAATCCATTCCTTGCCTCTTTTATTGGCTGGAGGCTGCTGGCAGGCATTCTCTGGCTTGTGGCCACATCATACTACTCTCTCCTTCCATCATTACTAATGCCTGCTCTTCTGTAGTGATCTCTCTGCTTCCTTCTTCTCAGGACATTTGTGATTATGTCATTGGGCCCACCTGGATAATCCAGGATAATTTCCCCAATGCAAAATCCTTAATCACATTTGCAAAGTCCCTTTTGTATACAAATTAATATTCACAGGTTCTGGGATTAAGAAGTGGACATTTTAGTGGACTTTAATAAAGTGGACTTTATTCAGCCTACCACAACAATCTTTCAAATTCATTGTTAATTCTCCATTTTATGTGCTTAATTTTTAATCTGATTATGGTACTTTTTATTTCTTGTATGTTATGTACTTGAGATGAACTTGGAATTTCTGCAATGGCAGCAATCTGACTCTGTAAGCAACCAAACATTCCAGGCCTGTTAAAATTTACCTGGTTTTCCTCAATCAAATCAACCCAAAATGCAAGAGGGTTATCCTCTCTAATGCCACAAAGTTCTCGTATTAGTGTCATTATAAAACAAGGCTTTTGAATTCCACCAAATTATAAGATTCAACATGTTTCAAATAGGCTCTCACATTTATTTATTTTTTTAATTTTTTTTTTTTAACGTTTATTTATTTTTGGGACAGAGAGAGACAGAGCATGAACAGGGGAGGGGCAGAGAGAGAGGGAGACACAGAATCAGAAGCAGGCTCCAGGCTCTGAGCCGTCAGCCCAGAGCCCAATGCGGGGCTCGAACTCACGGACCGCGAGATCGTGACCTGAGCTGAAGTCAGATGCTTAACTGACTGAGCCACCCAGGCGCCCCAGGCTCTCACATTTAAACAAAACAAGGTAACTGCCAACTCTTGCAACAAAGCTGTTTAGAGGGAGGTCAGCTGAGGGCTACCCTCTTTCTCTGTTTTCCTCTTTATGTAGCTTTCATCATCCTCTGTGACCCGGGGAAACGCAGGTGGTATGTCCCAACCCCACTCCTTCCTCTAGGAACTTACCCAAAGTGAATGTTGTTGCTGTCACCAGATTTATCTCCCCCTCAAGAAAATATTTAACAATTACTGTTTATTGATTTGAAAGAAGTGTACCTTTTACCTCACCTCCTACATTTCCCAGTGGTTTCCCAAATGGATGGCATATCAGAGTCATTTGTGAAGCTTTTACAACTCACGTCTTCCAAAAAGAAAATCTAAACTGCAATTTCCTCTATCCCCATACGTGAGTGTGCCCCATACCTGTTGGTCTGGAATCTTTAGGAAACTTAGTAGGGCCATCAGGTTTGTGCAGTCTTGCTTAGCATATTCTAGACCGAGGAACGTATTTATCTATTTGGGAGCAACACAGACATTGAATCAGCCTTCATATCACCACTTAATTTGGGTGATTTGCTTAATTTTGGGAACTGAATCTAAAGTAACAGCTCTTGTTAGCACAACCAAAGGGCTCTGTGGTGCTGGTATTAGCAAATCCCAAGGAGAAAGATGAGAAAATATATTTAGAGCTAGAAAAGAACCTTAGGAATTACTGAGTTGAGCCTCCTTTTTCTTGTCCTCTTGTTTTATCGATAAAAAAACAAAACAAAAAACCTCAACAAGAAACCAAGGCCACAGAAATTAAATACTTGTTCAGAATTTCCACAGACAGATAGTGCAGAGCTGGGGCCTCAGATCCCTCAACGGTGTGGAACTTAATGTAGAAAAGACGAAGAGGGGCGCCTGGGTGGCTCAGTCGGTTAAGCGCCGACTTCGGCTCAGGTCATGATCTCGCGGTCCGTGAGTTCGAGCCCCGCGTCGGACTCTGTGCTGACAGCTCAGAGCCTGGAGCCTGTTTCAGATTCTGTGTCTTTCTCTCTGACCCTCCCCCGTTCATGCTTTGTCTCTCTCTGTCTCAAAAAAAAAAAAAAAAACAACAACAACAACAAAAAAAAACGTTAAAAAAAAAAAAAGAAAAGACGAAGAAAGGAGAAAAGTTCATCTGATGGGATCTAGGAAACCAGCATCCCCTGCCACATGACTTCTCAGTAGTACAGTACCATAAACATGGGCCATCAGGTGATTGCCATTCTTAAAACACCCAAGTTAAAGTGCATGTTAGGATTCTCTAGCTGGGTCCTAAAGTACTTCTTGGGGCCAGAGCTTAACAAGGCAGTCTTTATCTTAGTCTCTGGGAGCAGGTTAGAGTCAGGGAATTGTGTGAAATTTTTTCATTTAATAGAGTATTTGGTACATCTGAGTGTAGTACACTAAATAGTTGGGAGGTTTGGGGGCTTCCAAAACCCCTGATCTATTTCCAGGGCATATCTTAATGACTACTGTGATTTGGGCTGATTATAAACAGCCCCTTCTCCTGCTTACAATTCTAAATTAAAAGTAGGTCAGTCATCAACTGGCTAAAATCCCATTTGCCTTCAGCTTTCACTAGCTAATTTACAAGTATGCCAAAAGCTTCACAATGTACTCATTCTTCCCAAGGGCTTCCTATACAACCAACCACTAACCTGATGGATCTCTCAAGTTCGACCAAAATGTGCTTCTTTGAGTTAGAATTGTACATTGCAGGTGTTGTCACTTGGCTATAGCCTTCTCTGTTTACGTAGCAAGTGATTTAATACAAAATATGGAAATTCAAATCATCACCCTTCAAAAATTCAGTCTATGATAATCTAGATCCAGTTGAGTGAATAAGCTGAGATGTTGTAAGCTATTAATGCAGAGGACATATTTCATGAGTGGTTTCTCTTAAAAGAAGCCCTTTTTTTCTGGTGAAAAATACATTTGCATCTGTCTAGGTAAATGAACGCAGCATTCTAAGGACTGTATGATCTTGAAAGCAAATTATAAAATAAACTTTAGATAACAGCTATGTAAACAGCACAGTTTTTGGAAACCAGAAATGAGACTGCTGGAGAAGAAAGAAAGAAAATGTGAGATGTCTGTGACCTTCAAGCATAGAGGAGTAAGTTATGGAAAACTGCATCTTTAACTATAGATATTCAATTTCTCCCTTACTAAATTTGGATTATCTTACAATATATAATTTTTTTAGTTCTACATTCTAGCGTTACTTTGAGAAAACTGCCTTTATAATGTTAAAAAAATTTCACTGAGTAGGGCACCTGGGTGGCTCAGTCGGTTAAGTATCCGATTCTTGGTTTCAGCTCAGGTCATGATCTCACAGTTCATGGGTTTGAGCCCCAAATCGGGCTCTGCACTGACAGCTGGAAACCTGCTTGGAGTTCTCTCTCTCTCCCACTCTCTCTCCCTTTCCCTCCCCCACTCTCTCTCTGTCTCTCTCAAAATAAATAAACATTAAAAAAATTTTCACTGAGTATCTGAAGGTCCTCAGTCTCATAAAAAATTTCAGTGAGCAACATGCAAATTTTGTGTGTGATAATACAGTAGTTCTCCCCCACCCTCATCCCCACCGTATCTGTGGTTTCGCTTCCTGCAGTTTCACTATCCTGGGGTCAACTGCAGGCTGGAAGCAGATGATCCTCCCAACATCTTCAGAAGGTCATTAGTAGCCTACTGCTGCATCACAGAGCCTATGTCATTCACCCTACTTCATCTCATTATGTATTTTATCTTCTCACATCATCACAAGAAGGGTGATTACGGTGTAAGAGGAGACCCCATTCACCTAACTTTCATTACGGTGTACTGTTATCATTATTTGTTAATTGTTGTTAATCTCTTGCTGTGCCTAATAAGTTAAACTTTATCATGGGTATATATGTATAGGAAAAAAATACACTACATAGGGTTCAGTACTCTCCATGATTTCAGGCATCCACTAGGGCTGTTAGAATGTATCCCTTGCAGATAAGGGGGGGCTACTGTAATGGCTTATACTAATGTCCTATCCTGTCTAAAAAGGCTAGGACTTGTCAACAACCTCTGTTAAAATATTTTTGCTTATTCATATTAATAGGAAGTTTTTTCTAACCTATATTCATACCTTGTCCATTTATCAATCAATTTTCTTGGTGGTGTATTTATGTATAGTTATTTTTAACATCTGAACATAGTTAAATTTGTTAATACAACAGGATTTAAAATAACTAGTGATGATTTAGGGGAATTAGGAGGAGAGGGAGTTTTCAAGCATTGCTTGGGGCAAGGGAAATATGGTGTGTGGCAGAATGAGCTTGGTGGTGAGAGCATTATGGGTGGAATGAATGAGGTTTGCTGTTTCTGATTGAGATATCCACCTTTAGGGCAAGGGTGGAGACTAACAAGTTTTTATTATTATAATTCAATACGAGTTCCAGATATAGAGCAATCACTCTGAGAAGAACCCATCAGTACAGAATGGACAGCTCAGATTTAGCAAGATAATAGCAAGTTGAATGTAACTATATTGATCGATGTCACATTTCTGGGGCATGAGGAGAGGCCTGTCTGTGAAGTAAGGGGTTAAGTGGCAGAAGGGTGGGCCTCATTAGAAGGAGTTGCCTCTCAAGGGTGTCTTTCTGGTTGTCAGGGCCCTCCAAATGGAAGGCATCATTATCTCTGCCACTTCTCAGACACCACTCAGTTGCAAGATTCAAGGGCTCACCAGTACCCTAGAACTTATTATGTACTCACGCAAAAATAAAAATCATTGCTTAGCTGGAATCAAAATGGAGTGTGAAAAGTGGTCAAAGATGTGGCCCGGAAATGTAGTGGTGATGGTGAATGGGATGCCAGGTGGATATCGACAGGACTAGACTTCTCTTGATGTCAGTGTCCTCTCAACCTGTGAGTTCCCGATTGCCTACTCTCTTCCAGTGCCTGTGACATCCTGTATCTACTGATAAGGGCCCATCTGTAACCCCTAATCTCAGGTCCTGACACAGCCATGTGCTACTTTGCATGGTCTGAGATCCTGTGCCCTGAACTTCTGAAGACCTTAAAATCAGAGAATTTTAAGATCTTTGTAAGTTAATAGATTCTACCCTGCACAAAACCAAATAAATTAAAATGTAATCCCATTTCAAATTAAATGCAATTTTTATATTTAAAAATATAAATTTGAACAGCTTTTTGTAATTGATTTTAAGAATTGGGCTCTCTGTTGGTCACTTAGTTACAATAGGCTGTGGTTTCTCATCAGTAATCACACATTCTCTGGGATTTCTTGGAATTGAGAAAAGCTAATTTACACATTATTTTCAAAATTAATGACATTTTTATGAATATGAAAGGAAATAATGTTGCTAAATTTCATATTTTATAGCTGTTTAAATATTTTAGTTTTGCAGTTTTATTTTTTGAGCCATCATATTTTTTTAACTGGTTTCAAACCTTTTTTGGGATCCCTGAAAAGTTCATAGTTCTTCATGTTTAAAATGATCTGTTTATAATTTTCTAACACAAACACAGGCTATTATTAGAAATATTGTCATTATTTCATCAAGTATCATTTGCTTAGGGAAGCCTTCCCTGACCTTGAATATGTTAGGTTTGTCTGCTATATGCTCTCCTAGCAAATTTTGCTTTCTGTAAGAGTTATTTCCTTCCATCAACTACAATTATATGATTATTTCTATTATTATTCATCTTTCTCCTCTGCTACCCTGCTGATCCCATAAGGGCAAGACTGCCTGTTTGTTCTCTAGTCCCTAGCATGGCATCTGACCAAGAATCAATAAATATGAATGAGTGGATGAAAGCGTGAACCTGCAACTTCTTACAGGGGTTCTGTTTCAGGAGGAGGGCTTCATCGCTGACAAGGGCCTGAGCACTGAAAACTAAAAAGCATTCTTAAAATATATCCTCCTCCATCTTTTATTAAAGATGTCTGCCTTTAACAGCACTTGTTCTTGGCTGCTTGGCGTCCGGCCCTGGATATCTGGCTCTTCTGGAGATCCTGGGAACTACCTCATATACTTGACAAAGTAGTGAAGAAACTTTTTTTTTTTTTTAATTTTTTTTTTTTTTAACATTTATTTATTTTTGAGACAGAGAGAGAGACAGAGAGAGACAGAGCATGAACAGGGGAGGAGCAGAGAGAGAGGGAGACACAGAATCTGAAACAGGCTCCAGGCTCTGAGCTGTCAGCACAGAGCCCGACGCGGGGCTCGAATCCACGGACCGTGAGATCATGACCTGAGCCGAAGTCGGACGCTTAACCGACCAAGCCACCCAGGCGCCCCAAGAAACTTTTTATTAGCTACTTAGAAATATATTTAAATCCTTGGGGATATTTAAAATTTAAAGATGCCCTATGTTTATTCTGGAGTTTCCTGGGAGTAATCTTGTTCACCACACTAAAAGGAACTTTTTTGAAAACTTAAAATTAGACATTAAAAAAAAATAAGGATTTCAATTTATTGCGCACGTAACTAGGTGTCACAAACTGTGGTAAGTACGTTCCCACATGATCCCACTTAATCTTCATACAATTTAATTTGTTTGTTGCTCTCCCAATTTTACATACAAGTAAACTGAGCTTTAAGGTGGTTGTTCAGTGTATACAGGAACAGGTGGTAGGGCCAGGATATGAACTCAGTCCTGGCTCCAAAGCTCAGGCCTCTCCATTTTGCTATGCCAGCTCATATGTTTCTGAGCATTGCTGCTACCATTTTTGGAACACCCCGTTAGTCCTTGTTTGAGTAGGATCGCATTAGGCAGTATGTGTTGAAATGGAGTGACTTACCCAAATGAGGTATTGCTTTTCTTTGTAACAAGCCCGCGGGTCAGCAGTCCTAGACTAGTGCAGCGGCTCCCAGTCCTCATCCGTGTCCCAGGCTCCTTCTTTCTTTCTATCCCTTCATCCTTCGGGCCTGCATCCTCAAGGCTAATTCACGGTTTCTCCGCGAGAAGGCTGCTCCTTTCCAGGCTCCACACGCTGGCCTACACTGGGCATTATCAATCTTTTTAAGACTCTGCCAATTCAGTGAGAAGAAAAATGACATCTTTTGGGCGTGTTTTGCAGTATTTTATTAGTGAGTTGAAATCATCACTTTTTTTGGTTATTTATGCTTTTTTTAAACTATTTGTTTTTGTGTTTGCATTTTTTTTTTCTATTTGGCTCTACATCTGTTTTTTTTTTATATATGTCATACCGTATTTATTTATTTATTTATTTTAGTGGTTCATTTCTTTAATTGAGACATAATTGATATACAACATCATATTGGTTTCAGGTGTGCAACATGACAATTCAATATTTGTATCTATTACAAAGTGATTGCCACACTACGTCCAGTTATCTACACACAGTTACACATTTTTTTTCTTGTGATGAGAACTTTTAAGATTTATTTTCTTAGCAACTTTCAAATATATAATACAGTATGTCAACTATAGCCATCATGCAGTACATTACATCCCCAGGACTTTTTTTTTTATATATATAATTTATTTTCAAGTTGGTTTCCATTGTACATCTGTTTTTTATTAACATCTCTTTGTGTATTTAGAATATTGGCCCTTTGTCACTTGATCATTTCTTGATTCCAGTTTTTTGTTTACCTTTTGATGTTGTTAATGGAGTGTTTTTCTGTGTAAGTTTTAAATATTTAGTCTTGGCATTTACATAGTCTTTTCTGGTTTTGAATTATGCTTTAAATATTTGCTCATATATGTGCTTTTATAGTTTTGTTTTTTACATTTAAATCTTTAATTCATCTGGAAGATATTTTGGAATAAGGAATGAATCTTGTTCATTGTAACTTGGTCTGTAGACATAGCTTTTTACATAAAGATGTGGGGAAAAAAAGGAGGAACATACACAGATTGTCAGACTGGCTGTATCATTAAAGCTGGACATTTAAAAAAAAATGGAGGGGCGCCTGGGTGGCTTGGTCGGTTAAGCGTCCGACTTCGGCTCAGGTCATGATCTCACGGTTCGTGAGTTCGAGCCCCGCGTCGGGCTCTGTGCTGACAGCTCAGAGTCTGGAGCCTGTTTCAGATTCTGTGTCTCCCTCTCTCTCTGCTCCTCCCCTGTTCATGCTCTGTCTCTCTCTGTCTCAAAAATAAATAAACGTTAAAAAAAAAATTTTTTTTTTAAATTAAAAAAAATAAAAAAATAAAAAATAAATGGAATCCTAACTAATACTTTTGGAGGGGATTAAAAAATAAAAATTTTGAGGGGCATCTGAGTGGCTCAGTTGGTTAAGCCTCTGACTCTTGATATCAGCTCAGGTCATGATCTCGTGGTCTTGGGATCAAGCACTATGTCAGGCTCCATGCTGAACAAGCCTGCTTGGGATTCTCCCTCTCTCTCTGCCTTTCCCCCATTTGTTCTCTCTCTCTCTCTAAATAAATAAACATAAAAAAAAAGAATAAAAATCTTGAGACATATGGTTTCCCAGAAGAACAAATTCAAAAGAATGATATGTGGTTAAGGAACTAATGTTTTCAGAAAAAATACTGAAATGTTAACACCCACTTTTCTATGTATAGTGTAAACATTAAACTATGCCTCTAGTCTGGGAAAGAAAAAGGAAATGTAAATATCCAAATTTGGTGTCTTTCAGTTTTATATTAATTACTGAAATGAAAAGACATGCTTTAAGAAATTAAAAGTCACTGTGCTAACCACATCTATTACAGTGATGTGAGTGGTTCTCTATTTGAAATTTTAACATGTTGAAAACAACTTTGTCCCTGATTAGCATGCCCATTAAATTACATGTGTGTATTTAGTAGTTTTTTTCTCATAACCAACAAAAGAAATTCTTACATTAGAAATCCTGGACTTCAGGTTTCCCAGATGTCTATTTGGGTGGGTCTTGGCCAACCCAAGCCAGGGAGCCAGGTCTACCTGCCCAAGGGCAGCAATGATTAACTGTGAGGGCATAATGAACACTCGATTGAAACTCGTTGGTCCATTCAAACTTTCTTTCCACACAGGCAAGTCTTTTAATTCCACCCCAGAAAAAGTTCATGAGACAGTGTAGCAGCAGCGCCTCAGGGATTATGGGAAATCACAACACACATCTGGCACCAGGCTTCACCCCCAATGACCTTGTTCCAGCACCAGCGAATGTGGCCGTTTTCTGGGGTCTGCTGGGCCCAGGTGGCCTCACAGCCTCTACCAAATGTCCTTCCAGCAGTGGAACTGCTTCTCCCCATGTGGCCCAAGAACCTCCTGGACTCCAGTCTGCTCCTGGGGATTTGCCCTTCCCACCAGAGCACTGCCAGGTATCGAACTGTGGAGTTTCAGACTCTGCACTCCCCCTGTTTACAGTCTTAATGGAATTTAAATCCTCTCCTTTCTCCCCTTTTAGTTCACTCCCTGCGGCTGTTTGTTCACTCCCTGCGGCTGTTTCCAATTTTCCACTTTCTCTCCAGCTGCTTTTGGGAAGGCGTGTTTTCCCGTATTCGGCCCCCCCCCGCCCCCAGGCTCCATCCTCTCTCCACACGCAAAAGCAGCTCCCTGCCCTCCGCGGCTTCTCTCTCCCCAAGTTCCCCTCTCCACCCCACGTACCTGCTGAATTCTGTGGTTCAGGTTGTGCAGATTGTTGTGTTAATCCTCAGATCAGTTTTCTAGGTGTGCAGGATGGCTTAGTGTTGGTCTGGCTGTATTTCATGGATGCGAGACACAAAAAGCTTCCATGCTGTTCCACCATCTTGGCTCCTCTTGGGAGAGAGAGCATCTTAAGCAGGCTTTGTGCCCAGTGGGGAGCCCCACGAAGGGCTCAATGTCAGGAACCCACGAGATCATGACCTGAGTCAAAATGAAGAGTGGGATGCTCAACTGACTGAGCCACCCAGGCATCCCTCTAATCATTCTTAATGATCGGTGGACTTGGAATCAAGCCAAGTTCTGAATTCTAGTTTCCCTACTTCAAAGCTGTGTATCATTAGCAATTTGCTGTAACTTTCTAAGTCTCAGTTTTCACATCTGTGAACTGGAATCAACCCCAATTTAGGTGATTGTGGTGAGGATGAAACCACCGGATCTGGTAAATATAAGCCCCTTAACAGTTTTAGTCTCTTCCCTTCCTTTAGGGCTTGACATCTTTTGGTAGAAAATTTTAGAGGCTTTAATACAAATATTTTATAGCATTCTTAATATCCTTTTAACATGCTGTAAGAATTCTGGGTAGAATATGCAGGATCCTTAACTAAATTGGTAGAGAGGATAAGCTTTATCTAGCCATCATACCAGGTGTTAGTCCCTAAGTGAGGCCCATAATGAAGATCTTCTGAGTCATGTGTTTGCTGTTTTATAGTGACCATCACTGAAAGCTACTATTTGTAGTAATCATGTGTTATGTTTTCTGGCTGACTGGACTGGCATCTTTTCTTTCTTTTTTTCGAACTTTTTATTGGATACAATTTCAAACTTACAAACAAGTTGCCAGAAGACTAAAAAAGAATTCTCTCTCTCTCTCTCTCTCTCACACACACACACACACACACACACACACACCACAACTCATGGGGGCCCCTGGTTGGCTCAGTCAGTATACCCTGTGACTCTTGATCCCAGGGTCATGAGTTTGAGCCCCACGCTGGGTGTAGAATATACTTTAAAAAAAAAGGAACTGTTGCATACTCTTTATCCAGACTCACCAATTGTTTACATTTTGCCCCATTTGCTTTATCAAACTTTCCATCTCTCTGTCTCTGTCTCTCAACATAGATACACACATACTTTTTTTTTCTGAACCATTTGAGAATAAGTGGCAGGTATTAGTCCCTTTGTACCTAAATATTTTTGTATTTCATAAGAATTTTTTTTACACAGCTACAGTACTATAACCAAAATCAAGAAATTTAACATTGATAACAATATCATAATCTAATCAGCAGTCCATAGTCCCAGTTATGTTATGTAACTTTTGACTGACGCACCAGCCACCCCTCCTCTCCATCTAGGATGCAGTCCAGGGTCATGTATTGCAATTAGTTATTATGTCTCTCTAGTTTCCTGGAATGTGGAACAGTTCCTGTTGTCTTTCATGTCCTTTGACCTTGATATTTTTTGTCTTTCATGACCTTGACATTTTTTTAAACTATGTAGGCCAGTTGTTTTATAGAATGTTTGGGTTCATGTGGCATTTCCTAATGATTTCATTCAGGTTGTGTGTTTTTTGCCAGGAGTACCGCAGAAATGATATTGTGTCCTGTGTCAGGGACGTTGGTTTGTTCCATTATTGGTGATGTTAACTTTTGATCATTTGCTTCAGGTCCAATCAGAGTTTGACTTGGCACCATGAATAAACATGTGCACTGTGTTTGGAGGACCTTGAGCCTGATGAGTGCTGCCCTGCCCAGTCCTTACAATACTCATATTTTGCATTCTCATTCCCAAGCTGGAGCACAGTTTCACCCGCGTGAGATGCCGATTCACAAGCGAGTCATGAGAAGAAGAAAGTTGAGCAAACGGCAGTCATTTTGCTGAAAAGAATGGCAGCAGAAACATTTGGGTTTGGGGCTGCAGGTCCCGAAAACAGTTGCAGCTGTCCACCGGAAAGCTGGCTTCCTGGCAGGGCTGCTCGGTGCCTTGCCAGGTTTGGTGAGTTCTCTTGTGTAGGTTTGTTCTTTGTCCTGAAGCTTAGCATTGAGCTTGGGTCTCTAGTCCTCCCAACAACTCTATAAATTCTTCAATCAGCATTTCTTCCATTAAGACACAATTTACACATAGTAAGATGTGCCTATCTTAAGTATATAGTTCAAAGGGTTTTGACAATTGCATACACTTGTGTTACTTTCAATCAAATAAAGATATAGAAAATTTCTGTTACCATAGAAAGTTCCCCTATGTGCCTTTATAGTTGCTACATACCGAGTGTCTGTGTCTCCCTAACGTTCAGATGTTGAAATCCTCATCCCCCGTGTGATGGTATTGAGAGGTGGGCCTTTGGTAGGCGATTGAGTCATGAGGGTGGAGCCCTCATGAATGGGATTTATGCCCATACAAAAGAGAGCCCTGAGAGCTCCCTTGCCCTTTCTACCCTGTGAAGTTACGGCCAGAAGACAGCCGTCTATGAACAAGGAAGTTGGCTCTCACCAGACACTGAATCTGCTGGCACCTTGATCTTAGACTTCAAGCCTTCAGAACTGTGAGAAGTAAATTTCTATTGTTTAAAAGCCACCCTGTCTGTGGTATTCTCAGCCTGAACGGACTGAGTCAATAGTCACACCCTAACCCCAACCCCACAAGCAGCTCTTACTCTGATTTTCGTCACTATAGATTAGTTTCACCTTCTTAAATCTGTAAGTTTATGTCTCTGACCAGATTTGGAAATTTTCAGCAACCCCATTCCCTTTCTCCAATCCTCCCCCCAGAGCACTAATGACAGGAATATTACATCTTTTGTTGTTTTGTTATAGTCCAAAGCCCTGAAGGGGCTGTTTTTTTTGTGTGTTTTTTTTTTTTAAGTCTATTTTCTCTCTGTTGTTCAGATTTGGTCATTTTTGCTCTTTCAGTTCATAGATACTCTTTCTTTTGTCCCCTTCATTCTGCTGTTGAGCCCATCCAATGACCTTTTTATTTTGGTATTGCATTTCTCAGTTCTAAAATTTCCATTTGGGTCTTCTTTATGTCTTCTATATCTTTGCTGATGTTTTCTATTTTTGTCATTTGTTTTAAGCACATTCATAATTGTTTGTTGAAGCATCTTCATCGTAGGTGCTCCAAAACCTTTTAAAGTTAATTCTGACATCACTATATTGTTGGCATCTATTTTTTGCATTTTTTTCATTTAGTTTGGGATCTTTCTGGTTCTTGGTTTTTATTATTTTCTATTGAAACTAGGTATTATTTTCATATTATGAGATTATAGATCTTAAATATTTATACCTTCTATGTTAGCTGGCTTTTTTCTGACACTACTCCAGTTCAGGAATGGGAGGTACCATCTACTCAGTTCTGAGTGGAGCTAGAAGACCAAGTTCCCCACTCAACCTCTGTTTGACACATGAGAGGGGTGTTCTTCCCTACTGCTGGGCACAGGTGGGGGTTCCAGTTCTCTATGTGGTCTCCACTGACAACTCTGTGGAAGTGGTCTCATTACCACTGGGCAATAAAGTCCTGACTCTTCACTAATCTTCCTCTGATACCATAATGGGGAAGGAGAGAGATGCCTCATTACTACTGGATGGAGGTGAAGTTCAAGCTTCTCACAGGACCTCCACTAACACTTTGGGGTGAGGGCTGCAGGGCCAGTGGGGATGAAATTATGATTCCTTGCTCGTCTTTCTCTGACATCACCCTAGCCAATGTATAATCAATCTATGCTTCCCACTCCATCTGTACTGGTGTAGGTTGGGGTGAGGTCGTAGGTTTTTCTTTGGTGTTTGGCTGGGGTAGAGTGGTTATAGTTTAAATATTTGCTGTCTTGGTAGGCGTTTGTTAGGGTTTTTTGATCGGCAACATTGGCATTTCAAGATTGCTGGCTTCTTCAGGTCTCAAGTCTGAGATACGTGAGGCAAAAATAAAATCAAGGAACTTGCCACTGGTCATCTTATGTTTGTTTTATGTGTAATGCTCAGGGTTTCAGTTATACATACTTGATGGGAGGAATCTACTCCCATCTTTCTGCAAGCAGAAGTCTCTATATTTTCTTTCATTAAGTGTTTAAGCCTTTTGCCCATTTACAATTGGGTGCTGGGGTTTTTTGTTATTGATTTATTGGAGCCATTTATATATTCTTATTATGAATCTTTTGCCAGGTATGTGCTTTGCAAACATATTCTCCCAGTCTGCAGCTTGCATTTTCATTTATTAAACCATGAGTTTAATGAACAGAAGTTTTAAATTTTGATGAAGTCCAATTCTAGCTACATTTTGAACTAAACTCCTTTAATGCTAAATGAACCAAGGTCAATTTCTGTTGCTTGCAACTAAGAGTATTGGTTGATATAAGCCTACAAAGAATCACCTTGATACTTACACATACCATGATATTAATGCCCAAAACATTTTTGGAATCCATTTTTGGAATTGGCTCCACAAGAAGTTTATGACCATAGCAGAAACCAGGCTCATTATTTTAGAGCTTCGCCTAATATTCCACCATCAAACACCATCTGAGAACTTAATCATATGTCAGAACTGGCTGTATAAACTTTAGGTAATTGCACAATAAATTTCACTCTCAAGGTGTGATAAGTTGCACAACAAATATTAGTTAAATGGACGTGCCCTAAATTCTGGTAGTTTGCATTAAGCTAGTTTTCCTACATACCCAGGAGTATATTGATTTAACATGTTTAGTTACAGACCTTCACTACTGTTAGCACCTATTCCATTTGAATTCTCACTTGATTAGCCTTTTCATACAAGGATACTCTGGGGCCCTGAGGAGTTGAGAGAAGGAAATCTTTTTTAGCCTGATGCTGAAAGAGCCACAGTCCTTCCAGCCCTGAGAGAATGGTAGTGACGAATCAGGGTAGTCAGTCAAGGCTAGGAAAATGAGACAGTCCTCAGCTCGTCCAGAATGAAAGAAATGAAAACACATCTGGTCCATTTATATTCAAATATATAAACAACCGCTCCTGATAAAAGATTTGGAGATAGCTGTGATCTGGATTGACTATAGCTCTGCCTCCTGCTTTTATGGGTGTCTGAAGATTCTTGAAAGCCTGTTAATTTTTCCATTTATTTTATACTGAAGGGAATTGTTGTGGTATTGATAGAGCTGCTCATCAGCTCAGTGGTGATTTTTCTGGTGAGTAGGTGTTAAATATTGCCATGAAAGATAACAGGGTGGCATTCAATCCAAATGGGAAAGCCCTAACAGGTGGTTATTGAGACCTAAGACAGGAGATACTGCATCAAGGAAAATGGCAGAACTTCACACCCACATCTATGATCTTGATGTTTTATAATTATAACTTATAGGTATTACAAATTCATATGCCAGGCCTCTAGAATTACATAGTATTATGAAAAGAACCAAATATATAGTTGACAGATAATGATTGGTCGCATCTAACTCCTTAGTCATATAGAGTCCAAGTTTTGTTACTTTTTTTTTGTTTTTAAAGAATAGACTCAAAGCTACTTATATGTATTTTAAATGCTCTAAAACCTTGGTCATTATTTCATTATAATACAGATTAAAAGCAAACTGTAAAAAAAAAAAAGATGATTAACACAAATTAAAAAACTTAAAAGTGATTGATAAATTCCTGACTTTTCCTTTAAATTAGAAATATAAATTTCTATCTGTGTTTAATACTTCAAATCCCCTCTATATACTGACAGAATGACATAGGAGTGTCCACCTCTTGTAGACCCTGGCATTGTGAAAACTGACGTTTCTGAGAACACTCCCTGTTTCATAACTCATGACATTGTGTGGGCTGCAGAAGTAATGCTTGTTTCTACCAAAAACTTACCAACCCTTGAATATGGGACTCAGGTTCATCTGAAAATTAAAACAAAGAAAACATTTCTGCAAATATTGTTAATAGCCATTTCCAAAGAATAATACTAAGCAAAATCTTCTTAAGTTCCTTTATACTTATCAAGATAATGCTTCTGCATGGTAGAAGTGGGATAATTCCATGTTAATCTTATCAACAATTCATGGAGATCGTCCTAGTTTAGTAATACATGTAATATGTACCTGTCATATGTATAAAATGTATAATGAGCATTTGTGTTCAAGAAAATGATAACCCAATAACAAATGACATTTTATTATTCAAATGATCTTATAATGTCAACACCAATGCTAATAAAAATATATAATATGCTAAATTCATCAATGGCAAAGTCAGTTGTAATTCCCTCGAAGATTCCCGCATTTCCACAGATAAATGAAGATCCTCTATTATGTAGAATTTTTCATCTTTAACTGTTAAAGGCTGGGAAAGGCAAAGCCATCCCTATTAGGAGAGCAAGAAAAGCAGAGATGGAACAGATGGGTCTCCATACATATGAAGCTGTAAGTACCTTTCTGCTCTTCATATTATCTGCAATTTAAAATAAAGAAATTCTTTCTTTCTACCAAGGTTTCTAAATGTTGAGATTGTGGGTTCTTTTCATATCGAATTTTAAGGGATGCTGCTTTGCTCTATTTCTAAGCTATTGGAAGCAATAAAGTTTAAGCTCAGTGAATCAGTATGGAGTTGGTAACATGGTGACCCTTTTTTTAAAAGCAAAGACATACAGGGGCACCTGGGTAGCTCAGTTGGTTGAATGTCCAACTCTTGATTTCGGCTCAGGTCACAATCCCAGAGTCTTGGGATCGAGCCCCATGTAGGGCTCCATGCTAAGTGTGGAGCCTGTTTAAACTTTTTCTCTCTCCCTCTGCCCCTCTGTCCCTCTGCCCTATTTATATGCTCTTGCTCTCTCTCTCCCAAAAAAAAGACAAACAAAAAGGATTTTTTTTGGAAGAATATTTTCACAAACAGGGGCTTGCTTTGTATATACATGTTACAGTTAAAGACAAAATTTGGATTATTGTTATATTCAGGAAATAGGTATTTCATTAATTAGCCCTTTACATGTATGTGAAAGAGAGGGGGATTGAAAGAGAGAGAGATTGCTTGTCAGCTTAAGTAAGATTTTGACTTCCTGAGAACTTTCTAATTAGGTGAAATACTGGCTAATATATTTAGTCTTCTTACCAGGAAATGAATGAAAAGTACATCTTGTACATTCATGAGAAACTGAAGTAGATTATTGGTTAATAACCTAATGAGACATCTGTTTAAACAGATGTTTTAGTTGAGAGAAGTGTAAACATGATTCTAAATTTACAAATACGTTGGTTATTCTTCCTTGTCTGGGAGGTTGAGCCAAAGTTTATGCAGATTAGAGGAAAGCCAGAATCTGGAAAAATCCAAAGTATTACATAAATGCAGATAAAGTAATACAATAAAGTCAGTTGGCAATTATTTTAATAGTTATTTACAGGGCCTTCCATTGCTTTACTTCATTGCTCACATACAAGTGACCTGAGTTACTCCATCTTCCTGGTCAAACTGACCGTCGTCTAATTCCCGTAGGACACTGTCATTGCTGCTGAAGCCGGAGAAGCTGCTGTACTGTGTCGGCCTCTTCTCTCTTGTCCAACACTCTCCAGAAGGAGAGAGGAGGCACTCTGCAGGTGGGTTTCTGCTGTCCATTGGTTGTGATGTGGCTGTGTCCAAACCGATGCTCCTGCTGGTGACTTTGTTCCTGTCTTCACCTTTTGTATGCCGGCTGGCTTTCCTCTGGAACACAAGAGATTGGCAACCAGGAATTAAAAAGAGGGGTGCTTTCCTGTCCGTTTGATCTAGCACATACTGTACTCGGCCTGAAACGTCTCTTCCTTGCTTCTCTTCCAGATCCTGCTCATCTTTAAGGACCAACTGAGAGCCACCCTTCACAGTCTCTCCTCCTCCCAGGTAAGAATGAGCTGCCTCTCTCTTTCACAATCTTTAGTAGCTTCTTGGCACATCCTTCTCCTCACTGACAGATTGGTTGTGTACATATCTGGGCCCTCAGTGATATCTCTGGGAGAGAGAAACCTGTTGAGATGATACTTTGGGGGAACAAAGTAGGGTAGAAATACACTGAAGTTTCTATTTTTCTTCTTGGTGTTAGTTGAGATACAGACAGCAGGAAAAGTGCTTCATTGGCCACCTCATACCCATTTCACACAGGAATAGGCTGCACAGAAGAGTCACAAATAATTCTGATCATGCTTATACTGAAAGAATGCCTGGAGCGTCTTCCTAGGTCAAGCAGACCACTCTCTCTGTCCTGGTTCAAACTACTTCTGCCTGACATGGTAGGAATGCTTAGCAACCAGACCACCTTAAGCTGCAGATGCTTCTGCTGTGAAATATTTACTGAGGGCTGACAATGTCCTTGGTGCAGTTCAGAGTAAAGAGGACATGGTCTTTGCCAAGGTAATAAGTCAAAATAAGATATCTAAGCCAATAAAAGGAAATCTCAAGAAGAAAACTGTAGCAACTCAACAGGTAGATGTTCAGAATCCTGATGAGATTTCCTTACCAGGGTGTCTTTAATACTGATAACATGACATATTAGAATGTGATCATTTACTCTTAGGAACAAAAATCTGAACAAGGATAAACAAAAAAGAGATAAAATTTAAAAAGATAAAAAAGCACACTAATTTCCCAATTTACACAGAGTTTATTATTTGGAAGTTTATTTATATGTTAGATGGAAATTAGGACTTCATTTTCCTAAACGCAACAGCTATAATTATAAAACTTAGGGAAAAAATATAGAAGTCAGATGCCCATGCCCAGGCTAGTCTTATAAAAGTTTATTAACTCAGAAGTTAGTTGAACTGTAATATATAAAATACAGAGGTATATTCTACTGACTTTCATGGCAAATATACAAAGCAAACAAACAGGTTTACTAAATCAGATTTAATGTGCTACCATGGAATGCAACCACGGTCTATGACATTGTTTGTATAGGAACATTGCAGTCCTCAGCATGTTGCATAGAAAGGCGTATGTTGGCAGCTCTTTTTCTTGGCTGAGTTACTGGAGTCCTTGGGCAAGTTTAAGTTTATGGGTCCTGCCTTAACAAGAGCTTTCATGGTCCCAAGTCAGAGATAGTTGTGGTGGTGACATTTCCATTGGCCCCCTTGTATTCATCAGATGCAAATATCAGATCTCAAATCCTTTTCTTTTTATTGTTATTGACTAGAAGCATTAAATTTATTTTTTATTTTTTTAACATTTATTTATTTTTGAGAGAGAGAGCGCGCGCATGAGTGGGGGAGGGGCAGAGAACGAGGGAGACACAGAATCTGAAGCAGGCTCCAGGCTCTGAACTGTCAGCACGGAGCCCAAAGCGGGGTTCCAACCCATGAACTGCGAGATCATGACCTGAGCTGAAGTCAGATGCTTAACTGACTGAGCCACCCAGGCGCCCCAGTAGTATTAAATTTAATACAAGCATTGGAACCTGACAGATCTACTCTTCAGGTACTGGATTTGAGAATGGCACATTTTCTCTGGCATTGGGACACTCATCAGTGAGGAAATAGCCTTTTGGCTGCAAGAAGGGCTGAAGGGTACTGCCAGACTGGGCTCCTTTCTCAAGCCTGGCTACTGGCTCTTTCCCACATGTATAAAGAATTCATTCATTCTTGAATGACCTCTCAATGCTGACTGAAAGAAAATAGGAAGGCAGGGGTGCCTGGGAGCACTTGGCTGCCTAGATCTTTCCTTCTTCACCAATGCCAGGGCCAAAAGTAAATTTTGCAATAAATTCCTTATTGCATGCCAGCCAATAGAGGCCAACTCTCACATACTCAGTGAGAATTTACTTTTTAAAAAAATTTTTTTAATGTTTATTTATTTTTGAGAGAGAGAGACAGACAGACAGACAGAGCATGAGCAGGGAAGCAACAGAGACAAAGGGAGACACAGAATCCAAAGCAGGCTCAAGGCTCCAAGCTGTCAGCACAGACCCTGACACAGGGCTTGAAATCATGAACCGTGAGATCATGACTGGAGCCAAAGTGGGACACCCAAGCGACTGAGCCACCCAGGTGCCCCACAGTGAGAATTTTCCTAATAAAATGTGGGTATTATTCAGAATAATAAGATATTCTTGGTAATTCACTTATAGATAAATATTAATAAGTAAACAGCCATCAAATGTAAATTTCACATATTAAAAGATAACACAATACCTAGCAACTCTAGGTTGCTAGGTAACTCTAAAAAAGATTTCAGAACAAACACTTTTATTTTCTTTTTTTACCACATGACTCTTAATAAATACATCTTCAGCAATGATATTGCCTCCCCTACTCTACTCTCACTCCACATGAAGGAATAGCTTTTACAGCAGATCAAATTGCAATGTTCTTCTAACGTAGAGGGTAGGAGTCTGAAGCTCAACCAGTCCTGAGAGGTCATCTGCTTTAACCCCTCATTCTACGGAGGTAGGACCCAGGCCAAGAAGGAAGATAGGATTTGTCCAAGGTTAGGGAGTTTCTGGCCTTGAACTGGAGCCCAAGGATCCTATTTCATTCCCTTCACACTACATTATCCACAGCTACAAATTTATGAGTAGACTTAATGGTCAAAGATTTGTGTGTTTTCCAAATAAAATTTTTCTTCAGTTACAAAAATAATACATGTTCAGTGTAGAAAGCTTGGCAAAAACAAAGAAAAAAGCACAACCTACCCACAATCCTATCTTGCAGAGATACCACTGTTAAAATCTGGTGTATTTTACTATTTCTTTCTCTAAATATGTATGTATTTGCTTATGTCCACATAAATGTATACAGCTCACTTTTCTACTTAGCACTGTATTTTGAATATTTCTCTAAATCAATAAGGAGAAATTTTCCACGCTACATTGCCAGGCTTATTCATATATCTTCTCACTTTTCTCTGATATTTTCACTATAAAATTGGAGGTAATTATACCAAGATCTGGATGCAAATGTCATCCTTGATAACGTCATCCTTGATAAAATCCATTAACTTTTGAGAATCATTCTCATTTGCTAAAAATGGGTGATTCATTTCAAATATATGAGACCCAGTGACAAGTCAGTTGATTTTAGAGTATCCTGCCATTCTGGCTTCCATTTTTCACTGTCAGTGTCTTAAAAACAAAAACAAAAGAATGAAATCAGAATTACACCAGTAATCATAAGACATGGTCAGTGTTGTGATGAACAGGGTAGAAGAAGAGCTAAAAGATATGGTTTATAAATAAAAACAAGGAGTGGACATTCAGGACTTCTCTTCCTTGTATGTCTCAGGCTTGGGAGAAGATCTCCCATACCTTGCCTCTGTATGTCTCAAGCTGAAGTGTAGCTCTAGTACCATTTGGAAGAGTTAGAGAAACATGCAGAGACACTACCCCAGCTTGCTCACAGAATTTGTTCCTGGGTCATTCCAGCTTGAGGTTGTCAGAATCATTCAAAACTGGTAAGGAAAGGGGTAGTGGACAACTACCTTTCCAGTCAGTTTTCCTATCCACCTTCTTCTCTGCCGTAGTGTGGGCACATGGCCCAATCAGATCCAATCAGAGTCCTTCCCTGGGATTGCTATATGGACTCTAGGATAAAGAAGCTCTTTCTTTTTGATGAAGTGGCCACACTCACCTCATTAGAAGCCCTCTGCACATATGCACCTAGAAGCTGAAATAAACAGATGAAAGAGAACACCCTGGTAATGTGGAATCTCTGGTGTCAGTGCCTGAGGGCTTGGTTCTTATAGCTCTTTTTTTTTTTTTTTTTTTTTTAATTTTTATTTAATCTTGAGAGAGAAAGAGACAGAGCGCGAGCAGGGGAGGAACAGAGAGAGAGGGAGACACAGAATCCGAAGCAGGTTCCAGGCTCTGAGCTCTCAGCACAGAGCCCGATGTGGGGCTCGAACTCACAAACCGTGAGATCAGGAGCTGAGTCGAAGTCGGCCGCTTAACTGACTGAGCCACCCAGGCACCCCCTTATAGCTCTTTACTGATGTTGTAAGCTATGCTGGTATCCTTTCCACCTAGAAGCTAGTAAATTCCCTTATATACACACAGGCTAATCTGAGCAGGGTTTCTGTCCCTTACATTCCCAGGGACACCAATAGATAAGAACACAGGTGGCCTAGAAGAGAGCTGTTCTCCAGCCTGAACATTGTCCTGTGGCAACAGGGACCACTCTTTCTCTTCTGCTCACACCAGGAAAAAAACCCATTTACTTTAAGTGGAAAGCATTCCCTAGATGAAGAACCTCGTTAATGATAAAAGCAAAATGCTTTCATCTTGATTTTTGCATAATTTTCTTTGAGATACTCGATGCCCTCTATTTACCTAGCACTTGATTTGATTTCACATGGATTTCAATCAAGGATACTGACAGCTAATGAATTAAGTATGACCCTTATGGTTTTCAAATAATTTCAAATCAACTTCAAATGACTGAAAAAGTAAGAACTCAGTTTAATAATTGTCTCACTGTAAGGTAAAAAAAGAAGTTAATGTGTACATTAATATTTCTTAGTATTCATATATGATTTTATTGTAGCTACCTTGGAAAAGATCTGATTTAGAACATTTTTCTGGCTGCTGCTCCTTCACTTCTTGGTTTGTGTTAGAGAACTGATTCAACAGATGTGTCCAAGAAGTCTTTACCTCTTGAAATCATTCATTTTGAGGTATATTTAAAGATAAGAATATTATTTGAATATTATTTTGCTCTCAAGAAGAAAAATAAATTAAAATGGAAACCATTAAAATTAAACTCCTGTCTCCCCAGGATCTATTCTCTCCATTTTTCTTTTAATAACAGAACTCCTCCCGGCAGTGCCTTGCAGTTTTGAGCTGGCCATGTGCTATTTCACCATGGTACCAACTCCCGGTTTCCCGGATTACATTTCCCAGTCTCCCTTGAAGATACCTGTGGTGACATAAATAAGTTCAGGTCAGTAGGATGTGAGAAGAAATACGTGACTTGGGGGTCAGTGCCT
Source organism: Panthera onca (assembly GCF_046562875.1). Taxonomy (NCBI): domain Eukaryota; kingdom Metazoa; phylum Chordata; class Mammalia; order Carnivora; family Felidae; genus Panthera; species Panthera onca. The sequence continues at coordinate 38,124,158 of NC_138346.1, read as the reverse complement.
TAGAAGCATGCCTGGGACTCCTCTTTCCTGCTTCTTGCAGGCTGAACACAGCAACAACTGTGGCAGCAGCCCTGGGTCCAGAGGCAGAAGCCAAATGTGGAGGGCGGCAGAGCTGACCTGTCATGAAGCAGAGCCTCGCCCCACCCTAGAGGACCTGCTCAGCTTCAGACTATGATGACAGAGAGACCCTTCTGTTGTGTTTAAATCATTCCTTATGGGTCTTTTTTTAGTATAGCATCTTAGTAACTACTTACCAATTAATAATGAATGAATAAGTTGTTGGGTGACTAATGCTTTTCAGCTTAATTTTCCCCAACTTTCCTATTAAGAAAAATTTCAAGTATACAGAAAGTTTAAAGGACAGTACAACAAACACCATATATTCACTACCTAATTCTAAACTTGTTGATACTGTGCTATATTTCTCATATATACATATGTTTTTTACAACATCAAAAAACATTCCCGGGGCACCTAGATAGCTCAGTTGGTTGAGCGTCCTACTCTTGATTTGTGTTCAGGTCATGATCCCAGGGTTGTGGGATCAAGCCGCTCATTGGGCTCTATGCTAAGTGTGGACCCTTCTTAAGACTCTCTCTCTCTCTCTCTCTCTCTCTCTCTCTCTCTCTCGGCGCCTGGGTGGCTCAGTTGGTTAAGTGTCTGACTTCAGCTCAGGTCATGATTTCACAGTCTGTGAGTTCAAGCCCCGCGTTGGACTCTGTGCTGACAGCTCAGGGAGGCTGCTTCAGATTCTGTGTCTCCCTCTCTCTCTGCCCCTCCCCTGCTCATGCTCTGTCTCTTTCTGTCTCAAAAATAAATAAAAACATTAAAAAAAATTAAAAAGATTCTCTCTCTCTCCCTCTGCCCCTCCCTCTCTCTCTCTCTAAAATAAAAAAAAAAAAAAAGTTAAAACAAATTAAAAAAAAGAATTCCTGCATACTAGCTGAAAGCAATTTTTAGCTGGAGAAAATAGAGGGTCGTTAGGCATTTCTAGATTCTTCTTCAATTTCTCCACAGAGTTAGTAGTGATTAATCATCTAGTATTGAAAGAAAAACATTCCTACTGAAAACAAAAGCAACATTTCACTTCTCATGACAAGGCAATGTGGCAAGCCCACTACGTGTTTTCTCACTGAATCCTCCTCACAAACCTGTGGTAAGTACCTATGTTGTCCATCTTTTACAGATGAGGACACGGAGGCTTGCAGATTGTGACACACACACACACACACACACACACACACACACTATCCCCTGGCATCCTTTTCATGTTTTGTTTTCTACTCCTAAGAACACCACAGAATGGAAACTCTATTCTGAATTAGTGGAAACTAAATACTTTTAAATGACCTTTGTTTCTTTTAAATAATTATCAAAGGGAAGTGGGCTGAAGAATTTAACTGAAATAGAGACTTTTAGGTAAAAAAAAAAATCAATGAATTTTGAGTATTCAAAAGAAACAAAAAAGTTAAGAAAAGTATTTTGGAAGAAAAGTTGGGAACATTTTAATAGATGGAGGTAAAATCCTGGTTGGAGTCTTTTATTCTACTGAATGTAAAATAATTGAATTTATTTAGAGGCCTCTCTCCAAAATAAAGAAAAATACAAATAGATGAAAGGAACAAGACAGAAAGACCTTGGTTTATCATCCTGTGTAGCCTTACTTCATAAGAATTTCATTACCCAAGGACAGTCTTTAATGAAGGACAAAGATGTAAAAAAATTTAGTCTGTGTGATTTATAAAGCAATCTTTTAATTTTTAAATTATTATATACTAGGGGTGCCTGGGTGGCTCAGTCGGTTAAGCATCCGACTTCGGCTCAGGTCGTGATCTCGTGGTCCGTGAGTTCAAGCCCCGCGTTGGGCTCTGTGCTGACAGCTCAGAGCCTGGAGCCTGCTTCTGATTCTATGTCTCCCTCTCTCTCTGACCCTCCCTCCATTCATGCTCTGTCTCTCTCTCTCTCAAAAATAAACGTTAAAAAAAATTTAAAAAAATTATTATATACTAAAAGTGTATAGTTCTATAAATTTCAACACTTACGTATAGTTTTGTGTAACTATAATAAGACATGTAACAGTTTCATTACCTCTTGCAAACTCCCTGTGTGATCCCTTTATCACTTCCCTTCCCCAAATCCCTAATTCCTAGCAACCACTGACCTGTTCTCCACATTATATCATTATCTCTTTGAGACTATCATATAAATGGAATATTTTTTATTATTTCTAAATTGCAATATGATTAACATACAGAGCTATATTAATTTCAGGTGTACAAACAGTGATTCAACAATTATATACATTACTCAGTGCTCATCATGATAAGTGTACTTTTTTTTAAAATATGAAATTTATTGTCAAATTGGTTTCCATACAACACCCAGTGCTCATCCCAACAGGTGCCCTCCCCAACACCCACCACCTACCCTCGCCTCCCTTGATAAGTGTACTCTTAACCCCCATCATCTATTTCATCCATCCCCCTTCCCCCAGCCTCTCCTCCGCTAACCACCGGTTTGTTCTCTATATATAGGAGCCTGTTTTTTTGTTTGTCTCTTTTTTTCTTTGTTCATTTGTTTTGTTTCTTAAATTCTACTTATGAGTGAAATCATACAGCATTTGTCTTTCTCAGACTTATTTCACTTAGCATCATACTGTCAAGATCTATCCATGTTGTTGCTAATGGCAAGACTTTGTTCTTTTTTATGGCTGAGTAATACTCCATTGTATGTATATACCACACCTTCTCTCTCTATTCATCTATTGATGGACACTTAGGTTGCTTCCATATCTTGGCTATTGTAAACAATGCTGCAATAGATATAGGGGTACATATCTCTTTTTGAATTAGTGTTTTCATATTTTTGGGTAAATGCCCAGAAGTGGAATTACTGGATCATAATGGTATTTCTATTTTTAAGTTTTTGAGGAACTTCCATACAGTTTTCCACAGAGGCTGCACCAATTTGTACTCCCACCAATAGTGCACAAGGATTCCTTATTCTTCACATCCTTGCCAATACTTGTTATTTCTTATCTTTTTTATATTAGCCATTCTGACTGGTATGAGGCGATCTCTCACTGTGGCTTTGATTGCATTTCCCTGATGATGAGTGATGTTGAGCATCTTTCCATGTGTGTGTGGGACATCTGTATGCTTCTTTGGAGAAATGTCAGTCTTCTGCCCATTTTTAATTGGACTATTTGTTTTTGTGCGTGTGTTAAGTTGTGTAGGTTCTTTATATATATTTTGGATAGTAACCTTTTATCAGATATGTCTTTTGCAAATATCTCCTCCAATTCAGTAGGTTACCTTTTTTTTTTTTTTTTTTTTTTGGTAAATTTTTCACTCTGTAACCTTTTGAAACTGACTTCTTTTAATCAGCATGCTTTTGCAATTAATTCAACTCCTTGTGTATATAATTATTTCATTCCTTTTTATTTCTGAGTAGTATTTTATTGTATGAATGTACCATAGTTGTTTAGCCATTCACCTGTTGAAGACACTTGAATTGTTTCCAGTTTTTGGAGATTATGAATAGAACTGACATAAACATTTCTGTTCCATTTATATTTCAATTTCTATTTCTCTAGGGTGAATACCCAAGAGTGGTTTTGCTGGGTCATATTGTAAGTGTGTGTTTAACCTCAAAAGAAGTTGCCAATTGTTTTTCCAGAGTGGTTGTATCATTCTGCATTCCTACTAGCTTTGTTTGAATGTTCCAATTGCCCTTCTCCTTTACTAGTTCTTGGTATTGTCAGTATTTTTTATTTTAGTCATTCTCAATGGTGCAGAGTAGTATCTCATTACGGTTTTCATTGCATTTCCCTAATGGCTAATGATTTAAATGACTTTTTAAGTGCTTATTTCTCATCTACATCCTTGTTGGTGAGGTGTCCAAGTCTCTACGCTATTTTTTAGAGTTGTTTGTTCAGTTTTTAGAGTTCTTGGTACATTCAAGATACAAGTTCTCTGTTATATATGTGATTTCAAGGTTTTTTTTCTCCTAATCCATGGTTTGCTTTTTCACTTTCTTAAAAAATTCTCAAGCTATCTGGAAAATTTATTAAAACATATCTGTGAAATAAAAAACCAAATTCTAAAAGTAAAGGTCTTAAACTCAAAATGGATTAAAGACCTAAATGTAGGATCTGAAACCATACAAACTTCTAAAAGAAAACATAGGCAGTAATCTGTTGGACGTTGATCTGAACAACATTTTCCTGGATATGTCTCATCAAGCAAGGATAACAAAAGCAAAAATAAACTATTGGGATTACATCAAACTAGAAAGCTTTAGCACAGCAAAGGAAATCATCGGCAAAATGAAAAGGCAACCTACTTAGAGGGAGAAGATATTTACAAATGATATATAGGATAAGAAGTTAACATCTAAAATATATAAAGAATGCATACAACTCAACACCAAAAAAAATAAATAAATAAAAGTGTGATTAAAAAATGGGCAGAGGACCTGAACAGACATTTCTCCAAAGAAGACATATAGATGTCCAACACACACATAAAAAGATGGCTCAACATTCACCATCAGGGAAGTAGAACTCAAAGCCAGACACCAGTCAAATTGGCAAGGATGTGGAGAATAAGGAATCCTTGTGCATTGTTGGTAGGAGTGTAAATTGGTGTAGCCACTGTGGAAGACTGTACGGAGGTTCTTCAAAAACTTAAAAATAGAAATACCATTATGATCCAGTAATTCCACTTCTGGGCATTTACCCCACAAATATGAAGACACAAATTCAAAAAGAGATATGTACCCCTATGTCTATCGCAGCATTATTTACAATAGCCAAGGTATGGAAGCAACCCAAGCGTCCACTGATAAATGAATAGATAAGGAAGGTGTGGTATACACACACACAATGGAATATTGCTTGGCCATAAAAAAGAACAAAGTCTTGCCATTAGCAACAACATGGATAGATGTAGAGAGTATAACGCTAAGTAAGATAAGTCAAAGACAATACCATATGATTTCACTTATATGTGGAATCTAAAAAACAAAACAAACAAAAAATTTAAAACACAGAGAATAATAAATAAAGAAAGCAAATTGGTGGTTGACAGTGAGAAAGGGGTGGAAGGACGGGCAAAATAGGTGAAGGGGATTAAGGTATAAACTCCAGCTATAAAGTAAGTAAGTCATGAAGATGAAAAGTACAACATAGGAAAGAGAGTCAATAGCATTGTAATAATGTTGTATGGTGACAGATGGTAACTACACTTACGGTGGTAATCACTGCATAATGTATAGAATTGTTGAATCGCTAAGTTGTGCACCTGAAACTAATATAACCTATGTCAACTATACTTCAATATTAAATATAAAATAATAAATAAAAGCTAAAATTAAGGATGAAAAAAAGTAGCTTCAGAGGTCAAGACAGAGAATGCACAGGTGTGTTGCAATATTAGGCACACCCACTTCCAAAAAACTTTTCCTTTACCCTCTTATTTCAGTACCCGAGGCCTACAAATTAAACTAACAAAAGATAGATTAAGAGGAGAAAAGATTTATTTTGGATGTACATGGGGCTTCACAGAGAAAAAGTGAAAACCCAAAGAGGCAGTTAGACTGAAAGCTTATACATGATTTTAACAAAGGATGATAGATTGTGGAGAAGTGACTAGACAAAGGAACAGGGTTTTGAGCTTCTATGGGCAGCAAATTGTGGAAAGGTAAGTATATGGGGAACCTAAGGGAAGATCAAGGTTATTTTAGTAAGATTTATTTATGTAGACCCAAGTCAGTGCTGTCTCCAGTGAGGAATCATCTCTAGTGATTAGGAGTCTTCTCCTATTCCTGGTATAGGAGAGGAGGACAAGTTTACAAATGGAAATTTATGTTACTTTTTTTAAAAAAAGATTTTATTTTTAAGTAATCTCTACACCCAGTGTGGGGGTTGAACTTACAATACAAGAGTCACCTGCTCTACCGACTGAGCCAGCCAGGTACCCTTACATTAACTTTAAAAAGGGAAATTTATGCCCCGTTTTTATGAGAAAGGGAGAGGGTAGAAAGTTACTCCTATGTCTGTGTTTCTTAATTACCTTCAGCTCAAAATAATCCTTTGCCAAAGTGGCAAATTTGGGGGTAACATATTTTGATCCCCTTTGGAACTGTCTCATGTCACCTGTTACTGGCACATTTCCTTTGTTGTTATGTTGTTTTGGAGACTATTTCCATATGGAGTCCACATTTCCTCATCTGTATTCACCATTTTGAATTACAACGTGAGTTTAAGGATTAACTGCTTCCATAGAACATTTGGTTAATAAAGCATTGGGACACCTGGGACTCAGTTGGTTAAGCGTCTGATTCTTGATTTTGGCTCAGGTCATGCTCTCACGTTCGTTCGTGGGACTGAGCCCAGTGTTGGGCTCCACACCACCGCTTGGGATTCTCTCTCTGCCCCTCCTCCACTCGAGCCCAACTTTGAGTGTGTGCACTCTCTCTCTCTCAGAATAAATAAATAAACTTAAAAAAAAAAACATCAGTTTTACTCACTTCTGGTGTTTGAGCAGCTGAATTCCACATAACTGGTCTCTGAAGGAACACAACCTGCTTTGTAGCCAAATTCCCTTCACTGCAAATTAAAACAATAGCATTAGTATTTGCGAATTAGTAATCCTCTATATTTCGTACTTGGCTAGAATATTCCACCTGTATTCTTTGTAAAATAATCTTCTTATTCAAAAATGATTATAAATATGATTCTACATAAATATGATTCTATTTGATTCCTAAGGAAAAACAAGAAAAAATGCCTAAAAAATGAATACAGTCATTACAAAAGAAAAATTTATTTAAAAGTTGTAATCTCAATGTGCTAACGTAACTATTTTATCTTCTTTTGCCCCCTCCTAATCTTCTTTATCAACATGTGAATTTCTGCAGGTCTGTAACCACTACATATTTGCATTTCTGGGTTCTATACTTTTCACTGAGCACCCTTTCCTTGTTTGTGCACTGGTGATCGTATTCTTAATAGCTTCAGATTATCTCAAAGAATTAAGATACTAAAATGTATTAAGTCTTTCCTATGTGACTGGAAAATTAGGTTGTTTCCAGTTTTTTTGCTACTTTTAAATAATGTTGCTATAAGACATGTATAGTCTTCCTTATTCTTATGACTTATTTCCTTGAGATAAATTCTTAGGAGTAGGATTATTAGGTCAAAAGGGTATGATTTAAGCTTCTTGGTATGCATTGTCAAATTTGCCTTATAAAAAGAAGAGACCAATTTGGGCTGCCACATGTGAGAGATTGTATATACATTTTCAATTGAAGGACTTGAGCTACAGCTAGTTTTATTTTCAGATGCTTCTTTGTAGTCAGCTACTCAGTATTCTCCTTATTTAACTATCATCATGGCAAATTACCCCTTGCCAAAGACTACTTGGGGTTTGTATTTCTCTGAAATGCTTTTCACAGTCTCCATGGATTTATGGGGAGGAGTGTCTGTAGCTAATGTTGCTCAGTTACGACTTTTATTATGCAAAAAACCCAAACAAAACCTCACTATTAGCTGCATTTTATGCTGAGCTCTTTTTCTGGAAAACAAACGCAACATTGAAACTCTGGCCCTAGTGGTATATGTCAGCCCCACACCATTTGAAAATCCCCAGTTTACTGATACTGTTGAATTTTGAGAAACCGCAAAATTTCCCCCAGAGTATTACTGAGAGACTGCTGCTTTTTTATTTTTATTCTTAAAAGAATGCTTCTAGTCTAATCTCATTTTAGTTTGATCTTATCTTCGATTAGAAGAAAAGACTTGGTATGAAGTACAGTTGACCCTTGAACAATGAGGGGGTTAGGGGCATTAACCCCCTCCCTGCCACAGTAAAAAATCCATGTATAACTTTTGATTACCCCAAAACTTAACTACTAATAGCCTGCTGTTGACTAGGAGCCTTACTGATTATATAAACAATCAACACATATTTTGTATGTGGTGTGTATCATATACTGTATTCCTACAATAAAGTAAACTAGAGAAAAGAAAATGTCATGAAGAAAATTATAAGGAAGAGAAAATACATTTACGGTTTTGTACTATATTTATCAAAACAAACCTGCTTATAAGTGGACCTGTGCAATTCAAACCCATGTAGTTCAAGGGTCAACTGTATATTGTAACTTTTGAGAACAATCATCAGGACACATGGGTTATGACACAGGCATACAGGGAAGGAACTAGCAGTGTACAGAATAGGCTGTCTGTTTGGGAGGTACAGAATATGCTGGAAAAGGCTGAGGCTTTGGAGCCTAAGAGTTCCTGGGTTCAATCCCAACTGTATCATAATAGCTGATGAGACCACCTAATAGCTGGTAAAATTTGGCAAAATTTTAGACTCTCTGCACTTCATTTCCTATCATGACTTTGTGAAGGATAGATATGTTGATGTGCATGAACACCTTCACTGTGCCTGGCACTAGAAGAAGTACAACAAATGTGATTTCCTTCTACTTTTTCTATCTGTTTAATGAAATGTAGGGTGGAGTTAAGTGGGAGGGAAATGTCTCAGAATCAAAAATCCCTTCCAGAGAGAAAAGTCAAGGGAGGGAGAGGGTACCCGAGAATACAGAGGACATTTCTGGGTAATGGTCAAAGTGTGTGATTCAGGTAGAGAAAGCCACGAGAGGACCAGGCCTCGAGCTATGGAAAGATGAGAAACCATCAGGGCAGAATTACTCTTCTTGAATAGAAAGCAGGAGAAGGTCAAGGTAGGGATTGTGAGTGACCCTGGAGTGAGTACTTTCCAACACATTACAGGATGTGAATATACATGAAATCTGAATGTCCTAGGGTGTGATGTTTGACTTAGAGCAGGCTTCTCAACCTTTACTAATGGGGTAAAATAGTAAATGCAGAGATAGCTTCTTTGCTAACTGTAATAGGACAGTCTTCACATGCCCAGATAAGGCTATGGAAGGTCAGCATCTTCCCATCTCTTGGGGAGGTCCTTAGAACAAGTTCTTCGGTTTGAAATATGTCTGAGATTGCTATGTCCCTAGTTTTCTGAGGGCCATTCTGATTTTTTTTTTACAGTGTTAAGTTTTATTTTTAAATTATTTTTAAGTTTATTTATTTGAGAAAATCTCTATACCCAACATGAGGCTTGAACTCACAACCCAGAGATCAAGAGTTGCATGCTCTTCTGACTGAGCCAGCCAGGCACCCTAAGGCCATTCTGATTTAAAATAGGTCCTACTAATTATCAACAGTAGTGGAACTGTGGAAAGAGCCTAAATGTCCATGGACTGATAAATGGAAAGAAGGTTTGGCATATATATATATATATATATATATATATATATATATACACACACACACACATGATGGAATATTACTTAGCCATCAAAAAGAATGAAATCTTGGGACACCTGGGTGGCTCAGTTGGTTGAGTGGATGACTTCAGGTCAGGTCATGATCTCCCAGTTTGTGAGTTGGAGCTCCACATCAGGCTCACTGCTGACAGTGCAGAGCCTGCTTTAGATCCTCCTTCCCTCTCTCTTTGCCCTTCCCCGACTCGTGCTATCTCTTTCTCTCAAAAATAAATAAGCATTAAAAAAAAAAAAAGAATGAAATCTTGCCATTTGCAATGACGTGGATGGAGCTAAAGTATATTATGCTATGCGAAGTAAGTCAGAGAAAGACAAATGTATGATTTCACTCATATGTAGAATTTAAGAAACAAAACATGAACATATGGGAAAGGGAAAAAAAAAAGAGAGTGAGAGGGAAACAAACTATAAGAGATTCTTAAATACAGAGAACAAACTGAGGGTTGATGGAGGGAGGTGGGTGGGGGATGGGCTAGAAGAGTGATGGGTGTTAAGGAGGGCACTAGTGACAAGCCCTGGGTGTTGTATGTAAATGCTGAATCACTAAATTCTACTCCTGAAACTAATATTGCACTGTATGTTAATGAACTAGAATTTAAACTTGAAAAAGAAAAAAGAAAATAGGTCCTGCTATTTTCAGAACATCTGTGAGACATGGAACTCCTTTTGGTTTAGAGAATCTAAGCATGGTAGAACTAAGGGACAGAAGCCTGACAGAGCAACAACTATCTGAAAGGGTGAGTGCCTCACAGCCTCAGTGGCTCTGGAGGTAATTCTGTCTGCTGAGCTGGGATAGGATATTTGTCCTGTAGCACAGTTTCTGAAAGGATTTGACTGGTGGTGTCATTACTTGACCAGGGAGGGTTCGCATGCCCTGGATACTCAGAGGACAGGGCCTACATCTCCTATTCCCTACAGCAATTTTCATCCAAAAAGTGTTAGTTAACTGAGTAACTTGGTATTTTTCTGAGAGGAATTTAAAACTCTTCACATCCTCTTCCAGACTATTATTAGTGGGCAATCATGCTTTGATGTCATAGAAAATGAACACGGCTTCTGAGAAATGGCAGATTTTCACACAAGTGCTGAAAGAGTTCTGGCACAACCTGTGTTGGTCAAGAGCATAAGCTTCAAGGATAAGCTGGCCAAGGAAATAGTCTGCAAAGGTGTAAAACCATCCACTAGTTCTTCCTTCCTGAGGGCAGCAAATAATCCCTTGTGCCACTGTCAGCATGAGGGACGGGTCAGCCACTTCAGGCCTGGAGAGGCTAAGTTCCCTGCAGGCAATGATGGGGAGCAGGGTGAGGTATAAAAGGGCCCAGATGGGGGAAGGGAAAGGAGGGTCATTAGGACAGAAGGACCAGGAAAGTATCATGACTCTAGAGGCCAAAGTCCATGTGCGACCTGAGGCATTGGTCCAAACTGAAGGAGATAAAACAAAGGTCGGATCTGTGAGGCCTAGCGGAAAATGCAGTTGGTGGGAGAAGCCAGTGTCAGATCCACGCATCTCACCAGACCGAACCAGGTGAAGTAGAGTGAAAGGGTAAAGCCTGAGTCAGTGTCAGGTTCACACCTAGAATCAGACAAACACCAGAGGGCAGGTGTGGACCTAGAAGAAGCAGGAGAGGCCACCAGTATTGCTGTTGTCCCTGGGACATGGGCTCTTTTGCTCTTTGTCTTGGTATTATGCTCACCTCTTAATGTGGGCTTACACTACTATAGGGTCTGGGGAGTGAGCATAAGCGTAAGGAATCAGGCCACAGATGGGGAAGAAAGTGGGTTTTTGACCAGTTCTACAGCTTTACACTACAAAATGTGGGGACACATCCTTTTTCTGTGATATATTTATTGGAGAGGATGTTGAGTGTGGGGGAAACAGCATGTATATGACTTTAGAGTCAGACCAATGCTGGGTTTCCATCTGAGTTTTGCTGCTTACTAGCTATGTGATGCTGAGCTAGTTACTCAGACTTTCTGAGCCTCCCATTTCTCTTCTGTAAAACAGGTGGTCCAAACAATATCTGTGAGGTGATGGAAGTAAAGTTCTTAGCACAGATCCTGGAGCACAGTAGATGCTTTATAAATGTTTCCTTCTCTCTTCCCTACCTTCTTCTATGCCTTTCATATGAAAGCAAAAAGAAGACTTTCCATTTGGGTGTTGTTTAAAGGAGAGAGGTTTGCTATGGCATCAACAGACTACTAAGAAAGAGACTAGCTTCCCAACAACAGAAGATCTCATGGACTAAAGTAAGAAGGGTAACTTGGAGGGGCGCCGGGGTGGCTCAGTTGGTTGAGCGGCTGACTTTGGCTCAGGTCATGGTCTCACGGTTCGTGAATTTGGGCTCTGTGCTAACAGCTCGGAGCCTGGAGCCTGCTTCAGATTCTGTGTCTCCCTCTCTCTCTGCCCCTCTCCTGCTCACACTGTCTCTCTCTCTCAAAAATAAATATAGGTTAAAAGAAAAAAGAAGGGTAACTTGGATTTGTGTAGTGCTTTTGGTACACTATTTTCCTTGTTAATGAGCACTTTTGCTTCTTATGATAGCCACCCCCCTTTTTAAAAAGGCTTGATTTTTAAGTAATCTCTACACCCAATGTGGGGCTTGAACCTAGAACCCAGAGATCAAGAGTCACGTGCTCCACCGACAGAGCTGGTCAGGCGTCCCTCTTATGATAGCCCTTTGAGGTGCGCAGAGAAGATATTATTTTATCCATTTTATGGATAAGGAAATTGAGACTCAGAGTTTTTAAGAGTTTTGTCTTGGGTCTTCTCTATTTCCCACAACACCATACTATCTCTACAACAAGTGTAGAATGAATTCAGTAAAGCTCTGACTACAGAGAAGAGTGGCCTAATTTAATTCTATTCTGCTGGAACACTTTATAATGAATGGATAAGCATAGACTACTTTGCAAAAGTTCAGATTTTTATGTAGCTTCTCCCAAATGAATAATTTCAGCTTATAATGTGCAGGGGTTGTAGTGGAGAATAGTGAAGAAAATAAAAACAAGTGTTCATTTTCTTCTGGGCCAATTAGATTAATTTAAACAGACCACACAGGTCCCGGTGTTCATATGGTGAGAGAAGGAGAGAGAGGGCAAGTTCTTGACTCTCGGCATTTAAGCACCACATATAAGATGGATCATTGAAAGCTTTTCCTTAAAAAAATTCCCCCTTTGGGGGCACCTGGCTGGCTCAGTTGGTTAAATGTCGGAGTCTTGATTTTGGCTCAGGTCATGATCTCATGGTTTGTGAGACTGAACCCCATGTCGGGCTCTGTGCTCACAGCGTGGAGCCTGCTTGGGATTCTCTCTCTCCCTCTCTCTCTGCCCCTCTCCCACTTGTGCTCTCTTTCAAGATAAATAAACATTAAAAAAAATCTCCCCATGAATTCAGTTAAGAGTGAACAGCACTACTTAAAACAAGCAAGCAACAAAAACAAAATTAAAAAGCAGTTCTATCACAGTTTGATAACATCTTTAGTGGTATTTAAGCTTTTAGGTTATTTTTGCAGGAAGTTATTTATAAGGACAACATTGGGCAAAAGATTTAAATAGGTGCTTTACAAAAGAAACATCCAAATGGCCAATAAACATATGAAAATGTGCTCAATCTCAGTAGTAACTAGGTAAATACAAATTAAAACCACACCGACATTATAGTGTATACGCACTAAGATGGCAAAATTTAAAAATCTGACAATATTTTTTGTTGGAGCAATGGGAACTTCATATTCTGCTGTTAGGAGTGTAAACTGCAGCATTCTAATTGGAAGGAGTCTGGCATTTATCTAATAAAGCTAAAGAAATGCCCTATGACCCAGCAACACCACTTCCAGATCTATTCGCTTGAGAAACTCATGCCCGTGTCCACTAGGATCCCTGCTCATGTTCAGGATAGCGCTGCTTGTCATAATCAACCATTGGAGCCAAACATAAAATTCCATTTGTGTAAAATTCAAAAACAGGCGAAACTGAACTGTATACTGTTTAGATACACATGCAAGAGTGATAAAACTCTTGGGCAAAGCAAGGAAGTGATTATCCTAAAATTTGGGATGTTACTCTGAGTGAAGGGAGTAGATGTGATGGGGAAATACGTGGAGGGCTTTCAACGTTCTGATATTGTTTCTTGTCCAGTAGAAACTACACAAGTGTTTACAATTATACCCATTTGTGTTTTGTGCACTTTATACTTGTATATTTAAGAAAAATTGTTTTATGAGTACAGGTAATGGTGACATGAAGGAGAATGGTTGTAGATTTACACATGATAAAAATGATCCCTCCCCTTTCACATTTATTCTTTGGTAAAAATCAGTCTTGAATTCTTTGGGTTTGATTAGAAGAGGTCTTTAGGAATTCATTCACCTGTACTAACTTTCCCTGGAATATATCTTGCATTTTCCTGTGTTTTTGCTTAAGATTTCCAGAGAAAGGAAATAATTTGTGGTACCCGTACTTCAACTTTCTACCTTCTACGCACATAGCAGGCATCACTAATTGATTGATCACTGCATTCTTTTTTGCTGAGCCTCGTTCTAGTCTCAGAATCCTTGGTTTTATAGTGTTCCAGGCAGCCACTTCCAACAGACTAGTGCTGCTACATGAGATGAAACGGAATAGTAAATAGTCCTATTTGCCACAGGGAGTATTCTCTCTAAAACTGCTTTCAGAAGATCTGTTCTTTCCTAAAGTTCCCCCTCAGACACACAGCTTTCGCAGACCTGCCCTCCTCCTTCATTGAAGTCCCCTAGCATATTCATATTCATTATTGCTTCCCCAAAAAAGACTTTTTAGATATTTCTCCCCAAATTCCCCCCAATCCCATTAAATTTTAATCCTAAAGATATGCTGTGTTTGTGTTTATGTACCGTGACCTTTTGGAGGGCCACAAACCACTGTAGTATTTAAGATTTTTTTTTACCTCCCCTTATAACTAATTTTCACCCCCTTCGGGCAGTATCACCCCTATTGAGAATACATGCTCTAGACCTCCACTGCAGGACTTGTCATGAGCTGTTCTGCATTAGTTATTTGTAATGGTGTTGCGTCTCCAAGCCGACTATGAGTTCCTTCCTGGAAGCCAGAGTCAGCCCCTAGAGTGAGTAAAATATTGCCTTGTACATATCAGGCACTCAATAGATATTTGAGTTGAACTGAAAGAACATTTTCAAATAAAATGCAAAAATGTGATTCAGTTTGAATACAACTGAAATGGTTCGAAATGAGTGGCTTATCTGTAGCTGTTTAGTCATTTGTGGGATAAAAATACTCTTGGGTGCCAGGGTGGTTCAGTTGGTTAAGCATCTGACTCTTGATTTTGGTTAAGGTCATGGTTTCAGATCTCGAGACCAAGTCCCGCATCGGGCTCTGTGCTGACAGCATGGAGCCTGATTGGGATTCTCTCTCTCCCTTTCTCTGCCCCTCCCCACCCCCCCACTCATGCACCCACTCTCTTAAAATAAATAAATAAACTTAAAAAAAAAACTTTTATAAAGAGCTTTCATTTATGATTGTAGAGTTAGACTAGAGGAAACAGAATTGTTAGGTTAATTTGTATTTTCTGATCAGTTTTGTATCATCTAATTAATTAATTAATTGCCATGTTTAATGTTGCAACTCAAAAATAAATGAGTAAATTCTTGCTTTTAAGATATAAAATAAAATTCATTTTGAAAGCAAAGTTATAAAATTAATTTTTGCATGCACCTTTATAACTATGTGCTTGGTGACAGTTCCTTTGGCTTATGACCCTGATTTGTTTTTCAGGTATTAATATGAGTGTATTAAAAACTAAAAAGAGCACTCCCACAGTTTAGCTTCTCCCAACCCCCCTGCCTGACAAAATGTCAAAAATTGAAGTTCAGATGAGGAAGTGATAACTGGAAGTATCTACAATAGACAAATTGACTATTTTGAAAAATGTGGCCTTGGGGCACAGTCGGTTAAGGGTCCAACTCTTGATTTCATCCCTGCCTTGGACTCTGTGCTGATAGTGTAGAGCCTGCTCGGATTCTCTCTCCCTCTGTCTCTCTGCCCCTCCCTCCCGCTTATGCGTGCTCTATCTCTGTCTCTGAAAATAAAGAAATAAACTTGTTTAAAAAGTGGCCTTATCAAAATGCTGCTCACTGCAAGATTACTATGAGCGTAACTAGGAATTACACCATACTGTTTCTACAGAATTTAAATTAGGAAGGGAAGAGAAGCACATTAAAATGAACTAAACACGAAACCCTAGCCTTTCCCTGACTGTGTATAAATATGCAGCTCTGCTTTGGCTGCCACTTGAGGATTGAGAGGAAATCATTGGTACACGAAAGTGTCTCAAGTGACTGCACAGACTTATGCTTCTGGGCTGTGGTGACCACAAGGCTGTGGAGCCTTTTCTGCAAGGGCTGCAGAAAATGGAAGAGGGAGCAGGACTGCCAGCATCACAGTGAGAAGACAATTTTCTCTTTTTGTTATTCAGATCTTGTTCTTAAGGATCAGATGTTTTTATATTCTCAGAACAGTATAACATGATTCATTGTACCCCCAAACCCCTGCTTTTCAATTCTGTCTTCTGAGATATAGATGAAGGTGTATATCTTTCTTCTATATTGTATTCTAAAATGCTTTCATGGTCCCTCTGCAAGATTATACTTCAGTGTTTTTCTGAAAGCACATCAGAATTAACGTGGGTTCCTGTTAAGATGCCCCCTTCCCCCATCCCTTTCCAGATGATTATTCAGGGAGAGGGGGATGACCTTGTTGGTTTGAGGGAGCCAAACAGAGGGAACTTTGGCTCCCCTTCCATTTTATTCTGGTGATTATTTTAAGGGCAGCAATATTAGCTGCTAGTTCAGCTAATTTGATCCCCTACCAGATTTTCCCTGAATTGTTTAATGTCAATTTTCATGTTGATTTCTTGAAAAGAAAAGGATTGGGCCCATTTGTATAATTACATAGTGATAACGATTAAGAAGGGATTCTGGCAAGTTTTCACAGCTGACAGCAATAATCCTGGAATAATGTAGTGTTATCTGATTACCACATTATCATGTTTCCATGGCAATGTGGCTTTCAACCTTGGTGGTGTGATATTGCCTAGGATGATGAAGCAACAACCTCAGTGTAAGGACACATTGGGAAAATATTTTTATGTCATCCAATGACATATTTGAGTAATGAAAGAAATGAAGGGAAAATACCTTATCTACAGACCACTCAAGTTATGGTTTAGGTGATAGAAGAGTGGGGAAAAGTTGAAATTGCCGAAGACATGATTGTGTACAAGATGAAAATATTTAAGGAAGAAAGTTTTCACTGACAATGGTTCTAACTCATGTTTTCAGACATGTGGGCCCCAAAAGAAAGGTCATGA
Organism: Panthera onca; assembly: GCF_046562875.1. Taxonomy (NCBI): domain Eukaryota; kingdom Metazoa; phylum Chordata; class Mammalia; order Carnivora; family Felidae; genus Panthera; species Panthera onca. The sequence goes on along the minus strand of NC_138346.1, from coordinate 38,107,420 downwards.
CAGTTATTTGTTTTTCTGGGTATGAGTATATGTGTAAGCTTATGTATCTTTATAGTGATGTTATTTATTTCTGCTCCTTTACTGACTTGTAATCATCAGTGCTGATTTAGTATATAGTGAATCACAGTATTTACATTTTCTGAAATATCCTGATTTATGACAGGCTGAGTGATCACGCTTGCATAACTGGTTTCAACTTCAGGATTTTGGTTCTGCTAAAGGATTAGTTCCTATAGAATAGTTTGGTTCACATCCCAGACTCTTCTTCTAGACTAAAAATTTTTAGGCTCTATCCTCCACTTGGACCAAGATGAATTGTATGTGGTATCTTCTTTTTTTTTTTTTTTTTGTATTTAAATGGTATTTTTCTTTATATTTAAAGATGACATGACTGACAGTGAGTACTATCTTTGTGTGTACTACAGCAGCTAAGACAAGCATGTGACTGACAGAGATAGCACATTTGGACAAGAACAAGAAGGCAGAGGATAAACCGGTTTTATCAACAATCTTTGTTACCGGATAGTAACAATGAACCTTGACTTTCAGCCTATAGCATCTACCTTGCAGGCACTTGGAAGAACACAAGTTACAAGCAAAAGGATTAAAATAAACATCAATATTGCACAATATTCCTGAATACAAAAGAACAGTAGACACTGTTTGTTCTAGTGTGCCTTGTTGCGAACGGGTGATTACTGCTAAAAAGTATTTTTCTACTATTTTCATTTATTTATCTATTTATTTATTTTTAGAGAGGGAGTGTGCATGTGCGCACACATACTCGAGACCTCTTCTTTACCACCTTTGGTCTCAATCCTGTCTTCAGTCCCAAATCAACCAGGTGGGGCAGAGACAGAGGGAGAGAGCAAATCCCACGCAGGCTCCATACTGCCAGCACAGAGCCAGACATGGGCAGCACAGAGTCGGACATGGGCAGCACAGAGCTGGACATGGGGCTTGACCCCATGAATCGTAAGATCATGACCTGAGCTGAAATCAAGAGTCAGACACTTAACTGACAGAGCCACCCAGGTGCCCCTGTACTATCTCCCATCCAGGGTAAACAGCAGATTCTAAATGGAGACCTGCTAAATGGTGATGCTGCTTTTTAAACTCATTTTAAACTTCACTCAGGTGAAGATTCCGTCTAACTTTGACAGTCTTTACTCCTCTTTTTAACGCTGCTGTACAACCTATACGTGTTCAGGTATGTAAGTTTGACCTGCCATAACCCAAGTGCAAGCCTGGTTATATACTAAATTTAAGCTTAACCAGACACAGGCTCCTTCATGGCAGATACAGCTGTCACATCTTTTTAGTAATTGATTTTTTTACTCTTTAAAATTAGTTTTTTTTTTTTAAATCACAGAATATTCCTTGTAGAAAGTCAAATAGCAGAAAATGTATAAAGACAAAGCAGAAACGCCCGCTTTCCCTGTCCCCTACCCGTAGTCCCAGAGCTAATCATTCACTAGAATTTGCTATGTAGCTTTTTAGCCTTAACACACACCATTCCTAGTGACAGACATCTATACTGTGTCCATTTTTTTTGCTGTTCGAAACAGTCGCTTTATGAGCAGTCCAGCAACTAGCCCTTTTGCTATTTTAATTACACATGAAGATAAGCCTTCACAAGGAGGGTGTGAAAGGCCTACTGTGACCCCACAGCACCTCAAGGGGAACAGGGGTACAGGAGAATCTAGAACAGTGGAGAGGCAGTGGAGTTATCTCTGCTTCAAAGACAATGTACAGCTACTCCTTGGTTCCAGTGAGCCCTCTCCTCACCAGGGAAGCCTGTGACTTCATACAGTCTGATATGCAGGACAAGGTGGTCCAGTCAAGTGTGGCTCCGGTTTCCACAACCCTCCCCCTTCACATTATACTTGGTCTCAATCCTGTCCTCAATCCTAAACCAACCAGAAGCAGGAGATGCTGAAGGAGCTTCAGCTTGTGTTTTCTGGCTCAGCACCCAGCCCAGCAGACTTGCTATCTAATCAGTGCCCAAGCAGTCACTCATACTTCAAGACAAAACTATTTTTTTTTGCATTTTAATTTTAAATAAGCTCCATGCCCAGTGTGGGGCTTGAACTCGCAGCCCTGAGATTAAGAGTCACATACTCTACCAATGGAGCCAGTCAGGCATCCCAAGAAAAATTTAGGCTCACGAGAGTAGAATCCCTGAGTGAATGGGAGGGAGGAATGATGAATATATTTTTCACTGGGGAAAAAGGAACACGAAAGGTTCAGAACTCAAGAGTACTCTTAGGAAGAGCTAACTGTAATGGGCCAGATGATATCCTAAATTACACACCAATGAGAACCATCAAAAAGAGATGAGAAAGCCAAATACACAAGTTATTCTGAGGGAGAGTGGGGAGTGGGATAGGCCAATGCTTGGGCATGGCTATGAGGGGTAGAAAGGCAGGGAAGAGGAGTTCCTTTCTCACTACCTCCTGCACAATTCTTCTAATGTTAACGAGTTTCAGAGGCTTGTGAAAGTGCAGATTCATGGTTTCACCCTCAGAGCTTCTGACTGTTCCACTGGGGTGGCCTTCCAGAATTTGTAGGTGCATAGGCTCCCCAGGTGTTTCATATTGCTTCGTTTAAAGACCAAATCTTGCGAATTACCACTGTATTGTGACCTGACAGCTATGTCACAGATTTAAACAGTTGGGAACTAATGCTTCAGGATGTTGTCATTCACAACTTGAGTACAGTTACCAATAGATCCCGGAGAAGAAAAGCAGATTAATTGCTTATTTCTAACCCCTCCTTTTAAAGCTTGAGTATCTTTACTCTGTATCAGTCTTTGTCTCTCTTCCCACCTGAAGAAGATGCAGCTTTAATATAAAGCCATGCCAATCAAATGTTTTTACAGTGTGGGGGGAAGTTGGGATACTGGACAGGGGTAGGTTGCAAAACTGGGAAAACCAGAGGAGGCAGGAGGGTGGGTGAGACTGAGAAAGGAGGAGCTGCCTCCTTCAGCTACACCTGACAATTACTCAAGAGTGTTGAACCGCAGTTGACGCTGCTAAAGGGTAAGGCCACGTGTTACTGTGCTGTCCTTGGCAGGTAGTCACTGGCCCAGGCAGGACTGCGTTGGCACTCGATCATTTTCTGGAAGCCAAAGAAGGTAGAGGGAACATCTCTGTGTCCAGGGGACAGCAAAGCTCTTTACACAGAAGACTTAATTGGTTTCTCTCGTTCTGTCTCTAAAAAAAAAAGTACGATTGACTAAAGGGGAAAAGGAAAGGTTGGTATTTGTGAAGTGATGGCACTTTGGTTCTAATGTAGGCAGTTTATTTTAGTGGAAACAGCTAATGAGTTCGTGCTCCAGGGGAGAGCTCAGCCACCTTACCAGAGGGGAGAGGTGAAGGCAGCACTGCCTGGGCTCCTGCCTCCCTTGGTTTGCGCGCACAGTGCGGAGGGGGAGGACAAGAGGTCTACAGAGGGGCCTGAGTTGTTCTGTTTGCAGAGTTACATCAACTCAGTCTTCACTCTAGACATTTTTTTTTTTAAGCTTATTTATTTACTTTCAGAGAAAGACAGCACGAGCTGGGGAGGGGCAGAGGGAGGGAGAGACAGAACTCCAAGAAGGCTCCACACTCAGCAGAGAGCCTGATGTGGGGCTCGAATTCACCGACTGTGAGATCATGACCTGAGCCGAAATCCAGGTTTGGATGCTCAACCGACTGAACCACCCAGGCGCCCCTTGACTCCAGGCATTTTGAGCTGCCCTGAGCTGGGAGTGGGTCTTGCGCCCCTGCCTGGCTCTGCTTGCATGCCCTTGGGGAGGAGATGTTATAGTTTGTACATCTATAACTTGAGGGGATTAGATTAGCTGATCTCCAAGGTCCATGAAATCAGATTAGAAGTTCAGTGAAATGCTTTTTGTAGGCATTAAATAAGCATTTGCTGAATTGAGTTATCTAACAAATGAACTATATTTTGAATTAAATGAGAGTTTGTAAGGCTACTCTGGCATTACCTGTCATGTCGCAGTATAGGTGTAGGCAACACGCTTGTCAGGAGCCATCCAAACTCAGCCAGAGTGTGCAGCAGAGGGCCATAGTCCGTTTTGATTTCACAGCCCTGCATGAATAAGCATAAGAGCTCATAGCCTTAATGGCAAGATGACCAGCAACACAAGTGATTACAATAAAGGGTGATGGGTGTTACAATAAAGGGAGTTCATGCTCCATTAAGTACAGTTTCATCAGTTGCAGTCTTCGTGGGCTTCATTTTCTGCTACTTGCTGCGTTCTAACCATTGAACCAAAGTAGAGACACTGGGGATCAGAGTGGAGAGAGGTTTCCATCTGGTTCTCCAGAGTTTGGGCCTGCCTTCCTTTATGTTCCCTCAATCTTGTTCAGGCATCAGACTTTAAGGTATGGGGCTAGGGGATCTGCATTTAGAAAAGCTCCCTAGTGATGTGGATCCAAGTAGTTTACAGACCATACTGGTTAGAAACACTGGGCCAGGGGTTGGGAAGTGAGGATAAGAGTAGGAAGTGAAGATCAGGAAGTAAAAGGCGAGTGGGGCTTAGATGCTGAGTTGTTTCCCTGCTTTTTATTCATGTGGAATTGATTTTTACTAGGAGCTTTACCTCTCCCCCCAAATCCTTTTCTCCCCACTCATTGGGATTTCTAGTTTATTTGAAAATGAGCTATGCCTCTCTGTATGCCTTTATAAGGCCAGAAAGGCACATGTGTCTATGAAACAGCCTGTCAGTGAGGGCCTCATACACACAACACAATATACCTGAATTCAGTCTGTACACCTCAAGGGCAGTCCATTCGGTGACATCTGAATTCAGAGTGCACAACATCAGCAGCAATGTCATCTCTGATTAGGAAGGACAATGCTGTGTGTACATATTTGGCCTGGTGAGAGAGAGAACACCTTTTGGATATTTTTGCCTTTGAAAGTCAATTCACAAGGTAAAATAAATAAATAAATAAATAAATAAATAAAAGTCAGTCACATTGGTTTCTTGGAGATAAAATAGTAGTTATTGACTGAGTTTTTTTTCAGTTTCAACCAGTTGTCATGGCATGTGTAAAGAGAGTCTCAGTGCCTGGGAACTTTATTCAGGATTATAATGCCAAATCCTTGGGAATCTACTGCTGTTTAGGTACAGGTAATTATTTTACTATCTTATCACGGAGTTGAACATGGAGTAAAGGAAATCACCTTTTCACAAATCTATACAGTTTGTTTACGCATTTGTGATAAAATTCTGAACTCTGCACAAACGTGTTTGAAGGATACTGCAGGTATTAGGCAATGAAGATCTTTAACATGTAAAACTAAATAGAAAAGTAAAGCTAAACTGTCAGAAAACTGCAGTTTACCTCAATAACAGTCCATTGTTCTACTACGATGGCATCATTTCCTTTCCTACTGGAACCTGGAACTCCAGAACCTTCTTCTTCATAGATAAAGAATCCTTCCAAAGATTTAGGCAAATGGTCCCCTGTGAGGAAAAGGATGCAATTAAGAAGAGTGGCAAATACTGAGTGTCTCCTAAAATCATCTAAATCCTTAGATAACCCTTTTAGGAAGCTGAAAGAAAAGCATATAAATTAATCAGCACTTGTTTTGGCTGAATCAATAACATCCTCCTCTTTGAGAGTTGTTATTGTTATAGGGTTTTTTGGGGAAGGTCAAGACAATTTTGTACTTCACTGAATTAAAATCAAACTGTAAATATGAAAACTACAAACACAAAAACAAGATAAAATAATATCATACAGTGAGAAACAAGTGGATTTCCTAAGTCTAAAAAGCACTGGGAACTGACCTTCACCCTGAAATCAAATTTTGGTTTCTGACCTATATGTTTATGCACATTAATTACACCATTAGGAGAGAAAACATAAAAATGTATATTCTTGAAAATATAGGTGTGATATTCAAACTAATGTGAGGTAAGATTACTTCAAAAAAATATAAACACGAAACAATTCTTTACCTCAATGATGCTTTAAAAAAATAATGAAAGAATGGTAACAGGAAAATCCTAAACAGAAGTCATTGTCAAAAGAATTCCTGCTGGGAAGGAAGTTTTAAGGGAGGGCCTCTCTGACATTTTCTTGAATAGTTGACAATAACCAGCTGGCGAAAACTAAACTGATTTTATGGACGTTCTTTTGTCTCCTATTTTGCAATAGGAGACAATTTTCCCATGGTCACGTGCTGGCTAAACAGTTTGGTTTTTATACAGTACAATGTCGCAGCAAAGTCTCTGCTGGACATTTATCTAAATTATAGCCTACAACATTTTCAAGTGATCTATTAAGCTTAAAGATAAAGAAGCCAAACATAATTTCAATGTAATTTTTGGTTTTGATTTTTATTAACAGGCTATAAGCTTTAGGAGAAAATCATCATCATTATTATTTACATCATTTACAATTAGGGCAGAATACCGTGAAGAATTTACCTTGTTCAGATTGGTTCCCTCAAACCCAGTAAAGTGTAATTTACTAGTTAGAGTTAGTTTTCTAATTACAGTGTATGTTCCACTTCCTTTAAATGTACTTGTCCACTGTCATACCAAAGTGACCAGTGGAAGTAAATCTTTTTATCATAAGTTTACAGCTTCACAAAACTGTCTTTAAAAATATGTATGTCCCAAGTCCTTTTTTAGAAAGGGGGTATGAATTTTAGAAATAATTATATACTGTGATAATTATGTAGTTAATTATAATCTGCTTCTTATTTACTTTGGGATTACAATGTGGTTTTGTGGCTCTGTGTCTGTTTTCTTATTCTCAATATTGGGGTACCCTAGTACTTCTAAATTTCTTCTGGTTTAAAAGAATGAAACCATGGTACACTCAAAAAATGCCACACAAGAATAAAAAAGTAAGACTCACTGCTATGTAGCAACATGGATGAATTTCAGAAACTATGTTGAGAAAAGAAGCCAGACACAAAAGAGTAAATACTGTATACTTCAACCTATGTGAAGTTCAAAAACAGGCAAAATTAATCTATGGGGATGGACGTTAGAATAATTCTTTCTCTGGGTGGGAGGATATTGACTGGGGAGGGTCATGAGGTGGCTTCTGGGATGTGGGAAATGTTCTGTACCTTTTTCCCCCCTCTGAATTCTTTCCTCCCCAGCTTTATTGAGATATAACTGATACATAAAGAGATGCTCTATATCTTGAATGTTTGTTTTTATTCAGCTGTACGCATAAGATTAATGCACTTTTCTATACGTGTATTATACTTATGTCCCTCCCTTCTCACTTTAGAGCTCCCAAGGTCCTGGCCGACCTTCTTAGCTCCCATGCCAGTCCCCAGAGCCACAGATGAATGAAGCTTACACAGGAGAAAGTATTTAATATCTCCTGAAAAATTCTCCCTAACAGAAGTGGAGGCGAGGCCGGGTGTCAGGGAAGGTCCCATGGGGAGTGGCTGTTTGGGTGCTTGGTGTGTTAAATCTTCCAGGTAATGGATGAGTTGATAATTGTAAACAGTTACTTAATAACTGTTCCCGAGCTGAGTCACTTTTTAAAAAAAATTTTTTAAACACTTTTATTTATTTTTGAGACAGAGAAAGAGTGTGAGCAGAAGAGGGACACAGAGAGAGGAAGACACAGAATCCACAGCTGAGCTGTCAGCAGGGCCTAACACAGGGCTCAAACCCATGAACCATGAGATCATGACCTGAGCCAAAGTCTGACACTTAACCTACTGAGCCACCCAGGCACCTATAGAACTGAGTCACTTCTTAACAGTACATATTCCAGAGTTTCCCACCCAGTATGTCTTGGCCCATTGGTGTTCTGAGAACCCCTTCCAGAAGTGCCAAGATATGGGATGCCCCCTCCTGCTCAGAGAAGCTTTATCTTCTTGTACCCATGTACCTTATTATCTTATCATTTTCTATGTATGCATAATATGAAAATGAAAAGCATTGACCTGACCCACTGCTTCTTAATTTTTTTTAGCCAAATACCATCAGTAGCAAAGGAAAGTATATCTGTACCCTTGAAGGATGGTCTCCAAGTACAGTTTGAATTGATTTGTGGCAAGAATAAGGTTTCTTTAACGTCTTAATGTTTATATCTTAAAATCCATGCAATATTTGCATTCCTTTCAAATATATTATGTAAAAAAGTAAAGTTCTCCAACTCCCCATATTAAGTAATATTGACATTCTATCCTTTGAACCTGTGTACGCCCTAGCACAAGGCTGCATACCCTCAGGGTACTTGGGCCCTGGTTTAAGAAGCACAAGCTTAACAAATTCTCAGGGAGTGGCTTACTTGTCTGGCCATGTGCTCTGACACATTCATTTCAGCTATATATGACAGTAGCATTTATGTAAATGTGAGGAAAGGTAACATTCCATTTTAGTATTTTTGGTCCATGTGTCATTTTTGGCATCAAACTGCCTAGAGGTAGGCCTGGAGGGCACATATGGAGACTCCCATTTTGTACCTCATTCATGAACATTCTGTCTCCAAAACAAGTCTCAGCCTCTTGACAGCAACCCCCCCCCCCCCCCCCCCCGCTTCCACTCTTACCCTCTCTAATCCACTTCCCAAAATGAGGCGGAAGAAGTTATTTTAAGAATGCATATCAGGTCATAACTCCCTCTTTTATTTATTTATTTATTTATCTATTTATTTAATTTTTAAAAATGTTTATTTTTGAAAGAGAGAGCGAGAAAGTGAGCCTATGTGGGGGAGGGGCAGAGAGAGAGGGAGACACAGAATCTGAAGCAGGCTCCAGGCTCTGAGCTGTTAGCCCAGAGCCTGACACAGGGCTCAGACTCATGAAACGTGAGATCATAACCTGAGCCCAAGTCAGACGCTTAACTGACTGAGCTACCCAGGCACCTCCATAACTCCCTTTTTAAATCTTCAGTGAATGACTTGGAATAAAAATCCTGGCAGGATGTTTAAAGTTTTTGCTTAGGAGCACACACTCCACCTAGGTGCCCCCTGCCCCACTTTCTAATTGCATGAAAATGGGCACATTTTAAAATATTTCTGTGCCTCAGCTTCCTCATCTACAAAAGGGGAATAATCATACTAACCCCACAGGGTTGCTGTGGGATTAAGTGAGTTAATAAATTTAAAGTGCTTAGAACAATGCTGGTGTATAGTAAGTACAAATACATGTTAGCTCTTGTTGTATTATTTATAAGATTGGCTGCTGCTTACCACTTCTACCTTGTATGGAGCCATTCTCTCTTCATACCTGGCTCCAGCACACAGACCTTTTCCCTGTTCCTCTTTCCTGCCCTAGGGTTTTTGTACATCTGGGGGTGTTTCCTCTGCCTAGAACGGTCTGCCTGTGGCTCTAGAATGCTGGCTTTCCAGTCTCAGTGTGATTGGTGCCTTGTCAGGCGGGACCTCCTGATCCCTCCTTACAATATGGTGTTAGGTAATGTCACAACACTTTTCTCCAGTTTGAAATTAGATACATATGTTTCTGTACCCGTTACCGCCTGACTGCCTGATGCCGCAGGGCCAGCTTTTTGAGAGTAGGGAAGATGTCCATTTTGCTCATCATTGTAAATCCAGTGCCTGGCATAGGGCCTGGCATACACATATTTGTGGTGAATAAACACATTTTCTTTGTCAGTACTCTACCTCACTCCTCATTCTGATACACCTTGCCTGTCAGCTCCACATAAGCATTTTTTTTATTTTTTATTAAAAAAAAATTTTTTTTTAACGTTTTATTTATTTTTGAGACAGAGAGAGAGACAGAGCATGAACAGGGGAGGGGCAGAGAGAGAGGGAGACACAGAATCCGAAGCAGGCTCCAGGCTCTGAGCCATCAGCCCAGAGCCCGAAGCGGGGCTCAAACCCACGGACCGTGAGATCGTGACCTGAGCTGAAGTCAGCCGCTCAACCGACTGAGCCACCCAGGCGCCCCTCCACATAAGCATTTTTATAGGGGTGAAGAGTTTGAAATGAACTTAAGTCTAAAAATTCATAAAAAATCAAAATGTAGCCTTAAGATGTGGGTGAACTAAAGGTGGGAAGAGACTATTCTCTGAGGATAATGGGGGCATTTGTAGGCTAGTAGAGTATGGGGACTCATGGGTGTATATGTGTCTGTGTCTGTGTCTGTGTCTGTGTGTGTGTTTTATATCAGCTGGCAAAACTGCTCATCTCAACCCATGCCAACTGCCCACTGGATTCTACACATTCTGGTAAAATAAAGTGTTTTATCTTTGTTGGCTCAATTGGGACCAGTTGGAGTTCTTTGCCCTATAGTGCAAGCCCCTGTGCGTGTGCAGTGATTCCAGCAGAGGACCGGTTTGGTGAGGACCCAACAATGCTGGAGAATGTCAGATACAGGAAACCATTGCAGTGGGAACCCTCAGGCTGCAAGAACAGCAAGACAGCCGCTGGGTACCTCTCCTGTTGGGCTTTTCGAAGCAGAAGGCTTTGAGAGTGCGTGGGAAAGGGCACTGAAGAGGAATTTCACAGTCCTTATAACCTCTCCACCGTGACCCCACCAAAGGAGAAAACTTGTTAAAAGTTTTGTTCCCCCTCTCCCTCTTTCTAGAGGAAGATATTTTATGAGATTTGTGGAGTAAGGTATTTAAATGTCTGTGCAATGTCTGGTTTTGTGCTTTTATTTCTCATGGTGAGCGGACTTCTGACAATATTTTGGAAGAGGATGGAAGCAAGACAAAACAAAATACGCATTGTCCCCTATGTGCTTTAGCTGTCAGGCATCAAATGTCCCAGAACAAAGCAACCAATTCAGCCCTGCTTCCTCCGACTTGCTTCTCACAGTGACACAGGCATGGGTCACAATTTCCCCTCTGCAGCTTCCCTGTGTACTCCTAGGGAAGTCCCAAGAGACACACCCAATTGCCAGGCCCCACAGACCGTGGTGGCTCATTAGGGGCTTGGCATGGCCTGCAATGTAAAATGTCTAATGAGACATTCCAGAGCTGCTGAGAGGGAGAGATTCTCCCCTGAGCTCTCTAAATAGCTTCTGAGGCTTTATGAACAAAAGCTCTACAGAGTCTCTGGCTGGCAACTGCTGTGGCTAATTTTATTTTCATCAGGCAAGGCCCAAGGCGGGGATGCCTGAAAGAGATTCTGAAAGGAGTATTTCTCGTTTTTCCTTCAGCAGTTAGTAACAAACCAAATTTTGAAATGTCTCCAACTAGACTTTTTGGAAGGAAGAGAAGAGAGAAAGAAATATATGAAGCATAAACTGACCTCCAAGTAGCTGATCCATACTATAAGTACTGTAGCTGCACACAAGTTGCAGGAAAGAAAACTAACTCCAGAAAATAAGCTCTGACAGTGGGTAAGGCACTGTGGGAGTCATTTTGTACATACTGCATCTTATCAAATTTTTATAGCAGTAAAGTAGGGAGTATTTTTACTCCCCTTATAGGAAACTGTGGCTCAGTGAGCCCACCTAACTTCCCCAGATCACCCAGCTAATAAGTAGAGAACATAGGATTCAAACCCTGGTCTATCTCATCCTAAAGTCCATGCTCTTCTTAGATTTTGCTGTTTCTGGGGCACCTGGATGGCTCAGTCAGTAAGGGCATGAGACTCTTGATCTTGGGGTGTAAGTTTGAGCCCCATGTTGGGTGTAGAGATTACTTAAAAATAAAAATCTTATGGGTGCCTGGGTGGCTCAGTTGGTTGAGCGTCTGCCTCTCGGTTTCACTCATGTCATGATCTCACAGTTCGTGGGATCAAGCCTGGAGTCGAGCTCTGTGCTGAGCATGGAGCCTGCTTGGGATTCTCTCTCTCTCTCTCTCTCTCTCTCTCTCTTTCTCCCCCTTTCTTCCCTTATCTCCCCCTCCCCTGTTTGTGCATATGCATGCACTCTCTCTGTCTCTTTCTGAAAATAAATAAACTTGTGCTTGCTTCGGCAGCACATATACTGAAAATAAATAAACTTAAAGAAAAAAGATTTTGCTGTTTCCGTAAAAGACCACCTTGGAGGAAGTTTCCAATAACCAAAATACTAAGAACTATCTATTGAGCACCTGCTATGGGCTGTGTGCTATGGGCCATATTTCTGGGTACTTCAATAGGCTAGATCCTTACTCTTGGTTGCTAGTTAAAAGAACTTATTGGACCATGACTCTTGATAATTTTATTTATTTTTGAAGGAGAGAGAGAGACAGAGCATGAGTGGGGGAGGGGAAGAGAGAGAGGGGGAGACACAGAATCCGAAGCAGGCTCCAGGCTCTGAGCTGTCAGCACAGAGCCCAACGCGGGGCTCGAACTCACGAACCGCGAGATCATGACCTGAGCCGAAGTCGGACGCTCAACCGACTGAGCCACCCAGGCGCCCCATGACTCTTGATAATTTTAAATAATCATCCAAAGTCTTTAGTTCTATTAGTTAAGGTATCCCTGATGTAATAGGCTGACTTAATGATAGTAAAGAATACTGATATCTCATTGCTTTTTTTGTTCTTTCCTCTAGGCTCATTAAGTTAGTTAATCTTGGTTTTAATAGCCTTCATCCTTCCTAATGCAATTTTCAAGTCTCCTAACTATGAGTTTTTCTTTTAGCACTAATCTCTTTTTTATTTTTATTTTTTTGAGAGAGAGAGAGAGGGACAGTGTGTGTATGTGCATGTGCACGTGGGTGGGGAAGGGACTGAGGGAGAGAGAGAAAGAATCTTAAGCCATCTCCATGCCCAGGGCAGAGCCTGATGCAGAGCTCGATCTCACAACTGTGAGATCATTACCTGAGATGAAATCAAGAGTTGGAGGCTTAACCAACTGAGCTACCCAGGTGCCCCAGCACCAATTTCTTTTTTAAAACACTTTCCCTAGAAAGTAACTTTTGGAAAGTTTTGTTTGTTTTTGTGATAGACATGAGTGATTACATATCCCATCGTAACTAAAAGAGGAAGACTAGGGGAAGTTGAAAGATAAAGGGAAGGCAGAAAAAATAGAGTAAATATCATTTTCTAAACCAAAGATTATTTTTCTATACAAATTTTAGAGTCAGATATAGATTGGAGTACATGGTTAGATAGTGTCCAAATCTGGGATTGTGTAATAAGTTTGGAGAGTAACTATCAAATGCCACTATAATCCTTTTAACTGGACTGTTATAATACATCTTATTTGGAAAATCCTACTAGTCAATCACACAGTGGTTTGTCTATACCTGATAGTTACAACCCGACAGCAAACATTACATTATAATTCTACCACACACTATGATTAAGCTTTTATTTATTTATTAAAAAATTTTTAATGTTTATTTTTGAGAGAGAGAGAGAGACAGAGCATGAGTAAGGGAGGGGCAGAGAGAGGGAGACACAGAATCAGAAGCAGGCTTCAGGCTGTCAGCACAGAGCCCAACACAGGGCTCGAATTCACAAACTGTGAGGTCATGACTTGAGCTGAAGTCTGACGCTTAACCGACTGAGCCACCCAGGAGCCCCTAAGCTTTTAAATTAAAGCTGCATAGCTGTGTAATAATTGGAATCTAATTCCTAATGAATTTTATAATGAATAATAATGAATAATTCCTGTCCTTTTGGCCATAGATCTTGAGAGGCAAAAACACTTCCACCAACTCTGATACAGGTCAAATTTTTTAGGTATCAATATATTATAATATAAAACATACCTTTAGATGTTTCCCAGCATACAAAAGAATCAATTAAAGACAAGCCTTGTTTATAATAAAATGTAGTTAACTCCAGCCAATCGGCATCAAGTGTACTAATGACAGATCCTTTTCTTGTTACTTTCATTGACAGGATGCCTTCCTGATAGGTCCAGCAGGTTGATTCATCATCGAAAACATTGAATATTGTATACAACTTGTTTTCTGGGGATAAGCATTCAGAAAGAAGAAAGATTATTTATTTATTAATTTACTTATTGAAAAGATTCCTAAACATTTTTTTATTACTCATGTATTTCAGGCATACAGACAAACATAGAGAATAATAAAATTACCCAGCACTCAGCTTTATTAAATGTTGACCTTGTGCCATGTTTCCTTCAGATTTATTTTTCCAGAAAATGAGAGATGGATGTAGTTGAGGCTTACTATGTAGTCTTCCCTAATCCAGTTCTCCCGAAATAGGTACTATAATAATTTGGTGTTTATTTTTCTCATGCAAGCTTTTATTCTTTTAATATACTTTTATATACCCATTAATATATGTATATGTGTGTATATATATATATATATATATATATATATCATATTCTGAAGTTTAAAAAACTTTTAAAAAGTGGTGTTGTATATATGCATCTATAAATTGATTTTCTTTTGCTTGGAGTGGAATTAATACATGTAGACCTTATTCAGTTAGTTAAACTGCTACGTAATATTCTAGTTTATTATTCTCCTGTTGATGGACATATACATTGCTTCCAAATTTTTGTCATTATAAACATTGTTCATGTTTCCTTAGACACACATGTGGGAGTAGCTTCTAGCATACATATGTAGACATGGAACTGCTAGGTCATATCTTCTACTTTTCCATAAGTTGGCAAATTCTTAACTTGGGGAGTGGTGTATGGACCCACCTCTATGGTTGTGTTTAGGAAGTCTAAACCCACTTGCATTGCAAAAGCATTTGGGGGTATGTATGTATATGTGCATTTTTCTGGATTGAGTCTCTGTGGATTTCACCAGATTCTCCAAGAGATCTTTTGTGTGTATCTCCCCCAACCTCATGCTGCCACTACCCCACCCCAACAGCCCAAATTAAGAACTTTTGCCATAGACAAATTATTAAGAAGTATAGGATTTAAACTATTTAGAAAGGGGAATCTAAAGATTATTAATTATGGGAATGCAAGCTGGTGCAGCCACTCTGGAAAACAGTATGGAGTTTCCTCAAAAAACTAAAAATAGAACTATCCTACGACCTAGCAATTGCACTACTAGGCATTTATCCAAGAGATACAGGTGTGCTGTTTTGAAGGGACACATGCACCCCCATGTTTATAGCAGCACTATCAACAATAGCCAAAGTATGGAAAGAGCCCAAATGTCCATCGACGGATGAATGGATAAAGATGTGGTATATATATACAACGGAGTATTACTCGGCAATCTAAAAGAATGAAATCTTGCCATTTGCAACTACGTGGTTGGAACTGGAGGGTATTATGCTAAGTGAAATTAGTCAGACTTTAAGAGACAAAACAGATGAACATAAGGGAAGGGAAACAAAAATAACATAAAAACAGGGAGGGGGACAAAACAGAAGAGACTCATAAATATGGAGAATAAACAGAGGGTTACTGGAGGGGTTGTAGGAGGGGAAGTGGGCTAAATGGGTAAGGGGCATTAAGGAATCTACTCCTGAAATCACTGTTGCACTATATGCTAACTAATTTGAGGTAAATTTAAA